>NC_133391.1:65066883-66383383 GCF_047511655.1 Castor canadensis | reverse complement strand
TATGTTAAATTATTTCATGACTTACTTATAATTTATAAATCTATAGATGATAGGACTTTGACTTTTATTGGTAAAATACATCCAAAATTGTTGAATAGAACTCTCAATGCTAGAGTCTTAACAGTGTATCATCCTTGAAATAATCTACTTCTTTCAGCTTTTCATTCTGTTAAAGAATCAAAAGAAACCAAAAAATATTAACTTTTGAAGAAAGAAGAGACTTCACTCAATTTATTTTCATCTTAATTTACCAAATTTACAGGGAACACTTTCCAATGTATACCTATACCTTGATTACTAATACATGAGTAAATAATAACATGCATAAATAAATAATAAAGCATTTGACATATAATATTTTCTTAGATAATTAAGAAGTGCCTTTTTTAACTCTATTATTAAAGAAATTTCATTGAACAGAAATTGTGCAAGAAACTAACACACAAAAAAATTGAGGTTTAGAGAGTTTAAGTAACTTTCCCAAGGACACATTGCAGCTAAGTAATGAACTTGAGACTTAAATCCTGTTCTGTCTGACTCCAAATCCATGCTTTTAGTATATGAGTCAAGGCATGTCCTTACTCATTATAGCAATAGGCAAAAAAAAATAAAAATAAAAATCACAAGAGAAGCCTGCAAGTCAGGAAAGGCCACAATAGGTTGATATAAAGGACATAGTAGGAGGTGAGCTGGACCATGAAGGATGGAAGAATTCTGAAAATATGGGAGGAGTCTGTGCATGAAGCAACCCAAAGGAATGATATTAAAAAATTCCAAAGGCTGGGCAAGATGACTTACATCTATAATCCTAGTTATGCAGGAGGCAGAGATTGGGAGTATTGCAGTTCAAAGCCAACTCAGACAAAACAGTCTTGAGATTCCATCTCAACCATGAGCTGGATGTGGTGGTATATGCCTGTCATCCCAGCTATGCAGGGAAGCACAAACAGGAGGGTTATGACTCAGACCAGTCTAAGCATAAAGTGAGAACCTATCTTAAAAATAACCAGTGTGTAATAGGCTGGTGGAGTAGTTCAAGTGTTACAGCACCTCCCTAGCAAGTGCAAAGTCCTGAGTTCAAATACCAGTACCAACAAAATAACAAAAGTTCCAGAGATGAAGATACCTACATACCCATGTTTACTGAAACATAATTTGCAATGGCCAAGTTATGGAATCAGCATAGGTGCCCATTAACAGGTGAATGGACAAAGAAAATGAGATATGTATACACAATGGAGTATTATGCAGTGATAAAGAAGAATAAAATTACTTGTAGGAAAACTGATGGAACTGGAGATTATTATGTCAAGAGAAATAAGATAGATTTAGAGTCAAATATCACATTTTTTTTCTCATTTTGGGAATCTAGATCCCAGATCCCATAGAGATATATACACTAGATCTAGATCCCTCCAGGGAAGAGAGAAGTGGGAACAAGGAAGGGTAATGGGGGTGAATAGCATCAAGGTACATTGCATACATGTGTAGAAATGTCATAATGAAACTAGTTATTTTGTACAATTAAAAAATGTAAAAGGATTGGACATGCTTGGGAATGGAAGTTGTTGTCTATGACATGGTCATACCACACTGAACCTGCCCAGTCTTGTCTGATCTCAGATGCTAAACACGTTCAGGCCTGGTGAGTACTTGAATGAAAGAACAGCAAGTTGTTGCTCACTATTAAGCTCTGCCAGAGGAGGTGCGAGAAGGAGACTGTGAGGCTGTAGGAAAAAGATTTTTTCCTTCCTGTTTGCTTTCTGTGCACCTCAGCACAACCTCCACAGTACTTCCTCAGCCTGGTGGCAGCAGTTTGTCCCCGAAGAAGCAGCAAAACAATTTCAATTTGCTGCTTTGCCTCATTACCAGAACCAACTTTGTCACAGTCTCAGAAATACTAGCAGATAGCTGGAGCCCAGTTCCATGGAGCTACCCCCTCATATTTCTAAATATTAGAGTTACATTTTCTTCTTCGTTTTTGAGGCATGGGAATAATACTTCCTGAATGATTCTTTAGTGTCTCATCTTTGCCTTTCTAGTTCTCCAGTGTCCGATTAATAGGTATATTATGTCTTTCTGTTAAAATAGCTGATATGGTTTCTGTCTCCTGAATACACCATAACTGCTACATATCACTCATGTTAATGTCCAATCACTGATAAGGAAAATGAAGTTATCACCATGGGAATATTATTAAGAGCCATCCAACACTTATACATAAAGAAAGGCTTGTGAAGTACATATTTAACCAGTATACAAATAAAATTGTGAGAGAGGACTGTCTTACTAAAGAGGAAGAAGGAAAGGGCTGTTAAAGAGACAAGTACCAGTGACAGCTCAGGCTCAGAAGGTAAATAGCAAGTAGCAAGGTGAAGAAAGAGGGAAGAACTTTCTAGGAAAGAAAAGGAGTTGGATGAGGGAGAAGCTATAGTTGGGGGAGACAAATTTATTCCAGAAACTGGGAGAAGCATAGCATGGCTGGAGTGCTGATAAGAATGGGAAAAGGGAAAGGAGATGAGACCAGAGTCTAAATATTCAAGAAGAAAAATGTTTAGAAGCCCTGGAAATTTAAATCCAAATTTAGATGTGTGGTTGTGAAATTTATAGAAATAGAAATATTAGGGGAAAAAAAGAGAGTACAATTCATGTCACATGAAATATAATGAGTCAGTGTTGATCATCAACACTGGAAGTCAGTAAAGGAGCTACCATATTAGAAATAAAGTAAAGAAAACAGAAAAACTAAAGAGTGAAATTTAAAAACTACCTATATTTGAAGAGTCTGAGAAAGAAGGTTGAGGTCAGAGTAAAATTAGAGATGAGATTGAAGACTTCTTAGTAATTACTCAGTCAGAGACAAATATCACCAGTGAATGGCTAAACAGAGACAGAAGTATTAATTGGAATTAAGGAAATTGGATGATAAATAAGTCCAGAGAAACAGAAGAGTCAAAATCTGGAATATTTAAGTCATTGATGTTAACAAAAATGGAGAATATTTGTAGAATGATGTCCAAAATAGGAAGGATCAAAAGATATATACTATCTCTTCACCCCAAGAGGTATCTATTCTAGACCTGTGGTATACTGATCAAAGAGCCTAGATTTCTTTGCAACATCTAAACCTAAAGAGATAATATGGGGATCAAAATAGTGGACATTTCAGTGAGCACTACTAGAATTTTACTGAGGGTTTTAATCTTTAGTTTGGTAATATTTCCTTTAGTGCTGCTTCTTATAGCAGCATTCTGGTTTGGTGTGTGACCTCTGGAGTACCTCCAAAACTTTATGGCTATAAAAATGTTTTATTTTATTTTATTTCATGATTTTATGTGCTAGAAGTCTTAGTAAAGCTCCACTGGTGATTTTTTTGCTCCATATGGCATTAACAAAGAGCAGGACAGATTTGAAGCATCTAAGATTACCTTGGTGCAAATGGTAAGCAGGCTAGATTCAGGGCTGGAGGCTTGGCTCAAGCAGTAGAGCACCTGACTACCAAGTGCAAAGCCTTGAGTTCAAACCCTAGTACCACCAAAAAAAAAAAAAAAAAAGAACAAAAGAAAGAAAGAAGGGGAGGAGAAAGGGGGAGGGAAGAGAAGGGGAGGATAAGAGGGGAGGGAAGAGAGGAAAGGAAAGAAAAGGGAAAAGGAAAGAAAAAGGGAACGGAAAGGAAAAGATTAGAAGGCTGGATTCAATGGGCTTGTCTCTTCCTCCGCCATTCAGACTCAGGCTTTCTCCACATGGTCTTTCCACAATAGTCTGATTTCTTACACAGTGACTTGGATCTCTGAGAGTGTATGTTCCAGAAGTCAGGCAGAAACTGAAAGCTTTCTTATGACTTTGCCTTGCATGGGTCTTCCACTTCATTCTCTTGGTTGAGTTCATCACTAAGACTACACAGGAGCAAAGGTAATAAAAGAATACAACCTCCTAATGGGAGAAGTAGCAAAAAATCTCTGACGCTCATAGGGAAAGCTTTTTAATGCCCCATTGGTTTTAATCACATAGCAAACCTGTACTATGCAAGCATTCTTGGGGTTTGCTATAGTCTGGATCTTATATGTTCCCCCAAATGCTCACATTTAAAGCCAGCTTGGCTCTACTGGGAAATGGTAGAAACTTCAAGAGGTGAGTGTCTAGTAGAAGGTCTTCAGTTCATTAAGGCCATAACGTCAAAGGGGATTGTGAGACCCATTCTCTTCCTATGTTCTCTGTCACTCCTGGCCATGAAGTGACCAAATTTATTCTGCCATGTGCTCCCACTATATGCTCTGCCTTGCAACAAACCCAAAAGCAATATGGCCAATCTATCATGGACTGGAAACTCTTAAACCATGAGCCAAAGTAAACCTTATACCTTCATAAGCTGATTATCTCAGATATTTCTAGCACAAGAGATAAAGCATCGTGGAGTGAAACTAAGATCAAAAGATCAAAGTAATATTGTTGACTCTATTATGAACTGTGTTGCATTGAGCAAATCATTTACTTTTTCCCTCATTTTCCAAATAAGTTTATATATCTATTTCTTAAGATTCTTATAAGGAGCATATGATTATCCACATACAATGTTTTAAAGATAATGACTTAACATAAGTACAAAATATAACCACTATTTGCTGGTGTCATTGAATGGTTCAGTCTTGCAAAGCCCTGATTTTCTAAATGAGAATTAAGATGAGTCTTGTAGTCACTAGAGGCCATCACCAAAAGTCTCAGTTTTCTTAACATTCTGCGAACACTTAGGGAGAGTCCCTTGGAGTCTACTAACAAAGGATATATACATGACATGTTTTATTATCTCAAATTGCAAATCCAAACAAATGTGATGGGAAGTTGCAATGTTTCAGATTTTCTCAAGAGAAGCCTAATGTATCATGTCACATGAACAATGTTTTCTGATTTAAAACTTTGGTCTGGGGTCCATGTGAACAAAACTTTTATCAGTATAAGTTTTGAATCAATCAGTAACTTCCCACTTGACAGAGAAATTGGTTTAAAATTTGTGACACTTTAGCAACAATATTTGTGATGATTAGTCTTAAACATCTCACCTAAAATAGTCAAACTCATAGAGCCCCTCCTATGTACCTTTGTAAGTACTTAGGTCCTTCTAAGCAAAGAAGATGAGAAGAATTCCTGATTTCTTGATGCTTAAACTGTAGTAGGGGAAACAGATATATAAACAATTAACAGATTCCCTCAGATTTGTGATAATAAGTTAGAGAGAAAGATAAACAGTAAGTTAAAAGTCATGTTTAACAAAGAACACGATTTGCCCAAGATAAGAACAAGGGAACTGGGGACATGTTCTAGAGAGAAAATACAATTGCGTACTATGGACTTTAAAGGGAGTAAGAAGAGAAATAGATGTGCTTTTTTCCTTTTTTTTTTTTTTTTTGTGGTACTAGAGTTTGACTCAGGATCTATACCTTGAGCTATTCTGCCAGCTTTGTGTGTGTGTGTGTGTGTGTGTGTGTGTGTGTGTGAATGGTTTTTTTCAAGACAGGGTCTCATCAACTATTTGCCCGGTCTGGCTTCAAACCATGATCCTTCTGATCTCTACCTGCTGAGTAGCTAGGATTACAGACATGAGCCACTGGCACCTGGCTAGATGTGTTTCTTTAACTAGAATTTTTGATACAAGGACTTAGTGCTGACAGCATACTTGGAAGGCAATCCAATGAAGAAGAAGTGAGGAAATGAAGAAGTCAGAGAATGAGACACAGAAGTCAGTAAACCTGGGCAACCAGGGTTGCATCTCAATGGGGCAATACACCTTAGAATTGTCCTAATAGAAGAAGCAGCAAGGGTCATATGCATTGGCTCTATCCCCACGGGTTGAGGTTTTCATGGAGATGTCATAGAGCATCTCCCTCAAACTTCTGGATTGTTATCCACTATAGAGAAGCAAGATCCTATGACAGCAGAAGAAGCTCTCATAGAGAAGAAGAAAGACACAAGTGATTAGATGGGAAGCTGACAGCATGCTGGGAGCCATAACTGCAAGGCAACATGGTGGGTCGAGGGGACATAGGTGGGATATAGGCAGTATTTGCTTAAGAATACTAGAAGAAATTGAGAGGAAAGGAGGAGGTTAGGATAGGAGAATGTTTCCAAATAATATATTGAAAGGGTGGTCATTATTACTATTAACAAGGCTAATGATATTAACATGGGACTGAAAAACAAAGGTATGGAATGTATCAGTGGAAGACAGAGTTGAAGAAAATGTAGTGCAAAATTTTGAGAGGATCATCTATGATCATTAATTCACCAAACATTATGAAAACAGTGGTACTGTAGAAAGTAGTAGGGAGTCAAGAACTGAAAATCTTTGAAAACTATGAAGGAATAAACAAGGGGTCTATAGATGAAAGCAAAAAAGGATACTATCTGTTACCATTTGATGACATGACCACCAGAGACATTTTATAAGAAGCATGGTGGGATGGAATGGTCATGAGGCATCAATAAGAGTTCAGAGACACATTTATGCCACTTCCAGGGCCAGTTGTAGAAGGAGCATGAAAGAGAAAGCATTCTTCAATGAGGATAAGAGCCAAGTTTCACCAACAAGAAATTGAAGGGAATGTCCAGAAAAGAATCATTGATGACTAATCCTGATATTTAAGAGGTCCAAGTGAAAGATTTCAGAAAGTAGAGATGGATAGAAATAAGGTCAGAAAAGGGAATATGAGGAGCCAATAGAGACAGTGACAGAGGATGTGCATTCCTGGGTTTCACACAGTTTGATTTTTGCATTTTCATCCCTCTATGAGAAAGCAAAGTAACTTTTTTCTCTAATTTCTCAACTTAGCTTTTTCCAGTTCAATAACTTGAAAAGTCAACATGATGGTTTATCAAAGTGATTATTTATTTATAAAATTGACTATATTTTCAAGAAAAGCATTAGAGTATGTTTGAAATAGTATGTTAACATCAAAAATTTTAAAAGTTAGAAATTAATAAGCTATGCATACAACTGAGCATAAATGTGTGTTAAAAGTCAGCAATACAGATCCAAAGAAAGCAAAAGAAAAGAAATAAAAAGCACAAAACTAAGGATAAGGATGACAAGCAGGTAGAGAAATACAATGCCATAAGTTTGGTCTTTGAAAAGAATAATTAACAAAGTACTGTGGGATTTTACAAAGTAATGTGAAAAAGAGAATGTAAAAAATCTGCTGGCCAGATTTTTTAAATATAAATTACTGTAATCTTCCAGACATGAGAGGACAACAGAGAATGCAATAAACAACTTTATCAATAAATTTACAAATTAGGTGAAGTTAGCAAGTTCCCAGAAAAATATAGGTTGTACTAGAACCAATGCATAAAGTGAATCAGTAGTTCAAATTTTCCCACAAAGATAACTTCAAGCTTAAGTGACCTTCTCAGCAAGTTGTAACAAAAAGCTATAGAACAAATTCAAAACTTCCACAAACCTTTTCAGAAACTAAAAGGAAGGAACTTTAAGAAGGTAACATAAGACAATATATAGAAAATTATAGAATAGTGAAAGTATATTAAATAAAAGCATTATTTTTAAAGGAAAATTTGTTTAAGTATGATCACATTAAAATTAGCAATTTTGTTCATCACAGAACACAATAGAGAATAAAAGAAACCAACAATTGGTTTTATTTGTTTTTGTGTATGGTTGTGTGGTTTTGCTTCTCCTTTTTGTTTTGATGTTTGTTGCAACAGCTAAAACTGACACAAAAATAGTAATACAAATATATAAAGAACTACTACAAATCAAAGTGAAAAATCTTCTCCTACACACACATATAAAATATTTGAGTATCTCAAAGAGAAAATTCAAATAGCTATTAAATCCATGAAATGTAGTCTATTTATTTATATGGAAATGCAAATTAAGACAACAATGAGATACTATTGTACTCTCATTAGGAAAATAGTAAAATGTGGGCAAAACCAAGGCCATCAAAACTGAGAAACAATGAGAACTCTCATAAACTGCTGGAATGAATGTCCATTGGTATAGCCACTTTGAATAAAATTTGGCATCATCTGATAGAGTTGAAAGTGTAGATATCCTTTTACCCAAAGTGTTAGTTATCTTGTCATCACTATGACAAAATACATGACAGAATAATTTAAGGGAGAGAGGATTTATTTTAGTTCAGGGTTTCAGTGGCTTTGTTCCATATTTGCTTGGCCCCATGATCTTGGACATAACATCATAGGCAAGAGCATGTTGAGAGGAGCTCCTTCACCTCATGGCAGACAGGAAGTGGTAAAAGGGAGACAGGAAGGGGCCAGGGACAAGATATCCCCAAGCAACTATCCCCAGTGACCTATGTCCTCCAGCTAGGCCACACCTTAGAAACTTTCCACAACCTCTCAAAACAGAACCACTAGCTGGGACCTAGACTTTAAAACATGAGTGGTGGGGGACACTTTGAATGCAAACTATAGCACCCAACAATTCTATTGTAGGTCTATTCCCTATAGAAACTTACGTACATATGACTTAAGGTACATATATAAGAATATTCATTGGTGAATTGATTACAGGAGCCAAAAAAATAGAAAATAAACAAAAAATTAGAAAATAAACCTGTTGAATAAAAAATACATTGCAGTATATATAATGACATACTAGGCAAAAGCATTAACCTGGCAAGGTGAGATGGTCACATCTATAATCTTAGCCACTCAGGAAATGGAGATTGGGAGGATTGCAATTTAAGGCAAAAAAAAAGTTCAAAAGACTCCATCTCAACCAAGAAAATATGGGTATGGCGGTAAGCCCTGTCGTCCCAGCTATGCAGGAAGCACTAATAGAACTATAGTCCTGGATGGCCCTGGCCATAAGCACGAGACCCTCTTTCAGAAATGGCTAAGCAAAAAGAGCTAGAGGTGGGGGCATGGCTCAAGTGGTAGAGCATCAGCCCAGGGCCCAAACCTTAGTGTCACCCACAGCAAAATACTAATAATCTCATTACAGGTACTTCCCAAAGAACAGATAAATAAAGCAAGCAATAAACATGTGCATATGACCATACTTACACAAATATCAAAAGATTCAGAACTAAATTATATTCCTAGAATGCACATAGAGAGGGCAAGCCTAACCTGAGAAGACAATATAATGTTTCAAGTTAAAACAGCTGTGGCCAGGTGGGGCACAAAAAGGACTTACAGTCTATGAGCCACGTTCCAGTTCATGATCTGGGAGGAATTCCATAAGAATTGACTTCATAAATATTTGTTCTACTTTGCATACACATTTTATATAATTTCCGTATGTATGTGAATATATGAGTATGTGCAAGAACAGAGATGTCAGAATTTTCTAAATGTTAGCAGTGGAGATTTAATTAAAACCATCTGCACATTCATGAGACAATTTGTTCTCAAGATCCAAGATATCTGTTGATCAATAATTCTACTGCACATTTATCTTTGCAACATTTGAGAATTATCATTTGAGTTTGCCAAGAACAATCAGTACTTTTTTAACTGCAGCAAACTTCTCATCTATCCTCCCATAACTATAATTACTTCTACAAATGCTTTACTATACTTATCACAGTTTCTATGGTATTTCAATGTATTACTATGCCCTGAAGTACCTAGAAATACTTTTTTTTTATTTAACAGTAACATTTTTATCATTTTTCAGAATGCTATTTGTAATCCTTTATTTCTTGGCAAACCAACAATGAGTCTAGTCATTTCTTTTCGGGGAATTTCATGTATCCCCTACAATTTTTGCACTTGGTAGCAACGAGGTCAGATAAGTTGTTATAGCAGGTTTCCATGTGTCATCTCCAGTGTCTCCTAATGATGACAGGAGAATTAAAAGTTTGTGTTTGGATGACAGTTTTATCTTTATTGATTTCCAGGATGTCCCCTTACCTTTGTACTCTCTCACACTGACAGAGATTTTCACTTGTGTTTTCCACTAATTTTCCCTTCTCTGAGTGACCAAATCTTGGACTCCCAATAGCTGAGATATTGAAGTTCAGATAAGTAGTTTGCAAGCTTTGCTTGTATTTAGTTTCATATGCTTTGGGAATTCTTAGCCTCTTGATATTGTCAGTTACTACCTAGGTCAGTAGTAATGAAAACTAGAATTTCTCTTAATAATCAACTTTTGTATCTTTTTGACCCTACTGATGGTTAGTAATTTCCCTGTATTATAATAATGGCCTAATTACCTCCTGGTGAACTGCAAAACATATTCTTTTGGGGAGATTCGGTGCCTATCAGAAGAATTTCATATGTAGGAAACTCTGACCACGATGGCCCTTAAAAGAGAGTGAATGCATAAACATCATCTGAACACTTTAAATTTTTCTCCCTCAACCTGTGGGTTTATCTTATCAGCCAACCAAGTGAGTGCTGTAAGAGTTATGACTAGAACAAATATGACTGTTTTGAATGATCAAATCATTCACAGTACTGTGTTCCTACAAAATTACTTTGTTCCTGCAAAATAATCTATTTTAGTCACTGGGAAAATAGTGATCTAGTCCTGAAGGTTCTTTTGGGGATTTAATACATAGCTGTCTTAGACAATGTGCTTGTATTTTAAGCTTTATTTATTGTAAGTGCTTAGTAACCCAAGCCACAAAACTGCAAAGACCTTATTCTTTTATTTCCCTAGTCTTTCTTTTTTCAGTGGTGCCAGCAACAAAAGGACATGTAACTTTATCCTTTCTGGTTGTTAATTCTTTACCTTGAAGAGTCAGAGTCGGCAAAGACAAGTACTGCAACTGCTGCTATTTTTCACCATTCTGTACTTGTTTTTTGGACTATTTAGTGGATAGCACATGTTCCCCAATTATATTTTTAAATAAAGTTCCTTTAAGTTGAATGAGGTTAAAGAAATACTCAAGCCAAAATGTTTTAGATTTCGGTTTTTTTTAAACAGGTTTTGGTTTTGCAACTCAAGACACTTCAAACTTTCCAGGTTTTCTTTTCTTTGGTCTTTGTATAAAATATAAATCTTTTCATCCTTTGAAAAGTATTTAGGTAATTATTACTTGGTAGAAATCAAAATGTTAAATTAAAATTTTTATTTAGCATAGCCTGATTGTATGTACAGAGGGTTCACGTTCACAATGGAATGATGTAGAAAAAGCAAACTGGAAATTACCATTACCAGAAAGAAGAATAGAAACCACTGACTCATGGGAGTCAATAAAAGTTCTTAATAATTCAACTTGGTATTGAGATAGTTTGTATCTTTCCACTGCTTTTTGATATACTTTGGATCTGTGCATTCTCTATTCCTCTGTCCTCACTGTTAGGAAAGCAAAACCATTTCCTCTGACTCATCAGAGCTGTATTCCCTGGCTTTTCTTAGTCATCATGAACAGAAGAATGCCACTGTCCTACTAGAAATGATCGCTTTGCCAGCATTGACTAGAATTCTAGAAAATGTTCATGGTAATTCATAAAATGAATCTGCGATCTTTGCATGTGGTTCTCTATCAAGATATAGCTCTACTTAACAATATTATTTTTCAGCTCAGTTTCTCCAGTAATACCTCAAGGATTGAGCAAAGGCTTTACTGAACTTAGGGAGCACCACGTCCTTACCATGCCCTTGATCCACAATCTGAAAAGGGAGTGAATCCAGAACTGGATGTGCTTCCCCCACTCTCACAAACCCAATGACTACCACTTGGTTTTTAGCTCATACAATCTTTCAGTAATCTATCTTGGAATCTTTTCTAGGACCAGTAACAAGTGTGCAGAATTTACTTTCTTAGAACTTCAAAAAAATTTCAGGCCTCTATATTTCTCCAGAACACTTTCCAGATCTTTAGGCGGAGGCTCGGCAACACACACATCCTTGGTAATCGATTCTGAAACTTTTTCCAAAGTAGGAGACTGAGGTAAACTTAGGGCATCTAATAATTCAGAACAAACTACTTTGAAAAAAAAGAGGAAAGTATTACATTTATCAAATAAAAAGAAAGCCATCTACACTTGAATGTAGCTAAAGTGAATTTGCTTTTAGGTGAAAAAAATGGACATAGTTTTCACCATAAGACTGTTTTCACAGGCTTCCTTCTATTAAGTTCTCTTCTTCTCCTTTTGCCTAGACAACAAAACCTGCTTTGAGTCAAGGGTCTGATATAACCAGATATTTTAGTGTGACTTTAAGTCTATGTGCTCTTTCAAAAAGAGTATTTGTATCTTAATTCACATATTTCTTATCTTCAAGTGTGGAATTTAAATCTAACTCCTTTATTAAGTGAATTTCAAGAACCAGAGATCAGGAATTCAGGTAAACTGGGAGGGGTAAAGGACTCCTACTTACACCTGAGATCATGCTGCCTGACTGCTACCTCTTCCATGGACTTGTAACTTAAAACAACCTGGACCTGAAAAGAGCCAACAGTTCAAGGAAGATAGTAGATCTGCCCCCCAACCCCAACTGTCAGCCAAGTTTTGACCCCTTTGTATCTGAACTATGAGTTTGAAAATATATCTTTGAAAACAAGAATCTTAAATTTCTGTCAGTAACTCAGCACTCACTGCTAGAAGTTCATAAGAGAGAACCCTGGGATAAAAGCTGAAGACTGCACGTTCAACTCAGAACATTTTAGAGGCTGAGCTGCAGTCCTCGAATCATCTCCTCCTCACAATGATTTCAATGAATGGTGACACTTTGGAAGCTTACTAAAAATTTGCAGACACAATTTTAACATAATCCATATCTAATAATAAGTACAATCATCTAATATTACTAATCAAATTCAACTTTCAGTCTTTCAAATTATTGTTCAGGTTTTATGTTTCCTGGAACTTCTTAGTATTGTTTGGTAACCTGTATAAGTCCATCCTTAAACATAATTTTGAATGAAAAAATTTCACTCTGATGTCATTTTTACTAGTAAAAATGGACTATGTTGTATATTTTATTAACTTCTTACTCAATGCCATTTATGTTTTAGGTCAGATATTGATGGAAAAAGCAATGAGATATTCTGAGTGAATCATGATAAAGAAAAGATAGAGTTGAATAACATTAGGCATGGATCCAAAATTCACTTCTTAAATTTTTATTTCATTTGCAATTCCAGGAAGTTAGTTTCTTGTAAATCTTTTCTTTCATCAGATATTTTGAAATTGGAAAAGCATCTGAAAATAACAGAATATTAATGATGCCTCTGTATACCCTTGGCAAGTAAGAAAGCAGATTTGAATAATTATCATATCACCTATTCCAGTTGTGGATTTATTGTAAAAATGACGCAATATTTTTAGCTTAAAAAAGTAAACTTGCATCAAGCAACTGCAATGCTGCCTTTGGAACAGTAGCAGGAGACTTTTGTAGGTGGTTGAAATCTTCTAAATCTTCCACTGTCCTTTATATTGGAAGACAAAATTAATTAATATATCACCTTTATATCATATAGATGTGTAACATGATATGAATAAGAAATCAGTTTTGTATTTACTATGATGGCTTCAAGATAAAAATATGTACTTTTAACTCTAATACTATGGATTAAATCAAACATTAATTTTGAACACAAGAACAACTCTTGCACAAAAAGTTTTCCTAACTGTGCTCAGGTTAGAATTGATAATCTATTTTCTTAGCAAAGTATAACAGCTCCAGTCTGGCTGTTCTTTTAAAATAATACCAGGTATATCTTTTACATAAGAAAAATATTTCAGTAAAAATGAGAGCAAGGAAGTGCTAGAAGAGAACTATTTTAAGGTGAGGTAGAAGGGAATTATTTCAGCCTTTTGCATCAGGGTCTTGCCTAAACAATATTTTGAATAAAATAATCCTGGAAGATAGACAGTTATTCTCATTTCATAGATAACAAAATTAAGACTGTGAGATACTAACCAGCCTGCCCAATATTACTCTTCTGGTATTTAGATCAGTTCTGTCAATTCTAAGATCATGCTCTTTTTCTACTGCATCATACAAATGACCAAAAACAAGGGGGAAAGGAAGATAAATTGCAAATTATCAACTTCTGGGAGCTTTATGCAACATTGCAATTGTACTTTTGAAATTTAACATTATAGCACACATTTATAGTGATTGCTTTGTGAGCAAGAACTATGCATTACAGCCACCCTAAAACTACTATTATAAAAAATGGGGACATGGTTTGATTTGATAATGTAGTGGTAGGATAAAGAAGAACTGTAACTATAGCTTTTTATCATTATTCTGAACATATTCGTGGGAAAATATAAATAGGGAGAGGATGCCTATTTTTTTGAAATGAAGATGTAGTGGCTTTTATTCTAAGACTTATCACTGTGCAAGGTACTATAATACAAAATGCACTAGTTTATGAAAACAAAAGTTGATTCGAATTCTGTTTCTAGAAATTACTTGCAAAGATAGTCAAGGCTTTTTCTACTAGTATTTGTGGGAAAGGGTTAAAAAGTGTTTTTCATTTTCTAGTTTGTTTCTTTTTATTTAATTAGTGCATATTAATTGTACAGAGGTTTCATTGTGATATTTCCATGCATGCATATAATATACTTTGATCAAATCCACAGACCTTTATTAGTCTTTCTGATCCCCTACCCCTTTTAGACCATTTAAACATGCTTCATTATTCTATTTTCATACACAGATATGAAATATTTCGATCCTTCCTTTCATCCTTCCTCTGGCTGAAATCTCCAAACAGTACCCATTTTAGACTCTTGTCATTCATTTTTGTAAGGTCTAAATTCTGCATATGAGAGATCACACAATGTGTGTCTTTCTCAGTTTGGGGAGGCTGCCTATATTTCTTGATTTTTGAATATGATCAGAATAAACGGGTTAGGATACATTTTTTTTAGCAGCACTGGAGTTTGAACTCAGGCCTTGCTCTACTACTTGAGCTATGCCACCCAGCCCTTTTTGCTTTAGTTATTTTTCAGAAAGACTCTTGCTTCCTGTTTATCCATACTGCCTTGAACCGCATCTGGGATTTGGTTTGGAATACATTAAAGTTAATAGTGTATTTTTTAAATAATAGTCAAATTAATCTGATTGAATCCTCACACATATTATTTTCTCACAGTTGAGGAACCTGAATAAGAAGTGAATTAACTCGCCTGTGGTTTTCCAGTTAGCCAACCAATTACTGGTGGAAGCAGATATTCCACCTACCACTCACAACTTTAGCCACAGCATCTAAAGAACTAATATTTAGGGAACATGAAATGCATCAACATTTCTTACCTTGTTAGGGAAATGAAAACTGGATGATGGCAGAGTACATAATGACCAAATGACAGCTAATATGAAATATACCATGAAAGTAATAGGATCACTAACACTAATATGGTAAACCATATCCAAGGATGAGTAGAGAACAATTTAAATGCATCTCACTAAAGCTAGCAAAAATTTTAAAAATTCTAAATATATTAAGATTTGTGGTTAGCATCTGTAATCCTAACTATTTAGGAGGCTGAAATTGGGAGGATTGCAATTTGAGGCCAACCCAGGAAAATAGTTCAGAGGTCCCCACCTCAAAAATAACAGTGCAAAATGAACAGGAGTTGTGGTTCAAGCTGTAGAGCTCCTGCTTTGCGACTGCAAAGTCCTGAGTTCAAACCCTAATCCCACCAAAAAGAAAAGAAAGAATTGAACATTTATGACAGCCAAAGAGAAAATGTGGGAATAGAATGAGAAGTCTGTACATTGAAACAGATGAAAGAAATGTTCTGATCAGACCAAATAAAGGAAACACAATATGTAAATAAGGTGAAAGAATGGAGGAGAAAATCATGCACTTGATGTTGAAATATATTTGGTAACTAATTCTGTAATAATCCACAACTGAATTGTAACAAACAATTTTGTCTCAATTAGAATTTCTAACGGTGCACACCTATAATTCCAGCTACATAAGAGGCATAAGTAGGAGGATTGAGACTGAGGCCAGCCACAGGAAAAATGCAAGAACCTATCTGAAAAATAACGAAAGCAAAAAATGGATGAGGGCATGGTTCAACTGGTAGAGTGCCTACCTAGTAAGCATATGGCTGAATTCAAACCCTAGAACTGGGGGGTTGGGGGGAAACTTTCTATGTATCTTGGTAACAAAAACCTGGTGGTATATAGAGGTCAAAATTCATGTTCCAGACTGGTTTTGCTGCCGTCTGTGTAAGTGCAGACTCAGCTTCCCTGATCCTCAGTTTCATAATTTGCAGAGGAGGGCGTAGGTTTGGTATAATATCTAAGCTCAGCCTATGGATGTAAGCAATTTCTGAAATACCCTTCGCTAGTTCTGGTATTTGAATGTACTGCCTGATGAAAAGTGAAAAAGAGATCTATAGTAACATTTGTGGCAGTGGGCTAAATAAAGTGACTATTTATAACTAAATGTAGCTATTTAAGTCTAGAGTTTTTGTTTTTGTTTTTGTGTTTATGGCAAATTGTTTTAATATGACCAACTTTAACTGTACATCATGAAGCTAAGGCTCGTACAGGGAAAGGCAGGCAGGGTGTGTTTGAGTATATCCTGCCCTGGCCTCCAAAGGGATTTACTTAACGTCTCTGAGCCTCAGTCTTCTTATCTGTGAAACAGTCTTATGCTGATGATCCATGAAATAAACAGTGAAAATTAGCCTGAAAGATTGTCACCTGGCAGGGATTTTAATAAAAGGCGGCCATAACCAGGGTGCTACACTGAAGCAGGGTTAATGAGTGATGCATTATCTGCTGAGCAGAAATCCATCCAGATTTGAAGATAGAGAGAGACAAACCAGGCAAGTGTCCATTTTCCTGGCTTTATGGAGACAGACTATAAAATGGAAATATGCCAAGAAAAAAAAAAAACTAAGGGAGAGATTGATGACAAAGAAAGCAACACGGAAGAATGCTGATAAATGTGGGAGAAAAAGGTGAAGCAAAAAAGAACATATTTTGATTCTGAGTCAAGAATGTGCCTGATAAATTATGACCTTTCCCAGGCAGGGTGGTGATGGTGGCAGAGTTTAAAATGCGATCCCAAGAACATGTTGATCTTTTGGGTTTAGTGACTGTCTACATAGAGTTGATGGTAACTTTAAAACTTGGTAAAACTTGAATTTCAACAGAACTGTTGCAAATTAATTTATTCATTTTTGAATAAGAAACCTGCACACATGCTCCGTTTCCACTAAGTATAAGCAGACACAAAAGAGAAGGAAAGTCCCTGTGTCCCCATGTCTTCAGTCAGACCCCACAGTGACAGCTCTGTGGGGCACCTCAAGCCACAAAGGAAACAAAGGCTTTGTTCTTTAGCGACAACAGTGAGTATTTAGGAACCAATGACAAACCGCTCAGTGCTGAGAAGTGTCTCGTGGAAATGTTCTTCACTTTCTCATCTTCCCACTTTGGCTCCTGCTTTTATCCATCTAAAGAGTGCTGCTTTTTCAAAACTTACGCACCTTCCAAGGTTCAGTTTCAGCAGGACCATCTTTGTGAGGATGTTTTTTCTCTAGAGCCACAATCTAAGTGTTTATATTCCACCTCTGGAACCTCCCATACCATCTTTGCCCTTACCTTATAATATGTCTTACTTTATGTCATATAGTTACCTTTTTGTTTCTCTTTGCCTATAAGCTTCTCTGGGATAATTTATTTGCTTATTTTTTGATTATTGCCAAGTATACATTTCCCCATGTTATAAGTAATATTTGTTAAGTAAATGCTCTATTACAGAAATTTATCAACAGAGCCCTACAGTTTCATTCACTCTTCCTCTTGAGCAATGCCTCAGTCCTTTTGGTTTTAGTTTGCTTTTCAAGATGATCCCCCTATCTTTGCTTCCTGAATAACTGGGATCACAGGTGTGTGCTACCACATATGGCCCAGAGCCCTACAGTTTTAGATGCTAAGGAATGTGACAAAAAAATTATTAGGAGAAAAATTAGAGATAAGGGCAAAATAGTTTCTGCTGGGTATCGGAGGGGTGGGGGGAGAGGGAGGGGGCAGAGTGGGTGGTAAGGGAGGGGGTGGGGGCAGGGGGGAGAAATGACCCAAGCATTGTATTCACATATGAATAAAGAAAAATTAAAATTAAAAAAATTCAAATATGCAAAAAAAAAAAATTATTAGCAGAACTTACCCCTATCATCTCTTTCTAAAACAGTCCTAGGTGCTAGCAGCCACTCCAAGACCACAGCAGCTACAAAGCTGGAAGGTTCTGAGTCTTCAGTTTCACAAGCTTTATTCAGGCCATGGGAGCTTGTTCTCTTTCTTCTAAGACATTCATCATCATTTCACCTGATCAATTTTAACAAGCTTATCATATTCAAAGTCACAAAATTCAACATATTTAAGGTTTTATATGTTTTTGAATTAATTCATTTATTTAATAAATATATCAAGCATATATACCATGAGCATATATTGAGGATAAAATATTAATAAATGGACTAGTTACAGTGTCACATGCATAATCCCATATATTTGGGAGGCAGAGGTAGGAGGATCATAGTCCAAGGCTGATCTGGGTGCAATACCTTATCTGAAAAACCAAGTAAAATCAAAAGTGGCAGTGGCTATGACTCAAGTGGTAAAGCACTTGCCTAGCAAATGCAAGACCCTGAGTTCAAACCCCAGTTCTGACCCCACAAAATTTAATAAGTAAAAAACCTCTGTTCAATGAGTTCCTGATGTAGTGGGAGAAACAATGACCCAGAGTCAGCAGCTCTGCCTGCCTTGCATCTTTCTGAGTCTTCACTGCTTGTCATAGATCCTGACGTAATCAGGCACTCAGTATTTGTTTGATTAAAGAATTAACTTAAAGTGAGACATTATACAGAGGTGTGGGTATTTCTGCAAGAAGAAGTTATAGGGTGACTTCAGAGAAGAGATGGTGTCATCAGCAATTGTTGAGTAGTGAATAGAATTATATCAATTTGAAAAGGGATACAAATTGCCCAGGCTCACTGGAAAAAAAAAAAAGAAATTGTTGCTGCTCGTGCCTACCTAGCTGCCTAGCTAACAAAGCTGGTATCAGCAAGTGGGATGAAAGGGTGGTATGAGCAGAGAATAGGTCAGAAAATATTTTGCTTTAAAACCTGCCTACTCTCAGGAGATGTTGAATGTGGCTCAAGTTGAGGACGGGTCAAAATTCAGGCCTAGAGGAAAGACAGAAATTTAGCCAGTTTGGTTAATAAGCATTTTGTTTCAATTAGCAGTTCAACTAATCATTTGTGAAGCAAAGAATGAGAATTTGCCATCTGTATCTTGCCATATGTAGGCAATCAAGAGGCATCCCTGAGTCTTACATCAATCATATGGAGACTTACAGGAATTTGCAAAAACTCAGTTCCAGGAACACCAAAGAGTGGAAATTTCCTAACCATTCTATTTTTTCTATTTTCCAGTACCACAAGGCTCAGGTAAAATTCAACATAGTCAGGACTGCAGTTTCCAAAATAAGGTTGTAGCTATGATAGACAGGATCAGAAAAGCTATACAGTGGCCAAAATGTCATCCATAGACCCTCCCTCTGAAAAAAAAAACAGCTCCCCAGACATACTTTAACATATTGAAAAGATAGAGTCTCATTAAGCCCCTTTGAGTCCAGCTCATTTAATGCAGCAGTTGTACATGTAACTGCAGAGTTAAATGTACAGTTTCAGGGTTTTTCAAATACCAGGCTTAGTGAGGTCCCTTAAGTAAAAAATCTCAGGGAACTTGGGAGGAGAAACTGTAAGCAGAAGAGGTAACATGCGACTTTGTTGATTCTCTGAATCAAATAAATACAAAGGCTTTCATCTAGGAATGTATACTACAAAAAGAAAGAAAACGTTTTATATATTATATATGCAATATATATTCTATTATAATAATTATGTAAAATGAAAAAATGCCATGAGAAATGCAGGGGAAAGGGAAAGTCTTATTGACCAAAGAGTTATGAGAGTTCAGAGTATGACTCCACACCCTGCTCCCACCCAGTGAGCATCAGGAAGCTTTTATGAAAAATTGCATAGAGCAGATTCTGGTCCAATGGAAGATTAAAACATGTGGGGAGGGAGGGGTTGAGGAATTCTGGATGAAAAAGAATAAGCACAAGTGGGGAGACAGGACCAAGAGGACTGTGTGAGGGTGTTGAGTAGCTACATTAGGGGACAATAGAAAAGAAGATGGGGAGATAGATAACATTCTCAAGAAGGCAGTAAGGCATGAGTGCCAGACACTAAAGAAGCCTCATGTAATTTCGTTCTACAGGAAAGAACAAGCCAGAGAAAATATTGGACAGGTAAATGGCATGGTCAGCTAAGATTTTCTTGTCTGTAGCACTGTGATATAATTATATATTATAAAAAACATCAAAAACAAAACAGTATAAAGCGTTGGCTGCACTTGCTATTAAATAGGAATTTGCAAAAATATGAATTTTGGTAAAGCTATGGAAATTAGTCACTAAATATGAATTATACTGTTAGTATTCATTACTATGGCAGACTAATATGTGCATACATGACTTTTCTCTTTTTTCAAAAACACATTTAAAAATATTAAAATTTAATAAAATTAATTACAATTGGAGATATTTAATATGAGATAAACTTTTTAATGTCATTGGAATTTATACCAGGAAAGGATTTTTAGAGACACATTTTATTACTGACATTATTTAGGGTTGTAAGTACAGGATACAATAACAATCAAATGGCATTTTAGTCATTTACATTGTGGTTTTTACATTCCCTAAAATATAAAATGCACTACTTTATTACCTGTAACCTAGGCAATGGCTTCTACTGTCTTGCCCTTGAATCTGCTACAGAGAAGGGAGGAGAAAATGGTGACTGACATTTCTTAAGCATCAACACTTTGCCAAACTGAATGGTGGAGTCTTAGGTAGGAACAATGCTTTGAAGAGATTATTATTTTACCATTTTAAGATGAAGACTATCAGGATCAATTGCCAAAGATTACACAGCAAAGTAAGTGCTCAGACTGGAATTCATGCAGAGGGTTCTCTGACCCCAAAGCATGTACTGTCTTTACATTGGCACATTGCTTCCTGAAGAAGGGTGGGAAGGAGGTGGAAAAATTTAGGTGACATGTAATTGAGCTTGGGTTTTGGCAGCATCAAGGGAATGGAGAGAGAGAACAGAGTGGAAGGGTGATACTGTAAGGCCAGTGACAACATATTAGATGCAGAAACAAGAGAAATGGTGAAATTCAAGTTTAAAAGCCTGAGAAAAACCAGAGCCAGATAATATCTAAGAAACCAATAACTACCAGTTACCACAAACCGACTGAAATTACCACGAGATGTAGAAAACCCTACATTCCAGGACTCCTGTTAGAATCTGTACATGCAGAGTGAATACTGTAATAATAAGGGATATTCCCTAGAAACAATAGATTTTCACAAACTGTCTTCTAAGCATGGTGGTGGAGGGGAGAGGTTCTAATTAACCATATAACTTTTCCTTTGCTGAGTAGGAAATGCATGTTTGGAAGCAGAGTTGAATTGCTCAGGAAGGCCAACAAGAGGCCATCTTTGCTGGTTTTCTTCAGCACCATTCATCATACACTCCTTCTATAACATGTCTTTCTTCCAAATGAAGAATAAAAAATGGTTTTCAAATATAATTACTAGAGGTGTCAAATTACTAGCTTTCTAAGTGTACCTACATGTGGGAGTACCACTATAAGGGTAGTAAAAATTAAATTTAGATGGATACATTAGATAGATAGATAGAACAAAAGAGCAAGTTTGCAAGGGTCAGTCTGTACAGCTGTGCATGCATATTCACAAGCAATCAGGGCTGCTCTCCATACCGTTTGCATTAATGGCATTTTCCCAGGCAACCTACTCCCCAGGATGGGTCTTTCCGACACTTACTTTCTTTTTTTCTATGGGTGGGATCCTGTTTCTTTTCCTCTCACCTATTATCCCCACAGGTCTTTACCAATAAGAATAGAGTACATTGTGTTTATGTTTCTAGCCAAGTCCTGATGGCATTCCCATGGAGCCCCATAGGCCACCTGCAGTGAGGAACGTGCACTGACGTCAGCGGCCACTATGGGGCAGCAGGAAGCTGTTTCATTGGACTTCACACTCCTGGGACCAAAAGTTCTCATTCAATATCAATTTATAATTTAAAAACACCTTAATAGGGCCAATTCTTCTATGATAGTTCTGTTTGCCTGACTCTTAAATCTAAAGTGAAAGTTTTTCTATTCCTACTGCACATATAAAGAAACTTAAATACTTTGTATCTTAGTCTTAAATGACATATACCCATGTGGATAGATACTTATCCCAGTAATTTACAGGATTCTCAGAATCACTTAAATTTTGAAAAGCTTAGTCTTTCCCACAGCTTAAGAGTCACAGTCTACTTTTAGTCATTGATATCTAATATTTGCTGAGCTCATATATGCAAAGCATAGTTGTAGGCCCTTTGCATACCTGGGCGCTTTAAACTTCGTAACTTTCTGCAGTAACTTTGATTTTCAAACCTTTTTCAAATGAGAAAATTAAAGCGGACCAAACATTCTGCTATTGCAGTGTGCTTGGATTTGAACCTAATAAGTACAATTGACTGGCCCCAGATTTCATACTCTGAACCCACGCTCTCTTTTTGTTCATAAAATGTGAAGCAGGCTCTCATAACAATAAGAATATAATTTAACAATGAAAACATAATAAACTTTACTCTCGCGCAATGAAAGTCTATGAATATCAGGGTAACATGGCAGTTTTACAAAAATCACCTGTTCTCAGATGATTCACCAAGACCCATCTCTGAAATATGGAGTAAACTAAGAAAGACAGGGTAGAAAAGAACTACTTTGAAAGGGTTAAGGATCCCAGAAGGCTGTAATAGCAGGTTTGCAATCAAGGGCCACCATAAAGAAACAGCAGGGGTGGGGGAGGTAATCTTGGTCATGCTGTGAGTCCACAAGTCTTTAGTTTAGAACTGTGTCAAACCACCCAGAAAGCTATGTTTAAACTTTGTTCCATTTCAGAATGGACATGGTGTTTTTTTTCTGAAGCCAGAAAACTGCAGATTAATTTAAAGTGCTTGATTCAATAGTATCCATTTGAAAAGTTGGACTGAGTTTTTGCTAACAGGTTTTACTTAGGATAAGCCTATTTTTCCATTATAAAATAAAATAAAAAATTAGCCATACCATTTAGTAGCAAAGAGGTTTTGAACCCACCTCCCAAGTAAAACCACAACATTCTTCAATTGTGCTTTCTGGTAGGTCAATCAGTCTGACTTGAAAAAAAGAAAAAGTAAGCAGGGTGTGTTTAAGCACATGCTTCAAGGTTCCACTGCCTGATTTCCTTTATTTCTATGGAGAGAAGATCCATTTAGGCCATCTCTGCTCTTTCATTCATGTCTCTGGGTAAAAGCTGGTTTTTGGAGATGCAGAATAAAGTCTCTAGGGATCATGGTTCCTGCAATTATGTTTCCAAGCAGGAAAGCCAAACCCTGAGGTTTGGAAAAGCTAAATGAAAATGGTGTTGGCAATAATTTCCATGGCATTCTCCAATCTGAAAATGGGGCCTTTGTTTTCGTATGTGCTATGCCTTCTAACCACCCGTTCTGAGCCCTGTCAGATGAATACAAATCAATGAAAGATCTGGCTTTAGGGATGAAGGATCAGATATTCTACTCAGATATTTCACCTGATACAGAGGATGCTATTTTTTTGTGGAGCATCTGCTCTATTGGGGCATCTCTCCTATTGAATAGAGAAAAATGTTGAGGTTTCCCTGTTTCTCCAAGAAATACCCTTTCCCCTGAAAGATGATTCCTCTGTTCACTGGTTTTGACTAAAGATGTGAGGACCACAGTGTGGAACTTTTATCAGTTATAGACTACTACACAGATTTCAATGAAATCCATACTTTGTTTTAGAAAAATGTTTACCTCAATGATAGCAAATAGCTCCCTTCTTTCTACTTAACACAGGAAATGTCTACCACTACAAGGCTGTTAGGTCACTTTTGAAGAAAGTAGCTTTCAAAACACACTTTCTAATTAACTTTTCCTCTAATGATGACCCAAAGCAATTTTCTATGTCCAGCCCCATTAACTCTGCTTTATATTCATCTGCTTGTATTGGCATCAACTCTCCTTACTCGATCTGAATGCAAAAATAGATTCAATAGTTCCCTCTCTTCTTTCACTCAAACCTGGTTCCTTATAATCCACAAAGTCAGGAATGCCCCTTTCTCTCCACAGGTTACCCCCGACCCTACCCTAGAGCACTTCTTTTATATTCACAAAATGAATCCCAACACATGGTTTTTGCTGCGTCAGCTTGTCCACAGCCCTCAATCTAGGTGAAAGAAAACCATTTAATGACTAGCATTGTAAAGGATACAAATCCTTATTCATTCTGATTGAATATATTTCTTATATTCATTAAATATTTTCAAATCTTGTGTGATTTTGTTAGAAGGAAAATCATAGAGTTTCTCAACATCATCAATGCTAGTAAAGTGAGATTCCCAGATATGCTCTGGTTGGAGATGAAATTAAAACTGAAAACCCAAATCTCTTAAAAGAAAAGAATAGTGTCTTTGTATGTGTGGATTGTAAGCACACAATTAAGTTAAAAAAGTGAATCAACAATGTTTCTACCATGAAGAAACAAAGACTACACAGAAAAAAATAAGAATTTAATAATTCCTGTGAAAATATCACCACCATCATTTTTTTTCAGTTTCTTTTTTCTTTGCTAACTACAGTACAGTTTTTCAAAGAATTTTTGGCATCTCTAGATGATAAATTGTGTAAATTATTGTTGGATCAAAATTCCTTTGAAATAACTGCAGGTGTTCAAGATCCTGTCAGAGTGAGTGTATTTTAAGTAGCCTGAGGATGCTGACACCAGCCATTGCTCAGGCTTCTTTGAGGGAGATCTCCTGTTGGGAGTGGTTTTGTTTAAAATTGGAGACATATGGAGCTCTACCCAGTGAAGACAGGAGGAAGCCTATCCAACTGGCAAAGAATTAAAATCTGATTCCTTCTGATTTAAGTCCATATTAGGGTCTTTTTTTTTTTCCTGTTCTATATTTTCGCCTTTATTTCTTCAGCCACAGCTAGATGCTACCAGAAGGTATCTCATTGCTAGAATAACAACTGCAGCTTCTTACAAACATAATTTTGTTGAACAAAATGATATTAATTATAACATGATCTGTATTGGGCAATTCATCTGTACCCATATTTTATTTTCTTTGAGGATCTGCTATAGAAAATCATCTTTAAAATAATACTTTTTAATTGATACACAAAGTAAAACCTAGCAGGCATGTTTGCTTATTGAAAGAATGGATAAATGAACAAATGTTCTTATATTTTAAGAAAAAGAGAAGGGATTTAAATATATATCAAATTATATGTCACATATTATCAGCATATTACATACTCATTAAATTATTTTTTTTCTTTTTTGAGAGAGGATCTCACCATGTTGCCCAGGCTGGCCTCAAACTCATGTGCTCAAGAAATCTTCATTCCTCAGCCTCTCAGTTATCTGTCTCTATAGACACACCACCATGCGTGCATTCATTAAATTCTTATACAATTTAAAACAATTAATATTGCATTAGTGTTCACACCTATCTATTAAAAAATTAAAGGTTGGTCAGAAAGCTTAAGTAAATTGGTTAATATCAACACAAATAGTAAGTGAAAAAAAAAGACTTTCTAGGCTCCCTTCAACACTTACCAATGTTCATTATCTTTCCACTTTATTTAATCTATTTTAGGCTTTTATAATTGTCTCTCCTATACATAGTTGAATTATAATTGTTAGTAGTCAACTATGTTCATAAAAATACATCATCCAAAGTGATGCTTATTTTCTATCACATTCAAATTTCGCTATTTCCATCAAAACTTCTCTTCATTTTCTTTCACATATAATTTTCTCTTATAAATACCTTGACAATACCCCATTATCATTATATTCCAAACTTTTTAAAATTTTTTATTCCTTTATTGGTGGACTATTAAAAACTATGTTTTGAATTAACCAAATGTATTTTAGATATTTTTATGAATTTTTAAAATTATGCTATGATCAAAAAGTGGTCTTTATGATACCAGTTCTTTAACATCATATGAGTTGCCTATGAACTTAACAAATAGGCAATTTTTATGAACATTCTATGTGTACTTAAAGAAGAATGTATAAATTCTAATCATTAGATATAGGGTCATGTTATTCATTGTGTTGTTTAAATTGTTTATAACCATACTAATTTTGGTCTGGATGATATTAAAATACTGTGAAATGAATGAATTAAAATGTCCATTCTAATGGTGAATTAGTGAATACCTACTTGTAGGCAACCAATTTCTCATTAAATATTTGGCTCTATATGTAACAGATGTTCCCTAGGAACATCTATTCTCCTAGTTCCCTAGGAGAAAAAAAAAGCAGAATCAATGGGAAGAGAGAGAGAGAGATTGGAGAATAAGGAGAATTTAAGGAATTTGTTTACATGATACATGATTTGGGTATGTCCAAAATTTGTAGATCATGCCACTGGTCTCCAAATTCAAGTAAGAGTTGAAATTTCAGCCTCAAATCCATAGTACACTAAAAAAATTGGGCAGAATTTTTATGTTGGGGTTTAGAGAATTTCTGTTCTGTAAGAGATCTGGAGGTGTTCCAAGATGGTGGATAGCTTAAAGACACAGAAGCCCTGAACTCCACAATTTCAAAAAAATACTTGAGAGTCCTGGTAGCAAAGATTGAGTAACTAATTTTTTAGCCAACTAAATTATCACCAACACATCGGGTGCACATAAGGTGCACATAAAGTAACACAATCAACCCTTAAAATAGCTTTTTATTGCACATAACAGCTGGGGAAGTCCCAGCGAGGGATGGGACAGACACAGCTGCCAGTTTGCCCACCAGAAAGTAATCGTTCCTTTTTTTTTTCCTTTCCTTTTTCTTCTTGCTTCCTTTCTCTCAATTAGAAAAAGTAAAGACTCTGCAAAGAATGGTAGAACAAATTGAGCAAGAACCTGTGATATCCTGGATCCACCATAGTATGCAGAAGTTTGCAATGCTGCCTAACTGTGCCTTTCCAGAACTGACCCAATTTCACCCAAGTGTATCTGCAACCCCACCAGGTGAGCATAACATATCACCTGCCCTCAGAAAACCACATAGTCCAGCACAGCTGGTGGGCAGATTTCATCCCCTGGACAAAAGCAGTGATGATAAACAGAGGATATGGTTCACCTCTACCTTGCAGGGGTGGGAAGGATGCTAAGCTGCCCTAGACTGAGAGGTGGTGGAGTGGCACAGCAGCTGCTGCTGAAATCAGCAACATATTTGGCCATCTTGGAGAAACTGGTAGTGAGCTAAAAAATGATTGATCAAAAAGTTCAATTTCAGGTTGCTTTGTGGGCAGAAGGGACTAGCAGTTGCTCACAAACCAGCTCCTGGCAGGACCACTTCAAAGAACCTGCCTGCACCAAATGGCCCATTCCACCAAGTAAAGTCTGGGCTCAAATACCCTAAGCTAATTCAGAACTGTCTGATAAGAAGGGACAATATCCATTACCACACAGACCAGCATACTAACCATAAAAAGGAGCAGAGACACTGAGAAAACCCCTGTCAAAAGTGTCAGCACCTAATTTGAAATCAGAGGGAAAAGTCCAGAACTTTCAGTGAATTGATTTTTTATTTTATTTAGTATTTTTATTTTTATTACTATTTTTTATCTTTAATTTTTTTCTCTCCTCAACTTTTTTCTTCTCTTTTCTTCTATTTACACCTTCTTTCCCTTTTCTCCTCCCCTGCACTCCACACTCACTACTCATTGAATAGTCTACTCTACCAACTTTATGCATTACCCCCATCCTTCCAAACCTCTGCAATCCCTGACAATAGCACCTTCCCCCCATCAAAAACCGCATTACCTTTCAGCCCCCTCACCACAAGCCTCTTTTGCCCCTCATCCCATCACCTCTCCCTGTCCCCTCTTCTAGTGCCAACTTTTCAATATCCAAACAACTATTATCTCCCCAATAACCATTGTTGATAGACAATATCACCAAGGGGTTTCTTATATATTATGTAAATAACTGGTTTGGCATTGAATTTGTGAATTTGTTACTGCCTACATATACTACCAGGTTAGAAATATTACAACAATCTAACCAACAACTAAGCTAGTCAGAGCACAAAAATTAAGTCAAGGAAAAGAAAACAGGTGATTAAAAGCCCCAAGTAATTAGTCAACAGCACATGAGCAAAGCACAAATCAGAAACACAGGGAGAAAAAGAAGGTACAACTCCTCAAAGAGATAGCAAATAATAAAAGATTTAATGGAAAACAAAGGGTATGAATCCCCAGGTGCAGACCTCAAAAGAATGATTACAAAAAAGTTCCATGAGCTTGAAGAGGAGCTTAAAGAAAATGTGCAAAAACAAATCAACAAATATCAAAAGAATATGGATAAAAAAAAAAACTCAAGAAAACACAGAAACAACTAAAGGAAATCAAAGAGGATTCCAACAAACTCCAAAATGAAACTAAGGAGACTATGAAAAAAGATGTATATGAAATGAAGAGATAACACAAGATATGAAAGAGGAGTATAAGAAAGATATGGAAAGTCTCAGAAAAAAAAATCAAACAGAAATCCTAGAAATAAAAAGTCCCTTAAATCAACTAAAAAAATGCAGATGAAAGCCACTCCAGCAGACTGGAACAGGTGGAAGACATAATTTCAGGACATGAAAACAAAAATAGAAATATACGAAAAAGAGAAGAATTCTTAAGCAAAAATCTCAACATCTCTGAAAGGCCTTGTGATTCCATCAAAAGGCCAAACCTGCAAATCATGGGCATTGAAGAGGGAAAAGAGGTCCAAGCCAAGGTTACAAATAATATATTCAACAAAATAATAACAGAAAATCTCAAGAAAGAGATGTCCATTTGTGTACAGGAAGCCTCCATGACACCAAACAGACATGGCCAAAATCGAATTTCTCCACAGCATATTATAGTTAAAACAATAAGCATAGAGAACAAGGAAAGAATATTGAAGGTTGTAAGAGAGAAAAATCAAATAACACATAAAGGTAAGCACATCAAAACAGCAGCAGACTTCTCGACAGAAACCTTAAAAGCAAGAAGGGCATGGAGTGAAGTATTTTGAGCACTGAAAGAAAACAACTTCAGTCATAGGATGCTCTATTCAAAATTGAAGGAGAAATAAAAACCTTCCATGATAAACAGAAACTAAAACAATTCATGACCACTAAACCACCACTACAGAAGATCCTGAAAAGAATCCTACAACAGAAGATGAAAACAAACATAGGCCTCAAAGGATGGGAATTATTAAACCTCAAGAGAAGACCAGGAAAGTAATCAGAGAGTAGCATAGAATTAGTTACACATACACAAATCCTTACACAACAAAAATAACTAAATGGCAGGAATTACCACATACCTCACAATATTAACACTGACTGTTAATGGACTCAACATCCCATCAAAAGACATTGATTGTCAAATTGTATTAAAAAGGCAGACCCAGGGGGATCCAAGATGGCAACTAGGGTATGGAAGCAGAAAGCCTAAGTTCCATGACTCCACACTGAGACATCGGAGCCACACTTAGGTAACTCTGACTGCTTCTAGCCAAAATAATAACTGCCATACCATTAGGTGCAAGAAAAAATTCAAAGACTGACCCTCAAATCAGCCTTTAATTGCACCTAAAGCTGCCACCGGCAACACAGCCAGCTAGGCAGGTCCAGCCCTGGGGAAACTCCTCCCCCACAGCAATTTTTTTCTTTTTCTTTCCTTCTCTTCTCCTTCCTCCATCAAGCAGAAATAAAGCACCAACCAGAATCAAACTTTCGACATCCTGAACCTAGCTCAGGGAAAGACTCCCCACGCCATGCTGCACTGAGAAAATTTGGCGCTACTTCTCACTACTGCCACTGCCACCAGCTCCAAACCTGCCTGAGCATCAATTGACAAAACAAATAGGTGAGAACCACACACCACATGGGAATCCACTATCCACCCTGGGGGAACATAAATCAGCACAGCCCCTGGGCAAACTGACTCCCCTCCAACAAAACTGAAAAACAAACAGCAAACTGCAATCAAACGTGGACAGTGAAGGAGGTAAGTGGAACACTGAACCTGCACTGGAGAAAGGGCAGGGGGTGGAGCAAGGAGCTTGACTGAGTACTGAACTCTCAATAAGTAAACACAAGAAAGGAAGTGAGGGCTGAAGCAGGTGGGTGATAAGCCCTCCCCAAAGTAAGGCAGGTAGTAGATCACAGAACTCATCTCCTGAGTCAGAGAGCAGCATCCAAAATTGAACTGCCACAAAAAACTGAAAAACAAACAGTGAACTGTAATCTAGCATGGACAGACAGCAAAGGGAGAGGGTAGCATGCTAAACCTGCCCCAGAGAAAGTGGCCAGGGCAAAGAATTAAATTCCCAGTGCTGAACTCTCAGTAAACAAACACAATGATAAGCCACCTCCAAAGCAAGGCAGGTAGTGGGTCACAGAGCTGATCTCCTGAACAAGAGGGGCAGCATTCAAAATTGAACTGTCCCACCTCATTGGGGGAGGAACTGACCAAACAGCTGCAGCTGAAGAATAACACATCTGTAAGCTGAGGAAAACAATAGCTCTGACCACCCTGCATGATCTGGCAAACCTACCACACCTCACAATTTCAATTAAACTGATGGACAGAACAAAACACTACTCACAAGCCAATCACCTGGTGAAACCACATCAGAGCTTCTGCTTATATGCCAATACCAGGACTGGTTGCCAGAGGAATAATTCAAGAGCTTAAACTAGGACTGAAATTCTATTGTTCCTGAACCTGATGTTTTTTGTTATTTTTTTTTCCTGTTTTTTATGTTGTTGTTTGTTTCTTTCTTTGTTATATTATCATGAAAAAAATATTTTTATTATTATTGCTATTTTCTTTTTTGTCTTTCTGTACTAGTAAATTCACCATCACTATCTTCTCATCCCTACTCTCACCTCTTCACTCTTCCTCCTTTTCCTGTGCTAAAATCCATTGCTCTCCTTCCCAACTACTCTTTCTTCCCCTTCTCATTCACTCTCTCCATCTGCCCTCACCTTCCCCCATTCTCCCTCAACCTGTCACCAGAATAGCCCTCCCTCCTATACATTCACCACCTGATGATCAACTTACTGTACCAACTTTACACAATCCCAACCCCTCCAATCCCTGACCCAAGTACCTTACACTACAACATAAATACACCCAAACATACACAAAGGCCACAAACACAGCAGCCACCACACCTCTTCCTCCACTCACCCACCCCACTTCCCATGTTCCCTTTTTGGGCCACCCTAACCAATTCCCCAAATTTCTATAGCTAGCCTAGCAAACATTAACCTCACAACTCCCATGGATTATAGATATTACCACCAAAGGTCTTCTTTATAATATATAAACAACTTGTTAGATATTGAACCTGTGATTTAGTCATAGCTAAATTACACCTCCAGACCAGGGACAGATAGCACACCAGCCTAGTTAACAACCAAGACAGTCATAACACAAAAATTAAATCAAAGGAAAGAAAAAGGTGATCAAAACCACCAACTAGCCTACCAAGAACATAGTTGCACAGTACCAAGTAGAGTGATGGGAAGAAGGGATGGAAACAGTCTTCTCAAAAAAAATTTAATATATCATTCAGAGGGAAATAAAGAAAACAGATATACAATTACTGACCCCAATGAAACAATGATAAATGTCATGAAGGAACCCAGCAATGTCCACTAAAACACCTCAAGAAGAAATCTTGCAAGAAATCACTGAGAATTTCATGGAGAAGATACTAGGCATGGTTAACCAAAATGTACAAGATGCACTCAAGGAACTTCAAGATACCAAAAATAAAGAACATGAGAAGACACAGAAACAAATAAATGAACTCAAAGGCACTCTAAATAAACACTAAAGTGAAATAGAAAACACTATAAATACAGAGATAAATAAATTAAAGATGAAAATATTAAAGAGGAAGTGACCCAGTATATGCTAACCCTCAGCAAAAAGAATCAAACAGAAACACAAAACACAGTGAAAGGTCACTCCAGCAGAGTAGAACAAGTAGAAGCCAGAATCTCAGAATGCGAAGATAAAATACAAATTAAAGAAAAAACTGAATAAATGTTAATCAAACTCAAGAGCTGTGAAAAGAATAAGCAAGAATTCACCAATTCCATCAAAAGACCAAACCTGAAAACTATGGGTATTGAAGAAGGCAAAGAGCTCCAAGCAAAAGGGATTCATAATATATTCAATAAAATAATAACAGAAATTTCCCCAAATTTCAAGAAAGTTTTGCCCATTCAGGTACAAGAAGCCTCAAGGACACCAATCAGACTTGACCAAAATAGAACCTCTTTCCAGCATATTATCATTAAAATGACAAGCACAGAGAATAGAGATAAAATACTGAAGGTTGTAAGAGAGAAAAAACAAATAACATAAAAGTAAACCCATCAAAATCACAGATTTCTCAATGAAAACATTAAAAACAAGAAGGGCATGGAGTGAGCTATTTTGGACACTGAATGAAAATAACTGCAACCCTAGGATAATCTACCCATCAAAATTATCATTCAAAATAGATGGAGCAATAAAAATTTTCCACAATAAGTAGAAACTAAAACAATATATGACCTACCAAGCCACAACTACAAAAAGTTCTCCAAGGAATTCTGCACACAGAAAATGAAATCAAACAAAACCATGAGAGGACAGGCAATACCAAACCACAGGAGACAAAGGGACAATGAAGTAGAGAGTAACATTGATTCAGCTGCACACAATCAAACCCTTAAACAACAAAAGAAGTAAATGGCAGGAATCCCCACATACCTATCAACATTAATACTGAATGTGAATGGACTGAATTTCCCCATCAAAAGACACCGTTGGGCAAACTGAATTGAAAGGGAAGATCCAACAATCTGCTGTATAAAGGAGACCCATCTCATTGAGAGAAACAAACACTGGCTTAGGGAGAAAGGCTGGGAGAACATTTGCCAAGCCAATGGCCCTAAAAACAGGCAGGTCTATCAATACTTATATCAGACAAAGTAGACTTCAAACTTATATTGACCAAATGAGATAAAGGACACTCCATACTAATAAAAGGGGAAATACATCAAAAGGAAAAAACAATTATCAACCTATATGCACCCAATTTCATCAACATACTCTGAAGGACTTTAAAGCATATATAGACTCCAACACAGTGGTAGTGGGAGACTTTAATCACCTCTATCACCAATAGATAGGTCACCCAAACAAAAAATCAATAAAGAAATTCTAGAACTAAATCACACCATATATCAAATGGACCTAGTTGATGTCTACAGAATATTTCATCCATCTTCTACTCAATATGCATTCTTCTCAGCAGCCCATGGAACCTTCTCCAAAATTGATCATAACTTAAGGCACAAAGCAAGCCCCAGCAAATATAAGAGAACAGAAGTAATCCCCTGCATTCTATCTGATCACAATAAATTAAAACTAGAAATCAACAACAAAAACAACACTAGAAAATATGCAAACAATTGGAAGCTAAATTACACATTGCTCAATGATCATGGGTCACTAATGAAAGAAAAGAGAAAACTAAAAGGTTCCTGGAAGTTAATGAAAATGAAAATATGACCTACCAGAACCTATGGGATACAGCAAGGGTAGTCCTAAAAGGAAAGTTTATAGCCATGAGTGCATATATTAAAAGGACAGAAAGATCTCAAATCAACAACCTAATGCTACATCTCAAACTCCCAGAAAAACAACAACAAGCAAAAACCAAAACAAGCAGGAGAGAAATAATAAAAATAAGGCCAGACATTAATGAAATAGAGACCAAAAAAAAAAAAAAAATCAACAAAACAAAACCTGGTTCTTTGAAAAAATAAACAAGATTGACAAACCTCTGGAAAATCTGACTGAAATAAGGGGGGAAATACCAAAATAAGTAAAATCAGAAATGCAAAAGGGGAAATTACAACAAACACCACAGAAATCCAGGAAAGCATCAGTGACTACTTCGAGAACCTATACTCTAATAAATTTGAAAATCTTGAAGAAATTGAGAAATTTCTAGGTACTTACGACCATCCAAAACTGAACCAAGAGGATATTAATCACCTAAACAGATCTATAACAAAATGAAATAGAAACTGCAATAAAGAGTCTCCCAAAAAAGAAAATTCTGGGACCTAACAGAGTCTCTGCTGAATTTTATCAGACCTTTAAAGAAGAACTAATACCAACTCTCCTTAAACTTTTCCACAAAATAGAAAGGGAAGGAACACTGCTTAACTCATTTTATGAAGCCAGTATTATACTCATCCCAAAACCAGACAAAGACACCTCCAAAAAGGAGAACTATAGGCCAATCTCCTTAATGAACATCAATGCAAAAATCCTCAATAAAATAATGGCAAACCGAATCCAACAACACATCAGAAAGATCATTCACCATGACCAAGTTGGCTTAATCCCAGGAATGCAGAGGTGGTTCAACATATGCAAATCTATAAATGTAATACAGCACATTAATAAAAGGAAAGACAAAAACCACTTGATCATCTCCATAGATGGAGAAAAAACTTTTGATAAGATTCACCACCACTTCATGATAAAAATTTTAAGAAAACTAGGAATAGAAGGAAAGTACCTCAACATTATAAAAGCTGTGTATGACAAACCTATAGCTGACATCATACTTAATGGAGAAAAATTGAAACCACTTCCCCTAAAATCAGGAACAAGACAAGGGTGCCCACTCTCCCCACTCCTATTCAACATAGTCCTGGAATTCCTAGCCAGAGCAATAAAGCAGGAAGAAGAAATAAAAGGAATACAAATAGGTAAAGAAACTGTCAAAATATCCCTATTTGCAGACAGCATGATCCTATACCTCAAAGACCCAAAAAGCTCTACCCAAAAACTCCTAAACACCATGAACAGCTTCAATAATGTGGCAGGACATAAAATCAACTTACAAAATTCATTAGCTTTTCTGTACACCAACAATGAACAAATTGATAAAGAATATATGGAAACAATTCCATTTACAATAGACTCAAAAAAAAAATCAAATACCTAGGAGTCAACTTAACAAAGAATGTGAATGATCTCTACAAGGAGAACTATAAACCCCTGAAGAAAAAGATCGAGGAAGACTACAGAAGGTGGAACCAGGTTCAGAAGCCAAAAAGTGCATGTTTTTCTCTCATATGCAGAAAATAGACCAAATACAAATGTAGCAATATTACGAAAAACCAGACACCCCAAAGGAAGGACAGATATGAAAGGGGTAAGATAAAAGAAGGAAATTAAGAAAATAAATATGGTTGATATACTCACTACACAACAATAAATTTGGAATCTTTAAACTGGTTGAAAAGACCATAAGAAAGGGACTAAAATAGAAAGAAGAAAAATAGAGGCAATGAACCAAATCAGGCTATAATACATACATATATATATATATGGAAGTGCCACCAGGAGAGAACAGACCCTGCCTGGAGAGGTTGATACTAGTGGGAAGGGGGAAGAAGTGGGGAAAAGATGTAAGAGGGTGAATAAGGTGCAATTACTGTGTACACATTAATATAAATGGAAAAAAAATACCTGTTGAAAGTATTCCAGGATTGGGGGAAGAGAGTGACAAAGGAGAATGGTGGAGGAGGTGAATTCAAGTATGAGGTATTTGATGTATTATAAGAACCTTTGTAAATTCCACAATGTACCCTTACCCAGCACAGCAATAAAATAAAAAATGAAAAAAAAAAAAAAACAGAAATCTGTCTTGTTCTTAAGGTCTTCAACTGATTGGATGAGGTACAAATTATTGTAGCAATCTGCTTTATTCAGAGTCTACTGATTTAAATGTTAATCACATATGAAACAAACTTTGCCCAAAATTCCTTTGGTGTTTGACCAAATTGATGGGCCTTGCAAAGTGACACATAAATTAGCCACTACACAATGCTATTAGGTGACTACAGTTTTCAAATCCATACAATCCATATAATTTTACTTTTAAGGTATTAAATCATCAATTTATTTCTAATAATGTATACTTAATAAAATCTAAAAGTACTCAACACAACATGTGAACTTTAAAACACTTGCAATCACTTTACTTATAATTTATGTGCTATTCTTGTCCATTATTTATTTCTGTCTTGTTTTCAAACAAACCCCAAATAGATACTATTGCTGTTTTATAGTCATTTTTAAAATATTCTATTTTAGAATAGCCAGAGGAAACTGTCACTAGAGCCCAGAGAGATGTATAAAGAAAGACCAGAGCTAAGAAAACAGGGAGTGGAGGTGGTAAGGAACTTTGATCTCTTTCTTCCTCTTTTTTTAATTGCTTGTTTGTGTCTCCCATTGGCCATACACAAGTGATCCAATAGACACAGTGTATGAAAGTCAACATTTTAAGACACAGGACACAATAAAGAAGGATGAACAGTGCATTAGGCAGAATATACTTTACAATTTAAAATTCATGGGCTTTCTTTGTGTATGGGTATGTGTGTATGTGTGTGTGTATGTGTGTGTGTGTATACTTAGGGGAAGGTGTTCTTAGAAAATAGTGAAGCTGTACCAGGCATAGTGGTACATGCCTATAATTCCAGCTATTAGAGAGGTAGAGATAGGAAGATCATGGCCCAAGTCCAGCCTAGACCAAAGCTAGAGACCCTATCTAAAAATCAAACCAGGGAGATTCCAAGATGGTGGCTAGAGGGAGGAAGCAGAAAGCGAGCCTCCTATAGTGAAATCTTGGAGAGATGCTGGAGACACATTTTGCAGGCATAATCACTGAGAAGAGGCATAACTTTGACCCCTCCACACCTCCAGCCGGTGCAGAGAATCTCCACTTCACGTTAAATGGAGAAACCAGAAGGGCCCCCGGGCTGCCAGTTGCCCGCGCCCAGACAGCTTGGGAAGACGCGGACCAGGTGAGCTTCACAGTACCGTGGTACCCCACAGACAAGCCTGGGCCAGAGCAGCATAACCCCCTGGACAGACTGACCTCCACCCGGGGAAAACAGAGAAAGCCTGACTAATAAGCAATAAAAACAATAAAGACACACGGGAAAGAGGGTGGGGCGCACTGAGCGCTGAACACTGGGGGAAGGGAATCCTTCCCAGGACTGTAATAAACAAGCCGGGTGGGCAGGAGAGGCTCGGAGCGCTCGCCCAGCAACCAGGAGCAGGAAAGCTTGTGAGAGTGGCGGAGGGAGGAAAACTCCACAGGAGTGGAGGGAAGACCCACTTCCCACGTGAACTGTAAACAAACATGGCAGCTGGCAGAAGCAGCAGCACCACCCAGTAATCAGGAGCAGGAAAGCTTGTGAAAGTGGCAGTGGGAGGAAAACTCCACAGAAGGGGGGACCCCACCTCCCACATGAACTATAAATAAACACGCAGGCCTGAGAATGCGGGTGCAGTGTCACTTTTCCCAGTGTGCTTGGAAAGGCGAAAGCTTGTAGCAGAGGCTCACACACAGGAGAAATCTGAGTAAACAAAGCCTGCAGGGCCAAGTAAGTGCTAAGCTCACCCCTGAGATCTGCATAAATAACACCTCCAGCAATAGCAGGCTGACAGCATCGGGCAGGCAAGCCACAGCCACAGATACCATTCACAGAACTGTCTCCAGACTCTTTTTTTTTTCTTTTTCTCCCTACCTTTGATGAGAAAACAACCAAATTAAACCTGCATACTGAAAAACTTACTGAAACTGTATTGCATTTGAACTTGGGACACTTGGTGGGTTTTTTTCTTTGTGTGTGTGTATGTAGCTTTGTTCTACTTTATGTGTCCCCTTTGATGAGACAACTACAGAACAACATCTGAGGCACCATCTCCAGGATTGGAGACTGAGACGGACACCCATATTATTAAGACTGAAACTTCATTGCATTTGAACTTGGAGGTTTTTTGGTTTTTTGGTTTTCTGGGTTTTTTTTCATTTTATTTTAATTTATTTTTATATATAGATATTTCTTTCATTACTTATTTTTTTATTTTTATTCCTATCTTTATTTTTTTTTATTTTTTTTTCAATCCTCTCTCTGTCTCTCTAATGTCTGTTCAGCTTACTGTCGATTAGCACACTAAGGCTCCCTGTTTATACCTTTGAAACTTTCTTGTCTGATTCCTTGTTCTGTTTTCTCCTTCTTGTCTGTGTATTTGTTTTTCCCTTTTCTTTAACTTCTTGCCTTCCATCTCAGCTCACCCTTCCATTCTAAATATTACCATTGTTATTATTACAAGCTAGAAAATACTTAATTGCACACAGTATAGGGACAGTAATAACACCAAAGACAATGACGGGAAGACAGAAAAAACAGGGAAACCAGTTTCCCCACAGCAAAAAATTAGTACAGGAACCAGAGGGGAATGAAGAAAACAGATACTCAGATCCAGACTCCAACAAAATGAAGATAAACTATGCCAAAGGACCCAATGAAGCCCACAAGAATAATTTAAAAGAAGACATACTACAGGTACTCAATGAGAATTTTATAGAGATGATACTGGATAAGGTCAACCAAAACGTACAGGAGACACCCAAGAAATTCCAAGACAACAAAAATAGAGAATTTGAAAAAGCAAAAGAAGAAATAAAGGAAACCATAGAAGCACTATATAAACACCAAAGTGAAAGAGAGAACACAATGAATAAACATAAATTATATCAGGACAAAAATAGACAACATTAAAGAGGAAACCACCCAGGATATGGAAAACCTCAGAAAAAAAGAACAAAACAGAACTGCAAAATAAAATGGAGGGCCAATCCAGCAGAATTGAACAAACAGAAGACAGAATCTCAGAACTTGAAGATAAAATGGTAATTAAAGGAAAAACTGAAGAACTATTAATTAAACAACTCAAGACCTGTGAAAAGAAAATGCAAGAACTCACCGACTCCATCAAAAGACCAAACTTGAGAATCATGGGCATTGAAGAAGGAGAAGAGGTGCAGATTTCTAGATACAGATGATCATCCAAAACTGAACCAAGAGGAAATTAATCACCTGAATAGACCTATAACACAAAATGAAATTGAAGCAGCAATCAAGAGTCTCCCCAAAAAGAAAAGTCCAGGACCTGATGGACTCTCTGCTGAATTCTATCAGACCTTTAAAGAAGAACTGATACCAACCCTCCTTAAACTGTTCCATGAAATAGAAAGGGAAGGAAAACTGCCAAACACATTTTATGAAGCCAGTATTACACTTATCCCAAAACCAGGCAAAGACACCTCCAGAAAGGAGAACTATAGGCCAATCTCCTTAATGAACATTGACGCAAAAATCCTCAACAAAATAATGGCAAACCAAATTCAACAATACATCAAAAAGATTATTCACCACGACCAAGTAGGCTTCATCCCAGGGATGCAGGGGTGGTTCAACATATGAAAATCAATAAACGTAATAAACCACATTAACAGAAGCAAAGACAAAAACCACTTGATCATCTCAATAGATGCAGAAAAAGCCTTTGATAAGATCCAACACCATTTCATGATAAAAGCTCTAAGAAAACTAGGAATAGAAGGAAACTACCTCAACATTATAAAAGCTATATATGACAAACCTACAGCCAGCATTATACTTAACAGAGAAAAACTGAAACCATTCCCTCTAAAATCAGGAACCAGACAAGGATGCCCACTATCTCCACTCCTATTCAACATAGTACTGGAATTCCTAGCCAGAGCAATTAGGCAAGAAGAAGGAATAAAAGGAATACAAATAGGTAAAGAAACTGTCAAAATGTCCCTATTTGCAGACGACATGACCCTATACCTTAAAGACCCAAAAACCTCTACTCAGAAGCTTCTAGACATCATCAATAGCTATAGCAAGGTAGCAGGATATAAAATCAACATAGAAAAATCATTAGCATTTCTATACACTAACAATGAGCAAACTGAAAAAGAATGTATGAAAACAATTCCATTTACAATAGCCTCAAAAAAAATCAAATACCTAGGTGTAAACCTAACAAAAGATGTGAAAGACCTCTACAAGGAAAACTATACACTTCTGAAGAAAGAGATTGAGGAAGACTATAGAAAGTGGAGAGATCTCCTATGCTCATGGATTGGTAGAATCAACATAGTAAAAATGTCGATACTCCCTAAAGTAATCTACATGTTTAATGCAATTCCCATCAAAATTCCAATGACATTCATCAAAGAGATTGAAAAATCTACTGTGAAATTTATATGGAAACACAAGAGGCCACGAATAGCCAAGGCAATACTCAGTCAAAAGAACAATGCTGGAGGTATCACAATACCTGACTTCAAACTATATTACAAAGCAATAACAATAAAAACAGCATGGTACTGGCACAAAAACAGACATGAAGACAAGTGGAACAGAATAGAGGACCCAGATATGAAGCCACGCAACTATAAGCAACTTGTCTTTGACAAAGGAGCTAAAAATATATGATGGAGAAATAGCAGCCTCATCAACAAAAACTGCTGGGAAAACTGGAAAAAACTGAAACTAGATCCATGTATATCACCCTATACCAATATTAACTCAAAATGGATCAAGAATCTTAATATCAGACCACAAACTCTAAAGTTGATACAGGAAAGAGTAGGAAATACTCTGAAATTAGTAAGTACAGGTAAGAACTTTCTCAACGAAACCCCAGCAGCACAGCAACTAAGAGATAGCATAGATAAATGGGACCTCATACAGCTAAAAAGCTTCTGTTCATCAAAAGAAATGGTCTCTAAACTGAAGAGAACACCCAGAGTGGGAGAAAATATTTGCCAGCTATACATCAAAGGACTGATAACCAGAATATATAGGGAACTTAAAAAACTAAATTCTCCCAAAACTAATGAACCAATAAAGAAATGGGCAAGTGAACTAAACAGAACTTTCTCAAAAGAAGAAATTCAAATGGCCAAAAAACACATGAAACAATGCTCACCATCTCTAGCAATAAAGGAAATGCAAATTAAAACCACACAAGATTCCACCTCACCCCTGTTAGAATAGCCATCATTAGCAACACCACCAACAACAGGTGTTGGCGAGGATGCGGGTAAAAAGGAACCCTCTTACACTGTTGGTGGGAATGTAAACTAGTACAACCACTCTGGAAAAAAATTTGGAGGCTACTTAAAGAGCTAAACATTGATCTGCCATTTGATCCAGCAATACCACTCTTGGGGATATACCCAAAAGACTGTGACACAGGTTACTCCAGAGGCACCTGCACACCCATGTTTATTGTGGCACTATTCACAATAGCCAAGATACGGAAACAGCCAAGATGCCCCACCACTGACGAATGGATTAAGAAAATGTGGTATCTATACACAATGGAATTTTATGCAGCCATGAAGAAGAACGAAATGTTATCATTCACTGGTAAATGGATGGAATTGGAGAGAACATCATTCTGAGTGAGGTTAGCCTGGCCCAAAAGAACAAAAATCGTATGTTCTCCCTCATATGTGGACATTAGATCAAGGGCAAACACAACAATGGGATTGGACTTTGAGCACATGATAAAAGGGAGAGCATGCAAGGGAGGGTTGAGGATAGGTAAGACACCTAAAAAATTAGTTAGCATTTGTTGCACATAACACAGAGAAACTAAAGCAGATACCTTAAAAGCAACTGAGGCCAATAGGAAAAGGGGACAGGAACTAGAGAAAAGGTGAGATCTGAAAGAATTAACCTAGAAGGTAACACACACGCACAGGAAATTAATGTGAGTCAACTTCCTGTATAGCTATCCTTATCTCAACCAGCAAAAACCCTTGTTTCTTCCTATTATGGCATAACCTGTCTCTACAACAAAATTAGAAATAAGGGCAAAATAGTTTCTGCTGGGTATTGAGGGGGTGGGGGGGAAAAGGGAAGGGGCAGAGTGGGTGGTAAGGGAGGGGTTGGGGGCAGGGGAGAGAAATGACCCAAGCCTTGTATGCACATATGAATAATAAAATAAAAAAAATAAAAATCAAACCAGAAGCAAAAGTACTGAGGGCATGGTTCAAGTGGTAGAATGCTTGCCTAGCTAGTGTGAGGACTTGAGTTCAATTCTCAATCTGTTCCAAAAAAGAAAAGAATAAACTTGGAAAATTGTTCCCATACTCCTTCACGGTAATAATCAATGAGTAACTCCTACTTTTAGTCAGGGCTTAACTTTTTTCTGTTTGCTACAGTCTTCGTTTTCTCAGCCTATGGTATCAGCCTAGCCTTGTAGACTTTTGTGTTTATGACTTGTTAATTTGCAAATTACAAAGATATGTACAAGCTAAAATACTCATTCCTAGTTGGGAAAATGGTGGAAGGATTTCTAGAGAGCTTGATATTTGAATTGAATCTTAAAATATAGACTTCACAAGGTGGGTATTATGAGGAAGTCATGCCAAGCAAAGGAAACCATGTGAGAGAAGACTTAAAATTAAAGAAGCTAGAATACACTTCAGCATGGCTAGAGCACTAGATTCTCTAGAATTAAAGGCAAAGATGAGAATTGAATGGCAATCAGGGGCCACATAATGAAAGGCTCAGGGCTTGATAGCAGGGAAGTTACTCTGTATTTCGTGGATTGCTGTTTCCTACTCCTGTGATGGAGGGTGCTCACTGAATCCCCCTGGAAAACTTTAAAAAAGGAGAGATTTTTATGCTCCAATCCAGACTTCATAAATCTATCCTTCCTGCTAATTCCTTGTATTATTCAGATGACTCTCCAAGTTCAGGTATCATGGATAACAGTTTTTGAGTGCACTTACACAATTTCCAATGGGTGAGTGCCAGGTCAGATTTGCTTTTAAGAAAGATCATTCTAGATCAGTAAAGCATTAGCCAGAGATCAAGAAAATTATTTGCTGGGCAGTTGTTTATAAAGTTATTTTTATAACTCTGAAAATGAAAGGGGAGCTTGATGAAGAGGAAGAGATAAATAAATTCAAGACTGATTTCTGAGATAAAATTAACAAATTTGGCAAGCAGCAAAAAGAAAGTGTTAGTATAAATTTTAGATTTATGGCAAATGTGTCAGTATATATTGTCGGTCTACAACACCAGTAAGAACTGACTAGGAAAAAGATTTCACATTACATTCAATGTGATGTTTTCATGTGTCATCAACCCAGAAACAGTGTGAATCATTCTTCTAATCTGAGTCTCTTTTTGAAGGTCCCTGTTTCCTAATGATTTATCCTAAAAATTGTTCTACTGAAAAGATCTTTACTTGAGTTAAAAAGCAATTATTTCTTTTCTGTAAAATTTCTAGAACCAAGTAGAATTTTCAACTTTACCTTTATTTCTACTTTCTTGAAGTCATTTATAGTTTTCCTATTGATGCAAGATTCATCTCTATTCCTAGAAAAGTAAACCCTGTTACATATATTAACAGTGGATAGCTTAAAATGCCTGACTACATACTAATGAAAAGTAAACTTAAGCAGTCCTTACTAGTAGTATGTATTAAGATCATAATTCAAAATGCCATTAGGCTAGCCTGTCATCAGTCACAATGCACATAAGATATTTTGGAATTTAGACACTTAAGAAACTGTTCTTTATGTATACACAGACATTTCTTCTCAATAATGAATTAAAATGCAACATAAACACTAAGTGAAGCATAAAACATTTGGAATTAATTTGAATTTTTTGCCCAACCTTTACAAGAGGTTTCTCTACAGAAATTCTGGTCCACAAACTATTCAAATTACTCTGTAAGTTATAGTAGAGGGATATGCTCAAGAGAGTTGACTGTCATAAGGAATAGAAACCCTATTCTAGGCCATTTACTGAAGAGGCATATAAACTTTTTGTTAATATGTAGATATTCTCTAGCGAAAACAAAATACTTCTCTCAGTCATTCTTACCATTTCCCTATTGGTAACAAAGAGAATGCTTTATCTATATTTGGGAAAGCTGAAGTTAAGAGCTGATTTTATTGGTACGTTTTTCTATGCTATATTCTGACAAAATATTTTTGTATGTTTCTAGGAATGTCCTTATACATATAAGAAATTTCATATATGGTATAAATTGATAGTTCATAGAGGTCCTTCTACATACAAATTTACCTTTTTGTTATCTAGAAAGCATGTTAGCATTATGTTTCGTCATTAACGTTAAAAAGAAGTAGTGGCAGTCTCGGTTGATCAAAAGACAAATACTTCAAGAAAGGAATACGCTTGTAACTTTGGTATCATTTATACTTAGTCTAAAATTTATCGTATTTCTTCCCTCCTCAGCAGTTACCTAAGATCAGGCCACTAAGAAAAGAGGAGTGAATGGAGACGTGTAAAAGAAAATTTTATATAATTTTAGAGTTTCCAGGTAGAAGGTTTTATATTTTTTTTCTGTTTTGTGATGAGTAACTAAAAATCTACACATTAGTGTGAATCCCATATACTTATGATTTCATTAGCTGTAATCTTCATGTTGCACATCTGTTACAACTTTATATCTTCTGGCTGACATCGTCTCATTTCTTGTCTCTTACCCTCCATAACTACCGATTACTTTCTATTCATATACAGTTGAATTAAAGATTCCAAATATAAGTGATAAGATGGAATATTTTTCAGTATCTGGCTTATTTCACTTAACATAATGGCAAATGTAAGATGTCATATTTTAGAGCCGAATAGTATTCGAATATGTGTACATCCTAGTTTCATTATCTGTTCAGCCATCAGTGGACACTAATGCTGCAATGAATATGGAAGGGCAGATGTCTCTGAGTGTATGCCCAGGAGAAGGATTGCTGGGTCCTGTGGTAACTCTGTTTTGTTTGTTTGTCTTTGCAGTCCTGGGTCCTTTTGTATTGGGGGGGTTTTTTGAGATGGAGTCTTGCAAACTATTTGCTTGGGCTGGCTTCAAACCGCAATCCTCCTGATCTCTGTCTCCTGAGTAGCTAGGATTATAGGTGTGAGCCACCGGCGCAAGGCTGCAATTCTGTTTTTAATTTCTTTAGAAACTTCCACACTATTTCCCCTAATGGCATTATCAATCTACATTACCACCAGTGGTGTGGAGTTCCCTTTTCAGTCAGGTTCAGTGGTCTGTGCCTTAAACTCCAACATCTCCGCAGGCTGAGACAAAGGGATTGTTTGAGCCTGAGAGTTTGAGACCAGCCTGGGTGACACAGCAAAACATTGTATCAATTGAAAAAAAGAGTTCCTTTTTTTGCACAAACTTTCCTTTTTTATTTTAAGCCTTTTGACTTGTATTCTTCAATTCTGCTAAAGGCATTTAGTAGTTCAGTGAATTTTTTAACGATTCCTCAGGGTTAACAATATAATCTTCCTTCCCAATCTGCACCTTTTAATTCTTTGTATGGTTATATCTACAGAATAATGTTTAATAGTTAAATGTTAACACTTTCTGTTCTTAGGGGAAAAATTCAATCTTTTACCAGTAAGCATGATGTTAGCTTTAAGTTTTCCATAAATGTTTTGTTTCTACCTTTAGTTTGCTGAAATTTTTTAACATGAATAGGTGCTGAATTTTGTCACATATAGTTTCTAGGCAGCATTTGTTAATGTGGTCATTTGACTCTCTTCTTAACATTCTCGTATTGACTTCTTTTCAAAGGTTAGGTGAACCTTAGCTTCTTGGAACAAACCTAATGATGATGATTCTCTTTTGATGTTATTGGGTGTGATTTGCTTTTATTGAGAATGTTTGCATCCAAGTTCAGGAGGGATATTTGAAGTTTTCTGCTCTTTTAATATCTGCTTTGGGGCACAAAGTGATGCTAAACTCTTAAAATGAGTTGGAAAGAGTCCTTGACTCCTGTTTCCTAAAATAGTGTGTGTAGGATTAGAATTACTTCTTCCTAAACATACAGCAGAACTGGCCTGGAAGTTTGTTCTCTGTGTTGGAAATTTTTGAATTATTCTTTTTTTAAAGATATAGAGACATTCAGATTTTCTATTTCTTATTACATTTTTTTGGTAGCTGGTATTTTTTAAGAAATTGTTTCATGTCATTTCAATAGCCAAAAATATTACATAAAATTGTTTATAAAATTTCTACACATTTTTGTTAGTGTAAAATACATACTAATATTTCCTTTTTATTTGTGGCATTGGTAGTTTGGGTCCTCTTTCTTTGTTCAGTCGAATAAACAATTTTTTATTTCTGATTTTACCAAAAAACTAGCTTTGAGTTTCATTTATTTTTTGTCTTGTTTTACTTCACTGACTTCCTCATTATTTTTACTTTTTCTTATTTTAGGTGCAATATTCTCTTTTGTGCTTAAGATAAAAGTGTAGAGCACTGACTTTAGGTCTTTTTTCTTTACTAAGATAAGTGTTTAAAGCTATTTTTCTAACTAATGTGCTTTAGCTGAAATTCATAAATTTTGATATGTCCCTATTATTCTGTTCAAAGTGCTTTTTAATTTCCCTATGATTCCTTCTTCAATCAATGGATTAGAGAGTATTGTTTTATTTCAAAGTGCTTGATTTTTCAATTTTTTGTTGACTTCTAATGTAACTCAATTTTAGTCAGAAAACATTTTATATGTGTTTTAAATCCTTTTAAATTTATTTGAGTTTGTTTCATAATGGAACATTTGGCAACTGGTAAATATTTGAGGTGAACTTGAAAAGAATATGTGATCTGCTAGTATTATTAGCATATAGAAGATTGAAGTCTTCTATACACTAATTCTGTATCTACAATTACTGAGAAAAAAGTATTAAAATCTGCAGCTGAAGTTGTGCATATGTCTATTTTTCTTGCAGTTTTATCAACTTTCTTGCTCCATTTACAATGACGCTCTGTAATTAGTATATAAATTGTTGAGCTTTGTACATCCTCGTGATCAATTTACCACTTTAACATTGTGAAATGGTTCTCCTAGTAAAAACATAAGTAGATAATATTTTCAGCCAAGTGTCGGTGTCCAGCATTTCTTCCATTATTTAACCATATTTCTTCCACAATTTTCTTTATCCTCTCATTGGTTGATGGGCACCTGGGTTGATTCCACAGTTTAGATATTTGAGTAGTGCTGCTATGAACATAGGTGTGCCTGTATCTCTACTGTGTGCTGACTTACATTCCTTTGGATATATATCTAGCAGCAGTACAGCAAGATCATGTGGTAGTTTTATTTTCAGCTTCTTGAGTAACTTCCATAATGATTTCCATAGTGGCTGCGCTAACAATAATGTGTAAGAATCCTCTCTTCCCTGCATTTTTACCAGATTTGTTGTTGTTTGTTGTCCTGATAGCCATTCTGATCAGGGAGATAGAATCAATATATTTTTATTTGCATTTCCTTTGTGTATAAGGATACTGAGCACTTCTTCATGAATTTATTACTTATTTGTACCTCTTCTTTCTAGAACTGTCTGTTCATTTTAGTTGCCCATTTATCAATTGGATTGTTTGTTCTTTTAGTGTTTAATTTTTAGAGCTCTTTATATATTTTGCATATCAATCCTTTATCTGAGGAATAGCTAGAAAAGATTATTTTCCATTCTTTATGCTGTCTCTTGACTCTATTGTTTCCTTGCTGCACAGAAACTTTTTAATTTGTTATTATTGCATTTGTCAATTTTTACTCTTATTTCTGAGTTTATAAGGTCCCATTCAGAAAAGCACTATCTATGCTTTTATCTTCAAGGTTTATCCCTACATTTTCAGCCAGAAATTTTCATTTCAGTTCTTACATTAAAATATTTGATCCATTTTGAATTAATTATTTTACTGTGTCAGAGATAGAGATCTAATTTCAGTCTTCTATATGTGTATAATCAGTTTTCCCAAAACCATTTGTTGAAGAGACTCTTTTTTCCAATGTAAGTTTCTGGTGTTTTTATCAAAAATCAGATAGCCATAGCTGTGTGAACTTATTTCTGCGTCTTCTATTTTATTCCACTGGTCTACATGTCTGTTCTTCTACCTAAACCATGCTGGCTTTGTTCCTATGACTCTGTAGTACAATTTGAAGTCAAGTGTTGGGATTGCTCTTTTTGCTCAAGACTGCTTCAGCTATTCAGAGCCTTTTGTGCTTCCAAATGAATTTTAGGATTGATTTTTCTATTTATGTGAAGAATGACATAGAAATTTTTATGGAGGCTACATGGAATCTGTAGATTGCTTTTAGTACTATAGCCATTTTCACACATTAATTCTGCCAATCCATGATCATGGGAGATCTTTTCATCTTCTAGTGTTTTCTTCAGTTATGTTCTTCAAAGTTTAATAGTTTTTATTGCAGAGCTCTCTAATTTTTTAGGTTGACTTTGGTATCCTGTTTCTGTGCTGAAAGAGTTTGTTTGATCTGAGAGTTTTTTTGGTGGAGTCTTTAGGTTCTTTTAAGTTCAGGATCATATCATGTACAAGTAGGGATAATTTTATGTTTTAGTTTCTTATTTGTATTCCTTTTATTTCTTTGTCTTGCCTTCTTATCTCATTCCTGTCTTTAGAGGAAATGGTTTCTGTTTTTCCCCATTTAGAATAATGTTGACAATAGGTTTATTGCATTTAGCCTTTACTATGTTGAGGCATTCCTCAATGTAATATATTCCTTCTGTTCCTAAATTCTTCAGGACTTTTATCAAAAAGGGATATTGGATTTTGTCAAAGGCTTTTTTTCTGCATCTATTGAAATGATCATGTGACATTGTCCTTTTATTCTGTTCATGTGCTGTATTGCATCTATTGGTTTGCATTATTGAACCATCCTTGCATTTCTAGACTGAAACCAACTTCATCATGGTATCTGATATTTTTAATGTGTTGTTGAATTCAGTTTGCAGATTTTTATTGAGAATTTTACATCTGTGTCTATCAAGGAAATTGGTCAATAATTTTCTTTTTTGTCATGTCTTTATCTGATGTTGGTATCAGAATAATACTGGTTTCATAGAATGAGTTTGATAGTGTTCTTTCCCTTTCTAGTTAATGGAATAATTTAAGGAGCATTGGTATTAGTTCTTCTTTAAAGGTCTGGTAAAATTCACCAATGAATCCATATAGTCCTGGACTTTTCTTTGTTGAGAGACTATTACTACTTCAATTTAATTGTTTTACATAAGATATACTGTAAGAACTTTTATAAATTTCACACAGTAGCCTCAATACAACAATAATGTGTTAATAAAATGAAAAACCAACTGCAAAAAATAAAACATAAAGGAGGTAAGAAGAATGATTTTTAGGCCTTCCAGGTGGCATCCCACAATATCCTGTTGCATTTCCAAGAAAGGATATACAGGACTGGTGGAGTGGCTCAAGTAGTAAGAGGGCATACTGAGCAAATATAAGGCTCTGAGTTCAAACCCCAGCACTGCAAAAAAAGAGAGAGAGAGAGAGAGAGACTTAATCAAATCAAGGATGTAATACTTATTCTGGAAAAAAATAATTGCTTTACCTGCACACCCATGTTTATTGCAGCACTATTCTCAATAGCCAAATTATGGAAACAGCCAAGATGCCCCACCACTGACAAATGGATTAAGAAAATGTGGTATCTATACACAATGGAATTTTATGCAGCCATGAAGAAGAACGAAATGTTATCGTTTGCTGGTAAATGGATGGAATTGGAGAACATCATTCTGAGTGAGGTTAACCTGGCCCAAAAGACCAAAAATCATATGTTCTCCCTCATATGTGGACATTAGATCAAGGGCAAGCACAACAAGGGGATTGGACTTTGAGCACATGATAAAAGCGAGAGCATACAAGGGAGGGGTGAGGATAGGTAAGACACCTAAAAAACTAGCTAGCATTTGTTGCTTGTAACAGAGAAACTAAAGCAGATACCTTAAAAGCAACTGAGGTCAATAGGAATAGGGGACCAGGAACTAGAGAAAAGGTTAGATAAAAAAGAATTAACCTAGAAGGTAACACACATGCACAGGAAATTAATGTGAGTCAACTCCCTGTATAGCTATCCTTATCTCAACCACCAAAAACCCTGTTCCTTCCTATTATTGCTTAAACTCTCTCTTCAACAAAATTAGAGATAAGGGCAAAATAGTTTCTGCTGGGTATTGAAGCTGTGGGGGGAAAAGGGAGGGGGCAGAGTGGATGGTAAGGGAGGGGGTAGGGGCAGGGGGGAGAAATGACCCAAGCCTTGTATGCACATATGAATAATAAAACAATTTTTAAAAATTGCTTCATATAGATCTGTTTTGGTAGTTTATATCCTCTTAGCCTAATTTTGGTTAGTCAATGCATCTAAATATTTATCCATGTCTTCAAGATTTTCCAGTCTATTAGAATATAAGTTTTCATAGTATTCCCTAATGATACTCTGGATTTTATTGGTATTTGTTGTGATACTCACTTTTTCATCTCTAATTCTATTAATTTGAGTCTTCCTTCTTTTTCTTCGGTGAGTTGGTTAAAAGTTTATCAATCTTATTTATCTTTTCAAAGAACCAAGTCTTTGGTTCATGGATTGTATTGTTCACTAAGTCTTCATTTCATTAATTTCTGCCCCATATTTTATTATTTCTCTCTATCTACTTGAGTTTGGCTTATAGTTTTTCTAAGAGCTTAAGGTATATCATTAGATTATTTATTTGAAATACCTGTGGTTTTGTGTGTGCGTGTGAAGGCACTCACAGTTATAAACTCTCTTCTTAGCACAGCTTTTGTTGTGTCCCAAAGGTTGTGGTGAATTGTGTTTTCATTTTCATTTGATTCTAGGAATGTTTTAATTCCTCTCTCCTTATTCTTCCCCTCCCACACTAATCATCCAAAAGCAAATTATTCAGTCTCCATGTGTAGCTCATTAGTTTGCTCTCTTGCCTGCCCTTTGCCCTGGTCTGCGGGTCCAGGCCCAAATCAAGGCTTCATGGCCTCTGATCAGCCCACATTGCAGAGTCTTGGAGACAGACTTTGTCATTCTTATATATGCTAGGTTGGACAGTGGCTTAGCATTGTAGCCACTTAGCTCACTCCCATGTTCACCCTTTGCCCTGGGTAGGGGGCCTATTTACCAGGCAGCTTCTGCCACAAAACAAGGCTTGAAAGCTTCTTATCAGGCTGTCATGCAGAGAGACTCCAAGGCAGTTGTATATTCATATATACACTGGGTTTGCTGTCATTAGCTGTTTAGTGTTTTTCTGGTGACTTTCCCTTGCTTACTAACTTGCCTGCCTTTTCTTGCAGCTGTGAACCTGAGGTTTTATTTCTGGTTCATGGAGCACAGGAATGTGGTGGGTTTCTGCAAACTGCCATCTTAGAAAATTTGACTCTTTATTTAGAGTGGTGGAGAGTTATTCTTCACTCAGTAACTCTTTGCTAATTACTAAAATCCTGTTCCGTTCCGTCAAGGTTCTTAAGTCACAGATAAGCTTGAGAACCTGAGGGAAGCTCTACTCCATCTTACTGGAGAAAATGCACATGCCTCTTCCTGTATGGAAATGTAATTTTGCATATCTTTTTAAAGGTATGAAATCCATCTGATTTTTAGGAATAAAATCTTTTTGGAAATTGGGGATAATGTCAAAAGAAAAATTAAAAGCACAGCATAGGCAGAATTGCAGCATGATTTAAAAGTATGAGTTTTGGCATAAGATTTGGGTTCAAGTCTTGGCCCAGCACTTAGTAGCTGGATGGTCTTGGTTAAGTTACTAAACAACTCTTAACTTAAGTGTACTCATATGTAAAATGGAGTAAAAGTAAGGACTAAATTAAAAAGAAAGTAAATTAGAAAGATTTGCTTAATAAATAATTCATTTAATATTAAAGAAACAACTTCAATTGAATGGCTTTCAAAGGCATGGCAATTTGACACTTAGATCTGTATATTTATGCCTAAATCTGCAGGTTTTGTGTTAAAGAATCTGACAGAATATTACTCCCCAAATCCAACATCTAATTGTTGAACTTGACAAAAAGGAATATTACTATGTTGAGTACACAGTGCTGAGGTAGAGCCCCCCTCTGGTAGGGTGACCTTCAACAGATCCTTCAAATGGTAACCAAGTGTCAGGACACTTTGAGTCAGTGGGAACAATTCTCTTTATTATTTGAAGTGTTCCATGGAGTGACATTCATTTTACAAGATTGTTCCAAATATTAGTGAATCCAAAATAGTTAGACTGAATAGATTTTAACATTGTCAGAAAAAAATGTATATATGTTGCACAAATAAGAATAATGGTGATGATGTTATGAAATGATCTGAGTCACCCTTCAATGTTTCAATCATCAAAAGTGATGCTTTCAGCATATAATATATTCAATAATTATAAGTCATAAAATGTATTATAAGGCTACAAGTTTAATACTCATCATGAAAGATTTTTACTTGGCTGATAGTGACATATTTGGCTTCTTAAAACTGTGTTCTTCCCAAAAATTCTGTACTCTCAGGCACAACTTCACTAAACAGGGCGAGGTTTTAATTTGAGTTTCCTTGTCTCTCCTCTTATTTCAACCAAAGAGCAGTATCCTAAGGCTGTGTGCTGACCTTGGAATATAAGTCTAGACAGAACACTAAAAATTCCCTTTAAAGGGTGCCATGAACAGTATCCAAAATATCATCCCTTGTATGGGTTAGACAGTTTATTGTGCCAAAATCCTTCTATGTGTGGTTGCACCCAAAGCAGGTGCTTCTATGGAAAATATATCCAAGACTGTTTCTGTCTCATTTTACTTTGAGCAGAGCCAGTTTTTAATTTAAAAAGTACATGCTTAGATGCCTCTAAGATGTTTTACTCAAGTAGTAATGCAAGTAACTTCTGACTGAGGCTATAAGAAGGTATCTTTCTCTAAGGATCCTTGTCATAGAGTAAGAGCTTTGAAACTACCTTAGGAAAGTTATGCCCTTCTGAAATTGAATGTTATTCAGGATGTTGACATTTTAGGGACATTTTGTTCCTTGACCACCTTTATTGTACCACTAGTTTTTAATTTAAATTACAGATTCTTTCTTGTCTCCTTTCTCTACAAGAGGCTGGCACTAGATCACCTCCTGAGTAGAATAGACATTCCAAGGGATGTCCTGCCAAGAATAATGGAAAGCTGGTTACAACAGAATGTATAAAATGGTACCCAAGATGTTTAGCAAACAGTAACATTCAATGCTGCACATCCAGACCAGATGCCAATGACTAAAGCTGCTGATTTTACATGAAGACTCTGTGTGTGTATGTGTGTGTGTGTGTGTGTGTGTGTGTGTGTGTGTGTGTGAAGGTGTCTGCATTGCACACTTTTTAAGTCATGGCTTTTGTTTTGTTTTGCTAATGAGTTTTTGGACATCTATCTTTTAAAATATCTTATTCCTAGGGTCAAGAATTTCTGTCTAATGAGACGGACCAAAAAAGGCCTTTAATCAATCACAGACTCAAGGAAAATGATATGTTCCAAATAAAGATTTAGCAGGAATTATTTCTAAAATGTCTTAGATGCTCTCCAATAACATTTGCCAAACATAATTTTCAATACTGACTGAACTTTTCTTCCCCTTAGGAATTCTACTCATTTGAAATAAATAGTACAACATTGACGCCTTTTGTATCTCAAAATGTAAACCTACCTTTTCTAAATTCTGAAAATATTATACAGAAAATTATTAAGAATTTCTTTCATTTAAATAAATGCATGACACATTTACCGAAGCTCAAACACTGTAAGTACTATTGGGAATAGTGAGGATTCATCAACAGATGAATCGGAGTCCTAGGTAGTGCAAGATACATTGCCTCCCTGGAAGTCTGGATTGTTGCAAAAGTGATTCTTTTATTCAGCATTGACTTAAGTCACAGGAACACATTAAAGAATAACTTTAAAATTTTAAAATAATTTAAAATATGAAAAAATATAAATTATTAAATTCAAATGTGTCATGTAATTTCATAAGAAGAAAGATTCTTACAGACATCCTATGCAAAAAATTTTGTAAAGAAACACTGACATGAATTGATTGCACTTTGGGGAGGTTATCCTTCTTAAATGAGACTTTGGATTGGAAACAAAGCCCTTCATACTGGAGTACCCAGTATATACTGTAGCTGATTTAAAGCACCAGGAGTTTAAACGGTCACAATATATTATTTTCGGTAAGTACACTTCTGGAATGTTTCAGTTTGGATTATGCATCCTGGAAACATGGATTTAATTAAAGGAGCCCTTTAGATAATTATGGGACTGATTTTCAAAGCGTGCTAGATGATTCAGATTCCTAGCAACATTGTGAGCGGTACCATGTAAAGCCTGGTCTGGAAGGGCTATCCTCTGAGAATTTACCATTTTCCAAGAACTAAAGAAATTTCTTGGCAGAACATTTTGAAGTCAAAACTGAGGTCTGGACCATCTTTATCTTACATATAATCAACTTTGAGTAACTTTGGCAGGGCAGGGGGGTGCTCCTAGGAAAACCTCAAAAGATCTGGCTGGGATTTTATCAAGACAAGGCAACATGTGATTCTCTGAAACCTCACCAGTAATCTGGAACCCCTCCCAAAATACTGATCCGTGAAAAGACGAATATGGTTACTCAACACACTATAGTATCTCCGCTCAAGGACAGATAAAAACAGTGATCTCCAAAACAGAAGTTTACACATCCCCAGCCATTAGTGTCTGGAAGGAAAATTTAACTTCTATCTATATTTATTGCAGCACTGGGATTTGAACTCAAGGCCTTGTACTTGCAAGGCTCTACACCACTTGAACCACATGCCCCAGTCCTTTTAGCCTTAAGCAATTTTTCCAGTAGGGTCTCACTTTTATGCCCAGGCCAGCCTGGACTGTGATTTTCCTATTTACACTTCCCATATAGTTGTGATGACAGGCATACATCATCATATACAGCTTTGTTGGTTGAAGTGGGATCTCTCTAACTGGCCTCAACTGTGATCTTCCCTATCTCCTGAGTAGCTTTAAGATTATAGGCTTGAGCCACTGCTCTTGGCTTATGTTTACTTTTTAAATCATTTTTAAAAATCTTTCATGTACACATTTAGAATGTACCTTATACATTAGAACAGTAGCATATATTATTTAATTATGTAAATATTCATACTTAAGTGCCTATACATACAACATTTGTCTAAAAGGATATCCCAAATTATTAGGCAGTTCCACATTCTGTGATTCTCTGCTTTTTCTGAATGTGGTGTAGGTTCAGTGACCTGCTACCTGGAAAAACTTGATGACAAGCCAAGCAGGTCAGCTGTTCCATATTATTCTAAACAATTCTGGTCTGCTACAGATTACTTTAGTGATTCAACAAATATGATCTGGCACTTGTGAGATGTGGGGCTGAAGGAGTGTACGAAGGGGACAGAGCTTCTATGGAACTTGCATTGTATCAGGAGAAAGAAAACAAACAAGCAAAACAATGAGAAAATGTAAAGTCAGGCATCACTACGTAGCTCTGAAGTGAGAGGAACCCATTACCTATGTAGTATTCCTTCCAAAAACATTTAACTGAACTCCAATGGAGAGACAAAACCTAAGACCATTAATATCAAAAGATATTCTTCAAAACATGTAAGACAAAAGTAAATTAGGGAGCTGATCTAGATTAAAGGTGGCTAAAAGATATAATAAACAATGCAATGTGTACTCTTTGATAGAATGTTGGATTGAAGAAAGAAGTTACAAATAACATTATTGGAACAACTGAATAATTTAAATATGAGATGAAGATTAGATAATAGAACTGTTTCAATACACATCTCTGATGTGACCATTTTATTGTGCTTATTTAAAAGAATGGCCTTGCTCTTGGAAAATACACACTGAAGTAGGTAAACCCAAGTGAGTGGGATAGGATGTTCATTGACTTCTTTTTTTCTTTTTATTTAAACATTTTCCAAGTGAAAAGTTGTGGACTCATGCACAAAAACTGTTTGTGTATGTGTGTGGGGGGTAAAGAGCAATGGGGATGACAGGTGATATTATTTTATGTTACTGAGACTCTCTTTAATCCATTTGATTGACATTTGAGCAGAGACGTAGTCACAGAAAGAAGTGAGGGAGCAGACCATGCAGCTATCTGGGAAACAATGGTTTCAAAGGCATACTTGCCATATTTGAGGAACGGAAAAGATACCAATAGACTTGAAGCAAAATTAAAAAGAAAAATGCTGGGAGAAGAACAGATCAGATAACTAGTTGAGAATAAGATCATTAAACATTACCAGGCCATATTGAGCTCATTGAAATGTTACTCCGAGTAAAAAGGAAAAATCATTGGAGGTTTATGAACTGAAATATGATATACGCTATATACATCCTATTATAACTGGACCATTTTCTTATTTTTATTTTAGAATTCTTTGTTTCTAATTTATAGAAATATAATTGATTTATGCATTGATGTTTTACCCTGAAAGTTTGTGAGCACTGACTATTTCATTGTGTGGATGTATCACTGTCTATCATACATCTACTGAAGGACATCTTGGTTCCTTCTAAGTTTTAGCAATTTTGAATAAAGCTTTGATAAACATCCATGTGCAGGTTTTTGATGTGTATATAGTTTTCAGTTTATTTGAATTAATACCAAGGAGCATAATTACAGGGTCAGATAGCAAGAGTATATTAAGTTTTGTAAGGAACTACCAGACTAAATTCCAAAGTGGCTGTACCATTTTGCATCCCTACAAGCAATGAGAGCTTCCTATGTTCCACATTCTTGCCAGCATTTGATATCATCACTACTTTTAATTTTAGTCATGCTAGTAGTGTGGGACAGGAATTACTTTCTTATTCCCTATAAGCACACATACAAATTTAAATTCAAAGATGAAGTATCAAGCCACCACTTTTCAACTACAACATGAATTTTTTCCACAGAAGAATTTGTGATGTGCTTGAGTCTCACCACTTTGTGCAGGGATCAAGCCCTGGAAGATACTCTGTTTCCATGACTACAAATTATAGATTATGCCAAAGTTTCCAGGTTGACCAACATTCATATCTGATAAGTAATAAAATACAAATGATTTACACAGTCTATGCCATTGTGCATATGTTCTTTATGTGGGCTTCTTGTAGTTTTCATGTTCTAAAAGAACATCTTATAAATGCAGGGTATCCTCTTTAACAATGATCTGCAATATTTTAAAATTAGATTTCAAAAAGCATTTAAAAAATTTTAAATGCAGAAAAGAACCTTAAAGACTATTTAGATCAAATGTCTCACGCTCTACTTGAGGCAGGTGAGACCCAAAATGGTCGAATAATTTGCCCAGTTCATGTTTTGGATTGACAGATTTAATTGCTTTATTTTATTAATCTATTTAGACTAGTCACTTAGACTATTATTTTCTTTATATAAACTTTTGACTAAGTATCATAACAATTAAAATTTGAAATTCCAAAGCAACATTGTGTGTCTTTTCCTCAAAGTATATATTATCATTCTGAATGGTTTGTGTACAATAGTTATTGAAAGCCAGAATTCAGTGCTGCCTTACATAGAGAAGTATTGGACAAACATGCATCATTCTTGGTAGATTATCATAAAATTTTTTTGTCCCCTCACTGTTAATTTTATTTTGTGTGTGTGTGAGAGAGAGAGAGGGAGAAAGGAACAGAGGGACACACACACATACACAGAGAGAGAGAGAGAGAGAGAGAGAGAGAGAGAGAGAAAGAGAAAGAGAGATAGTTGTCTCATCACTGTAGTAGAATGACTGACACGAACAACTTGAGGAGAGATTTATAAAGACCATGGTTCCAGAGATGTCAGGTCATCATGGTGAGGAGGCATGGCAGAGTAGACCACGTCATTGTGGCAGGAATCAGAGAGAAAGGGACCAGGTATCAGATATAACCTACAAAGTCTTACCCCAAGAGACCCGCTTCCTCCAGGCCTCACCTCCCAAAGTTTTTTACTACCTCCAAAAATAGCAGTAACAGCTGGGGACCAAGTGTTGAACACATGAGCCTGTTAGATATTTCATATTCAAACCATAATAATGTTGGCCCTATCTTTGAATGTAATGGTCTCAATACAAACAGAAAAATGTCCAAAACCATGAAATTAAAACTTTGTATTTGTTTCACAATCGAGGCATCTCCATCCCTACAGAATGTACTCCTTTCTCCACTCACAGAAATATGGTGCCATCAGCTTCTCTCTTTAAGGGCCCTTCATGCTTCAGTCTAGTTTGCCCTCCTAGATGGGACCTTCTCCATGTTGGTTTTCATCTCCACACGTAAAACAGGTATACATTTCCTGTTCCCAATAAAACCTGAACATGCAGGCCACCTAGTGAAGTCCCTTACCTCTTGCTGATATGCAATTTAGTATCTTATATTACAGAATGAGTCATGATACAAATGCATTCCTACAACTTTGAGAGGAGACAAGACTGTTCACAGCACCCAGTGCTCTCCCCTAACAAATTCTCAATTAATTGTCTCACTAAACAACTGTTTCCTAAGCATTTCCAATGGAAAGCATCCTTTCCAATGGACCCCTCTAAAGAATTTTTCTCCAGATCCTTTCCAAACCCTACACATACTTATACATACACACATTCCTTTAATCCTGTAGACATAGACAAGGGGTCTAAGAATACCATATCTAGTTTGCTGCTCTTACTCGTAAGTATTTACATTTGTATTATCACTTCATTTTGGTGTTATATTAGTTCTCAGAGCCTCAGTTTAAGTTATCGACTCATTTGTTTGTACTATCACTAAGATTAAATAGTAAAAAACTAAGTGATGATGATAGCTCAAGAAATATATATATATATATAATTCTAAAAAATTGACTTAGGTGTCACTTGAATCACTTAATATTTATAAATCAAATGGCATGAATTTCATGTGGTGACTGAATAACTAAATTGCCATTCTGATACCAAAGCAAGGTCTAGCAGAATATTGAGAAAACAAGCCCAAATCTTTAATAAATACTGGCAAGTAGAAGATGCAAGATGATCCACTGAACAATTTTCATCTGGTCCTCATCATCCTTTGCATGTGACCAGGATGAAGTCAGCAAGGATTCCTAAGACTTATGTCCAGAATAACCACAATGTTCAGTTAGTTAATCATTATTATGGTTTGGATATAAAATGCTTGAAAGGTTCATGTGTTCAAGGCTTGGTTCCCCGCTGGTGGCACTATTGAGAGGTGATTGGATCATAAAGAATAATCTTGTCAATGGATGTATTCATAGCTGAATGGGTAATTAGAAGGTGGGACTTAGATGGAGGAAGTCACTGAGGGGTGGAGGTGGTCCTTTTGAGGGTATGTCTTGTCCCCAGCCACATTCTCCATTATGTGCTCTTTTTCTCTGCTGCCCAGCCACATTGAGGTGAGCAGCTTTGCTCTAGGCTGTGCTCCCACCATTATTTTCAGCCTTGCTTCAAGTCCAAAGTGAAAAGACCAAGCTACCAGGCACTGAAACCCCTTAAACTATGAGCTAAAATAAATTTTTCCTCCTTTAAGTTCTTTCTCTCAGCTATTTCATCACAGCAAAGAAAAGGTGATTAATACAATCAGACTGCCCATAGTCTAGGATTATAGTACAAATTAGCAAGACTATCAGTAAGACTTGCCTGTGTTGCAGGCCCACTAGTGGTCAAGCTATTATTATATCTGTGTTGATTTTTGTATCCAGTCTAGTGGACAGCATGCCTGATGTCTTTAGTTTACTCACATCATCAGTATGTTTAGAATGCACATTGTTGAAGAGCTAGTTCTGGTTGTATATGTAATCCAAATCTCCTTATAAATCTGAAAGATATCAGTACATCAGTGCTCTGCCTGTGAATGCCTAAAGGTGGTACGGGGGGGGGTCTTTCACTGGATCTTGTTAAGATTTGGGTCACTACTGCCTTCTGGCACAGTCACTAGGCCCCTTAAAAGGATTAACTCCAATACCACTGGATGGAAACTCACCTGTCACCATCCATCTCCTCATCACTAACTTCAATTCACCATTGCCCTCACCAAATGAGCAAAATATTCTAAAAGTGGGGCACAGAACTAGTCATGAGCAATACCTGCTCTCAATAAAACAGTGTCTATGTGGTCTTGGGCCCATCAATGTACCTCTCTATGCTTAAGTTTTCCCATCTCTAAAATTAGAATGATAATACTTACCTTCTAGGGCTCTTAAGGGTATTTAATTAGTTCATTTATATAGTAAACCTAAGTCACCAGTATCAGTATTTGGTATCAGTAGATACCAAAGATTTTATTGATTGGAGGGTTCACATGAAAACTTCTTGCAAACAAACATGGCACACCTAATGTATGCAATATATGTATGTAATGATATAAATTTTACACACTGACAGCTTATTTCATGTTTTGAAATAGTTTGCTTCAATTGTTTCAAGAATGCATGGAATAGTGAAAATATTTAGCCCCCAATTCTAAGAAAATATTTCTGAAATTTTCATTTATGTATGTTGAAATTTGATATGAAATACTCAACTCAAAGTAACAGAAAGGGATAAGTTTATATGTCAGGTTCAGGAGCAAATCTTTGTAAATAAATCTCCATCTCACAAAAAAGCCTGCTCCATATTTTAAAGTGCAGGGGAATAGAGAGGAAGGGGTTTCTTTCTTTTAGGGACCTCAAAGGATTATGTCAGAGAAACTAAGTTGTAGTACTTATCCTTCAAGTGGCTGTCAGCAACAATAAAAAAGATTTAATATCTGTGAACCTCAATTTTTTCAGTGAAGAGGTTAGTAATTGCTTTGGGCTACAATAACCAGAAATCCCTGTCTCAACTATCCTAAATAATCATGAGACATAAAGTCTGCAGAATAAGACTTCCATAACATGATAAGATCCAGCGAAAAAGGGACACTCTCTATGAATAAGAAAACTTCCCTGAATCAAGCTGTCTGTTTTTCTTTTATTTTATCATTTTTACATTTACTTACATGTATATACATTGTTTGGGTCACCTTCCCCCAACCTCTCCCTCACCCCCACTTCCAGGCAGAACCTGTTCTCCCCTCTTGTTCTCTAATTTTGTTGAAGAGAAAACATAAGAGATAATAAGGAAGACATAGCATTTTGCTAGTTTGATAAAGATAGCTATACAGAGAGATTCCTAGCATTGCTTCCATGCACATGTGTATTACAACCCACATTGGTTTATCTCTACCAGATCTCTTTACTACTTCCTTCAAGAAGTCTTGCTTTGGGTCTCATTGACTAAGATGAGGTCACATGCCCTCTCCCAAAAGTAACCATTGCCAACAACATATCTAGAACTGTGCTAAAAGAGTGAGAAATTACTCAAGTTTTGTTGGAAAGGATATGATAATTGATTTTTTTAAATGAGGTAGCCACTTATAGATAAGAAGTACAACTACATGCTACAAAGACTAGGTACAGAGGCAATGAGACTATATCAAGATAGATAGAGGACCAACCAAGACCAGCCTGCCAGATCACCCTGCCAAGGCACCAGTCATGTGAGTGTTGTCAGCCTGGGTCTTCTAGTCCTTCCCAGTCATTGGCTAAATATATCACATCAACCCAGTACCACCTAGAACCAAAGAAATGCCAAACTGAGCTCTGTCTAAATTTCTGAGATACAAAATTGTGACAAAGTGGAAGTGCTGATGTTTTAAGCCACTAAGTTTTGGGGCAGTTCTTTAGACAAGAGATATTTGAATATTACCTTTATTTAAAGTAGGCATTATTTAGGATATAGTGATGATATATACAATTAAGTTTAGATTTAGGTTTCCATGACTCATCATGAGCTTAAATTGTGTTCTTTACTAAGTCTAGTCAAGTCTAAATATGTCTAAGTATATCTGCCTGAAAAGCCCAGGAGATTTCTGGAAAGTAAATAACCCCAAAAGAGAAACTAGTCTTGCAAATAATGGTGACCTGCTTTACTCATGAGAATACACAGGCTTTTGTATAAGTGCTTGTGATCTACTGCTCTACCAAGCTTCACTTAAATTAGTATCCTAGCCTTTGTGTATATCTAGAAATGAGTTCTCTACAGGCTGATTGAGTTGTGAGAAGAAAACTATCATCAAAGCCCAAAGAAGTTATTTTAGTTCCATAAATATTGTACACTGGCTTCTTACAGGTACATTTTGCTACAGAACATAGCTTTAATACCCCCAAAGTATCAGCACATGAGAGATGATGAGAGCCCACCAGAGAGGGAGAGGTTACACCTGCCAGGAGTGTAGACCTTCACAGACATATATCAATGCCCACTCACTCAACTGTGATTGGCTTGATAGAATAAGGAAGAAAGGGTCAGGCAAAGAGGAATCAAACAGGAGATCCATGTGGTTATCAAAGGTGAGTGGATGTAACACCTGCTACACACACTCCAACTGTTGGAGGGATAAGTTTCAGGAAGCTGATGCCCTGCAAGTGTAGCAACATCTATCAAAATGTGAGACTTTTCTCTTAACCCAGCTTCTCTTAATACATCAACTTTCAGCATTCCCTCTGTAAAACAACCTGAATAGTGCCTGTGGTATGCTGAGCACTATGGCTAAGAAACCAGTTCTGGCCATGGCCACAAAATTCAGTTACAACCATGTGGGTGGTTATCAAGAAACAATTAGGTCAACAAAAATGTCCAGGAGGCACTCAAGAAATTCCAAGACAACAAAAATAAATAACATGAGAAAGACACAAAAACAAATAAATGGATTCATAAGAGACCTAAATAAGTACCAAAATGAAAGAAAACAAAATAAATAGAGAGATAAATGAATTAAGGGTGAAAATTGACAATATTAAAGAGGAAGTGACCCATGATATGGAAAACCTCAGAAAAAAGAATGAAACAGAAATACAAAACACAATGGAAGGCCACTCCAGCAGACTAGAGCAAGCAGAAAACAGAATCTCAGAACTTGAAGATGAAATGGAAATTAAAGGAAAAACTGAAGAACTATTACTCAAACAACTCAAAACCTGTGAAAGGAATATGCAGGAACTCACTGACTCTATCAAGAGACCAAACCTGAGAATCATTGGCATTGAAGAAGGAGAAGAGGCGCAAGCAAAAGGAATTCATAATATATTCAACAAAATAATAACAGAAAATTTCCCAAATCTGGAGAGAACTATGCCCATTCAGGTACAGGAAGCCTCCAGGACACCAAACAAACTTGACCAAACTAGAACTACCCCATGACATATTATCATTAAAACAACAAGCACAGAGAATAGAGAAAATTATTGAAGGCTGTAAGAGAGAAAAACAAATAACATACAAAGGTAAACCTATCAAAATCGCAGCAGATTTCTCAATGGAAACCTTAAAAGAAAGAAGAGCATGGAGTGAAGTATTCTGGACACTGAATGAAAATAACTTCAACCCTAGGATACCCTACCCAGCAAAACTATCATTCAAAATAGATAGAGCAATAAAAGTTTTCCACAATAAGCAGGAACTAAAACAATATACAACCACCAAACCACCACTACAAAAGATTCTTCAAGGAATTCTGCATACAGAAAATGAAAGCAAACAAAACCATGAAAAAACAGGCAGTACCAAACCACAGAAAAGAAAAGACAAGGAATCAGAGAATAACATTTATTCAGCTATACACAATCAAACCCTTAAACAACAACAAAAAAAAACTAAATGACAAGAATCACCACATACCTATCAATACTATCACTGAATCTTAATGGACTTAATTCCCCCATCAAAAGACACCATTTGGCAAACTGTATTAAAAAGGAAGATCCAACAATTTGTTGCTTACAGGAGACCCATCTCATCGACAGAAACAAGCACTGACTTAGGGTAAAAGGCTGGAAGAAGATTTACAAAGCCAATGGCCCCCGAAAGCAGGCAGGAGTAGAAATACTTATTTCAGGCAAAGTAGACTTCAAACCTATATTGCTCAAATGAGATAAAGAAGGAAACTCCATGCTAATAAAAGGGGAAATACACCAAAAAGAAATAAAAATTATTAATCTATATGCACCCAACATAAATGAATCCAATTTCATCAGACATACTCTGAAAGACCTAAAAACATATATAGACTTCAACACAGTGGAAGTGGGAGACTTTAATACCCCCCATCACCAATAGATAGATCATCCAAACAAAAAATCAATAAAGAAATTCTAGAACTAAATCACACCATATATCAAATGGACCTAGTTGATGTCTACAGAATATTTCATCCAACTTCTGCACAATATACATTCTTCTCAGCAGCCCATGGAATCTTCTCCAAAATTGATCATATCTTAGGACACAAAGCAAGTCTCAATAAATATAAGAAAATAGAAATAATACCATGCATTCTATCTGATCACAATGCATTAAAACTAGAACTCAGCAACAAAAACAATAGCAGAAAACATGCAAAAAGTTGGAAGCTGAACAACACATCGCTCAATGATCAGTGGGTCATTCATGAAATAAAAGAGGAAATTAAAAAGTTCCTGGAAGTCAATGAAAATGAAAACGTGACCTACTGGAACCTATGGGACACAGCTAAGGCAGTCCTAAGAGGAAAGTTTATAGCTATGAGTGCATATATTAAAAGGACAGAAGATCAAAAATCAATGACTTAATGCTTCATCTCAAACTCCTAGAAAAACAAGAACAAGCAAATCCAAAAACAAGCAGAAGGAGAGAAATAATAAAAATAAGAACTGAAATCAATGAAATAGAAACAAAAAAAACATACAAAGATTCAACAAAACAAAAATCTGGTTCTTTGAAAAAATAAGCAAGATTGACAGACCCCAACAAATCTGACTAAAATGAAGAGAGAAAAAACGCAAGTCATTAAAATCAGAAATGCAAAAGGGAAGATAACAACAGACACCATGGAAATCCAGGGAATCATCAGAGACTACTTTGAGAACCTATATTCTAATAAATTTGAAAATCTTGAAGAAATGGACAGATTTCTAGATACTTATGATCATCCAAAACTGAACCAAGAGGACATTAATCACCTGAATATATCTATAACACAAAATGAAATCGAAGTAGCAATAAAGAGTCTCCCAAAAAGAAAAGTCCAGGACCTGATGGATTTTCTGCTAAATTCTATCAGACCTTTAATGAAGAACTAACACCAACCCTCCTTACACTGTTTCATGAAATAGAAAGGGAAGGAACACTACCTAACTCATTTTATGAAGCCAGTAGTACACTTATCCCAAAACCAGACAAAGACACCTCCAGAAAGGAGAACTGTAGGCCAATCTCCTTAATGAACATTGATGCAAAAATCCTCAATAAAATAATGCCAAACTGAATACAACAACAGATCAGAAAGATCATTCACCACGACCAAGTCGGTTTCATCCCAGGGATGCAGGGATGGCTCAACATACGTAAATCTATTAATGTAATATAGCACAATAAAAGAAGCAAAGACAAAAACCACTTGATCATCTCAAAGGATGCAGAAAAAGCATTCTACAACACAACTTCATGATAAAAGGTCTAAGAAAACTAGGAATAGAAGGAAAGTACCTTAACATTGCAAAGGTTATATATGACAAACCTACACCCAACATCATACTTAATGGTAACAAACTGAAATCATTTCCCCTAAAATCAGAATGAGACAAAGGTGCCCACTATCCCCACTCCTAGTCACACCAACATAGTACTAGAATTCCTACCAAGAGCAATTAGGCAAGAAGAAGAAATAAAGGAATACAAGTAGGTAAAGAAACTGTCAAAATATCCCTATTTGCAGATGACATGATCCTATATCTTAAAGACCAAAAAAACTCTACTCCAAAACTCTTAGACACCATAAACAGCTTCAGCAAGGTGGCAGGATACAAAATCAACTTACAAAAATCATTACCTTTTGTATACCCCAACAATGAACAAACTGAGAAAGAATATATGGAAACAATTCCACTTTAAAAAGCCTCAAAAAAAATCAAATACCTAGGAATAAACTTAAAAAATTATGTGAATGACCTCTATGAGGAGAACTACAAACCCCTGAAGAAAAGATCTAGGAAGACTACAGAAGTTGGAGAGATCTCCCATGCTCATGAATTGGTAGAATCAACATAGTAAAAATGGCTATACTACCAAAAGCAATCTACATGTTTAATGCAATTCCCATCAAAATCCCAATGACATTCATCACAGAGATTGAAAATTCTACTCTAAAGTTCATTAGGAAACACAAGAGACTTTGAATAGCCAAGGCAATACTCAGCAAAGAGAGCAATGCTGGAGGTATCACAATACCTGACTTCAAACTATATTACAAAGCAATAGCAATAAAAACAGCATGGTGCTGGCACAAAAACAGACATGAAGACCAGTGGAACAGAATAGAGGACCCAGATATGAATCTACACAACTTTGCCCACCTTATTTTTGACAAAGGGTCTAAAAATATATGATAGAGAAAAGATATCCTCTTCAACAAATGCTGTTGGGAAAAGTGATTATCCATCTGCAAAAACTGAAACTAGATCCATGTTTATCACCCTGTACTAGTATCAACTCAAAATGGATCAAGGACATTAATATCAGACCCAAAACTGTGAAGTTGCTGCAGGAAAGAGCAGGAAACACTCTGGAAGTAATAGGTACAGGTAATAACTTCCTCAATAAAACCCCAGCAGCTCAGCAACTAAGAGAAAGGATGGACAAATGGGACTTCATAAAATTAATAAGCTTCTGCACAACAAAAGAAATGGTCTCTAAACTGAAGAGACCACCCACAGAGTAGGAGAAAATATTTGCCAGTTATACATCAGACAAGGGACTGATAATATACAGGGAACTTAAAAAGCTAAACTCTCCCAAAATCAATGAACCAATAAAGAAATGGGCAACTGAACTAAGCAGAACTTTCTCAAAAGAAGAAATTCAAATGGCCAAAAAACACATGAAAAAATGCTCATGATCTCTAGCCATAAAGGGAATGCAAATCAAAACCACACTAAGAATCCACCTCACCCCTGTTGGAATAGCCATCATAAAAAGCACCACCAACAACAGGTGTTGGCGAGGATGTGGAGAAAAAGGAACCCTCATACACCGTTGGTGGGAATGCAAGCTAGTGCAACCACTCTGGAAAAAAATATGGAAGCTTCTTAAGAATCTCTACATAGATCTGACATATGATCCAGCAATCCCACTCCTGGGATATACCCAAAGGAATGCAACACAGGTTACTTCAGAGGCACCTGCACACCCATGTTTATTGCAGCACTATTCACAATAGCCAAGTTATGGAAACAGCCAAGATGCCCCACTACTGATGAATGGATCAAGAAAATGTGATACTTGTACCCAGTGGAATTTTACTAAGCCATGAAGAAGAATGAAATCTTATCATTTGCAAGTAAATGGATGGAACTGGAGAACATCATCCTGAGCGAGCTTGGCCTGGCCCAAAATACCAAAAATCTAATGTTTTCCCTCATTGTGGACTTTAGATCAAGGGCAAATATAGCAATGTGGTTGGACTTGGGTCACCTGATTAAGCAAGAGCACACAAGGGAGGTAGGAGGAAAGGTAAGAAACCCAAAAAACATGATAGTAGTTGATGTCCTCAATGCGAAGGAACTAATGCAGAAACTTTAAAGTGACAGAGGCCAATAGGAGAAGGGGATCAGAACTTCTCGAACTTCTCAGTTCGAGAAGAATCAACGTAGAATGTAACACATATGTACATGGAAGCAATGCTAGGAATCTCCCTGTATAGCTATCCTATCTCAACTATCAAAAATGCTTTGTCCCTCTTATTATTGTTTATACTCTCTCTTCAACAAAATTAGAGATAAGGGCAGAACAGTTTCTGCCTGGAAGCGAGGGGATAGCAGGGAATAAGGATGGGGCGGGGAAGGGAGAGTGCAGGGATGGGGAGGTCGGGAGGAGAAATGACCCAAACATTGTATACACATATGAATAAATGAAAAAAAAAAGCAGATGTTGATTTAACCTCTGGGAATAAAAATTACAAAAGGTTGAAACAAAAATGTAGAAATATTCTGCACTCAGATTCCTTCACAACTCTTAAAGTTCTTGTTGCTTTTTTAAGGAACCAAATCTAGAACTTACATGTTAAGAGAAAAATGTCCTGATATCTTTAAGGAACCTCTAAGACAATCTGTACCCTTACCTTCTTATTTGTTCTGGTTGCCTTTGAAAATCAGTTTTCCCTGCATCATTTGTTAGAAGATCTTTTCTGCATCATCTGTTTTGGGATCCTTTGACAAAAATCATATGGTCGTAGCAGCATGGATTTATGTCTGGGTCTTCTATTCTGTTCCGTTAGTCTTGGGAGGGTAAATAAAGAAGGTAAAGGAGGTCTGGTCTGGTCAATGTATTTTCTACACATGTATGAAAATGGAACATTAAAAACAGTTGAAATCATTTTCAGAAGGGGGAGAGAGAAGATGGAGCATAATGAGTATAATGAACTAAACTGCGTACATTGCATGCATATGTGGAAATGTCACAACAAACCCCCCTGTACAAATAATATATGCTAAAGAAAACATTTTTTTAAAAAGTCAAATGGCATTCTATAAAGCGCTGCTTCATGTACAGTGAACTAAACAGTGAATTTAGATTAGTATTCCTTTGCACACAACTTATTATAAGATTATTTGGTTTTTTACCACTATTGATTTAATTTGTTTTGCTGAGTTTCCTTTTTTAACTGAGTGACTCTTGACATTGATTTAGGTCTAGTATATGCTTTCTATATTTTAAATTTTTCATTGACTACTAAAATTAGAAGGTTTTTTAATTTGTCTATGTTTAACAGCTTTCATGATTTCATTTGGAAACAGCTGGCCCATACATCTAAAGAAATCTTGTTTCTTTAACTTCGATGTGACACTACTGGGAAAATAAGATTCGAGATTTAAAGCTGCCTATTACACATTCTAACCTTTGGCTCTCAGTTATGATACATAAGCTAGCTTCCATGTAAGCCCTCAAGTCCCCATCCTGCTCATACAAAGTTTAACCATGAACTCCCGGTGAGGTCATTTAGGAACCGAGACATTGACATTTTCTAACATATGGCTCAATTACTCCTTAAGGCCTGAGAGTTGTCTGTTGGATTTTTTACATAAACCCAGCAAATTGATGTAGAAAATGATCATGGGAAATGGTACAGAAGTTTTCAGTGGACCAAGCCTGTTAGAGACATACATTTGTTGTGTCCATATTCCATCACAGAGTACTCAGTTGCCTGGCAACATTAAGCTGCAAAAAACATGGGACCATGTGTGTAGTCTGTGTCATAAGCAAAGGGTTAATGAGCACATAGCAGTCTCTTCCACACAATACCTCCACCACATGGACTATTTTCAGCTCATATAGTAAAGTTACTATGGGTAGTAAAATGATATTTAAAGATAAGCATGGAGTGTAAAGAAGATTTTCTCCCTTCCAAGTTGTTAATGCCCTCTCTAACTTAAGGAATAAAAAAATTAAGTTGTAATTTTCCTGTGTGAGCTATAATATATTCTGAACTATTGCTGTCAGAGAAGTACTTCAGTATAATGTGCATTGTAAATTGTCTTACATAACATCATGCATGTAGTTTGGGGATGTAGTATTAATTCTATTGTATTGAAAAGAAATGTGCAGAAAACATGACATTTTAGAGAAGTAGTGATTAAAGATGACTTTAAAAACAAATTTTAGTGTATACTAATTTCCAATGGAAGAAATGTAACTGGTTGATTTGTTTGATGTTTTTAAATTAATGATAAACTATTTTAATTGCCCAAAGGTAGCTACAGATTACACTTAATCTGTTCATTTAATACTCTAGCATACTACATGAAAACCAAATGTAATATGAAAACAATACAATAATAAAAACTGTGGATAATTTGTGTCATGGGAGCTTATTATAAGGAAAACCAAGCTAATGTTACATAAATTTATAATTTGAAATAACAAAATTTAATTTAGAAGAAATATTCAAAATAACTGATTTATGATGTTTAACCAAAAAATTACTTTTTATGTCCCAAGGTAACAAAATGTTCTTAAACTATAATCCAGAAAACGTGAAACTATGACAGAAAATATCTCAGTTGTATATTTCTAATATTTTTAAGTAACATCCAGAATTAAGATATTATATTTCACACAACTTGGACTCTTTATAAAACAGCCTTCTGTGGTCCCTTCAGAAGAAAGATAATCTGCTTATCTTTCTGTTTTCTTTGAATGACCTCCTAGGAAAAGAAAATGATGCCTCCTTAGTCCCATTTAAACACTCATTTTCCCAGTCTTTGGTGCTTAATTTTCCTCATCCACTTATTCATTTGAACACAGGCCAAGAATATTCTGGCATATTTCAGAGTTGGAGAATTGACCGGATGGTGTCTCATAGTTCTTTGTAACAGTTATCATCACTTGTGGAATAACGACTTATGTGGATAGAGTGCCTGAGGAACAAATTGGAGAAACCTGGAAAGCAGACAGATACAAGCAAAGCATTCTTGATCACTGTACTCTCCTTAATTTCTCTCTGTATGCTGCTCATTGTGAGGCTCAAGTGGAAGGTAACCCTAGGCAGTGCACTGAAAGCTGGACTTTTCCTGCTTTCCATTATTTCATCTTGGATTCCATTTCCTTGATTCCTCCCCATTACCCTAGATGATATGTATTGATATACTCATCAACACAATAATATTTTAGCACACATCATTGACTTAGTGTGTTATCCTTTTATGTACCCCCAATATTTTAACTGACCTATGAGACATGAAAAGCTTTGATTTTTTGAGGAAGATAGAAGGATCAATCAGTAAGTAGTAATTAGAAAAAATTAATCTAGATCCTCTTCCCAGTTTATAAAATATTTATTTCTAATGGATAGAAAATATGAAGGTCATACCTATTTCAAGCAATGGAAATTTCTATAAAATAGGATGAAATTTAGACATAGCTATCAACATTTTAAGATGCCTCTGAATTTTTCTTCCAGAAGTTCCATTACTAAGCATTTACCTCTCATATGTATTGGCAAAAGTTCACCACAATATATGTCCAAAAAATACCCATTAAGAAAAAAGAAAAGCTTTGATTTCTCTCTTGGTAACCAATTAAAAAAAAGCCTTAAGGCACAGAGATAAAAGGCTCATTCCCTAGTGTTCCAATCGGTTCTAAATTTGAAGTCTTCTCCTTCTACAATGGACTATTGTTTTTATTTCCTCCTTTATGTGTAATGGGATAATGAGTTTGTATTAAAACAGCAATTTCCTATTAGATATTTTTGCAATGGATGTTACAAGAAGACCCTGATTGTCATGTTATTTCAAGACTACTGTCTTAAACTTTATGCTGGCCTGCACTCTCTGCTTGTATTAGAGAAAGCCACATCTCTGTGATAAGAGACAGGAGCCTTAGAGGGAGACAAAATGCTGTCTTGGGCTCTTTACTTTGGGATGTAGGAATTAAGATCCCAAAGAAGAATGAGGGTACTATACCTTTCATGGTCTGATGAGGAAAAAAGATCAAGCTATCTAATTTGTAATTAAGAGATTAGAGCCAATTATGAAACAATAATATGCCATGTTTTAAAAATATGCCTATGTGTAAAATGAATAGATCGTGAAATTATAGACTTTTAATTTTCTTCCTTATAACTTACATCATTTCAAATGTAATAACTTAGATAAATACTGCTTTGTGATCAGAAAACAATGAAGTTGTTTCACTGAGATTAGTATGTTTAGAAGACAATGTATACACTAGTATGTTAGCAAGACCATGTCCAACAGCAAGAATTGACAGTGGCAACCACAGGCAGTGGGGTCAGAAAGTCCCCTGAGGACTGTGGGTTCCTACGCCAACATTCAGAGAGGAGGCAAAGTGGAATACCTATAGAGAGACTCAGATTGTGCCCTCTGCACACCAACCCCCTCATACTGCTTATACCCTCTGTGAATTTTTCATTTTTTCCCTGATTGTTTTTCAATTCCAGCTTGTCTAAATTGTGCCAATGGAAACAAGAGAATAGGAAAAGAGAGGGACAAATTCCTGGAAATCCGTCTTACTAGTGACAGTAATAAGTGAAGACCACTGGGAAGGTAAAGTTAAAATATGAAAGTTGGCTGGATCTGATTCTCCTCCCAAAGTCACGCTGGAAGTTCAGGATTTACATTCTTCTGGGAGGGGTGGATAGCATTCCCTAAAACTTGGAATAAAATGAATCATTCCGTGCTCTCAAAGCACTGATTTTTTTTTTTATTTCCTTTCATTGCTCTTAGACAGTCTCTTACAAGAGAAATGTGAGGCTTAGGCTTGAAATTCAAACAAATCTTCAGAGGTGAAGTAACTCCATCTCAAAGAGAAAAAATATATCCTACAGAATTATTTTACAGGAGATTCAAAGAGATTCTTTGTCTTATACTACTGTTTTTACTCATGGCAGCTACTAAGCAAGAGAGGGGTTGTATTAATTCATCTGATAGCCAGAGTAATTGCTCAACAATTAATATATGAACTTCTCCATCTGGTATTAAAGCCAATCACAGGATGTCCCCATACTAGTTTTCGTCAAGGCATAACAAATTAGCACACATTTAGTAGATTAAACAATGCCTACTGATTATCTCACAGTTCTGTAAATCAAAAATCCAAGAGGACTCAGATGAGGACCCTGCTGCAGGTCTCACAAGATCAAAGTCAAGGTATTACCAGGCCCAGCTCTTGTCTGGAAGCTTTGGGAGAAAACCCCTTCCAGGTGCACTGGTGTCATTAGCAGAATGAGTACCCTGCATTTGTAGACTGAGGTCCTGTTTCCTTGTTAAGTTGACTAGGGATTGTTCTCAGTTTGTGGAAGATGCCCATATTCCTTAGCTGGTGACCCTACTTCATAAAAGCCAGCAATGGCACATTGAATTCTTCTTGTGCTTGGAATATCTTTGACTTCTCCTCCTGCCTTCCTCTTTTGCCACAAGCTTGAAAAGGAAGTCTGCTTTTAAGGGCTCACATTCTTACATTGGACATACATGGATAATGCAAGAGAAACTCTTCATGTTAAGACTAGTGAATGAATTAATATATTTGTATCAGCAAAATCTCTTGGCATGTAAGGTAACATGGAATCTCCTTATTTCGCAGAGTCCTAGGAATAGAGAATGGAATCTTGTGGAGAAGGTAGAAGAGTATGCTGCCCAACAAAGGCTTTACCTAATAATCCCATACCCTCAAAAAATTCTTTTCAACTACTCTCAGTGTCTTGTCTTTACACATTTCTTTACTCTGTCTGTCTTAATGTATTTTTTTCTTTTTCTATTCCATGATCCAATCTCATTTATCTAAGGTCTCACTGATAATTCAAGGTCAGCTTCAAACTGCTCTTCCATTATGAACAATTTCCAGCCATCTTTTTAGACCAATGAATCCTAGTATATATTTTTCTTAATACTTATGATCCATTAAATTTGTTGTAGATATGATTAATTGAGAGATGTCTGGGAGATTAATAAAACAACCTCTGGGTGTGTCTGTAAGGTCACTTGCAGAGACAATTATGTCAGACCATTATGGGTGCTCTGACATAATCAATGGTTTAAATCCATTGATCGTCTCAAAATTTGAATAGACTATTGACAGGTGGTGGAACTGTGGAATGTGGCGCCTAGAGGGAAGAAGTAGATTACTGGGTATTTGCCCTTGAAGGGTGTGTCTTGGCCCTGACTCCTTCCTGTTAGTCCTCTTGGCTTCTTGGTCATCAAGAGGCAAGCAGCCTCTGCCACGCATTCCCATCACTATGGTATTCTGCCTCAAGTCAGGCTCAAAGCAGTGGATCCAGCTGATGTTGGACTGAAACTGTGAGCCAAAGTAAATCTTTCCTTCTTTTAAATTGCTTCTCTCATATATTTGTCAAACCAGTGAAAAACCTGAATAACATAATACTAACTAGATTTTGCATTTTATGTTGTTTCACTTTATCTGTGGGATGTAACAGTGTCCTTTCTCCTCAAGTTTCAATAGCACCTAGGAAGGCCTTCCTGAAAAAACAGTGTCCATACTATGTCCATAGACCTGTGCCAGGCCATGAACTATTTATTGCTAGTTCAGATGAGACAAGTACAGAAATGAAGAACGATAGTTAGAAATTTTTCATGATAATTTGACATTACTATAAAATAAAAGCACATGATTATTTTTCTAAAACTTTATTTCCATTTTATTTAAAGCATTAGTCTCTACCAGACTAAAAAATTTTTAAGCCCTGATTTTTTATCACAAATAATTTAAGATGCACTGTTATTTAAAAAAAACCAAAACTATATATTAGATCAGACTCCTTCATTAAAACAATGTTCTCTTTTCAAAGAATGTAGCACAGAAGTGCTTTCAGAGCTAATGCTGATTACCAAAAACCACTAAGTTTCATTCTATACTCATCATAAACCATAGCACTGATAGCTATAATCAACAAAGCAATAACAGACACCTTTTGTACTTTCAGGAATTCTCCTAAAAAAAACATTATCTTTTAGTGGGAGTGCTTTGGGGAGTTCTGTTAACTACTTAGAAATGTTAGCAAGATGATTCACAAGCAAAGGGTAGATCACATCTCCTTTGTCTAAACAAGTTAAGGATATATTTCCGAGGGTCTTAGTTTTCCTCTGAGTACACTGAATAAAGTACATTCAACCACAAATTGTAGTAACCCACAGGCTTGAGTAGGGTTGTATGCCCAGAACTTTGTTTACTTAAACCAAACTGAATATTACTATTTTTTTTGTTCAACAAATATTTATTGAGGGCCTCCCATGTGCCAAACATTCCTCTTATATGGAGGTAAAGGAGTAAACCAAACAAATTCAAATCCTTGTCCTCATGGAAATTACACCCTAGTGGGGAGCATTCATTCTATATAACTTGGTTTTAGGAGTGTGCATTTTCTGTGCCTTCCCCCATCTTCATCCTTCTTTTTCAATAACTCCTTTGATTCTGAACCCATCCCATGCAACTCACTAAACTAAAACATTCTATTTCACATGCAAAACCATGAGACATACTAGGATCCAGTTCTGGAATTCTGTATAAAATTCATCCTAAGGTGACAAATCAGTAAGATAATGACAGGGCTCTTCGTGTTTACATGTAAAGAATTGTGACAACAAAAATATCAAGATATGATTTTGGAGGGAAGAAGGCTGAGGTTCTGTGTCCTGAAAAGTGACAACTCTAACTTATTTGGAAACTGACATTTTTGTGACTCTCTTTGTTCCCAAGCTGGGTAAAATCTTGGCTGTACGCCTAATGGCCCATTGCCCCAACCTATCTTCTATCATTTCCTCAACTATAATGATTCATAATGCCATTAGTTAATAGAATGAGTATTCATAATTAAGCCCAATGATTCAAACCTTGCTAAACATTTAGAGATAAAATTTTAATCCTTATGTCTAAACAAAATTTTCCATAAGTGAACTCTTAGCACTGCCTTTCCCATGAGATTAATAAACCAACGTATGAGATTTGTTTAAAGAAGAGCAAAAATATCTTTAAACAGGGAGGATCAATACACACTTCTTTATTCTCAAGTAAGGCGCTTCCCATATATAACCTCTTTTTGTTCTATACCAAATAAAAAGTTTCCAGATGGGAAATCCTTGAAGAATGTCCCTATTTTAACTTTCAACACAACTATAATTATGATAACATAAAGTATCTCATTAGTTTCAGGGTAGTAATTTTCAATTCAGTGTGAGCCCATTAATGCACATTTATGGCTTGTATTTAATAGGGGATTTTCATTATGGAGGGCTTCATTATAGAAATGTTTCCCTGGATTGAAATGTATGCATAGAATGTAGACATAAAACTCGTTTGTTTATTTACTAAGTTTGCACAGACTGTTTATAAATGTGCTTTTCAGAATTTTCTGTCCTGTATAAGTATTCACTAAGCATATTTATTCCATCTGGAATTATGTATGACAAAGATTCTTTACAAGTTTATACAGCAATGGATTGAACCATAGCTTCCAGAAACACGTGCAGAGGGCCCATAAGTTCCCATTGAACAAAACATAATGTGGGCAGTCCAACCCTCTATTGAGTCTTCTCCTCTGCCCATACACAAGCAAGGAGGGGGAAGGAGAGGAGAGAGGGAGGGAGAGAGAGAGAGAGAGAGAGAGAGAGAGAGAGAGAGAGAGAGAGAGAGAGAACATGAACTATAAAGTAAGAAAGAATTAAGCCAATCCTTCTTGTTTAATTTGTCTAATCCATACCTTCAGAAACAGTTGACTTGTCTAGCATCATCTGGCTTAACCAGCTTCAAGCTTCAGAACAAAGGCCTCAATTCTTAATTCCCACAGCTTCCTACTAAACTACACTCTAAATTATCTAATAATTCCCAAGATATGTTCTTCACCATTTAATCTCTTGTTAACCTTTGAATAACGTGTATTGAATATTGCATTTACTTGAGATGTTTAATACTTTTCTCCAATGTATGAGTGGCTTAAGCCTGCATGTGGGGACCACTAGAATTGCTTTAAGAATTTTTGTGGGAAATGTATTCCCTTAACACTTATACATCACAGTGATGTCATTTCTAAATTGCCACCTTTAATAGGACTAAAGCTCTGGGAGACAAGGACTGTGCTTTAGTCATTCATTGATTTGATCCATGTTACTGAGTGTCTCTTTGTCTTAGTCTGTTCAGACTATTATAACAAAATCCCATAAAATGGGTGACTTATAAACAAAAGAAATTTCTTTCTCAGTTTTGGTGGCTAAAAGTCCAAAACCAAGGCACTGGCAGATTCTGTGACTGGTAAATTCATACATGGAGCCTTCTTGCTGAGTTCACATGGCAAAAGGAATGAGGCAGCTCACTGGGGCCTCTTTTGTAAGTGCACTGATCCCATTCGTGAGGGCTCTGCCCTCATTACCTTATCGCATTCCAAAGACTCCACCTCTAAATGTGGTCATATTGAGTCTAAGGTTTCAACATATGAATTTGTTGGCAGGAGTGAGGAAGAGGGCAAACACTCAGATCATAACACTGTTGGTGCCCTTGTGCCACATAGCTAAATATACAATAGTGAAAAATATAGTCCTCATGGGACATCCAATCTCACGGGTAAGGCAGATGTTAGAATAAACAATCACAGAAACAAACGTATAATTACAAAGCACAGTAAGAAATCTGAAAGAAAAGAGAAGTGTGCTGTTAGAAAGAATACCATGGAAGCTTGCTGAGGGACAAAGGCAAGTGATGACTTGCTTGAACAAGTGACATTTTCTGGGAGACCTCAAAGGAGGATGCAAGCTTTTCAGGAATAAACATGGACAAGAATGATCCTGGAAGGAGTGGTGTAAGCAGAGGAGATGTAAACTGAAGCCAGAGAAGTAGAAAGGTTTAGAGCACGCAGGCCATCAGGGACACCTGGAGGACTGTGGATTTGTGCTGAACATCTTTGCACATAAAGATGCGATTTAGCTACAATAAATTTTACAAAGAACACGGGACTTCATGGCTTCATTTGTGTAGAGAGACTCCTATGTCAAATGTTTACTTTATTTTGGTTATAAAGATCTTTAAAATGCTATCACATTTTTCTTTCTGGAAGGTGAAAATATGGGGGTTTTTTCATTTATTTTTCTTTATTCATTTATTCATATGTGCATACATTGTTTGGGCCATTTCTCCCCTCTGTCCCCATCCCCTCCCTCTCCCACCAACCCTCCTCACTTCCAGGCAGAACATGTTCTGCCCTTTTCTCCAATTTTGTTGAAGAATAGACATAGCCAGTATTACGAAAGACATAGCGTTTTGCTAGTTGGGATAAAGATAGCTATACAGAGAGATTCCTAGCATTGCTTCCATGTACAAGTGTATTACAACCCAAATTGATTCATCTCTACAAGACCGCTTCACTACTTCCTAGTCACCTTCCCATATTAAGCTCCTGTCATTTTAAGGTTTCTGTATTAGTTCCTTTGCAGTGGGGACATCGAACACTTTCAAGTTTTGTGTTTCCTACCTATCCCCATTCCTCCCACATGTGCTCTCCCCTTAGTGTGTGATCCAGGTCCAACAACATTGCTGTATTTGCCCTAGACCTAAAGTCCACATATGAGGGAGAACACAAATTTTTGGTCTTCTGAGCCTGTTAACCTTGCTCAAGATGATGTTCTCCAGTTCCATCCATTTACCTGTGAATGATAAAAGTTCATTCTTCTTTGTGGCTGAGTAAAATTCCATTGTGTATAAATACTACATTTTCTTAATCCATTCATCAGTAGTGGGGCATCTTGGCTATTTCCATAACTTGGCTATTATGAATAATGCTGTAATAAACATGGGTGTGCAGGTGCCTCTGGAGTAACCTAAGTCACATTCCTTTGAGTATATCCCCAGGAGTGGGATTGCTGGATCATATGGCATGTCTATGTTTAGATTTTTAAGAAGCCTCCATATTGTTTCCAGAGTGGTTCCACTAGCTTGCATTCCCACCAGCAGTGTACAAGGGTTCCTTTTTCCCCACATCCTTGCCAACACCTGTTGTTGGTGGTTTTTATGATGGTTGTTCTAACAGGGGTGAGGTGGAATCTTAGTGTAGTTTTGATTTGAATTTCCTTTATGGCTAGAGATGGTGATCATTTTTTCTTGTGTTTCTTGGCCATTTGAATTTCTTCTTTTGAGAAAGTTCTGTTTAGTTCAGTTGCCCATTACTTCATTGGTTCATTGATTTGGAGGGAGTTTAGTTTTTTGAGCTCCCTATATATTCTAGTTATCAGTCCCTTGTCTAATATATAGGTGGCAATTATTTTCTCCCACTCTGTGGGTGGTTGCTTCAGTTTAGAGAGCATTTCTTTTGTTGTACAGAAGCTTTTTAATTTTATGTAGTCCCATTTGTCCATCCTATCTCTTAGTTGCTGAGTTGCTGGGGTTCTACTGAGGAAGTCCTTGCCTATACTTGTTGCTTCCAGAGTATTCCCTGCTCTTTCCTGTGCTAACTTAAGAGTTTGGGGATAAATATGGATCTAGTTTCAGTTTTCCAAGAATCATTTGTTAAAGAGGCTGTCTTTTCTCCACCGTATGTTTTTGGCACCTTTATCAAAAATAAGGTGGACATAGCTGTGTGATTCATATCCAGGTCCTCTATTCTGTTCCACCGGTCTTCATGTCTGTTTTTGTGCCAGTACCGTGCTGTTTTTATTGCTATTGCTTTGTAATATAGTTTGAAGTCGGGTATTGTGATACCTCCAGCATTGCTCTCTTTGCTGAGTATTGCCTTGGCTATTCAAGGTCTCTTGTGTTTCCAAATGAACTTTAGAGTAGAATTTTCAATCTCTGTGATGAATGTCATTGGGATTTTGATGGGAATTGCATTAAACATGTAGATTGCTTTTGGTAGTATAGCCATTTTTACTATGTTGATTCTACTAATCTATGAGCATGGTAGATTTCTCCACCTTCTGTAGTCTTCCTCGATCTTTTCTTCAGGAGTTTGTAGTTCTCCTTGTAGAGGTCATTCACATAATTTGTTAAGTTTATTCCTAGGTATTTGATTTTTATTTTGAGGGTATTGTAAATGAAATTGTTTCCATATATTCTTTCTCAATTTGTTCTTTGTTGAGGTATAGAAAAGGTAATGATTTTGGTAAGTTGATTTTGTATCCTGCCACCTTGCTGAAGCTGTTTATGGTGTCTAAGAGTTTTGGAGTAGAGTTTTTTTGTCTTTAAGATATAGGATCATGTCATCTGCAAGTAGGGATATTTTGACAATTTCTTTACCTATTTGTATTCCTTTTATTTCTTCTCTGTGGCTAACTACTCTGGCTAGAAATTCCAGGACTATGTTGACTAAGAGTGGGGATAGTGGGCACCCTTGTCTTGTTCCTGATTGTAGGGGAAATGGTTTCAGTTTGTCACCATTAAGTATGATGTTGGGTATAGGTTTGTCATACATAGCCTTTACAATGTTTGAGTACATTCATTCTATTCCTAGTTTTCTTAAAGCTTTTATCATTAAGTGGTGTTTCATCTTATCCAAGGCTTTTTCTGCATCTATTGAGATGATCAAGTGGTTTTTGTCTTTGCTTCTATTAATGTGCTGTATTACATTTATAGATTTGTGTACATTGAACCACCCCTGCATCCCTGGGATGAAGCCAACTTGGTCGTGGTGTATGATCTTTCTGATATGTTGTTGGATTCAGTTTGCCATTGTTTTATTGAGGACTTTTGCATCAATGTTTGTTAAGGAGATTGGCCTATAGTTCTCCTTTTTTGGAGGTGTCTTTGTATGTTTTTGAGATGAGTGTAATTCTGTCTTCATAAAATGAGTTAGGCAGCTTTCCTTCCCTTTCTATGTCGTGGAACAGTTTAAGCACAGTTGGTATTAGTTATTCTTTAAATGTCTGATAGAATTCAGCAGAGAATCCATCAGGTCCTGGACTTTTCTTTTTTGGGAGACTTTATTGCTGCTTCAATTTCATTTTGTGTTATAGATATGTTCAGGTGATTAATATCCTCTTGTTTGAATTTTTGATGGTCATAAGTGTCTAAAAATTTGTCCATTTCTTCAAGATTTTCAAATTCATTGGAATATAAGTTCTCAAAGTAGTCTCTGGTGATTCCCTGGATTTCTGTGGTGTTTGTTGTTATCTTCCCTTTTGCATTACTGATTTTAATGATTTGGGTTTTTTCTCTCCTCATTTTAGTCAGATTTGCCAGGGGTCTGTCAATCTTGTTTATTTTTTTCAAAGAACCAGCTTTTTGTTTTGTTGTTTCTTTGTATGTTTTTTTTTGTTGTTGTTTCTATTTCATTTATTTTGGCCCTTATTTTTATAATTTCTCTCTTTCTGTTTGTTTTGGGATCTGCTTGTTATTGTTTTTTAGGAGTTTAAGATGAAACATTAAGTCATTGATTTGAGATCTTTCTGTTCTTTTAATGTATGCATTCATGGCTATAAACTTTCCCCTTAGGACTGTATCCGGTAGGTTCTGGTAGGTCATGTTTTCATTTTCATTAACTTCCAGGAAGCTTTTAACTTCCTCTTTTATTTCATCAATGACCCATTGATTATTGAGCAATGTGTTGTTCAACTTCCAACTTTTTGCATGTTTTCTGCTGTTGTTTTTGTTGTTCAGTTCTAGTTTTAATGCATTCTGGTCAGACAGATGCATGGGATTATTTCTATTTTCTTATATTTGCTAAGGCTTGCTTTGTGTCCTAAGATATGATCAATTTTGGAGAAGGTTCCATAGGCTACTGAGAAGAACGTATATTGTGCAGAAGTTGGATGAAATATTCTGTAGACATCAACTAGGTCCATTTGATATATGGTGTGATTTAGTTCTAGAATTTCTTTATTGACTTTTTGTTTGGATGACCTATCTATTGGTAATAGGGAGGTATTAAATTCTCCCATTCCCACTGTGTTGGATTCTATATATGCTTTTAGGTCCTTCAGGGTATGTTTGATGAAATTGGGTGCAATTACATTGGGTGCATATAGGTTGATAATTGTTATTTCCTTTTGGTGTATTTCCCCTTTTATTAGTATGGAATGTCCTTCTTTACCTCTTTTGATCAATGTAGGCTTGAAGTCTACTTTGTCAGAGATAAGTATAGCTACTCCTGCCTGTTTTGGGGGGCCATTGGCTTGGTAAATCTTCTTCCAGCCTTTCACCCTCAACCAGTGCTTGTGTCTGTTAATGAAATGGGTCTCCTGTAAGCAACAGATTGTTGCATCTTCCTTTTTAATCCAGTTTGCCAAACAGTGTCTTTTGATGGGGGAATTAAGTCCATTAACATTCAGTGTTAGTATTGATAAGTATGAGGTGATCCCTGTCATTTAGGTTTTTTTTGTTGTTTAAGGGTTTGATTGTGCATAGTTGAATTAATGTTATTCTCTGATTCCTTGCCTTTTCTTTTCTGTGTGTTGGTACTACCTGTCCTTTCATGGTTTCGTTTGCTTTCATTTTCTGTGTGCAGAATTCCTTGAAGAATCTTTTGTAGTGGTGGCTTGATGGTCATACATTGTTTTAGTTTCTACTTATTGTGGAAAACTTTTATTGCTCTATTTTGAATGATAGTTTTGCTGGGTAGAGTATCTCCTAGGGTTGAAGTTATTTTCATTCAGTGCTCAGAATGTCTCACTCCATGTTCTTCTTGCTTTTAAGGTTTCTATTGAGAAATCTATTGTGATTTTGATGGGTTTACCTAAGTATAGTTATTTGTTTTTTCTCTCTTACAGCCTTCAATATTTTTTCTCTATTCTCTGTGCTTGTAGTTTTAATTATAATATGTTGTGGGGAAGTTCTATTTTGGCCTAGTCTGTTTGGTGTCCTGGAGGCTTTCTGTACCTGAATGGGCATATCTTTCTCTAGATTTGGGAAATTTTCTGTAATTATTTTATTGAATATATTATGAATCCCTTTTGTTTGCAACTCTTCTCCTTCTTCAGAAATGCCCATGATTCTCAGGTTTTGTTTCTTGATGGATTGGTGAGTTCTTGCGTATTCCTTTCAGAGGACTTGAGTTGTTTGACTAATAGCTCTTCTTTTTTTCCTTTAATTTCCATTTTATCTTCATGTTTTGAGATTCTGTCTTCTGTTTGTTCTAGTCTGCTGGAATGGCCTTCCACTGTGTTTTGTATTTCTGTTTCATTCTTTTTTCTGAAGTTTTCCATATTATGGTTCACTACATCTTTAATATTGTCTATTTTCATCTTTAATTCATTTATCTCTCTATTTATAGTGTTCTCTCTTTCACTTTGGTGTTTATTTAGGGCTCTTATGAATTCATTTATTTGTTTCTGTGTCTTCTCATATCCTTTGTTTTTGGTGTCTTGAAATTTCTTGAGTGCCTCTTGTATGTTTTGATTAACTATGTCTGGTATCATCTCTGTGAAATTCTCAGTGATTACCTGCAGGATTTCTTCTTTGAGTATGTTCTTGTGGACATTGTTGGGTTCTTGGTGTCCTTTATCTTTGTTCTGTTGGAGTACAGAACTGGGTATCTGTTTTCTTCATTTCTCTCTGAGTCCTGTATTAAATTGTTTTGGGGGGCGGGGAGAATGGTTCCCATCCCTTTTTCTTCTTCCCATTGCTCCACTTGGTACTATGCAACTGTGTTCTTGATAGGCTAGTTGGTGGTTTCAGTCACCTATTTTTTTTTTTACCTTGATTTAATTTTGTTTTGTGGCTGTATTGGATTTTTAGCTAAGTGTGTGTGTGTGCTATTTCTGTCCCTGGTCTGGGTGTAATTTAGTATTAACTAATTCACAATAATAAAACTAACCAAAAAAAAAAAAACCCAAAGAAATCAAAAGGGGAGAGATGAACAAACAAACAAACAAAGAAAAAAACTCCAGGTTCAGGAGCAATAAAATTTCAGTCTTAGTTTAAGTTCTGATGTTACTCCTCCAGCATCCAGCCCTGGCGTTGGTATTTAAGCAGTGTAGTCTGGCCAGGTGGTTGGCTTGTGGGTAGTGTTTTTTTTTTTTTCTTCTGTCTTTCAGTTGCAGCTTCTTGGTCAGCTCCTCCCTCAGTGAGGTATAGCAGTTTAAGTTTGCATGCTGTCCTCAGGTTCAGAAGATCAGCTCTGTAGTCCACCAGCTGTCCTGCTTTGGAGGTGGCTATTTGCTGTACTTGTTTACTGGGGGCTTGTTTCTTTGTCTTGACCCCTTTCTCTGGGGCAAGGTCAGTGATCCATCAGCTAGCCCTCTGTTGTCAGTGTGTTGTGATGGTTCACTGTTTGTTTTTCAATTTTTTGGAGCTATTTGACTTTGGGTGTTGCTCACTGACTCAGGAGATGAGTTTTGTGATCTGTTACCTGCCCTATTTCAGGCTGTGGCTTATCATCCACCTGTTCTTGGCCCTTCCACTTTTCCACCTATTTGTTTACTGAAGTTCGTGCAGAGATTAGTTCCTTGCCTCTCCCCGCTTCGCTGGTGCATGTTCAGCTTTCCCACCTCCTCTGCTGTGTGCTAGTTTTCAGTTGCTTGTTTATCGTTCAGTTTTTTTGTTTTTTGGTTTTTTTTTTGCAGAGGGGGTCAGTCTGCTCAGGGGGCTATACTGGTTTATCCCAGGGGTTGCTAGAGGAAAACTACATGATGCTTGGCACTCATCTGTTTGGTCTGCCAAATAACTCCCAAGCAGGTTTGGAGCTGGCAGCTGGCAGCTTTCTCAGTGTAACATGGTGTGGAGCTTTGTGGAGGCTAGGCATCTCAGCAAGCTTTTTGATTCATGGAACTCATGCTGTCTGCTTCTGCACCCTAGTCACCATCTTGGATCATCTCAAAATATATTTATTTTACTACAGATTGTCTAGATTATAATATTTACATGACTAAATTAAATACCGTGTTTAACATACCTACCATATCAGCCCAATCATTGTTAAGTGACCAAAAAAATTCCCTCGTGTCTCCTTTGTATGTGATCCTTTCTACAACACAACCTCATAGGATGTCACTCTGTTTAACCTATCGTTTTTTCACCAGAAACCTAACACAGTTCAACATTTAAATATTCTGAGTTTTGATAATTCCACTACCAAATAAACTTTCTAAAGGACATCAAAGTTGCCTATTATATAAATTATATATATATATATATATATATATATATATACACACATATACATAAATTTACTATACACACCAATAAGTCACCAGGCACCCATCATGTACATGATTCTTGAAAAGGATAAAGCCCTAGAGAACATTCTTCTGCACTGGCTTCATCCTCCACTGCACTCATTTCATTGTCAGTAAGACAGAAGTGATAAATGAGTTAGCATGACCCAATATCAATAAATACTGTCTCCACATGGGTTTTATCCAAGGCAGTGCAAAAACTTTGAGGAGAAAAAATAGACCAGTGGCAGAGATCCTGGAAATCTAAAACATTTTGGAAAAGTTTGAGGAGACTGCTAATCAAAATAACATATAAAAAGAATAAAATAGGTGAGATTAGGGAGACTGAACTACAAAGTATGAGAAAAATCAGTATGGTTGACATACTGAATAAGATCTTGGTAAAGTAGGGGTGTAGAAGTTTTACTGAAGAGTATATGTATGAAGTATTAGAGATTTCAGTTTACTTATAAGTTTATATGGTTATTAGTCAATGATTAATCTTGAGTTATATATCAGTTCTTCTTATATGCCAAAAATTCTTCACTTAATCCCCTTCCACTTCCACTCTGCACTCTTTTCACCTTGCTGACTATCTACAGGAGGTAACTTGCCTGGATTATGTCAGGATTTGACTTCTGCAGGATTTGGCCATCTGGTATCAAGTGGGTAAAGAATAAGCACACTTGGGCAACCTGTGTCCCTTAATGGAAGGTCACTTTTTCACACTAGGGGGCTGGCTTCCTTCTGGATTCTTGTACTGTTTTCCTCCCAGTGTTCAACTCAGTGGTTGTTGAAAGCTTGTTTCTGCTAGCTCCAGCTTTCTGCACTATCCCTTGTGCTTCATGACCATGTTCTCCACCCTATACACACCTTTTTAATTATTCCCTTTTATACATAACCTCCATTAAGTGTGATATCTTTTCCTTTTGAGACACTGCCCACTATTTATATTCTTCACAAACTCTGTTTCTATTAGACCTGTGTTTCCAAATTTTCAGTAATTTATATATATGGACTGGTAGCCAAAGACATCTGAGAAACCAGTTTTCATTCTCATGCCACAGCACTGAGTTCAGAAATGTTTTTGAATCTTATTTAGCAACCATGGGGTAGGTGATAAATGGGAACTGTGTCCCTGGCCTGAGTGAAAATTTGCTCTGTGGTCATATTGTGTATTGCATAACATTGAGACTGATGAGGTATACCTGACAGAGTTGAAAGGGCCCATCTCTAGTACACTGGCAAAGGAGCCTACCTACAAATGTCTTCAGTCTTATCTATTTAACATTTACCTGGAGGGACAGAAACTCCCATGATAACTTTAGTGACTCATCATCTGAAATTGCATAACCCTCGATTAATAATTTGAGGTCTAGAATTGTGCATCTCTGCTTGTCCCAAGTAATGTTGCTGACATTGCTATTGTGAGTTATGGCTGTTCTTGCCTCATTCACCAAACTTTCACTATGCTCTCACCATCAAGCCAAGCCTACTTTTTTAAAAATAATTTTTATTAAGATATATTCATTATACAGAGGAGTATTCATACTGACAGTTCTAATTCCAATTTGACTTATATTGTACATTGGTTAGATCACCCCTATCATCTCTCCCCCTCAACCCCTTCCCCATCCCACTTAAAGTACTTGCAAGAGGTTTCTCTGTTCTATTTTATATAGGTATATGAAGTCCATCAACCATATGTTCTCACCTTAATCTCCTTCATTCCCCCTCCCCCTCACACTAATACCTTCTCCACACTACCTATTTTACAGCCCTGCTTTTCATTATTAATATTTAAGTTTTTCATTATTAATATTTAAGTTGATGTTCAAAAGTGTTTCTCAATGTATGCCCACCAAGTCTACTCTTGATATTTGTTAGCATAGTAGCCATGGAGCTTACTATCTTCATGATTTATGCTTTATCAACATAACCCTATTTCTTTTTTAATCAATTCTAAATCTACTTCTTATTTTAGCATTGCACTATGTAAATATCAGTAAAATACAGAAACAAGCCTCAAGGTCCTGTCAAAAGGGGGAATCTAAGAGGAGAGTTTCTATGCTTATAAAATTTGTACTATCAAGTTGTAAGCTGCTCAAGAATAAGCAGAAAACCCTTTCCCCAAGGTAGATGAAAGAAAATCACCCATCTCCAACTCAGACACAGGAGACAAAAGAGGGCAATATTCCATGCTGCAAAGGAGGAACTAGAAACCAGCCTTCATTAGCCTGGATCTTTATTACTAGGAAGACTAAAATAACCCAATTTGTAAATGCAATTCAGAGTGGTCATAAAAGTGTAATGGTAATCCTGTGTGGGGGAATCACCTATGTTTCAGGGATCAAAGACTTTCTTTAAATAAGTTGATAAGAAAAATGAGCAAATCACAAAAATAAAATAATAAAAGTAGAAAAGCAAAAATTATTATACATACAGAGAAGTAAAGACCCCTAAGGAAGAATAAGCAAAACAACAGGGAGAGACAGAAACATAGGAATTTCGGTCAATAACAACATTAAAGCAAAGATTCTGATAACATTATACTTATCAAGTTTAAAGAAATAGAAGACATAAATGAAAATGTGTATGTAAGTAACAACAGTTATAAGTAATGGCTACACATATATGAAGAATTGAACAAAATTTCTATAAGTAAACATTTTAATGATTAAAATTATAAATGCATGTATCAGGGGTGATGGTGCACACCTGTAATCCCTGACAGACAAAGACAGGAAGATCACAGTTTAAGACCAGCCCAGGCAAAAGTCACAAAGACCCTGTCTTAAAATAAACCAGATTTGGTGGTATACACTGTAATTTCAGGTACTTGAGAGGCAAAGGTAGGAAGATTATGGTTCAAGCCTCAGCAAAAGCAAAATACCTTATCTGAACAACACTAAAAGCAAAAAGAACTGAGGATGTGATTCAAGTAGTAGAACAATTGTCTAATAAGCATCAGGCCTTGAATTCAAGCCTGAGCACTGAGAAAAGAAGAAAAAGAAAAAGTAAATGTGTGGACTTAATAGCAGTTTAGGCCAATTTGAAAGTGCATCTGAGTTTTTCAGAATGCATCACAGAAAGGCAAAGAAAAAATAAAACACATGGAAAATAAATCAAGTCTAAAATATAGACTTCCTCATGGAAATGAAAATGGGATGGATTTAAGTATTTGAAGATAATAACATTTGACAGTATTTCAGAAGTGACAAAAGTCCTAAATCTTCTGTTTCAAAATATCTAACTAATGTCAATCAGCGTAAATAAAAAGCAATTACTTTCTATACTTATCATAATGAATCTTCAAACTCTTGAGAGAAAGAGAGAGACTCTTACAGTCAGAAATAAAAAGAAAAATAAAGCTAAACTGAAAGCCCCATACTATTCCCAAGTGCACAAATGTTATAGAATAGCTGATAGGCAGAGAGACAGGTTCCAACCTGGAACCATACAACCGGTCAGTTACGTTTTAAGAATGAAAAAGAATCAAAGATATATTCAGACAAATCAACACTAAATGAGTTTATAACTTAAAGAAACTCCATTGCACTATTAATGAATCCTAAATATAATAATTTTTAAAATTCTAAAGTATGTTTATTTGGTAGAAAAAAAAGCAACAACAGAAAACAGCAAATCTAAAGGCAGTTCATTTGTGATAATTTATGTAGTAAATAAACCTCTGACATGATTGATCAGGTAAAATGAAAAACCCTAAAAGATGAACAGGATAAAGGCAGAGAAAGGGAATACCAAAAAATAAAGTAAGAGAGCAAACCATGAGTCATTTTAAGCTAATACATTTTCAAGCTTGAGTAAAATAATTTCAGATACCTCCCCCACATCGGCTGTTGGAAGAAGCTTTCAAAATCTTTCTCCTCCTGAGCTACACCCACTTCCTGGAGATCTTTCCCAAAGACCATCTGATTCTGTTGCTCTGTGAGTGTAATTTTAATAAAAGCTTTCAGTGGATATTGTCACTTATTTGTCTGGCAACATTTTATTCTGGCTCTGTTACATGAAAGTCATTATTAATTTGCTTCAATAAGGAAAAACATGACTTGGCTACTATATTGTAATGTAAGAAGGGAAATTGCCTTCAGGAAGAGCACAAAAGAGAGGTTATTATCTCAATAAGTTATCCTACCCTACATGTATGTATGTATGCATATGTATATGTACATATATACACTTTAAAATAATATTTCTTATCTTTTTAATAGCATATACTAGTTGCACAGGGGTATAATGACATTTACATATGTCCTTACAATGTATCTTGATTAATTTCACCCCTTCCAACATTCCTCTTTATCCATTTCCCCTTCAGTAAGTATCACTGTTTTATTTTCATACAAGAGTACACAGTACATCCACCATATTTGACTTCCTTTACCCTCTCCATTTCCCATCTCCTTTCCCACTGGTACCCATCCCGGGACAAGATCTATTTTAGCCATCCTGTCCTTCATTTTCTTGAAGTGTATATTGATTGTTAAATGGGGTTTTACCATGGTATTTCACACATTATATATATTGGACTTTAAAATGGTAGTCCTTTGTATAAAAATTCAATAAATTTTAAATAGCTTTTTTTCTTGCTTGTATCCATACTTTTCAAGTTTTCTACAATGAATGTATGTAGATTTGCAAATTTTTAAAAGTTGATATCTTATTTAAGTGTTCACTTTGTGGGTTTTTGTAAACTAATCTCAAAATTACTTTTCCCTTGGTTAAGGATGTCAAGAGGAATTTGCAATTTGAAATCACTGGAGCTATCTATGACCCTGTAGTGTATTAGGTGTATGATTTCACTAAATGGTGAGTACATATACCATGCTCTCTGTCTTGACTCTACAAAAACCTTTAGGGGAAATAAAAGGTTCCTGGGGAAAAAAAGAAAAGGAAATGACCACCCACTCACAGGGAAAGCATAACACGAATCCATATCCATCAGGTCTCCATTCAAGTAGAATAAAAACACTGCAATTTGCCCTGTCTCACCTCAATTACTATTTGAGATGAAAGCAATTTTTTTCATAATTCAAAAAATTAGTGGAATTCAGAAACATTGTAGTGAGGCAGATCTAGTTTACTTTATACCACTTCCAATGATATCAATGGCAAGCCACAGTTTGATGAGTGAGATTAAATTTTATCTCACAGCTATTCAACTCCAGGACATTTTATAACCAGTTCCCCAAAGTTGGTTACCCCTCCTGACACTGAAGGTTAGACAGTTTTGAGTGTGTGTGCGTACATGTGCATTTTTGGAGAAAAGGAAAACAGACCACCCCAGAAGTTCGAATATTTCTAATCTACTTTGTGGGCACAAATAGTTTTTCCAGAAGTTGGAAAGTAAAAATTATAATAGTGAGTGCTAGAATTCTCATATTCTAATGGTTTTCCTAAACATATAGAAAAGCAAAGTACTCAAAAATTGTGTTGCATTCCTAAGGAAAATGTTGAATTAGCTGCTGAGCAGTAAGGTACTAATTAGAATTATCACACATTTTAAAGCAAGATATGGACTTGAGTTGGTCAAAGTAACAAATTGCTTCCATCCTGGGTTATTGATTATAATTTACTGTTAACTTTAATAATATCTATTTATATTCTTTTGTATTGTTGTGCTAGATGGGGGTACATTGTGGCATTTACAAAAGTTCTTACAATGTTTCAAATATATTATCCTTTAACTCACCCCCTCCACCATTCTCCTTTATCCCTCTCTTCCCCCCATTCCTGGAATGGTTTCAACAGGTATCATTTTTGCATTTACATTCGTGTGTACACAGTTTTTGCACTGTATTCACCCTCTTATCGCCTTTCTCCACTACCTCCTCCCTCTCACTGGTACCAACCCCTCTACCCTCTTCTTGTACAATTTTGTAGAAAAAAAAAGGGACATTTTAGCTTGTTTGAGATAAAGATAGCCACAAAGTAGTTTCCTTGTGATATTTTTATGTACATATGAATTATAACCCAAATTGTTCATCTCCTTTACTTTTCTTCATTCTCCCTTAGTTCCTCCCTTTCTTATGGTGGTTTCAGCCATGTAAGCATTCTATATTCATTCGTTGATAGAAAGTATATCAACCATATTTATCTTCTTAGTTTCCTTCTCTTATCCTACCCCTCTTGAATATAACCTCCCCTTAGTGTGACCAGTTTTTCATAATATTGCTGTATTTGTATTAGGTCTATATTCCACATATGAGAGAGAGCATACTGCTTTTGACCTTCCAAGTCTGGCTAACCTTACTTAAGATGATGTTCTCCAGTTCCATCCATTTACCTGCAAATGACAAAATTTCATTCTTCTTTGTGGCTGAATAAAATTCCATTGTATATAAATACCACATTTTCTTAATCCATTCATCAGTAATGGGGCATCTTTGCTGTTTTCTTAGCTTAGCTATTATGAATAATGCTGCAATAAACATGCGTGTGCAGGTGTTTTTATTGTAACCTGACTTACATTCCTTTGGGTATATCCCTAGGAGTAGTATTGCTGGATTATATGGCAGTTTTATTTTTAGTTTCTTGAAGAGCCTCTGTACTGTTTTCCATAATGCTTGTATTAATTTACATTCCCACCAGCAGAGTATGAGGGTTCCTTTTTCCCCACATCTTCACCAACATTTGTTGTTGCTTGTGTTCTTGATGGTACCCATCCTAACAGGAGGTAGAATTTTAAAAAGCTTCTGCACAACAAAAGAAATGGTTTCTAAATTGAAGAGAACACCCACAGAATGGGAGAAAATCTTGGCCACCTATACATCAGACAAGGGCCTGAAAGCCACTATATATAGGGAGCTCAAAAAACTAAACTCCCCCAAAAATCAATGACCCAATGAAGAAATGGGCAATTGAACTGAACAGCACCTTTTCAAAGGAAGAAATTCAAATGGCCAAAAAGCACAGGATAAAAATGCTCTCTATCCCTGGCCATAAAAAAATGCAAATCCACTTACTTTATTAATGACTGTTGTGACTCATGTTTGAATCAATTTACTTTTGAGGGTGGGGAGGTAAGATTCGCCAGTAAATTATACTTAAAATACATACCCAGTGCATTTTAGATATGAATCATTCCCACTCTGTTGATAAAGTAAGTGCATTAGTATCCACTATACATTTCACTTATCACCACAACCCCAAAACACAATTAAGTATTTAAATGATTACTCTCACTACTTCTAAAGTCCTTTATAACTGTTTTTGCATCAATGTATGTTTTTTATTAGTCCAAAAAGTTTCAAAGTTTGATTGCCACCCCCCTAGTTATGGACCAAATATTTGTTTTCCCTCAAAATTTGTACATTAAAATCCTTACTGCAATGGCTGGTGTTACATGGTGGGACCCTTTGGAAGTAGTTAGGCCATGAGGGTAAAGCCCATGTGAATAGGAATAGTGCCCTCATAAGAAACAGATTCCAAAGTTCTTCAATTTTGTTTCTGCCATGTGCGGACACAATGAGATGTTAGCTGTACATAACCTAGAGTAGCACAATCATGCCAGCACCTTGTCTCAACCTTCTAGACTTCAGAACTGTGAGAAATACATTTCTGCTGATTATAAGTTACCCAGTCAGTGGCATTTTGCTGTAGCAGCCCAAAACAAGATATGCCTGTAATTTTAAACATAGGAAAAATTAATTTCAAATGAAGAAAGAGGAAAATCACTTCCACCCCAAAATAATACCTCAAAACAGCTTAAATGTTTTGGATGTAAAAAAATTAAAATCCTAAACAGAAACATCAGAACATTCATTTTCATCTTAAGGTAATTTTGAATGCTAATATAGGTTAAAAGGGAAAAAAATTATGACCTCCTTGTGTCTTGTGTTCACGTCATTTTTTGTTTTAATTTTTGTAATTCTGAAAGTATCCTTTTTTTTCTCTTTTATTATATTGTTGTTGTAGTAGGAGTACATTGTGATATTTACAAAAGTTCTTACAATATATCATAGTTGAATTCACCCCTCTATCTTTCTTTATTCTCCCCTCCCCCCATTCTTGGAATAGTTTCAACATGTCTCATTTCTTATATTTGTTCAAGAATATATTTAAATTTCATCACCCTTTTTTTACTTTTATTCTTTTTCTTTTTTTGTGATATGGGGTTTGAACTCAGGACCTCACACTTGCTAACAGGCCTTTTTTCACTTTCATAGAAAACATTGAATCCAGACCAAAAATTAACAAGGGAGACTTTTAGAAGACAGTAAAACTAGCACTGCATAAGGAATCACAGAGTATCAAGAGAGAATGAAACAACTACTTAAAGATTGACCTCAAGGAATATTTAAAGAAAATTGTGATAGAATTCAATCATTCCTCAATAAAGCTCCCAATACTCCTTATATATGACTCTGGGCTGACTAACATTTGTCAGTGATACACTGGCATCCATCAAATAAGCAGAGACTTGAGAAGGGCTTCTCTTGTAGGAATTGCCCTTTTGAAATGTTTGTTCTTGGAATCCAATTCTTGAGATGCTCAGGAAGCCATGTAAGTAAGCTAATGTGGAAGAGAACTGAAATCAATGGTCAACAACTCCAGATAAGCTCCTAACCATGCCCAGTACCAATTTCCAGTGATATAAATGAGACCATTTTAGAATTTCTAACCTTTCCAGTGTCCCAGCTGACCCTATAATACGCAGAAAAATCTCCAACTCATTACAGAATCATGAGAAGTAATCAATTAATCTTTTACTAAGATCAGGTAAAAAATGATGAAGAAATATAATGTCTTAGCTTAGAAGCCACAAGGTAATCAATATGTAAAGGGAAAATGCTTATTTGGGCTCATAGATTAGGAACTTTCATCCATGATCAATTGGCTCCATTCTTTTGGGCCTGTGGTGAGGAAAGGCATCATGGCAGGAACATATGGTGGAACAAAACCACTCACTTCATGGCCAGGAAGCAAAAGAAAGTGAGGAGGGTGCTGGGGTCTCACAATCTGCTTCAAGAGCATGTCCCCAATGACCTTCAACCCTCCCACTGGTCTCCATAAAGTTTCCACAACCTCCCAACAGTACCACCCAAGGGATGAAGCCTTTAACACATGGGCCTTTAGGGGGCTTTCAAGATCCAAACTAAAGCAATAATATAAAAGTAAAACATTAAGAGACTCAGAAGACTTGCCTCTTTGTGATCAGTTCAAAGTTGGATGTGCTTTCTACAAAAACAAAAGTTTACAAGTGAGAAATAGGAGAAAATGGCACTCAGGAGAAAGAGAGTCAACATAGGAGCAAGGTAAGGAGAATTCTCAGTCTCAATGTGACAAGAAGTCCCAGGACGACAGCTGTGCAGTAGTTACAGCTAGCAAACATTGCAAGAGGACAGAGAGTTCAAAAAGTTATGTCCCTCACAGAAAAAATGAGACCAAATCTTCTATTGTGCTTGATTTATGACTTTATTAAAGAGGTTTCTTAGATGAGTAGAAGAATCTGGTAATTATTAGCAATAAGTATATATAAAATAAGCACACATGTAAAAGAATTTATTGTTAACTCCAAGAAAAACAGAAAAAAAGTTATAAGAAGGAGACGATCACTATAATATAAGCTCAACTACTGAGAATATTAATGTACGTAAAGGAATGTAGACACTCAATACTTATTTAACAAAAATTATTCTCTAACTCTAGTGAAGCAATGAGAGATGGAATTATGGGCACTGGTGATGAGTGGAAGTAAACCAATTATGCCTAAAACTGAAAGATCCAGGAAGCAGAAAAAGCAGAATATTTGGGGGGGGAGAGGGAGGGGGCAGACTGGGTGGCAAGGGAGGGGGTGGGGGCAGGGGGGAGAAATGAACCAAGCCTTGTATGCACATATGAATAAAAAAAAAAAAAGCTATCTTAACAAAAAAAAAAAAGAAAGAAAAAAGAGAAAAGCATAATGATTTAGGCTTTTTGACATTGCCTTATGTGGTGTTTCCTCCTTATTGCAATAATCCAAGAAGTTAGAGATTCAACTCTCCACAATGAGAAGACTGGAGCCACATGACCTCAGGTGGTCCAAACTGATGAATAAAGTCATGAAAAGTAAAAAAAATAAAAAATAAAAAATAAAGAGTTAAGAATTTAAAGTTAATATTCCTGTGAGAAAAAAAATGAAGGTAGGTATGTGTATAGAGCTACTGTTTATTGTGAAGAGATTTGTTTTTGTCTTCTGTAGCTTTTGAAAATTGTTACATGCATTTGCTTTGATAAATATAATAAAATTCACTTATCTAATGCAACAGCAGATATAGTGATGATTTGTTTTTCCACACCCCACCAACTGAGATGTCAGACACTCCTAGGTATGTCAAAAATGAAAGAAAGCAAAGATTGCAGAAAACAGAAAGCCTCATTGGATTTACCATGAGAAGATTATCTCATCTACTCTACATTCCCTCAAAGTGTCAAGAAGTCATTTCATCCCCCAGTGATTGTGGTATACATTACAGAGAATAACACCAGCATTGTATAAAGGTGTTTTAATGATTTTTCTCTTGGGGATTTTGCTACTTAGGTTTTCAGTGTGAAAATACCTGAGAGAAACAACTTAAAGGAAGAAAGACTTATTTTGGCTCATGGGTTACACCGGTTTCAGACCATGATCAGCTGGCTCCATTCCCATGGGCCTGTGGTGAAGAAGAGCATCATGGTGGTGGGAAGGAGTGGCAGAGAAAAGTTGCTCACCTTAGTGTGACCAGAGAGCAGAGAAGAAAGACAGGAGGAGGCCAGGGGCAAGATACCCTTCTAAGACCTGCCCCAGTGGCATATTTCTTCCAGCTACACTCCACTTCCTCTAGTTTCCACCTCCTCCCAAAACAGTGATAGCAGCTGGGGACCAAGCCTTCAACACACGAGTCTGGCAGGAAGGAGGGAGGGTACTTCATACCACAGCAGTGAGGCTGGGAGGAGGAACTCCCAATGAATTGACTTTCCAAATTTCAGTGAGATGTCCATGATCGAGTTTTTATCCTCAAATGGAGTAATCAGAATGTTCCAACATAAGGAATTTATAGTAACATTCACCAATTATCAGGGCTTGTGGAGTTGAAATAGAAAAATAACTACTAAAGTTATTGAAAAATCAGTATCTAGTAAAAAGTACCACAAAACAAAAATTAAATTCAAGAAGGAAGTTAAGAAGGTGACTATGGTTGATGTATTTTCTATACAAGAATGAATATAAAATTGGGCCTAAGGTAAAAAGGAGAACAATAGAGGAGATGAGACAATTCGGGTTATGATACATAAATATATGGAAATGTCACAAGGAAACTCCCTGTAGAGCCATCTTAAACCAACAAAAATATCATGTTTTTAAAGATGGAGGACAGGAAGATAAAACAGGTCCTGTCTGGAAGTCGATTTCAATGGGAGGTGGAGGGGATCTAAGGAAAGGGGGTAGAAGGGTGAATATAGTGGAAATATTGTGCACTCATGTATGAAAATGGAAAAATGAGACCTGTTAACACTATTCCAGGAATAAGGAGAGAAAGAAAAAGGAGAATGACAGAGGGGGTGAATTCTATATTGTAAATGTCACAATGTACCCCCAGTACAATGATGTGATAATAATATATATGATAGATCTACAAATTAATTTATATATACAAATTATATAATTACATATATTATAATACATATATAGATATACTTTTAAAGAAAAGAACAAGGTCATTTTAAAAGACCCAAGAGATCCTTTTATAAAGAAGAGTTTAAGATAAGTCTGTGGCTGTAGTTACTTGGGAGACTGAGATTGGGAGTATCGTGGTTTGAGGCTAGTCTGGGCAAAAAGTTTGTGAGACCCCATCTCAGCCAATAGCTGAGTGCTGTGATACATTTCTGTCATCCCAACTACATGGGAAGCTGAGAAAGGGTTCTAGGCCAACCAAGGCACAAAAGTTCCTAAGAACCCATCTCAACAGAAAAAAAAAAGACTGAATGTGGTAGTGTACACCTACCATCCCAGCTATGGCCAGAAGTATAAAACAGAAGGATGTCAGTCCAGGCTGACCTGGGCAAAAAGTGAGAGCTATCTCCACAATAACCAGAATAAAAGGGCTGGAGGTGTGGCTCAAGTAGTAGGGCACCTGCTAGCAAGCGCAAAGCACTGAGCTCAAACTCCAGTTTTGCCGAGAGAGAGAGAGAGAGAGAGAGAGAGAGAGAGAGAGACAGAGAGACAGAGACAGAGACAGGGAGAGAGAGAGAAAGAAAGGAGCCTAATGATCATAAAAGACAACAAAATCTTAAGTGACAAACATGAAGTAGAGATGCATTGTATGTAGATAAGAACTTGTGTTCTGGATTTCAAGTTTTGGATCCACCACTCACAGTTCCGTGACTTTGGTATCTGGTAAGTTAACTTGGGAAGTTAATTGTGTCGTAGAAAAAGAATAGCACCCAGCTATTTAGAGAACTATGGAACACTGTCCAAGGCCCAGCAATAACTCCCAACAGCATAGGGTGCTAGTACTATGCACAGAATAGTATCTAATACACCTTTAGCCCCTTCACGGGTTGCCACGCCATGGTATCCTACACACCATTGCTCCTCACAAGACACTTTGTACCAGCAACACTCAGTGCAGACAGTGGTTTTATCATGTGCCAAGGTGCAGAGTCATCTGGTCTTATAGAAAGTAAAGAAGCTACTGAAATGACTGCGGTCATAACACACAATAAACACCTTCAGCATTCAGTGACGCTCTATAATGCAGTAACTACTCAGAAAGAACAAGTAATAAATAACTCTACTTTTCCCAAATTGAAATTTTATCAGTTGAGGAACCAAAAGCCAGAAAAATGGTACTATTCAGTAATTGTAGGTGGTGCTTCCCACTCTATTGTCTCCAGACTCTGCTGGGGTGGCAATGACAGAGAAAAGAGGAATAACTTAGGCTTTAACGGGCCTGAGGCTCCCACTTTGTTCTCTTTAGGCCACTGTGAAGAGGGAAGCAGGGAGTGTTTCAGTTGAGTTTGATTGACCCTAACTCTCAAGGGAAAACAGAATTGTTGCTATGCAATGTGGGCCGAGAGAATAAACAGAACACCTTCTCATGTTTCCAATGTCCAGTGCTGAAAGTTAATCAAAGCCTCTACCCATCTATTCAGGCAGAACCACCAAAAGCTTAGCTTCCTCAAGAATGAAGGTTTGAGTGACTCCCCTGGGTCAAGAATCCCAGCCAGCTGAGGTGCTAGCAGAGAGCCAAGCAAACAGAAATGCTTAGTGGAGAAAAAAAGTCATAAATACCAGCAACAGCCTCCTAGTCAGTGTAGAAATAAAGGTTAACGATTCTACCTGGTTCTGATTCCTGGTTGAGTCACTGCTACATTTAAACATTTTAACCAACTCCTTTTTAGGGGGGGCTGGTGGTCATAATTAATGACATAATGCATGCCATCGGTTGTCACATTTTGAATTGGGAGGATGCAGAACTACAGCAAATGGATATCCTCCAGAATGTCTGGGCTTGAAATCTGATTCACTTTGAATTTTCTCCCTTGGGGAAATGAAGGAGCTCATTACAAGTTGCATGAAGGACTACTGTGTTAGGTGAAGGCATTTTTAATGTAAGTAGTTATAAAAGGAAAAATATAGAAAACCAAAATAATAAATTGTAGTATTTATCATTTTTTAATTGCACAAAGCCTTCCTTATTGAGAAGAAATCCCTCTTTTGTGAGTTTTGAAGAAAGGCACAGCTCACTTTTGTGTACAGAGGTCAAAGAGAGCTAAGTATGGCCTCTCAGTCCGCCATGGACTGGTGTCTCTCCTCAGACAGAGGGTTCTTTTCCCTAGCTTTTGTATCTTCAGTGTGTGATGAAGGGCTGGAGGGACAACTTATGGTGGGGTGTTCAGAAGCAGGAATGGGTAGTGAGAGTGAGTGACAATGGTTTTACTGTCCCATCTGTCATCAGTGGATGTAGAGTGAGTGCAGGGTCCAAACCAGAGCATCTCTGAGGTGGGGTTTTGCCTGTGTTTCCATTACCTAGCCTCTCCTTGTTTCCTGCTTTGTTCTAAAAAATTTTATCTCCTTGCTAGGCATGGTGGCTCATACCTATAATCCCAACTACTCAGGAGGCAGAGATCGGGAGGATCACAGTTTGAGCCAGCCAGAGCAAAAAGTTTTGGAGACTCTATCTCAACTAATGTGGTAGTCACCCTGTAATCCAAGTTATGCAGGAGATGTGGGTAGGAGGTTAACAGTCTGAGGCCAGCCATAGGCAAAAATGCAACCTCATCTGAACAACAACTAAATCAAAGAAGACTGGGGGTGTGACTCAAGTGGTAGAGTGCCTGCCTAGCAAGTGCAAGACCTTTAGCTCAAGCCCCAGTACTACCAAAGCAAAAGGTATAATTCTTCAATTAGACAGTTATTTTCCATTATTTGCAACACTGAGCCAAGTAAGGAAAAACTATTTTTCAGTTCTTTAGAAGAAAGACAGCCACTTTGTTGGAGCTAGCCCATCTGAAAGCAGGAAGGGAAGAATACATGGCTTTGTTAAAAGAGGCCCTTTCTGCCTGCAGCCAGGAATCAAATATGTCAAAAAGTCAGATAACATTGAGCCAAATGTCTCCTCCCCAAGCTGCCATAAGTGAGAGAAAAGGGGAGAGGAAGAAAACATTGCAAGATTTATGACTGAAACCTGGAAAGCCTAACCTCACCCCACCACGCACCAACTTTTAGGCCCACTGTTTGGCAGAGTCAACTACCTATGCATAAGTATTGTATGAAATTTCAGGGGTTCATGAAGCCCCAGAAACTTTTCCTGCCTGGAAAAGTTTCAGAAGATGCAGGGGCCAAAATGCAGAGACACAGCCATCAATGGAGTCCCCTAGTTAGTTACTACACATTAAACTCTTTATTAATTTTTAGAAAGAGCTGAGAATTAAGTCTTACATTCACCAAGACAATGAAGATAAGAGTGCACTTTTGTGAGTCAAGGTTCAAATTCAAGTAACATACCAATATTCCACATAAATATCATTTCCTTAGTATTTAGTAACTATACATAAAAGAGTTTTGCTTTTGCTACAAAGTGTATTAACTCCTCTTTACTTAGTCAATTTAAAAATATTCCTTTTCCTCTTCCAATATCCAGAAGAAGCTTTTGTCTTTTCCTTTTCCAGGTTTTTTTGTTGTTCCAAATGGCCTACTGCCCAGTGTTGCAGAAGGGAAAATTTCTCTCTACGCTCACTTGTCTCCACAGGTGCCGATAATTCAAGTTTCCCCTCTTCATCTAAATCTAGCACTGGAAATAAAGCTTGCTCCTCGCCAGGTTCCACTGAATTTACATGAAGTTGCTTTTCTCAAGAAAGGCATTGTGGTCAAGTAATCTCTGTCCCAGGCGACCCTCCTAAGACCCTGCCTTGTCCAATACTCCCTCCTCAGCAAGAGGGGGTAATATCAGTCAGGTCCCCACAAAAGAGCCTGCATGGACCTGGGTTCCTGCCCCTCCCCTCCTTGTCAGTCCACTCATGGCCCTGAGTTACTATCCATCCTTTAGGATAGACCCTCATCATATCACAGAGGGACTGCAACAGTAGTGTCTCAAGTCCCCTAGAACACTGACCCCAGACAGATTCTGCACAGTCACCACAATGACTTTTCGGGCACAAGTTATTCTTCTGCTTAAAATTACTCAGTGGGTAGGAACAAGTCCAAACACCTTTGCATATAAACTCATGCATAATTTGCATAATTTCACCCTCTCCTGACAATTGTAGCCTACGTTTTGCACTTGTTTTCCTCCAGTTTCACTTGTATTTCCTTGAATGTACCATGTTTTCCCATGCTAAGACACTGCCAGGGGAAGAGAAGAACACTAGTGCTGTCATATCCATGCACTTATTCACCTGGTTAAATCTGCTTCTCAGCTCATGCATTTCCTCCACTAGAACTGTGGTAGGGAGGAGGTTCAGAAGAGAAACAGACAAGGCCCATGTTCTGATAAAGTAGCAAGGAGGTAGAGATGGCATAGAAGAGAGATAAAAAGAAATTCAAACATGGAAAAGGTCATGTAGCACTAAGGTAAAGTAGCCTATAGGATTGCCTGTAACCATATATGGGTTAGACCTTGCTTTTTGCTTCTGTAACCTGCTTGCAAAGGTATGTAAGGTGAGACCCCTTTGTTCTTGGGGCTCAGCCTTTGGACTTGAGTCTGCTGAATCTGTGCCAGCACAATAAAACATTGCTTCCTGCTAAACTGCCTCAGTGTCCCATATCTAAACTTGAGATTCCCATGGCATTTCTTGGGGGCTCACTGCTGGGTATTGTGGAGATGGTGGGTGTTTTTATCTCCCTTGTAACTGGAGGATGTCCCCTGGACAGTCAGGAGAAATGATCCTGCCAGGTGCCAACCGACAGCTTGATCCAGAGGAGGGACTCATTCTCCTGGCAAGTCGGGGTGAGGACCTCAGATGCACAATGGAACCCAGTGAGATGCAGGAACTAGTGAGGGGAGGGGAGCACTGCTGATCAGACTGGTAAGAACCTGGGTTCAAATTCAGGCTTGCCTCCAGAGGCAGAAGGGAAGACCGATCAACTCCCAGTGAGACACCCTAGTAACTGCCTTTTGGAGGGAAACCATGTCTCTCAGGTTCAGGGAATGGGGTGGAAGTACTGTGCTGTGTGAGAGTGTGTGAAAGTGCAAGCCTGAGACACAACCCAGCTGAGAAGTGAGTGAGGAGTCCCAATCTGCAGGTCTGTGGTGAATTCATATGGTCAAGGGTGATCCCTACAGAGCCTCTGGTACAGGGCTCATACAGACTCACTACAGTCAAGAGATGTCTAAATCCTCACAAGGGGAGTAGCCAGAGATGGACAAAGCAAGTGAGGACCCTTTGTAGGTGCATTTCCTGACCAGGTGACTGCATCCAGTTCACTGATAAGGGGCACATATTGTCCTTCCTTGTGTGTTGGAGAAGTGAGCCACACTTTACCTCTCCTCCAAAACCCCTACCCTCTGTATCTGTCTTGCCATCTGGTAATGGGAGGAGATGGGTGGAAATAAAAGTAAAAACACTCCCTTGGAGTGTATGGGTGAAAACTTTAAAAAGGAATTTAATGGAGACTATGGAATAAAGCTAATTTCTAACTAGCTTAAGGCCCTTTGTGAAGTAGATTGGCCTGCTCTTGGTGTAGGGTAACCCCTGGAAAGATCACTAGATAAAATTGTGGTTAATGAAGTTTATAAGGTAATTGTAGGAAGGCCTGGGCACCCAGAAAAATTGCCCTATATCAATTGCTGGCAGGATGCTGTCCTCAGCTGGCCCAAATGGTTAAGGCCTTACCTGGAAGAGACCTGTAGAACTATGGTAGCTAGGGTAGCTGCAGCTTCCAAGTGTACAGAGAAAACAAAGGAAACTATACTGGCTGGGGAGCCTGAGGAAGTGCCACCACCCTCTGTGCCACTTTATCCACCTTTGCCACCAATGCCCAGTTCCACATTCCCACCTCCAACTTTGGATGGAGAACCTCAAGGGACAGTCACACCTGTAAAATCTGGTTCAGAAGCCATGGGGGGACTTTGACTCCTCTAACTGCCCTGAGTCTTATGGACTTCATACCCACTCTGAGTCCACCAGTGCTCATCCCACATCCCCCACTTGATCAAGAGCATATAACCAGTATCCATGAGGACCCCCTCCTCTCCTCAGATTCCTGCTGCCCTGCACATGCCCCTGAGGGAAGTCCAGAGCCCCATGTATTTTGACCAGGAAGGCCAAATACAAGGAGGAGGATGGGTATTTGTCTATCATCCTTTTACCACCACAGATCTCCTCAACTGGAAACAACATACCCCCTCCTTCATGGAAAAGCCTCAGGCTCTGATTGATTTCATGCAGTCTGTCATCCAGACTCACAAACCCACCTGGACAGACTGTCGACAGCTTCTTCTGACTCTATTTAATACTGAAGAGAGATGCCATGTAACATTGGCAGCTCTAAAGTGGTTAGAGGATCATGACCCTGAAGGCACCCTAAATGCCCAAGCATGTGCTCTGGCCTGTTTCCTTGAACAAGACCCCTATTGGGACCCCAATAATAGTTGAGATTACCAGTGACTTGAACAGTATCAGGAGGCATTATTGGGAGTCATGAGGGAAGGAGGGAAAAAAGCCATGAAAATGAGCAAAACATCAGAAGTCCTCCAAGGGTCAGATGAGAGTCCCAGCCAGTTCTATGAGTGCTTGTATGAAGCTGAAGCCCTCCATTTGACACCCCCTTGACCCAGAAGCCACTGAAAACCAGTGGATAATCATGCCACTTTGCTGTCCAGGCCAAGGGGAACATAAGGCAAAAATTGCAGAAACTGGAGGGATTCACTGAAACAAACATTAGTCAGCTTCTAGAGGTAACCACAAAGGTTTTTGTCAATCAAGATCCAGAGAAGCAGGAGGCCAACAGGAAGATGAAAAGGAAAGTGGATCTCCTTGCAGCAGCCATTGCTGGACCATCAGGTGGACCTAAGTGAACTAATCCAGGCAGAAGCAGCAACAATCCCTGAGGATGACACCAATGTGCCTACTGTCATCAGGAAGGGCATTGGAAGAACAAACGTCCCCAATATGCCTGGGACTTCCAAAGCCTAGAGGCAAAGGCCAAGTCATTGAAGGAAAATGTCAGCCCACCTGCAGGGGAAGCCTGGGACTTCCAAAGCCTAGAGGCAAAGGCCAAGTCATTGAAGGAAAATGTCAGCCCACCTGCAGGGGAACCAGCCCCTGGGAGGAAAACATTGTCGGTTTGACAGGCCTGGAAGGCTATGAGGAGGACTAGGACAGACCGGACCCCTCCACTCTACTGGGCCCCCAGGATCCTATGGTCTGAATGAAAATAGGGGGATGGGAGACATCCCATTGACCTCATGGTGGACACAGGCACTGAACATTCAGTTGTGACCCAAACAGTGGGTCCTCTTTCCAACAAGCATAGTATTATTATTGGGGTTACAAGGGAACAGGTCAATTGCTCCTTCTTAATGGCTACATGATGCAATCTTGGGAGACATGAAGTAAGGCATGAATTCCCTTATCTCCCTAATTGTCCTACAGGCCTGTTGGGCAGGGACTTGCTGTGCAAATTGAGGGCACAGATAACTGTTGATTAGATGGCACAGCAGCCTTAAAGTTGAAAGCACCCAAGGCAAAGACTCTAATCCTGACGGTCACACAAGAAGAGGAGTCCAGCTCTATGCACCTGAAGGGAGGCCTCTTGAGATTCCTGAGCCTCTCTTCAAGATTCTGGGCGTATAGGCTGAAGATAACCCCCAATGTCTGGCCTGAAATTTTCTCCCAGTAGTAGTGGAACTAAAGTCAGGAGCCATCCCTATCATTGGAATTCAAAGACACTTTGACAAACTTTTAAAATATGGGATCCTCCAACCTTGTCAGTCATCCTGAAACACCCCCTTATTACCAGTCCAGAAAGCAGGGACTGAGGATTTCAGGCCAGTTCAGGACCTCCAACAGTAAATTCAGCAACTGCACATTGCACCCTGTAGTCCCAAATCCATACATGCTATTAGGCTTTGTCCCAGCTGAGGTGAAGTTTTTTACCTGCCTAGATCTTAAAGACACATTCTTCTGCATCCATCTTGCCCCACAGAGCCAGCTTCCAATGGGAAAATCTCAACACTGGGGAAAAAGGGCAACTAACCTGGACTTGGTTGACACAAGGCTTCAAAAATTCACCCACTATTTTTGGAACTGCCCTGGCATCTGATCTAAAAGTCTTCTCAGCCAACCAACATGGCTGTACACTCCTCCAATATGTAGTTGACCTCCTCCTGGCTGAACAAACTTGGGAGGACTGTATGGAAAGGAAACACCTTCTTTCTCTTTTATAGGAGATAGGATACAAAGTCTCTAGGAAAAAGGCCCAGATTTGACAAAACACTGTCAAATATCTTGGCTTTCACCTGTCCCGAGGGCAATGCAGGCTCAACCCTGAGAGGAAACAGGCTGTATGTTCCATTCCAGCCTCTAAGACCCACTGGCAAATTAGAGAGTTTTGGGACACTGCAGGTTTCTGCCAAATCTGGATCCCTAACTACTCCCTCATGGCCAAACCACTGCATGAAGCCCCAAAGGGGGTAGAGTGTGAGCATTTAGTATGTGGAAAGGAGAAAGCCTTTAAAGAAATCAAGAAGGCACTCACAAATATCCCTGCTCTGCACACAAGGGAGGGGTGAGGATAGGTAAGACACCTAAAAAACTAGCTAGCATTTGTTGCCCTTAACGCAGAGAAACTAAAGCAGATACCTTAAAGCAACTGAGGCCAATAGGAAAAGGGGACCAGGAACTAGAGAAAAGGTTAGATCAAAAAGAATTAACCTAGAAGGTAACACCCACGCACAGGAAATCAATGTGAGTCAATGCCCTGTATAGCTATCCTTATCTCAACCAGCAAAACCCCTTGTTCCTTCCTATTATTGCTTATACTCTCTCTACAACAAAATTAGAGATAAGGGCAAAATAGTTTCTGCTGGGTATTGAGGGGGGGAGCGGGAGGGGGTGGAGTGGGTGGTAAGGGAGGGGGTGGGGGCAGGGGGGAGAAATGAACCAAGCCTTGTATGCACATATGAATAATAAAAGAAAAATGAAAAAAAAAAAATATCCCTGCTCTGGGCCTGCTGGATGTGATGAAGCCCTTTTTCCTGTATGTCCATCAGCAAAAGGGAACAGCTATTGGGGTCCTGACTCAGTTACTAGGCTCCTGGCACCAACCGGTGGCTTACTTGTTAAAACAACTTGATGCATTTCTCAAGGCTGGCCACCTTGCCTGTTCACCCTAGCAGCCACCATTGCCCTGGTGACAGAAGCAGACAAGCTCACCCTAGGGCAAGAACTCATTGTCCAGGTTCCCCACTCCATCCTGACACACATGGAGTGTAAGGGAAATTATTAGCTGACTAACTTTCAGATGGTCAAATACCAGAGTATGCTATGTGAAAACCCATGCATCCTGCTAGAGGTTGTTAAGACTCTAAACCCAGCCATTCTATTGCCAATTGACTTAGGCCCCCCAAGCATGACTGCCTAAAGGTTATGGATGAGGTTTTCTCAGGTCAGCCAGATCTAACTGATCAGCCAATCAGCAGTCCAGATGCTGAATATTTCACAGATAGCATCAGCTTTGTCTGTGATGGCACACACTTTGCTGCTTATGCACTGGCGACTTTGGACTGTTGTATTTCTTTTTTAATTATTCATTTATTCACATGTGCATACATTGTTTGGGTCATTTCTCTCCCCGGCCCCCTCCCCTAATCTCTCCCCCCACCTCACTTCCAGGAAGACTGGACTGTTATTGAGGCTCACCCACTGCCAGTTGGGACTTCTGCGTAAAAGGCTAAACTTGTCACCCTCATGCAGGCACTCCAGCTCACTGCAGGAGTGTGTGTAAATATTTACACTGACTCTGAATATGACTTCACAACCATTCATGTCCATGGGGCCCTATATAAAGAGAGGGGACTCATCTTGGGAGGAAAAAGTATCACGTATGGACAAGAAATTCTAAAACTGCTAGATTCTGTGTGGGCACCTAAATGGGTGGCAGTTATACACTGCTGAAGGTGCCAAAAGGTAGATGTGACAATTGTCTGTGAAAACCAGAAAGCTAACAAAGAAGCCAAACAAGTGGCCCTTACAAGGGGACCAGCCTCAACTGTTCTGACAGTTTCCATGCCCCTTAGCTGAATGGGACCCATGCTATACACCACAAGAACAGGCTTGGTTCAAGACTGAGGAGGGAAATTTTCAACCAAACAGATAGTGGAAGTTTGCTGAGGGCTGCATTTCCATACTTGAGTTGCTGGCCCCTACATTTGTAAAGCAGTTCCACAAAGGAACTCATTCAAGGCAAACAGCCCTGGAGACCACCCTGGCCCAGCATTTTTATGTCCCCAAGCTCTCCAGCATAAGTAAGGTAATATGTGAGAGATGTAGCCTACGTGCCAAAAATAACCCCAGACAAGGGGTAAAAGTGGCTCCTCCCCAAGTGCAGTGTTGATGGAACTCCTCTTGAAAACTTGATCATGGACTTCACTGAAATGCCATGTGCTCAAGGATGCAGAGTGTTGGTGTTTGTACTTCTCAGGATGAGTGGAAGCCTTCCCCACATGGACTGAAAAAGCCCGGGAGGTAGCCAGATGTCTGTTAAAGGAAATCATCCCTTGGTTTGGAATACCTTTGTCTTTTGAGTCAGATAATGAGTCAGCCTTTGTGGCAAAGGTGGTACAGCTGGTGACTAAGGTCTTAGGAATCACCTGGAAGTTACATACACCCTACCGCCTGCAGAGTTCAGGAAAAGTGGAACACATGAATAGGACCCTAAAATTACAGTTAGGAAAACTATGTCAGGAGATCCATCTGCAGTGGGATCAATTACTATCCACAGCATTATTAAGGATTAGGTCAAGTCCCATGAAACAGACAGGGCTCCAACCCTTTGAAGACCTTTATGGATGCCCATCCCCCTTAATCAAAGGCATACGGGAGACCTTAAAGAAATAGGTGACCTCACCTTGAGGCAACAGATGCAGGCCCTCAGGTTGATTCTCTCAAAGATCAATGACAGGATCTGGGAGAGACTTTCTGTTAGTCTAACAACTCCCACACACCCTTACAGATCAGAGAATGCCATCTGGGTAAAGGAATGGAATGTCCATCTGCTAAAGCCTCATTGGAGAGGCCCTTTTGTTGTTGTTTTGTACACCCTCACCGCAGTTAGAGTAGCAGAGATTGCTCCTTGGATCCACTACAGTTGAGTCAAGCCAGCTTCTCTCGAGTGGGAGCACATCCCTGATCTGGCTTCACCATGTAAGTTCACCCTCCAGAATGTCAGCACCCTTCCTTGGCAGGACTCTGCTCCCCAGGAAACAATAGGGAGCCACAGGTGATGGACAAGAACCATGCTCTTGTCACATGGTTGCTCCTGTCACCTTGGAAGCCGACTAGTTTATGTATGGCAGAAGCTTGAGAAGTCAACTATTCAATGAGATAAATGGACTGTTTTCTGTCAGTTATTTTACTGTAATGCATTGTCACCCCTTGTCTGTGTCTGTTGCTGTAGTTCTCACCCTAGTCTTCACCATAGGTTTGGTGGAGACTGCCCCTACCGACTAGACTCACAGCAAAAAGTTTTTATTAGCTCTTTTCTACCTCTTTTGAGCAGGATGCATGATTACTGTTCATTGTTACTGATCTGGTTTCCCTTCGTGATCCCAGAGCCCTCCTCCTGTGACCTATGAGTGCATACTACTTGGGCAGGAAGTGTTGTCACTAGGACTTTGCTTTTCCATATTTACTATTCCTGTGCAGGCTCTGTCGTCAGGTCATGCACTCACAATCACACCACCTATCTAATGTGCTCCCATGGTAATCAGCATATCTGCTTCAACCCCACCTACCGCCTTTGGGAGCAAAGGTTAGAGATTCAGAGCATCTGCAACCCTGGGAATCTCTTTAGCTACACCCAGGTGTTTAGCCCTGATAAACCAGTATCAATGTTCTTTGATGCATGTGTGGCCATAGACCACAGTAGAAGTGGAGGTGTAGGCTGTGGCTGTAGGGGCCTAGCTTGGGAAAGAGACTATACATCTAATGATAAGTATATGTACCATAGAGACAATGCTTGGCCATGTGATAATGTGGGGTCTTATTATTGCCCTTATTGAAGTTGTGTTTCATGGGCCACACGGAAGAGGGCTAAATACACAGCCTTCCTTCACAAGAGGATAGCTGCCCCCAACTGCACCCCTGGCAACTGTAACCCTGTAAATTTCGACCATCTGATTGGACACAGGGAGGTATGATTAGTATAAGGATAGATGGAAAGGGTCTTGACTCTGATGCACCTCAAATTAGTAACTGATACCCACGAGAGCTTCTCATACCATTGTTCCTCTCACTGACTGAGTCTATAGCCCAGACACTGAATGTCACTTCTTGTTTGTGGGGAGACCAACATGGTAGACCATTGACCTTGGGAAGCAAGGGAGCTGGACCCTTAGGAGCTTTTTAATGGGACTGCTTTCCCAAAACAAAGGAAAGGTGTCTGGCTCCTAGAAACTTCCATCACTGGAAATTATTGTATCTCCCACCCACAGGACCAATTCTCCACCTCAGTGGGGGATTTAACTTGTTTAGGACAGAAATTTTACAATGACACTGCCCAAGAGACCCAATGGTGGAGAGCTCCAAACCACACAGAACCCCAGCCCCACCCACTGGCCAACTTTTTTAATGTTTGGAAAGCTTGAAACAATCTTACTGCAAACATACACTGGCGGGTGCCTGGGGGATTGTACTGGATCTCTGGGAAGCAAGCTTATACTGTGCTACCTGACAATTGATTTGGGTCTTGCATGCTAGACTCAGTCAGACCATCCTTTTTCTTGCTTCCCTTCAGACAAGGTGAAAAACTGGGAGTCCCCATATATGAAGAAAAATTAAGTAGACAAAAGTGGGGTGCCTTACAAATTGGCAATTGGAAAGATAATGAATGGCCTCCTGAGTGAATCATCCAGTACTATGGTCCTGCCACCTGGGCAGAAGACGGGTCCTGGGACTATCGCAACTCCGTATATATGCTCAACCACATCATCAGGCTGCAATCTGTTGTTGAAATTATAACTAGTGAAACTACCAGAGTTCTCAATTTGCTGGCAAAACAAAGCACTAAAATGTGCAATGCCATCTATCAAAACCCCTTAGCTTTAGCCTATCTGCTAGCTTCTGAGGGAGGAGTTTGTGGAAAATATAACCTTAGCAACTGCTGCTTACAAATTGATGATGAAGGGAAAGTCATAGAAGAAATCACAGCCAGAATGAGAAAGCTCGCCCATGTTCCTGTCCACACTTGGAGAGGATGGAATCCCAATGACCTGTTTGGAGGATGGGTCTCTGCCTTGGGCAGATTCAAAACCCTGGTAGGGGCAATAGGTTTAGCCCTGGGAGCAGGCTTAATACTACCCTGTGTGGTTCCCCTGGTATTGCAGTCTATCAGGACTATTGTGGAGGCCATTATAGAAAGAAAAATGGCCACACATATAAAGGTGCTATGGAAATTCAAACTCCTAGATCAAGACAATGGTCTTTGACCCTAGGTGGGTCCAAGCATCCAAGAGGAGAATAATGTGGCAGGGAGGAAGATCAGAAGAGAAACAGACTTGGCCTTTGTTCTGGTAAAGTAGCAGGGAGATAGGGGTGGCATAGCATAGAGATAAAAAGAAATTCAAACATGGAGAAGGTCATGTAACACTGGTGGTGGTGGTGGTGGGAGTCACATAGCACTAAGGTAAAGTAGCCTATAGGATTGCATGCAACCATATATGGGTTAGACCTTGCTTTTTGCTTCTGTAACCTGCTTGCCAGGGTATATAAGGTGAGACTCCTTTGTTCTTGGGGCTCAGCTTTTGGACACGAGTCTGCTGAGTCTGTGCCGGCACAATAAAATGTTGCTTTCTGCAAAACTGTCTCAGTGTCCCGTATCTCAGCTTGACATTCCTCCAACAGAACCTGTCTGATTGCTCAAATCTTAGCACTGTGGATGCAGCTCTGCAAAAGCTATCACCACAGTATATTTTGCTTTATGTCAGTGTCCCCAAAACCAGCAGCTGTGCACTCAGCAATCTCACACCTAGTGCAAGCAACAGTAGATAGCTGCTGAGTGATTGAGTGATTTGTAGACTTGTATTCTTTCTTATTAAACATCTCTCCTCCATAAGTACACATATTTGTAAGAAGTAGACACTCTTCAGTTTTGCTTTTTGGTGCCTTGGATTTTAAGATTTTTTTTTTTTTGTGGTACTGGGTTTGAACTCACAGACTCACATTTGCTAGGCAAGTGTTCTTCCTCTTGGCCACATCGTCAATATGAGACTTTTTCTACTAAAGCAATGTCTTCATTTACTTTTAGATAAGACCTAAGTAGCCAAAGAAACAAAAAAAAGCAATCCTGCAAGATATAGAAAATAGGACTATTACATTTTGAAATTGCACTTTGGCATGATAGTAAGAAATAATAACCTAACATCTTTAAAAAAGACCCCTTCTCTATCTGTGGTAGCTCACCTTTTTCTTTCATGTCCTTCTTTTTCCCCTTACATTCCACATGTGAGAGAAGACATGTGATAACTGTCTTTGTGGGATGCTTATTTCACATATCATTATGATCTCCAGTACCATCCATTACCCTGAAGATGACATAATTTAATTGTTTATTGCTGAGTAAAACTCCATTGTGTATTTGCACACATTTTTTATCTACTCCTCCATTGATTCCATAACTTCGCTATTCTGAATGGTGTTGTGATAAACATGAGTATGCAGATATAGTTATAGTAAGCTGACTTTGATCCTTTTGGATATATAACCCAGAAGTGGTATGGCTGGATCATACTGAAGTCCTATTTCTGATTTTTCAAAGAACCTCCATACTTAATTCCATAGTGGCTGGACAAATTTACATTTCAGCAGTGAAGAAGAGTTGCTTTATCCCCACATCCTCACCAGCACTTAATGCTTGATTTCTTGATGCCAGCAATTCTGATTGGAAGAAGATGGAATCTCAGTGTAGTTTTTTTGAACTCAGGGCTTCGTGTACTTGCTAGGCAGGCACTCCACCACTTGAGCCATGCTGAAAGCCCTTTTTGTTTTGGCCATTTTAGAGATAAGGTCTTGCTATAATGCCCAGGCTGGCCTAGATCATGACACTCCCATTTGTACTTCCCCACAAAGCTAGATGACAGCTACACACATTGATTGAATGTCTCAAGCATTGATTGAGATGGAGGTCTCATAATCTTTATGCCTGGACTAGCCTTGAACCACAGTCTACCTGATCTCTGCCTTCCAAGTAGTGGCTTGAGCCACTGTGCCTGGATACTATGTAGTTTTGATTTGCATTTCCATGATATCTAATTGTGTTGCACATTTTTTGTGTGTATTCATGGGTCATTTGTACATCTTTGTTTGAAAAGTATCTGTGCAGTCTCACTGTCCATTTTTTTTGTGGTGGTGGTGGGTTTATGCCCCCAGCCCTTTTTGCTTTAGTTTATTTTTCAGCTAGGGTCTCCTGTGTTTTGCTTGGGGCCAGCCTCAGGGAGCAACTCTTCTACCTCCACTTCCTGTGTGGCTGGAATTATAGATGCATGCTTGTTTATGAGACAGAATTTTTCTAACTTTGCCAAAGCTGGGATTAAGCCAGAGTACTCCCAGCTCTGCTTCCTGTTGATTATATTATTTACTCCTTAAAGAAATCCTGAGCAAAAAGAACAATGCTGGGGATATCACATACCTGACTTCAAACTAGACTACAGAGCCACAGTGGGTTTTTTTTTAAGCACAAAAACAGACTCATAGAGCAATAGAATAGAATAAAAGTTCCCAAAATAAATCCAAGCACCCACAGCTATTTGATTCTTCAAAAAGATGCCACAAACATAATTTTGGGGGGAAAAGACAGCCCCTTAACAAGTGGTACTGGGAAAACTGGATGTCCATGTATAGAAGACTGAAACTAGATTCCTGTCTCTCACTCTGGTCAAAAATCAACATAGAATGAATTAAAGACCTTAATAAAAGCCCTGAAACTTTGAAACTCCTAGAGGATAACCATAAGGAAAACACTTCAAGGTCTAGTCATGAGGAAGGACTTCACCAGTAGGACTCTACTAGCTCAGGAAAAAGCTTTGTAAATCCAGGCTTGACAAATGGGATTCTATCAAGAGAAACGATCATCAGAGTGAAGATACAGCCCACAAAATTGGAGGAAACCTTGGCCAGATATTCATCTGACAGAGACTTACTATCTAGACTATGTGAGAATCTTCTTTTTCTTTTTCACATTTTTATAAAAAAAAAATTTTAGCAAGGATTTATTTTAGTATAACAAGATAAAGTATAGATGGGGGGTTGGGGAGGAGGAGAAAAAGAGAAATCATTTCCTGTTGCCCACACAGGAAATGGGAGCAAAGACCTTTAAGTGCTTGACTATAAGATACCTGGGGGTCAACTTGGTTGACTTTGACAGGTGCCCTTTGACCTTCCTGTATCTGGATATTTATATCCTTATCTAAGCTTGGAAATTTTTCTACCATTATTTTTTTTTTATTCATTTTATTCAACAAGACTTGGTTCATTTCTCCCCCCTGCCCCCACCCCCTCCCTTACCACCCACTCCGCCCCCTCCCTCTCCCCCCCCTCAATACCCAGCAGAAACTATTTTGCCCTTATCTCTAATTTTGTTGAAGAGAGAGTATAAGCAATAATAGGAAGGAACAAGGGTTTTTGCTGGTTGAGATAAGGATAGCTATACAGGGAGTTGACTCACATTAATTTCCTGTGCGTGGGTGTTACCTTCTAGGTTAATTCTTTTTGATCTAACCTTTTCTCTAGTTCCTGGTCCCCTTTTCCTATTGGCCTCAGTTGCTTTTAAGGTATCTGCTTTAGTTTCTCTGCGTTAAGGGCAACAAATGCTAACTAATTTTTTAGGTGTCTTACCTATCCTCACCCCTCCCTTGTGTGCTAAAGCTTTCATCATGTGCTCAAAGTCCAATCCCCTTGTTGTGTTTGCCCTTGATCTAATGTCCGCATATGAGGGAGAACATATGATTTTTGGTCTTTTGGGCCAGGCTAACCTCACTCAGAATGATGTTCTCCAATTCCATCCATTTACCAGCGAATGATAACATTTCGTTCTTCTTCATGGCTGCATAAAATTCCATTGTATATAGATACCACATTTTCTTGTGGAAATTTTTCTACCATTATTTCTTTGAATAAACTTCCTATCCCCTTGGCATTTTCAAGTTCTTCTTGAACCCCAGTAACCCAAATATTTGTTCTTTTAGTACTGTCCCAAATTTCCCATAAACATTCTTTGTTTTTCTGTTTGATCTATCCTGCTATTGATACTTTCCATCACACTTTAAATTTCACTGAGTGTGTTTTCCAGTTCATGAATTTCTGTTTGATTAATTTGAATTGCTTCTATCTCTTTGTTTAGTTTCTGCTAGAGTGTTGAAACATTTCTTTCTGTTTTTTTTCAAGCTCATTGAGTTTTCTTAGAGCAGCTGTTTAAAATTCTCTGTGAGTTTTCCCATACAGATTACAATCTGGTCAGTTTCTGTCACCTATTAAATGAAATCATGTTTTCCTGAATGCTCTTGATACTTGCTGATTTGGGAGTTATCTGGGCAATAAAGGCATAGGTACTTGTTTCAGTCTTTCTACAGTTTGGTTGTGGCTGTCGTTCCAGAAGTTCTCAGCAAGCTTTTCATTTTCTATGAGACTGTAGTCACTTCCACAATTTCATCACTGGTCCAGATATGCGAAGAGACTGCAACTGGTGTTTTGTCACTGTTTTAGTACTAGAGGGCAATCCAAGCCCAGGTTTGTTCTAAATACATTATTAGTGTGCTGTTTAGAAAGAACCAAGAGGTACCTATAAAGAATAGCCTATCACACAAGCCTTTCCTTGGGACTGGATTAGGCTCAGATCACTCAGTCAGACTTATCAGCCTCTGGTCAGGCACTGTGGGATTCTACCTGATTCTGGGTAGTCACTGTGGGGGGCCAGCCTCAGGCTCATTTATCACACCTGTAGCCACCAATGCCAATTTGTATCATACCCTGAGCCTACAGCCTGCTACAACCAGTGTGACACAGGGATAGAATGAAGGCTCACACCTCCATAAGCTGCCTGTTGATGAGGTAGATTCATATCCCAAGATTACTGAAACAGGTGATGCTAGAAGGAATAAAAGTCCCATAGACTGGGCCCATGTGTCTTCCCTTAACACTGGAGCTATCTTAAAGGCTCCATTCATAGATATTCCTGGTAATGGGAGCCATTAGGATCTGCTCAGTTGTTATGGTTTGAATCTGAATTGTCTCCTAAAGGCTCATGTGTTGAGACTTGATCCCCAATGCAACAGTGTTCAGAAATGGGATTTTGGGGAGGTGATTGGATCATGAGGTTCAAACCTCATAAATGGATTAACCCATTGATGGATTCATAGCTTAATGGACTATTAGGAGATGATGGAAACCTTAGGACATGGGGCCTAGTTAGAGGATGTAGATCACTGAGGCATGCCCTTGAAGGGTATATATTGCCCCAGACCCCATCCATCTCTCTCTCTCTCTCTCTCCCTCCTGAAAACCATGGAGTAAGCAGTTTTGCTCCACCATGTACTCCTTACCGTGATGTTATGTCTCACCATAAGCTATAAACAACAAAGTCAAGTGACTATGACTGACACCTCTAAAAGCATGAGCCAAAATAAATTTTTCCTCCTTTAGGTTGACTTTCTCATGTATTTTGTCATAACAACAGAAGGCTGACTAATGTACCAGTGTTACATTTCACTATTCCAGCATTAAGTTTCAGGATAAAGTCTGTGTTCACTACTACCCAAGTGAATAGGATCTTGTACCACAGTATGCTTTCCAAGGTGGGGGTACTGCTGGTGAAGGCAGTCCCTTGGCCACCTAGGTCAATGCTAAGCTGGGTCACACTTGAGTTTCACAGCTGCAAGGACCTACACAGTATCAGTGATGCACTGTGTTTCATGCTACCTCTGGTGATGATGCAACTCAAAACATGAGTTCATCACACTGGGGTGCAGGTATCTGCATGGAACCAAGCAGTCCTTTGAAACCTGTCTGCGAGCACTTTCCTGGGGGTAGTTGTACTTCCTGAGGCTGGGGAACAATGGTGGAAGCTGTCCCTTGGCCACCAAAGCTAATGCAAACCTGCCTTGCACCTGAGTTTCATAGCCACTGGAGCCTACACAGCCTCAGGAGGGCAGGTATACCTTAGGTTCACTCCAAGACTGGAAATGATAGGTTCCAAAGTGAAATCTGTACCAGAACACAAGTTTCCAGCTGATGTCAGGACTATCTAGAGGTTCTATCTGTGAATTTTGACCTACTTATGGGCCCTTAGTTTCTACCAGTGCTGGGTCTCTAACTGAGCTCCAAGACAAAACCTGTGCTGGTTTTCATGCCCTTCTTCTCAGTGAGTGGAGTCTTGCTTTCTGCTTTGCCACTTAAACCTGGGGGAAGGGTGGTTGTCACGTCAGCCACCTGGCATAACACAGTTTCAGTGGTTTAGTCTATGATGTGCATTTGCCTGTAGAGGTCCAAGGGCCTTACCCAGCAGTGGATTTCACCATGGTGGGCCTGATGCTGAGTTTCAAGTCTAAGGCCTGGACTTATTTCTCTCTCCTTTCCCCAAGCAAGAAACATCTCTCTCTACACTGGACCTCTTGGAATTGAGAGAAGGGTAAAACAGGAAGCTTTCCTTCTTGCTTTTTCCATACATCATCTTGTTTTGTTATACTAAAATCAGACATTTGATTTCCTTAGCACTTTGTGAAGTTATTTTGTTTTGTGACTAGATTTGTAATTTGGTGTGTCTGTGAGTATATGAACACCAGAGCATCTTGCTCAGCCAACATTTCTCTTTGCTTCTTGTAGTAGCCTTGATACTCCCAACATGGAGTCTAATATGCTTTCTGCCAGAAAACTCTTTGTTTTCTCTTGGTTTTGTTTTGTTTTGAAACCTGAAAATTCACAAATATGAGCCCCTGAATGACTAGAGACTTTATCCTCCTTCTGTACTTTCTGTTATAAATGAAGGTCTGTAATCATATACTATACCAAAGAGAAATGCACATTTGAATTTAAAATATAAAGACCTGCAAGTCTTTCCTCTCTCAGTACTGGTAAAAATAAAGAGTTTTGTTGACTGTTCTGTTTTCTCTGAAGTTTGGGTAGAAAATTTATTGTGCAACTGAAGACCATGGAACACTTGTGCTTTCACCACCAAATTCTATTTCGCAAGGTGATTGCTTTCACTGATGACCCAGATGATATTTCTTATAGTCAAGTATATTCACCCCACTTACCAATTTGGGAAAATATATTTTAGAATGAACAGTTCTTCAGCATGCTCATAAACTATTGAATTGAAGATTTGATTCTAAAATTTCATCATTATTTTGTGGGCCAGTTATGAAAGAAAAATCACTGGCAAATAAACTTTGACAAGATTTTATTTTAAAAATGTGAAAGGGAAAGAATATTAATGTTGCTAAATAAAGTCATGCTTAAATATTTGTGGCAGAAGTTCTAAGATTCAATAAGACTGTTAGATTTCTAGATTCATTTATTTTTATTTAGGAAATAAGTGTTTGAAGTTCTCTCTCAGAACTGTTATAAAAACCCTACAGCAACTGAAATTCTACCAATATGCATTTTTAAACAACATATTTTTTAGACTGTACATTTTGTGAACTATGAGGAAAAAAAGAGAAAACTTTGAGTGTTCTGGAAGACTATGTATCCATATGCCTCAACTAAAGCTTATATTTTAATTTTGTAAGATTTTTAACAATAAAGATTAATTCTTAAGAAATATGTTATTTTTTCCTATTTAATACAAAATACTAATGAAAGGTAAGAAATTATGAATGAAGGTATTTGAATTACAATATTATGTAGTTCTTTTTATAGTCTAATCTTATGGTTGGAAATTTGTTTTTAAAAAAAGGTGTTTAAAAGGTCATTTGTCTTTCAAAGTCTAAGAGTTGCATGCCTTTCCAGGAATATTAATGTGAGTTAAGAACAGATCCTGAAAAGAAGTTTCTTAAATTATTTTTATTATTTATACTTCATTTGAGGCTAGAAAGAAAGTAACATTCCCCATGAGCCAATGAGCAATGGTTAAAGTGTTCAATGGGAAATCCATCAGTTGTTACTATTGAGGAGTCCTAAGTTATAATTTTGGACTTATCTTTCTGTTTGATCTTATTTTTCAAAACTGGGAAGAAGTCTTTGATTGAAAAAGTTTTTATGAAATCATCAAGCAGTAGTAAGCAGGATGTGAGGATGTGCTCTTATTTCCCTCATGTCCTACATCATAATTCCTTTATTATAATATCAGATTGGTACCGAATGGGAGAGTGCACTTGCATGGCTGTTCATGCATTCTGATACCACTGGTGCATCAAAAGACACTGTGGTTTGCTCATCTGGGGGAAGTTAACAGCTCACACAGAAGTTTCACATTACACATCTTAGGTTGATCACTCTTAAGGGACTCAGTGAGTGCTGGTTTTTTTATAAAAGCTGAGCTGCCTGGCATTGAGGGCAAAAAAGATTATTCAAGAAATCAGTATGGAGAGTCCTCAAAACACTAAAAATAGAAGTACCCTGTGATCCTGCTATAGCACCCCTGGGCATTTATTCAAAGGAATGTAAGTTAATATACAAGAGAGATACTGGTCTACCCATGTTTATAGCAGCACTATTCATAATAGCCAAGCTATGGAATTGGCCTTGCTGCCTGTCAACTGAAAAATGGTTATTCAGAAATAAGGCAAAATGAAGTTATGTCACTTGCAGAAGAATAAATGCAACTGGAAATCATCATGTTAAGTGAAATGAGTCAGACCAAGAAAGACAAATATCACATGCTTTCTCTCATATGGAAATCTAGGCCTAAAAATATGAAGAATGAAATGAATATAAAACTAGGGGGCTATTTGGATGTAGAAAGCATAAAATGAGAGGGTGAAAGGGGGTAAATATGATCAAAATTATTTTAAAAGGGGGGAGGGATAATAAAAAAGTAATTAAAAGAGAGAGAATGAATTTTTTTAATTGTTTTATTATTCATATGTGCATACAATGCTTGGGTCATTTCTCCCCCCTGCCCCCACCCCCTCCCTTACCACCTACTCCACCCCCTCCTTCTCCCCACCCCCTCAATACCCAGCAGAAACTATTTTGCCCTTATCTCTAATTTTGTTGAAGAGAGAGTATAAGCAATAATAGGAAGGAACAAGGGATTTTGCTGGTTGAGATAAGGATAGCTATACAGGGAGTTGACTCACATTAATTTCCTGTGCGTGTGTGTTACCTTCTAGGTTAATTCTTCTTGATCTAACCTTTTCTCTAGTTCCTGGTCCCCTTTTCCTATTGGCCTCAGTTGCTTTTAAGGTGTCTGCTTCAGTTGAGAGAATGAATTTGATCAAAGTACATTACATGCATGTGTGGAAATTCACAATGAAATCCCTTTGTGTAATTAATATATGCTAATAAAAAGAGAAAAATCTATTCAAAGATTTCTTCTGCCTTTGATCCATTGAGTAAGCCTTTTTAATAAGAAAAGACAATGGTAATTATTCAGATTTCATTCACTGAAAAAATAATACAGTCTAGTTGACTCCCTATTTTAGGTACTATCTCTGGGAAAAAAAAGCGTGGATTCCTAATTTTGTGTCAAGTACTCATATATGAGAGTTCCTATTTCCTACACAGAGTGAAAAAAATTATTCTGCCAAAGATAGATACCAAGTGCTTGTTTTCTAACATTGAAAAACTGGTGTTTTAACCATAGAATAATTTTCAACATCAGGAATATCAGTCCTTTAACCTTCTTTGAGAATCTGATGAAATTAAGGTATTTCTTCCACTCTTGTGTACCACTAGAAAGCAGCATGTAGGGTCTTTGATTTTACATGTTGCATTGGTACATGTTACTCAGTCCGACATTTCTGTAAGGCTCTACCACATTTTACATTAAGTACTGCAGCTGGTGAGCACTGGCTACCCCTCCACCCCTCCATTTTCTCTGATTACTCAGTATAAAAGAAAATTCATTCAAATCTCACCATTGCATATCCATCTTAATGCCTCCAGAAAACATAATTTTATTTACTAAATAGCTCTGGAGTGATACAAAAAGCTTCAAAATGCATGCATGGCAAGTCATGATGTACAGCAGGAGCCTGCTCCTGATGGGAGTTTAGCTTAAGTTCCTGATCTCTCAGCTGTGTGGAAGTGAAGATTATTGCTAGCTTGCAGTGATTTTACCTATCCAAAACATTTTTGACTCCCAAAGCAAACTCTTCAGTTATTTAACTCTAATTTCAAGTTCATCATTTTTCCCTCATGCTTTGAGTCTCCACATGTGACAATGTCCTTTCTTAGCTGAAAATAGAGGCACTAGGAATGTCTTCAAATCCTTTTTACTGAACCTGCAATTGGGTCTATAACTGTTCTCTATGCACAATGGTAGAGTATATGTGTACCTGGGAGTGAGTGGCACGGTGGTTGATTCACAGCCTCTTGGAATAATAGATTTTAATCAAAATTAAAGAGTGTAGGATTTCAATTGTTTAAAAGTTGCACAAACTCTTGTAAGTAACATAAGGAAAATGGAGCTTTTCGATGAAAATTAATCTTGTATTTTTATTTAAAAACCTGAATTGTATACAAATTTCTTTAGCAGTATTTAATTGAATAATCTGACTTAAAATATTTAATAAACTTTAAATTAACATAACATATATAAATTTCTCAGATTTCAAGATCATGTTAGTTAGAAATGTAACTTTACTTTTCGGTAATATGTATCCTCTGATGTAAACATACAATCTCGTTAAGTCTACAGTCTCCATAATTGGGTTTTCTGATATTAGTAGACATGAGAGGAACTCAGGGCTGGCAAAGTTCAGATGGTGGAAAAGGTTCAATATCAATCTTTATTATCAGAGGATAAAGTTAAAAAAATCATGACCGGTAAAACACAGACACCAATGAACTGAAATGGATACTGCCACCGAAAAGCACCAGCGTGTACTAGCAGAATATCATCCATGGTTTTCATATCAGACAATAGGGTCATTGTGGTTCACGTAAGTTCTAAGAATGTCAGGCATGCAGAATCCTCTAGCTGAAATTTATTAATTGTGGAAGCTAAAGAAATATAATTAAAGGATGGTAAGGGTGGGGGAGAGGGGAGTGGAGGGGGGCAGGTGGAGAAATGACCCAAACAATGTATGCACATGGGAATAAATGAATAATTTTTTTTAATTATGGTAAGGATTTATTTGATCTGTATGACCAATGATAGTCTCAATACCTAACTTGAGCCATGCACACACTGGCCTCTGAATCAATTCCCCATTCTTAGGAGCTTGTGAAAGAAGACAAAGTCCACAGCCTAAGGGAAAGATCTACTGTAAAGAATGCACAAAAGCTCTCCAGACTTCCTCTCAGCCTTCTTCAAAGGAACATGAGGTACTTCTCACTTTATGTGAAACAAGAAAAAGAATTTCCAAAACCTTTTAGGTAGTATTTGATACTGAGTCCTACCTATTAATTTCAACAACCCACAAAACCAATTGTGGTCAGATAGAGTGAGGCTTACAGCATCATAGGCAAAATGGAGAACAATGGAACAATAAGGGATCCAATTGCTCCTTTTACAGCTGGCTTATCACTGTATTCTTAACTGGACATCTTTGGCCACTGGCAGAATCCCTATAATGACTCACAATCCATGATGTAAAAAACATTCTGGGATGGATGTCAAATGCAAGACATTTGTGTTCTTCATTCTGAAGCTTAATACTAATGTCACAATACCTATAATCCAAGATACTGTGCATTTGATCCAATAGAATCAGATTTCTTGTTCACATGACAGTGTAGATGTTCCTAGATGATGGCATTCATCTACACAGTGATTCGTGGATCCATGGTCTTTCCCTTCTAAGTCCTTGTCATTGTTTCTGCCACTGTAGGGCATTCTCTACATCCACATTGTGGCAGTGAGGAAAAGAGGCTGCAGATGAAGCACAAATATTTCTGAAATGTCTTGCTCTTAAAATGGCAGCCACTATTTTTGCCTACATTCTATTTGCTAGAGCATAGTCATTTGATCACACCTAACAGAAACTGATAGATATAGCTTAGAGGTAATGTCAGGACAAATAAAAGAATGCCACATCAACACCTAAAAGACAGACTTCCTAAAACCATACCAATAGCTGCATTGGCAATTCCTTTTGACTAAATGATTAAGGATGAAAAACTGTTTTGGTTTTGGGATGGTTTTCTCTAGCAGTTAATATTGAATGCTATTGTCCTGAAAGACAATTTTGCAATAGACAGACTTTTGAGTTCCATCTCTCCTTAGCTTCTAGTTCTTCACAGAAAAGAAGAATTACTTGAGAAGAGTTTCTACACTGATGCATAGGCCCTGGCTAATGGTTCGCCCAAATGGAGCTCTCAGAATAAATGAAGGCTAGGAATATTTATGTCCCACGTGAACGGTCACCAGAAGGCAACCTCTGCTTAAGAGATAGTTAGAAAAATAACAATGACAACAATAAGGGCAACGCATATAAGGAGCTGTGAAGAGAAGACAAAAAGCTTGTAAGCTTTTATGATCAGCTGCAGAAACAAGGGCAATGTATCATCTAGAGCTTCCAGACTTGAAGCCGAATGCATTAAATCAGCACCATCAAGTTAGTCTACTTTAAAGTGCTGAGATAATCTTTCAGTTTGTGTTAGACAGAAGGTATTTTAAATTTTTAAACATAGAGGAAAATGGAAAACGTGTGTGTGTGTGTGTGTGTGTGTGTATGTGTGTGTATACACATGCTGGTGGGCTATTGATAGAATCTGATGGGCATTTGTTGCTTTCCTTTATTAGAACATCCTCCTCATTTCTTTGGTTAATAACAACCTTACTTGTCTTTTAGGAAAGTGTCTCCCAATCAGAGTAGTCACTAAAGTGTTGGAACAGTCCCATAAATATCCCTCTTAAAATCTGAATCTGATGCAAAGATGAACAAGAATAAGGCAGAGAAGGATTGCTGCACAAATTTTAAAAATGTTCTTCATCTGTAGCTACTGAGATGCCCAACAGCACACTCTCTTTTCCTTAAAGACTACTTGTTTGGCATTTCATTTGACTAAATAGTCAATATAACGGTTTTTTCTAATAAAATACAATTGACTGTCTGTATCTTCTGTTTGCATAGCTATGGATCTTACCAACCATAGACTAAAAATATTTGAAGGAAATTGTCTCTTCTGAACATATACAGAAATTTTTCTTGTCATTCACTAAGCAATACAATGTAACAAAATTTGCATAGTTTTCAACTTGTATTAAATATTATAAGTAATCTAGAGATGATTTGTAGCATATTAGAAGATGTGTGTAAGTAATATGCAAATGTCACACCACTTTACATAGCCAACTTGAACATAATTGATTTTGGTATTTTCACAGAGTGCTGAAACTCTTTGGATACTGCAGGGTGACTATAATTGTTTTTGCTTGAACTACAATTCTTTTCTTGGCATCAGAAAACATAAAATTATCCTTTTTTGGTGGCACTGGGTTTGAACTCAGTAAACTCACATTTGCTAGGCAGGTGCTCTATCACTTGAGCCACTCCACCAGTCCTTTTTTGTGTTTGATATTTTCTACATAGGGTCTCAAGAACTATTGCTCAGGCTGGTTTTGAACCACGATCCTCCTGATCTCTGCCTCTTGAGTAGCTAGGATTACAAGTGTGAGCCACAGGCGCCTGGCTAGTAATGGCACTCTTATAAATGAAGTCTTAAGTAGAATTCAAATGTATCTATTCTTTCTGGTAATGGCCTAACCTTATTCCTGGAAACAAGGCCACTACATGAAAAGTTATGAAATAAAAAACATGAGATGTGTTCCTACTAATCTACATCAGTTTCCTTGAACGTGTACTATATCCGTTGAATCATAAAACAAATTTATTTTAAAATTAATTTGAAAGTGAGTAAACAAAGCAATGTAATAAAGTTGTACCATATTTCCAAAGAAGGAAGAGAAAGAAAGCTTGATAGAAGAGAAGCTTGGGGAGATGGAAAGGGTGAAGGATCATTCCTTAGAAGGCAGTAGAAAGTTAGGTATTTGAATACTGAACAGACATTCAGTATTAGAATCATATGAACTTGATAATTCTCCTTGCCTTGAGACTTTAATCCTAACTACCTAATATGGAAGGCTTTGACATAAAGAGAAAAGACTTGAATAGAAAAATATGTGCTTTGCCATGTGAAGAAATAGTATAGATGTACAAGAATGAAAAGTACTAGACGACTCCTCTTTCTCACTGGCAAACCTAGACAAAGCAAAAACAGTGGGGCCCATCTAAATATAGCATGCATTTCAAATTTGTTCCATGTAATACCCTTTGGCTAGAAACTATTGTATAAAATAAACTTGTGTGTTTTTTTGCTTGAAACAGTAATGTTGAAACATAACTGCATAGTATGTTGATTTAATGGATTTTAAAGCAAAAAAGTCATTATGCTGGAAAAAAGGGATCATTGTCAACAAAGTGGTATAAGTTTTCAAGAGCTATTGCAGTAAAAATTCTTTAAGGGAAAGGGTCATATGTAAAGTTGGATAGATGTAAGTCCAAAAAAAAAAAAAAAAAGGAAAGAAAAAAACTGGGGAGATGGTAGTATGCCATGCCTCCTTTTCTCTCTCCTCTTGGTTGCACCTCCAGAAACCACTCTCAAAGTTTTGGCTAACTTACTTTCTGAGATTTATATGTTTTTTTTTTCCTTTTCCCAATTCCTGTTATCCATTGTACCACACTCAAATTGCCCCACTTGCTAATTCTTGAAACTGCTCTGAACTTTCAGACCTTTAAGCAATTTTTTATGTTTCTCCTTTCACGCACTATCTTCACTTTCTCCTCAAGGTTTAAGAAACTCCTACTCATTTTTCAGTTTCCAGCATACGTCACCCTTCCTAAAGCAAAAATAAATACTTTGTCATGTATATTCTCATAGCATGTGATTATGCTTCCACGCCAGTACCTATCACATTTCATTCTAATTAGCTGTTTATGTGGCTGAACCCCCTGTAAGCTCCTCAGACAGAAGAATTCTGCCCTATTTGTTTTCATACTCCCTGTATCTAACACAGTGTATTGTTCATCAAAAAGATAATCAATAGATACATATTGAATTTGGGGTAAATAGAGCCAGGGAAAAGAGTTTTAAGAAATATTTGGTGGTCAAAACTGGAAGATGGGAATCTCTGCTCCCATTTCCTGGGTGGGGAACAGGAAATGTTTCTCTTTTTCTCCTCCTTCCTTTGTCTATAATTTATCTTGTTATACTAAAATAAATCTTTAAAAAAAACCTGGAAGATGACTAGAATTATAGGTCTGTAGATGTTAAAGTTCATATTTTATAAATGTTCTCTACTCAAGCAAGGAATAATTGAGTATAAAGAACAATTTTAACTCTAGTGACTTAGGGAGATACTTGAATGATAAAAGTCTCACACCTTATAGTCCAACAAGAAAACCTTGCATGTGTGTACAGAGAAGTATATGTGCTCTAGATCAGAACATCTGGGCTCATATCCTAGCTCTGCTGCTTTCAACTATGGGAGCTTAGAAAATTATTTAACCACTCTCTAACTTGGCTTCCTTATCTTAAAAAATATAAATAATAATAATATCTACCTCTTAGGACTTGTTGTGAGGAAAAACTCTTTTAAATACTAGTATCTAGCAGATAATAAGGAGTCTTAGAATAATATCTTAGAAAAATATCTATCAGATAATGAGTCAAATTTTTTAGCTATAATCATTACTTTGTCAATATTGGCTCTAACAAAAAAAAATTCTAACCAGTGGAAAATTCCACTGCCAAGACAGTAGATACATAAAGTATCATGTATTCATTCACTGAAATTGACTACAGATAAAGTGCACTAGCTAGATTTTCCTGCATCTATAGATAAATCGTAGAAATGATTAAGAATACAGCAAGTTCCTGAATAACACACATAGCATTATTCAAAGTACAAAATGGTAGTATCATTCATATGCCTCCATATGTGCATATGTGGTAAAAGTTTAAAAACTTGAATAAAAAAGTCACAAACTAACTTCTAATAGAAATGATCTATGGAGGGAAAACAAGATAATAAGGTTATGAGGTAAAAGAAAGGACTTTTAAGTATTTTTCACTTATTTGAAAGAATATTTGACAGAATCAGAAAGGAAGGCATAATTGTGAATTATTTCTTTTTCCCTTGTATGTGTACACAATTATTATTTCTATGCTAAAATAGCATTCTCTGTTACTTACCTTATAAATTCTAATAAGTAAAACATTATTTTAACAGAACTTATATTCTATATTATGTTTATTTCTAAGCTTCCTATTTCTAAATGTTAAATTTTCTTTTAATAACATAGAAGTATATTATTCCTGCAAAAGCCAAAAATAACAGAAATGAAGAAAATCAAACATGCCCTAAAATGACATAATGCTAGGATCATTTCACATGGACATTCAAAGGTGAGATAAATTTATGAAGCGCCCCCAAAACCTATATTCAATGTAAGAAAGGAAAGTTCCCAAAAAGATATCAGGCTATTGTTGTCATTGGAAGAACCTGGAATGGCTATAGATTTTCTGGTTTCTGGGGGAAAACAAGCCAGAATTTTAGATTTTTCTGTAAAATTTCCTAACTTTTTAATGTTTGTGTATGAAAGGTCCCAAAAACACCCAAAGGCTCACTGATTCTTACACAGACTTACAAGAATTAAAAAGGGTATTATATTCAGTGTTATGACTGACTACAGTGAAAAAATACATATTAAACACTGTGAAGGAAAGACACATGATAGCATACAGAAGAAATGAGTTGCGAATTTCCAGTGGTTCTGTTTCTGTGGAATCACAAACAAAGGACTAAATTTCCCAGAAGCAATCTGGAACAACATATATGAAGTACTGACAACCACAGAGGCTCTCTTGAGGTTTGGTCTCCAGGGTTCTTATTAGGGGGTCAATCATCTAAGCACATGATTGACCTTGGCCACTCAGACTCTAGCCCTTCCCAAGCCAAACTCATACAACCTGACTCAAATCCTCAAGTATAAATAAAGAAATGTTCATCACAAGTCATATTGCAGCCCTTTTTCCCTTCTTTCAGGAATAGAATGCCCTTTTTTTTCTTTGGATAGTTTTATTTTTCTTTCTTAGTCTAGTGGTTCAGGGAGAATTGTCCAAAGGTGGGCACATGGCCTGTGCTTGGCCAAGGGAGCAGGATCAAACTCAGAGATTGGCTTATATTTGAATAACTGATCCATGCTGAGTTAATAAAAACTCCTCCTGGGAACTTCCTATAATGAAAGAATAGCTCTCGTATTCCAGACTGGGAGTCTAGAGACCATGAAAATTTTGGCATAACAATGGCCACATTCTGCCTGAGAATGAAATCAAGTCAGAGGGCAATGAATATGGGACACAGAGAAAATAATGTAATTCCTGATAATAATAGTAAAAAGTTCCTGGGTTAAATCATGACTGAAGCCACCAGCCTTCAACATCCCAGAAAACTCTGCTAACTTTTTCATTGCTAAATAAGCATATTTCCATCTCTTGTAAGGACCAAGGAAGTCCTTACAAATGCAAGGTTCCAGCCCAGTGGAAAATGAAAGTGACACAAAAGCTTACCACAAGAGCCCTGACACCCAGGCCTAAGGTAAATATGTGCTTAAAAGATGTCAATCGATTTTCAGTGACACTGGGAATCTTAAAATGCAGACTTGAAAGTTACGCTGTATAAAATGGGAAATTCTGTGTACTTATTTTGTCAATACAGTTTTAAATTCATAAAAAAACAGCAGGCAGAATAGAGAATTTCCATATGTTCCTTCCCTCACACATACAAATAAGTACACAAATATTTATTACAATGGATGAATAAATTTTGGTGACTGATATTAGCTAAAGCTAGTCAGATTTTTTAGTTTTAACCTAATTTCCATTTTCTGGCCTAGGATCCTTTTCCAAAACACCAAATTACATTACATCATGTCTTCTGAGTTACCCTTTGATTATGACAGTTTTTCCTTCTTTTTGATAACTGATAGTTTTAAGGTCAATAATGTTGATGACAACCTCTATTGGAACGTGATGTTTTGCTCATTAAACTGGGGTCAGTTAAGGGTTTGAAGAAACCAGGTCACAGAACTAAAGTAACTTTTTCATCATATCATGTCAAGATTACATAACATTGAAATGATTTATGACTATTAATGTTGACCTTGATTGTCTGACTGAAACAGTGTTTGTCAGGTATCTTTACTATAGTTTCCACACACATACTCACACACACTTTTCATACTGTGCTCTTTGGAAAGAAATCACTGTACAAAGTACATATCTAAGCACCAGGTATTTATTGAAGAACTACTTAATTTGAAGAACTACATATATGAAGTACTGACAACCACAGATGCTTTGAAGAACTACTTAATTTGTTGAAATTCTTTGGCATGGGAAAATTAAGGTCTCCCTTCTCTTTATTAATTTATTCAATAATTTATTTATATACACATGGACAATGATGTTTATTTTATACTTTGGGCTACAGTCCAATAATATTTGATTTACTTTTTGCTCAAAATTTTCAACTTTGTCCATTGGAAGCTCTTTTAATCGTCTCCTGTGTTCTTTACAGCACTTCATCAGTATGTATAGGTTCATTCGAGTGTTATTTGTTTTGAACACTTCACTATTTTTGACACTAGAACATGCTTCAGATCCATGTTACATGTTTCCTTCCCCAGTCCTAGAAGTAGCAATTTCTTCAAGAAGTATAATTGGATTAGAAATAAGATCTTGCTTTACCAAAAAAATTTAGACTGGTTATTAATACCTTATTGGTGTTATCTCTTTTTAGGCCTTTTCAAGTAACAGAGCAAAGAAATGTATATATGTATACTAATTCATGTATATACATGTAACTATGTTTCTGTATGTAACCATCTTTACCCATATTATGTTAAACAGGAATTATTACGGATGTTTCCATTGCCCAATTATTACCACATGAATAGATTCCTCCTTTTGCTTATCCCAAAGATAAGAAAACTGGTTACCTCCATATACCATTCATTTTTTTATTTGTTTAATTCTAGTAGATGTGCATAGCAATATCAGAACTGACAATCTATACCTATGATAAAACAGAATACACTATTAGCTAGAGAACAGTACTTTGTGTAGCTCCTTTTGTGGTTAGTCTAACAGATGTCATTCATTTTCAATTACTTAGGTCAGCACCTTTTCCTCCACTTATATCAGTGGAGTTGTTTCATATACTTGTTATACAGTGTGATTATTTTTTCACCATCTGCATTTATTCCTGAGATCCCTGAATTCCTAAACAATTTTTAAAAAATTATACTCATCAAAGTTCAGTCTTTGCATTGCGAGTTTCTGGTGGCTTTGGCAAATACATAATGTCATGTATCCACCATTAAAGTATTATGTAGTATTGTTCTACCACCCTAAAAAATCCAATTTTTCACCTACTTATCCCTTCCAACCACCTTACCCAGAATCCTGGCATCTACTGACATTTCTAATGCTTTTACAGCTTTGCTTTTTAAAAAAATGTCCTAAAACTGAGCCAGGTGTGATAGCGCATACCAGCACTTGAAAGGTAGGATTGTGAAGTGAAGGCTAGCCTGAGCTACATAGTGACTCAGAAAACAGTTTGGGCTACAAAGCAAGATACTGTATTTTAAAAAGTCAAAAAACTGGAATATGTATGTTTATAGCCTTTTCAGACTTGCTTCTTTCATTTTGTATTAAGCATTTAAGTTTCTTCCATATTTTTTGTGACTTGAAAGCTTGTTTCCTTTGATTATTAAATATTCCATTGTATGAATGTGCTGCCATTTCTCCTTTCATCTACTGAAGGATATCTTATTTGCTTCCGGTTTTGGACCATGATTAATAAATCCTCTCTAAATGTTCATATATAGGCATTTGCATAGACATAAATCTTCAGCCAATTGGGTAAATACCTAAGAGCACAACTGCTGGATCATATAGTAAGACTGTACTTAGCTTCGTAAGAATTGTCAACCTATCTTCTAAAACAACTGTGTCATTTTGCAACCCCAACATAATGAATGAGAATTCCTGTTGCTCTGTATCCTTGCCAACTTTTGGTATTGTCAATTTTACTGGATTTTAGCTGTCTAATAAGTGTGCAGTCCTATGTCCATAGGATCAGAAAGGATGATCTTAATTTCATTTGCATTCATTTGTATTTCATTTGCAAACTTTAATTTGCATTCAATGCTATAAATTTCCCCCAATGGACTGCTCTCATGGTACTCTTCAAATGTTGATTAATTCTACTTTTTTCTGTTTTATTTAGTTCAAAGTATTATTTAATATCTACTGAGACTTCTTTACCTCATGTGTCATTTAGAATTATGTCACTTAGTCTCCAAACATGCTAGTATTTTCCAGCTATCTTTTTGTTATGAGTTTCTATTTTAATTATACTGTGGTCTATAAACCAACTTGGTATGATTTCTATTGTTTTACATTTGTTAAGGTTTCTGGTCCAGAATGCTATTTATTTTGCTGGCAGTTCCAAGTTGAATGTTCCAAGTTTAAGAAAAAAAATTTATTTTTCTGTTATTGAGCAACATATTCTATAGATGTCAGTTAGATACAGTTGATTAACAGTGCTATTCAGTTCAACTGTATTCTTACTGATATTCTGGCTGCTGGAAAGAAAAGAAGTGTTGGATTCTTCAACTATAGTAGTGGATTTGTCTATTTTTCTTTGTAGTTCTATCAATTCTTTTTCTGAGCAGCTTTTTTTTAAATTTTATTTTATCATTTTTACATTTACTTACATGCATGTACATTATTTGATCTTGACTATGATTTTTTTGTATTCACTTTGTCTCTTTATATTTCACAGTGACAGTTTTGTCTGTGACTTTGGTTTTCTAAGGAACTCTTTTAGGAATCTAAGGAAAGTCTGGTTTTCAGTTTATTGATCATTTTTCTTCTTGTGAGGATAGGAGTTTTATAGGTCAGGGTTTTTATAGGTTAGAGGTAAAAATGCCCTGTCTCTTTGTACTTTGAAAGCCAAGTTAGTCACTTTGAGGTACATTCACTAGTGACTAAGTCATATCTGAAGGATCATTTTGCATTTTCTGTGGGTAGAGTGAAGTTGTACAAAGGATGAAGCAAACCTCATACTTTCAGTCCCACAGTCAGGAGGAGTTGGTGAGATTGTTGCTTTTCAAGGAAAAGTTGTTGAAGATGAAAATATGGAATAATTTTTGTGAGGTCTTGTTAAGGTATGTCTCAGAAGGTTTATGTAGAGGAACAGATTAATGAAACTAAAAGATATTTATGCAAGCAAAATTTTAACTTACCATTTGATCTAATACTAATAATGTATTTAAAGATGTCTGAAAATAAGTTATAACATTGCACATGAAAGAGAATGGCATGCCTTTAAAATGAGTTTATTGAACAGTAAGAGTTAATAAGTCAGTGAGTATAAGGGATGAGTAGGCACAGAAAAACATAATTAGCAATATCATCTGCTGTCAGTCCCAGGAGCAGTGCAGTCTAAACATACTTGAAAAATTAGTCCTTAGGCAAATATATGAAATCTCTATAGTTCATGGGGTAAAGAGTAAGGATGTTTGCAGATTGTATAACAAGTTTGCCTAAGTTGATTTATTGCTTCATAATGCATTTGACACAAAAACAACAGGAGAATGGATTGTTAAGTGCTTAGATCAGTTTTAAACACATCATCAAATAAATTGGCAAAAGTATAGAGACATCTGTATTGACAATGAAAAAGCAATGGTGGAAAAAATGCAGAAATAGTGGAAAAGCTGTTATCAAAATGTATTCAAAGATTTAGTATGTTTTATAGGCAAGTACTGGATGTTAAGAAAGTATAACATCATTGGAAATAGTTCTAAATAAAGACAAACTGTCGCTATTTCAGGTATAGTCTGTGTGCTATTATTGGATTGAAATATAGTAAGATGGCAGAAAATTGGACTCTACAGAAAAGTCTTCACAAAGGCTTCCCCTTTGTTATCCACCTCTGTGTACAACAAAAGGGCTCCCTTTTCTAAACAAATAGTGAGTTTTTTCAAAGTGCTATTTTTTGACAGGAAGTGGATTCATTGAGAAAGAGGAAGACAACAGCCTTCCTAGTAGTAAGATGCATTTTCCTGGACCTCTGAGAGTCTAGAAGGGAGAACCTCTCCTGTCTGTACCTGGCTAGAGTCATGAGGACTAACCACTGGATGGTCACTTAACTCTCCATATCCTTGAAATGGGATAAGAGAAACAAAAAAGAGGAAAACAACAGGAAAGAGGCCTTCTGCTTCTAGAGAAGGGCATATAACTCCCCCAGCTTAGTTTGTAAGAAGCAGGCACTAGCTTGAGTCATTAACCTTTCCATTTATTCATTCATATATTTGCTTATTTTGGTTCAATAAATCAAGTGCCTCCTCTGTGCAATGCACTTTGTGGCTGAGACCTAGCTGTGAAGCACTCTAGTCATGAAACCAAGAACCTGTACAGTCCATGGGCCACAACTTAATGCTTTTCCTTTTTACCACTGATAGGGAGAACATTCTAGCATTTTCTAATTATACTGACCTTCTTTAAGAATAAGTCAAGGGCTGGTGGAGTGGCTCAAGTGGTAGAACACTTGCCTAGCAAATGTGAGGCCCTGAGTTCAAACTCCAGTACTACAAAAGGGAAAAAAAGAATAAGTCAAAAGGGAGCATAATTTCCTCATATTTCTTAAAAAGAAACACAGTTATCTAAATATCTCTCAAATATTGGTAATTAAATTTGGTTGAAGTTCATTGCCTAAACCTCATGTGCCACCTGCCTTAAGTTTAAGTTCATAAAAATGTTATCTAATAGGTGTGTACACACACATGCACACACACACACACAAGCATTTCTAAGAAATGCTGATAAGTAAGGTTGATATTTTACTGACATTTTAATGGAGACATGGAGCAGTGGTTTACATCCCCACCATGTAGCAACACTTTCTAAGCATCTTCAAAGATCAGTGCTGATGTCGTCTAACTCCCCTCAGATCCTATCAAATCCACCCTTCTCTGTCTGTACCTTAGTAGGCTGACATGCATTGACTGCTGCATTGAACTTCTATGCCACAAGGCCTATGGTAAGTTCCAGCACTGTGGCAGAAAGGCAGGGAGGGGGAAGGGAGATAATGAGTGCAACAGTGAAACAAACAAACGAACAAAACTGAACTTTAGGAATGTCATGTAACACCTAGGGGGAGACCAGAGAAGGGTCTCCTCACCCCAGAGGTTAAAATGGCCAGTGAAATAATATGTGACCATGCCACCAGACATGTTGGGGAGGGAGCCTCTCTCCTGGCAAACAGAGGAGGTGAGTTTCAGTCACACAAAGGAAACTGGAAAGGCTCAGGAACCAACTTGGGAGTCCTGCTCATCAGATTGGTATGAACCCAGGTTCAAAATGAGGCCTGCCTCAGGAGGCAGAAAAGGAGTCTGATCAACTCCCAGAGACACCTGAGTAATCCCCTTTTGGGGTGAAGCCATGTCTCTCAGGTTCAGGGAGCAGGGTGGAAGAACTGTGCTATGTGAGAGTGGGTGAAAGTGCGAGCCTGAGACATGACCCAGCTGCAAAGCAAGTGTGGAGTCCTGATCTGTGGTTCTGTGGCAATCCTCATATAGTCTGTGGTGTAGGGCCTATTTGGGGCTCCATTCTGAGGTTTCTATGGTCTCACTACAGCTAAGAGGTGCCTGTCATTGTGAGAAGAGCAGCTGGAGAAGGACGAAGTTGTTATTTGTTTTCCCCTGTGTCCAAGAAAGGAGGACCCCTTACCTGCTCTCCACAGCCCTCATCCCTTCTATTTCTGTCTCTATCTTGACATCTGGTAACAGGAGGAGTAGGAGGAGGGATTTGATGGAGATTACAGAGTCAAGCTGACTCCTGAGAAGTTTAGGACCTTCTGTGAAATAGACTGGCCTGCTTTTAGTGTAGGATGGCCCTTGGAGGGATCATAGATAAGGTCTTAGTTGATAGAGTTTTTGAAGTGGTTGTAGGGGAACCTGAACAACCAGATCAGTTTCCTTACATAGATTGCTGGCAGGATGCAGTCCTCAGTTAGCCCATGTGGTTAAAGCTCTACCTAGAGAAAGCATGTAGGGTCATTGTAGCCAGGGTGGCAGTAGCCCCCAAGTACAGGGGAAAAATGTAAAAAGTCAGAGAAACCCATATTAGCAGGGGATCCTGAGAAGACCCCACCACCTTCCACCCTTCACCTCCAACCTTGGAAAGGGAAGCAGATGCAGGCCCTCAGGTTGACTTTCTCAATGATTGGGTAAAAGAGAGACTCCCCTGTTAGCCTCACAACTCCCAGGGTATGCTGTTTGTGTAAAGGAATGGAATGTTCAACTGCTGAAGCCCCACTGAGGGGCCCTTTTGCTGTTGCTTTAGCCACCCCCACTGCAGTTAAGGTAGCAAAGATTGTTCCCTGCATTCACCACAGCTGAGTGAAGCCAGCTTCCCTCAGGTGGGAGTGCATCCCTGACCCAGCCTCACCATGCAAGATCACCCTCTGAAATAGCTGCACCCTTCCTTGGCAGGACCCTGCTTCCCAGGAGACAGCAGAAACCATGAATGACAAGACATTAGCCCTGCTCTAGTCACTCCAGAAGCTGACTAGTCTATTCATGGTGGAAGTTTGAGGAGTCTCCTATCTCACCTTTGAGGATGAGTCACTTTCATGTTCTCTTCTTGCTAATCTTAGTCAGCTCTCCACCTGGGGACCCCCAGGCCTAGGACTGTGACTTATGTATGCACACTACCCAAGCAGGAAGTGTTATTACCAAAACTCTGGTGTTCCATTCTTATTATTCTTGTGTAAGCACAGTTGTTGGGTCATGCATACACAACCATATACATACACAACCACACTTCCTACTCAGTGTGCTGTCATGATGGTCAGTGTACCTGTTTTAACCCCATCTATCACCCTGGAGAGCAATGACTAGAGGTCCAAAGCTTCACCAGCACTGGAGAGCTTATTAGCCAAACATAGGTTTACAACCTCAAAAGGCCAATATCTATATACTTTGATGTGTGTGCCATAATAGCTAAAAACTCCTTCTATCAACCTCAGAGTATTGGAAACACCTGTGCAGGCCTGGCCTGGGAGAAAATTTATGTCACATGATAAGTACATGTGCTGGGGAGACAACTCTTGGCCATGTAATGATGCTGTGGAAATATAAACCTCTAGATCAAGATGATGCTCTTTGACCCAGAGGTGGGTCTGAGCATCAAAGGAGGGAATGTGACAGGAAGGCAGGGAGAGGGAAAGGAGATAAAGAGAGACAATGAGTGCATCAGTGAAACAAACAAAGAAAACAAATTTGAGGAATGTCACATAATACCTGGGGTGAGACCAGAGAAAGGTCACCTTGCCTCAGAGGTTAAAATGGCCAATGAAATAGTATGTGACCATGCATGGGACAAGCCATACCCCACATTTCTGCATCCCATTCTAAATGGCACATAAGGAGAGCCCCCTTTGTTCTCAGGGCTCGGCCTTTGGATGTGAATCCATACAGTCACTGCCAATATGCTTAATCAACTTGCTCCCCAAAAGCTTTGGTGCCCTGTGTCTCTGACTGAGCTATCCTGCCACAGCAGGAGTGTACAGCAGGGTAAGAGACTGAGTTCCCTCAGCCACTGCCCTCAGGGTTGCTCTGTGTTGTCTTTACCCCAGCATGGACGTATCACCCCTTTGAAATTGAGCTCTTTCATCAAAAGGCCTTACTGGGTCCAGGTTTTGGTAACCAGTCCTTTCCCTTTACATCTAGGAAAGAAATTATGCCTTTTTATTACTAAATGCAGAGACTCTGTACTCTATTATGATTTTCCTCCATACTAGCCAACATCTTGATTAATGCCCTTTTATTAAACTCTTTTGCTCTGATTTGAAAGTGCGATCTGTTTCCTGCCAGAACCACTGATACAGGACTGATGCAGTGTCCTCCCTAAGCTCTACAGTCCAACCACCTGTCACATCTCTATCTCTAGCCTCTCCAGGTCCTTCCCCATATTCCTTTTCTCAGAAGGCACTCTGCATGCTGATTTCAATTTGCACAACACAAGGCTCATCTATGGAAAACTCAAGTATTTTACTAGCTTCTTCTTGGCTAAGGAGATTGCAGTATTTTCTTGTGGACCTAAGTTCTTCCCCACTGAGGCTCTGCTTGCCCTCCGAGCCTCATGATCTCCTACAGGGTGGAGTGTATGGCTATTTCTGGATCTGTTGATATTACTGTCTGTCTTTAGAGATGAACAACAGAGGCAGAGCATCCAGATGGTTCCCTGTTTCACTCTTGAGTCTAACATCTTAACACCTCCTCAAGGCTTCAAGGCTTTAACACCTCCTAATGCTATATGCAGTGTTAGGGAGTACCTTTCCTCCACATTTCTGACTCTTGTGAGTGTAGAAAGATGGCAAATGTACTGTACATAAAATTCATCTCACGCTTACTCTAACTTCTTGCCAAACTAAAACAAATGACAGGATGCTTCAAACTCCCAAGTCCAGAGTTTGATTGTAGATATGTCCTTTCCAAACTAGGTCTTCTACAGGTATATTCTTTATACAAAAACACCAAGCTCTCAGTAATGTCAAGGGTGTGGTCTCTGGTAGGGGCCTCAGACTGGCAGTGAGGAGCTAACCAATTCCAAGTCCCCTCCAACACCTTGCGCTCTAAGAGGTTCATGACTCTGAGTCATGAACCCACAGCCTGTAGCCTCTCTGAGTCAGCCAGGTGGCAACTAATAACTGAGAGCGCTATTGGCTGGTCACATCTGTTATGGGTTTATAAGCAATATTGACCCACAAGTCATTCCCATATTAACCTATTCTAGCTGATCTCAACTTCTGAAACTGTTCTCAGCACCTTGTTACAGGCTTGCTGCCAGTGCCTCTCCAATCTAAACTCAAGTATACACTAAAGCAGACACCTTAAAGCAACTGAGGCCAATAGGAAAAGGGGACCAGGAACTAGAGAAAAGGTTAGATCAAAAAGAATTAACCTAGAAGGTAACACCCACGCACAGGAAATCAATGTGAGTCAATGCCCTGTATAGCTATCCTTATCTCAACCAGCAAAACCCCTTGTTCCTTCCTATTATTGCTTATACTCTCTCTACAACAAAATTAGAGATAAGGGCAAAATAGTTTCTGCTGGGTATTGAGGGGGGTAGCGGGAGGGGGTGGAGTGGGTGGTAAGGGAGGGGGTGGGGGCAGGGGGGAGAAATGAACCAAGCCTTGTATGCACATATGAATAATAAAAGAAAAATGAAAAAAAAAAAAGAGTAGTGAAAAGTCACACATGGTGTTACACATGCTAAGGCAGGATTGCAAGTGCCATGCCAGCCTCAGCTACACAGCAAAACCCTGTCTCAAAACAACAAAGAAGTGATGGAGAAAATGTTACTGCAAATTAAATTTAGAAATGTTTATTAGTAACTATATGTTGTGAATAGGAAAACTAATTGAAGGAAGTCCTGTCCCTCAAATAGTATTTGAGAACTATCATCAGATTGAATGAAGATTCAGTCATGTCACAGGTGAACAATTGAGGTTCCAATAGATGTTGCTGTTTTACTTTGGTTTTTCATGCAACAAACATTCATGTAAGAACTATACTTGCTCCTAATAACATGAACAACTTCAGTAATCAAGCACTTATTTCATAGCCTGATTTTGTCAAATTATGATTGAAATATAACCTTGGGTTAAATATATATAGAAGAGTTTGCAATCAACTAGCTCTTTGGTTCCTTTCTATGTGAACAAATAAAAAATTTATAATATGAAAAAAAAAAAAGTATACAACGAATCTCTTTCCTGTCGAGAAACTTTTTAACCAGAAAGACCTTGAAAACAAGCATCTCTTCCAGCTTCAGATGCATCATCTTTAGACATTGGGATATCACATAGGTCCTTAAGAAAGTCCTAAGAGCAGATCCTGTAAGCCCCAGTTCATTGCTCCTCTTCTAAGACTTGCCACCTACAGGTCCCTGAAATGCTTTAAAATCATGACTCAGAGTCCTCTGCCCTCACAAGTCCTACCTTCCTTGAAAAATATTCTAGTTTCTGATAACAGGCTCCAATTTCAGCTTTATTCATGGTCCCAAATCTGCTTGATAAATTTCCCCATGGCATGAAATGCCAGGTTTCAGTTGCCTTCAGATACCAGTTGACTACAATGATTACTAGGGAAACATGTAAGTCATTAAGCCTAAATTTAGAGAATTAGGTTTTATTCTGACACATTTGAGCCAAGTGATTGCTGACCAGTTTCTTAGCTTTTTTTGAACCTCAGTCAGTCTTCATATCCTATGCTATTTCTGCTTGAGTAACGGTTAGCCATTGAGTAATATTTGAGAATCAAGTTCAGGCTTTGTGAGAAGTATGCTAGAAGGGAAAGATCAGCACCCATGGTATGCATTTGCCTCTCTTGCAAAATACTAAAGATTCTTTTAACACGAGACCAAGTTCCTTGGGTCCACTGGTCTACCTGTTTATGGGTCTACTAGCCCATTGAGAATATCATCTGAAAAACAGAGACACCAGCCAATGACTCAAGTAATGCATCCGTACTGTGCCAGTCATTGTGCAACAACTTCTGGCGATGTCTTTACCCTTGTCAGTGTCTGTAATGAACATCACATCCATTCTCCTGTGGTTACAGGAAACATAATCATATGACCCTATATTATTCAGTACATTGTTTTTCCACAACCACTATTTAAAGACACAAATTACATTTTGAAATATGGGGATTGATGTCTGCACAGGAATTGTGTGCTGCCTTTTAAATACACTTGTTGTTTTATATTAACAAGAAAGGACTAAGTCCCAAATGATCTTTACTTACTTTTTTGTCTTTTTTTTTCTGTGAGTAAAACATATGTACAATATGTGAATATTTTACCCTAGGCTCTAAAAGGAAAGGGTGTAACTAACATTTCCTTTTCAGTCTGAAAATTTACAGGAATGCACTAAGACATCTGTGTAGAATTAGCAGAGCTGATTCTATAGATTCATGTGACTCCCCTTCTAGTTTCCGTGCTTCTGAGACGAGCTTTTTTTCTTTAATAAAAATATGGCTTGTCAACATTACGGGTAACATAATTAAACAAGGATAATGCAAACTTGTTTAAATATAAACCCCAGACCATCACGTTGCTTCATGTTTGCATTCACTTAGAAAATATGATCTCTTGAGATCTCTTTCATTGGGCTAAACACCAAAACAAGCAATGTATTCTGAAAACTAAAAAGACAGTTTTCTGGGATTCAAAGTTGATAAATTAAACTTTCCTATGTAGTAAAATGATTTCATCTTGGAATCCTCTTTTGCTATTTAATTTATGGACTCTACATGATCCAAGCTTACATTTCATGAATGTGTAAATATAGTTAAGACAGATCACACTTGCTTCATTGCTCATGCTATTAGACTTTCAACTCTGAACTGCAGGTCTTTCTTATGTGGTTGCACTGAGAAATCTCTCATGCCGTTAATATTTTTAACTCCCAAGGGCTTGTTTACTTCTTTTTTTCACTTATTAAAAATGTAAAGTTTGATTCTATTGCATCAGAAGGCCACTATTCATATAAACATTCATATAAAGTAATCCATAAGCAAGTGCAAACTAATTATAGTTCAAGGAAATAATATTATGTTTTAGTGCTTAGGACAGTAGAACATATGTAGCAGAAGAGCTAACCTAAAGAAAGCAGAGTAGAGTGGATATACATTTTATGTCTACTTTCCTAAAAAGAAAAGAAAAGTTCTCTGGGATTTTACCTATATTATAGGTAAAGTAACACGTACAAAAGTTTAGAGACAGGCTGATGATAGCATGACTGTAGAAATCTGTGTTAGTGATTAATATGATAATGACTATACTTGAACAGTGTATAGGAGTAGAGAAAAATCTGATTAGTTTGACAGGAGTAGGGAATTATCAAATATGAGATGTGGTAGTTAGTACCTTGAAATATAAGAATTTACAGTTCTACCAGATTAAGCCAAGCCATCCCAGTGATGGAGGGAAGGAAGCCTAAAATAGAAGGATGGTGTCCAGGCTGGCTTGGGCAAAATGTCAGATCCTATCACCAAAATAACCAGAGTAAAAAAGAGCTAGAGGCAAGGCTCCAGTGGTGGAGTAACTCCCTAGCAAGTGTTCCTGAGTTCAAATCCCAGTACTGCCCCCCCAAAAGTTAGGATTTTATTTTAGAAGCAGTAGAAGGCAACATATTGTTTCTGAGCTAGAGGTAATATGACTTGTTTAAGCTGGTTATATATAAAGGTGGGCTATATCACAGCACGAGGTTCACTGAGGAGGCGAGGTAGAATATCCAGTTTGGAGGTAAAGTGAATTTGAAATAAGTCCAACAAATAGAGAATTAAGAAACTTGAAATTCTGCAAAACAGTATCTCTAGGCTGAAGAGAGAAAGAGCAGAGAAGCACTAAGTTTGACTCTTGTGACATCAATTATGCCTTATTTTTACATCAATTCCAAGGTCATAGAAAGAAGTCTTCACATGAAAGAAGGTCAAAATGACTCAGGGACATTTTCTCAGTGATAAAATAAATAAATCTGGTGAACATTAAAGGCACCAGCCAGGTCTATGCTTTCTTTCGAAACTCTAATAAGAGAATTAAACTTTAAAAAATTGTCAATAAAGCAAAAATATCAGCTTAGTGATAAAGGCACTGAGAAGATGTAAATATAAATACAAGGAGAATTTATAGAAAAGGAATTTTACCTGATTTATATATTCAAAAATGGCAGACTTTCAAGAACAATTTCCTGTAGAATGAACTTACTTTAACAGCGTGCGTGGCTTACATTTCTTTTCATAGTAAGCAGAGAGCCATTCTATATTGGAACAGGAAAATCTTATTTATAAAGGCTGGACTCCTCCAAGAATCTTAAATGTACTATTGCAATTGGTTTTAAAAACTGACCCCATAAATTGCCTAATATAGTTTGAAGATGAGAAATTTGAAACTGCAGGACTCCGCTTTCATAAGAAACTTCCACTATTGCAGAGAAATAAAGGAAAAGGAGACTGAAATAAAAGAAAGTGTGAGTTGTGAAAAAGTCCAAACAAATCCATAATAAATTCTAATTTTAAGAAACAAATAAAGGTACAGTGTCTCAATAACTTATCAAAACTTGCATATACTTTAAGGCTTGTTCAGGATATATTCTTTATTGAACAGTCATAAATTCCTTTGGAATACAGGGAAGCAAAGACTCACTTATTCATTGGTTCTTGTTTGGTAGAACAAATGGAGCTTATAACCATAATGGAGTTTTTATTGGTTATATTTAAATGGTTTTGGGGAAAAAATTAAACCAAATTCCTGCATGTAGTGCCAATGTAAGAGCCAAAAACTGGTTTGGAAAAAGCATATAAAGGTAAAAAGAATATAAAAGTTGCTTTGGTATTTTAAAGTTTTTTCATAAGACAAAGTTTTGGTTTCTTTAAATAAATTAGATGACTTAGAAAGTGGAAAATAGGCATTTTCATGATGAATGTGTCAGTAATACAAAAGTTAAAGCAATGTTATATATCAATATTGAAAAAATTAATGTATCCTTTAAATTTTTATTTTTGTCCTACCGGATTTAAGAAGAGACTCAAAAAAGGTTTCATGAACTAAACAGAACTTTCTCAAAAGAAGACATTCAAATGGCCAGAAAACACATGAAAAAATGCTCACCATCTCTAGCAATAAAGGAAATGCAAATTAAAACCACACTAAGATTCCACCTCACCCCTGTTAGAATAGCCATCATCAGCAACACCACCACCAACAGGTGTTGGCGAGGATGCGGGGAAAAAGGAACCCTCTTACACTGTTGGTGGGAATGTAGACTAGTACAACCACTCTGGAAAAAAATTTGGAGGCTACTTAAAAAGCTGGACATCGATCTACCATTTGATCCAGCAACACCACTCTTGGGGATATACCCAAAAGACTGTTACTCCAGAGGCACCTGCACATCCATGTTTATTGTGGCACTATTCACAATAGCCAAGTTATGGAAACAGCCAAGATGCCCCACCACTGACGAATGGATTAAGAAAATGTGGTATCTATACACAATGGAATTTTATGCAGCCATGAAGAAGAACGAAATGTTATCATTCGCTGGTAAATGGATGGAATTGGAGAACATCATTCTGAGTGAGGTTAGCCTGGCCCAAAACACCAAAAATCGTATGTTCTCTCTCATATGTGGACATTAGATCAAGGACAAACACAACAAGAGGATTGGACTATGAGCACATGATAAAAGCGAGAGCACACAAGGGAGGGGTGAGGATAGGTAAGACACCTAAAAAACTAGCTAGCATTTGTTGCCCTTAACGCAGAGAAACTAAAGCAGATACCTTAAAGCAACTGAGACCAATAGGAAAAGGGGAACAGGTACTAGAGAAAAGGTTAGATCAAAAAGAATTAACCTAGAAGGTAACACCCACGCACAGGAAATCAATGTGAGTCAATGCCCTGTATAGCTATCCTTATCTCAACCAGTAAAAACCCTTGTTCCTTCCTATTATTGCTTATACTCTCTCTACAACAAAATTAGAAATAAGGGCAAAATAGTTTCTGCTGGGTATTGAGGGGGGGAGAGGGAGGGGGCAGAGTGGGTGGTAAGGGAGGGGGTGGGGGCAGGGGGGAGAAATGAACCAAGCCTTGTATGCACATATGAATAATAAAAGAAAAATGAAAAGAAAAAAAAGTTCAAAATGACACCACTCTCTCTTTTATTTCTGTAAGTTCCCATTCCTCTTGAAAAAAAAAAAGAAATTAAAATCTAATATGTAAATACTTAGAATAACAATGACTATATTCCTATTTAGCATAATTTAAATTCCAGATGGAAGAATATTATATATTCAGACATCTTTTCATATATGACCATTTAAATTATATAAAATTGAAAAGATTGTGTTCTTTTTCTGTGATATTAAGGATCAAATCCAGGGCCTCATGCATGGTAGGCAAGATCTCCACACTGAGCTACTCTTCCAACCCCAAAAGGTCTTTAATTTGATGATCACCATTACTTTTTAAATCCTCATTAAAATGTAGAATTACATCAGGGTAATTAAATAAATAAACTATAATGCCTTCCTATAAGTTGTTCGGGATGTTAGTACTATTTCAATAATATGTGAAAAATTTAAAAACTACTTTTTTAGAAATAAAATGACAAAATAATTTTGGCAACGTTAATAAAAACTAAATACAGAATATATACCCTTTTGTCAGTATCTTTTATAAATAAATAGGACTTATAAAATTATTTACACATAAACATTATTTGATTTAGTAAAAACAAGTTGGCACTATTACATATTTAAAAGAAAATATTGTTAGGAAATCATTTTTACAAAACAACATAGAAATTATCTTGCAGAAATCTTATTAGGAAATATATGTGAAAGATACCTTAAGACTTATGAGCACAAGAGAATAACAAGTAGAGCTTTATCTCTCATTCTGGATGGCAAGAATAAATTCTTTATTCAAATATGGCTGTCTGTTGTTGTGACTTGGATATGATTTGTGTCCCCAAAGGTTCACGCATTAGAAGCTTGGTCACAGGGTAGCTGTGTGAAGAGGTGCTGGGACCTTTAAAAGGTGGGGCCTAGTGGGAGGCCAGGAGACTAGCTCCTCCCCATCCTATCTCTGGTTTCCTGCTTTGTAATGTGTCATTCTGATGCCATGCAGCAGGATATGATGCAACCAAGAAGACTCTTGCCAAAACTGATGTTGTCCTGTTTGTACTTTTGGCCTCCAAAAACTATGAGCTAAATAAACCTCCTTTCTTTGTAAGTGCCAAGCTGAGATGTTTTGTTATAGTAACAGAAAACAGACTAACACATCAGTGCAATTCTCAAGTTCATCCACAACAAATACAGAAGATTTTTACTCCTTGGAGTCACTTAACATTCATTTTCTCTGTGTTATTTTCTTCTCTTCCACAAATGTCTTATGTGCTACAGAGGAAAGTCCCTTCTCCCAGGCAAGCAGTGGCCCATGATTGCCTTAAATCAATCAGATCCTCCCTCCTACTTACCTGAGTGATGTCTCAAGAAAGGTTCTGTGGCCCAGTTGAGAGGCTGCATATTTTACTAGATGCTTTGGAGAAAATGAAAACTGCTGGCCCTTCCTGGGGAAGACTCTTAACTCCACTGGGCAGAACAGTGCCTAAAACCAAATATGCTTTCAAAGAGTCATTGACAACACTGCAGTGCTCCTCCTGAAGCCTTCCACAGGAAAGTGAGAGCACATAGAGGAGGAAAGAGTCAAGAGCAATCACAAGGAAACAAACCCTGGCAAATAATGCCTTCCCATCTTCTCCAGAGTGGACATTTGTCATTTGTGACTGCCCATTGTATTTTAAACTTCTCTAGATTTTGATGGTGTCCTGTCTTGTGAATCTTGCCTCACTGATATAGAAACAAAACTGCCTCTCTCAAATTCTTTTGCCTCAAGCATAAAGAAACAGAACTTCATTTCTGCAATCAAATACACCCATAGGAGGAACAGAACTGCTAAGGAACTGGCAGAATGGAGTATCTCTTCAGGAGGTAGCAGTAGAGGTAGCACCTTCTGGAGGCAGTAGTGGCAAAAGCTTTGAAGAACACTGGAGTGTTTTCCAGAGGCAGAGCCTCCTCTCCTCCAGTCTTCCCAGTGATTTTGTATGTGTTCTCCTATCCTTTAGTAAACATCTTATTGCTAAAATAAGCACAGTGAACTCCATTGTCTACAGCTAAGAACCAAGTCCAGTAGCAGTTCCTCTTCAGTGTTTTATTATCATTATTGCTATTTTTGCTGGTACTGAAGTTTGAGCTCAGAACCTCACACTAGCTAGGCAAGCACTCTACTACTGGAGACACACTCCTAGCCCTTTTCTGTCTTTAGTTATTTCTTGGATAGTGTCTTGCATTTTTTTGACCATGATGTCAGACCGTGATCTTTCTACCTATACCTCACATGTACTTGGGATTTTAGGTGTGCATCACCTTGCCAAACTTTAAGCCACCTTTGGTTTTTTGGCAGTACTGGAGTTTGAACTAAGGGCTTTGTGCATGCTAGGCAGGTGTTCTGCTGCTTGAATCAAGCTCCTAGTCTTTTTAATTTAGTTGCATTTTTGTGGGGGCCAGCTGGATGTAATTCTCAATTTATGCCTCCTGCACAGCTGGGACCACAGGTGTGTAGCACCACACCCGGCTATTGATTGAGGTGGGATCTTGCTAACTTTTTGCCTGGGCTGGCTTTGAGCCATTAGCCTCCTGTTTAGCTGGGATTTCAGGAGTAAGCCACCACATTCAGCTTCAAACCACTTTTGGCAACGAGTTCTTTTATAACTTAATTCATGCTGAGGTCACAAAGACAACTTGGAAGAAAAGACAATTAAAAGGAAGACTAGCAGTAGTACTGGCAAGTATTAAACATACCCTTAGAAGTTGAAAATACCAAGTGGAAGAGAGAAAGTGAACTGTGATTTGAGTAGAGGCACAAAGGAAAAGCCCTCCATGGGAAGAGACAGGTTTGGATACAGTCCAGAACTTTAAGAATGTGGCAAGAAGATACCTTGTGGTGAAGATGCTAACCTTTGGGATGGCTTCTGGATTAAGATCCTGGAGTGACTCATGCCCTCAGATAGTCCTTCAGACCTTAAGCAGATTATTTCCACTGTTACTTCCAGGACTGAACCAGGTTATCATTGCAGATATTTAAATTCATTATTTTAATAACTTGATTGTCAGTTGATAAATAAATGTATAAATAAGGCAAGGGGAAATAGGGATAGTAGAAGGAGTCAAAAAATATATCACAGTAATCAGAAGGACACACAAAGATTAAGAGAATCCCTCCCACCTTTTTTTCTTTTTTTCATTTCTGGTGGTATGGAGTTTGAATTCAGCACTCTGCACTTGGGAGGCAAGTGCTCTATTGCTTGAGACATGCCCCCAGCCCTTTTTGCTCTGGTTATTTTGGAGATAGGGTCTCACTTTTTGCCCAGGGTGGCATTGACCACCATTCTCCTATTTTAAGGCTTACCTCCATTGCTAGATGACAGGAACACACCACTATGCCCAGCTTTTTCCCACTGAAATGGGGTCTCACAACCTTTTTCTTGTCTGTGCTAGCCTAGAACTGCGATCTTCCTCATCTCAGCCTCCCAAGCAGCTAGGGTTATAGACATGTGTCACAGTTGCCCAGCTCTGTTTTTTTGTTTTGTATGTTGACAACAAGAAGGTGAACTTATACAGATTCAGAACAGTTTCATCACTACAGAACGTTGTATGGGACTAAGTCGTTTCAGAGCAATGTGTGGCCATGGAGTGAGCAGCTGAGATTGAATGGATATGATGATGACTGGAAATGAAGAAGTCTAGGAACCATAAAGCCAGGACTCAGCAGGCCAGAGCCAATGCATTTTTGGCATACACATTGCTCTGTGAGAATCATGGCATCAGTAGAACTGAAGAGATTGATGGGGAGTGAGGAGAAACGGGAATGTGATAATGAGAAAGAGTGGAGGGTATGGTCAAATGGCACAAGCCTCAAAGGAGCTAAAAAGGAGCTCTTGACAGTGGCAATAAGACCAAGGAGAGCACTGGCTCATATACAACCCTAGACTTCATGAGGTGTGGAATAGACAAACAGCTAGCCTCCCCTAAAGATGGGTGCCAAGGAACTCGTGTCAGAAGAATCGACTCCATCTGCTTATAAATCCAAAGGGATTAAAATAGTGCAGTAGAGTGATACATCTAGACAGAAGGACAGAATAGAAGATACAGAAAGGAATTAGACCCCAATACATATAAAATATGTTCTAAAAAAAACACAAACCATTAAGAAGGGGTGATAGATGTATGGCTGCTAGACACTGGCCACTGAGCCCACCAAATATCAGAATAATTATTACATGCAGAATGTGGAAAAAATAGAAGAAAATCAAAATAAATATCAAATTTCTAGTTGGAGAAATGCTTTCTAAGTTTTAAAGAAACATGTGGCAGAAAAAATTCTTTAAAAGCTTCTGTATGTACAAAAGAAAACATGACATATATAAAAGATAAGTCAAACAGGAAAGTATTTTTATCAAATACTGAATAAGCTGATTAACATTAATGTAAATGCAACTTTTTATAGGAAGACAAAGAAAAACAATTTGCTTCTCATCTTTCCCTTGATTTGACTGAAAAAAACACAAAAAGGGATAAAGTCACAAGTGTGAAGAGGAAGAGAGGGTTTATCCATAGAAGAGAAGATTCAGAAACCTTAAATATGGAACTTCCAGAAGATGAAACATTTGAATATTTGAATCCCTGGGGTTTCAGAAAAGTGGAACGGAAACAATGGAGGGAAGTAAATAATCAAAGAACTGAAGAACTCCACTCCTTCTACAAGTAGTGTCCATGAAAGCTTGGCCTGATGAATGACAAAAGACCCCTGCTTATGAAATTTCAGATCTCCAAAGAATCAAGAAGGTCATCATATTTTCTGAAAGAAAGCAAAAGAAAAATGCCAGTTCACCAGCAAAGGCATGAGAATCTCATTGCCATGAATCCTCACCAGCACACTGACTAACAAAAAACAAAAGAGCAGTTTTAAAAAGGAGGAGGAAGCAGACCAAAACTTAGATGTCTTGGCTAGAAATTTTACCAAATGATTATCAGTTCAGAATAAATACATGTTCACAATTTCAGGTCCTAATAGAAAGTTTGGCTTATTTATATTTCTGTTTGTTTGCTTTTGGCTGTTCATTATCCAATCTGTTCTTTCTTTAGGAAATACTCCTCATTGTGTGCAGTATTAGTAGGACTCACTTCTCCACTTTTAAATGTGGAAGACAAATAGATAAATGCTCCTCTAGGATTATTTAAATTTTGCCATTGAACACTGCTCTCCAGGACTTTGAATCAGAAGCCAATGAGGTAAAGTTGAAGAGGCTAGACTAAGACATTTATAGGGTAGCAGCAATAATATCTACGGATAATAAAATTATTATTCCTGCTTAGAAAAAAAAAAACTGGCCATTCTTCATACTTGACACTGCTTGCTTCTTGAGATTTTACCTCTAATTTCTATCAAATTTGTGAGCTGTCTAGTTTATTTCTAATAGATTTCCCTCCTGCTCAGGATATTCAGTTGCTTCTGTCTGTATCTAAGACTCCTAGCTTATTCTATAATTGTCTATGTTGTTTACTTGTTAATGAAAGCCTGTTGAAGACAAGGCTTTGGTGAAACTCATTGTATCTGCAAATGAACAGTGGGGAGGGCCTGAAGATTTCAAAAGCTTCTAAACAGTCTCCTGCTTCAGAGGACCTCAGATATGTTAAAAGAAGGGCAAATCTTGACCAAATCTCTAAGTTCTCAAAGGCAAAATTAAAACCCAAGGAATGTCTATAACTTTGCTAAAACTATCTCTTATCTCTTAAAGCCACAGTGCTATGGCAGGCAATGATTTGACCATGAAGATTGCAGACAATGTCAATTAAATTCACCTCCTAATCACATCTTGATAAATGTATGTGAATCCCAGAAATGGAATTTAGTCTTCAGTTTGGAGGGGACACAGTGGCTGTAGTTGATTGCTGTACTTATAAACAAAACCATAGATTCCCAATGGTAGTCATTGCTAGACAAAGTTCAGATGCCAGAAATTCCTTGGTAAAATACAGAGGAAAGAATTCAGACTGAGATTTAGAAGGGCTAGAGTGGATTTATGAAGTGTGTCCTACCCGCCTGACACTATGTCCCTACAAAGATCCCAGAAAGCACTTTCTCTTTATGCAAGGCCCATGTCATACAAGGGTAAAAAGAGCAAGAACACCTAAGGAATGAAGAAACAGTAAATATGAAAATATATATATATAAACGTTCACGTGTCTTACATTTTAAAAGATTATTTACTGTTTAAATAAAATAATATGCTAAGGGCTTTATAACTTATGTAGAAGAAAAGTATATGACAATAACACAAAGGACAATAGGGAATAAGCAGGACTGTACTGAGCCAGGAACTGTGAAGAGTCTGGGATTTTCACCCATTTCAAGTTAAAAAGCTAGCATTGATTCTCCTTTCTCTCAAGTCTTCTGGCAGCAAAGCAAAGAGGCCCAGACTTCTGTACAGACAGTGGGTAGGTATCACAGCTGTGTCATAGAGCTAGAGAGATTTCATGCTTTTAGCATTCAGAAGCAGTCCTAATCATTCTGAGGAAGGAAAAATGTTATCTTATCCCTCAATGTTGCTTGTTGCAAACACAACCCAGGAAAAGAGTAGACAGGGTCTAACATTCTTGCCATACTTAGCAGAACTATGCAGGACACTCAAGACCCTTGGCAAATCACCTTTTACAATATATCGTTTACTATGATTTGAATGTTTGTGTTCCTCCAAAATTCCCATTGGAACTTAATTCTCACTATGGTGGCACTGAGAAGTGGAGACTACTGGGAAGTGATTATTTTCATGAAAAGAATTAATATGTCATAAAAGAAGCATCAGAGGGCTGCCTATCCCTGCTAGCTCTTCTGTCACACAATGACACATGGCCTTAGCCCTTTGTTCCATGTGAGGACACAGCAAAAGGTGCCATCTATAAAGTATAGAGCTACCTTCAGTAGACATGCAATCTTCTGGAGCCTTGATTTTGCTGTTTATAAACTACTAGTCTGTGCTACTTTATTATAACAGCATGAACTAACCACAACACTGCACAAAGGTTCTTATGTTTTTCACATAGAGAAAAATAATTCATATGACAGGGATTATAATATGCTAACGATCCCTATAATAATGTCTGTAGCAATCACCCAAAGTGAATACAAAGAGCCATGGCTGTAGCTAATAAGCTATTAGATAAAGGAAATAGAATACTAAAAGACTCAAATAATCTGAGAAAAAGAAGAAAAAAGGCAATAAAACCAAAGAACCGATGTAAGAGAAAATATATATTTGAAACTGAGACCTTCCTTACTTTATCAATAATTATAGTAAATATTTACATAAAGTTAAAATTTACTAATCACTTCAGTTAAAAGAGTGACTGTTTAAAAAAACTAGCTACATGCTATTTATAAGAAATTAATATTACATATAAAGACTCAACTAGCTTAAAAGTTACAAATGCAAAATGTATATGATGTAAAAATTAATCTTAAGAAACCTAGAGTAGTTTTATTATTAAATAAGTAGATTTCAAGACAACAATTACTATTAGATATAAAGGAGACATTTAATTTGATTATAGTGAAAGATAGAGAATAAATAAAAACCATCAGATTGAAAAGGAAGAAAATAAATTGTCTTTTACTGCAGGTGATAGGACTGTAGAGGTATAAAAATCATGAATATTTACAAAAAAATCTGCTAGCACTATTAAGTAAGTTTAGAAGGTTTGCAGGATCAATATTAAAAAAATCATTTTTACTTTTAAGTGTCTCAGTATTTCTCCAGAGAAACAGAAGTAGTAGAATGTACTTAAGCAAATTTATTGCAAGGAGTTGACATCCATGCAATACTAGGCTGGGTAGGTAATTATAAAATCCATGGGGTGGGATGTCAGGAAGGCAGATTGAAAACTCTTGCACAGGAACTGAAGCTAGAGTAGACAGGTAGAATTTCTTCTTTAGGGAATCTTTGGTTCTATTCTTAAGGCCTTCAAACTGATTGGATCACCCAGAATAAGCGAGGGTAAGCTCCTCTACTGAAAAAGGTTGCAGATCTTAATCAAGTCTATAAAACATCTCCATTGCAATGCCTAGATTAGTGATTGATTTAATAATAATGGCCAAATTAACACATAAAACTGACCACATTAAATAATAATAGTTGGGAAATAGAATGAATAATGCCACTTTCAATTGTATCAAAAAACAAAAAATACCTAAGGTAAACTTAACAAAATATGTTCAAGAGCTCTACATTGAAAATTATATTACTGAGTGAAATTAATGAAGACTTAAATTAATAGATGTTACATGTCCATAGCTTTTGACTGAAAGTCTTAAGATAGATAGTCCATTCTTAGTCCATTCTTCTAAACTTGATCCACAAATTCAATGTAATCCCAACCCAAGTCCCAGTGGGCTTTTGTGTAGAATTTGATAAAATTTAAGTGCAATTTAATAGACCTATAGTAGTCAAGAGGATTTTAAAAGAAAAAAAAAGGAACTCTTACTTATTGCTTTCAAGATATAAGGCTACAGTAATACAAACAATGGGGTGTTGATCTCTGACAAAAGTGTCCAAGTCATTCAACGTAGAATGGAAAGTCTTTTTTAATAAACACAGATGGAATTGACTAAACACACACATAGACAAATGAGCTTAGGCCAATTCCTTACATTATACACAAAATTGACTTGAAATGTATCATAGATACAATTATAAAAAACAAAAATCTTTAGGAAGAAAACACAAGATAGCTATGATAGCTAGGATTCATTATACATAAAATAAAAAAGAAAAGATAGACTTACATATCATGATAATTTAAGTCTTCTGCTCATCCAAAAACACTGTTAAGAAAATACATAGTAGCTGCACCCTGGGAATAAAATACATACAGTAATATAATGGTTGAAATGTCACATGTATCCCATAAATATATACAACTACTATTGTCAGTTAAATACACATTAATACAAAACAGACTCATGGACTACTTTATAGCGATATAAAGGAATAAACTGATATATGCTACAATATGATTTGCAAAATTTTTATGCTAAATGGAAGAATCTCGAAGATACATACTATATGATTCAACTTATGTGAAGTTCTGCAGTAGACAAATAAACTATAGTGAAGGAAAACCAGTGATTTTCTCTGCAGTGGGGATGGGATGGGAATGGGCTCCACTGGGAAGTTCATAGGGATCTTTCTATGGTGGTGAAAATGTTCTCAATTTTAATAGAAGAGGTTACAGGGCAGTGGGCAATTGTCACAGCTCACTAAAGTGTAAACTTAAGATAGATGCATTTTGCAGTATGTAAATTTTCCTTCATTCACAATGAAAAGGAAAAAAATGCCTCCAGGGCTTAACTTTTGGGTTAAATCACCCTGGAGCTGAGCTGAGTTGTTTCTTAACACAATATTTTTGCATGATTTGATTTGTGACCATTTGTTTGTATTACTTTGATTAAAATTTGTTTAAAGTATTCCTACAGATTTCCAAGTTAAGATGGTAGAATAAAAGCATCTGAAACTCTCCCTACCCCCAACCTTAATGACAGAATAACAAAAAGGAACAAAACAGTCAATGTACCCCAGATTAAATCACAGGAAAGAGCAGAACTGCATGCCATGCAATTCGAAATGTGCAACTCAAAATGGGGAGTGGGGTGGGGTGCTTACCTTGAATGCACTCATCTTCATTCTTTGTAGTAAAATATAATTCCTAGTCTAAACCACCCTATCCCCAACATACACACACAGTTGGCAAGAAATGTGAGTGAAAAGCATTTAAAAATTATATAAGACATTGAAGCATAGCAAAATGCAAACCAAAACAGAGAAGGTCCACCTGCAGGGATAGAAGCATGGCTCAAGTGGTAGAGCATCTGCCTTGTAAGCACAAGGACATGAGTTCAAACCCCATGAGTTCAAACTGCTAAAAACAAACAAATGAAAAGTTGCACCTGCACAAAGAAGAATATGGGAATTTTTAATTTAAATGTCCTTGTGCTGGCTCAAAACTAAGAAGAAAACCAACATTATCTTATATGAATCTGGAAGGTTTAGCTAGGTATATTACTCTACTTAAAAAAATGAGTGGTTAAGACTAAGTAAATAGGTAAGAATGGATATTGCATAAGTTACTAGTAACATGCTACAGATGACAAATCTTAACTAGAAGAGAAGAAACACATGAAATTTGCCTAGGAAATGTTTGTTGTAAAGCAGATAATGAAAACCTAGTAGAAGTAGAGAATCTGAGAGAGAGAGAGAGAGAGAGAGAGAGAGAGAGAGAGAGAGAGAATAAACAATAGAATTAAATGAAAAGGAAAACTTTACAGCCAAAAACTTAAAATATAAATTAAGAAGCAAAAGCAGGTCAAATGAAACCTCACCTAAATTTGGCAAGTATAGACTTCACTGATAAGCAAATTGCCAAAAAAAGAAAGAAGTTTTGAGATAACTACATCCAACATAGATGGAAAAGACAGGGAAGTTAAAGTAAGTGGAGAACAAATAGAACAAGGCAAAGATATCTTGTGTCATAGAAGTAAGGAAGTCAACATACAGAATTGAAAAGATATTCAAAGGTAAAACAAAAACATTTTTCCTGAAAATAGTAAGAATTGAATCTATAGACTAAATACACTATATTCCAGGAATAAAATTGTAAGTGGTGATATATACTGAAACATGTCTTGGATAAAGTCATAAAACTTCAAAAATAATAATGGCATCTTCCAGGGAGGAAAAAAAAAACAGGTGGTGTGTGGGGGTGGGAGGAAGAGGCAAACCAGTTTGATCACATACTGATCCACAGTTAAACTCAATGCCATCAGAAAATGTGGTACTAATCTCCAAATGCCTAATGAAATGCACATGTTACACCACGGTATTACACCTTATACCCAGCTGGACAATTATTCACTTAAAAAGGCAACAGACATTCTCAAACAAGAGATATGCTTAAATAATAGGAATTTGTAATAGCTTTTAAGCAACATAATAAACCACGTATATGTAACAGCTAACCATTTTTGATGGGAAAAAAAGCAATGACATCATGAAAATATTTTGCTCAAGTAAGAAAGAAATGATATAAGAAAGCATAAAGTTATGGGGTCAATTTTAAATATATTATAAGAGAGGCTAGAGATGTACCTCAGTGGTAGAGCAGGCGGTGTAGTATGTGTCATTTGATCCCCACAACCAAAAAAGAAAAAGATATATAACAAGGAATAAACTGTCATAGGATGCATCATTAGAGAAGGGAAATGTTGCATTGGTAAATTATAAGTTGTGAAAATAACAATAAAACAAACCAAAATTTGGAGGAATTCCTTTTGTATCCATCTTACCTTTCTTAGTTATGTCAATAACTTAGTTATAAGTCAATAAATTAACAAACGGGAGTGTAAGTATGTTGTTTTTCTGTTATAATACCAATGATCAGAACTAAGAATATCATAACAACAACAAAAAATCAGAAAGCGAGAAAGTAAAAAAAGGTAGGAAAAAATGTAATATGCTAATTATCTGGTCTTTCATTGAAAACATCAAAAATGCTGTGTAAGGCTGTTATAATAAGAAGTTATGGCAGGATAAAAAAATATATACTGACAAATGTTTCCATAGCAACATCTAAATAGAAATTTATAATTTCAAATTATAATTATAATATTTATTATAATTCCAAATTATGAGACAAAAACATTCACTTCATATACTAAACCAAAGTAATGGCAAGATAATCCTTGTACAGAAAGGCAAAAAAAAAACCATTAAAACAATCTATATACATATATAATTGGTTGAAAAATTAAAACCAATCATGTTTGTGACAGCCAATGTACTTACAATGTTTCACACACTCAACAGTTTTGGATAAAAACAAACTGAACAATATGTTGAATACACAAGAAGCACCTAGAGCAAAAAGATGCAATAACAGCAAGCACAAATTGAGACATAAATATCAGTATCACAAAGACTAAATTTAAAGCCAGTGATACCCAAGATAGAGGCATACTTTATGAGTATAAGGAACAGAAGTTACACTGAAAATATAGCTACCATAAATGTGCATGCTTGTAGTAAAAGAACACATAGACTGCAGGAAACAACATATGGACAGAAGCACAGTGCGAGCAGATTTTAATTTCCCTCTATACATTTATGAGAGATTAGCTACACAACAATAGAATATGAATGATATAATCAGTAGACTCAGCAGCAGCTGTCCCAGAATCTAGATCATAGAAAGCTGTACACGCTTCTCTTTTCAAACTCTTACAGAACATTCACAAAAGGCAATGCTATGTAAAGAAATAGATGATTTCCAGACATACACACACTGTTACACTGTTACATGAATATACTTCAAGATAACTAGACATTAGCTATCATAAAGAGATAGGTCGATAATTTTCTTTTCTTGTAATGTCTCTGGTTTTGATATTAGAGGAATGCTGCTGTCAAAGAATGAGTCAAAATGTTCCTTCTGCTTCTATTTTCTAGAACGCTGACATTGTTTATCTTTTAAATGTTGAAGGAAATTGTTAAAAGTTCGGTGGATTTGCAACGCCATTGAAACCATCCAGGCCTATTGGAGAATTGCTAATTATTGATTCAATTTCTTTAACAGATGTACAACTCTTCAGACTACCTGTCATCCCAGTGTGAGTACTGGTAGTTGGTCTTTCAAGCCATTCATTCGCCCATTTCATTTAATTTATAGCATAGTTGTTTATACTATTCCTTTTTTATCTTCTTTATGTACATGGATAAGTAGTGATGGTTCATTTATGTTATTCACTTACGTTATTTTCATCGAATTTTTGGGGGGGGTGGGACTGGGATTTGAATTCAGGGCTTCTCACTTGCAAAGCAGGCACTCAAACTCTTGAGCCACACCTTTATTCCATTTTGCTCTCATTATTTTGGAGATGGGTTCTTGCAAACTATTTGCCCAGGCTGGCCTCAGACCTCGATCCTCCTGATCTTAGCCTCCCAAGTAGGTAGGATTAGAGTTGTGAGTCAATGGTACCCAGCTTATTTACATTATTAACAATTTTTATTAAAAATAAAAATTGGTTAACTTGACTGTAGTTTATCAATTGGTTGTATTGATTTTCCTGTTTTCAATTTCATTGATATCTGCTATAATTTTTGTTTCTTTTCATCTATTTACTTTAAATATATTTTACTCTTTTTCTAGTTTCCTAATATGGAATTAGATCATCAATGTTAATAAAAATTCCTTCTTCTCTACTATGTGCATTCAAATTTCCCTCTAAGTACTGCTTTCATTGTACCCATATACTCTAATGAGTTTCCATTTTTCATTTGGTTCAATATATTCTTATTTTTTATGTGTAGTTTTTAGAAGTGTTTTGTCTTATCTCCAGATACTTTGGTATTTTCCACCTTTCTGTTAGTTGGTTTCTAGTTTACTTGTATTGTGGTCTAAAAATAAGTATATCATATATGATTCCTATTCTTTCACTTACATTTTGGTAAGGTGTAGTTTTATGGCCATGGGTGTCTATCCTGGAGGACATTCTACATAATCTTGAGAAGAATGTGTATTCTGGCACTATTTGATGATGCATTTTGTAAAATTCAACTAAATCTAGTTCAATGGTGGCAGTGTTCAGTTCAGGTATCTTCTGCTAGCTGGATCTGGTAGAGGGCTGTGCACAGTTTTAACAATTACCAACACCTTGTCACTTCATTTCAGCAAGTACTTCCTTTTTTTAAATTGTTTTATTATTCATATGTGCATACAAGGCTTGGGTCATTTCTCCCCCTGCCCCCACCCCCTCCCTTACCACCCACTCCACCCCCTCCCTCTCCCCCCCACCCCCTCAATACCCAGCAGAAACTATTTTGCCCTTATCTCTAATTTTGTTGAAGAGAGAGTATAAGCAATAATAGGAAGGAACAAGTGTTTTTGCTGGTTGAGATAAGGATAGCCAAACAGGGAGTTGACTCACATTAATTTCCTGTGCGTGGGTGTTACCTTCTAGGTTAATTCTTTTTGATCTAACCTTTTCTCTAGTTCCTGGTCCCCTTTTCCTATTGGCCTCAGTTGCTTTTAAGGTATCTGCTTTAGTTTCTCTGTGTTAAGGACAACAAATGCTAGCTAATTTTTTGTAACTTCCTTTTTTAAATCCCCTGGGATGAAATTATCTCCATTTCATGTTGATAGGAGATGGGTGAGGTTGAGTAAATTTTTAAAAATTTGCTATTAAAATAATTTTTAAAAAGCTAAGTTTACAGAAAGTTGCAAAGAAAGAGCAGAGAGATCCTATTTGATCATCGACCAGTTTTTCCCAATGGTTACTTCTCTTCACAAACAACATACAAACCAGGAACTGACATCAGCACAATGAGTGTGAATTGTACTGTGTGTCATTTTATTTATGTGCAGATTTGGGTAAGCAGCACCAGGCAGTTAGAGAACAATTCTCTCACCACAATGCTCTCCCTGTGCTCACCTTTATCCCTGTACGCATAGCAACATCTTACCCACGTGGTAACCTTACCTTCCTGTAGGTGCCTTTACCCTCCTCTGTTTATTAGGGGATTTTCTTAAATATTTCCTATACATACATTGAGGAAAGCATGAGACAATGTTATAATTTTGTTTAAATCATCAAGCATAATTTAGAAAAATCAAGAGAATTTAAACATATTTCACCAATATTCACACCTATTTTCCCATATTTATAGTCTGAGATTATTCCTTCTTTCTCAAAGTTTCAGTATTCCTTCTGTTATTTAATTTCTGCTTAGAGAATTTGCTTTAGCCATTACTTTGGTACATCTGCTGAAGACAAATTCCTTTTCTTTTTCTTCATCTGAAAATGTCTTCTTCCCTGTACTACCTGAAGGATATTTTTACTGGGTATAAAATTATGACTGGCAATTCCTTCTGTCTTCCATGGTTTCTGATCATTTCACTCACTTTTCCCCTACAGGTAAAGTGCCATTCCTCTTATTGTATTTTATATATATATATGTGTGTGTGTGTGTATTATATAAAAATATTTATTGTATATTGTATATACTGTATATTTATATATATAGTATATATATATATATATATATATATGTGTGTGTGTGTGTGTGTGTGTGTGTGTGTGTGTGTGTAGTGGTACAGGACCTTGTGTTTGGTAAGTAGCCCCTCTACCACTGAGCCACACTTCCAACCTTTTTATTTATTTATTTATTTTTATTGTTTTATTATTCATATGTGCATACAATGCTTGGGTCTTTTCTCCCCGCTGCCCCCACCCCCTCCCTTACCACCCACTCCACCCCCTCCCTCTCACCCCCACCCCCTCAATACCCAGCAGAAACTATTTTGCCCTTATCTCTAATTTTGTTGAAGAGAGAGTATAAGCAATAATAGGAAGGAACAAGAGTTTTTGCTGGTTGAGATAAGGATAGCTATACAAGGAGTTGACTCACATTAATTTCCTGTGCTTGTGTGTTACCTTCTAGGTTAATTCTTTTTGATCTAACCTTTTCTCTAGTTCCTGGTCCCTTCTCCTATTGGCCTCAGTTGCTTTTAAGGTATCTGCTTTAGCTTCTCTGCATTAAGGGCAACATTCAAGTAAGGTTTCACTTTTGTTCAGAGTGTTAGTGGACATTGATCCTCCTACCTATGCCTCACACATAGCTGGGATCACAGCCGTGAACCACCATTCCTGGCTAGTTTGTTGAGATGGGGTCTCCTGGTCAGCCTGAACTTAACTTGAACTGCAATCTGTGATTGCAGATCTTTGTAATCATCACCTCCTGAGTAGCTGGGATTTTAGGTGTGAGCCACTGTGTTTGGCTCTCAATATATTCTTGTCCTTTGTTTTTATAACTTTGTGATGAGTCTTGGTGTGGTCTCCTTTGGATTTATTCTCTAATAGGCTTTGTGAATCTACATGTTTATGTCTATTGTCAAATATGGGGAACTTTCAACCATTATTTCTTCAAGTAAGTTTTAAGCAACCTCTACCTTCTCCTCTTCTTTTGAGGTTCTGAAAACTGAATGTTATTTTTTTTTTTATAGTCTCAGGCTTGATGATTTTGCAGTATCTTTTCTCTAGTTTTTTCAATTTCAGCAATTCTATTCTATCTTCAAGTTCATGGATTCTGCTGTCCTCTTCACTTTGCTATAAAGCCATGATGCTTAGTCACTTTAATAATTGTATTTTTCAGTTCTGAAGTTTCCATTTGGTTCTTCCTTATACTTTCTATTTCTTTGCTGGTGCTTTCTATCAGTTTTGTTTGTTTGTTTGTTTGTTTGTTCTCATTTGTTTCAAGCATGTTCACAGGTATTTACTGAGACATTTTTATCATGGCTACTTTAAGAACATTGTCAGATAATTCTGACATCTCTGTCATCTTGTGCTGGTATATATATATGTGGAGTTGGGTTTTTCTGGGTCTTGATATGTGAGGAGTTTTCAGTTGAATCTTGGCCTTTATGCTGTGTGACATTAGACCGTATTTCAGTTGTCTGTTTTAGCAGCCTTTCTGACCCTGCATGGGTGGAGAGGGTGGGAGATGGAGGCAGTGCTGCCTTGTTACTGCAAGATGGTGGTGGTGAGGCAGGTGAGGTTAGGGATAGTACAGGACTGCCCCTCCTCTTCACTCAATGGCCCCTCCCCCTAGTCCACAGGCAAGAGGAGCCAGGTGATGACAAATTGTCTCCCCATATCCGAGGTATAAAAACAACCTACCAAGAGACCCTGGTCCTTCTCCTCTCCCTTACCTGGCAGAACAGGTGACTCCCCTTCCCTCAATAAAGCTATTCTACCTCACACCATCCATGAGTTCTGCTTGGATTCTTCCACTTGGAATGCAAGGAGTAAGATCTTCTAAAAACAGTATGCTGATAACAGTGGGAGTCCAAGTTCCACACTCAGCCTCTGTTGGCACCCTTGGGGAGAGGATCACGTTGGCATTGCAGGACAAGGGTGGGAGCACAGGCTCTTCACCTTAACTCTTCTGTACCCCTCTAGCTGAGGGTGGTTGGCACCTCATTACTGCTCCCCAGGCCTTACCATGACACATGGAGGGTGATGGCCTCATTATTACTGGGCAGTGGTAAAAATCCTGCTCCTCTACAGTATCTCCTCAGACCATATCTTAGAGGATAGGGACACCTTATTACTGTAAGTCCGGGTGTGGGAGAGTTAATTTTGAATGCCAACTTGACCTGGATGCCTAGGAAACCAGTGCATGTATGAGGTCTTTCCAAAGATTAAGGGCATATTGAGAAAGATTCACCCTCAATGAGAGCGGACACCATTCGATTGGCTGTGGACCTAAGGGACAGGAGGCAGAGGAAAGGGGAACCTTGCTTCTGGCTCCTCTTTCGGGAGCAGGGTACATTTCTCCTGTGGCTGTCCTTGGGCAATAGACTTTGGATTTTCAGCCTTAGTTGTCTGGGACTTGTATGATGGCTTTCTCTCTAGCCTTCAATCTCCAACTAGAGGCTGTGCTGTCAGCCTCCCTGGTTCTGAGGCTTCTGGCTTCAGGAACTCAGCCATGCTACTGACTTCTCTGGCTTTCCAGTTTGAAGGACAGCCTAATGGGGCTTTTCAGCCTCTGTGATCACATGAGCTGCTCCCCTAGCAAATCCCTTCATATATAGTTATATGTTTTATTGGTTCTGTTTCTCTGGGGACACTGACTACTACAAGGAAGAATTCCAGATTCTCCTTGGGCTGATATCATTCTTGCACAGGGGGATAAGTCTGAGCTTCCCTCTTGGCCTCAGCTTTCTCTGCCTCTATTTAGAAGCAGGTAAGGGCCAACTTACTACATCCCAGAGTAGATGAAAGTCTAGGCTCCCTACTTGGCCTTTGTTGGTGGAGATAACCACAGATTTTCTTTGATGTTTAACTTGTAAAACAGTTATTGTTTGAAAGGTTTCTTATTCTTTTGCTAGAGCTAGCTGGTTTTCTTGGGGTTTTTCCTTGGTCTGTACCAGTTGGCATTTCTAGGTTGCCAGCTTCTCTAGCACCCAGAAAGGGATACATACATGAGGAGGTGACCACCTCTAAGTCACCCTCAGGTCCTGAGGCCACATGCCAGGCTGCCTTCTCACCACTATTTCCTATCCTCTTATGCACATTGGGTCTTCTCTTTCTCCAGTGTGTTTAGCTATGTGTATTTAACAAGAGGACTAGAAAAAAATTCTATCGATCCGTCTCTTTAGAACCCAGCCTTTGATTTTCTTTATCTTAAATCAAATCCCAAGCATCATACTTCATCCATATAATCTTTAGTCAGTATAATACTAGTAAGTTTATTATTTAAAAATATAGCCATGAGACAATTGCTGTCCCCCCAAAATAGAAAATAAATTGTTACTACCTAATAAACTGCCTTCAATTTCCTCCTGATTGTAAAAATGTCATTTTCTTCATGTCAAAATCCCAGAGAAGATACGAACATTATTTTTGGTTGCTGGACAAAAACAGTTTTCTTCTCTATCCTTTTCTCCTATCATTTATTGAAGAAACTTAGTCTAAGTACCCCACATTCTAAGTGTAGTTGATTATATTGTTGACATATCATATACGTCTCATGGCCCTGCCCCATAATTCCTGGAAACTGGGAGTTGAATGTAGAGGCATGGTTACACTGAGGATCAAATTTTATTTATTTTAATTATATATTTACTTATTTATTTATAGACAGGTTCTCACTGTGTAGTCCAGGCTGGCCTTGAACTTGCAATCCTCCTGCCTCTCCTTCCCTAATACTAGGAATTACAAGCATGTACCAACATATCCAGCCGGATTCAGTATTTTTTGACTAAAATAATTCATGGTGGTTTTGTATCTCTCCTATTGTACCACACAAATATACACATAATGTGCAGTTGCATCACTTTTAGAGGCTCATTTCTCAATAGGTTCTGGTGGTAACAGCTTGAATGGTTCATTAAAAAGCTTCCCATGAACTTTCACTCAGTGCAGGGCTGCTCAAACAAAATGCAGTTTGTGCATTGATATTGAAAGTGGTAAAGGTAGTACTTTGTAATGGGAGATGGCCCTGAGCATTCTAGGATGTTTAGCAGCACCTTTTGACCTCTCACAACCCCACTTGACACTGTCTGTGACAATCAAAAAAATGTCCACAGATATTGCCAAATACCCACTGGGGAGAAAATGGCCCTCAGTTGAGAACATCTGACCTCATGGTTTTAACCTTCATCGGTAACTATTTCTGGGTCTACTATTTCAGTAATATTTGAAAAACCCCCCACCTCAATTCTATCATTTTCAAAAGAAATATTTTCTCTGAGTCTGTTCAGTAAAAGTAGAATGTTTTATTATTTTATCAGTACTTTTTAAATAATCAGCTATAACCTCCAAAAGTGATCAATTAACTATTTGGAGTATTGTTTGGAACTCTTAAATATTTTCACATTTCATGTGTTTGGTCAAATTTGCCATTATTTTCTTCTTGATGCTCAAGTTCCTTCATCTTTACACTGAAAGACCTATTTCAAGTTAGCTCTGATTTCCTTTGACACAGGACTAGTAGAGTGGTAATTTTCTTACTTTGGTAATAACAAGATAATACAGACTAACCTTAAACATTTCCTGGTCCACATCTTGAATCAATCATTTACCCAAGGAGTACTGATTCCTTTTACCACAAATGGTATTTAGGGACCACAGTCTAGTCACAAAGGGTGTTTATTGTTGGTGAGCTGTCAGTATTTCTAGGTCTCTGCTTTGTTTTCCCTTTTTCTCTCTTTCTTATACACATTATTACCACCAAATGAAATTTCAAACTTTTTCATTTCATTCTGCTTAGACTTTACTAAAGATGTACAATTCAAATATGTTTAAATAACATTTCAAGTAATTGCTCATTTTGTGGCTAAACTATCAAGTGACAGTTTCATTTATTTACATACATGGTTTCAAATTAGAACTGTAAAACTAGACATATTTTTAAAGGTCTAGCTTCCATCATCATTCCTCTTACATTCTCCTCTTCCCCTAAGTAATAACCATTTTTTATGGGATTTAGTTTATACTTCTATTAAGATAACCCCAAATGCATAACACAACAAGGCATTATACAATATACAAAATCCTACCTCTTGCATTTATAAAATTATTGTAAAAATCGACATAAATTTACACTTTATCCATTGTTAAGTGTACCTACAATTCAGTAGCATTAAGTACATTCTCACCATTGTGCAACTATCACCACTATCCACTTCCAGAACTCGTTATTATTCTAAATAGAAACTTTCTACCCATGCAAGGTAACTCACTGTTCTCCTCTCCCTCTGGTCCTGTTAACCTACTGCCTTTTCTGTTGGCACCTTTTAAAAAAAAACTATCACTGCTACATATCACTTATAGGAGGGGAGAGTCCCCATCACTCATTTCTATGATTGTATTGTATTCCACAGAATGAATTAAACCATATTCAGTCAGCTCTTCATTGTTCAGATGTTTATCCTTCTAGTCTTGCTATTGCAAACAGTACTTCAATGAACAGTCTAAAGAATCCATTATTTCATATTTTCCCAAGTATTTTTGTATAGATTCCTAAAAGTGGTATTACTGGGTTAAAAGGAATAGGCACCTGAGATTTTATCACATTTGGATTTCGTGTAATAGGTAGAGATGAATCATAAAGCACTAGGTAGTAAACGAAAAATCATAGCATGTTTTAACTGTGTAATTAAAATGCTTTAGCCCAAGAGGTGTTTTTATTTAGCTCTTTTAGTTAAAATGAATATTTGTTTGAATCAAAGTATAGGAAAAATGCCTCTGACTGCTCTAATTGCAATAAATTGATGCCCCCATGAAATTATGTAACTCCTTTTTCTCCTGCTTTATGAGACTATTCTAAGAAGGGCTACTATCCTGAGTTTTGTCTGCCAGCTATGGCTATGACTACATTGAAGAAAAAAAGAAGGGAGCTGTGCCAATTTTGTGAGACTTATCAAATAGTGTGTTTGTGTGTGAGTGTGTGTGTATATATATATATATATATATATATATATATATATGAAGAGAGAGAGAGAGAGAGAGAGAGAGAGAGAAAGGAGAGGGAGAGAGAGAGAAAGAGTTAAAGTATGGCTCTCTAGATTTAAATAATCCAGACACTGTTCTTTACCATTTCCCAAACTGTACTTGAATGGTCATTCCTAGTTTTCAGAGACGTTTGACTTTTTCTTAATTATGAAATTCCATTGACTGAAAGCCAGGACTAGGTGGGCGCAGAGACACGCTGAAGTTAAAGGAGGGTTGCACGCATAGCCAGGGTTTAATCATTAATCTGGAGTCCAAGCCAGAAACTAAAGCCAATCCCCATTTACCACCAGGCCGCCGCGGGGACCCCAAGCTCTAAGAACAACAAAAGTTCAGGGTCTCTAACCCCTCCCTGGATGCGAACTCTGGCTGAGTCCTGACAGGGTCACTCGAGGCAGATCCCCTGCAGCTCCCTGGGACCGCGGCGCCAGAGCACTGCCTAGGCTCCCTGGGGCCGCGTGAGCCGATCTTGGAGGCTGGGGACGCACTTGCAGCTGGACACCCAGCCCCTCTGCCGGTCCTGCAGACTGACGCCGTCCCCTGTGGGGCGGTGTGGTAGAACTACGGGAGGCCTGGCCTCCTGGAATTGAGGCTGCAGTCAACTCTAGCATGAACCTCTCTATTCCTGGCTTGCTGCGAATCCCCCCACCTTGGGTCTGTGTCCAGCTCCAGCTCTTGGTCCCCGCAAAAGAACCACTTCTCAGGTTTTCATCTTCAATCCTTCGGCCTCTGTCCTGCTTGGAAGTTCAACTGTAGAGTCGCCGAGCCCGGTGCGCTTGGACACAGACCCCAGTCCATGGTCCGCGGGACACGGGAGGGCGGAGAAGGGGAAGGGGCTGCTTCTAACTCTTTCCCCAAATCCAATCCCGAACCGCCCCCTCCCCCGCCGTCTGCTCGCTTTGTACAGGCAGTCAAAACAGAGCGAGCCGCCAATTGGGGGGGACGGGAAGCCAAGCCGCCTAGCGCCTCACCCCCTCCAGCCGGCCCCCTGGCCCCCTCCTCTCGGCCCCCGCACTTCCCTCCCCTTTCCCACTTCTCTCCTCGCCCTAACCTCTCCCCCCATCCCCCCTCATTTCCTCTCGCACCCGGGCTCGCCAATCCCTCTTTCCAAGTCCTTCTTCCAGCCCCGGCTTTCCTCTCAGGCTCGCCCCCCTTCTCCGCAATCTGGGTCCTCTCCCCTTCCTCCGCCCTGCCCCCCTTCCTGACTCCTCCCCTCCCCCAGTCCCTCGTTCCCCTCGTTCCTCTCCAACCGATCGCCCCTAACCCTGTCCCCGCCTACTCTACGCCTCGGGCCCCTGGGTCCCGGCTGCGCTCCACGTGTGGACTGCTGCGCCCCGGCCCCCACTGACAGCCGCCGCCCGCCGTCCCGCCCCGCGCCCCGCCGGGGCTCTAAAACCCCCGCGCCGCGCCCTCCTCCGCTGCATCTTCCCCAGCGTCCAGCCTCCTGCCCTCCCTCTAGCCCGCTGCTCGCCCCGGCCCCGCGCACCTCCGCCAGGCTCTGCAGCCGCCGCCCGCCCGTCGCTGCCCGGTGGGACTCCAAGCGAGCCCCGAGGAGAACCTCCTCTTCTTTTGGGGGCAAGTTTTGTTTGCTTGCCTGCTTCTTTCTGGTGACTTTTGCAACTTTTCCAAGATCTGTGCCCGGAGCGCACGGGAATCAGCTGAACCACTGCGTGCAAGCCATTTTTTTTTCTTTTTTCTTTTTTTCCCTCTTCCTTGTGAGGTCCGCTTTCTTTGTAACTTTACGCCGCGGCTGCTCGGGTTACTTTTGTAATTTCCCGCCCCCACCCGCTGGCGGTCCTGGAGTCGCTCGGGGCCGTGGCCCGGGGGATGCAACGTGGACCGCGCGGGGCTGCCGGCTGCATTGCCACCGCGCCTCGCCGCCCACTGCGCTAGAGTCCGAGCCCCGCGCCCTGCGTCTCCCGCAGCCAGGGGCCAGAGATCGGTCCTAGGCTCCCGCTATAGCAGAATAGGAGCCCAAGGGAGTCCTGGGAGCGGACGAAAGGCTTGTTAGTACCTGAGTTTTTTCTGGCCGCGCAGATTTTGTCTTTGATCGCTCCCTCTCCGCGGGCTTCCGTCCGCGCGCTCTCGGCCCCGGCGATGGGGAGACGGAGACCGCTGTGTGTCCAGCCCTACTTCTTGTGGCTAGGCTGCGTGGCGCTCTGGGCGCAGGGCGCAGCCGGCCAGCCTCAGCCTCCTGCACCTAAGCCGCTTCGAACCCAGCCACCGCCGCAACAGGTCCGGCAGGCAGCTGCGGGTTCCGAAAGCGGGTTCGTGGCGCCCGAGTACCGGGAGGAGGGCACCGCAGCAGCTAGCCGCGTCCGCAGGCGAGGACAGCAAGACATACTACGAGGGTAGGTGGACAGGCGTCCCTGCGCCCGGGGTGGCTGGGTTTTTTTGGGGGGACCGCGGCTTGGCTCCTTTCCATCCCATCCCCTTCATAACTTTGGTTCTGGTGGCTGCAGACGCAGGCTCCTTCACCAAGAGACTACAAGACCCCGAGAACCCCCGGAGTGTCTCTCCCTTTTCCTCAGCAATCCCGCACCTTAGCCCGTAGGGCGGGGGTTGGGCGGGGAATGGGACAGGGGACCCCCAGGTGCGGATCACAGAGCATGTGCAAGGTTTGTGGTGCTAGAAAAGATTGCGGATGTCAGGCAAAAAGTGGGCCTGGGTCCGCCTGCGCTGGGGCCAGTGGACTTTGCCTGTTCCCCACCGTCGGGGGCGCCGCTCCGCAGCCTTTTGTTTGAGGACGTGTGCGGGGCTTACAGTTGGTTCTCTAATCAGCCCTAGCGCTCCACCTTTCGACGTGCCTTCTTTGACACTTGGGGCCAAAGTAACAGTTGATCAAGGAGGAATGGATTTGGGAAGGAGAGCAAGGATTTTGAAACGCAATGTTCCCTTTGTTCTCTGCATCCGGAGGCTAGAATAGTAGCAAATTATATGTTTTCATGTTTCCTTTCTCCTTTTAAAAAGGCAAGCAAGGCAGGACACATGAAAGGGACTGTTTAGAGCTCTGGGACCCTCCCCCATTCCTGCTTCTAGCCCACATACTTCCACATCTGCTTCCCAAACCCCATGAATTTGAAGTGTTTTGATTTGTTTGTTGCCCTGAAATCTACTTGCTGGGGGCTTTGCTTAGAAAAACACTTCTGTGTTGCAGCACCCAGCCCTACAGTGTGTGTGACTGTGCTTGTCCCTTGCAGGCCCAACGTGTGCGGCTCCAGGTTCCACTCCTATTGCTGTCCCGGATGGAAGACACTCCCTGGAGGAAACCAGTGTATTGTCCGTGAGTTCGGCTAGGCCTGGAGCGTCCCATATCAAGGCCCACCTTGCATGCAGTGTTTTGGACACATGGTTGCATTTACAATCCATTGGCCGTATAGCAGTGATAATCCCAACATCCAGTTGCAGTGGTAGGGAAGAAGCTACCAGTTTGCAAGTCAGTTCAGACTTTACTTACAGACTTCCTTGAAGGGCAAGAAGGATAAAGGTTTTAAAGAGGCTTTGTGGAAAATCTTTTTGGGTCAATTAATGCAAACTGAAGGGGAATTGTGTAACAGCAATTCTCTAGGTAACTCACAGACACTTTTTCTTTTTTAAAAAGTCTAGATAAGACTTCAGATGCTGCTGAGGTTTAGGGTTTCTGAAGATCAAGCTTTCTTAGGCATTTACACAAACCACTTTATTATCTCTGGTTTCATTTCAACAGCCTCATAGCAAATAATCTCATGGACTTTGAATTGACCCAAGTTAACAAAAGTTTTTAAAGAGAGAACTCATCCAAGAGGCTTGACTTGGAGTGCAGTGAGGCATTTAAATTTAGGATCTCCAGATCCCAAATCTCATAGTGTATAGATTTCTCAAGTGAGAATGTTAGATCTGGAAATATTCTGTGTATCTGACTTTTAAAGTTTTGGTTATTTTATTTAGTTTTCCAAGTTCTACTTGAAGAGCACATCCGTTATTTCCCACCCACATGATCAAGCCCTCTGCAGTGCTTATTCCACAGGGCTGTGGATTTGTGACTTGACATGTGATGGGTCTTTTCCTATGTGTTTATATAGGACAACCACATTTGTCTAGTCTGGAGGAAAGCCAGCTATCACAGGCAGGACATTCACTTAGAGCCAGTCTTGACTTTAGGTTGACCTTGATGTTTTCCAGGGAGCAGATAATTATGCAACTGTGAACAGAGAAAAAGCCACACTAGCCGAAGGAAAATGTGGATGTAGTGGCATTTCTAACTCTGTATTTATTGGTTTTGTGGGTTAGATATGGACTCTTAATGCTATTTCTGGGCAGTTTTTAAAAAGGAAAGAAATCTCAAGTGTCCTAAAGACTATTTTTTTCTAGTTTTTAACACAAAATCCCACAGTCTTTTGTAATGAGACAAAAATATGAAACAACAACTATATTCTTTTAGGTGATCTATAAATATTTCAAATAAATCCTCCAATTATAAGCCTCCACATTTATTAAAAAGAAAGAAAGAGTGTCGCTTTCTCTCCTCTCCAACACAGATTGTACGTGAGGCATTTGTGGAAGCTGCACTTACTCTTTCAGGCCAGTAGGGCATTACCTTGGTTGCCTTACACTTCCATGGTTTTCTAGAATCCTGAAATAGCTAATGTCACTCACCGCACACCTGCCATGCTAGTCAGGAGTGACTTGGGCCCTTTGGAAAATCTGAGTCACTAAATGTAATGATTGTGGCTGCCATTATTGAGTTGGAGAACAGCCTAGGAGAAGGGATTGGTTTATGGTATGTGTTGAAAATCTGTAAAGTCAGATTTTATTGGATCAGTGTGGAATGGGAATTCCAGAGAGCACAGCCGGCCAGAGTACTTGCAGTAGAAATAGTATGCATGGCTCACTGAGTGTCAGCTTTAAATACTTTTGGTCTTTGAGTAACATTGTCCCTCTGCTTGTTTAGAGTATCAGTTTTGAAAGTCTCAGAGTAGCTGGGCACCCATGGCTCAGGCCTATAACCCTAGCTACTCAAGAGGCAGTGATCAGGAGGATCATGGTTTGAATCCAGCCAGAGCAAATAGTTCCACGAGACCCTGTCTTGAAAAACCCTTCACATAAAAGGCTGGTGGAGTGGCTCAAAGTGAAGGCCCTGAGTTCAAGCCCCAGTAACACACACACAAAAAAAAAGAGAAAGTCTCAGAGTAAAAGTGACTGTTGCAGCCTTCATTTCTACTACTTGAAATATTTAAGTTCTTATGACATACATTGGGATTTACATGTATCAGAAATATATAAAAAGCATAAACCTTGAAATTATCTTTGTATTGCTAAGAAATATTGATGACATTTGCATCAAGAAATACCTGCAAAAATATTTATTATAAGCACATTAACAAAGTAATTGAAGCACCTGAGAGTACTTTGTGCACAAAATTAGTGCACAAAATAGAGGAAGGATGTATTACTGTATGAGTCTCACCTAACTTTAACTTTTCACAAACTGCATTAAATTCAGTAATTCAATTACGTTGACATTTCAAAGGATAACATATGGGGAAAATAATGAAATTAAAACCTTGTAAATTTAAAATCAAGAATTTTTAATTCCAGTCTTTCCTGATAATAAGATTTGTATTTATTTAATTTACTTATATCTCAGCATTCCAGCAAAGGAAATCTTGAAGGCAATTTACAAAAAGTTAGTAAAATATAAATAGAAAATGAGGACCAAAGATTAATTTTTGGATACATTAATACTTCAGCATTCCCTCTATGTAGAAAGATATTAAAATGACCATCTTTTAAAAGTGATCAATTTAAACTTTAAAAAATGATCAATTTTAATCCATTTGACTTTGACCAGATTTCATAATGAGAAGAATGTATTAAAAGCAAAATATAGAGCTGGCAGAATGGTAGAACGCCTGCCTAGCAAGTGTGAGGACCTGAGTTCAAACACCAATGCTGCAAAAAAAAAAAAAAATGCATTTCTTCAAATACTAGAAACTATTTGACTGTGTCTTGTTCTTTATTGTGACTCAAAAAGATCACTGAAGCACTTGCAAGTTTGTTTTCAAAAGGATGGAGTCGACTTTCTCACTGCATTGTTTTTTTTAAATCTTGTTAAAATATGAAGCAATGGAAGAGTTGCCTATTCATATATTTATTGAAAAATTATGCTACAAACAACATTGTGATTAGTGTAACAAAAACAGGATTGGATTGGACTAGATTCATAGCATTTGATACCAGAACACTCCAATATACCTCTTTTATGTTTCCAGTGAGAAAACATAATACAGAGCACCTGTGAGTTTTTCCTGAATTCACAGTGAGTCAGCAGCAGAGTGAGAACTTGACCTCAGACCTCTCATGTACCATATCCTCTCTACCTGGTCATGCACCTCCTCCTAGCATCACTGAAGTCTTAGCCAATATCCTCTTTCCCTCTCCTTCCAATATTTCTGAGTCTCATGGTTTTAGTGATTGTGAGAGGGTCAAATATTTAGGTGAGGCATATCATAATCTGAAATGGGTGTGGAGAGTTAGGGCCTAATCACTCTTGTTTCTCTCTGACTCACACATGCACAGTAAATACTCCTGTGGTCATAACTGGTAACTAACAGTCTGAAGATGTCCATTCTCAGCTTCTCATTGGGTTTAAGACTTGGGTGGGGTCATTTTGGAAATCACTTAAGGCTAGAATAACTACCTACCTGCTGGACAGGAAGGGGTCTCTGAAATAAAATAGTATTTCAATGAGAATTTGTCATCAAAAAGTTACTGGTGATTCAAAACTAGTACAATTTAAAAAGTATTAGCCAACACATATGGTGGGGAACCATATTCTTGCTTAAAATATTTTATCTTCACACCATGATTCTTCAAGTTATTTTCATTTATAAGGAATACTAATGAAGATGCTAGTCATATTGTGTGGATGTCAAAGGCAATTTAGAGGACACCAATAACTGACTTAGTTTGCTTCTATAGGACATGTCCTTTAAATTATTGTGGTCCCAGATCTCTTTGAAAACTGTGAGACCCGCTCTAGCAAAAACAAAACATACGCACATAGGCGTAAGTATTTACAACTTGCTGCAGTGTACTTCCAGACCCTCCTCTCTGTGTTTTCATGTATTCAGGCATGGAGCATTAAAACACACAGCCTTTGTGCTCAAAGAGAGAACTCTTTTGGGGGTAAAGAGATAAATCTTTCAACTCCTCAATGAGCTGACTCTAAATTTGGGAGAGATTTCCCATTTGAAGGCACTCGACTACAGGTTTTGAGTATCTGTGGTATGTGCTGTGTCAGTGAGCCTAATATCCTCAGCTGTGGTGACCCTTGTGTCTGTTGGAGGTCACATCTGCAGGAGGCTTTGATTCTCCTCCCATCAGAATGTCTCAGTAGCTTTTCTGAGCAGCAGGAATAAGCTAAGTTGTAGGGACAATATGTAAGAAGAAAAGCTAGAGGAAGGAGAGAGGGAGTTATTAACGGGAACAAAGATTAATGATGGAGCAGGTCAGATACCAGCCAGGAAGGAATGTGCATGAAACCCCTGAGGTTTGATCAAGTCATTGGTTCTGGAGTCTCTGGCTCAGCCACTTTCACATTTGTTTTCTGTGAAGGTCCTTTATACATTGGACTGTGTTTTCTAAGGGTGTACTGTATCTTCAGGTTTCCTCAGCACTCCCAGTTCCCTAGAACCAAGGCTGCTTCTCTTGGTGAATTCTGCATTTAAAATTCTGGACTTAAAATAGTGGCTTGTATTGATAGGCAAGTTGAAGAGTTAGTATCAATGGAAATTGAAGTAGCTTCATTTGTTTGCACATTATCATAAGGATACTTGTAAAACTTCATTCTCATGTCTACAATAGGTAATTTTGTTAGATATCTAAAGTCAGTCATTTTACATTACATGTTTTATATCTTAGTTTTTCAGCCATACATAGCTCTTATTTGCAAAATGTAGTTTGTTATGATGTTATTCATTCACTCTCTTACTATGCTTTTTACAGCAATTTGTAGAAATAGCTGTGGAGATGGATTTTGTTCCCGCCCTAATATGTGTACTTGTTCCAGTGGCCAGATATCACCAACCTGTGGAGCAAAATCAAGTATGTTTCTTATATGTGACCTTATTGACTATGTTTTCTTTAAGTTTTTGTGTAAATGCTAAATGTCCTCTTTAAAGGAGATACAAATTGGTGATTATTTTCCCCACAAACTCTGTATTAATTTTTGAAATAAAGACCTTTGGTGGGTTGGTGGTTGCCTCAAATGGGTAATAGTTTTCAGTAAGAAAAATGCTTTAATTCTTGTCCAGGAGCTGTGTATCTATGCAGTGCAGTAGAGAAGCCATATTGAGTAATGGCTGTAATTTACTGCGTTTTTATTATGTGCCAGATACTGCTCTAGGTGTTTGACTGTATTAATTATTCAATGCTTATATCAATATTAAGAGATACTGTTTTGATTCTGTTTTGACAGTAGGAAAATGAGACAAACATAAGTTAAGTTACCTACTCAAAATAACATAGAATTTAATCTATATATTCTGATGCCTAAGCCTGTGGTCTCAAACTCTAGACTGTATTTCTTGTCTTTGTTTAGCTGTTGCAGACCATATCCTATTTTGTGGGTTAACTGTGGGGGAAGGAGAAGAGAATTTAGAAGAAAACAGATTCTTATTGCGTACCATTAATATATTAATGTATACATAATTAATTATTTTTGCTTTATACATTAACTCACAACAGCTTGCTAAGATAACTGCAAAATTGGGCTAAGATTGTGTTTTTCATGACCTACTTAGAAAATGTTGGGTCTATGAAGATTAATCTTTAAGGCAAGTTTTTAAGGTAACATTAGAACAAAACAGAAGCAAATACTGTTTATTTAATTGTTCATTAATTAAGTAAATGCTTTAAATCTGCCTCAAACAAATGGGAAGTTGTTATATTTTAATAGTTCTGTCTACAAATTTTCATTAAACAAAGGTAATATAGAGTTGGTCTGACTCAGGAATAAGGTTTAAGGTTCATACAACAAATGTCATTGTCTTCTGATGAAATTTCTGATGAAAGCTCTGGTTTCACGTACTTTGAATACTGTCTGCATTTTCCCAGCTTTTTGAAACCTATCATGCAAATGCAGGAAGACTTTTTTGACCACCCTGACCAGCACATTTATTTCCTCCTGTACTTCACTGAACCAATTCCTCCTTGTTCAGTTGCCTGCAACATACCCTTGCTCATATCTTCATTCCTCAATTCTTGGTTATCTCAAGAAAACCAATCTGCCATTGGCAAAAAGTCACAATACCAGAGAAGTTTTGAAATTCACCTTCTTAACTTTTTCTACCTGGGTAGTGACCATTCACTGGTCCACTCTTAGTTTATGGCATATACTTTAGTAGGGAATCCATGCATTCATTTGACCTTTGACAATATTCAATTCCTTTCCATCAGGAACCTTTCTAACCCTTCCAGTGTTCATCCCACTTGACTTTGCTGAAGCTTTTAGCAGTATTTATCACTTCCTTCTTGAAAGTCTTGATTAATTACTGACCACAGCCTACTTCCACAGCTCTTCCTGCCTCAGCACATGGCCGCAGCCCTCATCAAATGCTTCAGCAACTACTTCTTTTTTTTCTCCACACAACTCTTTCAGTATGTACTGTAGGTTCTACTAGCAAATATATCTCAGCTCCGTCTTTTCCTTACCACCTCCATTGCTACCTTGTGTGTGGTTCAAGCTGTCCTCATCTCCCACCTAGACTCCCATCTAGACTCCCACCTGCCTGGCCTCTTCAAATCTATTCTCTGCATAACGGCTAGATAAATATAAATCATGTTACTTACCTCTCTCATTGCAAAATCTTTTCAATTACTCCCATTTGTATGTGGGATATCATGAAAACGCTTCTGTGACTGAGGAGACCTTGTATTTTCCTGCTGGCCTCTGCTCGGCACTACAAGATCTCTTCCCCATCAGCCTCTTTTTAACCACATGTATCTCCAGTTCTTCAGAAGAAAACCTTTTCCATCCTGAGGTCTTTTGATTTGCTGGTTCTTCTCCCCTGAAGTTTCTCCCTGGTACTTCCCATGCCTGGTTGAGTCTCATCCTTCAGAGTTCAGTGCACATGTCATAACAGACAGTCTTGTGTGGTTCCTGTGTCTAAGTTCCTCCTCCACTCCTCCTCCACTCTAGGCATTGTTCTCCATAATAGTTTTCCTCAGACAGTTTATCACAACCTGCAATTACTTGGCAGTATTTTTAACTTGGGTTTCATCTGTCTCCTTACTGGAGTGCAGGTTCTGTGAGGACTGACCCCAAATGCAAGACATGCCTCCTGCATTCTACAAAGTATGCTCCCTATAGTGACTTTATTTAGCACTGAAAGTGTAATAAGTTTAACTGTGTACTGAGTAACATGTATACCACAGTATGCCTGGGTGCACACCTATGGCAAATAGTGGATAAATATGTGTTGGATCATACCATTTACATCTGTAGAACATATTTGTCATCAGATTAGACATGTAGATTATAATTTCTATAATCTCACATACACTGTAATTTTGGTGACTAAGGTTTGTATATTTTTTGTGTTGTTTTTTTATAGTTCAGCAGTGCAGTGTGAGATGCATGAATGGTGGGACCTGTACAGATGACCACTGCCAGTGCCAGAAGGGATATATTGGAACTTATTGTGGCCAACGTAAGGAACTTTAGAATTGACTTTACCACAAATAATTTTATTTAGTTGGTACTTTATATTTAGTCAAAATTTAAGGTCTTGTAAAACTTATGTTCCTTTGAAGAAATAGTTTTTGTAGTAAGCATATTTTATATCTGGCTTTCTAAGTTTTAGCTTAGGAGAGTTTTTCCATTTCTTTTAGAATTGACGTGCTTTAGGTTGTAGATGTTGTTGAGTACCACTAGTGCTTCATCAAGTATGACACATATTACAAGTATTTCCTTGTTTTCTTTTATCCATCTTCATAAAACATACACACTTTCCTGAAAAGTGGTGATGTTTCCTGGAAAACTCTCTAGAGCTTTTTCCTTACCTGCCCCCATCTAAACAATTTTTAAAAGTATTTCAAAATTAACCATAGGAGAATCACCAGGGAGAAGAGCATGGCCCTAACCAGTCTTTCAGAGTAGCTCTCAAATCTGTCTTGGAGCTAGCCATTTTGAGCCTGAACTCAGCTGTTGTACTTATCTTGGACACCCTTGGATATATTCATATTTTCCTGAAGGTTGTTCAGAACAAACTCTAGGTGTACACCTTATTTTTGCTTCTCACACAGAAACAGGAAGCTAAGAGATGGGAAGTACTTTCCCTTTTTGATGAGTCCTTTGATGATCTCTGCCCCAGGTCACACTTTATAGATGCTTTCAGGGGATTATGAAAGGCACTGGATCAGAAAACAACAAACACCTGAACCTTTGTTCTTTGAATGTCCCATGGGGTGAGGTCCTCTTGTCTGTTCTCTATCTCAGGGCCAACAGAGCACATGGTAAAAGTGAAACACGTAACTAACATGATTTATTAGTGAGCAAATAACGTGAAGGCATGATAACTTACAGACAGCCACTTAAGAAATGACTTAAGGAAAACACTTTTTTTCTAAGTTGTCTTATATAGAAAGGGTGTTACAGTGTTGAGAGTGAAGGAGAAGACAGTTTTCAGCTCGTAAATCTAGAAAAGTCCTGGAAATAAAATATTTGCTAAAACGAGGGTTATAAAACATTTGAACAGTTTAGCTGCTTTCCAGAAATGTAGACAGCACTCCAGAAAGCATTCTTTCCTTTCATTCAGTAATGTTGAGCAATTATTGTGTGCCTTGCTGTATGCGAGATGCTGGGAGTACATTTGTGAATAAGCGTAATGGTGCCTGGCCGCACAGAGGTTACATCTCAGTATAGAAGATAGTTGACAAATAAATGAGTGGATGAACACCTAATGCAAAATTTGATAATGAGAAGGTCCAGATAAGAAAGCGGGGTGAGGGAGAGAAATCCTGAGTCAGGATTAACAGTTCTCTGCTATTTGACACTGGAGATCTCTGAGAAGGTGGCATTTATTTGCACACGGACCTGTATTTGTGCTTCTGGGCACAGGAAAAGTTCTAGGCAGAAGGAAAAGCAAATTCAAGGAACCTGTAGAGAACAGACTCCATGTAGCTAATGTGAAGTGGGAACAAGGGACAATGGAAGGAAATGAGTTTGGAGAGGAAGGTGTAGCCTTATAAGCCAAGGAAAGGGTTTTGGATATACCCTAAATGTGATTGGAAGTCGTTCTGATAGTTATGTGATGTGACTTAATTAACATTATTAAAAAGTCACTCTGGCTGCTGTATTGAGACTGGATTGTGGGGAGCGGTAGAGCAAAACAAAAAGGCCAATGAGAAGGCTACTGCAGTGATGCTGGGGAACTGCCCTGTAGCTGTGGTTATTGAAGATCTGGTAAGTGGGTAGACAAAGCATGTGTTTGAGAGTAGAGTTGATGGAAGGCAGTGTGTACTGCTGACCAGGTGTGAAGGGTAAAAAAAGTTAAAAAGACCACAAATGACAACTAGAGGGTTTTGGTGGAGCCTGGCTGAAGGGTAATGTCATTTCATTATATGGGAACAGCTGAATAGAGAGTGGGTAGGGTCTGGTGGGTAGGAGTGAATAAGAATTTTGTTTTGTATTTGTTAGTTTTATAGAAGTCTGTTAGATTTCCACGTGGAAATACCTTAGGATAGAGGGCACAAAGAGACACATAAATTTGGTTGGGAGCATGTAGATTGAATTTTTATATAGATAATATTAATCATAAGCCTAGCTGAGGATCAATAGGAAGTTGTGGACAGTGGAAAGAACAGTGGTTTAGCTCAACATTTTGAGATGGGAAGAAGAAAAGAAGCCAGCAAAGAGGAGTGAGAAACAGTAGACAACAGGAAGAAACTGGAAAAGTGTGAGGGACTGGAAAAAAAAAAGAAGGCAGCACTAATAATAAAGATTTATCTTGTCCTGTGTCAGAGTAGTACATTTTTGTCTCTGTCCACTGGTTTAAAATGCTGTTTTTATCTGATGTGTTTGTGTAAATGTCACAATCATAATTTTGCACTTGACTCTTACCCAAGTGTTTGTACTCTGTGGAGTCATACAGAAGAATCCATCTTATAAAAATGTGTACCTGTCATTTTACTAGCACAGAGTAGGTGCTGGATAAGTGTCTGCTGATAACAGTGTTCTTTAAATATCCAGCTGCTCCAGTACGTGACCAGCGTTCTGTTCCACAGGCTGGCTGATGTCAAACAGCAGCCTTCTCCTGGCCCCAGACTGTGGTGGCAGCGAAGAAAGCAGCTCATACTTCCATCTTTAGTATGTCCTCCCTCCCTGCCTTTTGTATCACTCCCATACTGTGCATAAGCATTTTCTTCTTCCTGGGTGGTCAGCATTCCTTCCACAGTAGAAATGTAGGCATATTCAAATTTCTTTCTAACTCCAGTGGAAATTACTATTTCTGTGAAGTTTTATTGTAGAAATATTATTTTACAAAATACCTTTAATCATAACTCATGCAAAAGAAGGAAATTCATGTCTTTTTTGTTTCTCCTTCCTTCTGTATTTCCTGCTTTACTTCCTTCACTGTCTCTTTAGTGTAATGGTCGGATGATGCAGAACAAGTCGTCTTTTCCATACAAATGTTCTGTAGTAAAAAAAAAAAAGTAGGCAATTAAGAATACAGGAAAGCTAAAATGTACAGCCCCTGTGCCTTTTGTTTTTTATACAGTTTTATTTTACTCACTATTTGTTTATTTTATTATTCATTTATTTGGCAGTACTTGGGGTTGAACTCAAGACCTTGCACTTGCCACGCAGGCACTCTGCCACCGGAGTCATGCCTTTTCGTTTATTTTTGAGATAGGCACTCACATGTATGACTGGGCTGGCCTGGACTGTGATCCTGCCCAGCAGGAATGATAGGTGTATACCATCATGCCCAGCTTTTTTTGATTGAGATAGGGGTCTGGCAAATGTTTTTCCTTGGCTGGCCTCAAGCTGCGATTCTCTTGATGTCTGTCCCAGCTAGCTAGGACTGCGGTTGTGAGTTGGTGTTCCCAGCTTACAGTTTTATTTAATCGTCACACTACAGTGGGCTAGGAATGATTATATCTGTTTTACAAAGTGGGATGCTGAGAATCAGAGGGGTGTTGTATTGGGAGAGAGCTGGGAATATCAGAGCATAATTCATTATCTGATCACTGTCTCTGTCTGCCCTGCAAAGTGGTGGAAAAAGTGCAATGGAATTTTGACAATGGTGCCAGATTTCATTTAGTTTCTGTATTATATTGAATAGTGATGGGGATTCAAAGGCAAAAGAACTGTTTGTCTCACATGATCAACAGGAATATAAGCAAGTGGCTGTATCAGTGGGTCTCAACCTTTCTGTTCACAAGATCCTTAATATTTACAGTATTAGAAATTGAAAATGAGGAATCTTCAAAAGTTTGTATTTATTAATTCATTTAAAATTACAATAAACCCATGTCACCTGTTAAGATAAATATTTTTTGTGAATACTAACTACATTCTCCACACTCTAAAACAAATTTGTTGAGAAAGGAGTTATTGTTAGTCTAACCCAGAGGGGTTAGATTGGGTTTAACCTGTCATGGGTCAGGGCCAGATCTTTCTGAGAGAAGCCCACGGTTTACCAGCCCAGTCCCCTTCAGTTTAAAATCTGTTTTGGAGAGTCCTTAGAGAAGGCATCCCGTCTTCTGCTTACCCACGTGAGAGTCCCAGTCAGTGGTGGACTGTGTTCCCCCATTTGTGTTTTTTTAAAGGGCCAGTTTAGTGCTTAGAGAATACATCTGGGAAAGTGACTTTCATTAAAATTATTGCATTGCAGGAAATGTTAAAGAAAATTCTTCACATTTTTATTAATCATATGCAGTTAGTTACCCTTTTATAGTATATCTCTTGAACACTTGCAACATTCAAGTCCTGGCAATTGTTTCTGTAGAATTACTCACTCTTTCCAGCATTCCTGTCCACTCTCATCTTTCTCACACTTCATGGCGTTTATTCCCTTTTCCTTATCCTTTACATTTACTCATCTGATTTTCTGCCTACCCCACATTACAAGATGATGATGAATCAGAAGTGCCAGAGAGAACTCAGCATAGGGCAGGTGAAGAAGCAGAAGGTGTGGTTCTTAGGGAGATGGACCTGTGCAGAGGCATACAGTCTCAGGACTTTGATCAAAGTGATCAAAGTGATCACTGGCACAGTGATGCTCTCAGATGAAGAAACCTCTTGCTTTCAAATGCATGTTGGCTCTGCTACTGTCAGCAGTACAGAATTCACTCTGCGCTCTGGGTGATGATGAGTAACCTAGTTCAATTGTTTTGATCGAGAAGAAACAGCACGATTGCATTTTAAAATATCAGTCTATTTATTGAGCTTCTCATTTTTGCTATGTGCCACATTGAAGTGCACATAAATGAAATTTTGCCCCTCGTTACCATTTAAAATAATTAGTGTTTTTAAGCTCGTTTTTTGGGTACAAGTCATAGGACATAATCCTTTCATTCATCTGTGAGGATGAGTATTTCCATTCAACAGGATGGGTGGGATGGAAGACAAATTCTTGTACCAGTAATTTCTTCCAAAGAAAACATGATTCTTGAATTCAGCTGTCCTCAGGACGGATCTGGAGACAGATCCTTTCAAAGATTCCAGGCTGTGATCATTTAGGAGACTCCTGTGTCCTGTGTCTTGGTTGCTCAGCTGAGCTATTCTGGAGAGGTGCCATAGGAATGAGGGAGTGACTGAGATTCAGTTCTGCCTCTTGGGTTTCTCCTGAACTCCAATCCCGAATCCTAGTCTCCCAGGTCACAAGTATAAAGGAGTGAAAGAGAATGTGCTCTGTGAGCGTATCATTACAATTAAAAATACTTGAAAAAAATTGTGCCTGTAGTGGATATGTACAGACTTCTTTTGGTTATCATTATTCTCTGAACAATACAATATAAAGCTATTTATATAGCATATGCATTGTAGTAGGCATTATAAATAATCTCTTGAGGATGTGTGTAGATCATATGGAAATACTACAACATTTTATATAAGGGGCTTGAGCATCCACAAATTTTGGTATCTTCAGTGGTACTGGAACCAAGCCCCATAGAAACCAAGGGACCACTGTATTTGAAATAATATGGACTGTTGATTCATTTTATGTGAGAAAACTTAGTGTGTTGATACAGTGTTTTTCCCTTTCTTTTCTTCCATGATTACATATTTGTTACTTCTCTTGACATTTTATAGCCAAAGTAGATTGTATTTTCCCCTGCTTTTCATGTTAGTTTTACCTTTCCTGCTTTAGTTCTAACCCACTGCTCTGTCCCAGGCTCCCTTTTCTGATTTTTGCTTTTTCTCTTTATTGTGGTATCTTCTTTGTTTTTCTGAATCACATTTTCCCCTCCTTTTTTCTCATGCTGCTACCTAGAGGCTGACTCCTTTTTCCTTTCTTTTCCCACATTTTATTGACTTCTTTACCTATGAGAAGATAGATCATAGGGCTGGTGGAATAAAAATAGAAGATTAAATAGTGATATTCTTACTCTGAACATCAGAGCCAGCCAGTCTTTGTGAGTTTGATCGAAAGAACATGAACAAAAACAAAACCAAACAAGCCGAAAGTGTTCCAAATGCCAGCAATCTGATTTACATGAATTGTGTTGACTTTCGTCTTAACATATAATTAAATGTATTTACTTCCGTGCACGATGTGAATCGTAACTTGCATTTTAGAGATGTGATTTAATGAAAGATCCTTTATTGGCAGTATCACTACACAACTCTATTGTGCTTGGAGATTTACTGCTAATGCTGCTTTTTTGTGTTTTGTGTGCAGCTGTCTGTGAAAATGGATGTCAGAATGGTGGGCGTTGTATCGGACCCAACCGCTGTGCTTGTGTTTATGGATTCACTGGTCCACAATGCGAAAGAGGTAACGAGAAGTGAGAAACTTACATGGAAGGACTCTATTTTAAAAAGTATTACTTTTTTGTTATTCAATGAAAATTCTCCTAATGAAATGCTATTTTTACTTTTTGATTATGTCAAGAATTTGAATGGTAAGAGTGTAGGACATAACTAATAGCAGAAGCGTTCTCAGGGTTTTCCACTGTGGTGACCTCAGTTTGGAAGGCAAGCTAAGTGGCAGTAGCTCTAGGGTGATTTTAAGTGAGTGACCGTGGTGAATTCTAAAAGTGCGCTTTTCATATTAGAGTCACTATTGGGAATATCACGTCTGTTAAATAATTGTGTCAGAATGTCCTTGACTGAAAAAACCCCCACAAAATCTGATATAAATTTCTCTAAGCAATAGGGAAACATTACATTTCATACCAAAAAGTCCAGAGCTACGGGGCTTCAGGTAGGATGTGATCACGGCTTTTACTCTATTACTTCATTTCTCTTGGCACTCTCCTCCTTTTTGTTTGGTTTTGCCCAATCCTGGAGTTTTTGTGGCTTATAAAATGTCTGTCAGCAGTTACTAACAGTTCATATTCACAGAGAGAATGCCTCCTTCTAACTGTGGGCCAGTCATTGTCTCCAGAGATACTTCAAGCATATTGGCTTAATCTTAGGTTTTAAAAATAGTCCATGAAAAGAAAGTTGTTAGTATGTTTGATGTAGACTTAACAGGAACCATCTTGTGGCAGAAGATGATGTAAGCTTTCCCAAAGCCATATGGAAAGGATGGTTGGGTATTTGAACCCAGCAGAACTTCATTTGGGCAGGAAAAGGGAGAGAAGAGTGGATGCCCTAGGTAAGCATCCTGAATTGTCTACTTTGTAGATATTCAGTAAACAATATAAAAGCAGCTTGTCATGATTTGAATGGTAATTAAACTTGTGACCAAGGCTGCTGAAAATTTCCAGCATTAATGCACTAAGAGACCTAGTAATTATGTCCTGATGGCAAGGGTCACCACGGCATATCAAAGAAGTTAAATTTTGGAAAATACAGTAAGTATTTAGCATATGAGTAAAAATAAGCTTAAACAAAGATACTATGTACAATGTTACATAATAACATTATTACATACATCCTCAAATTAATTTTCCCAGGGCTTACCATAGCACCTGAAGTTATATAGCTTTAACTTTACCATGAAACTAGAGTGTACAGAGTTATGTTGATGAACTATTATGGGTAAATTTTTGATAATGGCTTATATATAAGAGAGAGACTTTGAATTCTAAAGAAATCTTACATTTCAAAAATTGTCCTCATTATCCAGAAAAAAACTTTATCTTGGTATTCATATTAAATCTTGAGAAGAAATTGAGAAATTGAAATTATATAGTAAAGTTGGAAAAGTAAGATGTACGAAGCCTTTTGACATACTCTTGTATGTGTATACATATCAAGATATTTATGCTGTTCCCAATGTAATTGAGATTTCTTGGGACTGAACTGCATTCCTCCAATGACAGAGTTTATATAGTTATTCTTAAGATGAATTTTAAAGTCTTTACCAGATGCTTTTATTTGGGAAAGAAAAATTAATTATGAAATGTTAGCATAAAAAGATAAATTGTTCAGAATGGAATAACAAAAATTTCCTAGTTGATGCTGAGTTTACTTAAACACTGTAGAATGGAAGGTACTTAAATTAAAAATTCAAACATATCAAAACTGGTGGAGATGATGCTCATTTTTCTGGAAGTCATGTAAACTTTGCAAGTCTTTCATCCTGGAATAGATTTCCTCTCCAGTTCCTAACTGGCAAAGAAATAGGGTGGGGAGTTTCGACTCAGTCTTCCAGGCATTACATCATTACTCTTCAGCAGCTATTCATTCACTAGATATGTTAGTCCTTACTAAATTTTAAGAATCCAATAAAGACTTACATATATTTCACAAGCACAGTAGCATGCTTTCTGAAGAAATTATAAAATTACTTAGTCAATGAATTGATTTTAAAAATATTTTTTTAAATGTGAGTTTCTGAAGCCTTTTAATTATTGCCCTTCATATGGAAGTTCTGAAATTTCAAAGAAGCAGTCATTTTTACTCTTTGATTGCAAGCATGAACTTCAGTATTTTTAAGACAGACAGTTTTAGTTAAATTTCTAAAATGTGTAATACCTAATCCTAATAAAACTAGAATTCATAAATTTTCTTAAGAAATATTGTATCTACATAAATACAAAATGAATAAACTCAATTTTATGTTGCATTTAGTCAATAGGCTCATGTGCCCTGCCAACACATAAAGTTCATCTTATTTTAAAAAAAATTATTGCAAAGTATATGTTCTTTATTATCTAAGGGAAAAGAGAGCTTTGTAAAATTAGGGACATTTTTCCTTCTTAATGAAGAACACATATGATTTTCCTTTCCACTGGCCTCTTGGGATCAGTTGTTTGATAAAGCATGGCTGCTTTTCCAGCTATCTGGGTTCTGGCAGACTGGTTTCCGGACTGGAGACAGAGACTGAGTGGTAACTAATGACTGGCATGATTGTGGTATTTCACTTGAGTCTTGGAGCTGGGTAAGCTGAAACTCTTTGGAGTTTTCTTCTCACTCTTGCTGATATGCACAATGACCTTTTATACTTAGCATTCCTCCCCCCCACAAAAAAAGAGTTCTTGTGGCCACATGCTGATTATAAAATGCCTCCAGTCCAGCTGTGTCCAAAGCACATAAAAGTATTCAATTATTTTTGCTTCTTTCTCTAAGATGGCATTGAAAAAATGCATTTAATGTACACCTGAGATAAGAATAGAAATAGAATCAGCATTAGATAGCCAGATTTGGTTTTTCTCCCTAATATTTAAAGTCTCCTTTATTACTTACTTATCAACAGAAGCTTGGAGGAGGCAAACAAGAAATAAGTGAGTTTGTCTAAAGAATTTCCAGACAAAATAAAATGATTACTTGATCACACAAATGGCCTGCCCAAGCCCCTCTTTTAAATTCCTTCACTTAAGTGAAACTTATTTCATAATTGATTTTTCTCTGGAGCTTCTATAGTGACCATCTGTTAGAAATATATCTTAGACCCTTTTGGTTGTACATAAATTACTAGTACATATTATTTTTACCATGTAAATATGTCTTCCTTAGAAAAGTGTATAAATTCTGTAAAAATTCTGATAGCTAGTGACATTTCCTTTAAAGTGTACATATTTCCAGCACTTGGAAAATAAACAAAATATAGGAAAATACTTTTTAAAAAAAAAGGGCTAGAGAATTACTTTGTTAATCTATCAACATTTTCAAGGAAAAAAAATCCTTTTGTTAATCTGCATCTGCAATGAAAAAAATCGTGAGATCAAGGTATAAATGTTAGAGTTTATAAAATCTAAGCTTTCAGACCTGAAGGTAAAATGAGAATGGATTGACTTGACTGAGGGGCACCTTTCTTAAAATCATGCAGCTGTACACACCGAGCGTGCAGAGCAGTCACTGGTCTCACACGGTGCTCGCTCACTCACTCGCTCAGCCCATCTTGTGCTAATTTCATGGCCAGCATCTCTGTTGTTATGCTGCTGCCCAGTCTGAGCTTTACTGTAAGTTCAGCACATCCCTTGTTAGCTAATTCAATGGGAAAGTGATGGTGGCGACTTCCCTAAGAGGAGTCAACCACAGGCTACCACTTAACTTGAAGTCTTACTATTAGAGTTCTGAATTATTCTGTGCATGTTTGTTCAACTCAAAACATTTCAGGCAGTAAAGTAATGGTGACAGCCACTAAATCTTATTAGAGTCTATCCAGGTTTTCTAAGAACAGGAATAGAAAGTTGGAATTTTCTTAAATTTTGGGACTTAAAACTTGGGACCAGACCCAAGTTTTTCCAGAAATAGCTGATGCACTTGTTAATCTTTGTCAGTTCTACAGACTTTGAGTTTATTAAGAAGTATGCAGGGTACATTTGTACAGCCTACAGATATTCTAATAATATAGCAAATTGATATTATGACAGGAATATAGGGAACATAAGGTAAAGGAACAAGCTTATGTTATTCAGGTAACTGTATGCAGTAGATTTGAAGAAACGTCTAAGCAATATCTTAACTAAAAAATCCATTATAATTTTCTCATTAAAAGTAATACATGTTTATTATAAAATAATTTAGAAATTTAAAACCAGATAAAAATAAAATGCGATTATGCATAATTCTTCCACTCAGGATTATTAGTGACATTTTGAAGAATACACTTTGAGTATTTTTTTTTCCTGCTGTACGTATAGTATCTCTTGTTTCTCCATTGGCATTATTAAATAGATTGTGAATTTTAATGGCTGCATTGTATATTTTAGTAATGAAAGAGTGAGATATCAGTGTTCTGTTCAGTGATCCTACAGTGTTTATAAAGTTAATTCTCAAGATCACAGATGAGGAAGCTCTGCTCTTGTCAAACTTGCAGAAGTGAAGTTATGAAAGAAGGAGTAGGATATCAAACAATCTGATTTGAGACCTTAACCGTAACTACTACATCATAGCCACTTGCCCCAATCATAATTTTCATCATTTGACATTTAGGATCGGGGTCTCTTTCATTGTTCTGCTGTTTGTTAGTTGTATGTGATAAAAATCTCTGTAGATAGAAGTGTGTCCTGGGTTACATTCTTCGAATATATACTGGAAGCGTAATTGCCGAGTCATTGAGTATAAAAACGTAAAAGTCTTTGATATGTTCTGTTTGCTTTCCTGTAGAAAGACTTTTTATGAATTATTCCTTTACTATTGTGTTTGGAAAGTCTTTCCCACTCCCAAATCTTATATCTATACTTTTTCTTCTGCTGTTTTTGGTATTTTATTTCTTTTTACCTTTTTAACCATAAAAATAGGATATACAAGAAGATAACTAAACAGCATTTGTTTATGTTAACCCAATACTTAAGAATTTGCTACATATTAAGTACTTGGAACTTGAGTTTATAAGGAAAATAATGTATTTTCCCTGTTAATGAGAAGCAAATTGTCTATTTAAAAATCAGAACTAATCATCTACTGTAAATATGAAGATGCACTGTGACACAGAAAATACCATAATAGGAGTAGGAACAGTAGAGAGTCCCGAAATGCTTCCTGACTAGAGTGAATTAGAACAGACTTCTTGTCAGCTAAATGAATGTAGAATGAAAGAAAACCATAGTTCACTACAGTGGGAAAACAGTGTCAGACTGACTCCTGTACTGATACTGTAAACTATGCTATGACTGACTCTTATGCCAACGTTATTTAAATTCCATAATTAATTACAATTACTATAGTCAATAAGCCTGCATTTGTTATATAGAAATAAAATGTATCCCTTTTTCTTGCACTCTAAAGATTAATAGAATGAAAATTACAGAGAGAGAGAGACAGAGAAAAAAAGCGAGATTACCAACTGTAAATTTTAAACTCACACGTGCCCACAAGTGAGCACACACATTTCTGCACTTGTAAGGCCATTAAGAAGAACATTTTATAACCTTGCACTCTCTAAGCTAAACTTAGCCTTAAATGGGCATCAGAGAAATACTGGAAGATCTGTGGGAACCTAACGTCTTGGCACTAGCTCAGATGACATCCTTATCTTGAATGCCTTTAAGAAGACAAGGGAAAGAAAAAGCAGTGAGAAGTGGAAGAAAAAGAAGAGAAGAAGAAAACAGAGGATGATAGAAAAGGGAGAATGCAATGCTAAACAAGGAATGGGGCTGCTTGGTTATATAAAGAAAGATCTTAAGTTTGGGAGAAAATCAAGTCATTCATTGATTCATCTGGGAGAGGCTAGGGCTTCCACTTCAGTCCTTAGCTTGAGACTGTCTGTTTAGGTCTGCAGAATAAGACTGAACATTTTGGCAACCCTTTAGACTCTTATGTTTTATCTTTGTTTGAACTAAAGCAGTGAACATTTTCATTTATTTAAGTTCTAAGCATATATACACACATACACACACATCTATAAAATACATACTTATATATATGTTTTACTTTTAGTTTATCTACCTATATAGACAGAAACCCTGAAATAGAAAACATTCAGATATTTTATTTTTATGCATCTGCACAAATGTATTCCTATTTCAACAAGGTTAGGAGATACTAGATGTTAACTCACACACACTCCTGCGAATTAAATGTAATGAAATGTTATACATGACTTAGTGTGAGTATGTATTGATAGGAATTATGTAATATATACCATGTGTTTCTAAATTCCCAAACATCACAGATTCCTAAATGATATCTGTTTCAAGGAGTTCAGATAAATAATTGTGGGTCTGTAATTGTTTCGTAGTCATTGGGAAGACTAAAAGCAATGAGTGTGAACAGCAGGCATATACTAACCAGCACCAGGTGCCTGCCATATGGTTGGCACCTACTTTGGTTATTTGTTGTTGTGTTGAGGAACACGCAGGGTATGGTCAGAAAATCAGATGTTAACATTAAGATCTATGTGACCCTGGTTAGCCTCTCTGTTACCTGTTTTTACACTGATAATATGTATTTATTATGTAAACCTTGAATATTTTTGTGAGAATTAGATGACAATAGTATAATGCCTAGCACCCAACAAATGATCATTGGTTTTAGCATCTTTTTAATAGAACTCCCCAGTTATCAAAAAGATACATGTGGTAGCTGCCTATTCAAATGGAATATTAACAAATAGAATCTCAAATGGTACAAAAGAAAGGGATTTTATGAACTAATCCAAGTGAGCTTTAATGCTGTTTTAATTGAGCTTAAGGACTTAGAATAAATAGGGTATTTTATGAGAAATTTAAGCCAGGCGCCAGTGGCTCATGCCTGTAATCCTCAGTACTTGGGAAGTAGATTGGGAGGATTGAAGTTTGAGGCCATTCTGGGCAAATAGCTTGCAAGATCCCCATCTCCAAAAAATAACCAGAGCAAAATGGACTGGAGGTGTGGTTCAAGTGGTAAAGTGCCTGCTCTGCAAGCACAAAGCTCTGAGTTCAAACCCCAGTCCCACCAAAGAAAAAAAAGAGAGAGAGAGAGATTCAAATTCATAATAGGAGAATTAAATAAGAAATAAAGTGCCTAACTAGTGTCTGGCATAGAACAAGTGCTCAATAAATGATAAGCTATAATAATAAAAACTAAAACCAAGACATAATATACATGTCTTTGTTAAAAATTATCTTTATACATGAGGGAGATTGCTTCAGGATTCCTGGGACTGTCTCAGTTGAGGATGGATGAGTTGTAAATAGTGCCAGCTTCATTGCTTTAGCTTCTGTGGGTTTTGCTGTAATAGTACAGATTGACTGAGAAACATCATATGTCATTATCACTAACTAGCTGCTACATGATTGAAGTATGAGATTCTACTTTGACCCTGTTTTTCATGCTTTTAGCGCTCCCTATCCCCACCTTATTTTTCTGGTATCATATTCCTTTTTAAGAAGTTATCTGCCATTTATTTCTTTCCATAGAATAAATCTTTATCATTGTGCTATGACTGCTTGTCTACTTGACTATGAGCCTCTGAGGAGCAGAGATTTTTGCCTTTAGTTGCCTTTGTGCTTCCTGCACGCTATTTAGTACAGTGTAAGTGAGGCCACACCATAGATGCAACTGCATAGTCACAGGGATTCCAAATAGAAACAAGATGAAAAAAGTGCAGGAATAGTAAAGGTTCTTGAGTGTTCATCTAGTGTAGCCTTAATGCCAGTGAAAGGAGCAAGTAGAGGATAAGGCTGGAAGAGTAAACTTGAACCTTAGTAAGCAAAGTTGAGGGTTAGAGTCAAAAGGCTGCTTTCTATTTAGTCTGCATTGGAGGGAGGGGTTTTGAATGACTTCTAGACTTGAAAGAAGGTAGTTCTCTATGGAAGTTAATCTGGAGTGAAAGACGGAATGGAGACTGGAAAGATACAAGGCAGAGAGAGCACTTATGAGAGTTCATTTATGTCAGCTGGAGCATAGCAATCAATGTATTAAATTTGTATAATGTACTCACTGAGATCATAATTTTATGTGTGCATAAATTAGATTATTAGCATAAATATGAAATGGAAAATTATGTAATATTAAGGAGAAATAACACTTACTGAACAGTGGTATGAGAAATACTTTGGAGTTTCATTCTTATGATACCACAAAGGTAGCATTTTTAAACATACTACAGATTTTAAAATTGGGGCATAGGAAATAAAGCAATTTGCTCAATTTTACTCAGTTAATAAATGAAAAAAGCAGAATTTGAACACAGCAGATATAACCTCAGAACCCATGAACATAAACACAACTTCAGATGAAGCACAACATAAAAAAGTAATATATTTTCTCTCTTTAAAACTATTATGTCTGTTGTGTTCAGTATGAGTAAGGATAGCATGATACACAATGACAATTGAATGAAAGGGATGGCTTGTTATTTTTTTATTCTTTTGTCATATGGAATAGACAAATCTTTTTGGTGTACAAATTTCAGATTATAATTCTGAATTCATATATCCAGGGTTTCTTTTTGTATATGAGCTAAAGTAGTTTTTTCAAACATTGTAATGCTCAAAATAAATTGAGATGTTGATTGGGTAGACTAGCCAAGATAGACTAGCAAAATCTACATTATTGCTTCTGTCTAAAAAGACAAAAAAAAACAGAGGATATATGAGGCAATAGTTTTCAAAATATTGGACACCTAGTGTTATGGTTTGGGTCTTAAATGTTACCCCAAAAGCTCATGCATTGGAGACTTAGTCACCATTGCAACAATGTTCGCAGGTGGACCCTTTGGGAGGTAATTGGATTATGAAGGTTCTGATTTGATCAATGGATGAATCCACTTATAGATTCATAGCTTAATGGATTTGAGAGGTGAGGCTTGTTATAAAAACAAGCTCTTTCTGCTTCCTGGCTGCTAAGAGACTAGCAGTTTTGCTCCACCACAGACTTCCTGGTATGATGTGTGGCCTCACTACAAACACCAAAACAATGGAACCAAGTGACATGGACTGAAACCTCTGAAACTGTGACCCCAAATTAAGTTGATTTTCTAAGGTATTTTGTTACAGCAATGCAAAGCTGACTATGCTCCAAGCAAGGAAATGTAGGACCCACAAGAGAAAGAAAATGAACAATGTAAGCCATCTGATTTTCCCAGCTTGCTACTTGAGAAAGTTTTTCCAGGTTGCACTATAGTGAGGGAAAACCCACACACAACCTAACAGACTCCATAAGTTGAAGAGATGGAGCTGGGATTCCAGGGAGACTCTAGCTGTCTAGAGTTCTAAGAGACAAATAACAGGAGAAGAGTCAGGTATATATGTCGATAGCTAGGGTGTGTGTAGAGAATCAGGGATGTACAGAGGGTCTCTCTCAAGTTTTCTGGAGGTACTGATCAGTACATGGATGTGAGGAATCATCCTGGGGCTACAGAAGGAACAACTCAACAGGATTAGAAGGAACAACATTCTGAGAATACACAATTCCCCTCTAGTCAGTTTATAGAAAAACATTTGTGGGGTACTAATTTTGAATACTCAAAAAAGTCCTGCCTTAATATAGAGAATAATTGGGTATAAGCTATTGTTTTGGTCCTGGTTGATAAATATTCAAGGCAATATTTGAAAGGATCAAACATTCAAGATCAAAGTTTCTGATTATAAGACTACAAAAATTGCAAGACTACAACTTTCCAAGTATACAGTAAGATAAAACTCACAGTAGATGACATCTAATCAATTATTAACACTCAAGATTTTTCTGTGAGGAAGGGATGATCATAATGAAAATTTAATCAAAATCTACCCAGAGCTGATAGAGATGTTAGAATTAGTAGAATAGAAAATTGAAACAATGTTTTAAGACTGTTCCATATGTCCATAAATCTAGAGAAAAGATTCAAAATGTTAAGTAGATATGTGGAAATCAAATTAAACATTTAGACATGAAAAACTACAATGTCTGAGGTGAAAATTCTGTGGATGGAATTAATATCAAATGTAGCATTGTAGATGAAAAGATCAGTGAATCTGAAGACATAGCAATAGAAACTATTAAATAGGAAATGCACACTGGGTGCAGTGTCTCAAGTGTGTAATCTCAGCTACTCAGGAGAAGCAGATGAAGAGGCTTATAGTTCAATGTCCGCTGGGTTAAAAAGTTCAGGAGACACCCCCCCCATCTCAACCAATAAAAGCTGGTCATAGTGGCATATGGCATATTTTTGTCAGCCCAGCTATGTGAGAAGCATAAATAGGAGCCTGGGAATGAACTTAAGGTCCTATCTCAAAAATAACCAAAGCAAGAAGGGCAGGGGTGTGGCTTAATAAGTGGTAAAGCATCTGCTTAGCAAGTGTGAGACCCTGACTTCAACTCCCAGTACCTCTGCTTCTCCCAAAAGGAAGGATAGAGATAAAAGACTTAAAATGTAGAAGAGCATCGTTGAACTCCTTAAAATTTCTACCCAATTAAATACATATAATTGGATTTATCAAAAGGAATGGATGGAAGACAAATTACATTTGAATAATAATAATAAATTTCCTAACTGATCAACACAATAACCTGGCAGAACCAAGAAGACCCATGAAACATTAAGAAAATTGTGTCAAGGGACATCATAATCAAATTGCTCAAAAGCTGGGATACAGAGACAATCTGAAGAGCAGCCAAAGGAAAAAGACAAATTTATATAGAGAGGAAAATGTAAGAATGTAAGAAACTGTGCAGGAAAGATTATAGTGGAACAATATTTTTAGAGTATAATGTCTTTTTTTTAAATGAAGGCAAATAGAACTGCTTTCTAATACACAAAAATGGAAACTTTGTCACTACCACCCAACCTTGTAAAAAATGTTAGAGGCAAACTTTCAAGCAGAAGAAAAGTATTATCAGATACAAATAAGAATCTTTATAAATAAGATTCTTATACCTAGCCAAATCAATAATTGCATTAAATGTAAATGATCCCAACACTCCAATGAAAAGGTGTAGACTTTTGAATATGATAAAAAAGCAATATCCAGTGATATGCTGCCTATATGAAATGCATTTTAAATAAAAGACACTATTAGATTAAAGTTAAAGGGATGAGAAAAATTGCTGACATACTAATTATAAGAAAGCTGGAGTGGCCAGGCTAACAGCTAAAGCAGACATCAGAGCAAAGAAATAGCATCAGGCATAAAGAGGGTAATTTCGTTATGATAAATAAGGTAATAATAAGTATATAATAATTCTAAGTATTCACAACCTAATAACACAGTTTCAAAATGCATGTTATAAAAACAGCTACAAGGAGGGATAAACAAATCCCAATTTTCAATACCCTGTTCTTAATCCTTGCTGAAAGTTGATAGGAAGTCAATGAAGATACCAGAAAACAAATCTGCTTGACCTGTTTGACATTTAAACACCAATTGTTGGAGACTTTTCTAGAAAGTCAGGCAGAAATTAAAACTTCCCAACTTCTGTCAAGCAATATGACCGGGATACCAAAACAAGAAAGAAATTTCAAGAAAAAAGAGACACATTGCTCACAATGCCTCAAAAACATTTTATCAAAGTATAAGAGCAATCTGTTAAGATTATATCTTACAACCTATAGAGGTTTATTTTATAACATTAGAATGAGTGTAATTCAGGTTATCGAATTAAAATACTCGTATGATTATCTAAGTAGGTACAGAAAATGAATCTAACAAAATCCAAAACCCATTCATAAAACAGTCAACAAACTAGAGATTGGGATTTCTCAGCATGTGCAAGAGTGTTTCCAAAAGACCTCAGCAGACACCACACGTAAGGACGAGAAGCCGACGCTTTCACCTTAACATCAGTAACAAAGCGAGGATGGCCACTATGAACCCTTCTGCTGACCATTGTATTCTGCTTCTAATTAGGCAATAAGCTAAATAAAGAAATGTAAAACATATTGGAAAGGAAGAAGTAAAACTGTCTTCTTTGTAGACAACATTATTGTCTATAAGAAAGTCTGATGGACTTCACACACACACACACACACACACACCCCAACACTAGGACTCACAAGGAGATTTAGCAAGGTCGTAGTATACAGAAGCGATGCGTTAAATCTATTTCTGTATTTAGTGGTGACCAGTTGAGAAGCTAAATTAAAGTTAATGCCACTTACAGCATTGTAAATATACTATGTGAATTGACCGGGAGCCTCAATGTTAATGGAATGTCTGATCTTCCTAAATTGATCTATTGATTCATGAGTCTCATCAAAATCATAGCAAAAGTTTGGAAAAAGTAATGTAATATGAAAATTCAAATTATCTACAATAGCCAAAGCAGATTTGAAAACAAACAAAGTTAGGGCATTTACACTACCTGATTTCAAGATTTATTATCAAGCTGTAGTAATCGAGAGAGTTTGCCCTAAAGATAACCCAGAAACCAAGCTCATACCTCTGTGGATGGATCACTGATTATCAACCCAGGTACAATGATAATTCGGTGGAGTTTTCAACAAGTAGTACAGAAACAATTGGATACAGATATGCAAAAAATTAACTTTGACCCATAGTTCCCACCAAATATGAAAATTAAGTAAAGTGGATGATTGACCCGAGTGAAAAGCCATGACACTTGATCATCACATAATACAAGAGCATGACCCCATTATAAGAATTGGCAAACTGGATTTCATCAAAATGAAAAATCTCTGCTCTTTCAAAGACATTAGTAAAGGAATAAAGAGTCACACCATGAACTAGTGAAAATATTTGAAAATTATCTGGTTAAAGACTTGTAACCCAGAATATATTAAAGAAATATCAAAAAGAGGAAAAACACCCAGTCAAAAACAGTCAAAGGTTTGTACAAACACTTTGCCAAAGAAGATAAATAAATGGCAAATAAGCACATAAACATATGTTCATCATCAGTCGTCATTATGAAAAATGTAAATTAAAATCAATAGAGATATTGCTGTACTGGAACCTTAGTACCTTCTAGTGAAAAAGTAAATGGTATAGCCACGTTGGAAAACAATTTTGTTCGTTTCTTGAAAATCTGAACACATACCTATATGATTTTGATATTTTACTCCTAGTTATTTGTTCTAACTAAATGAAAGCATATATTCAGAGGAGTTTTATTTGTAATTATCCCAATTTGTAAACAACCCAGATGTCCATCAGCAGGTGACTCGGTGAGCAAATCACATATTCATACAGTAGGAGGCTTCTTGTTCATAAAAATAATGGATTATTGAATTGATAACAATTGCATGCAGTATGGATGAACCTCAAAGTATTTATGGTAAATGAAAGCCAGATAAAAAAGAATATGTATATTATGATTTTGTTTTTTATGTAATGCTATATCATTCAAACTAATATATATGACAACTGGTGAATAAGTGGTTGCCTACAGATGGTGAGATATGGACGGGCAGGATGAAGCAGTTAAGAATCAGCAAGAGTGGCATTCAGGTTCAGGAGTAGGTTGGAGGTCAAATCTATGTGTGGCTTTTCAGTTAAATTTTTGTTCGCAAAAGAAATTTATTACAGCTCTACCTAAAAACAAAACAACAGAAAAAAAAGAATAAGCAAGAGGAAACTTTTGGACATGGTGACTGTTCCTTATTTAGGTTGCAGTGATGGGCTTAAAATATGTAAAAATATATTGTACGCTCAAATATGTGCATTTTGTTGTAGGTTGATGATGTCTTAGTAAAGCTCTTAAAAACTGAATAATGCAAGCGTTTCCTCTTTTTGTGAAAATTGACTTAGCTTTTGAGATTAATGCCTCTGACCATGTGTTTTTTTATCTGCTCATAGGGAGACATACTCTGAATTTAACATCTTCCATAGAACTTTGTGTTGGTAGTTCCATACAGATTTGCAATATGAATAAATTCTAGTTCTTAACTCCTTGAAAAAGTAACTACTGTGTGGTGGGTAAAGGGGCAGAGTCTTGTTAATGGGAACTGTGTGTCTCTGAAGATGTATGTTAATATCATAATAAATACAATGCAATCAGGTCTTTCTAGGAGAGTGCACTAGTCCATTATGCTTGCTTGATCTACTAGAGTTCAATCTGCATTAATTGCAGCTAGGGAAAACCAATGAGGGACACTTTCTGAACCATTTGTGCCCACTCTTGGGGACACGGAGAAAACATTGTCACTAATTATTGTCTACATAATCATTATGAGTTTCTTAAGGGATGCTTGGACAGGGAACCAGGAAATAGGATTAGAAAAATAATAGGAACATATTTTGTATTAGTTCTAGTCATACTAGGCACTTCCTCTAAAGAAGTAAATAACTAAATTTATGTTGAACAAAGTATCATAGCATGAAAGAAAGAGAAATTTTCTGCCTGCCTATATTTGTTTATTGGGGACTCTTGTCCTTACACAATTAGTGAGAACTGGAGGCATGGCTCAAATGGTGGTGCACTTGTCTATCAAATGCAAGGCCCCAAGTTCAAGCCCCAGTACTGAAAAAGAAATTGTGCAAAAATTTTAGATATATCTGTTATTTTCAGTAGTATACATATTTCTTTCTAACTTATTTTTGTTTAAAACTTTAAAGTCTAATTAATATATGTCGATCACCATTTCTTCATTTATCAACATTTCAATATATACAATTTCTGTTGTCTCTCTAGCATAAATGAAGTCCTTTATTGCTGCTTTTTTCCACAACTATTCAGTGGTTAGATTTTATTATTAAGTGCTTTTTTCTAGGATGTGCTCATGAGTGCTTTCTCATTGTGGAGAATGTTGACCTGTTGCCTTATATTTGAATTCTAAATTGGATGGTTTAATTTCAAAGACTTATCCCCCTGCCCAGTATTTCTGTCGGTATAATCCCATTAGTTTCTAGTATCGAATATACTATGAAGAAGCCTGAATTTTTTCTTCTGTGTCACTTGTTGGTTTTTTCCCTGGGTGTCTGAAGAATTCTGACTTTATAATTATGTATATCATCTCACCTTTAGTGAAAAAGATGTTATCATTCGATCTGGAATGATGTTTTAAATTTATAAATATAAGGAAATTTTCTTTTGTTATATCTTCAGGTAATTTTTCTGCTTCATTTTTAAGTTCTCTATTTCAAGTATATTGATTTTTTCATTGTTAGACTTGATCTGTTATCTGCTTTTTATTTGTTTGGATCTTTATTAGTAATTCTTTTTATCTGTGTTTGTTTTGTTGTTTTTGCCAGTTTATGTAATGATTTTATAATTATGTGAGGTATTTTTCTTTTGCCTTCAGTGTATTTCTTTGGTTTAGAAGTTTCCTTTGTATTTCACTCTTTCATTTTATCACCTAGCTTTCACTCTTTTATTAATTCACTTTCTTATGTAGCTCTTAACAGATAATTTCTGTAATGCATTGTTTCCTGATTATGTTTTTTTCCAGAATGGAATATTCTTATTTTCTTTATCTGTTTTGTACCTTAGGGAAAAAAAACCTAATTACAATATACTACATAATTCTTATCCCAGTCTGTTTTTTCTTCCTCTAGCTTAAAATGGGCAACTCTATCCAAAGATTCTATTGACACTAATTAGATGTAGGTGAATTTTTCTTTCTCTCTTCACATATTACCTAAGCATTTTTTTTTCCTTCCCTAGCTTCTGTTTGAGAACCAGGTATTTTAGGCACTTCAAGTTCTGAGTCCGCAAGAGGAAAGGAAGGCCTCAGCTGGGATTTTGGTAGCTTTGTGCAAGAATCTGAGCTCTGTACTTTCTGTCTTTTGTATTTCTTACATTGCGATCAATCTATCTGGTGCTGGGAGTCTTGTCTTTTCAGAGATTCCTCCCATTTCAAGTATAATACCTGGAAACACCTCTGCTGTCAGAAATCATATTTGGTTCATTTCCTCACTTGACCCATCATTCCCCAGCTTTATCCCTTCCTTACTCTTTTGGTTGTAAGGAGCTTCAGCCCAACTTTCTGCTCCCCTGAGAATCCTTCTTCCTTTTGTTCCTTGTTTATCTTTATCCTCTCCTCCTGATCAATGCTGGGGATAATTGACCCTGTGTGGTGATGACTATTTTGTCTTCACTGTCTAACTTCCTTCCATCTGCTAAAGATCACAATGGCTAAGTCTTTCTGGTTGTTTTATTTTTTTGCTTCTGATGAGATGCTACGTTAGAAGGCAGGGAATTTTACTCCTACCAATCTTCCCTAACTTCATAAGTTAAAGTCAAGCTCAGCTCTCCAGAGAGAATTGGTGAGATTTTTCAGGATTTTGACTAATAGCCCTCATTCCTTATATCCTTGCCTGCCATTTTTTCAAATAGGATGACAGGAGTTTGTGCCTATTATCTTTTTTAGGTACTGAATGATGGTAAATTTCTGTTACTGTTGATAGCTTTCATCTTTTTTTTGTGGATGCTATTTATATTACCTGTGGAAAAGAGAAATTTTATGATATGGTTTCAATTTGCTGTAATTTCTAGAAAGATGATATCACATTTGATTTTTTTTCTGTTTTGGCAGTACTGGGAGATTGAACTCAGGGCCTTGCACTTATTAGGCAGGTGGTCTGCCACGTTAGTCATGCCTCCAGCCTTTTCTGTGTTCATTATTTTTCCAATATAGTCCCTTTGCTTTTTTGCCCAGGCTCGCCTAAACCATGATCCTCCTGATCTCCACCTCAAGTAGCTATGATTACAGACTTGAGCTACTGTGCCTGGCCACATTTGAAATTTTTGACATGGAAATCTATCTTAGAGCACACAAGTATAGGTGCTTCTAATAGAATTTGATATGATTTGTGATAATACAGCTGCTATTTGCAAATAAGATTATAGCAGTTTATTAAGTACATATTGTTGAACAAAGAAACACTAATTCTATGGGAGCCTCATCTTCTGTGGATTAAAGACTCTTTCCCATGACCACACTGAATATCATGGCTTAATGCTCGTAAACTTCTTCCATATGAGCAGAGCTGCATGTTTGTGAATGTCTTCCTCTGATTTAGAAATAGCATATGAGGCACATTCTAAATCTTGAAAAACAGTGTTTTGTCTTTAAAAAAGAATTAAGTTCTCAATGTCTTAGGAAAGGCTTTAATTAGAATTTAACAACTTGCCATGTTCTTGAGCAGATCCACATTTAAGTAATATCTTGTTTGAAAACTGAGACCCATTGGCTACCTCAGTATCTACCTATCGTTCTTAATCCTATGAATCACCTGGCTACTTGTGTCAAAAGTATCGATTCCTGTGTCCAACCCCTGGAGATACAGGGTTTCAGTGTTCAAATGCAAATTTTTTTCCACCAGGACTGTATATACCAGGGAGGTTTAGAAAATCCTCACACTCAGCTAACCTAAGATTCTCCAGAGCAACAGGGCCTAAGCTCAGCCAGCATCATTTTTAAGATCCCTAAAGCAATTCCACTGTAAAGTGAAGTAAAGTTTTTGAAATACTAGTTTAGTCTGAGATCCCTCAAAAATTTCCCAGGATATATTTATAATTAAATGAGCTTAAGCAGTCATTTATTGAAATTTATCCAAGATTTTTTTCTAATAATCAACTTTCTTATTAAATAGAATCCCAAATGGAGCCATTCTGGATAAAATTTACTTCTGGATTATTTTGAAGAGATATATAATGTTTTGAATTATGCTATTAAAATAGATTTTGCCTCTCCCTGATGTGGCAAAATTGGACTTGCAAATAGTCTAATTTATCTTAAAATTTTTCTCTGTATCTCCTGTTTTTAAATCCCAGTGACCTCAATCAGAAGTACATACTTCTGCAGGGAGTAAAATTGAGCCAGCAATCCTTAGAATGACTAAATCTTGGTTTGGTTACTATTGTAAACTTAGAAATAATCCAAATATACCATAAAAATCATATGTACAAACTTTAGTTTTTTTAAGAAAGCAAAATCCCACTCATTCAAAGCAAACTTGCTAAAGCTATACTTTTTCTAGTGATATAAGATTATGCTGTGTTGACTACAGTTATATGTATATATATATATGAATATATATGTACTTATGTATATATAAAACATTATAGAATTTTGCTTTAAGTAACTATAGTTTGAGTGAGGTCAGAGGAACTTGTTTTCTTGTAATTTGTCAACAGTGATTGGTTAAGTCAAGCATGGTGGCTCACATCTAGCACTTGGGAGGCTAAGGCAAGAGGAGAGCAAGACCGGGGCCAGCATGGACTACATAGTGAAATTGTCTCGAAACAAGCAAACAAAAAACACAAGCAAGCATAAAAATGATTTGTGAAGGAGGTAGTATCTGAAAAGCTGTTTGATAAAAAGGCAGTTCAGAGAGTGTGGTTGGTGTTAAGGAATACTCACCATCATTTTTGGGGCAGAGAGCACTTGAAGTTAAAAACCTAGAACCAGAACCAAGCAAGACTGAATAACAGCTGAAATGAAAATGTTCAAGGAGATGAGGAAGGGAGGAATGTACTTGGGGAATCCCAGTGGAAAGTCTCACAGTCACTAATTAAACCCATGATTCTGCATTGAGATGTTTAAGCCGCCCTCCCCCAATTCTTTGTTAGATGTGACCATGAGAATATGTGGGATGTTGCAACACACTTAATCAGACCCTCCAGTAATTTTCAGGTCCCTGTGGGGCTGTACAGGCACTGCTCTGAAGGGGTCACCTCATATTGAGTTTATGAGATAACTCCTTCCTAGAGTCCTCAAAGGAGACAAATCTCTCCTGCTCTCTGCATTCCCACTACTGTATTCATGCCTCGCCTCTCCTGCCTTTCTCTGATTTCCCACTGTACCACTCAGCACAATGGGCTAGCACTTCTTTTTCTGTTTTGTTTTTTCCTCTTCCTAGTGCCAGATAGGTGCCAGAGACTAGCCTAGGAAAAAGGGCTCTAAGTTGGAACTCACTTGATGAGGTAGTCTCTGACATATTTAAAAGATTGATGACTTGCATGATATAAATGCCTACTGAGTTTTTCCTGTGATTTAATGACTAAAATTATGAAACAAATCCATCTAGTAATTCAATTAAATGGTATCTGGAGGTGTTATGTTAATTATCTTAAAAATCACATTATAAAGGATCTTTAATATGGCCTCAACCTTCTCTCTAGCCCAAAGACACTGCTAGAGTTTAGAAAAAGTTCAGCCTTTTTTGGAAATTTGTCACAATAAATAGAAATCAAAATGATTGTATTGCCCAGAGGCTGCAATACCCCTTTCCTTTTATCAAGTGATTCTGGATGCATCAGGCTACTTTATTGCCTGTTACAATAATACTAAAGCAAACCCTAAACATAGTAGGTATTTAAATACTATATAGAAGTTCAGAGTGGTTTTCTCCTATGACTTTTTTTCTCCTTTAATTTGTGATTAGATTTGTGGAGATTACCAGACCAGATCTAGGAAATTGAGCTGACAATTCATAGTGACCCATTGGTCCAGAAATCTATGAGGACCTGGATTTCTTGAGCATACTCATCCATGGCACACTCACAGATCATGTGTTAAGCTTTCTTAAATCTGGTGCCTGTTATTAAGATGTTGACATGTCATTAGACTGTCCTGGAACTCATAGGCATCCAGCTAGCAATAGCAAAACTCAAAGCAAAGATTCTCTTTCCCCTCCTTGCTCACATTTGTTGAAAACACTTAGGAAGGGATGTTCCACAGACTTAAGTGACTGTTTAATTTGTTGTTTTCCTGTTTCTTTCTTTCAGTGAATGTTTTCTCATTTATTTGCATTTAAAAAGTCTTTCCACAGTGTTCTGTATATTTCAGAGTATAAATTTTGGCATTTCTTTTGTCAAAGTTATTCCTAAGTATCTTACTTTTTTTGATGTTACTGTACGTGAAATTATTTTCTTAACTTCACCTCAATCATCCATTGCTAGTGTATAGAAATGCAATTGTGTCCTTGCAACTTTAATTCAAATAGTTTTTTGATGAAACATGCAGACACGTGTACATGAATGTATAATCCACAAATAAATATAGCTTCACTTCTTTTCTTCCAGTATAAATGCCTTTTATTTCCTTTTCTTGCCCTGTTCCCATAGCTAAAGCCTTCAGTATCATGTTGAGCAAGACTGGTAAAAGTATATATCCTTGTCTTATTCTAGTCTTAGGAAGAAATCATTTATTCTTTCAATGTTATGTCTGATATTTTCTGTAGGTTTTTTGTAGATATCCTTTATTAGGTTGAAAGTTCCCTTCTAACCCTAGGTTTTTGAGTATTTTCATCATGAAAGATGTTGGGGTTTTGTAAAATGCTTTTTCTGTGTCTATTGAGATGACTATATTTTGTCTTTTGTAGATATGTTGTATTACAATGATTAATTCCCATAAGTTGAGCCAACCTTAATTCCTTATATTAATCTTAATTGGTCATGGAATATGATCCTTTGTATATGTTGCTGAAATTTTTTTGGTAATATTTGTTGAAGATTTTTGCATCTATATCCATAAGGAGTATTGGTCTGTAGTTCTTTTCATGTGATATCTTTGTCTGCTTTTAATGTTACTGCAATTGTGGCCTCATAGAATGAGTCTTAAAATTTCCTTAAAAGTTTGTGAAAATTGGTATTAATTCTTATTTAAATGTTTGGTAGAATTAACCTGTAAAGCTCTCTGAGCCTAGGTCTTTGTGAGTAGTTTTGGGATTCTTAATTTTGGTTCCCTTATTTACTATACCTCCAGTTTGATTTTCTAACTTCTCTGGAGTCATTTTTAGCATTTTGTATCTGTCTAGAAATCCATCCTTTTTCTAAATTTCATTTGCTGGTGTACTGTTGTTCATGCTTATAGCATTACTTCATGATCATTTTTATTTTAGTAAAATCATAAGTAAATGTTCTCTTTCACTCCCAATGTTGGTAATTTGGATATTCTTTCTTTTTGTTTTAGTCTAGAAGACAATTTTGGGGGGTTTTTTCCCTCTTATTTTTCTATTTCATTAATTTCTGCTCTAATAATTTTTATTTCCTTCTTTCTGGCTGCTTTAGGTTTAGTTTGGTCTTCTTTTTCCAACCTTAAATTTTCTGTTATCACTTGTTTAGCAGTGGAGTTCCTTCAAGTGTGAGTGTTTTCGCTTTCTGCTTTCACATTTTCACTGAATGCCTAAGTTTGGATCTCTTTGAATCTGTTTTACTTGGAGTTGGTTAAACTTCTTGGAGGTATAGATTAACACTGTATTTCATCATCACTAATACTGTGCTTCTGCCATTTGAGTATTTTTTTCTCTCTTTTTTCCACCTTTCCCTCTGGCACTCCCATTGCACATACTTTTATGTACTTAATGATACCATACATTTCTCTGAGGCTCTGTTCACTTCAAATCATTTCTTTCTCTTTCTTTTTTTTTTACTGTGCTCTCCAAATGGCATAATCTGTCTCAATCTGTCACCAAAAAATTCACTGATTCCTGTGTCAAATCTCTTCCTCGTCCCCTGCAGTGAATTTTTCATCTTGATTCTTGTATTTTCCAACTCTAGAATTTCCACTTGGCTCTTGTTTATAATTTCTGCCTCACTATGGACTAAGTTCTCACTTTGATAAGATATTGTCATCATACTTTGCTTTCCAGCATGATTTCCTTTAGACTCTGAAACATACTCATAATGTCCATTTTGAAGTCTTTCACAGGACCTTTCTATTCCTTGCTTTTTTTTCTGTATACAATAGTCACGCTTTGTCTTTTCTTCATGTCTCTTAACTGTTTGTTGAAAACTACACATTTAAAGTAATATACTGTTGCAAGTCTTGTTCCACTGCAGGGGCGTGATGCTATTTGTTCACTTGGTTTGCTTAGTGATTGGGATGGAGTTTCTGAATGAATATTTCCTCTGCACTGGAAAATCTTCTCACCTGTTGCTTCAGAGAGCACATTCAGTCACCTTTCTGACAGTGGCTGTAACAGGCTGCCTTTGGCTCTCCCTTTCCCTGATCTCAGTTGAACTGTCTGCTTCTGTTGGTGTCACACTTATTGTTGGGCTGTGCTAACTGCCGGCTCATTGCTTCATTGTATTTTTAAATAATGTCTCAGGGCAAAAATTGCTCCACAGGTTGATCCAATTAAATTCAGACCTCTTTTCAGGAGAAATTTTTTTTGTCCGGTCTTTGAGGTTTGTCCTCGCCCTAGGAAGATTTCTGAGCTGTGTCTTTTTGTAGTTCTGTCTGATTAACTAAGTGGCCTATGGCTTAGCTCATTGCCCTATTCATAGAACCACCAGCTTCCACTTAATTGCTTACCATCAAAAATCAACATTTTCTGGACCATTCTTAGGTCTGAATTTCCCTACTTTATGTTGTTTCATTTAAAGTCAGTTCCTTTGATACCTAGGTATAAACTTAACAAATGATGTGAATGATCTCTATAAGGAAAACTATAAACTTTTGAAGAAAGAGATTAGGGAAGACTATAAAAAGTGGAGAGATTTCCCATGCTCATGGATTGGTAGAATCAACATAGTAAAAATGTCTACACTCTCAAAAGCAATCTACATGTTTAATGCAATTCCCATCAAAATCCCAATGACATTCATTAAAGAGATTGAAAATTCTACCGTGAAATTTATATGGAAACACAAAAGGCCACGAATAGCCAAGGCAATACTCAATAAAAAGAACAATGCTGGAGGTATCACAATACCTGACTTCAAACTATATTACAAAGCAATAACAATAAAAACAGCATGGTACTGGCACAAAAACAGACATGAAGACCAGTGGAACAGAATAGAGGACCCAGATATGAAGCTACACAACTATAACCAACTTGTCTTTGACAAAGGTGCTAAAAATATACGATGGAGAAAAGACAGCCTCTTCAACAAAAACTGCTGGGAAAACTGGTTAGCAGTCTGCAAAAAACTGAAACTAGATCCATGTATATCACCCTATACCAATATTAACTCAAACTGGATCAAGGATCTTAATATCAGACCCAAACTCTAAAGTTGGTACAGAAAAGAGTAGGAAATACTCTGGAACTAACAGTATTGGCAAGGACTTTCTCAATGGAACCCCAGCAGTTCAGCAACTAAGAGATAGCATAGACAAATGGGACTTCATAAAACTAAAAAGCTTCTGCTCAACAAAGAAATGGTCTCTAAACTGAAGAGAACACCCACAGAGTGGGAGAAAATATTTGCCAGCTACACATCAGACAAAGAACTGATAACAAGAATATATAGGGAACTCAAAATACTAAATTCTCCCAAAATTAATGAACCAATTAAAAATGGGCAAGCGAACTAAACAGAACTTTCTCAAAAGAAGAAATTCAAATGGCCAAAAAACACATGAAAAAATGCTCACCATCTCTAGACATTAAGGAAATGCAAATTAAAACCACACTAAGATTCTACCTCACCCCTGTTAGAATAGCCATCATTAGCAACACCACTAACAACAGGTGTTGGCGAGGATGTGGGGAAAAAGGAACCCTTATGCACTGCTGGTGGGAATGCAAACTAGTACAACCACTCTGGAAAAAATTTTGGAGGCTTCTTAAAAATCTAAACATAGATCTAACATATGATCCAGTAATACCACTCTTGGGGATATCCCAAAAGAATGTGACTCAGGTTACTCCAGAGGCACTTGCACACCCATGTTTATTGCAGCACTATTCACAATAGCCAAGTTATGGAAACAGCCAAGATGCCCCACCACTGATGAGTGGATTAAGAAAATGTGGTATTTATACACAATGGAATTTTATGCAGCCATGAAGAAGAATGAAATCTTATCATTTGCAAGTAAATGGATGGAACTGGAGAACATCAACCTGAGCGAGGTTAGCCTGGCCCCAAAGACCAAAAATCATATGTTCTACCTCCAAGGATAAACACAACAAGGGGATTGGACTTTGATCACATGATCAAGTGAGAGCACACAGGGGAGGTATGAGGATAAGTAAGACACCCAAAAAACTAGATAGCATTTGTTGCCCTCAATGCAGAGAAACTAATGCAGATACTTTAAAGTGACAGAGGCCAATAGGAGAAGGGAACCAGGAACTTGAGAAAAGTTTAGCTCTAGAAGAATTAATTTAGAAAGTAACACACATGTACAGGAAATCAATGCGAGTCAACTCCCTGTATAGCTATCCTTATCTCAACTAGCAAAAACCCTTGGTCCTTCCTATTATTGCTTATACTCTCTCTTCAACAAAATTTGAGATAAGGGAAAAATAGTTTTTGCCTGGTAGGGAGGGGGTAGGGGGGGAAAGGGAGGCGGTGAGGGGGAAGGGGGGAGAAATGACCCAAACATTGTATGCAAATGTGAATAAAAGAAAAATAAATAAAGTCAGTTCCTTTGGGGAATACTTCAGAGCTCTCTGTTCTTATGACCTGACTTTCCCTCCAAGCAAAAATCTCTGAGTCACTGCTCTGCATTGGAGATGGAGAAGTGGTCTGTCTTAGAGTGATATCACTTTTTGGGTAGCATGCTGGGCAGTGCCAATCACTTCTTATTTTCTTGGCTTGTCTGTTCTCATTTGGAATCTCAGCCCTACAAGTTTGCTGTTACAATGGCAGCCAGGAGCCTGATATTTTTGGCCAGCTGCACCTGGGATAAAGCCTCCAGTGTACAAGTGGGATAGGTAACGAAAGGGCTCCCTTGCTTCTCAGCTGCACTTCCTTGGAATTTGCTACATAAAGCTGAGGGGACTAAGTACTGGCCGACTGCCTTCCCGGGGAGATAGGACACCTCTTAACTGAGAAGGAAGAGGGAGAAAAGAACCATTTTCTTGGCTATTCTTGCTCGGACTGGAGCTCCCACCACACTGAGCTGGCAGGTGGGGAAGGAGGAAGCAAATTGTGGCTCCAGTGATATGTCCTTGCTGTTACTTCTGAGATTTAATAGATCTTCTTAGATAAGTATTAACTTGCTTTTTATGACCAAAGGACAGTATCCACAGACCTAAAATGGTTCTCTTTAAGTATTTTTTTTTAAACAGTAATGATTGTTTCACTGGGGACCAGGTTAGCAAAGTTTCTCTTGCTTCTGTTTTCTTCCTTTAAATTTTCTCTGTGTTCAACATTTTTATTTAATTTTTTCATTCATCAGCTTTCTATTTGACATCTTTTTAAAGAAAACATCTCTTTGCCTTTTAAATATCATTGTTCCCCCTTTAATTACAGTTTCATGTGATACCTAAGTTTCACATTTCATCCACTCCTTTGAAATCTGTGAGTCCCAGGACCATATTTGCTATTACTCACTGAACAAAAAGGTATCCCACTGACACCTTGAGTAGGACATGTCTTTCCCTAGAACTCCGGTTTTCTCTCTATATTCCTTGTGTAAGGTTTCACCCAGTCGTCCAAGCTGCATACCTCATAGTAATGCTTGACAGTTCTCACTCCACACACGTAATAGATCTGTCACTATGTCTTGTCCATTCGACTTTGAAAATATCACGCACATGCATACCCTTCTCCTCAGTGTGATGTTAATATCTTAACTCAGGCCCCTTTCTCTTTTCTTGACTATTTTAATAGGCATCCAGCCATCCTTCCTCCATTATCTTATAGCTTTTAGAAATTCCTTTTTATACATACTGCCAAGCTAAGGAATTTTCTAAAGTTCCAACCTAAAAAAATGATAAAGTCCTCATTTCTTAAAAGGCCTTCATGAAAGATTGTACCCCACGAGTGTTTCTGAACCTTAGATTGTAAATGAGGAAAATAAGCAGTTGGGGATTTGTGACGTTTCAGTGGTATAGCGCATGCCATGTGCTTATCTGATGTCTGAAATATATTGCGTGCTCAATACTTTTTGCTCATGTCATTATTATTACCTTTTCTTCTCAACTGGAAAATTTCTCAACTTCTTTGTCCCCAGCACGCACACCATTTCAGCCCCCGTGAACTAATTTTGTTTTCCCAGCCCTCCATGTGCACCCCGTGCCTTTGTTCTTGATGCTTTGTCTATTGGAGTTGCCAGTGAAGGTCTTTGTGACTACACTATGTGCCAGGGCTGAGACAGTCCTTGCTCTTACTTTCTCTTTGTACTTACTGTGCATACCTGGCTCTCAACAGTTTTGTGTTTGTTCATGGGCTTTCTTTTGCAGACTGTGAGCTCATTAAGCCAGTGCCCATACTTTATCTTTATATCCCCAGACTTTTACTAGTGAAGATGGTGAAAGTCATCCATTTAGCACCCACTGAGGGAAATGTTTGCTTAATGTAAATTTATTTTTATTGCTTCTTTGCATTCTTTGTCATGTGATTTTACACTGAATATTGATCTTTTTCACTTTAATTTGAGTTTAAATTAAGGTTCCATCCAATCTACTAATTTTCCCCATATACCAATAACCACTTAGGCTTTAGCAAAACTTTCACTGTGTTTATTAAATGTGAAGTAAAGATCTCTGATGTCATGGAAGAGTTCCATAGCAGTTATGTGACTCCCTCTCAGTGCAGAATAGCCAGATTCTAATTCAGAGGCCTCCTCAATTGTGCTTATTACCTAGATGGCCACTTCCCTTCTGACTTTCAAAAACAGTCAGCTATTGGGTATTGAAAAAGGAACTGATTCTTGGCTCTGAGCAAAAGACTTCATCCTTTCTTAATGAAGGTGAACACTTGGGTTATAGTGGTTGATAAAATTATATTCAAAGAAGAGAAAGAAGAGTTTTGGGAGAAAGTAGAGTGAGTATTCATTAACATTATTTTCTCTAAATAAATGCATTTTAATCTGAGCATTTGTGACTTTGACGAGGTGAGGTGAGGAGAGAGGTAACTCATTTAGGCATGAATCTCAATTCCATTAACTGATGTTAGGAAGGAGAAATTTTACTCAAATTGGAACATGATTGAGGACAACTTGAAGGTCTTAGATAAAAATGATTATGCTATTTGTTTTCAGGGGTTGTGACAGAAAGGGAATAGCTCAAAAAAGATGTTTTGGGTTTTTTTTACATAGATACCATGTTCACTAAACCTGAGCTAGGTATGTGGAAAAATTACATATGATGATTTTTTTCCCTGAGTGTTAGATAAAATCACAGTTATTTGAAAGTAGATTAGAACAAACTCAGGGGCATTCTGTACATGAATGAAAACATGTATTTCAAGATTTCAGCATCACTGGTGGTTAAGAAATAATAAATAAATAAATAAATAAATAAAAGAAATTGACAGCTGAGTACAGTGGCTCACACCTGTAAATCCCATCTGCTTTGGAGACAGCGATCAAGAGGATCATGGTTTGAGGCCAGCCCAGGCAAAAAGTTAGTGAGAGTGCATCTCAGCCAAAAAGGAGGTTGAGGTGGTGGCTTGTACCTTTAGTACTGGCTACATGGGAGGTCTTCAGTAGGAGGACTGGTCTGACCAACCTGGGGCAAAAAAGTGAAACCCTACCTGAAAAATAAGAAAAAAGGAGGAGGGGACTGGGGACTTGGCTCAAGTGATAGAGCCAAGGCTTGAGCAAACTTAAGGCTCTGAGTCAAAATCCTAGTACCCTTCCCCCCAGAGTTGTTAAGTAGCCTGATTAGTTTCATAGGAGCTACTAATTAAAAAAGTAGAAATTTTGTTGTTTATTGTTCATAAAAATGTGCATTTATATTAGCAGCAAAAGTGACTAATTTTTGAAAGGGCAGAACTTGTTCAAGGTACTCTATACAGGTATAGAATTATTCCAGTGACACTTCCTCATATTATTAATGCACAATAAATCAAAAGGCTGGTGGCTCACACCTGTAATCCTAGCTACTCAGGAGGCAGAGATCAGGAGGACCCCAGCTCAGGTAAATATTTCCAGAGACGACCCTATCTTGTAAAAAACCCATCACAAAAAAGGGCTGGTGGAGTTGCTCAAGGTATAGGCCTGAGTTCAAACCCTGTAGCCCCACACACACAAAAAAGGAAAAAAAAGACTTATTTAGTTTGTAGCTTTCAACATTTATTAAGCATTTGTTGAACTCATACCATGTGTCAAACACTGTGCTGACTCCTTACCGCTGAGCTAATATCTCAGCCCAGGGTCCTATATGGTTGCTCGTGGTAGCCTCGAACTCCTGATCCACCTGCCTCATCCCCCAAATCCTGGGATTACAGGAATGCACCACCACTCCTAGCTACCAGTACCTGTCTTTTAATGAGCACCTTCTATGTTAGGGCTGGTTCCATGAATTATTTCGCTAAATTAATATCAGGCAGCTTGTAATGATAATATGGAGATTTGAACTCAGGTCTGTCTGACTCCAAAATCTGTATTCCTCCTAATACACTGTGTACTGCATCGAACTGGTTACACATTGTAACTAATCAGTAATCACACACACAGAGTTTTAAAAGCTTCTATATTGCTTTGGACAGAGCACCTGACCTCTGAGTGCACCTGTTCCCACAGGTGCCCATTGAGTATAATAATTACACCTACTTCACCACAGGAGTAAATAAATTACTTTTTCATGAAGCAGGTAGAAAAGTACTCAGCACATGTAAGTACTTTATAATTGTTAATATTTTTATAATTATAGAGAATACTTATTATTTCCATTTTGAAAATATCTTGCTGCTATTCTTGAATTTATGACATACACATACATTTGTCAGAAAACCAGGTTTTTGATTTTATTAAGATAAGAGACAAGCATTAGCTGAATACATTAAAATTTTCTATATAGAATAGAAATAAAACAAGGTTTTAAATGAAGGGATATGTAAATAAGATTTACATGACTTTTAAAAAGAAATCATGAAAAACAGCTCACCAGTCCATGACTGATGTGTAGTTCTTGGCACAAGCAGCTGACAAAGACTGTTAGTGCAGCAACTCAGCCCTTGACAGCCTGGCTATGGAGCAAGAAGATTTAGGACTTTGGTGGAGGCCAGCTTCAAATTCATTTTTGTAATAGATTCTTGAGTCTGGGTTTATTGAAGCATGAACTTCTAAAGTTTTATCCTGGCAACAAAAGATATGTGGGAAATGAAATAGTCGTAAATACGACTGAAACATTTATTAAATTGTCAGCAGGAAAGTGAGGACCCTTGCTTCATATATGTGTTCTTTACAACTTGAGTGAAATATCATTTTTATAACTCCTGTGACTTTGGGTAACTTTTAGTCTTCACTGTTACACTATTGATATGAACTATATCTGAGGTTATCTAAAATTATTTTTATGATAGATCAAGAAATCAAGGTTCTCTAAATTGAGGTGTTTTAATCCTGAATGCTAAATTCACAGTTTATGTCATATGGATATTCAAACTTTGAACTTTTGCATGCATTATAAGAAATTGTTGTGCATTTAATATTTTATTGTCATATTGGAATTTCTTTGAATAAGCATATTGGCTATGTTTCAAAATTTATAAAGCATCTAACATGTTATTTTAAATTAAATAAAGTGAAGCATTCATTCCTTCAGCAAAAATTCACTACTTTAGGGGGAAGGCTTTTATTTAGTGTTAAGTCTACTGGTTTGTAATAACAACTGTGGTTTGTTTCTTCTGTGATTTGACTTGTCTGTGATAGTCTGTGATAACACCTAGAAGATACAGAGGCCAAAAGATTAAAATTATAGGGAAAGAGAATAGATAACCGCATTCTAAATATATATGGGCATTAGTAAGGGGTGTGTGTGATGTCTGTCAGTAAAACTCTGAAAAATGCCCCCAAATAAATCCTATACTTAAATGATAACTTTGATTCAGTTCTGAAAAATAAGACATAATTCTCCCTGATCAGTCAGTTTTTAAGGAAATCTCTGTTCTTAATGAAAAAAGTGGTCTTACATATAACACTTGGGGTAATTTTTAAACCTGGAATATAATGAAGTACATTTCAAGAAATCCTTTATGTGCTTACCACTCAAATATAAAGACAACAAACTTTAAAGAAAATGCCTTCAAATCACTCTTGCCTTCGGCCCTCTGTATTTTAAAAGAAACAAAACTTAACAGATAAATCAGAAATCCTTATATTTTTTTCATTCCTAATTCCCCTTCCTTTTTCAGAAGTAGCCATTATTATGAACTGGTGGTGGTATATTTAATTTCTCTTGGGTTTTTCTACAGTATTGGGATCAAACCCAGGGCCTTGTGCCTGCTAGGCAAGCATTCTACCATTGGGCTCCACTTCCAGTCCTGTTGCTGGCCATTGAAGTTTTGGTAATGGTGATTTTTTTTTTTATACAAAAGATACTACTTTTAACTAAATACTTTTTACTGATCTCTTACAATTTTGCTTAAAAATAAATATCTAACTTCTAGGTGTTAAAATACGTGTTACCATTGGTCTATTTAGTTTTCACATAACATCTTTTAAGGATTTAGTTATCAGTGTTATTACTCAGAGAGAGAATGAGAAAATGAGTGAAATGTATTGAAGCAGGAATAATATAATAGCATGAAAAAAAGCTGTATAATTCTATGAAGAATTTTTTAAACGAATGGACTTCTACATTAAACAATTAGTTTTACTCCCATCTCTGCCCTGTCCTTTCCATATGTAGTTCAATTTCTGGAAGCATGTTAGACAGCCCAGTCAACATAGCTTCCATTGCATATGAGGTGGAAAGTGTTACATCATACCTCTCAAGTCAGACACAATTGCAGGATTGAAATACTGTTAAGTAACCTCAACTGGCAACCAGAGTTGTCTGCTCTAGAAAGGATATATTGTTTTTGAAAAGAATTACTACATACTTAAAATTTTTCCTAGCTATTATCACTTAAAATGTTTTAAGAACCATCATTTCATATATAATATTAAAATTCCCTGACGTGTTCCCCCCAAACAACCCATTTTTCAGTGCTTGGAATACTTTTATGGGTTCAAAGTCATTACATTTTATGTCTCTTACAGACTTACCTGTCCTGCGTATTTCATTAAGATTTTAACATAGAGTTAGTGGAAATTCAGAATTTGAAAATGGGCAAACTCTAAGCTTTCCACAATCTACTGTCTCAAATGTAACAGATTGCATTTGGACTGTCAGCCTCTTCCAAGATAAGTTTAAAAGTCGCCAACCCCAGGAATTTGTCCAAAAGACTGTCACTCATTTTCAGCTAGTATGCATTCTCATTGGGTGTCACCTTTCATAAAGCCCTTTTTATTCCTATCAACCCTTGTTCTTATCTTTTGGAAAGCTCATGTCTGGTGAGCTTTGTGAGTTAATATGAAGAGATAAGAACATTGTTTCACATCATAATGATTTCAAAGAATCTGTACTCAGCAAGCATGTGTACATTTGTAAAGGCTAAGTCTCTTTAAACATCTTAATATCAGAGGTGATGTGGGGAAGATGAAAACATTGAAACTTAAAATAATGGACATGGTGGCTCACTCATGTAATCCTAGCTGCTTGGGAGGCAGAGATTGGAAGGCTCACAGTTTGAGGCCAGCCTAGGCAGAAAAGTTTGCAAAAGCCCAACTCTTCAGGCATATGGTGGTGAGTGCATGCCATCTCAGCTATGTGGGACATGTAAATAGGAGGACTGTGTTCCACACAGACCTAGGCATATGTGTAACACCCTATCTGAAAAATCAGTAAAGCAAAAGGGACTACAAGCATGACTCAAGTAGTAGAGCTCCTACCCAGCAAGCATAAGACCCTGAGTTCAAATCCCAGTACTACCAAAAAAAGTATTCTGACATAGAATGCTATTAATATTCTAATCTAAACTCAGACACATGCAAACAATGACTGTTGCCCTCGAACTCTACCCTCTACCCATAAAGTAGACAAGTGGAAAAAATTACATGGAGTCCTCAAGTTCTAACTAACATTTAAAATTTTAAAAACCCATTGTGCATAGGATACTACCTGCTTCAGCTAGGAGGCTATTTTGCCATAAAACCTCATAAATCAAGTTGGGCTCATTGAATTAAAAATAATGAAAGGAATGGTATTGAGTTGAGCTTGTTGAGAAACAAGCTCAGAGAATATGTGAGATCAGAGGGAATCTGCTGACAGAAACCATGCCACAGTCCTCACTCCTTAGTCCTTCACAGACTCCATTGTCCTCTTCCTGCTGGGAAAAATTTCCAAATGCATGGCTTTGAATTAGTTCCTCCCACAAAGACTCATGCAATGGAAATTTCACCCCAATGGCGAGGAGGTTTGGATGTAGAACAGGCCAAGCATATCTGCATTTTCTCTACTTAGCTCATGAGATACTTTGAGTAGGATTTTACATCTATAAATCCCTTTTTTGTGGAGAATACAGCTTTACAATGAAACACTACTGGGAAAAATGTAAGAACAGTCCTGTCGATCTCAACTATTCAAACTTCCAGCAATTGAAATGGAGCCTTCCCAATAAATAACATTTGAGTTTGCCCCTAAATGTATGCTTACTTAAGTCCTATGGGACTTACTGTTTCTTGTCTATATATTCAGATAAGCTGTCTGCAATTGCCTAGAAATTGGAGTGATCTGCTTACTGAGTAGAAACCTGATAGGTGCAATCTTTACATACGAAAAATTCTAATATGGAATGTGTGAATATATTTAGAGAAATTCAAAGAAGTTTTTTTTTCCAGTAGACAATTTCAAGTTTGCTTTCCTTTATTAATGAAAGACAAGATATATAGATAATATAAAATAATAAGACTCATGCTCTTTTAATTTTTGAGGACAGAAACATACTCAACTGAGCAAACATCTAGTTGGAAATTTTAAATTTTGGTTGAGCATCAGGATGTTTTTGTCTATCTGAAATGTTAGTGAACTTTGGAAACACGTGGACATCCAAATGGGGTTTTCTTTAAGGTTTGTTAGTCTGTCAGAGCCTCTCCCATAAGCTCAGACACTAGCAACGTCATTGTGTTCTGTAGTAATTCCTTCCTACCTAGGGCCCACTGTCAGTGGCACAAGGCATAGTCTCCTGGCAAGGAGACAGGCTATAGGTAGATAATCTGAAAACCAGATACTGCCAGGGCTAATCAGAATGGATGGCAACACCTTATTACTGGAGTAGACTAAAGTCATGAATCAGAAGGGGTGCTCTTTCTTCCAGACCACAGAAATAGACAGATGCCTTTACACTTGTCCATTGTACTTTCTGGCAAAGTGGAAAGGGAGATTTTTTTTCCCCAAGTAAAAATTATGTGGGTCTGGTATTTCTCTTTGCAAAATTATCTATTTCTGGCTTCACAGTATTAATTTTCAGGCTGTGAAACCTGGCTTTGATTCCAAACAGATCTTTGGGAAAGAGGAAGTTTGAAAAATAGAGAAACTAACTCTGTAAGGAAGTACATTATTTCTTGGAAGGATCCTGCTATCCATTTAAGTGGTTTCTTCCAGCTTTCACAATCAAGAACATTTTACCCATATATAATTATGAGGATCAAAGCCGCAGTGAGGTTTGCTTAGACTTTTCTACCTCTCTCCCATCCTTCATCTTACAATGTCACTGTCATGGCCTAATGAAATAAAGTATATGAAATTGTTTTGTAAACTTGAATGCCTCAAAATGCTAGTTTATTAACACCATAATATAATTAGAACATCAACCAGGGTTTGAGCATTTATTAAAAGACAGACATTGGGCTCAGCACATGGTTTTATCTCATTACATACATGCATCCACATATACCGTAAGTAAAGTTCTCTCATACGTAATATTCATTTTACAGATGAGGAAACTGAGTTAAACAAACTTTTTCAAGACCATAGCAGATTAGCAGGTGAAGTTCAGGCTCTGCTTGTGAATCCAAAATTTTCTGACTGTTACCCTCTGCTCTCAGTCACTGTCATTATGCTTCATTATAATGCCACAAAATGTGACACCTTGCTGAGGTTCCCAGAACGCAGATAAACTGCTTCAAACTGTCAATACCATGTGGAATAAACATAGATGTCTCACATCAAGTATTATTGACAGCTTCAAGTTGAGACTTAAGAAAGGTAATTGTGTGAATTACTTCTGATTCAGATACTTTTTACATTCGTAACCTCCAGCAAGTTACCTAATCTCACTGTACCTGAGTGTCCTCATTTCTGAAGTAGGCATAAAGCTAGTACCTATTTCATGGTGGCATTTTGGTGACTAGAAAAGTTAACATGTACTAAATCTACAATAGTGATAGCGTGTCACTCTATAAATGGACTCTACAGCATATATGTGAATGTGATACATGCGTGCCACATTCCTCTGCCCTGCATTGCTGACACATTGCTGCACAGGAATATGGAACTGTAGGCCTTCCATTGCCAATTATGGGACATCAGATTGTAGGCCTTAAATGAATAGAGGTGACCACTGGTGTATAAAAAACAGTGTGAGGAAGCACAGAAAACTCTGACCTACGATCACTTACACCTATTTTCAGTACTATCAGCAGTTTAGGGTCATTTGGGGACTGCTAGGAGTCACAGTGTCCCAGTCATGTCCCAGGCTTCCCACCACATTCTCCACAGAATTTATAGCAGTAGTGATGTCATCTGGAAGAAAGTCAGTCACATAGGAAGTTTTGTTTCATTAAATTCACGTCAGGCAGGCACATTGGAGGATATAACAAGGGAGTCACATGCCAATGAAGTCAGATAAGGTTCGCCAAAATGTGTTTCACCTCACCATTGTCCTCAGCAATGCTAGTGAACAAAAACATTTTATGCATAAATGACTTTTGAAGACTGCTTACGATAGCCTCCTCCCAGCAGTTAATAACGCACATGAGTACATTAGTTCTACAAACGTGCGAAAAGATTCCTCTTTCCTCAGCTATACTCTATTTTCTAATATATTTGAACATATAATCTTTTTTTGACATAATACTCTTAATTTTCTGTGGAACTGGCATTCCATTGACCACATTTTATTAAATGCTGAATTAAACCATATTTCTGGATCTCAGCTTAGCAGGTGTATTTGTCCTGACAGACTCTTTACACTTTAGATCCCATCAGTTGTAGACTTCCAGTTACCATTCTGTGTTGGACAGTGCAGGAGAATGAGTCAGGAGTCCTAAGCTATTACATCAAATCCTTTGCCCTTGAGGCCAGTTGCTGAAACTTTCTGGAATTTTATTTCCTTATCTATGAATCTCATGATCCCTAAAATTATTACTGAAAATAATTAAAATTTAAATAATCCTTTATAGTTCTTAAAATACTTTTAAATGCCTCATCCAGGGTGGGCTAGATACTTATGGGGAAGCAAGCAACAAAGACTGCTAGCAACTACCTAACATTGCAGATTAAATTGGAATTTTACTGAGCAGTACAAATTTATCTTCTGTAGATAGTGTGTCTGCCTTCTTGGACACTTGGCTAGCATTTTCTGGAGTCCTACACCAACAAATGCAACCTTTCTCAGCACTGAAGTAATGCTTATTTATATTCTGCCCACTCAGAGAACAGCAGCTAAGGTGCTGATAGCAGCTTGACGTGTGCTGGGCTGTGATGCCGTGGAGTACCTGCTGAAAGAGAAGTACCATAGCTGCAAAGGATTTGCATTCTAACAGCAATGGACACTCAAAATCCAGGCAGGCATTCAGCAATCTGAGACATGGTGGCTCTTTGAAGGTATATCAAAGCAACCACTGAAGCATTCAGTAAACCAAGCTAATTTATCAATAGAGTAAGGTGCTTACAGTCCTTATTCTGGAAAGGAATAAATGCATGCAAAAAAGTGCATTTAGTGGTCATGGTGGCACATGTTGGTAATCAATGAGGCAGAAGAATTACCAGTTCTAGACCAGCCTGAGCTACTCTTGGACTGGGGACATGGCTCAAAAGACAGACCTCCTGCCTAGCAAGCACAAGTCTCTGAGTTTATACCCCAGTACCGCCAAAAACTGAAACAAAAACAAGTCCTACAAAAACGTGCGTTTAATTCAGAACAATAACTGTTGATCAAACACAGAACCTCTGTGCCATGATGATCGCTGCTACTGGGAGAGGCAGAGTATAATTAAAAACATGAACTTTGTTGATAGACACAATTGTCATAAAAACTGCCTCACTTATGTAGCAAATACATGGCTTTGGGAAAAACTGTTTAACCTGTCTTAAGCTTGGTCTTTCATTTTTCAAGGAAAGATGTTCTTGCCAACAAAGTAAGGCAATTGTACAGATTTAGTGCAATAGGAATACTTCATGGTTGTTACACATGCATGCTCTGCCTATCTTCACATACATGTACACAAGCAATAATAATGAAAAGTTCTTGTAAAAACTGTTTTTTAACTCCAAAACATTTTTTGTTAGGTATTTTTTGATGACAGCCAACTTACAATTCCAGAGTTCCTTTGAATTTCATTGCAGTTTCTATCTGAATCCACCTAGTTTCAAACATAACTCTCAAATAACCATTGCCTCAGTACCAAGGGCTGTATAACTCTGCATTTCTCTATGGTGTTGGGAGACAGCTACTCCAGTGTACATTCATAGAACTTTCTGGGATGCTGGAAATATTCTTTGTGCTGTCCAATACAGTAACCACTAACCACTATGTGGCTTCTGAGCACCTTGCATGTGGCTAGGAACTGAATGTTTATTTTATGTAATTTAGATTTTAAGTTTAAATTGAGGAAGCTGCCTGTGGCTAGTGGCTACCATTTTGGACCACACAACTATATAGGATGGCAAACCACATTGGTGTGAAATTTTATAAATGCTAAAAGTTATTTCTCTAAAATGGTCAATTTCATATTACAGACAGATTCTACAGTTTTAAAATTGCTTGTGATCCCTTTTGTAAAAGAGCACAAGATGTTCTTGTCTGGTGGTAAGTCATCAGCCACATTACCTAAAATCCTACTATACAAACACTGCAAAGTTTCCAGAAGATGAAACAGAAATTGTAGGGATCTAGTGAATCTCATTGAAATAATGGTGCTTATGATGAAATATTTGATCATCTCAGTAAATATTCTATGAAAACAAAAAAATATTTTTCTCAGTTTATATGGTATGAAATTGTAAATCCATCTATGAAGGCAAAATTTTCATTGTATTTTTGTTTGTTTGATTATTTTCTTTATCATATTTGAAACATTCTCTCCTTGTATTTCTAGAAACTTTTGCTCTATTGTATTTCACTGTACCTTTTAGTATATGAATCTCACATCTTTTTTATATCCTTTCATTTTCAGCCTCATGTAATATTCTTTTAGAGTTGGTTAATGCTGTGTGTGTGTTTGTGTGTGTGTGTGTGTGTGTGTGTCTGCGTGTGTGTGTCTGTGTGTGTGTGTGTTGCTTGGGGTTAAATTCAGGGCCTTGTGCATGTTAACAAATGCTTTACCACTGAACTATATCTACAGCCCTTCAGTTAATGCTTTTGTCTTTGAATTCCAATCTACGTCATATTGATTATTGCTACTTCTACACATACATAAAATAAATTGGATTTCATCATTTCCTTTGCCCTTATGTTTATTTCCCCATCTTCTTTGTCATTTCATTTTGATCATTTTCATATAAACAGATGAGCTCAATTTTGTTACTTTAATCAGATCTAACCATGATTAGTTTGATTAAAAACTAAGCTTATTCATAAATTTTGTAAATTTAATGTGTTTGGCTTCATTCCCGTCAATGTATTTTATATATTACCAGTTACTATCTTTTGTGTTTTTTCTGTTTTCACCTTTGTTAGCAATTTTTGTTTTTGTATTGCATTTGATTCCTCTATTTCCGCTGCCCCTTTTCATAAATCAAAAAGTTCTGCCATGGTCTTCATTAAACTAATGGTTACCTTCCTATCCTTCACCATTATACTGAAACCTCCATTCCTCTACTACAACTTTTTTATAACATCTAAATTAAATGATACTTATTTTTCTTACATCAAGACAACTTATTTCACTCCTTCTGCTCCACTACTGAGATCATAGGAATGATTTATTTCTAAGTCTTCAGTAAGGCAAATAGTCCCCCATCTCCCATTTCCCAAAACTATTATTTCAGGCTATTATTTATCTTATTGTACTGCTCTTTTGTTTCCTTTCTCAAAATTTACAAATTTAACCAAAATGTCATTTCAGTGTATTTAACCTCTACATGCTACAAATTAAAATAATGCTAGTCTATTTCATCTTCTTTGAAGGTAGCCTATTTATTTATTCTCTCTAGAAATGGAAAGATTTTTTTCTCTTTTATCTTTTAGTCTTACAGTTCAAAGGTTCAGAGATTTCATGAGGCTCTTTTTCTTACATTTTAAATCTTATTTTTAAAAATTTTTTATTGTATTATTGTTATATTGGGGGTACATTGTGACATTTACAAAAGTTTTTATAATATATCATAGTTGAATTCACACTCTTCATCATTCTTCTTTGTCTCCCTCTCCCCTTATTCCTGGAATGATTTTGTGTCTCATTTTTCCATTTTCATATATGAATACATATTATTTTCACTACATTCAGTCTCCTGCACCCTTTCCTTATATCTTCCTTCCCACCACATTCATGCCAACCCCAGACGGGACCTGTTTTACCTTCTTATTCCCCATTTTTTGGAAAAAAAAAGGAGGGGGCATTTTTGTTTGTTTAAGATAGCTCTACAAGGAGTTTCCTTATGACATTTCCATATACATATTAACCAAATTGGTTCATCTCCTCTATTTTTCTCCTTTTACTTGAGTCTACTTCTTATGGTGATTTCAGAATGTTTAAATATTCTGTATTCATTCTTATATGGAAAGTATATCACCCACTATTCTTGGCTTTCTATATAGAAAATGAAATTTCAGATTTTCCACTAGTGATAACAGAGTTGGGTAGGCATGAGTCTCTTTCTTTTAGTGTATTGTTTCATTACTTATGTCCATACTTCATTAGGATAGATGATCACCAGTGCCCATTATGGGCCATTTAAACCTGAACATGGAAAACTGTTTTATTTTTATTTTTTAGTGCAGAAAAAAAATTTTTATTTCTTTTATTCATATGTGCATACAATGTTTGGGTCATTTCTCCCTTGTCCCCACCCCCTCCCTCTCCCTCTCTACCTCCTTGCTATCAGACAAACTATTTTGCCTTTATCTCTAATTTTGTTGAAGAGAGAGTATAAGCAATAATAGGAAGGACCAAGGGTTTTTGCTAGTTGAGATAAGGATAGCTATACAGGGAGTTTACTCGCATTGCTTTCCTGTACATATGTGTTAACATTCAAAATTAATTCATCTTGAACTAATCTTTTCTCTAGTTTCTGGTCCTCTTCTCCTATTGGCCTCTGTTGCTTTAAAGTTTCTGCATTAGTTCCTTTGTACTGAGGACATCAAATACTATCTTGTTTTTTGGGGGGGTTTCTGGCCTATCTTATACCTCCCTTGTGTGCTCTTGCCTCATCATGTGATCAAAATCCAATCCCCTTGTTGTGTTTGCCCTTGATCTAATGTCCACATATGAGGGAGAACATACAATTTTTGGTCTTCTGGGCCTGGCTAATCTCGCTCAGGATGATGTTCTCCAGTTCCATCCATTTACCTGCAAATGATAAGATTTCATTCTTCTTCATGGCCGAGTAGTATTCCATTGTGTATAAATACCACATTTTCTTAATCCATTCATTGATAGTGGGGCATCTTGGCTGTTTCCATAACTTGGCTATTGTGAATAGTGCTGCAATAAACATGGGTGTGCAAGTGCCTCTGTAGTAACCTGTGTCACATTCTTTTGAGTATATCCCCAAGAATGGTATTGCTGGATCATATGGCAGATCTATGTTCAGATTTTTAAGTAGCCTACAAATTTTTTTCAAGAGTTGTGCACTAGCTTGCATTCCCACCAGCAGCGTAAGAGGGTTATTTTTTCCCCACATCCTCGCCAACAGCTGTTGTTGGTGGTATTTGTAATGATGACTATTCTAACAGGGGTGAGGTGGAATCTTAATGTGGTTTTGATTTGCATTTCCTTTATTGTTAGAGATGGTGAGCATTTTTTCATGTGTTTTTTGGCCATTTGAATTTCTTCTTTTGAGAAAGTTCTGTTTAGTTCACTTGCCCATTTCTTCATTGGTTCAAATTGGGAGAATTTAGTTTTTTGAGTTCCCTATATATTCTGGTTATCAGTCCTTTGTCTGATGTGTAGCTGGCAAATATTTTCTCCCACTCTGTGGGTGTTCTCTTCAGTTTAGAGACCATTTCTTTTGTTGAGCAGAAGCTTTTTAGTTTTATGAAGTCCCATTTATCTATGCTATCTCTTAGTTGCTGGGCTGCTGGGGTGCCATTGAGAAAGTCCTTGCCTATCCCTATTAGCTCCAAAGTATTTCCTACTCTTTCCTGTACCAACTTTAGAGTTTGGGGTCTTATATTAAGGTCCTTGATCCATTTTGAGTTAATATTGGTATAGGGTGATATACATGGATCTAATTTCAGTTTTTTTGCAGACTCCGAACCAGTTTTCCCAGCAGTTTTTGTTGAAGAGGCTGCTTTTTCTCCATCGTATATTTTTAGCTCCTTTGTCAAAGATAAGTTGGTTATAGTTGTGTGGCTTCATATCTGGGTCCTCTATTTTGTTCCACTGGTCTTCATGTATGTTTTTGTGCCAGTACCATGCTGTTTTTATTGTTATTGCTTTGTAATATAGTTTGAAGTCAGGTATTGTGATACCTCCAGTGTTGTTCTTTTTGCTGAGTATTGCCTTGGCTATTTGTGGCCTCTTGTGTTTCCAAGTAAATCTAAAGGTAGATTTTTCAATCTCTTTGGTGAATGTCATTGGGATTTTGATGAGAGTTGCATTAAACATGTAGATTGCTTTTGGTAGTATAGACATTTTTACTATGTTGATTCTACCAATCCATGCTGATGGTGTCTAGGAGCTTTTGAGTAGTTTTTTGGGTCTTTAAGGTACAGGATCATATCATCTGCAAATAGGGATATTTTGACAGTTTCTTTACCTATTTGTATTCCTTTTATTCCATCTTTTTGCCTTATTGCTCTGGTAGGAATTCTAGTACTATGTTGAATAGGAGTGGGGATAGTGGGCATCCTTGTCTCTTTCCTGATTTTAGAGGGAATGGTTTCAGTTTTTCACTGTTAAGTATAATGCTGGCTGTAGGTTTGTCATATACAGCTTTTATAATGTTGAGGTACTTTCCTTCTATTCCTAATTTTCTTAGAGCTTTTATCATGAAATGATGTTGGATCTTATCAAAGGCTTTTTCTGCATCTATTGAGATGATCAAGTGGTTTTTGTCTTTGCTTCTGTTAATGTGGTATATTACATTTATTGATTTGCATATGTTGAACCACCCCTGCATTCCTGGGATGAAGCCTACTTGGTTGTGGTTAATGATCTTTTTGATTTGTTGTTGAATTCAGTTTGCCATTATTTTATTGAGGATTTTTGCATCAATGTTCATTAAGGAGATTGGCCTATACTTCTCCTTTTTGGAGGTGTCTTTGCCTGGTTTTGGGATAAGTGAAATACTGGCTTCATAAAATGTGTTAGGCAGTTTTCCTTCCCTTTCTATTTCATGGAACAGTTTAAGGAGGGTTGGTATTAGTTCTTTTTTAAAAGTCTGATAGAATTCAGCAGAGAATCCATCAGGTCCTGGACTTTTCTTTTTGGGAAGACTCTTGATTGCTGCTTCAATTTCATTTTGTGTTATAGATCTATTCAAATGATTAATGTCCTCTTGGTTCAGTTTTGAATGATCATAAGTATCTAGAAATCTTTCCATTTCTTCAAGATTTTCAAATTTATTAGAATATAGGTTCTCAAAGTAGTCTCTGATGATTTCCTGGACTTCCATGGTGTTTGTTGTTATTTCCCCTTTTGCATTCCTGATTTTACTGATCTGCGTTTTTTCTTTCCTCATTTTAGTCAGGTTTTCCAGGGGTCTATCGATCTTGTTTATTTTTTCAAAGAACCAACTTTTTGTTTCATTAATTCTTTGTATGTTTTTTTGGTTTCTATTTCATTGATTTCAGCTCTTATTTTTATTATTTCTCTCCTTCTATTTGTTTTGGGATTTTCTTGTTCTTGTTTTTCTAGGAGTTTGAGGTGTATCATTAAGTCATTGATTTGAGATCTTTCAGTCTTTTTAATATGCGCACTCATGGCTATAAACTTTCCTCTCAGGACAGCTTTTGATGTGTCCCATAAGTTCCAGTAGGTCATATTTTCATTTTCATTGACTTCCAGGAACCTTTTAATTTCCTCTTTTATTTCATCAATGACCCATTGTTCATTAAGCAATGAGTTGTTCAGTTTCCAGCTGTTTGCATGTTTTTTGTCTTTATTTTTGTTGTTGAGTTCTTGTTTTAATGCATTGTGATCAGATAGAATGCATGGTATAATTTCTATTTTCTTGTATTTACTGAGGCTAAGTGTAGAAAATTTTTATTACTATTTCTTGATTACTTTTCTATTTGTGTTTTTTATTTTTGTGTGTTTTTACTTTAGAATTCATGTTACTCACATTCCAGTCTCTTAGCTATATATCTTGAGTCTTAGCTGCTTCTTACAACATTCACTTCTTAGAAATTTCACTTTATGTTATAAGCTTTTTCTTACATCTAATCTTCCAAACAATTAATTTATCTTGAAGTAATGACCATCTCCTCTTCTGTTCTTTTTGTCTCTGAATATTGAAATGGTTCACTTTCCTAAAGCAAAAAAAAGAAAAAAGGCTTTAGTCTTTTAAGTTTTATTTGTTTCTTCCTGAGGTCAGTTTTCTCACTACCAATGCTAGTCAGGCTATATGAGCTTCTCTGGTGATTACAGTTGTAAGACTGTGTAATGTATGGTCATTTTTGTTGTACTGAACTGGTGTTACAGTGTGGCCTTTCTGTAGAGATGATGCATGGGGATGCCTTTGCTCTTGAGCCTCTCTTGGTGCTGGTGTTTAAGGTTCCAATCATAAGAGCCAGGAATAACTCACCTCTTCAGGATAAACAGCCACCAGTGCCTGCTGGATGAGTTGACCATCACCTGTTCTTTATGCAGTGAATAAAAGGGGCAAGGTCTCTTAAGATCTGCTTTTTTGCACTTTCAGCATATCCCTGAAACTCCTAGATAATGAAACCCCCAGGAGTTAATCACTTGGGATTTTTCTATCTTCTCAAGAGACTCTTAGTTCATCTACTAGGATATGATTCTGGAAGTCCTGTATCAAGACAGAATCACAGTCTCTGGAAAAAGGTGTAATTGTTAGATTTGATTGGTTCAGAAGCATGTACTTGATAGCTTACATCACTCAGGCAGCATTGAAATGGATAGAAATTTCTATAAGAAAATAATACACCAAATACATATTATTATAAAAACTCTATGCCAGCTAATTGTATTCAAAATTTTATTCATAGTCTCCATAATTCAGTCTTGTAACTTTATTGTGTTTGGATCAAGGGATATAAAAGATCATTTTTCCATTGGCTCTGTGTCTGACTTTGATAATGGGTACATATTTTGTAGCACATATTGCCTTTCCCTGGAATACAATCAAGACTACTTTATTGTACATTTTTCTTTGATACCATATGGTTTGGTACTTTGTTGATGTGATGCGTATGATCCATCTTTGTTTTAATCCTTTATATCTCTGGCCCCCCTTATTAACTCATATCAAAATATTTTTGCCTCTTCAACTCCCTTTTTTCCAAAGTGAGAGTATCCTTCTGCATAAATAATCTTATTTAGCTCTTAATCTTCAGCATTTTTTGTTAATCTTAACATACGTTAATTGGTTTTGCTCTTCAGAGAGTTCACTTCAAATATATAGGCCATGAATTTTAGGACCACAACTCTGATGGCTTTCATCCATATGAAACGTGACATCAAAGTTAGCAATTTTGTTTGCATCATTGGCCAGCACCTAATTACTGGTCCTGCCTCTTCATTCTTAACATGCCCTTTGATGTCAGCAGTAGCCTTGACCTTTGAAAGACTGAAAAGAAAGGTGAAAGTGGTTCTTTTTGCCAAGTCAACATTCCACTGAAGAATTAGAAATAAAATGTGCTGTTACTGTGCTAATTAAAGTAATTATTCATCATTTGCAGAAGCAAGTCTCTAGTGTTTCTTTCACTGACTACACAGAGAGATCAGTTCTCTCTGATGTTACAGGATAGTTGGGGACTCATTTAGGTGAGAAACCAAAAGAAAAGCAAAAAGTGGGCTGGCTGAGTGGGAGTTAGGAAATTATTCTTGGAGGCAGAAGAAGGCATCTGTGGAGTAGTGACAGTACTCATTATAATGGCAAAAGGCTTTCATTTGTTAGGAGAAAGCACAATTATCAAAACCCGAGAATGCAGATAACCCACGTTTCAGGTTGAATGAACACAGCGGGCATGGAGTCAGGGTAAATGCATGCAAGCACTTTGGGCTGAAATGGATCTCAGAGTTGAATCTGAGCTCCATTTGTTTCTACCTCTTTGATTCTCCACATATTATTTAATCACTAACCTTTAATTTCTTCATATATAAAAATGTTTTTAGCACTTGATACAGGGCTATCATTTATAGAAAGGGATACTACAAAGTTCTCTCCATGGAGCTAATTTTCTTCCTTAATTTTCAAGAAATGTGTTGAGTTGCTGTCATTTGAATAATAAGATCTCACTTTTCACCCATGAAATGAATAAAAATGACTATTTGCCTCTATTCAGTGTTGGAGAGTGTTTGAGGAAGAGAATTCCTTCGGCTTTACTGATGAGAGTATAAATTGGTGCTGCCTATTCAGAGAGCAGTTCTGAAGAGTTTTCAAACTGGACACTTGACCACTGATTCCAGTGCCAGTAATTTAACTTACAGGAAATCTTGCCAACACATGTGGTCAGAAAGTATGTTCCCGATTTCTCATGTGGCACTGTGTGCACTTATACTAAATTGAAAAGCACATACATATCCACCACAAGGGGAGTGGACCGTGGTACACGTGGGATGTCAGTGCCCTTAATGGTGAATCTGTGTATGAAAAAGGTTCAACATTTATTTTGGTGTTAAAAATACAGACACCAATGTCAAAGCCATCCTTTTAGAGAACACTTTTCATCTTGTAAAACTAAAATCCCCTTACCAGTTAAATAACAACTCCTTATTATCTTCTTCTCAGCTCCTGGCACCCACTATTGTACTTTCTGTCTCAATGAATTTGATTAGGTACTTTTTTATTCTTTTGTGACTGGCTTATTTCATTCAGTCTAATGCCCATATTATAGCATATGTCAGAATTTCCTTCCTTTTTAAGGCTGAATAACATTCCATTGTATGAATTTACCACATTTTAGTTATTCATTCATCTGTCAGTGGATACTTGGATAGCTTCCACCTTTTGATTGTTGCAGCTAATGCTGCTGTGAACATGGATATACAAATGTCTCTGAGTGTCCACATTCTTAACAGATTTTAGGAAGTATTTTATGAGGACTTTAAATAGTGTTTGGTTGTATTTTCACACTTAGCTCAAGAACACCTCTATAACTTCTGAGCTATTTTGCATATTAAATACATCTAATGTCTTTTTCTGGCAGTACTGGGGTTTGAACTCAGAGCCTCATGCTTGTTAGGCAGGCGTTCTACCACTAGAGCCACTCTGCCAGCTCTGATGTCTTTCTTAAATACTTCAGTTGTACACCTTAGAAATTTTTCCAAGTATTCACATAACTCTTATAAGCGAATAAATTTAAAACGGCATGTATAAATGCTCGAACTCACAAATTTAAAGAACCTTGGATGTCACTTAAATGAACTAATTCTTTAAGGATGGTGACATTTTAACTTAAGAATTAGAACTCTGCATAGGTTACTTATTGTTTATTTTCACTTCTGGCTAAAAGGCAGTTTCATGGAATAGCCCAGATGCTGTTAGGCATTTTAGGTACATAATGTTGATAGGCTCCCTAGCATGAAAACATTAATAAAATGATCATAATTCTCTTAAACATTTCTGTGCTTAATTCTAAAATTTCCTGAAGTTGAAAGATGCTTACCCATCAAGGACGATAACTATTAGTTATTTGAGATTTCTTAACCCTGAAGGTTTTTATCCCAATGAAGTCTGTAGCTATAGACATTCAGGGCAAATCTTAAGGAAACTCTTTAATCACCTCATCTAATGTTGGAAATTGCCTTCTCTGCATGCTCTGTTTGTATCTGTGACCAGATATTTCAGCTGGCACACTCACTAGATTCTTAAGTATAACCATAATGGGATACATGGAATCTTATTCATAAAGTATCAAAAAAGCCATTGCTCAAAGGAGAAACTCACATAGCCAGATTCCTTAGACTCAAGTTATGCTATGACGTATTTATTTATTTATTTATTTTTCTTTTTTTAATTAGGATGTATTTGTTGTACAGGGGGAATTCACTGTGACAATTCCAAATAGCCTTATATTGTACATTGTTTAGATGATCCCCCACTGGATAATTCTTCATTGTATACATTTATGTCTGTAGCTCCCACAGGAGTTGATCACTTGATTGCCTATTTCATTTCTTTGGATCCCATCAGTAGAAATACCTGCTTGCCTAAGGCTAAAACTTATGCAATGGATGGAAAGTATTACATTTGTCACATATTTTTTAGGGTCAGGCAATTCTTTTCTATATTGAACTGATAAGGGATACCTTGTGGCATTGTTTGAATTGCAGTCACAACATAAAAGATCTCTAAAAAAGCCAACTCCAAGGAATGACATTTACTTCATGGCATATGTGGGAAGCTTTCCTAAGTTATTCAGTGTGTTTCTATGTAACTGTATACAATTACATTCTGTTGGCAGTCACAGGAAGAATGTTATGGCTGTATTGACAGCTAGTATATTATTATCATGATAACCATTCCCTCATCTCATGTAGGGCCTAATGGGAACACTGAGTCCATTGGTCTCATTGCTTTCTTCCACTTCCTAATCTATCTTTTCTTTCTTTTCCTCGCTTCCCATCTTGCTCAGTGTAGATTCCATGATCTATAGTTTCAAAATATGCTAACATTACCCTAAACTCCCCTGACATTCTGTATTTTTTCACATATGACAGATAAAGCTCCAACCCTGAATGAACCCTCATTTCTGAGTGAGCTTTTTTGCCTAGAGTGGCTGAAAAAAAATCACAAAATTTGTTGTTGGTCCTGCCATACATTTATCTTGTTTATCCACCATAGGAAGGCATTGGATGTCACCTAAGAATCACTAAGTTCTCAGCTCACTTCCCTCTTCTGCTGTCTTCAGTACCATCTCAGTTAACTTCACAGACCTGACACTCTTGTTTCATAAAGAAAATAGAAAATATTAGAAAGAACACTGCTCGTTTCCCTCCATCATGCAAACGTGCCTACATCACCGTATCACTGTGCATGCTGCCTTCTCCCCTCAGGTTACAGAAGGGGTTTTCTTCTCTAGATAGGCAGCTATTCTTCACACTAAGCCTGTCATGTTATACTCCTCCGTGTATGTGAATTGTCCAGAAAAGGCAAATTCATAGTGACGGAAACTACACTATTAGTTTACTGGGACTAGAGCTAGGAAAGGGTATAAGGAATGTTTCAGGAATGATGAAAATGTTCTAAAACTAGGTTGTAATGAAGCTTGTGCATTTCAATAAATTTATCAAAAATCATCAGCTGTGCACTTAAAACATGGGTTTATGATGTGTAAAGTCTGCCTTAAGTTATTGGGAAAAAAAAGCAGTGAAGAGTCTTATAGTCTTAAGCTTTTGATGAGCTTGCTAATTGCAGCGATTATTAATGTGAATAAAAGTGAAATTACATAAAACAACTTAACATGCTGCATTTCACTTAGATATTAGAAAAACAAAATAGCAATATTTGTATTCCACAGATTATGTTTGGACAAAATTTTTTAGTCATATCATATGAAGGAAAATATTTCCTGCCAACTGGCTCCAGTGTATTAAGTTACAATCTCTCTCCGTCTGTACCTGGTTCACACCCTTAGCTATGAATTATTAGCATGTATACAGTAATATTTTGTTCATGGTGACACTGTCATGAAGAGAATGCATCGCCAATAGCAATTAATTAAGGTATTTTTAGGACTCTCAACCATAATTAAAATACAAGTTGAGCTCAGGACATTTATTTATTCATCTATTTGCTTGTTTATTTATTGGTGGGACTGGGGATTGAACTCTGGGCCTCACAGTTGCTAGGCAGGCTCTGTATCACTTGAGCCATGCTCCCAGCCCTAAAAAATTACTTCTGCCTAATGTGGGGCTCAAACCAGTGACCCTGAAATTAAGAGTCTTACACTCTACTGACTGAGCTAGCTGGGTGACCCTTGAGTAGTTTAATGTGATCAGGAAATTTAAGTTTCTTTTCAGTATCTAGTATTTGTTGTTTTTTCACATGTTGCTAATTCCTTTTTATTTTTGAATTAGTATACGTTGATAATATGAGGGGACTTCACTATGATAATTCCATACACAGATACAGTGTACCTTAAACGAGTTCACCCTTTCATTATATTTCCATTCTTCCTCTCCCTATTCCCGTTTTTTGGTGTTTTATGGGGTTCATTATGCTGACTTCACATGTGTATCTGTAGCATACTTCCATCCCCTTCATCCCTCAGTATCCTTTCTTTTCCTCCTCCTCCTCCCTCCCTCTGATCCCCCTAAACAGATCCCCACATACATTCATGCCCATTGTAGCTATTATTATTATTACCATACACGTTAGTAAATCTTGAACGCATAGGTCAGATTGTAAGTTTAAACTTTAATGTAATTAGCTGCCAACCAGAAAGCAAAATGCCATCACACAAGAAAATATATTCTGCACAGCTTCAGTAGGAAAATGTAAACAAAAGGAAAGAGAGTCTAAGCTTGACTTAATTAATGTCTTCAATAAGAAAGGTCGTTTGCAGAGGACAAACAGCTGGCCACGTCCAGATATTTCTCTGCTCCACAGAGCATAATTTTAAGAAGGTATTGTAGTTAAATGAAAGACTGACTCTCCTAAACAGTTGATTTACTTAAGAATGAAGTTAGAGGAAGGCTACATCCCTGGAATCCTAAAAGTATAAAGGGGAACATAGATATTTATGCACAAATCTAAAAATATAACTTTTTATTAAAAATAGACTTTTTGACATTCAGAAGTTAATATAATTTAAAATTGTGAACCAAATATTTATTTTAAATGGCAACATATGAGTTGTCTGAGAAAAATCAGATTTTCAAAAAATATAACATGGCAACTCGTGGTATGAGAAGCATGCTTGTTTTTAAAGTGACTGTGTCTTCACTTATCCCCCAAAGATCATGATTTTCAGAAATGCAGTTTGCACCAGCACATCTGTTGTTCTTATGGAGGGGATTAAAATGAGCTATTTTTACTGAAGTTCTGTGCAAAGTAAAAGAATGTTAATCCAGTTTGCCAAAAATTCACCTATTCTAGGTTTTCTTTGTATTGAACTTTTAAAAATATTCTTTTCCTCTATATGAGAAAGCTTCATTTTTATTAAAAAATCTTGAAGTTTTATATGTTTTTAAGCTGTGTTACCATAATGCAACATTTATATGATCTAACCTTCTTATCTTGGGAGTTCGTATGCTAGTTGTTTAACATTAAATCAGTCCTTAAAATTAAAGATGTGCATGGATCTCCTGAAGATCTTGGTAAAATGCAGATTCTAGATCAGCGGGCCTGAGGTGGTGCCTTTTGTCTGCATTTTTAATGAGCTACAAAGTGACGCAGACACTGCTGGTCCTTGAAACACACTCTGAGATGTAAGGACCACATGGGCTCTTAGTATTCATAGAGGAATCTGCCTTGCAGATTACATGGCAAACATTTACTGAGGATTTAATCATCATCACAACAACACTGGACAATGGTCCTCTGCTGGAGAACAGAGATTGTACAGTATTAACTTATCTGTAAAGAATCCATGACTGAGCTGACCATAGAACCAAATAGACTTCACAGAAATGGAAATCGGCTCATTGCAAATAAATATTTATAGACAGCAAACTACCCAAATATGTTTTTGTTGTGGAAACCATGTATTTTTATTGGTTCATTTTGATTTTCTAAACTCTAGTCTTAAAAGTAAATCTTTGTTAGAAAGAAGAGTGCTTAATACAGATGCCTTCGGGGCACAGGGGTTATAGTAATGGTACAGAGGACTGGGAATAAGGGAGAGGGTCCTTGAAAAACACACTTCAGCCAACCATTGCCACGTTGCGTGGTGGGCCTAGTATGGCCACAACTTCCATTTTTTCCAAGAAAAGCCAGAAATACAAATTTCATGTGAAATTTTCCAATTTAATAATGTTGGCTACCAGTTTAAATTCTTTAAAAGCATTATTCTAGCCAAGAAAGCACATCTGTGTAGCAGATATAGCCCATGAGCCACCCATTTACAATCTCAGTACAGAATACACTGAAGTCTCTTAATGCACGTCTCATGATTGAAAAATTGTGAATTTTTCAAAATGAAACCCTCTGGGCTTTTGTCTTTAGACACTTAGGTCAGAAGGAATAGTTTCCGTTTTATGTGTTTGGAGGCACTGTTTAAGATTGGTGCATAACCATAAAACCTGTCTTATTTTCTCACATTTCAGATTATAGGACAGGTCCATGTTTCACTCAGGTCAACAACCAGATGTGCCAAGGGCAGCTGACAGGCATTGTCTGCACGAAGACTCTGTGCTGTGCCACCATTGGTCGGGCCTGGGGCCATCCTTGTGAGATGTGTCCAGCCCAGCCTCAACCCTGCCGAAGGGGCTTCATCCCCAACATCCGCACTGGAGCATGCCAAGGTGAGTCTGCTGTCTACTTGTGTACACCATCACCACGTGCCATCTCTCCTTTGACTGGAGTTGGAGACTTGACACTGTGGATGGAACCCTTGAATAAAAAGCCCATTTTCAAGAAAGGCCTTGTGAACAATCTTAACCAGGAGTAGTTTATATTTTAGCTACCTAATAAATAACTATGGTTCAACTCTTGACATTAATGGAGAAAAGAAAGAGAAATGAAAACTAAAGAAAATTTAAAAGTCCATTTTAGAATATTTTATATGAGAAGATTGGTCACTCTGTGTCTTCCTCCAGACAGCTTGACTCCTCCTGCTCCCCAACTGCTCCCCAACTACCCACATGCAAATACCCAAAAAAGATACATTTCCTTTCTCTCCTTGTTTTACTCAAGTCATGAGAACTTGAACCCAAGCAACAGAGCCACCCAAATTTGGCCCTGTAGTGTTATATCAGTGTACTATTAATAGTTATTATCTGCATAACTATTAAGAGTCTTCAAAGACAAACAGTGTGCTCCCTCACCTGGCTGAGGTTATTTCAGAGCCCATAACCCAGGTTGGTTATAATCTTATCTTCATGTGATCTCTTGGAACTCTCCAGCCCTATTCATGACACTAATAATGTGTACACTCAAGATCATATCAGACCAACTCCAGTGCAAGACACCCAAAGTGGTTATATACTTACTGATTAATTATCTTAGTTAATTTTCAATCACCACTATTCTTATCATTCTTTGGCTACTTCTCTGATGTCATATCTATTAAATTCATTTTTAGAGCTTAGAAACATTCTCTCTAATGAGTTCTCAAATGGCAGTTGCCTTCACATTACGTAGCAGTAAGAAAATAGCAATGGCTTTTGTATTATTCGCAGATATATTACTCCTATTTGAGGTGTGATGAGTTGGGTTTATTTGTTATAACTAAACCATGTGCAAAGTTAGAGCTGAAGTCTTTTAAATTGATGTAAGCAAGCAGTGTCAGAAGTGAAGATGAAGCTGGGCTCCATGGCTTACGCCTATAATCCTTTCTACTCTGGAGGTGGAGATCGGGAGGATTAACGGTTGGAGGCCAGCCCACTCAAAAAGACCTCAAGACCCCATCTTAGCCAATAAAAGCTGGTGTGGTGGCACATGGATTCATAAATAGGAGGGCCGAACTCCAGGCTGGCCCAAGCATAATGCAAGCCCTATACAAAAAACTTGGAAAGTAAGAGGGCTGAGGGGATGGCTCAAATGGTAGGGCACCCGCCTGGCAAGTGCAAGACCCTGAGTTTAAACCCCAGTACTGTCAAAAAATAAAAAAGTGAAGATGAAGCTAATGGCATGTTGTAAAAAGCAGTCCAGTGTCCTAAACCCCAGTTGAGAACTGTGTTTTCAGAAGCTCACCTGCAGCCTTACCTCACTGAATAGTAAAGTATGGGTGCTATGGAAAATTTGATAAATGTATCCCTGATTGTAGCCTCCAAAGGTTTTGTTAGTTTTGAAGTTTTATAAAAGGTAACACAAGTTTAGTGGCCCTCATCTGAAAATCCAAAATCCAAAACATTTTTTTTGAGCACCTACATAGTGCTACAAATGGAAAATCCAACACCTGAGCTCATGTAACAGGTTGAAATGAACATAATCATTAAAAATATTGTGAAAAATTACCTTCAGCCTCTGTGTATAAGATGAATGAAAAACATAAATAAGTTTTGTGTTTAGACTTGGGTCCCAGCCATAAGATATCTCTTATGTGTATGCAAGCGTTCCAACATCTGAAAATCATCCCAAATCTGAAATACTTCTGGCCTCAAGCATTCTAGTTAAAGGATGCTCATACTGTATTTAAAAATTGGTCTGAATATAAACTCTTTTCAAGTCAGAACTACAGAGATGCCCAGGCATGGCAATGTAATTCAGCACATTATAAAATTTATATTTCATCACCTATAAAAAGCCATGTCAGTTGTGGACCTATAATGAATTTTTTAGTGACTATCACACATAAAACCTTAAGGCTAAAGATTGCATTAAATGCCATCTTTAATCTGTTGTTTACTATGGGTAGTAAAATTCTGTGTTTTTCATGTGGATACTAGTCTGATAATATAGCCATCCTGAAGTATTCAACAGTTTCTTCTTTAGGAAGATATACTATAATATATTCTATGTAGGGTTTATTACTCTGTATATTTCCCAGGTTGCTGTATAGAATACCATGTAATTTATATAATTTACATGGACTAAAATACTCTACTAAATAGGTTTTGTAGGTTAATATAGACTGGATTTAATAACTTTTTTAATTCTACATCACTTTTCATCTTCTAATACACTTCTTTTTTCATTGTTTGTAATCTCCCCAGTGAGAATGTAAGCTCCATGGGGGCAGAGATCTTTTTGCCCACTAACATTTCTATGGGATCTAGAATAGAGCCTGGCATGTACTAGGTGCTCAGTAAATATCTTCTGAATTAGTAAATGGGGTTAGGTTTGAAGTACTTCCCAAACTCACTATTTCAAAGAAAAAGAGTTTGGGTTTTAATATCCCAAACTAATGACTCACCTCATCTGTATTTGTGCTCATGCTTTTTTACTTTAATATTTTGTTAACGAGGCTGGGTATTTCAGAGCACAATTTTTTTTAAAGTGTCATCTGATCTCACATTTTCTAAATGTCCTTTAGGATTTAGTAATGTCTGAAGACTTATTTGATTTTGTTTATGTCACAAAGATAAGTTTTGGCCTCCATTTGCCTTATAATCTAATGGATTAGCACAGTAATGGGAGCAAGATGAAGTGTGCCAATGGTTAATATGTCTGGAAAAGCAAGTTGAGAAGGTCTGCTTTATTTCAAAGTCATGGCATAGTCAGAAAGTTCTCAATTAAATATTAATCTTCAGTTCAGGTTATATTTAGACTACTGAGTTTAAACCCCAGTTTAAACTCGTACTGTGATTTCATTTTCCCTTTAAATTCCTAAAACTATTTCCCAAACGCTTGTGCCAAATTAATTTGGAAGAGATGGGGCGTGAAAGAAAACATACTAAAATGTAGTACATACATGTCATATTATTTTTATAATAGTGATCATTTTTATGGGATAATTGAAAAGGTTTATAAAGTTAAAAATAAATGTCAGCTGTGTGGATGATAACTGTTAGTAGCTAAATATTGGCTCCAAAACGTGGTTCATAATAGCCAAGGGAGGACATTTCTGAATTTCTGAACATAATGCTATCCTGGAGCTGATGCAGTTTTAGTTGGCGTATTTTTGACTTAAGCGAGAATAAAATATGATGATGTAAATAAACAGGGTAACTGGAAAATGGGGACAACAAAATTAAGATGTGACTGAAAAAAATTAGACAGTGGGGAAATCAGTAAATTTCTTTTATTTTTAACAGTTGTGGTGATGACATTCTGCGCTTGAATAAGCTGTGTCAGAAAGGTACACATTCCTCAGGTCCTATGAGATCAGTCATGACAATCCTTGACCACTTTATTTTGAGAGCTATGTGAACTCTGACCCTTGTCCTCCCACCCTGTCCTCCAGACCTTGTCCTCCATCTACGTTTAGTCTTACACTTTCTTCCATTCTGTACTGCACAAAAATTAGATCATATAGGCTTTAAAATTTAAGCTACTGGACTGGAGACATGGCTCAAGCTATAGAGTGCCTGCCTTCCTAGCAAGTACAAAGCCCTGAGTTCAAACATGAGTGCTGCCAAATAGAGAAAAAACTTAAGCTATCATAAAAAAAGTGAGTTAAGATGATAGGGGAAAGGTAAATAATGTGCAATATAAGTCTGGTAAGAGTTGTCACTTTGAATCCCTTCACTGTATAATAAATATATCCTAATAAAAATTTTTATTAAAAAAACAAGTGAGTTAAAGATTTGTAAAGTTGCATTAACTCTTCTAAGAATGTTTACAAACTTTTTGTCATAAACTGCTATGTACGTTCATGATGTATTATTTTATTAAAATTTCTTTTTTTTTTCATTTACACTCATGAGTCTACTCTAATAAGAAGTGGTATTTTGCTGGAGGAATGGCCCAAGTGGTAGAGCACCTGCCTAGGAAGAGTGAGGCCCTGAGTTCAAACCCCAATACCAAAAAAAAAAAGAAAAAAAGAGTTATATTTTATTTAAAATTAATACTTGGTTTTGTGTCCTTTTTGTTTTCAAACAAACAGGTACACTTAAAAATCTTTAAAAAACTATATGGATACAACTGACATTTTATTAATTTATGTTATTTGATAGTTACATATTAAGTTTTTATACCATTTCATATGCTTCAAAACCAAAATATGGCAGGAGAAATTTTCTTAAGTTCCATCTCTTATCATTTTTTTTCTCTTTTTGTTATTTTTTTATTTTTTAGTATTCATTTAGTCACATGTACATACACTGTTTGGGTCATTTCTCCCCCCTGCCCCCTGCCCCCACCCTAACCCTCTCTCTCCCCCTCACTTCAAGGCAGAACCTGCTCTGCCCTCATCTCTAATTTTGTTGAAGAGAAGACATAAGCATAATAAGGAAGACAAAGTGTTTTTGCTAGTTGAGTTAAGGATAGCTACACAGATTTCTAGCATTGCTTTCATGGACAAATGTGTTACAACCCATGTTGATTCATCTCTAACTGATCTTTGCACTGGTTCCTGATCCCCTTCTAGTGTTGACCTCTGTTGCTTTAAGGTTACTGTATTAGCTCCTCTGGAGTGGGGACATCAAAAGCTTTCACGTTTTGGGTTTTCTACCTATCCCCATACCTCCCTTATGTGCTCTCCCCTTACTGTTTTGTCATTGATGAGAGTAAGGGATTAGTGTGAAGCCTCTGCTGCACTCCAGCATTCCAGGTAACATGAGGGACACAGGAATTCACATAGTCAGGCCTGGCTAGTTCACAGAACACAGACTTGAAGAAATAGCATTACAGGTCCTAAATCGGGTCCTGCAAAACAAAGGCGAGTGTGCGTTCTTTTCATAAGGCATTTTTGTGCAGAGTTGACCTAACTCCTTTCATCTAATTGCATATAGAAAGAGTAGAGTTTAATATTAGCTGGAACAGGAAGGCTTGGCTAGCTCCTTAGTTATAGGATGAGACAATGCCATAACTTAAGAGTTATTTTTAGGCCTTCTGCATAGCACAAAATGTAAAGGAAATTTGGTTATTATCTGATTTGTTTGATTAGTATGAATTAGTAAAGATAAATTTATCATGGTTGTCTACATCAACGAAGCTAACTATATGATTATAAAGTCTAATTTTAAATAACCCTGCTTGACAAATCACTCTTATACAATCCAAAAACATCACTTAAAATTCTTAGAGATACCAAGTTATTCTCCTTCTTCTAATCCAACAATAGGATCATGAAAATAATTAATAGACACGACTTTAGGATTCTAAAGTAAAATCCTATGATACCCAATTAATATCAGAGTTAGGATAGGGTGAGTTTTCTATACTGTGAGTACCATCACCCTGAAAGGCTGTTCAAGATTGTGTTTGTATGAACCTTTTGAGAGCAAAGAGCTAGGGTTATAGATGCTCAGTTGGAGAGGAGGAGAATGTTTCTGTGAGACATACATCAACCTCAGTAACAGAGGGAAGTAGAAGGAGAAACTTCAGGGGCAAGCCATTTCTACATGTCCTCTATTAACCTTCCAGTCCAGAGACACTCCTGGAGGTAAAGGAAAGGCTGGGGAAGAAAAAAGAAACTAGGAGCCATTAGTGAGCAATTTCTAACTTAAATGATGAAAGGTGGGAACCACACCATCCTAGGAAAGTTGAAGATTAATGCCATATACATAAACACAAATAAAGAAATCAGTGACACAGGAAATCACGCAAATAAAAATGTCAGAGAACAATAAACAATGATTATGAAAAAGTTGACATAACCTAAAAGCCAGACTAAAGAAAACTTACAAAAAAGGAACAGAAAAAAATGTTTAAAGATAACATAAAAACTTCCTGAATTAGATAAAGGCTTCAATCTGCTGACTGGAAAGTACAAAACTTCAGTTGAAAAGAATATAATGAGAATCCTCTGAGCATCCTGAGGCACAATATGCTAGTGTTTTTGTGTGTGTGTGGTTTTTTTTAATAAGGGAATATCCCAGTTGGCCTCACTCTTCTCTAGAATGTCTCATAGGATGGAATACAGTATGACAGTGTCTGTACCATGAAATAGCATGTGCTTGACTTGATTTATATTTGAATAGGCTTATCTTGGTTGCTCTGTAGACAATCAAGCATAAAGAACCCAGAGGAAGCCAGGAAACCCAGTTACACAGTCCCTGTAGTAGTAGATGTGATGAGTGATGGAGGCTGACATTAAGGTAGAGGGAAGATTTGAGATATATGGAAAGTAAGAACTTGCTAATGGAGTGATAGAAGGCAAGTGACTTGGAAATATCAAGCTTGTCTCCTAGATTTCTGACTTCAATATCTGGAAAATGCTAATTGAATTTATTGAGATAGGGAGACAGACACATATGCTTTCTTAATTGTAAGATCAGCATCCAGTAAGTAGTAAGTTACCAATATTTGCTTGTGCTGATAATTTTTCATTCCACATTTGAATTCTGTGTCTCACACATGAGTAGGTATTCTGACTGAGTCAAACCATATTGAGTGGGTGCCAAGAAATCTCCTACTTCCCAGATTTCAGCTAGAGATAAGCCTGGCTAGTTGCTGTACTTGAACCTGACATTTGCTTTTGTGGAAATAGAGGTATTGCACATGAATATTTAAAGAATACAACAATAAGAACTCCCATTTTAAAATGCGTCTAATTTGGTGACAGGAAAAGTTAAAAGCACACATTATCAAATAAAATTATTTCCTTAGTCCTTAACTCACACACATACAAATTATTACATGAACCATTTTTATATGCCTATACTAATGTGAATATTTTTTCCATATTTGTGCATGAGCTAAAAATAATATACCATCTAACACTAATTTATGTATTAAGTAACTTTGATCTCTTAGAAAAAGTTTATGTGAAGAAGTTGGAGAATGAATGAGTTCATAAATTACAATTAATATTGCTTTGTTACATTATATATTACGTTAATAGACATGGACTGACGTGATTATATAAGGTTTATGTTTCAAGACTTAATTTTATTCTACAAAATCTTTATATGTGATTTGAAATAATCCAATATTTAGACAAGTAAAATGTGTGTGCCTGAATTAAAGGGATGAACAAAAAAATCACAGTCTGGGTAGTGGAAAATAAATGATTTGTAGATGTTTATTAAGGACTTTGAAGGTCTGGGGTTTGCCTTTTTTGTTGTTTTTATAGACAGCACTGGCATGTACTTCTGTGACTCAGTTCATTATGTCCATATGACTTCTTTAAAATACTCTTTTTTATTTTAATTGCTAACATGATCTACCTAAAAGAAACTAATTCTGCATAGCTGCATAGTCTGAGAGACTTCAGAAATAAATGATTTTTTTTCCTTCTAGGAAAATGCATTTTAGGCAATTACAAAAAACACTAATGTGGATTACTTTGTACTTTGAACAATTACCGAGTCTACTAATTATGTTGTCTAAGATTTTATAAATAGTATTAAGGAATTTATAAGGTTGGCCTCATTCTTAAACTTTCTTTGACTTATCTGTCAGGAAAAGAAGTTTCTGGGGATGTTTTACAGCACACTGTAACGAGGTGGAAATGTGGTATATTTTTAAATGAGGTTTGAAATGTTCTGAATAAGTTCTTTGGTATATAAACTTCCTCCCATATACGTTAGTCCAGTTGATTTTTGGTTGGGTTAGATAACCTTTAAAAAGACACTGAAATTTACTTTAATTTCAGTATAAAATACTTTGCACTATTGTAATTAATTTTATAGACAGATCTAAAATGAGAAACAGTAAGGATGCTAAGCTGCTCATAAGCATGAGTCTCCTTGTTTTTATTTTGTTCTTTGTTTTTTTTGAGTCTGTAATTTATACACTAGGGTACCTCAAGTTTGTGAGCTTACCAAAAATACTAGGCATATCTTCACAGATATGTACTTACAACATACCATTTAATAATAATAAAATAAATGCAGAATAACACATAATCTCATTCTTGTTAAATAAACAGACCATGCTCTGAATGGGTGTGTGGATGAAAATTTTGCCAGGCATGGTAGTGCACAAGGCCAGCCTGGTCTACACTATACCAAGACCCTGACTGAAAAAACAAAACAAAACAAAATGAACCTGGGCACTGGTGGCTTTTGCCACCAGTGTGATTCTAGCTACTTGAGAGGATTGTAGTTCAAGGCCACCCTAGGCAAAAAAAGGTTAGTAATATCCCATGTCAACAGAAAAAGCTTGGTGTGATGGCACACACCTGTCATCTCAGTGATGGTGAGATGCCTAAAATAGTAGGATTGTGGTCCAAGCTGGCCTGGGAAAAAAGTGAGACCCTATCACCAAAACAACCAGAGCACAAAGGACTAGAGGCATGGCTTAAGTGGTACAGGGCTTGCCTAGCAAGCACAAAGCTCTGAGTTCAAATCTTAGCACTGCCAAAGAAAACAAAACAAAAACAAAGAAACAAAAAAAGAATGAAGAAAATTCAAAACCTCTAATACAAAAGATTTTTTTAAATCTCCTATAATACATTAACTATAGTTAACATGCATGCTCTTTTTTCAAATTAAAGAACTTCTATTGTACTTCTGATTTACTGAATTCTGTCACTTGTTTTTTCCACATTTTAGGATATGCTTTTTTCTCTTTGTTAATATGATGAGTTATATTGATTAATGTTTGAATATAAAAACCACCTCACATTCTTGTGATAAACTTTTCTTGGTTGTGATGTATTAACCTTTTTATAAATTGCTAAAGTTGACACTAAGTTTTGTAAGAGTTTTGTGTGCCTATCCCTGAGAGATACTATTCTATTTTCTTCTTTTCCTTTAATGTCTTATCTGGTTTTGTGTCAGGGTGGTGAGCTTACTAAAATGAGTAAGACAATGTCCCCTGTTCTTTTTTCTCTGAGAACCATATGCAAGTGGTAGCATTTCTTCCTTCAGTGTTTAGTAGAATTCAGTAGTAAAGCTACTTTGGCATGAGGTTTTCTTTGTGTGAAGCTGTTAAACCATGAATTAAATTGTTGGAGTAGATATAATTCTGTTCAGAACATCTACTTATTCTTACATAAAACTTCATATATGCCTTTCGATGAATTTGTACATTTCATCTTAGTCACTGAATTTAGTGACAAAATGTCCACATTAATATCTTTGATCTTTTCATCTTTGTAGAATCTATACTGATGTGTTCACTCTCATTTTTATATTGGTAATTTATTCTTTTTGTCTTTTCTTCCTTGATCTACCTTGACAAAGATATGTCAGTTTTATTTATATTTCCAAAAAGCCAGATTTTTAGTCCTTCTCTATCGTTGTCTGTTTTGTATTTTTCCATTATTATTTTCTCTCTCCTGTTTACTTGAGATTTAATCTTTACTTCTTTTTAAATCTACTAATTTGGAAACTTAGATCATTGATTTTAGACTTTTCCCATTTTGTAATAAAACATTTCAATGCTATATGTACACCTCTAGGCATCCCACAAATATTGATACGGTGTTTATTTTCATTTCTACTTAGCTCAAAGTATGTTCTAGTTTTCATGTGATTTCTTTGATCCATGTGTTATTTCAAAGTTATTATTGTTTAAATTCCAAACATTTGAGGATGTTCCACCTGTTTTCCATTATTAATTTCTATTTTAACTCTGTTGTGTTTAGAGAACTGATTTTAATCCTCATATATTTAAGAAGCCTTTTTACATATAGCCTGTCTGACTAGTTATTCTTTGTACTCTTGAGAAGAATGTGTGTTCTGCTGAAGTATGTAAAGTGTTCTATGGATGTCAATTAGGACAAACTTATTGAAAGTATGGTTTAGGTCTTATGTAGCCTGTCTGATTTCAGCTACTTGTTCTATTAACAGAGGAGTATGGAAATTTCCACAGTAATTGTAGATATTTTAATTTCTCTTGTAAATTCTATATCCTAAAATTCTATTTATTTCAGGGGTTCAATCTTTCATAATCAGTAAATACACATTTAGCATTATAATATCTTCTTAATGAATTGGCTCCTTGATCATTATGAAATGAAGACTGACATCATATGAAGACCAGTGGAACAAAATAGAGGACCCAGATATGAATCCACACAGCTATGCCCACCTTATTTTTCACAATGGTGCCAAAACCATATGGTGGAGAAAAGACAGCCTCTTCAACAAATGTTGTGGGGAAAAGTGGTTATCTGCCTGCATACAACTGAAACTAGATCTATGCTTGTCACCCTGTACTAGTATCAACTCAAAGTGGATGAAGGACCTTAAGATCAGACCCAAATCCTTGAAGTTAGTACAGAAAAGAGCAGGGAACAATCTGGAAGCAACAAGTATAGGCAAGGACTTCCTCAATAGTACCCCAGCAGCTCAACAACTAAGAGAAAGGATAGACAAATGGGACTTCATAAAATTAAAAAGCTTCTGCACAACAAAAGAAATGGTCTCTAAATTAAGAGAACACCCACAAAATGGGAGAAAATCTTTGGTAGCTATACATAAGACAAGGGACTGATAACTAGAATATACAGGAAGCTCAAAAAACTAAATTCCCCCAAAATCAGGGAACCAAGAAAGAAGTGGGCAACTGAACTAAACAGAACTTTTCAAAGGAAGAACTCCAAAAGGCCAAAACACACATGAGAAAATGCTCACCATTTTTTAATTTTATTTTTCCAATGGCAAATGCCACCAATCATTTTTTTATTCATTTATTCACATGTTCATACATTCTTTGGGTCATTTTTCCCCCGTACCCCCTGCCCCCACTTTCTCCACCCTCCCTCCCTCTCTTCCAGGCAGAACCTGTTCTGTCCTTATCTCTAATTTTGCTGAAGAGAAGACATAAGCATAATAAGAAAGACAAAGCATTTTTGCTAGTTGAGTTAAGGATAGCTATACAGAGAAATTCCTAGCATTGCTTCCATGTACAAATGTGTTACATCCCAAGTTGATTCATCTCTAACTGATCTTTACACTGGTTCCTGGTCCCCTTCTCGTGTTGACCTCTGTCACTTTAAGGTTTCTGTATTAATTCCTCTGGAGTGGGGATATCAAACACTTTCATGTTTTGGGTTTACTAAATTGAATTATTTATACCAATTACATTTATGTAATTATGAGTACTACTGAATTTAAATCTGTATTTTACTATTTCTTATCTTTTCCCTACCTAGTCTTTGTTCTTTTTCTTTCTCTGCTTCTGTTAGATTGAACATACACTCAATGTTTTCCTTGAATTTTTCTCCTCTATTGGATTACCAGCAATACCTCTGTTTATATTTTAGTGTTTGTCTATACATATTTATCTCACCGCAATCTACTTTCAAATGTTGTTATGCCATTTCATTTATAATTTAATAACTTAATGATAGGATTCTTCCATTTCTCTATTCAGTGCTCCTACTTTTATACTTTTTACTTGTCTGTATATTATAGGACAAAATACATTATTGTTGTTTGCAACAATTACCTTTGAGTTTATTAAAAATAAGAGAAATATATATTTATCAACATATTTCCAATTTCAAGTGCTTTTCATTTTAAGTATAGATCATAATATCCATCTCACTTTTTTATTTTGCCTTTCTTATAGCTTTGTGAATTTCATTATGTCAATATTTAAGACTTTTGTTCATAAAGGGATGGAATTAATAAACAGTATAAAGAAGGAAGAACATAAAGACAATATCTGAGGCTAACAAGGCTTTAAGCTTAAAATATGAGGACATCAACCCTCATACTTTTGTGTTGATGAGGAATATAAATACACAACTGTCAGACAATAAAATAAAAAATCTAATTAGCACAGTAAATAATAATTAGAGAAATGAAAGCTTAAAATAATAGCTAATATCTCTTGATAGCTGTTAGGGTAAAGATAATTAGGATATTGGATAGTAATATGTGTTGGCAGGAAGGAGGAAACACGAGTCCTCAAAAACCATAGAGGTGTGAAGGCTGATGCAGATGGTGAAGAACCCGGGACAGGATTCATTCATGCTTAGGTAATGCACAACCTGTGATCTAGGAATTCTGATCTGTGTCTATACAAGAGGGACAAAGAAATCTCTTTGTGTCCTCAAAGTCCATAGGCATTCGATTCCATAAAGAAATCCTTCTGGGGACATTCATTGTGTCATGCCCCAGGGTTCTGAGAATATAGGGATAAGCTAGGTGTCCATCACCAGGAGAACAAATACACTAAGAAAGTATATTTAACAAATAAAGCAGCAGATTGTCTGTATAACAACATGGGTGGACCCTAAAAAACAATATTTCAAAAGAAAAAGTTAAGAAATAAAATCAGACCTATAACATAAAACATTTACATTCAAAGAGTTTCTACTCCTCTCACTCCATTCTCTTGAGAACAACTGAGTTTCTTCTACACATTAAAGAAACATGTAAATATATTCTAAAAGTCAGTGGTGCCTATGTTCAAAATGTTTTCTTCTTGCAGATGTTGATGAATGCCAGGCCATTCCAGGGATATGCCAGGGAGGAAACTGTATCAACACAGTGGGCTCTTTTGAGTGCAGATGTCCAGCTGGTCACAAGCAGAGTGAAACCACTCAGAAATGTGAAGGTGAGTATCTCTACTTTGGGGAGCAGTACCAATTGTTGACTCTGAATCCAAAATAGCCTGGCTTGTTTGAAATCTTGAAGACTACCAATCATAATCATCATTCTTCATTTTAATGTGAATATACAGATATAATCCACAGTATTTTCTATTGGTTGTATATCATAGCTTTAAAGGGCTTGCTTTAGAAACCCAACAACACATTGCATCTAGTTCGTTATCTTAATTGCTATGTTATAGTGAGAATGGAATTAATTCAGCCATTTACATTTTTAAATTGGGGTAGAGAAAAGAAGTCCAAGTGAAATATAGAATAATGTGTAAAATGATGTGTTATCAGTTGGCACATGTCATATATGATAAAATGAAATATTTTAATACTATACTAATATTGTCGCTTGACTGGTCACCAAATTAAAAAACAAACATAAATGACTCAGGAAGGCTTTGGAAATTGCTTCCACAATAGTGTATGAAAAAATAGCTTGCTTGAATAGATATAAATCAATAATTTTCTGGAATACAAAATATGGGCTATTATTTTGAAATTAAGTTTTTTTGGTTTTTTAATGGTGGTACTAGGGTTTGAACTCAGGGCTTCACACTTGCTAGGCAGCCACTCTACTGCTTGAGCTATACCCTCAGCCTTTTTTGCTGTAGTTGTTTTTGAGATAGGATCTCACTTTTTGTCTAGGCCATCCTAGACTGTGATCCTCTTATTTTAGGCTTCCTTCCTTCACTGGGAGACAGGAACATGCCACCATGCCCACTTTTTCTGTAGAGATGGAGTCTTGAAAAATTTTTTTGCCTGGGCAGTCCTGGAACTAGGATTTTCCCCTCATCAGCTTCCTGTGAAGCTTGGGATGATGGGCATGTACCACTATGCCCAACTATTGGTTGAGATGGAGTCTCACAAACTATTTACCCTGGCTGGCCTCAAACCATAATCCTCCAGATCTTAGCCTCCCGAGCACTTAGGATTACAGGTATGATCCACCAGCACCCAGCTGAAATGAAGTTCTTTCAATGTTCTGTAAATTACTAAGCTGAAGAATCTTCCAAATGAATGTAGCTTCAGTGGTCGTGGATACTTAGAATAGCTTTGAAGCTAGTAGGAATATTGAAGTATGGTTTTATCTGTTTAGTTCTGATGCTATTTAAATCAATTTATTCATCTAAGATAACTTTCTAAAATACAAGGAAGTATAACTATTCTAGTTTTGTTGCAACATAAGTATTCTCATCTTCTCAAATTAAGCCTTTGCTTTTTTCATTTCTAAATGGCAGTATTTGGGGCTTTTTGTTGCTCGGTGACAGAGATAAGTCCCTCTCTGTAGAAAAGAAAATGGAAATGCAAATTCTAAAGTTTAATTATACAAGGTAGATAGGAATATGATCTGTATTACTAGATAGGAGGTAGTGTGTGGATATACGTGCTATTGTTTCAACACTAGGGGCTGTAATTACATAAACCAACTGTGCATGTATCATCCTTTATTTTCCATTTGCTCCTGTTCATTTATAATCACATCCAAATTGATCTTTGTAATTTTACTCATTTTATATTAGTACCAGTTAATTTCATGCTTTCTATAAAGAGAAGATGATTAAAATGTAGTTGATTATTTTAAGGACCAAATAAATTTCTCTAAAACTGCTTTCAAGAATTAACCTAGAAGGTAACACCCACGCACAGGAAATCAATGTGAGTCAATGCCCTGTATAGCTATCCTTATCTCAACCAGCAAAAACCCTTTTTCCTTCCTATTATTGCTTATACTCTCTCTACAACAAAATTAGAAATAAGGGCAAAATAGTTTCTGCTGGGTATTGACGGGGGGAGAGGGAGGGGGTGGAGTGGGTGGTAAGGGAGGGGGTGGGGGCAGGGGGGAGAAATGAACCAAGCCTTGTATGCACATATGAATAATAAAAGAAAAATGAAAAAAAAATAAAAAAATAAAACTGCTTTCAAGAATGCTGAAAGAGTTTATGCTACTTAGGTGCAATGCTCATTGTCAAAGTCTGGAGGTTAAGAAAAATACTTGGACTATGGGGAAAATTGTCTGAACTTCCTGAATTAGAATAGGAATAGAACCTAAAATTCAGGGATCTACAGAAAATATACTGCTTTTCTTTGCTACTTTTTGTATTTTTCCTGTTTTTTTAAATTTTGGTGGGGAGGGGTTGATTCTATTGCTCACCTGTCACTTCTCTTCCCCTCATGATTTACTTCTAGAATAATCTCCAAACTAGATCCAAGGTTGGTGTACTTTGGACCAAAAACAGTATGTGATTATGGTGAGAAGGGCACCACTGACTGAGTATAGTGGTTGTGACATTTCCATTACACATCAAACAATGGATTTCTTCTTAGTTGAAAATGGAGCAAGCCTTTTCTACATCACATTTCATCCAAAACAACATACAGAGCCAAGCCAGAACTGAAGAAAGACAGTGCAGCTCTTTATTTGGTATTCATCTATGTTCTTTAGGAATGGGGATTATTGATGCAATGTAGGCACCACCCAGAGCCCTGAATCCAGTCGTGTCTTTCCTTACTTCCCTCCAAGGCAGCCAAGTCTATTTAACCACTGCCCAGAAAGAATTATGTGATTTAATATTTGGAACTTGTGGAGAATAGCAGGATTGGAATAAGTGGTGATTAGAATTGGAAATCTAAAGGTTTTACAAAGGCCTTGTACATAAGTCATTTTTATTTAGGTATGTCTTGAAAGTGGTTATTATTAGTTTTCTTTGGGCAATATTATTACTTTATGTAAAAGAGCAAATAGTATTTACTTACATAAAATTATCTAATGTAATTGGTAGTACAATGAATCTTGAAAGACTAAATGGTTGCTGTACTTAATGACATGTTTTGAATTTTAGTCATATGTAGTTAGCATAAAATGTTGTAAATTTAAAGTTGATTCTGAATAAAAATATAAACATAGCAATTACTTTTGGCCAGCTGTCAAAAGCAAGGCATTTTAATTTCTTATGTGAGTTACAATGTAAATGTAAAATGCAGTATTGACAAGTTTATTTTAAAATTATGACCTTCGTATTTTTATTAATTTCATATTTCTGTTCATACAGTAATAAAATTCTCTAAAGAAATCTTGTTAATCTTTAAATTACTAGGACTGTTCAAAACTAAGAAAGATAACGCCAGCATTTAGGGTCTGAATGATTAGGGAAAATGGTGGTATGATTAACAAGAGATTGCAAAACTAGCTTATTAATTTAAACAATTGTAATATTGATTTTGGATTGGATTGGATATAGACTACTGTCTAAGCTATAAATCTGACCTTAAAGCAGAAAGGAATACACATTGCTGAACATGGTGCTTTGCACCTGTAATCTCAGCACTCCGGAATCTGAAGCAGGAGAATTGAAAGTTCCAGGCCAGCCTGGGCAACATATAGCAAGGCTCAATCTCAAAAAAAAAGGAAGTGAGGGAGGGAGAGAGGAAAGGAGGGAAGAAAAGAGGGTGTTGGAAAAAAAGAAAGAAAGAAAGAAAATGGAAGGGAGGGAGGGAGGAAAGAAGGAGGAAAAGAAAGAAAGGAAGGAAAATTACATGTCTGTCTCTTTCGGTCTCTGTCTCCCTGTGCATGTGTGCATGTGTGTGTATGTGTGTGTGTGTATGTGTGTGTGAGTGAAAAAAATTAGTTAGTATCCGAAATTCCATAAAACCCCTGATGAGTGCCACTGAAGTCATGTCTTATTTCTCCTGGGCCAGTTTGTTCCAAAAGACTAATTTCTCAATTCTGTCATATGGCAGGCAAAATGATTCTTCAGTGGAGTAAACCATTTCTTCACATCCAAAGAGAACATTGTTCTAGTTACTTACTCTGTTCAGACATTCATTAATCTAAATATCCTATTTAATTTAAATGAGGGAAAGCAAACTACATCAATGCAATCTGAAATCAAATCATATACCTGAAGAGTGTCAAGCTTTTTCCTTTCTTCAAGTAAAATATGTTAATTTGCAATTCAGTACACATGGATAAAGCACTGTAGATGCCAGGTGTCCTTGCACGACCCCCTCTTCCAGACTATACTTTCTTTAACATTCTCTGAGCTGATCATTCTTTCCTGGCTTATTTGGAATGCAGGAAAAAAGCATCATGGTCCTGAAGTATTTTCATTCAATGGCTCTTTATATGTCAGACGGTTGTTTTAAATTTATTCTGAAGAGTCTTCAGCTTTGTTCCATTTACACAGCATTTTGTCATTTGAGATTTGTGACAAAAAAATGTATTTATTTATGTTCAGAAAATGCATAACACTTGTTGCCACAGTCTCTTGCTGCTGTTCCAACTCAGCTTTGATAAACCATGGAAAATAAACTTTCTGTACTAAAGTAAAAAGTATTTACTTTTACCATATTACCATAACTATATTATTTTAAAAATAAATAATCCAATGGCTATTTCTCAAAGGGAAAACTATGTATTAAAATGGACAATGAAGTAAGGGGATTGTTAATATTAGAAGCATAAAACTTTTGAGGTTTAGCAATTCAGAAATGATGAAAATCATCATCTTTTAAGTTTTAAAACAAAATTTATAAACTATAGTTAAAATACATATATTCCCTTTCTTTTGGGGCTGCCTTACCAAACCTATTTTCTGTCCCATTACAAATAATTTATTCTTCTGTCACATATCACATTATGTTTTTTTAACTTAGACGATTATATGCACCAATGATAAAAGCTAATATTCACTACATGTACTATATTCAAGGCAATCCTAAAAAGATAACATACTTTACATAGACTAGCTTATTTAATTATCACAACAGAGGTGTGAGGTTGGTTACTAACAATCCTTTTAACAGATGGGAAAAGCCAGGCACAGAGAGCCAACAACTTTCTTAAGATTATATAGGGAAGAAACACAGAGCAAAGGTTCCAACCCACTGACTTCTCTGCAGAGCTTTTGCTCATGAACAGGGCTATGGGTCCAGCAAAGGCAGATGACCAGGAGGCCATGGTCCAGTGAAGGGCCCACTGAGATAGAAACCATGGAGACTGTGGCAGCCATAGGAGCTGGATTCTGCCTTTAAGGTTCAATGCATTTTCTGGAAGGACCCTAGAATATCTGGCTAAGCCAGAATTAGATCCATGTTAATTATCCTTGCACTAGCTATAGAGTTGGAAAAGGCATTGTCTCTCTCCCTGATATAATAAAGACTGGAAAAAGTATGGAAACTTGACCTTCAGTCCCATGTCTTTTCTTCAGTCTTCATTGTTGGGGAAAACTTTCTCTTGTATCATCAGAGATGACAGATGCATGGCCTGGAGTTCTCTGACTCCAGACAAATCCAACACCTCAGCTTCTACCCAGATTGTCCAATTTAAGCACTCTTAAGTAGCTGGCTTCCGTGGAACCTTTTGGAAGGTTAGTTCACAAGGACTAGTTCTTTAAAAAGCCAGCGTTCCCTCTGAAATGTGCTCTGCTGCTCCTCTGGCAGATGTGTTAGCTATTCAGTTAATGAATTTTTGTCATATTTTCTACTTATTGAAATGAAAATTTATTCTGTGCCACTGGGCTAAACTAGTCCATTTACTCAGATTTTAGAATTGTGATAGCAGGTCTTAGAAAACAAAAGAATGATTGAGGAAGTGGAACTGAGCTAATCCCATCGTTGTTCATAGAAGCAAGTCAATAGAAATAGTCTAAAGAAGTAGTTTCAAAATAACCAAGTATTCCTTACTATTCCATGGAAATACAAGACACTGATTTTTAAAGATAAGAACTAGCCCTTCTAGACACTAAAACATGGTAAGAACTAGCCATTCTATATACTAAAACATGGTAAAAAGTTAAAATAATTAAATACCAATAGTAGAGTATATAATAGACAGTTCAAAGGCACAAATAGAAATTCTAGTAAATATAACCCAAACATATGATACTCAATAGGGAAAAAGACAAAGTATATGACAAGTGAAGTTGAGATGATCAGATATCATTTGAAAACAAACTTAGATCCACATGTCACATCTTATAGTAAGATAAATCTCAAAGGAATGAAGAATATAAATATCAAAAAAAACATAGTGGTGTTAGAAGTAATGATGAAAAATTTTATGTAGCCTTAGACCTAAGAAGGCATACCTTGAAGTGTTGCCAGCCTAACCTGAAAACTAGAAGATGAGATTGATAAATCCAACTACATAAAATAAAATAAATTCCATGGTTATAAGAGAAAAAAACACTTAGCAAGAATAAAATATTTAAGATAAACTGTAAGAACATTTGCAGCTCATAATACAAATAAGGACAAATTTTTCATATGTAAAAAAAATTGAAATCAATAAGAAATTGTCTAATAAAATGATCAAGCATGTGAATTTACTGTTGACAAAAGAAATAATATGGACTACTAAATATTTTTAAACATGCTTGTCCTTACTTAGAATAATAAAGTACAAAACAAAACTGGAATATCCTTTTTTTAACCTGTAAACTTTGATAAAATACAAATTCTAATAGCAAACTGGTGAGGTAATAAAACAATAGAAATGATCATAAATTCTTGATAATATATCAGAAGTGGTTTTTGACAATCAAAATTATAAGTGTATATTCCACTTACTCTACTAATTTTAAGTTTAGGAAGTTATCCTATGTGTACTTATAGTTAATAAATATGGACTTAATGTTATTTCTTCTGTCTGATTTGTAATAGCAAAATGTACTGGTTAAATTACAAAACATGCACACAGTGGGAAATGGTTCATTGTTTTAAAAAGGTTGTTGACACCTCATATATTACATAAAAGTATGTAAGCTGTTGAATAATAAGAAAGAAGGGTGATGGAAAAAAGAGTTAGTAATGAGGAGAGGTAATCTGATTAAAGCACAATATATACATGTATGAAATGCCAAGGCAAAACCCCTTGAACTATCAATATATACTTTAAAAATGAAGATAGGAAGGTAAAACAGGCCCTTTCAGGGAACGGGTACCAGTGGGAAGGGGGAAAGACAGAAGGAAAAGGTGAATGAGGGCAAATATATAGATGTATTTTGTATGAAAATAGAATAATGAAACCTGTTGAAATTGTTCTAAGAAAGGGAAGAGGGAATGAAGGAGAAAGATGGGGGGGGGTGAATCTAATTAAGATATATCGTAAGCATATATGTAAATGTCCCAGTGTATCCCGTTGTAACCTATTATATGCTAACAAAAATAAATAAAAGATACATTGTGACCTGACAAAAGCTAGTTTGTAAAGCTTTTTCATAAAAAAGATTTTAAAAAATGTGTATGTATGTGTGCTTGTTTATGCATACAATGTCCATGGAAGGACATTAGAAAATCTTGTTATTTTATATCCTAGAATAAAATCTGTGTCATTTTATATCCTAGAAATTTGCTGGTTTGGAAAAGGCCTGGGAAGGACTCTTCTCCTTGAGTTCTCCAACCTAAGTTTTTGACTTTGAACCATGTGAATATATCACCTATTCAAAAAAGTAAGGACAGTTACTTGTAGTTGGGTGAATTGATAGTATAAGTTCTTTGAGGAATCTGCTTTTTATGATGCACTTATGTGGGCCGCAAAGCACTGAGTAGCTTAGAAAAGTAGTGCACATGCAATTATATCTAAAGTGGAAACTGAAAGCATTTATGCTTTTGTAAACCTTTTGGGAAGGGCAAACTAGCAGTAGTGTTATCAGGCAGACTTTTAGACGCCCCCTCTTGTGTATCCTAAGTGGAAATGTCACTTCTAAGAAAGAGAGAACAGTAGGAAGAAGTGATAGGGTGGGGGGATGGGGGATGGGGGGATGGGAGGTTCGTGAAGTAGGACAAGCAGGAGCCCTGAACTGACAAAAAAGGCAAAACTAGTATTTATCACTTCCTAGCATATTCTAAGAAGTTTAGTTTCTTCTACAAATGACTCCCACTGTTAAAACACATGTGTTAAATAACTAGACACCACCTAAACAGGCCAGGAGCTCAAGTAGACCTCGTTCTTAGTCAGTGGAGAGCAGTATTCCACAAGGACTTAATAAAGTGATGTCATTCTAATTTCAACCTAAAAAGAGCAATTTATGTGGAAAGCTGCACACATCATTTTTGTGGAAGTCTAGAGGAGAAAGAGTTCTTTATTTAAGCACAGTGGGTAACACCATCATTATCAACATGAAGTCTTTAAAAAACAATATTCCAAAAAAAATTATTCAATGAAAGTTAATCTTTAGGTTTTAAAGAAAAGCTTTGGTTAGGCTGTGAATCAAAAGTTGAAATATATAGATCACATTTTAATTTTCCTTAATACTAAATTGGCCTTTTAATTTAAGTAATTTTCTCTCCAAGATTTCATATATTATAATATAATATCTTGGGTTTTTGTTAAAGAGAGGTAAGGTTATTGAGAGTTCTGATTTTCATCATTTCAGTGAGAACATTAGCTTATTCCAATAAATAAACTTATTCCAATAAATAAGCTTTTAAAAGCCAACAAAATTTTTTTAAATAACATAACTGACCTACTGCAGCATATATTTGCCTAGTCTGATAAAAAATATTAACAGACAATGACAAATTATCTATTAGGATGAAGAGGGAAAGTGGAACTAGGGAAATCTTTCATTGGTCTCAGCCTGTTTTTAACTCCATCTGCCCCAGTTCTACACAAATTACAGCCAGGGATATTTGAGACCCAGATGACTTGATTTATTTAGCATAAGACAGTGGTCAGGAAATTGCACTTTATTGGATTCAGAGAAATTTTCCCAAGTGTTGGAAATCAGGGCTGGTTTCTCCAGTGCCATTGTAGGTTTAAATCCTTTTTTTAAAATATGGGGGGAAAAGCATGGTAATGTAATTCACATGATTCTTCCAGTTCAGTTTCTGCTGGAAATCACTGGAAAAATCGAGAGCCTCCAAAAAACCTTTCTCAGAGATATAAAACTAGATGTGTGTTAATGACAGAAAAGTCTATTCTACCCTGGAATGAAGTATCAGATGAACACTGTGAACTTTTCTATTAAAGAGGGGGAAAGTTATAAACTGAAATGTATCTCTTTTTGCTTACTAAACTTTAAAAAATTATTTAATTGCTTTATTTTGCTAGCTAAGAAATTGCTCACTACATTTCAGTGTTGTTTGCTAAGTAAAGTAGCAGTTTTATAGTGAAAATGAAAAAAAATATGCAGGCCAAAAAAACATGACAAAATAAAGGGCAGGTTTTAAAATATTTAGATATATCTTTAACCTCTGTTGACTGAAAAAGAAAGGGAGATGGGGAGAGAAGGGAAAAAGAGAGAAGATAAGAGAGCAAGGAGGGGGCTATCATAAATTACCATGGCTCTGTGCCTGAAGGAAATTAGTCAGCCCTAAAGAAATACTGTGATTTATGTGACTTCCAATTACAGGTCCTTAAATTGGCACAACTCTCAAGGCCCTTTTAAGGCACTTTAAATATAGAGCCCTCCTAGATTATATCCAGACAGTAAATATTTTAGACTTTGTATGTTGTCATGGTCACAAGTATGTAACTGCCACTGTAGTACAAAATTAGCCATAGCCAATACCTAAGCAAAGATTGAGGTTGTGTTCCAATAAAGCTGTAGATAACAACAATGGTAATAAAAATAAGACTGTACTTGCCCCTCTATTCTAGATTTTCACTATTTCTTACTCTGTACTTCAAATGGTCTCGCCTCAATCTAATTCTGCAGCTATTTTCTTAGTGACTGGCTAGATGATTTTAGTTGACTCATGGATAAATAAGCTTTATTTTAATTATTGTAATCTATTAAATGTTTTAACGCAGAAAATTTTATTGATTAGAACAAAGTTCATAATAAGATTTAAAAATAAATACACATATAGAAATATATTAAGTAAAAAAATAGTTTAGATGATTCAAGAATTTAAAGTAGGGAGGTATTGCTTTTAAATGACTGAAGTTTAGGAAATAACATTGTAAAATTTATTATTATTATTATCATTATGATTATTAGAAAGCTACTTAACTTATAAAAATAAAGAATTGTGAAACTGGAACTCAGAATTGCCATTATCTTCGCCAAGAAGTTTCAAAGGAAAGGAATAGTCGGCTGAGATCATTTAGCTCTACTGTTCTCTTTCTAGGTCTTTCTTATCTCCAATTATTACCTCCTATTCATCCTACTCAGCCTTATCCTACTGTTCTTTCCAGTTTTGTCTATTGTATTATACACTGCATTTGAAAACCTGGTCATTCCTGAAATTAAAAGACAGAAAATTCTCTCAAGATCATTACAATTATTCCAAGGTGTATTTTTAAGTGTCTACCTACCTGTGTACCGTGAGAAAGATAAATTAATGTAGCACTTGAAAAGAAAGGATGATCCTCCTATCAGCCAGTCTTGTTCTTAACTTTTAAAATATAATTTTGTAAAAGAAAAAAGTAGAAACAAATTCCGCTACTGGAGGCTTAGACATAAATAGATCCTGCTTTAAACAAAAAGGCAAATGAGAAAGTGCTTTAAACATAATGTTATATTTAAAAGATGAATACAAAGCACAATAAAGAAGTAAGCTGAATATGACAAAGACTGACTTTAAAATGATGAAATAATAAGTATACTATAATAAAACATATGAGAATTCCTTTGTATTCAGTATCCAGAATTCATACAAGAAAATTTGATATATTTAACTACATAAAGTCTTTTTAAAAAATGAAAACCTTCTTCATGGTAAAAATATCAAAAGGGACATCAAAAAAAATGTCAAACAGAAGAAAATATTTGCAACTCATATTAAAGGCAAGGGCTAAAGTGAAGAACCCTTTAGAATAGATAGGAAAAAGGGTAACACCTTAGTAGAAAAATAGTAAAAAGTATTAGTAGACAATTCCAAGAGATGAAACTTTCTAAAAAATGCATTAAATATATTTGGGGAAAAAATGCCAGAAGTTGCTTTCTTGTTTTGTTGATTGTGAGCATGGCAGATTTGAAGTCCTTAAAGATGTGTTGTAGTAGAAAACATTTGAAGTTTGCTTAAAAAATTCTCATCCAATATTTTAGTAAAACCATACTGTGAAAATTTAGTTGGAGGCTTAGAAAATTAATTCAATGTAATAAACTCCTAGAATGCAGCTACTCACAAATCAGATTATCATAATTTTCCTCCCACATACTGAATCTTTTTCTTAATTTACCATGATAGAACTAATATTTTTCATAATTAACTAGTAAAGAAAAACAGGAAGGATAGTATTTTTGTATTTACTTAAAATTTGATTCTACAGTTTTTAAATATTCCTTCTATATCTTTATTTTCCTTGTAGCTTCAAAATGGAAATTGACATTTTTATGTTTCCTTTAGGAGTATAATATAATATCTTATAAAAATCCTTTATATTGGTGCATATAGACACCTTATTTTGTAGTGATTTGTTAATTGTTATTATTTCAATATTTCTATCAGGAATCAGAAAGTATGTGGATCTTGTGAGTAGAATGTATTCTACAACTGTTCCTCTTTAAGAAGGTTGTTAGAAGAATGTCATTGGGTCTTTCTTTTAGGAATATTACTATGCTATATGTAATTCTTGTCTTTTACATGTACATAACTAGTGAGCAATATGTGTGGGGAGAGAGAGAAAAGAAGGATGAAGGGAAAAGGAAGATTATTCTGCTCTCTTTGGCCCTTCACTCACCTCCAGTCTGTGTGAAAAGATGATCATTAAAGAACTCTAACAGCCAAGTAGAGGAGGTACTCCAAGGGTCATTGGTGAGAAGCGAGTGATCTTGATGTTGGGAGATTTCCCAACACAGTAAGTACAGTAATTGTTGAACCTGTCACAAGAGAGGGCACTAATGCCAGAATCATTCATTCAGAAATGTATCAATTTCATTGCTGGTATTCTTCTAGACCCAGAACCCTTATTCTCAGAGCAATGAACAAAACAGCCCAGAACCCTTATTCTCAGAGCAATGAACAAAACAGCCCAGAACCCTTATTCTCAGAGCAATGAACAAAACAGCCCAGAACCCTTATTCTCAGAAAGGCCACATTATAACAACAAGGGATAGAAAATAAACAAAACCTGTGTCATCAGGGATAAATCATCAGAAAAACAAAGCAGGTAAGAGTCTATACAATTGGTGTGTGAAATTTTCGATTGGTAACCTAGTGCTATTTGAACAAAGTCCTGAAAGAAGTGAAGAATAAACCATGGCTGTGAACTAGGAGAATTCCTGACATGGACCAGCCAATCCAGTGACCCTTAGGAAGAGTCCTACTTGAGGTGTTGAAGGACATTAGGAGATCTGTGTACATTGAGAAGAGCAGTGAGGATACTTAGATGGATTTGGGCCATGGCAAGTTCTTTAAAGTCTCTGGTTGGGAGACATTGCAAGGCTTTAGACAGAGGAGTTTAATATTTGTACCTTCCTTTATAAAGTTTATTCTAGCTGCTATGTGGTAAAAGATAACAAAGGGATGTATGTGGAAGCCTGGAGACCAGTGAGGAAGCTACTACAATAATTGAAGTGAGACTTGATGGCAACTTGGTCCAGGGGCTATTAGCAAAAATGATGAGACGTAGTTGAATTTCAGATGTTTTGAATTTTGAGCCAGAAGTATTTGTTGACAGATCAGTTGTGGCATAGGGAAAAAAAGAATCCTGTAATTCCAAAGTTTGGGGGACTAAAAAGTTGAAGTTACCATTAACTGAGATGGAGAACATCTGTGGACAGAACATAGGGGATCAGAAAGTTACAAAGAGCTCAGTTTTGGATGGTTAATTTGAGACACCTGTTAGATATTCAGGTACATGTTTATAGTTGTATGGATGATCAAGTTCAACGGCAAGGTCTGAAATGGCAGTCTAAATTTGGGAATCTTCATCTTACAAATATATAAGACTGGATAACATTGACCAAAGGATCCATTTTGACAGAAAAGAAGTCCCAAGTTCTGAGTCCTAGAACACTTGGGTGTTTAGAGGGGCAGTAGTTGAGAAAGAACCAGCAATGGAGACTGAAAGTCTGTGATGTTGTGATCTAGTTACGACAGCCTATTCTTTTTTTTTAGTTATTCATATGTGCATACAATGCTTGGGTCATTTCTCCCCCCTGCCCCCACCCCCTCCCTTACCACCCACCCCATCCCCTCTCTCTTCCCCTCACCCCCTCCATACCTGGCAGAAACTATTTTGCCCTTATCTCTAATTTTGTTGTAGAGAGAGTATAAGCAATAATAGGAAGGAACAAGGGATTTTGCTAGTTGAGATAAGGATAGCTATACAGGAAGTTGACTCACATTGATTTCCTGTGCGTGGGTGTTACCTTCTAGGTTAATTCTTCTTGATCTAACCTTTTCTCTAGTTCCTGGTCCCCTTCTCCTATTGGCCTCAGTTGCTTTTAAGGAATCTGCTTTAGTTTCTCTGCGTTGAGGGCAACAAATGCTAACTAATTTTTTAGGTGTCTTACCTATCCTCATCTCTCCCTTGTGTGCTCTCGCTTTTATCATGTGATCAAAGTTCAATCCCCTTGTGTTTGCCCTTGATTTAATGTCCGTATATGAAGGAGAACATACGATTTTTGATCTTTTGGGCCAGGCTAACCTCACTCAGAATGATGTTCTCCAATTCCATCCATTTACCAGTGAATGATAACATTTCATTCTTCTTCATGGCTGCATAAAATTCCATTGTGTATAGATACCACATTTTCTTTATCCATTTGTCAGTAGTGGGGCATCTTGGCTACTACAGCCTATTCTTTCCCTTCATCAGCAAAACTTTTGAAGTGCTTATAATAGCTGCTAGGTAAGAAGGAAAAAATAGAAAAATAGAAGAAAGAAGTCAACATGCCCCTGCATCACTAAAGGCTCCTAAGCCTGGGAAAGCTCAGCTTTTGCTGATGAGAGGTTAGAGCTTTGGGAATGTTGGATCTGAGTAAGCATTCTGTTCTTCTGAAAACTATGGGAATATCTATGGGAACTACTTAGGATTTCCCAGGGTCTGGAAAGAATTGGTCAAGAGAGAATGTGCAAAATGGTAGTGGAAGAAATAATAAAGTTGCTGTTTTTTTCTTGCACCCTGGCAACTACAAACACCTATCACTATATGTTCTCTTAATATGAAACTATTGAAAACATTTCTAACTTCATGATTTACTAAGTCTGTAGGTAACTCATCTGGCGAATACTCTGAGTAATTTAAGGAGTAGAGAATTCCAAACATGAAGGCCCCTCAGTCTCAATGAAGGCCCCTGAGGTGTTTCAGTGCCTGTGTGAATTGTCCATATGACTTCCTGTGGATAAGCAACAATTCTGTCCTATACCATAAGACAGGCATCCATGTATATTCTGTAAATATGTCTCCATTAGCCTAGTTAGACTGTGGTCCTCATGAATTCACTCACGGAATTGTTGTTAGGTCATCCCGGCAGCCATTTAGAACTTTTCATTTCACGCAGAGAATGCTAGAGGGTGACTCCTTTGATTTATATAATTTCATCCCCTCCTCAAGGTCAAGCTGTGTACTTTAGAGGCTGAGCATTGGGAGTGAGCCCTCCATAGTCAAATACCCACGATTACATAACTCATTCTATGCATATGCACAGATATATCTGTGCAGCTCAGTGAATTACAGTTATAGTTTAAATTTAAACTGAATTTTTAAAAATGTAGCTTGGCCAGAGATTTTATAAATCATCCCAAACCAAGAAGATACAACACTGTCAATGTGAGTAGTAATTTTTGTAAGAATTGCATGTGGTATGTAGGTTAGTGAGTGTCACGTTTTCATTGAATTTTTTTTTTATTGGAGTCAGTATGAGGAACAGCTTAATGCTCATTTATATAGTAATTTGGGATTGGAAGATAGGGTAAATTTCATTTTCACTTGGTGTCATTTATTTGGAAGTTACAAAATAAATGACTTTTTAATGTGTCATTCATTAGAGTAAATTTAAAAAGGTCAGACTTTCTTCAGTTAATTTTCTTACTGCATTATGCCAAAATGCATATAAAAATCCTCAAGGTTTTATGATTATGTGCTAATGTATAGATGCTTAATGAGAAAAATGGCAACAGAAAGGACTGAATTTTGCAAGTTTGCCAAGTCCAAATGGTGATAGTAAATTTAATTTGGAATTTCCTGACTTTCATGTTGCTGACATTTTAGTTGTTAACCAACATTAAGGGAGATTTTCATTTTACCTTCCCTGTATTTCAAAAAATTTTAAGGCAATTGCGAAGCTGGTGGAATGACTCAAGTGGTAGGAGTGCCTTCTTAGCAAGTATGAGGCCCTGAGTTCAAACCCCAGTGCTGCTAAAAAAAAAAAGAAGAAGAAGAAGAAAAGGCCATTGTAGAAGGCAGGGAGGATTGGAGGAAATACATGGTTTTAAAAGCTCCCCACTCCATTGTTAGAAGTGTCCCCTTAAAGATCGTTAGGTTGTCTTCAGTATTTTTAAACTTGCAAATAAATTGGTCATATTTGTCATGAAAATCTGTGTTCTAAGTTTAAAGTTTGTTCTCATGTCTTACCACACTGCTTAGAGAGAAAGAGAGAGAGAGAGAAGGAGAAATTCAAAATAGAAATAACTTCTCAGCTGTTGCTGTAATGTTAGAAACCTCTCCCACCATTACTTCATGCCTGAGTTGCTCCAAATTAGTGTTTAGAAAGATGGAGTGTTGATTTCAGGCCAAAATTGCTATAGTGGTAGCCTTTTCAAAAATGCTACTATTCATTCTAAGTGAACAAAAACTCTTAATCAAAATGTTCCTTTAGTGCCATTAGTGTTAGCCTACAGAGACTAATTAAAATGTACTTTATTAGTCTGATAACATTAGAATAGAGGAACAAGAAAGAAAATACAATCATACTATATAGTAAACCACTGAAATAAAATAAAAGTATTGATATAAGATGATAGCACAGGCTTCCATCCATCCTTTGTACAGCCCCTGGTGTTTTCCATCATCCTAAGAAAAAATTCCTTCCCTCTATCATTCCCTTGCATGACTGATCTCACTCTTCCTCTTCATGTCAAACTTTGGAATTATCAATAGTCATTCTTTACTTTCTTCTGACGTACCCCAGATCCCGCTGCAATCTGGAAAATAGCCTCATCAGTTGAGTGAATCTAATGTTATCAAAGCTACTCGGTGACGTGTTTTATTCTTTTTTTTCTTTTATTATTTATATGTGCATACAAGGCTTGGGTCATTTCTCCCCCCTGCCCCCACCCCCTCCCTTACCACCCACTCCGCCCCCTTCCCTCTCTTCCCCATCCCCTCAATACCCAGCAGAAACTATTTTGCCCTTATTTCTAATTTTGTTGTAGAGAGAGTATAAGCAATAATAGGAAGGAACAAAGGTTTTTACTGGTTGAGATAAGGATAGCTATACAGGGCATTGACTCACATTGATTTCCTGTGCGTGTGTGTTACCTTCTAGGTTAATTCTTTTTGATCTAACCTTTTCTCTAGTTCCTGGTCCCCTTCTCCTATTGGCCTCAGTTGCTTTTAAGGTATCTGCTTTAGTTTCTCTGCGTTAAGGGCAACAAATGCTAGCTAATTTTTTAGGTGTCTTACCTATCCTCACCCCTCCCTTGTGTGCTCTCTCTTTTATCATGTGTTGTGGAAATGTAAACTAGTACAACCACTCTGGAAAAAAATTTGGAGGCTACTTAAAAAGCTAGACATTGATCTACCATTTGATCCAGCAATACCACTCTTGGGGATATACCCAAAAGACTGTGACACAGGTGACTCCAGAGGCACCTGCACACCCATGTTTATTGCAGCACTATTCACAATAGCCAAGTGAATAGTGGTGGAAACAGCCAAGATGCCCCACCACTGACGAATGGATTAAGAAAATGTGGTATCTATACACAATGGAATTTTATGCTGCCATGAAGAAGAACGAAATGTTATCATTCGCTGGTAAATGGATGGAATTGGAGAACATCAATCTGAGTGAGGTTAGCCTGGCCCAAAAGATCAAAAATCGTATGTTCTCCCTCATATGTGGACATTAGATCAAGGGCAAACACAACAATGGGATTGGACGTGTTTTATTCTTAATCTTGCATGGCACCCCTGCAGAAACTATCATCTATATGCAATCAGTTCCCCCAAATGGCATATGTCTCTCTCTTGGTTTCTTTCCTACCTGTGTTGTACCCACCTTCCTCATGTGTAGGCTGAAAACTTCCCATACTTTTTCCATATTCAACACACATGAGCCGAGTCTCTAGCCGTTCCATACCCACTCCACTTGTGCCGTACCATGTTCTCCAGGTCAATGATTGCCATACCCTTAATTCCTTTGCCCAAGTCATAAACCCATATACAACTCAAATCATTTTTTTTTTCATTTTTCTTTTATTATTCATATGTGCATACAAGGCTTGGTTTATTTCTCCCCCCTGCCCCCACCCCCTCCCTTACCACCCACTCCACCCCCTCCCGCTCCCCCCCTCAATACCCAGCAGAAACTATTTTGCCCTTATCTCTAATTTTGTTGTAGAGAGAGTATAAGCAATAATAGGAAGGAACAAGGGGTTTTGCTGGTTGAGATAAGGATAGCTATACAGGGCATTGACTCACATTGATTTCCTGTGCGTGGGTGTTACCTTCTAGGTTAATTCTTTTTGATCTAACCTTTTCTCTAGTTCCTGGTCTCCTTTTCCTATTGGCCTCAATTGCTTTAAGGTATCTGCTTTAGTTTCTCTGCATTAAGGGCAACAAATGCTAGCTAGTTTTTTAGGTGTCTTACCTATCCTCACCCCTCCCTTGTGTGCTCTCGCTTTTATCATGTGCTCATAGTCCAATCCCCTTGTTGTGTTTGCCCTTGATCTAATGTCCACATATGAGGGAGAACATACGATTTTGGTCTTTTGAGCCAGGCTAACCTCACTCAGAATGATGTTCTCCAATTCCATCCATTTACCAGCGAATGATAACATTTCGTTCTTCTTCATGGCTGCATAAAATTCCATTGTGTATAGATACCACATTTTCTTAATCCATTCGTCAGTGCTGGGGCATCTTGGCTGTTTCCATAACTTGGCTATTGTGAATAGTGCCGCAATAAACATGGATGTGCAGGTGCCTCTGGAGTAACAGTCTTTTGGGTATATCCCCAAGAGTGGTATTGCTGGATCAAATGGTAGATCGATGTCCAGCTTTTTAAGTAGCCTCCAAATTTTTTTCCAGAGTGGTTGTACTAGTCTACATTCCCACCAACAGTGTAAGAGGTTCCTTTTTACCCGCATCCTCACCAACACCTGTTGTTGGTGGTGTTGCTGATGATGGCTATTCTAACAGGGGTGAGGTGGAATCTTAGTGTGGTTTTAATTTGCATTTCCTTTATTGCTAGAGATGGTGAGCATTTTTTCATGTGTTTTCTGGCCATTTGAATTTCTTCTTTTGAGAAAGTTCTGTTTAGTTCACCTGCCCATTTCTTTATTGGTTCATTAGTTTTGGGAGAATTTAGTTTTTTAAGTTCCCTGTATATTCTGGTTATCAGTCCTTTGTCTGATGTATAGTTGGCAAATATTTTCTCCCACTCTGTGGGTGTTCTCTTCAGTTTAGAGACCATTTCTTTTGATGAACAGAAGCTTTTTAGTTTTATGAGGTCCCATTTATCTATGCTATCTCTTAGTTGCTGTGCTGCTGGGGTTTCATTGAGAAAGTTCTTACCTATACCTACTAACTCCAGAGTATTTCCTACTCTTTCTTGTATCAACTTAAGAGTTTGGGGTCTGATATTAAGATCCTTGATCCATTTTGAGTTAATCTTGGTATAGGGTGATATACATGGATCTAGTTTCAGTTTTTTGCAGACTGCTAACCAGTTTTCCCAGCAGTTTTTGTTGAAGAGGCTGCTATTTCTCCATCGTATATTTTTAGCTCCTTTGTCAAAGATAAGTTGCTTATAGTTGTGTGGCTTCATATCTGGATCCTCTATTCTGTTCCACTGGTCTTCATGTCTGTTTTTGTGCCAGTACCATGCTGTTTTTATTATTATTGCTTTGTAATATAGTTTGAAGTCAGGTATTGTGATACCTCCTGCATTGTTCTTTTGACTGAGTATTGCCTTGGCTATTCGTGGCCTCTTGTGTTTCCATATAAATTTCACAGTAGATTTTTCAATCTCTTTGATGAATGTCATTGGAATTTTGATGGGAATTGCATTAAACATGTAGATTACTTTTGGGAGTATAGACATTTTTACTATGTTGATTCTACCAATCCATGAGCATGGGAGATCTCTCCACTTTCTATAGTCTTCCTCAATCTCTTTCTTCAGAAGTGTATAGTTTTCCTTGTAGAGGTCTTTCACATCTTTTGTTAGGTTTACACCTAGGTATTTGATTTTTTTTGAGGCTATTGTAAATGGAATTGTTTTCATACATTCTTTTTCCGTTTGCTCATTGTTAGTGTATAGAAATGCTAATGATTTTTCTATGTTGATTTTATATCCTGCTACCTTGCTATAGCTATTGATGATGTCTAGAAGCTTCTGAGTAGAGTTTTTTGGGTCTTTAAGGTATAGGATCATGTTGTCTGCAAATAGGGATATTTTGACAGTTTCTTTACCTATTTGTATTCCTTTTATTCCTTCTTCTTGCCTAATTGCTCTGGCTAGAAATTCCAGTACTATGTTGAATAGGAGTGGAGATAATGGGCATCCTTGTCTGGTTCCTGATTTTAGAGGGAATGGTTTCAGTTTTTCTCCATTGAGTATAATGCTGGCTGTAGGTTTGTCATCTATAGCTTTTATAATGTTGAGTAACTTTCCTTCTATTCCTAGTTTTCTAGGAACTTTCCTTTCTATTCCTAGTTTTTATCATGAAATGATGTTGGATCTTATCAAAGGCTTTTTCTGCATCTATTGAGATGATCAAGTGGTTTTTGTCTTTGCTTCTGTTAATGTGGTTTATTACGTTTATTGATTTTCGTATGTTGAACCACCCCTGCATCCCTGGGATGAAGCCTACCTGGTCGTGGTGAATAATCTTTTTGATGTGTTGCTGAATTCGATTTGCCATTATTTTGTTGAGGATTTTTGCATCAATGTTCATTAAGGAGATTGGCCTATAGTTCTCCTTTTTGGAGGTGTCTTTGCCTAGTTTTGGGATAAGTGTAATAGTGGCTTCATAAAATGTGTTTGGCAGTTTTCCTTCCCTTTCTATTTCATGGAACAGTTTAAGGAGGGTTGGTATCAGTTCTTCTTTAAAGGTCTGATAGAATTCAGCAGAGAATCCATCAGGTCCTGGACTTTTCTTTTTGGGGAGACTCTTGATTGCTGCTTCAATTTCATTTTGTGTTATAGGTCTATTCAGGTGATTAATTTCCTCTTGGTTCAGTTTTGGATGATCATATGTATCTAGAAATCTGTCCATTTCTTTTAGATTTTCAAATTTATTTGAATATAGGTTCTCAAAGTAGTCTCTGATGATTTCCTGGACTTCCATGGTGTTTGTTGTTATCTCCCCTTTTGCATTCCTGATTCTACTAATTTGGGTTTTTTCTCTCCTCATTTTAGTCAGGTTTGCCAGGGGTCTATCGATCTTGTTTATTTTTTCAAAGAACCAACTTTTTGTTTCATTAATTCTTTGTATGGTTTTTTTGGTTTCTATTTCGTTGATTTCAGCTCTTATTTTTATTATTTCTCTCCTTCTATTTGTTTTGGGATTTGCTTGTTCTTGTTTTTCTAGGAGTTTGAGATGTATCATTAGGTCATTGATTTGGGATCTTTCAATCTTTTTAATATATGCACTCATGGCTATAAACTTTCATCTCAAGACTGCCTTAGCTGTGTCCCATAGGTTCTGGTAGGTTGTGTTTTCATTTTCATTGACTTCTAGGAACTTTTTAATTTCCTCTTTTATTGCATCGATGATCCATTCTTCATTAAGTAATGAGTTATTTAGTTTCCAGCTGTTTGCATGTTTTTTGTCTTTACTTTTGTTGTTGAGTTCTACTTTTACTGCATTGTGGTCAGATAGTATGCATGGTATTATTTCTATTTTCTTATATTTGCTGAGGCTTGCTTTGTGCCCTAGGATATGATCTATTTTGGAGAAGGTTCCATGGGCTGCTGAGAAGAATGTATATTGTGTAGAGGTTGGATGAAATGTTCTGTAGACATCTACTAGGTCCACTTGATCTATTGCATATTTTAGATCTTGGATTTCTTTATTGAGTTTTTGTTTGGATGACCTATCTATTGATGATAATGGAGTGTTAAAGTCTCCCACAACCACTGTGTTGGCGTTTATATATGCTTTTAGGTCTTTCAGGGTATGTTTGATGAAATTGGGTGCGTTGACATTGGGTGCATACAGATTGATGATTATTATTTCCTTTTGGTCTATTTCCCCTTTTATTAGTATGGAATGTCCTTCTTTATCTCGTTTGATCAATGTAGGTTTGAAGTCTACTTTGTCAGAGATAAGTATTGCTACTCCTGCTTGTTTTCGGGGGCCATTGGCTTGGTAAATCTTCTTCCAGCCTTTCATCCTAAGCATATGCTTATTTCTGTCGGTGAGATGAGTCTCCTGTAAGCAACAAATTGTTGGATCTTCTTTTTTAATCCATTTTGTCAAACGGTGTCTTTTGATGGGTGAATTAAGTCCATTAACATTAAGTGTTAGTACTGATAGGTATGTGGTGATTCCTGCCATTTAGTTATCTTAGTTGTTTGAAGGTTTGATTGTGTGTACCTAACTTGATGTTACTCTCTACTGTCTTGCTTTTTCTTATCCTGTGGTTTGGTGCTGCCTGCCTTTTCATGGTTAAGTTGGGTGTCACTTTCTGTGTGCAGGATCCCTTGCAGAATCTTTTGTAATGGTGGCTTTGTGGTCACATATTGTTTTAGTTTCTGCTTATCATGGAAGACTTTTATTGCTCCATCTATTTTGAATGATAGCTTTGCTGGGTAGAGTATCCTGGGGTTGAAGTTATTTTCATTCAGTGCCCGGAAGATCTCACCCCACGCTCTTCTTGCTTTTAATGTTTCTGTTGAGAAGTCTGCTGTGATTTTGATGGGTTTACCTTTGTATGTTACTTGTTTTTTCTCTCTTGCAGCCTTCAATATTCTTTCCTTAGTTTCTGAACTTGTTTTAATGATGATATGTCGTGGAGTAGTTCTATTTTGATCTGGTCTGTTTGGTGTCCTGGAGGCCTCTTGCATTTGTATGGGAATATCTTTCTCTAGATTTGGGAAATTTTCCGTTATTATTTTGTTGAATATATTACGCATTCCCTTCGCTTGCACCTCTTCTCCTTCTTCGATGCCCATGATTCTCAAGTTTGGTCTTTTGATGGAGTCGGTGAGTTCTTGCATTTTCTTTTCACAGGTCTTGAGTTGTTTAATTAGTAGTTCTTCAGTTTTTCCTTTAATTACCATTTCATCTTCAAGTTCTGAGATTCTGTCTTCTGTTTGTTCTATTCTGCTGGATTGGCCTTCCGTTTTGTTTTGCAGTTCTGTTTCGTTCTTTTTTCTGAGGTTTTCCATATCCTGGCTGTTTTCTTCTTTATTGTTGTCTATTTTTGTCCTGAGTTCATTTATCCATTTATTCATTGTGTTCTCTCTTTCATTTTGGTGTTTATACAGTGCTTCTATGGTTTCCTTTATTTCTTCTTTTGCTTTTTCAAATTCTCTATTTTTATTGTCTTGGAATTTCTTGAGTGTCTCCTGTACATTTTGGTTGACCCTATCCAGTATCATCTCTATAAAATTCTCATTGAGTACTTGTAGTATGTCTTCTTTTAAATTATTCTTGTAGGCTTCATTGGGTCCTTTGGCATAGTTTATCTTCATTTTGTTGGAGTCTGGCTCTGAGTTTCTGTTCTCTTCATTCCCCTTTGGTTCCTGTACTAATTTTTTGCTGTGGGGAAACTGGTTTCCTTGTTTTTTCTGTCTTCCTGTCATTGTCCTTGGTGTTGTTGGGAATGGAAGAGTGAGCTGAGATGGAAAGCAAGAAGTTAAAGAAAAGGGGAAAACAAATATACAGACAAGAGGGAGAAAGCAGAACAAGGTATCAGACAAGAGAGTTTCAAAGGTATAAACAGGGAGTGTTAGTGTACTAATCGACAGTAAGCTGAACAGACAATAGAGTGACAGAGAGAGGATTGAAAATCAAAGATAAAAAAATAAAAAATAAGTATATGAAAGTAATATCTATTTATAAAAATGAATTAAAATAAAATGGAAAATAGAAAATTAAAAAAAAACAAAAAAAAACAAAAAACCAAAAAACTTCCAAGTTTATATGCAATGCAATTTCAGTCTTAATAATTTGGATGTCCGTCTCAATCTCCAGTCCTGGAGTTGGTGCCTCAGATGTTGTTCTGTAGTTGTCTCATCAAAGGGGATGCATAAAGTATAACAAAACTACACTCACACACACACAGAAGAAAAAAAAAAGCCCCACCAAGTGTCCCCAGTTCAAATGCAATACAGTTTCAGTAAGTTTTTCGGCTTGCAGGTGTAATTCGGTTGTTCTCTCATCAAAGGTAGGGAGAAAAAGAAAAAAAAAGCGTCTGGAGGCAGTTCTGAGAGTGGTATCTGCAACTGTGGTTTGCCTGCCTGCTGCTCTCAGCCTGTAGCTGGCGGCGTTATTTATGCAGATCTCTGGGGTGAGCTTAGCACTCACCTGGTCCCACAGGCTTTGTTTGCTCAGAGTTCTCCTGTGCGGTGGCCTCTGCTACAGGCTTTTCCCTTTCCAAGCACTGGGAAAGGTGCCACTGCCCCGCGTTGTCAGGCCTGCGTGTTTATTTACAGTTCACGTGGGAAGTGGGTCTTCCCTCCTCTCACAAGCGTCCCCGCTCCTGGTTGCTGGGCGAGCCCCGCTCCCGCCAGAGCCTCTCCGGCCCGCCCGGCTCGTTTATTTACAGTCCCGGGAAGGATTCCCTTCCCCCAGTCTTCAGCGCTCAGGGCGCCCCACCCTCTTTCCAGCGTGTCTTAACTGTTCTTATTGCTTAGTACTCAGTTTCTCTTTTTTTCCCGGGTGGAGGTCAGTCTGTCCAGGGGGCTATGCTGCTCTGGCCCAGGCTTGTCTGTGGGGGAACCGCGGTACCGCGAAGCTCACCTGGTCCGCGTCTTCCCACGCCTTATGGGCGCCGGCCACTGGCGGCCCCGGGGGCCTCCTCGGTTCTCCGTTTAACGTGAAGTGGAGATTCTCTGCGCTGGCTGGAGATGTGGAGGAGTCAAAGTTATGCCTTTTCTCGGTGATTATGCCTGCAAAGTGTGTCTCCAGCGTCTCTCCAAGATTTCACTATAGGAGGGTCACTTTCTGCTTCCTACCTCTAGCCGCCATCTTGGAATTCTCTCTCAAATCATTTTTATTACCAAGTCATATGAATGGATTCTACTTCTTAAATCTGATTTGCATTCATCTACTTCTGTGTGTTATGGTCTGAATATGAAATGTCCCTCACAGACTCATGTTGAATTCTTGGTCCCTAGCTGGAGGTGCTATTTGGGAAGGTGATGGAAACTTTGAGAAGTAGATTCCAGCTGGAGGAAGTGGGTCCCTGGAGGTGTGCCTTTGAAGGTTATACCTAGTTCCTGGTCCCTTTCTCTCTGGGTGTGTCCTGTCCCCCATGAGATAAAGAATCTCCCTTGTTCACACTCATGCTGCCATGATGTTCTGTCCAGGTGCATGGTGCCAACCAAACATGGACTGAACCTTCTGAAACTATAACCCAGAATAAATCTTTCCTCTCTTAAGTTGTTCTCTATATATTTGGTCACAGTGACATGAAAGTAATACCCAACCATTACCACCATTGTTTCTGCTGGCTTGCTGAGGCAGCTTTCTTTCAGGTCTCGCTACCTTTTCCATCTGCCATTATAATCTGTTATCAAAGGTGCAGCCACAGTGCATCTTTCTAGATTATAATTCTGGACATGTCACTCCCTTGTTTGAATCCTTTGTTTTAGAATAAAATTCATGCATAATCAATCTGTCCTACCTTCCTAGCCTCATGTCTTTACATAGATTGATTCAGACACATTTATTTACTTCATCAAATAAATTGCTCTTGCCTTCTCTTTGTGAGTGCATGCGCTTTCCTCTGCTTGAAAATCAGTATTCCATTCAATTTCCTACCTGTTCTTAGCCTGCTTCCCTGCTTCATTTTACCTTCACTTTCTCATGGAAGTCTTTCCTGGATTATCTCTCCTCTGTGTTCTCTTTCTACCCTGTTCTATTCTTGCCACTGCACTTGTCAACACCATATTGTTCTCAACTGTAGACCTGGTCTCCTGGCCACCACAGCCAGCCTCTGGAGGAGGAATCCAGCAAACCCTCAGACTCAGCTCAGCTCACTGCTTTGCAATTTTGCTTCTGTTCCAAAGAAATGGTCATCCTGTATTTTGAAACCAGATGGGTCATTCTTGATGCTGTCTTTTCGCATGTCTTTTTGTCAGTGGTATGTGTTTGGAACAAAAGGAGAGTAGAATACTAACGTGTCTTGATTGAAAAGTCAAAATCTGAATGGTTAATAGATTGTTCAGGTGATTCTTAAACACATTTAAGTTTTGTGACATCTGTCCTCTATTTAACTCTATCTCTGCTTTTGATGAAGTGTCTTCCCATTTTTTTCCAGAGAAAAATGGCTTAGCTTTGCACTTAATCCTATCATTCCAGGCAGCTTTGAACTCTTTTTGCTAATTAGTGCTTTTTCTAACTCATAACTCTTTTCAGGCCTTTCCTCTTTACCTACAACTAAGACTACCCTAAACCCATTAACCCAGAACCTCTTCTCCATCTCTTTAGTCTCCTCTCATTATTTCTTGTTGACTTCCTTCACCACAGTGTCATTTTCTTTTTACTGATTTTATCACTATCAGCTCAACAATGGAAACTTGTTGTCTCTCTTATTCTCACTTTACTGTCATCATATCCTTGTATTTATCCTTTTTTCTCTTAGTCCCATTCTCATTACCTGAAGCTTGGGGCAAGTCATCACCTCCACTGCCCTTAATCCCATTCTTAACATAACCCAGATGTATTTATCAATATTGGAAGATATCTTTGCCAACAGTGAAATTCTGATCATTCTCTCAGCCTGCTTAATAATTCAGTTGCTCCTCATTGCCTCCAAAACAATGGCAAATTCCTGAGAATGCTATTCTAGGTCTTTCACTTCAGTTTCTAGTTCCATCTTCTAAATAAATGACCTCAGCTTATAGAAAACTGTTCATTTTTCATCCATGCCTTTTAATTGGCTACCTCCATACGTCAGCTCTTAGTATTTCCTCTGTCTGTAAGAACACCACACTCCTTCCTCTACGTGTTGTAGTTCTGCCTTATTCTTTAGAGTCCTTTCTCACTAAGTGTGTCCACCAAGAACTTTTGCTGATGCTCATAATTGTTGCTCAACCAGCATATTGCTATACAATATCGCTGACCTTCTCTAGTATAATAAGGCATATTGTGCTTTGTTTTATATCTCTACTTAAAGATGATAAATACCTTGAGGTTACAGATTGGGTGTAATTGATACTTGGTGTGTGACAAATCAAAGCTCTTTAATCAGTAATTACTCATTGAGTTCATGAATGAACAGTACATACCCAGGCAATACTTGATTATTTTTCATTTAAAAAGAGAGTTGGGAATTTTAAAGAATGAAGGTCATAGTTATTATTTATTTTTTCTTTTATTTAGAATAAATTATTTGAGAATTATATCCCTTATAGACATAATTTATTAATTATCATCAATAAATTAGATTCTCTGTTTAAACTTGAATCTGAGGAATCTTTACTCTAATTTCCAGCATGGGAAACAGAAAATGTTTCTCCTTTCTTCCCCTACTTCTCCCTACTTTATCCTGTTATACTAAAATAAATCCATGTAAAAACTTCAAAAAAAATTCAATCTGATCCAACCTTCTTTCATAATATATATGCTATAACAATAACTAAAGCTAGTAAACAACTAGAGCTAAAGATAAGACACTGATAATTTAGCAATGATATTGTTGCAGGAATCTCAAGCTGAGATATGGGACACTGAGCAGTTTAGCAGGAAGCAACATTTTGTTGTGCTGGCACAGACTCAGCGGACTCATGTCCAAAGGCTGAGCGCTGAGAACAAAGAAGTCTCACCTTACATACCCTTGCAAGCAGGTTACAGAAGTAAAAAGCAAAGTTCAACCATATATAGCTGCATGTGACTTTATTGGCTATTTTATTTCCCCAGTGCTATGTGACCTTCTTTATGTTTCAGTTCTTTAAATTTTATCCCTCTGCTTTGTCATTCATTCCCCCTGCTACATTATCAGAACACTAGTCTGTTTCTCTTCTGATCCTCCTCCCTGCTACAGTATAACTATCATTCCCATCTTTGATTTAAAAATAATCTTTTGATTATGGTGTGTGGAAAAAATTCAAAAGAATATTCTAGGTACTATATTTGCCAACCTTCCCATAAGTAAGATGTATAGTTGATCTTACTAGTTGACCTGGTGAAACTAATATATTAGCTTTCATGGCTGTAATAACAATGTAACCAGTAAGATTCAGATTGAGTTTGAAAGCTGAATTTAGTTAAAAAGCTATAGCATGAAAAAAAAAACAGCAATAATGACATGACACGGGAGGGCAAGGCTTTCAGAAAGGTCAAGTAAGGGTCGTGGCAGATTTTTCTGTATTTGACTGGCAAAATACATTTTTTAAGTACCAATTATTTAAAATACCTGGAAATTATTTTAAAATTTGAGCCACTGGTGGAGTGGCTCAAGTGATAAAATGCCTGCCTGTCAAGCATGAGGCCCTGAGTTCAAACCCCAGTGTCACCAAAAAAAAAAAAAGAAAATTCACCCTATATACAAAAGCATTACATTTCATTGTTAATTATCAAATCTAGCTCTATAAAAAAAGAGATTACATATCATTATCAATTGAGATCTACCTCAGGGATGCAAGATTGTTTCAGCATTTGAAAATCGACCAAACAATATGTCTCATGATTAGAATTAAGTGTAAATCCATGATCATCACAGTAGATGCAAGAAAAGCATTTGAAAAACCATTATACAAATCACTTAAAAATTAGGAATAGAAAACTTGATAAAGAAGAGCATGTAAGAGAATCTATAGATAACATCACACTGAATGCTGAAAGAATTAATGGCTCCCCTAAGATGAGGAACAAGACAGATGTCCACATGCACCACTTCTATTCAAAAGACTAGAAGGCTCTAGCAGAGAAAGTAGGTAAGAAGAAAAGCCATCTACGCTGAAAGGAAGAAGCAAAACTGCAATTGTTTCCCTTTATCTGCAAGGCATGCATTCCAAGATCTTCAGTGGATAGCTGAAACCACAGTTAGTATCAAACCATAGATAGATAGATAGACAGACAGATATCAAACCCTACATATATTTATATGTACATATATAATGTTTTCTTATATATGAATAGCTATGATAGAGTAATTTATAAATTAGGCATAGTAATTAGGTACAATACACATTGACTCCAGAGCTATTATTAAGCAAAGTGAGGGCTTCTTGAACAGAAAGGCTACAAAGTGACTAACAGGGAAGGTAGTGGTAAATATATGTAGTGTGGAAATGCCAAACAAAGAGATGGTTCACATCCCAAGCAGTGTGCAAAATATCATCACACTACTCAAAGTCACACACAATTTAAAGTTTATGAATTATTTACCTGTGGAATTTTCCATTTAATATCTTTAGCCATGTTTCAACATAGGTAACTAAAGCCAGGGAAAGAGGAACCACAGATAAGAGAGGACTTCTGTATCTCAGTTTGCTGGTGGGGATAAGGTATCAACTGAAGTGAACAAGGTATCCACTAACGTGAATACAGCATACTCAAAAGCTATGAGAACCAATAAGTTAGTTCAACAAGGTTGCAGTTCAAGATCAATATGCAAAAACAAGTTTTATTTCTATATACTGACAGTGAACATTCTGAAAATGAAATTAAGAAAAGAATTCCATTTATAATAGAATTGAAAATAATAAAATACTTACATTTAAGAGGAATTATAAATTCATACACTGAAAACTAAAATCTTATTAAAATAAATTGAAGATGTAAATAAATGTAAATATAGTCCATGTTTATAGGCCAGAAGACTTAATATTGTAAAAATGGCAGTACTTCCCAAATCTACAGATATAACACAATCCTTGTCAAAATCCCAGTATTCTTTTTTGCAGAAACTGAAAACAGTTTACATGGGGATTGAAATGTAAATCATATATCTTATGTGGAAAATATATATATATATATATATATATAAAGAATTCTTACAACTTATTAGAAAAAAAAGACAATTTAAAAATGGGCAAGAAAATTGAATAGATACTTGTGCAAAGAAAATACAAATAGGTCACCTTATTAATGGGTTTGTTACATGTAGTTTTGGCTTAAGTGCAGTCAAAAACAATTAAGTTTTTAAAAATCAGGACTGGAGTAGTGGCTCAAGTGGTAGAGCACCTGCCTAGCAACTGTGAGGTCCTGAGTTCAAACTCCAGTCTCAAAAAACCCCATCACAAAAGAGGACTGGTGGAGTGGCTCAAGTGGTAGACCGCCTGCCTGTCAAGCATGAGACCCTGAGTTCAAACCCCAGTGTCACAGAAAAAATAAAAAATCAAAAGAAAATTCGAAAACAAAAGTTTTAAATTCCCACACGCATTTGTGCAGACAAAGCTCTTGGTCAGCCCCATGCTGTCATCAGCTGTATTTAAATCCTTGTGATCATCTGAGTGGTTCCTTGCCCTTAATTTTGTGAAAATCTGTCTCCCAAAGAGCAAATGGTGCTCCCAAAGCAGGTAAAAGAGAATGTGTTTAATTTGAGCGATAGAGGGAAAATTTGAGGTTTGTTGAAAGGCTTTATGTTGAAAGCCACATGTCTTTAGTTGGAAGTCGGGTGATGCTTTGGGGAAAAAGTGAAACAAAGCATCTACATGCAGTATGAACTCTGCAACCTGAGAATGCATGGGTCTTCTTCACAGTGATGTCCTTGGAGCTACAGACCCACAGATACCAAAAAAGCCAGTGAGCTCCTGAAAATGTGCTCAATACCATTAGTCATTACAGAAATGGACACCAATGTGATACCATTTCACATTTCTATAAAAAAAGAAAATAAAAATAATAATAAATGTTGGTGATGATGTGGAGAAACTTGAAGCTTCATACATTGTTAGGAGTTACAGCTACCTTGAAAATAACTTGTCAGTTCCCCAGCAAGTTACACAGAATTGCTACTGCATGATTCAGCAGTTCTGCTTCCAGGTGTATACCCTGGAGAGGTGAGAACAAACGTCCACACAAAACTAATACTTGAGTGTTCACAGCAACTTTATTTATAGCAGCCAAAACATGGAAATAACACAAATACTCATCAACTCACAATGGTAAGCTGTTGTGTATATATTCAGGAAGTAGAAAGAATAAGGTATGGGTACATGTCACAGCATGGACAAACCTGGCAACTGTTAAGCTAAATGGAAGCAGGAAATTACAAAAGTCCATATGTTTTATGACCTCATTCATATGGCATGTCCAGAACAGGAAAATGTACATAGACAGAAACTACATTAGTGGTCACTGGGGCTTGGAATGGGGTAGGACTAATGAGTGATTGCTAAATCACTCTTGGGGAAGGTGGTGAAAATATTCTAAAATTAGGTCATAATGATGATTGTACAGCCCTGGAATATACTAAAAACAATTAAAATTTATACTTTAGGTAAATTATATATGAATTATATCTCAGTAAATCTGTTTAAAAATACATAATAAAATTCCAAATATACTTGATATACAGCATGCTTTCAAAATCTGAAAAAAGGAAAGCAAATTCCATTACAACTTATTTTATCATATCAATATTGCCTACTGTCCTCATAAAAGCCTTAAAGGACAAATTAATTGCATTTAACATTTCAGTTCATGAATTTTCCTAGCATCAATCAATATATATTAATAAATAGAAGTTCACCATATTAGCAGAAGTATAGTTATTTCTTTCTGTATCAAAAAAATTATTCAGAATAGACCTAGTATGTATAGTTCCTTAGCATTGATGGAAAGATCTTCTAAGAACACTTTTTAAAACAAAATTTCTTTTTCTATTTGTACCAAGTTCTCTGCAACATAAGTGTTACATGGACTTCTTTCATTTGTGACATATACCTATACGAATTGGCCCTATCCTGCTGAGAGTAAGATTTATAATAAATCTAAACATTGGTTGACACATACGAGGTTTTGTGGTTTGGGACTCAGAAATCTATCAGATGGTTTATTTTAGATCTAGTTTTTTATTTTTAAAAATCTGTGTTCTGATTCTTCAAATCACCGAATGCTTTCCAGTCCCTCTTGTTACCTTCCATGACATACCTGACAACTCCCTTTTTTTCTGCAGGGCTCGTCCTCTGTCTCCATTCATCATACTCTTCCTCTTACCTCTGTGGTCTTAACTTCCCAGTCTCCTTGCTAAATTTCCCTTACATGTTGATGGTTCTCTTGAGTCCATCGTTAATCCAATTCTTTTCTTTTATGTATCTTCTTGAGAAATCTTACCTATTTCTACAACATCAAATGCGATCCATTTACTTAGTGATCATCTACAAAGGTATACCTTCAGAACTGACTTCTTTGCTGTGTCTTATACTCTGATTTTTAACAGTAAAGATTACTGTTTCTCAGGTTCACAATGTCCAAACTTTCAATTTCAAAATGGGTTCTTCCACTCTGTTAACAGTACTTCATCATCTACTTCTAGCAGAAGTCTGAGATGACCTTTCCAGTGACCGAGCTCTTGTTCTCCTAATTATCTCTTGAACATGTTCTCTTTCTCATGAAGCCTAACTTCAGTCTCTCTATCATATTATATATCCACATTAAATATTGGGCTGTCTTTCTAAAATATTGATTTACTTATTAATACTCTTCTTTAATTTCAACTCCTTCCTAGACAGCAGCCATCTCCTTAAGGATAAAAGCCATTCCAGGAATGGGAGGAGAGGGGGATAAAAGAGAATGATGGCGGGAGTGATATATTGTAAGAACTTTTGTAAATGTCACTGTGTACCCCCAGTACAACCACAATAGGATAATAAATTTTAAAAAAAGAATAGAAGCCAACATGCCTGGAATGACACTATAAGATTTGGTATATGCCTTACTAGCTAAGCTTATTGTCCCTGCACTGTGTCCTGTTTTCAGGCTCACTTGCCCCATTGTGCTTTTTGTTCTTTAGTAGTTTAAAGCTAGTTTTATTCCACCTGCCTCAGTAATTGGTTCAGGATTTCAAGCCCAAGCCAATCAGCACATTCTCCTGGCTTAAGAATCATTCAGAAATTGCCACATGATCCAATTCAAGACATTAGAATGAAAGGGAAGATGTGCATTGGTGTCTGAGAAAAAGCTGTCTTCCTCTTAAAATAGATCCACTAGAAAGATAGCAGCTTTTCCACCTCATGTTCCACAGGTCTAACCCAAACTTGCTGTGGCATTGTGCCCCATCAGGGAAGGCAGCCTAAGAATAAAGTCAAAACACAGAGCAGGACATTATTGAGCGTGTCTCAGAGAAACTGAGCAGGGGACATGACTTTAAGCCAATCCTCAGGTCTATGCTACTTTTAGACTTCCAGATGTGAAAGCTATTAAATTTCTGGTTTATGTCAGTTTGGGTCAGTTTTTCTGATATTTTCAGACCAAACCTCCAAACTGATAAAAACTAAAAAAAAAAAAAAAAAAAAAAAATCTTTCAAGAGAAGGTGGGTGGAAGCACATTAGGTGTAGAGAACATGGATGAAATCAATTACATTGTTAAGAACTTATCTTTTCCCATGAATGAACTTGTCACCCCTAGGCATGATTGTTTATACTGAGGCAATTTGTGGTTTATATTTGTGAAGATACTACTTCTAAATCTGATTATGAAAATGGTCTTGAAGAAACAATATACAAGAGAGCTGACACATGCAGTCTTTTGAACATAAATGTTAATGCTAAATTTATATTGATGGATAAACCTTGGACATGACTACATTAAAATGCAGGATGTTTTGATCAGTTTTTTTAAAGCACCTAGACCTTTTTAATTCTTAAAATTTGGGGGGAATAGCCCAAAATTATTGAAAAGAATTCCAATTTTTAATATAGAATCTTTACCTTACTGGAAATCTTTTATATCTAATTATTTTAAAGTTAACCTTTTAAGATTCCTATTTAATTTTAAATACATAAAGATTTTGTACAATAAAGTATTTAACAAAAAAAAAAAAAACAAGTTTCATATCACTCCATGTGTTCTTTTCTGTCCCAAACATTTCTTCCCTAACAAACAAAATGTAAAACATCTGTCAATTTTCTACCCTTTTTGTTGTCAGGAGGGTGTGTAGAATGTAGGACTAGGGCACAAAGCAGTTCTTTATTATTAAAGGAAATGCCTGGACATAAAAGTTATCGAGTAGGTGAAGGACTTGAGTTCTCCTGATTTTTAAGGCTTTGCATCAATCCTAGGCTACACAAACACCTGCATTGTTGGTTCAATACAGATCTGAAGAGAATAAGGAGGCAAGTTTCTGTCCTTCACTTGTGCTCTGCTTTGTACTGTTCTTTGTTGTCTTCCTCATCCAGAGGAGACTGATCAGTTTATTGATGATTTCGATATGTATGTTCTAGTTTCATCTCTGTACTAAATCCAGGTTCGCTGTATTAAGATGCACTGCATTGAGAAAGCACTACAGATGCAACAAATCCTAGTTTTTCCTGCATGGATTCATTTTGTTGGATTACATCTGGCAGTCAGTTTTTTACAAAATGACACATTTGTTACTCATGTAGTCAATTTTTGTTAGAATTCTGACCTCATTAGGAATTGGTAGATTTGGATTTGCTCCTCTGTGCCTTCAGCAGCTAACTGTTGGGCCTCAGATGAAGATTTATTTTAAAGAAAGTCTGAACCTCATAACTTAAAAAAAAACAAAAAAAGAAGAACATGCCAAGCAGGCATACAAGCATGTAACTAGTCCTTGATAGAACTTGTAGGTAGTAGTGACTTGTCAGAGAAAATGGGAAAAAATTATGAATAGACCAATAGAGTATGAAAGAAAAAAGACATGAATAACCACTTTTTTAAAAAAACTGTGAAGTTTACTTTTTTCCCTTGCATTTACAATAAGAATGTAATTATATTTTTTACCTTAAAATTGATACATTCTAAAAGAATATGTACAACTAAAGAGGGAAAAAAAAAACTAAAAAGAAGCTAGGAGCCCATTTACTTTGACTATTAAGTAATTACCCATGTTTGTGGCTTTTATAATTGTTCCCTCTATTCACTGGTCTTTGCTACCCCTGTTCCTTTATAAGGACTGCCAGCGACCCTGCATCCCTGGCTGGATTTTCTCACAATGGCTCATTTCCTTTTAAAAGTATTAGCAATTAGCTCCCAGTGCACCTAACTGCAGCTTTGTTTGACTTTCCACCTCTCTGAATTAGAAGAGAAATACATGAAAGCTTATATGAGTGGTCAAGTTTTGTGCTTTAGGGAAAATTTAAAAGAAAGCAGACCTTTCATTAATGAGAAAGGAAACAGACTATTCCCAGTATTGAGGAAGCTGAATGGATGAGGCAGGGAGGTACAATAGGAAAACTGGACCCTTCCCAGTACCTCCCAAGTTTTGCCTTTGCCATGTTTCTGTATTTTTAAAATTGAAGTTATTCCCAGAATGTCTAATATACCCATATTCAAATGTAAGTACAAAACCACATCCTAAAGCCAAATAGGAAAAAAAAATATTTGCCACTCTCCATTAGTTCAAATATTAGTGTGAAAATTAGCCGTAAGTTTGCAAACATAATTATTCCACATTTTAAAAGGTAATAGTGTATGTGTTTCTTGAAAGGCTCTTGTAGGGTAATTCCCTAGTTGACATAGCATGGAAACTAAAACATTGACATCTTTACTTATTTCCAATTTAAATTGCATTTGGGGGGGAAAAAGGATATAGAGTTTTGCTTTCCTTGGCCTTGGTTTACTGCCATGGGAGGTTACTCTCATCTCAGTTCCCATAGATATGTGTGAGAAATTCTGTAGGACCTGAAACAAGAGTATCTTCAGAGTTATATGATCTGACCTAATCAAGCATGAGTGCTCTCATACTCTGTCTTTTTTTTTTTTTTTTGAAAAATCCCTTTATTTAATGAAGGCCTTTCTCAATTATCTTCTCCTTCTGCCCTTGTTTAGACATCGATGAGTGCAGCGTCATTCCTGGGATATGTGAAACTGGTGAATGTTCCAACACCGTGGGAAGCTATTTTTGTGTTTGCCCACGTGGATATGTAACCTCAACAGATGGCTCTCGATGCATCGGTAAGTCTTGCATTTTGAAGGGGCAATACACTGCTTCTTTATAGTGACAGAGCAGCCCAAACAGGTATAAAGATGGCAGTGACTGTAAAACCATTATGAAAAGGGCTGAAAGACTTGTTTAAAAGCGAAGGGTACCACTGCCGAGGGACTGATAGGCCCGGTTCTCTGCAGACTTCAGTTTCAGCAGCCATATGGGCTTGTTTTATGTTGTCAAAACCATTTGGGAAACAAAGAAAGACTTCCTCATGACCTTGCTCTTGCCTAACATTACAGACTCAAAAACATGAGAAAGATTTTTAAAATATGCTTTGGGAGACAGAATATAGTAATTAAAGGGTTTTTGTTGCTATGAATCATGTATATAGTCAACATCTTATTTACTTAGAACTTGTTTATTCTAGTAAAAATAGTTATTACCAAAAAAGGAATTGATACCTCTAATTTTGTGTTTTAAGCATATTCAAATTGAAGTCAATTATACTTGTATGGTCTTTTTTGTTTTGAAAGATGAAACAGTACTTGCAGTCATGGTCCATCCATTATAGAACAAGTTTTAGACTTCTGTCTTATTGTGAACCCAGAGGTTACAAAGTGTCCTTTGATCCACGATAATAGCACAGTGAGACACCCTCACATTTCTCTTCTTGAAAATGAAGCTTAATCAATTCCAGTTTTAAGCTGACAATAAGTAGAAAGAGACAGAGAAATATGGTCAATTCTCTTTAGGAACACTAAAGATTCCTGGATTGGAGGAATTAAAGAAATGAATCCAGTACCCAAAGAAAGGAGCTTCTTGGTCCACAAGAAGGTAGCAGTCTTTGGCTATGACTGTCTCCCATTACTACCAGGCAGTTAATGTGGCAGGAACTGAGGGCTCTGTATGTTCTAATGATGGTGCCGAGTGAACTGATTGATGAGATGAAAATTCAGAGTCAAGAATGAAGTTAGAAGAACCATGCCACCAATAAAAGGACTGTGGCCTGAACTTAAATGACAGAAGCTACTGAGATCCTAGGCACTATGCTAGCTGTGCCATCCAGCATTGAACATGAGAGATGTAGACCCTGCCTTCAGAACACCATGTTGTCATAAACAATAGTGGAAGAGTACTAATAGAAATAATGGAAGAAACAGTGCAATTGGTACTAAGAATATCAGCTATCCTTTGTGAAACTCACCCCCTGGGTAAGGCACTGGCTATCTCTGTTCTCAGTATCTCAGAGCTGTGAGGCCTCAGGCAAGTTACTGATCTCGTGCTACTTTAGTTTTTTCTAATAAGTGTTCAATAGAATATTCTACATTGTTATTACTGTTATTAGAAGGAGGAGAAAAAGGAGGATATACCTACACAGAACCCAAGATGTACTGAGGTTTTTCTTCAGTATAAGATCTTGATTTACCATTCAATTATAATAAGTTTTTTATCTCTTGCCTCTATTTTAGATATATACATATACATATACATATATATATATATATATATATTTGAACTTCACCTGGAAGTTCAAAATGCTTTAGAACCAGGCCCCAGCCTATATTGAGGACTCATCTCTAACCAACTGAGACCTCTCACTCATACTTGATCATACTCCATGTCTTTGGCCACAGATCCCTTAGCCTATAGCATCTTGAATCCCCTCATCTGTACTCGTTAAAACTCAGCTCATTCTTTGCGCCTCAAATAGGCATCACTCTTCTCTAGCTGTGCTTACCTCATCCACTTTTTCTTCTTGCACAGAATTAAGCGTAATGTTTTCACTTCCCTCGCTTCAGGATTTTTTGCCCTGCGCTTTACTCACTGGCCACACTATGAGCTCTGCGTTATACAACGCCATGAACCTTGGACCTCATTTAATATCTTATGTACATATTGTGCTCAGTAAGTCTTTTCTGAATGAGTATGAAACACAGCAAATGAATGAATGAGGTAGTACTGGATGCGGTTGGTTAATACTTGCTTTGCATTGTTCAGCATCTTGGGGTGGGGGTGTGGCTCAAATGGTAGCGCTCCAGCCTAGCAAACATGAGGCCCTGAGTTCAGCATCTTGTTGCTGAATTATGGTCCTGGATGCTCAGAAGGTGAAAAGTGGTTTGAGCTCCAGAAGCTGAGTCCACAGCTAACCAGAAGTCTCATCCATTTCAGTGTCAACTTCTTTTGCCTAAGGAACAGAGGGAAGTCTCCTCCCCTCAAAAGAGGAGAGAATGGTTTTCAGAAATCATTTTTTCAAAAATTATAAAGCCAATATCAAAATTAAGCATCTTAAAGTATTTTGAATAACTACATTATGTGTTTTCCAAATGCAAGAAAAAATAAATCTAACATTTTAATGTGTCAGAGATCTTTAACTTTGATTTTCAAAAAAATCTGTGTCTATATTTTCTCAGATTGAATTTGTTTATGATTAGATTCTATGTCATGGATATTCTCTTGTTATTCATTTGTTAAGGGATATTCTCTTGCTATTTATTTTGTAACTGCATACCATACATACTAATGACAATGAGTTGTATGAAGTCAAAACATTTTTTGAGTGTGAAACTGTGTGTTACCTAACAACTTTATTCTGAGAGTAGCATATGCTGAATGTTGTACTTATACCTCATTCTAGTTACACAAATATCCCGAGTCTAAATCACGTTATAAAGTACCAATAAACTTGACCCTTTTTGTTTTATGTGCAGAGAAGGTGTTCTATATGACAGAATAGCTTAACTGATCATTTTAATTATAAAATTGGATAGTTTCCCATTTCACTGTATGCTAAATTAAAACACAGAATTTTTATTTAGTTTCATCTAGTATTAATCATGTTATTAAAGAGCTTTAAAAAAAACCTGTAATATTAACATATGCCAGTTCCTAAATAAGTTGAAGCATAACTAATGATCTTTTTTTTAAAAGCAGTTTTTTTGGTGGTAGTAAAATTTAAACTCAGACCACTTGAACCACCCCCAGCCCTTTTTGCTTTAGGTGTTTTATGACTAGGGTCTCACTTTTATGCCTGGATCAGCCTAGACAGAATTTTCTTATGTATGCTTCCTGCGTAGCTGAGATGAAAGGTGTGTGCCACCACACCTAGCTTTTTTTTTATTGAGATGGGGTCTAGAAACATTTTAGCCCAGGGTCTCACTATGTAGCCCAGATTGGCTGGAAATTGGTATGTAGTCCAGGCTGACGTTGAAATCTCCATCCTCCTACCTCACCCTCCCTCCTGATTGCTGAGATTACAGGCTTCTTCCCCCACACCCAGCTTCCTTGGCATTATTAACACCTAATGTCCACAGTGCAATATGGACACAGAAAAACAATTAGAAGCCAGAAATAGTGAGTAATGATCTGACATTCAGCAGTGAGGCAAATCTGTGTTCTGGATAAGGTACCTGCTACTACTGTGCACAGAGAATGGGCAGGGAGCCTAAGCAGAGGAACCCAAAGTGCCAGGCAATAGCAAGTTAAGTTCAGAAAATGAGCTTGAGCATTTAGAAATTCTTGTGGCAATGTGATATTGCCACAGTGTCCTGTTGCATTTCCTTGAGCTTCATACAAGTTTCAGTGTGCAGCATTACCTTGGAGTATTCCTGAGAAAATAAAACCTGAAAAGATCCTGTGAAAAATATGCACATGAGAATGTTTGAGGCAGGGAGGAATTAATTGCTAAATAATTTTTAAATGATAGATGCCATTAGAAACAGGGGGAGGAGGAGTTTGTAGATCTCCAAAAAATAAATCTTGAGTTAGATGATTGGGAGGAATAGGAGTGTGAAAGCAGGAGAATCATGGGAGCAATACTAGGCGCTGAAAATGTCTTTTCTCTTTCTCAGGAAAGAGAGCTGAGTAAGAGGCAATTTGAAAATAAACTTAGAGGATAAGTTAAAGTTAACATTCTGTTGCTTGGTGATTAACTGCTGTTTTGAGGAAGTCCGGGTTGATTCTTAGAACACTGGTCACCCATCAAGATTTTTAAGCAGGACAAAGATGAAAATCGGTGTGGCAAGATGTGGTGGGGGGAGGTGTTAAAAAAAAAACAAACAAGGAAGATCACCATATAATGGCAAAGCAGGGCAATGATGTGTTTTTAAAACATCAAGGTGCAGAATGGTTTATATAGTATGCAACACACTGTTATCATAGGTGCAGGTTACATATATGCAACATGTGAAGAACCCAAAATACCTAAAAATATTTAACTAAAACCTGAAGTATGTTTGAGGAAACAAAGCCTGAAAACAATGTGGAAAATACAGACAAAAAAGTTTGAGGCAGGCATGAAACAGTATACTGAGTGGCATGTTTGTTTTAACTTCACAATCATAGAAAAAGTGATTGATATGACAGGGATGCAAGTTTTAATTAAGTAAGAAAGAGTACTCTAGAAAGACAAGGTTAAGCAATGAAGAAGAAATACTTTCCTGTTTTAAAGGAATAAGTAAACCTAGCAGCTACAGGGGTTGTTTCTTTCTGTGCCCTTAGTTCAGTTACTCTTGAGTAATGTAAACATAAAGTGTACATGAACCTATTTTAGGGAGAGTACGAATCTGCAGAATTAATCAAGGGGAACCCAGGCCAGAGTCAGCCCATCAGAGAGTCAGCCCATCAGAGAGGCCCGTGCAGGCATCCAGTGTCAGCTGAGACAATGGCCACTATTTACACAGAACCTACAATCACTAGAGCTCTGACCTGGGCTGACCTCCTCTGAGTTTTCTGGCTGAACCCTCTATTTGTAATGAGCAGAAACTCATTCAACAGGAGACATATTTATTTCAGGGTATAATTCCCAAAGTTTCATCTCATTGTGTAATTAAACATTAGTTCTGTTAAGTCAAGTTTAAACTAAATGTCAAGCCACAAAACACACTCTGATGAAGTGTACCATTATTTTGTTTGAAGATAGATTTATATTTTAATCACAGGAGATGAATTGCTTCCTCTTTCGCAGAGTAGCTGTAAATAAGACTCTTGTAAACCTTGTTCAGGCAATTTAGCCAGGGTGATAGGAGATTGGAGGAACAGAATTGTTTTCCATACTTACATCACACCATTTCCACAGTTAAACATATACCAAGAGTCAGAGCTCTGTTTTTATGGTCTTTCGTCTGCCCTTGTCCCTAATAATTCTTTTTCAGAAAGATAATGATGCTCCTGAACAGCTTTTATTTCTATCACATGTCCATTTTTTTATTCCAGGTATTCTTCCACATGGTCACATATTTTAACCCCTTGCTTTCTAAGGACTATGAAACTTCACATACACACAGGAAAAAGCAATAATAATACTGTAATAATACAGTAATACTGTACTGGTTTGCTTTGAAATCCACCCTTTTAGGGACTTTAGCTATGAGATACCACACTGGTTTGTGTCTCTTTCTACAGTGTTTTGAGTCAAGGGATTGGAAGTAGGTTGTCTACCTCTTGTTATTAAGAGACTAATTGTGAAATTTATTTAAAAAAATATGACTTTCTAATCCTCCCTTGCTTCCTATGCCCTATCACCTACAACTTAGTTTCCTCTAGTATATATTAAAAGACTGACCTGAAGGTTTCAAACTGTAGAACAGTGGTTATTAACATTTTAAATTTAGAGACCCCTGTTAAAAAGAAAACTGTTATTCAGATGCCCATATGATGACAATTTAATATCTTTGAGAAGGTGCATGAGTATTTAGTAATAATTTTGAATGAAGTTCTGTTTTATTAGTCACATTGGCATATAGCTATCAATGTGAATTTTACAGTATTAACATACACAAGGCATTGCTCACTTGAATGTCATGTCCAGTGTAAATATGTATTTTTGAACCTTCCTATAGCACTGCAGACCCCCAAAGTCTCATAGTCATATAAAATGGATTTCTACCATGTACCTCCTATGTTGTGCCTGGTATCTTTGTATATATCATCTTATTCCCAGTGTGATGCTATATTTGACCCATATGGAATTTTCATGGATTATTTTCTGATTGATTTCCAGCTTACATCCATTGTGATCAGAGGGATACTCTAATGTTTGCTTATGACTTAGCAAATAATCAGTCTTTATAAGCCTTACGTGTGGATTGAAAAAGAATGGATTCCTCCAGTTGGTGGCATCTATATTCTGTATACATATATACCTGTATATACATATACAAGTATATGTATACAGAATATATAGAGAGAATATATGTATATGTATGTATATATGAGATCAAATTTGTTAGCAGTACTGTTCAAATTTCTCTGTGCCTACAGAATTTTGTCTGTTGTTATCCGTCAGTTATTGAAATAGCTGTGTAAATATTATACTATGACCCTAGGTTTTTTCAGTTTCACCATATAATCTTATATGTTTGTTCTCTCATTACATATAACCTCTTTTTCCCTGTTCATGTCTCCAGACATTAACTGTTTTAAATATATTAACTATAATTTAGTTGTTAATGAATCTCTAATTGTTAATAATTTAAAATAATCAATACTTGTCAGAATTGACCTGGCCTTTCTAATGTCTGAGACATACTGTTTACTCTGGTAGTTTTTCTATTCATTGAGTCTTGTGTCTTTATGTGTTGGTTAATTTTATTGTTTGTTTTTCTTGGAGTTTCATCAGAATTCTTTGTGACTTTCATTAATACTGTGTTATTCTTATATTGGCTTTTGCAAGTTTCTTGGAGTATCAGTACCTAAAAACCATTTTACTTTATATTCTTTCTTTGAAGTTTTTCAGACCAAAAACCTAGTATGAATTGAGATGTCAAAGTTTTTTTTGTGAAGAAGAGATTGTGGTCACAGAGTCCTAGGAGAAATTTTTTTCCCTTTCCACATAGCTTCAATGTAGAGACAGGCAAGTTTCTTAGCTTCCTCCACTATACTACAAATATCCTGAGGATATTGCTCCTTGGGGCCCCTACTTTGTGAGGATTTTCCTGTCATGCCACAGTATGTAGACTCTGGACTGTTTATCTTCTATGCTCTGAGCACCATAAAACTATCAGTGTTGAAATTCAGCATCTCCAGAGGTTAATAAATGCTGAAAGGTAAAACTTAGTTGCACACTTTCCTAAGATTTCCATTTTCACCTCATTTGGAGATGATATTTTATTCTTTTCATGCTAGCAGGGTGATTTTTTTCTCTTTGTTTTTATGTTATCCAGAATATTTTTCTAGAAGCACATTCAAGGTATCTAATCCACCATTCTACTTGGAAATAGCAGAACATGTATCATTTTATTTCATCCTCCCACTTAACCTGTTTTGTGATTAAGAGGAGTTAAACCTAGTTTCAGAATCAAGTAGTTAATATTTAGATGTAAACCTCGGTCTCCTGACCAAGGCTATGGGTTTTGTTTTTGGTTTACAAACCTTATGCTACAACCTCCTCTTTGCAGAGGCATTGAGAAGGCCATATTTACATCTTACCGTGCAGTGCTGGCTGTGTTCCATAGCATTAGTTGTTGTTATTAAGAGTTGGAGCTTTCTTATCTTAATTTACATCCTGTTCTTGGAATATAACAATCAAGTAAATCTAACAATTAACTAAATCATTCCTAGAATGAGTGTTTTTGAACTTGTGTCTCCCTGCATCATTTTTAGGAATAGAAACTGACCTGTGAACTTATTCCCAGGTACAGTCTGTCCGAGCCCAACTCTGAAGTTTTTTAAAATACCTTCAGTGCCTTTAAATATACATACATGCATCAAATTCATTGCTTGTTTTGAGCACACTAGGTTTCTTTGGTGAAATGGAAGGAGGAGACATTCTAGGCTTATATGAACTATCTTAAAGCCAATTCATTTTGACTTTATTAATGGAACTACTTGCAGTTAATAATTTTCATCTGCATCATTGATATGCAGCTCCTTGTTGTTGTTGTACATCTTCTTATGGTAATAGAAATGTCTTTGGAAGTATCTTGAAAAAGCTTGAATAATTAGTTCACAGATTTCATTGTTTAAATGAAGGCAGTTTCGGTTATAAACTCACAGAGTCTACAGATGATATTAATACTTTATCCCTATGACGTTTTGCATTTTGCACAATCTTTTGTTATCTTCATAACTTGTCTTTTAGCCTTTATCTGCCATTAGGATTCATTCTCACCCAGCTGGTAGAGTGATGTCTATCTATGACAGTCATATTTGAATATGTGACTTGTCTACCCTAAATCTGCAAGATAATTCACAAACTCCTCACCACAGCAGTAACAGTAAACCCAGTGCTCCTTCTGAATTCTCACCTTGCATTACCCTCTCATCAGCATTTGACCTACTCAGTTACCCCTAGTACTTGAAAATGTTTTCTGCAGCCTCTTGGCTTGGAGTTACAAAAACACACCAACAACAGAGGACTGTATCTTCTCTCACTATCCTCTGGAGTCTGAGATCAATTAAACAGCATCCCAAATGTAACATCGTTTTAAAGAGGAACATTATCTTTTGTCTTCTAATCCTGCTCCTCCCCGATCATCACCATCCGAGCTGTGCAGTCAAAAATTAAGGAAGACTGTCTCTCTCTCAAGCCCCACATGCAAGCAAGTTCTCATTGGTCCTGTCTTCAACGGTTCTGCCATCTGTTTACTTCAACATCTTCACTGCTACAGCTATCATCAAAGTCACTGTTACCACTCACCCAAAATGTCTGCAGTGTCTCTCCATTGATCTTCCTACTCTCAATATATTCAGTTCTCACAGCAGCCAAAGAGATCTTCTTAAAAATGTCAAACACTGTCTTCTCTAATTGAAACCATTCAAAAATTCTCATAACAAATCCCAGAGTCTTTCCTGATGGTCTACAGGACTCACATAACGGCCTCTGCTGCCTCTCTGAGTTCATGCCCTTCTGCTCTCCTTCTTGCATTTTCTTCTCCAGTCATATTGGCCCCTTACTTTTCACATAATCAAATACATCCTCTTCTTTCTTTTTGAGCTGTTCTTCCTTCACATTCCACCAACACTCATGCTCTCACTTTAGTCAAGTCTCTATGCATATATCCCTCTCTTGTTGCTTCTGATTGACCTTTCTGAATTACCACTTGTATCCATCAGATCTGTTGCAGAACAGCCACAAAATCTCAGTGACAGACAAAAAACACATGTGCAGGTCAGATGGGGAAGGGGTTTTGGGGGTTGGTCATTTTCCTCAAAACTTTAGATCTATCTGAAAGTGGGTTCTCACTGTAGGTTGCCCCCATATCTGCTAAATGTCTTTCATTTTTGAATTCCTGAAATATGAGGTGGGGTAGGTGCCCAAGGAATGTTTGCTGAATAAATGAATAAAGCAATGAATTAAGATACAGGAATTAAAAAAGAAATTAATAGATATAATAAGAGATTAGGTAACATAATTCACTTAACCTACACTCTTTATTTACAAATATAAGTTTGGCTAAAGGTTTGTCAATCTTGTTTATCTTTCCAAAGAACCAACTCTTTGTTTCACTGATCTTTTGTGTTATTCTTTTACTTTTCATTTCATTAATTTCAGCTCTGATTTTTATCATTTCTTTCCTTCTACTAATCTTGGTGTTGACATAACTCTAAATGTTAACCATGCCAATTCTCCAATGAAATGACACAGACTGGCAGATTGATTTGAAAAACAATACCCACTACTTCTTGCCTACAAAATATGTACCTCACTGGCAAAGATAAACACAGGCTAAAAACAAAAGGAATGAAAAAGATATTCCAAGCAAGTGGAATGTGAAAGTAGTTATATTCAGATCCAACAAAGCAGAGTGTAAACCAAAATTAGTTGGAAGAGACAAAGAAGATCACTTCATATGATAAAGGGAACAATCCATCAAGAGTATATAACAATTGTAAACATATACACATTGGATATTAGGGTACCCAATTTCATAAAACAAAAACTACTGCACATTGAGGAACAGATAGACCCCAACATATTAATAGTGGGTAATTTCAATACCCCACTCACACCCATAGATAAGTCATCCAGACAAAAAAATCAACAAAGGAACCTCAGAATTAAACACTATAGATCAGATGGACTTAATATTTACAGAATATTCCACCCAACATCCACAGAATACACAATTCTTCTCAGCAGTCTGTGAAACTTTTCCAAAATCAATCACTTTATAAGACAACTCACCAAATATAAGGAAACTGAAAAACTTCTTTTATTTTATGAGAATACAATGGAGTAAAACTAGCAATCAACATCAAGCAAAATTACAGAAAATATAAAATACATGGAGATTTAACAATATACTTTTTAATGATCAGTGGGTCACTGAAGAAATAAGGGGTGGAATTTAAAATTCCTAGAAGTAGATTAAAATGAAAGCTCAACATACCAGAATTTGTGGGATACCAGAATTTAAGAATGTTTATAGCAATAAATGTTTACATTTAAAAAAATCAGACAGCTCTTAAATAACATAATAATATATCTTGCTCCTATAATGTGTGAGATGAATGATGTAAGAACCTGAGGTAATTTTGTTATCTGTTCTATTTTATTTTTACATGGTCAGATCAGAGAACAGGCACATGTTTCTCAGGTCTGGTGAATGGTCGCTGTGCACAAGAGCTCCCAGGCAGAATGACGAAAACGCAGTGCTGCTGTGAGCCAGGCCGCTGCTGGGGTGTTGGGACCATTCCCGAGGCCTGTCCTGTCAGAGGTTCTGGTGAGTGGAAGGCACTGTTCTGCTCAGGACAGACAGTGGTGGGAAAATTATCCTTTTCCTTGAAGTCAGTTCATATTTGTATTCTGTTAACATTGTCAATGACTTCAGTATTTTCTGGGGGAGGGGATAGTGTTGTTTATTTGGGGTCAGTTTTGATAATCTCCAATTTTGTAGTATCAGACAAACTTCTGAAAACCAACTTGTTTTTGTCCAAGTATTTTTAAAAAGTATTTTGAATGTTAGTTTTTCAGTTTCCTTTTATCTTTGCTGAACTTTAATACCTTCATTTAGATTGTATTTCAGGAATAGCCTCAGCTTATAGTGTTCCAGTGCTTGAAAATATTTTCTTTCCTTTCTCATGACCTGAAAATTAATATCTTTCATTCAATTTGCTATATTAACTGCCTTATAAATAAGTCTATAATAGAAAATCGCTTTAGCATGAATCAGAAGTGCCTCTTATACATAACATGAATTACTTTAAAGAGCAAAGTTAGTGCCCAGTAAATAATCTTGGAATCTTCTGGTTTCACTAGTCATAGATAATTAATAATTTTATTTCTCTTTATAAAGTACATGAATTCTATGAATAGGTAAGGAAATAAGGCAATTTCTATATTGTTTCTTCACTTTGATATGTGTACAACTAAGGATCAGATTGTTTAAATTAATGAATATTGTCTACTATTAAAGTACACATTAGAAAAACATATTATTTCAAAATCATATGAAAGCCTAATCCCATAAAGAGAAGAAAAGAGACAGAAATATGTATGGGTGTAATACTGATGAGGATTCAAGTAAAACCAAACATACAGAATGAATTAGCTAAAGCTTTTTCACCTGTTCAAGTAAACTTCTTGCATTCATACTTATGTCTGGAATTTTATGGGTTATACTTAGAGGCATAAAATAAAAATGCACATATAAAGGATGCTTTGTTTATATAACTCAATTGACATAATGTGGCATATAGGTTTTAGGTAATTTTAAAACACTGTGCCTTTTTCTGCTACTGCCAGCATTGAAAACATTTACCTGGATCATAACCTGCTTATTCATATTGTGTAAACAGGTAAACTAAAATGCTCTGTTACCATATGCCAGCTGCTTTCATTATGCAGAAAGAAATGCATTTGTGTTTAACCAAATGTTCTTTTTTTCTAGAGGAATATCGCAGACTGTGCACAGATGGACTTCCAATGGGAGGAATTCCAGGGAGTGCTGGTTCCAGACCTGGAGGCACTGGGGGGAATGGCTTTATCCCAAATGGCAATGGCAATGGCTATGGCCCAGGAGGGACAGGCTTCCTTCCCATCCCTGGAAGCAATGGCTTTTCTCCTGGCGTTGGGGGAACTGGAGTGGGGGCTGGAGGTCAGGGGCCCATCATCACTGGACTAAGTAAGTGGTCACATTTCCTGTGCATTCTTTGGTTTTCTGCCTCAAGTGATATAATACTCTTTTACAAAAGGCATGTGTGTGTGAGTGTGTGTGTGTGTGTGTAAACTACTTCAAGGATTAAAATGTAATAGTACTAAATTTAGGAAAATATTATTTTTATGTTCTGTAAACTTTCTACTAAATTGAAAAAAAAAAAAAGTGTGACCTAGGTGCTTTGAAAATACAATCAAGAGCCTGTTACTACTCAGATCCAAATGTTTCCACCAAAAGGCATGGCTTTGGTTCCAGTGTATTTCATTTGACCAATTTCAACTGCCCCATTCGTGTATCTCTTGAATTACTTTTCCAAAGCCATTTTTCAACTGAGATAAAGTAAGCCCTGCTCTGTGCCTGTACAAACATTGTAATGCACATATCTTTCTTTTCCTTGCCCTTTTATTGTTAAGTTGCTTAAGAAATAAAGAACCGTTGGCTCTGACCAGAATTGGCATTCATGCACTTGACATTGAAGTTCACTCTTTAAAAGCACTGCTCTTGCTAATAATATTTAATGATGTCCCACAGTGTTATATTTATTCTTTTTGGCATATTGCCTACTTACTATATCGAAATATTCAGCAAGTTACAGAAAAAGAAATGGAAAGCACTCAAGTGTATGGCAGAACATTCCTGGAATTTTAAGAAGACATTATGGGCAAAGTTTCCAGATGTGTAACTTAAATGCAACTTACAGCCATGTGTCTCAAGAATATTTTTTAGATCCTCCATATTAAAATTTAATAAAATATAGAATAATGTGGGCTTCTGATGTACAGTTGATTAACTTCTTATTTAATAATTTTTTAAAGTCAACTCTAAGAAAAGTAATGCATGTTGTAGCAATTAAATGTTACCTGTGCTTTAATTTTTCACAGCAATTCTGAACCAGACAATAGACATCTGTAAGCACCATGCTAACCTTTGTTTAAATGGACGCTGCATACCTACTGTCTCTAGCTATCGATGTGAATGCAACATGGGTTATAAGCAAGATGCAAATGGAGACTGTATAGGTGAGTTCAGGATTCTGACATCCTTTTAAGTTTTCTTAGTACCTGTTAGTCTGTAAGAACAAATTGGACTGAATATGATTTTTTTCAAAATCTTCTGAAATAAAGCTGACTTTGTAGCCGTCTCTCCAGTGCATATGCTTTTCCCTGTACCCCACCCCAACCCTTAACCTACTTGCTGAGCTAGGTCACTCAAGGATTTCCTATCCTCTCACATCCTAAATGCCATTGCTGTCTCTGACTCTCTCTTTCCTTTCTTCTTAGAGATGCTTACTCTTAATATAAATTAAAGATTAAAAGGTATCCTTACTGCAGTGAAAATATTTTGAAAACAAAATTCTTCTTAAAACATGATAAAAATAGGCTACTAAAATCTGATATCCAAATATTTTGGTCTCAGACCCTTCAAACTCCAAAAAAATCTATTAATAATTAGTGTATTCAAAATCAAAAATTAAAATCTTAAAACACTTATTCACTTAAAAATAACAACAAGGGCCAGGGATATGGCTCATTGATACAGCACTTGTCCAGCTTATACAAGACCCTATCCTTTGCACCAAAAAAAAAAAAAATTGACTAATTAATTGATTATTTAAAAACAACAACAAACCCTGAGTTAATTCCCAGTAGTGCAAAAACTAAATAAAAATAGCAAAAATATATTCATCACATATAAATGTCAGTAACATTTTTATTGAAACTGTATTTTCTATAAAAAAACCTATATTTTCTAAAACAAAAAGAGCTTAAGTCTTATATCTTCATCTGTATTTTATCTATTGTAATATATTATTTTGGTTGAAAAATACAATGAACTTGTCCAAGCATATATGTATTTGGGGAAGGGAAGAAATATCTCATAGGCTTTCTAGATAATTGTGGATACTTTTTGATACTCCACTAAAACTCAGTAAGCAGTGAGTCTTAAAGTATACTGGCAGTGTAGAATCTGACATCATACCAAGAAACTTTTTGTGCTTTTCTAGTAAGTCCATTGGTCTAGCTTGTGCTTTGAATGGATTTTGTAACACACTCTAAATCATTTGAAATATATTGATTCACTGTATTACACAGATCTTTCCAAAGATAACATTATTTAATATCAAAAAACCACATTTGAGAGCCGAAGGAGTGACTCAAGTGATAGAGCACCTGACTCGCAAGCATGAAGCCCTGAGTTCAAACCCTAGTACCACCCAAAAGCAAACAAAAAGAACAAAACATTTGAACCAGGCATGGTGGTTCGTACCTGGAATTCCAGGACTTGAGAGGCTGAGATGGGAGAATTGCAAGTTTGAGTTTAGCGTGGGATTCATAGAGAGTTTAAGGCCAGGTGGGCCAAATGGCAAGATACTGTCTCAAAACCAAAACCAAAAGCAAAAATAAACAAAAAAACTCACATTTAATAATATCATCATCACATTCATTAGAAATGTTTTTATATATTGGGAAACATTCAAGTCAATAGTAATAAGTACTCTTTCTGAATTCTGTCACTTTTAAGCTTCAATTTTAACATTAGGATCACATAGTCTGTTATTTTCCTTAAAGTGAAGGCTCATTCTATTGTTTTTAAGAAAATGTCTGTCAAATTCATAAGTCAGAATTATTGTAATTTGTTTGTCAGTTTATTCTTCAAACAAAAATAGTATTCTGTGCAAAAGCTGGTAATTTAGAGTACAATTCAAGCAGTTGTGCAAATGCTTTTCCTGGAGACACTCGTACTTCAGTCGTGGTACACAGGGTTCCATCTGCAGTACTACTGAGATCATTTCACTTTTCCTGTTCTTTAGCCTCCAGTGACAATATCCCTCTCCATGGTTCTGATGGCCACCTCTATGTTACTGACTCCCAGATCTCTAGCTTTACCCTAGAATGTTGTGCTTAGTGTTAAACTTCCATAATCAAATGTTAATGACACCGCCATGTTTCCAGTTTTATCTGGCCAGAAACTTAGGCAAAAATTGGTAATATTAAACCTAGACCTATAAATACATTATTTGATATCTCTGTGATAAAATTAACATTATTACAGTGTTGTTGACTGAAATACCATGAGTGTCTCCAGGAAGAGCATTCATAGTGTTACCCAGTGTCATATGTGTAACCATATGATCATATGATCATATGTGTGTTTTATAGCTAGCATCACCCTAAATACCAAATTTGGACTCAGATTTTCTTTTAAAAAAATATAGAAGAGAAGCTAGGCACAGAGAGAATATCATAATTTTGCCAAGTCATTTTGAAAAAATCTAAGTGCACTAAGATTCTAAAAGAAAATACGAGCTAACTATAATAGTTGAGAAAAACAAGCATTCCGAAATATGTACAAGACTACACGACCAGAGTAATTAAGGAAAGCTTAGCTCAGGATTCCTGTGTGAGGTTGCACACAGGGCGCCACTCACACAGTCTACATAAATTCCCCATCCTTAGGTTATCCAGTGTATAACCATTTGCAGCACCCCTGGCTTAGCTGACTCCCCTGATCCTATGCAAGTTATAGACTGCCTGAGTTGTGGTGTTATGTTTAAAACATCACAAATACGCATATATTTATGCTTATTAGAACTTGAAAATGATTTTCTTACCAGAAAATGTGATAAGTACATAACACATAGCATGTTCCCTCTTTCATATGCATATGTGATTAAAATTTACCAAACTGAATTTGATTGACTGTGTCTAATAGTTGCCATTCATGTGTCACTGAACAATACACTCACTAATAAATAAATCTAAGCCCAAACTTTGGTATTTTCCAGAAGCTAACCAAACACCATTTATTTCCTGTTTACACTCAGGCACACCTTATTCTCAATTGCAAAACAGTTATACTATTGGGGGGGGGCATATTTGTGAGCTATTGGTGTAAAGATGAGCTGTCTTTAAGGATCAGAAATTCTCTCTGTAGTCTTGGTATTACCTGTTATTTTTCAACTAGGGTTCTGGTAGGGAGTTAAACCTACCAGAAATGATTGGGATGACTGTTTTCCCAATTCTCCCTGAAGGTGATAGATGCATAGATAATACTACTCTAGATGTACCAGAGATGAGTTAATTACACACACAAAGGAAGCCTTCAAATTATAAGGACTGATTTTCCTCAGTACCACAGTGGGAAGAGCTGCCGCCATTCTTATCAACTCAGTTGATGGGATTGTGAGTCTGCACAGTTACATGTTAACATAACCAGGTTCTGCATTTTACCCCATCCTGTTGCAGACAGTTACACTCCAGTCAGAGCTCCTCATTCTGTCTACCATTCAGCTGAGGCTTCTTTGTTCTAGCTATTATAACACAGAGCTTGGTGTGGGAGAATACTTTTCAGAAAAGGAGTTCATGATATTTTCCAATCCTAGTGTCTTTCTAGTGTCAGCTTTTAATTATTTTCAACTTATAAAGAACAAATTAGCATTTAAAAAGCTGAGAGAATAGTTGACTAGAGTTTTACTTTACAGTAGCTTACATTAAAACTGGTAACTACTTCAATTGTACTAGTGTTTTGAGGATGGTTAACTGCCATTGCTGTTTGTTAAGTGCCTGTTGCAGCAGCTTAACTTAAAGGCAATGGCTGTTCTATCCAGAGATCAAAGATAGGGAAAATAGAATTGGGTCCATTTTGCTCCTATGAAAATTATTCCTAAGTCCTGAAATAATTATATTTATTCATCATGTTTTCTCTCCTTTTCTGGAGAATTCTATTCTAAAATTAAAATTTGTGACTCTCCTAGTGTCTGTGTAAGTCAAACTACGGTTAGGAATGTTTTTTTGCTTTTTTTTTAAATTTCTTTTATTCATATGTGCATACAATGTTTGGGTCATTTCAACCCCCTTCCCCCCCTGCCCCCTCCCTTTCCCCCACTCACTTTCTCTCCCCACTACCCCCTCACTACCAGGCAGAAACTATTTTGCCCTTATTTTTGTTGAAGAGAGAGTATAAGCAATAATAGGAAGGACCAAGGGTTTTTGCTAGTTGAGATAAGGATAGCTATACAGAGAGTTTACTCACATTGCTTTCCTGCACATATAGGAATGGTTTTAATACAACTCAGATAATTTTATTTTGGGAGAAAAAGAAATAATTTCTCTTCTCTTGGGCCACAGGTAATCTTAGAGCCCTTGAAAATTTTTTTAAAAAATGATCATTTCTAAGTTAGTATATAAAATATTTTTGAGGGGAAATTCTTTAACCCCAATAATATTTGGGAATTTAACCAGGCTGTCAACATTTTTCACAATTCCTTTATTTTAGGAATCTTAAAATCTCATGAATTTTGCTTTAAAATACTCAGGCCCCAGTGACAGCACAGAAAAAGTCCAAGTTGACTTATCATAGTAAGTAAGTATTTTCATTTCTATAAAGAAGACAAAGCAATATCACTTGGCCAGGTGCCAGAGGCTCACACCTGTAATCCTAGCTACTCAGGAGGCAGAGATCAGAAGGATTGTGGTTCAAAGCCAGCCCAGGCAAATAGTTCAGGAGACCCTATCTCGAAAAAAGCCATCACAAAAATAGGGCTGGTGGAGTAGCTCAAGGTGTAGGCCCTGAGTTCAAACCCCAATACCGCAAAAAAAAAAAAAAAAAATTCTCTTGGAGGTGCTGGAATGTGAGAATCAGAGTACAGAAGAGACATGAAATGCTCATTTCAGAAGGTGAAAATGGTCATTTGTGATTCTTCCTAAACTTCCTTACTGAGAGGCCAATGGGCCAATGACACAGCTAGTAATAAAGTGCTCTCCTAGCACGTACAAGGCCCTGGGTTCCATCCCTGGGACTACAAAATATAAATAAAATTGAGATAAACAAAAGTTAAAATCCTTATTCCTGGAAAACAAGCAAAAAGCAGCAAGCGGGATCTAAAAGTTATATGACATTGCAAAGTCATTAAGAGCTTTTGGTACTTGGTTTCATTTCCGATGAAGAAATAAGTGAATGATTGTATCTCTTCTGTAGACTGGACCCTTGATGAGGTCCCTAAGGGGCTAGGCAAAGAAACATGAATTACAGCTGAAATGCCAGATAGCCAGAAATACTGTGTTAGCAACAAGCAGCTTTGGGAGCAGGTTCTCAAGGGGAGAAAATGTCCCAAAAAGTGACACAATGGGAACAGTTGACTTGAAGTGGTGAGGGCCTCTCGTGTTCACGTAGAGGCTTTGTCAAGATACAGCTATGACATAATTTTTAACGGTCAGATTTCAGTGAGTTGCACATCAAGAATAAAAATGATGCTTGACAATGCATCCTGAAGGTGTACTTTCACAGTGAAACACCATTAATGATACATATGTTTTTAATGCTCTGAACTCTCTCTTTTCTCATTTTACTTCATTCCTTTTGCTCAGTAGAATTGATGTTATCAACCAAAAGTTTAAATGTAAGTGAGTCTTAATGGGCTGAAAGGGTCTCTGAATGAATTTTAAAAAGTACTTAATCCTGTTATTCTTTGTTGTTTTTATTTGTAATGAGGATTTTTTTTTTCCCTTTACCAGCAAGGATTCAATTTCACTCAGTCTCAGTGTTTATATAAATGAGATTGGTGCCTTTGAAATCAGCCCAGTTCTTCTGTTAAGAACATCTGTGAAAGGAGCAAGTTTATTAGAACAGGAAACCTGTGAAATGATTGTATTGTTGTTTTCTTCAATTTAGTTAAAATTGCATTGCTAATGGTTCCTAAATGGTAAATCACTATGCCCTCACCAGCTAGCCAGCTTCTTAATGTTCCAGCGTTCAATAATACTTAGTGAGCATTGCAAACAAAAGATAAATTAAACTTACATTTGGCACAAATGATTCCACTGGGATTTGCTTGTTTTGTTGTTCAGTTGTTTGGTTCTGCAGTGCCTGCGTTCAGCATTTAATCAAACTTTGGGAAACCTTTAGTGAAAATGTGGCTTAATCACATTTCAGACCAGAATTAGTATTTACATAAAACATCTTACATTTAAAAAAAAAAAACTGTGCCAATGTTAAGATCCTAAAGAAATCTAAAATTAATGAAAAAATTGACTGTTTTAATTAGTTTTCATTTGTTGCTCTCTTATGTTTGTTACTACAGAATAACAGCCTCAGTGAATATACAGTTGTATATATCAATTAGTTCAAAAGAAAGCAACAACAAAGAAATTCTGTAATCCATTCATCTCTTTCTTTAAAACTAGTAGCAGTGACAACATGTAACATAAATATATAAATGCTCTCACTTTTATCATGTGTTGGTGGGAATGTAAACTAGTACAACCAATCTGGAAAAAAATTTGGAGGCTACTTAAAAAGCTAGACATTGATCTACCATTTGATCCAGCAATACCACTCTTGGGGATATACCCAAAAGACTGTTACTCCAGAGGCACCTGCACATCCATGTTTATTGCGGCACTATTCACAATAGCCAAGTTATGGAAACAGCCAAGATGCCCCGCCACCAACGAATCGATTAAGAAAATGTGGTATCTATACACAATGGAATTTTATGCAGCCATGAAGGAGAACGAAATGTTATCATTCGCTGGTAAATAGATGGAATTGGAGAACATCATTCTGAGTGAGGTTAGCCTGGCCCAAAGAGAACAAAAATCGTATGTTCTCCCTCATATGTGGACATTAGATCAAGGGCAAACACAACAGTGGGATTGGACTATGAGCACATGATAAAAGCGAGAGCACACAAGGAAGGGGTGAGGATAGGTAAGACACCTAAAAAATTAGCTAGCATTTGTTGCCCTTAACTCAGAGAAACTAAAGCAGATACCTTAAAAGCAACTGAGGCCAATAGGAAAAGGGGAGCAGGAACTAGAGAAAAGGTTAGATCAAAAAGAATTAACCTAGAAGGTAACACCCACGCACAGGAAATTAATGTGAGTCAACTCCCTGTATAGCTATCCTTATCTCAACCAGCAAAAACCCTTGTTCCTTCCTATTATTGCTTATACTCTCTCTACAACAAAATTAGAGATAAGGGCAAAATAGTTTCTGCTGGGTATTAAGGGGGTTGGGGGGAGAGGGAGGGGGCGGAGTGGGTGGTAAGGGAGGGGGTGGGGGCAGGGGGGAGAAATGACCCAAGCCTTGTATGCACATATGAATAATAAAAGAAAAAAAAAAAAAAAAGAAAGCCTCTGCAGTCTAGAAAAGACTAAAGTTCTAATGGCTTACCACTTCTCGTTCCCTTACTTTGTCAAATCTTATTTCCATTAAAAAAAAATCAATTGGATTCAACAAGAACTTCAGAAGACAAAAAAAAAAAACCTTTCATTGGTCTCTGATACTGTACTAAGACTTAGAGAGGCTGTTACCAGGGCTGGGTACAAAGCTCATGCCTGTAAATCCCGGCTAGTTAGAAGGCAGAGATATGGAGGATAGTAGTTTGAGGCCAGCCAAGGGAGGAAAAAGTTGGCAAGACTTCATCTCAAACAATAAACTTGGCATGATGGTATGTCCCTGTAATTCCAACTATGTTAAAGGCCATAGGTAAGGGAAACACAGTTCAAGGTGTGATCTGGCAAAAACATGAGATCACACCTCAAAAAGGCTGGGTTTGTGGCTCAAGTGGTCAAGTGCATACCTAGCAAGCAGAAGACCCTGTGTTCAAACCCCACCATTGCTGAGAGAGAGAGAGACTGAAGCTGTGACTGTGCCCATATTGCTCAAGATGGGCTTCCTGGCACTTGGTGGTTGTCTCTTTTTAAGGCCCATACTTTTAATCCATTAGTCCTACTGAAAAATCATTATTTCTTGATTAAAGCAAACCTTCCTATACCCCTCAGTTGGCAATATCTCTGTAAATCTCAATTACCTCTACATATTTGAAGAGAGGAATTTTCATGAATTTACAAATACTACACTATTTAGACTATTACCACTGACTGGCCTTCTCTCAAGTTTGGGAGGGCTAATGTACTTAAAACAAACATTTCTACAAATGGAGCAATGTCTGCAATGGTTTCTTTTGCTGCTCACAGATGTTGATGAGTGCACATCAAATCCCTGCACTAATGGAGATTGTGTTAACACACCTGGATCCTATTATTGTAAATGTCATACTGGATTCCAGAGGACTCCCACCAAGCAAGCATGCATTGGTAAGGCACTCACCCTCACATGCAAAAATGTTCCATGAAATATTACGACTAAGACTGTTGAGGTTAAAAGTAAATTTAAAATAAGACACGGAATGACTATTGCATTGCTACAGCCTTATTTTATAATGTCCTCAGAGCGCTCCCTTTAAATACAAACTATTTGCTCATAACACAGCAATGTGGTATCTGGTTTCAAAAAAACTTCAGTTTATCTTCCTTCCCTACATCACAACTTCCTTTCTCTGGTTAATAGAGTTTAAGATTTAGAGTGATTTTTCAACTACTGTTTTCTTTGAACCCTACATGTAGTCTGACACCAAATCATGCCTTGTCTTGATTCAGTCTCATTGCTATACCCACTACCGCCGTCCAAACTCTACCTCACTGACTGCTGGTTCATTTTGGAATTCTTTTACCAGATTACTTTGCTTGTCTTCTTTTTCATTTCCTATTCATCCATGGGTAGTTGCTTGAATCTGCTTTCTCCAGCAGTTTTCATCATATTACTCTTAATCCAGAAATTCTGTAGTTGCTTTTCACTTACCCAACATCTTGTTCTGACTTTTAAGTTCTTTATCCACTATGGCAAAAACAGCTGCACCAGTAATTCCAGCTGCCCTACCCACCCTCTTAGGCTCTCTGCACACCCCATTTCCTTTTCTTTCTTTCCCTCTTTAGCCACTATATGGCCTGTAAAATTGCTTACACCTACCTATCCAAGAAGCAAAGCTGATGAGAGACGAAAATTTTGCTGAAGAAGCAGCCTAGGCTTAGACATTACACATAAAAATAAACTGGGTATTTTCAAACTGCATTTATATCTTACTGTTTTAATCTAAGTATTTAATAAAAGAATAATATTTGACTATCCTTAATCTTCCCAGACATTGATGAGTGCATCCAGAATGGAATCCTTTGTAAAAACGGTCGATGCGTGAACACAGATGGAAGTTTCCAGTGCATTTGCAATGCTGGCTTTGAATTAACTACAGATGGAAAAAACTGTGTTGGTATGGAAATCTTTTGCTCCTTTGCAAAAGATTTTTAAAGGATATACATTTTTATTTAAAACCATATATACTGTTTCCATGAAAACTTCCACCCTTCATATGTGACAATTCTTCAGGGAAATTAGATAGGTAAAATATAAATGCATTTAACATAAAACTATTAAAGCAAGGGGATGGATGTTTTTTGGGGGGAGGGGATGTTATAATGGTGAAAATAACTTCCCGCTTCTGAAAATGTCCTGGTGGTATGTGTTTAATTGTAAGTAAGTTATTCTTCATCAGTTCAAGTCATTTTAAGGTGTCAGAGTTACAACACTGAGAGAGAGAGATTTTCCCCTCCTCCCCAATTTGGGAGAATATAAAAATTTTGGCGTATGTAGCAGTTGAGTCTCCAAATCTGTGGTCCTGATGATGTCAGGAAATACTGGAATGTTCTACTCACACAGTAGCAGAGTATATTTCATTCACTAATGAGAGCCCAGGCCATTACACCTGCAGTTTACATTGTTTTATACCCTCTTACATAAGAAACATCCACTGAAATCCTATTACCTTTTTGGGTAAAATAAACACTACTCACATTTTATGTGGTTTCAGCAGCAGCTGAGCAAAATACTTACTCATTTCTTTTTCTTTGTGTTGCCTTACATTGGAGGTTCTTCCAATTCTCCACACTATTTGAGCTCATGCAGTTGACATTCTTACTTAAGTAAATAAAATCCATGAGCTCATGGCTCAAGTATGTAGTGGAGTTTGAGTGGAGATTGCGGAAGGAGAGGAAATTGATTCCCTCCAGGTCAGTGGTCCATGTCACTCTCTGTCTTCTGCAGACCATGATGAATGTACAACCACCAACATGTGCTTGAATGGGATGTGCATCAATGAAGATGGAAGCTTCAAGTGCATTTGTAAACCAGGATTCGTCTTGGCTCCAAATGGGCGTTACTGCACTGGTAAGGATGGCTTAGAGATAAGAAAGAGACATGATTAAAACCATCCTTTTTAGATGAGTGAATCATGCAAGAATTACTTTGGTTGCTCATGTGGATTTCATATTATTCACATCTCTTGCTAATTCAGTAAGGCAGGTATGTAAAGCTTCCTAGAAAAACACACACTGGAATCAGGAACAGTAAGTAATATCTTTACAAAAGGAATAATGGCATAGGAAAAATTAAGGAAATGACAGATTTGTTGTGGAAGGTCTGGAGGAGATGATGTCGAAATAATTTCTGAATAAAAAAGAGTAAGAAAAAAATCTTGCAAAGTTGTCATTTTTATGTGTTCCCAGAAGTAGGTTTTCTTTCATTCTTTCATTATTGATATACATTACATCTTTTCCATAAAGCTAACCTAAGTTTCATTTATAGGCATATCATTGTCTAAAAACCTTACATTGATTTACATTGAAGTCATAATTATAATACTTTTATTAATTATTTTGTGTAGGAAACCATTTTGGAGACCAAGTTCCAGTGATAACTTTAATAAGCAAAATATAGGCCTCTTGGAAATTATTTATTTATAAATAAACTGTAATATGTTTATACAGCCCTATTTGCTTTAGCTATTTTCAGAATAAGGTCTTGCTTTTATGCCCAGGCCCGTGTAAATTGCGAACCTCTTATTTATGCTTCTTTTGTGGCTGGGATTCTCTAATGCCACCATGCACAGCTTTTGATTGGTTGAGATGGGGCCTTGTGAACTTTCTGCTTGGATTGGCCCTAAACTGTGATCCTCCTGATCTCTGTCTCCAGAAAAACTTGTATTACAGTTATCTCAGCATTTCTTAAGAAACCTAAGTATACATATAAAGATGATTTCGAGCTCACCAGTTTCTGCCTTCAAGAAATTATGTGGTAACTCTTAAGTTGTGAAGTGTTCATGACTTAGCAGCTCTGTGTTTGAAGTTTGTTTCATCTTTTAAGAAAGCTCTTTAGTGTTGGGCTACACTTGATAAACTCAATGGATGGAAAATTAGAAGAGATACTTCAAATTATTTTATTACTATACAGTGCTCAAATTAACATCAAAACAGCATCTACCTGTAGTTAGTGAAAGATTTTGTGAAAAAATTATAAAAGTTTACCATAATTTTCAAAGAATGTATTTTGCTTAACTAATTGGAATTACATTTTATTCAATATTAAACACAGTTGTCAAATAATAAGATGTAGTCAGAGGCTCCTTTTTGTTCTAAATGCATGAAGCCACTTTTACTCGGTCTTTCTGTAAAGGCGTTTGAAAAGGTTGAAATTTCACGTCAGATCTGTTATCATCTACAAGGTAGCAAGTTAGAAGGCTGATAGTTACCGAGCAATGGCAACAGGCACACTCGTGTTACTCAGTAACAGCCTGACTTATGTCACCCTCTGGGCAGACATTGATGAGTGCCAGACCCCGGGAATCTGCATGAACGGGCACTGCGTCAACAACGAAGGATCCTTCCGCTGTGACTGTCCCCCGGGCCTCGCTGTGGCTGTGGATGGACGCGTGTGTGTTGGTAAGTGCGGCGCTCTGCAGTGGCCCACTATCCAAAGACATGAGGATTGGAGACTTGGCCAAGTGAGAGACGTCAGTCACAAAAGACCAGGAATGTATGCTACCCCTCATAGGAAAGGCAAAGAAGGGGCAGATGTGTGTACTAGTGACTGCTGAGGGCAGAGGGAATGGGAGTGAGGGGAGAGCAAGGTGAAGGCTAAGGGATGTCTCTGAGATAATGAAAATGTTCTAAACCAATTCTGTCTGAATATTCTAAAAACTATTAAAATGTAGTTTCTAAATAGGTGAATTTTAAAATGTGTAAATAATATCTTTTTGGGTTTTTTTTACTCATATGTGCATGCAATGTTTGGGTCATTTCTCCCCCTTCCCCCACCTCCTCGCTCTGCCCCCTACCCCCTCGCTACCCGGCAGGAACTATTTTGCCCTTACCTCTAACTTTGTTGTAGAGAGAGTATAAGCAATAATAGGAAGGAACAAGGGGTTTTGCTGGTTGATATAAGGATAGCTATACAGGGCATTGACTCACATTGATTTCCTGTGCGTGGGTGTTACCTTCTAGGTTAATTCTTCTGATCTAACCTTTTCTCTAGTTCCTGCTCCCCTTTTCCTATTGGCCTCAGTTGCTTTAAAGTATCTGCTTTAGTTTCTCTGATTTGAGGGTAACAAATGCTAGCTAGTTTTTTGGGTGTCTTACCTATCTTCATATCTCCCTTGTGTGCACTGGCTTTATCATGTGATCAAAGTCCAATCCCATTGTTGTGTTTGCCCTTGATCTAATGTCCACATATGAGGGAGAACATACGATTTTTGGTCTTTTGGGCCAGGCTAACCTCACTCAGAATGATGTTCTCCAATTCCATGCATTTACCAGCGAATGATAACATTTCATTCTTCTTCATGGCTGCATAAAATTCCATTGTGTATAGATACCACATTTTCTTGATCCATTCATCAGTAGTGGGGCATCTTGGCTGTTTCCATAACTTGGCTATTGTGAATAGTGCTACAGTAAACATGGGTGTGCAGGTGCCTCTGGAGTCACCTGTGTCACAGTCTTTTGGGTATATCCCCAAGAGTGGTATTGCTGGATCATATGGTAGATCAATGTTTAGCTTTTTGTAAATAATATCTTAATAAAACTATTTTTATTTTTAAAAAAGAAAGGACAGAGACCCCCTACACAGCCTCCTTCAAAAGGCTGTCATGAGATGCAATTTAAAATGTCAGAAAGCTGGGAGCATGCTTCAACTTCAGTGGTGGGGCACCTGCCTGGCAAGCTCAAGGCCCTGAGTTCAACTCCCAGTACCACAAAAAGTAAATAAATAAAATTAAATATTTAAATAAAATGCTGGATAAAAAATGGCTTTTATGCCAGCATCCTCAATAATATTTAAAAACTGAATTCTAAGTACAATGGATTTTTATTTTATTACTAACAAGTGAGACATGAAAGGAATTATAGTTATATTTAAGTAAATTCTTAATTTTACCCAAATAAAAGTTGAAATGTAAATAACCTATACCATAGAACATGGACTCATAGCAAAAGCTAAGAAAATGTTTTTAGTTTTTCCTCACCACCACAATTCAACTGACTATAGAAGCAAGGGAAGAGAATGAGGGAGAATATGTATTTTATTCTGACCTATTCAGAGTTCATCCTGGAAACATTTGTCAAAAGGATTCCATGAAAATGAATCAGAATTATCAAGCATCAGAAAACATGAAAGGCCAGAAAAACAGAAATATTGTTGGCAGTTCAAAACCCGAAAAATATGTTCTAATGATAACGAGAGCAGAATACATTGTGAAAAATACATTAATGGTGTTTTCTGTCCACAGTGCGTTCATGAGCAATCAAGGATGAATTAGCAGTTGTGCACCCTCTATTTTTCAGCTTGTGCAGTAAAACAGAAATTTTGCTTGAAAGTATACTTGAGAGAAATGAAATTCTTAGAAAAGGTTATTAATACTTTACTTGCACCTCTGTGAAACAAAACATTTGGATCCGCAAGGGGGAGAAAGAAAGAAGAATCTGCAGATGGAAATAATCTGTTCACTCAAATTCATCCACTTTATCCAGTCTGGATTTATTCCAGCCTACAGGTTGTCAGCACTTTGTTCAGGAATATTTCAAATACAACAGCTAGAAGAATGTAGCTCTTTCCTGCTTAGAGAGCTAAAATATTTTCATTTGCCTCAATATACATAGTTGCTTTTTGCCTTTACCTAAATGATCCTCTTGAAATCTACAGTGAGAACAAACCTAGCTTGGAAAGGGGAAATTATTTTTCTTACAAGCAACCGACATGTGAGTGACTGTTATGTATTCACTGTTCAGACATAAAACTTCATTCCCTTGTCATACATGGAAAACAAGACAAATTGTTGGAAAGCCCTTCCTACTTTTTCATCATTGCAGTGACTTAAACTTTTTAAAATAAAAACTGTTTGTTTTGGATGTGAAATTATATATTGCTGTTCCCATAACATGCTAGAAGTTTTCTTCATTCTTCTGTCTTTGCTGTCACTTTTGAGACCCATTTGTTATGTTAGAAATGAACCATTGCTATGATTTATTAGATTTAACACTTTAATTTTAGATTTCCTCTTTATTCATTTTCTTTTGTTTCCCTAGATTTTGGGATTTCAGAAAATTAAGCTATGATTTCTTTTGGTGGTTCTGGGGGCACTGAACTCAGGGTCTAGCACCTGCTAGGTAGGTTCTTTACAATTTGAGCCATGCCTCCAACCCTTTTTGTGTTGCTTATTTTTGAGATTGAGTCTCGTTTTATGTCCAGGCCAATCTGGACTGCAATTCTACTTGTGTTTCCCCGCCTAACTGTGATAACAGGCATGTACCATTATGCCCATCATTGGTTGGGATGGGCTTTTGCAAATTTTTGACCGGTCTGGCTTTGACCTGTGACCCTCCTGGTCTCCATCTCTCAAGTAACTAGAAATACAGCATTCTGCCACATGCCTGCCCTAAGCTATGGTTTTAACCGGTATATTAAACAAGTGAAGTCAGCTGTAGTTTTGCATCTTTCCCATCCTTTTGGATTGAGTAAATTTTTAAATTTACTCAGTGTGCAGTTGATCTATTAAGCAAGGCAGAAAACTCAGGCCATTGTAAAACTTCAACAAATATTTTTCAATAATAAGAAAATTCATGAAAGCAATCTGAATTTAGAAATTAGAATATCCATTATCATGTCGTAATTAATAATCAGAACTGGGTTTTCAGTTACAATTTTCCTTTCAAGCTCAGATCTTTAGTGAGTGAGAATGTTCAGAGGAGAGATTACAAGGTGGAGGCAGGGGAGATCTTATATTGGTGACACTCCTACGATGGTGTCTAGAGTTCCAGTCTTCATAGATATTTAAAGCCAACTGCTTCTTTGGGGCACTCTTCACCCAGCTTCTGATGCTTTAACAGTCGGTTAGCACACACTAAACTCATGGTATCTCATCACTTTCCTTCTTCATGTGACCCTTTCCAATCCATGGAACCACCATCTTCTTCCTGACTACTGTGACCAGAAGCCAGTCTCACTCCTCTACCTGTCCTTTGTTCTTGTTTTTTATTTTATCATTTTTACATTTATTTACATGTGTATACATTGTTTGTGCCTCGCCTCGCTTCCAGGCAGAACCTGTTCCACTCTCTTCTCCAGCTTTGTTTAAGAGAAAACTTAAGAGATAATAAGAAAGACATAGCGTTTTGCTAGTTTGAGATAAAGATAGCTATACGGAGAAATTCCTAGCATTGCTTCCTTGCATTTGTGTATTGCAGCCCACATTAGTTCATCTCTGCCAGATCTCTTCTTTACTTCTTGGTCCCCTTCTCATAGTGGCCTCTGCTAATTTAAGGTTACTTTATTCATTCCTCAACAGGGAGCACATCAACTACTTTCAAGTTTTAGTTTTCCTTCCCTTTCCCTATTTTTCCCATGCTCATTTTCCCCTTAATGTGTGACCCTTGTCCAATAATATTACTGCATTATGTGGTCTTGGGCAAAATACATTACCTCTCTGTGCCTTGTTTCTTCATTAACATGCATTAAACATGTTCGTATTGAATACTTTATAGAAAAAAGTATTGAACAGTATCTGGCACATAGTAAAAGCAAAATAAGGAAACAACTACTATTATTATTTTATTATGGCATATCTAATGTATAGTCTTAAGAGTTGCTGCTTGATACCTTAAAAGCAACTGAGGCCAATAGGAAAAGGGGACCAGGAACTAGAGAAAAGGTTAGATCCAAAAGAATTAACATAGAAGGTAACACACATGCACAGGAAATTAATGTGAGTCAACTCCCTGTATAGCTATCGTTATCTCAACCAGCAAGAACCCTTGTTCCTTCCTATTATTGCTTATACTCTCTCTACAACAAAATCAGAAATAAGGGCAAAATAGTTTCTGCTGGGTATTGAGGGAATGGGGGGAAGAGGGAGGGGGCAGAGTGGGTGGTAAGGGAGGGGGTGGGGGCAGGGGGAAAATGACCCAAGCCTTGTATGCACATATGAATAATAAAAGAAAAAAAAAATTAAAAAAAAAGAGTTGCTGCTTTAAGTAATAAAACAACACCAATACTAAAGAAAGAAGAGTAAAATAAAATTAGCTTTTTGTATCCATACATATTTTACCAGTGGTGTGTAAAATTTGCCTCAAAAATACCTCATTTTGAGAAAGAAAAGGAATGCTTAAATTTGACAATACATGCAAAAGATAGAGCTTAACACCTTGTTATAATTCCCTGCCAAAGCACTTCTGTTCTTGTTAAAGACAGAGGAAGGAAGGAAGGAAGGTAGCCACCGTTTTTTGAGTATTTTCTGTGTGTCCTAGAAACTGTGTTTAATGCTTAACAAATGTACTCTCATTTATTCTATAATTTCTGTTTAGTGGGTCATGAAAGGGTCAAATAATTTATGTAAGATAGTGCTATGTAGATCTGAACCCACACATGAATTATGCTACTTTCTTTTTTGTGGAACTTCTGGCATTGGATACTCTGGACATCTTAGCTAACCTGTAACACAAAGTATGGATTTGTCTTATTTTTCCAGCGGGTTCTATAAGCTTCTTATTTTCTTGCTTCTAAAAATTGTGCATTACATATGTTCTTACATGAAAACAAATAATGTTCACCATTCTCTGATGCCTTCCAAGATAACTGGTAATGTTCAAAGAACTCACAAAAATCATAATGGAAATCATGAACTCTGTTTTATTTGTGTAGGTTCTTGTTTGCATTGAGTAACTCACAGCAAACTCAACCAAACTCAGCCATAGCAGAAACAGAAAGTGTCTAAGAGTAGAAAGTGTCTTCAGGGTTCAGGGTGGTAAATGTCATGATCCTCTTCCATTTGAACATACAAATATCTCATTGCTTAACACAACCATAAATCTTATTCCTTTAATGAGAAACTCTCCAAGAACATAAAAAGTCATTGGATGGTTCATTTTACATAATAAATAGACATAGTTATTTCCAACAAATTATGAATTACTGTAGATATTTATAATGGATTATCACTGTTGAAATTACCCTATCAACACACCTGTTAGAAACTGTACTGCTTCTCTGGCCTTTATGATGATGTCATTTTTTTAATAGTTCACCATTTATTGACTCATAAAATTATAGCATATTTCATAATTGAGAATGAAAAAACCAAGGAGGGTGGTGCTTCTTTGGGATATAGCTTGACATCGTGGAAAGGGAAAGCACTTTGGAAGTCACACAGGCTTGATCTGAATTCCAGCACAGACACTGGAGATTCCAGGACTTAGAGCCACTTGCATAACCCTGAGCCTCATCTTCCTCATCTGTGAAATGTGGGCAGTGACCACTATGCTATAGACTCAATGACTTGACTGTTCCATGAGATCGTGTCTGCAAAGCAACTAAGCCCAATGTTAGACACTGAGTGGTAGTTATTCTTTTTATAACTGGATTTATTGAAAAAATCTGAGATTAAACATAGTCACAAGTAGTATCCTGAGGGTTGTAGAGAAAGACTACCAATTCAGAAAGTTAAAGCCAGAAATCTCATGGCTAATCAGTGTCAGTGACTTCAAGGTAGTTTAACTTCATGAGAACTTCTCAAATAGAAACAATAGTAAATGCCAACTTGAGTCTAGGACAGCCAGTGATTAGAGATCAAAGCGGTATTTATAAATGTTGACATTTCCTTGATTCAATGAAAGGCCTGGGATAATGGATACTTATGTGCCACATAGATTTCTTGGGAAATTTTTTAAAAAAGAGTTGTTGATTTGCATTCATTCTTTCCCTCACTCTACAAATATTTGTATATTTCCTAACACTATTAGATACTAAAGATGCAAAAATCAAAAGAAAATGGTAGGTGCCTTCTAGAAGCTTCCAATCTAGTGTTGGGTCTTTTATTTTTTTGGAAGAGGAGAGTTCTGGAATTTGAACTCAGAGCCTCACGCTTGACAGACATATGCTCTACTGCTTGAGCCTCTCCTCCACCCCTTTTGGTTCTGGTTATTTTAGATAGGATCATGCCTGGACCACAGTCCTTCCTTTAAATGCTTCCAGATATCACTGGGATGACAGTTATGTGTCACCACGCCCAGCTATTTTTTGTTGAGGTGGAGTCTTATGAACCTTTTTTCCCAAGCTGATCTGGAACCTCCATCCTCCTGACCTCATCCTCTCTAGTACCTACGATTCAAGGTGTAAGCCACCGGCATGCAGCTTAACCTTCGGTTTTGAAGTCTCCTTGTCACTATCACTGTACTCAAGTCACTGTCCTTTTATTTCCATTAGATACTCATATGCGCAGTACCTGTTATGGTGGAATCAAGAAGGGAGTGTGTGTGCGTCCTTTCCCTGGTGCAGTGACCAAGTCTGAATGCTGCTGTGCCAATCCTGACTATGGCTTTGGAGAGCCCTGCCAACCATGCCCCGCTAAAAATTCAGGTAGACACATGTGCCAATTTCACACTTAATGAGAATATCGATATGCGCAATTAGGTGTTTGACCACAGAGTACATCAGTTCTGAAGTGTTTTGGCATTGTTTTACATTGAAGAAGAAAAACACAATTCTAAATTGATACGTGATGCATCTAATAAAGAGCTTTGATTTGTGTTTGTGTAAGAGGCTGTTTAGACAAAGTGAGAACATGGTGAATAAAAAGGTCTATTTGCTAATACAGTTAAAATAGTTGCTCAAACTTGGTATATCAATGTGTCAGCTGCTATTTCCTTGATTTGTGGTATCACTGTGGAAATAAATAGAATAACATTAATTTACCACACTTTCAAGGTTATAAAAATACATGACAACTTGATTTTATTCATTTAATCTTGACACAGTATGATGTCAAGCTGGTCTTATCAGTAGTTCCAGACTTGTAGGTGGATAAGGTTGACTCTGTTTCATTCGTACTTTCACCACACCTCTCTTGAATATGTGTAAGTATTGTGGGGATTCAAAGATAAACAGTCTCTGTTATCCTTAAAGTTGAGAATAGGTGAGAATATATACAGATAAACATAAATTACAATCAGTATGATTAATGCCTTAAAAGGGACATAAAGGACAGGGAGCACAAAGGAAGGAGCAATTAGTTGCCTGGAGCAGCTAGGAAAGACTAACAGAAGGGGTACATGTAGTTTGGTCTTGAAAAAAATGATTAAGAACTTCCCATGTGGAGAATGGGAGAGAGGCAATCAAGTCCAATGGTTTGCAATCCTGTTAAAAATCCTAATTGGATTGTTCAAATTTTGAAAAGTTATTTGGTACATCTAGAGAATTACTCAGTATATTTTTAAAAAAAAAAAAGTAATGAAGAGGATCTTGCTCTGAAATATACTAAGCTGCACATTATGATACAGGACAAAAATTGGTATAGACTACATTAAAAGAAGATCAAACCAATAAATCTACAAACAGAACTGGATATAATGTAGAATATAATAAAAATGGCGTTTTAGATCTGTGAGAACTATTGTTGATAAGATTTGGAAGAAACAAGTTAGTTCACTACATTAAACCTCCAAAATAACGTTCATATGGAATATATAGTTTTTATTATTTTGTAATGATGAGGGGCTTTCAAAACAGACACCAAAGACTAAAGTACACATACGAACTGGAAAAATATTTCATCTATCATTCCTTAAACTTTAAAGAATTTACATTAGTCAATAAGGAAATCTTCTATTAAAAAAAGTACAATGTACACAAACAAGATTTCATAAAGTAGCGTGTAAATGGTAGATTTCCATATAAAAAGATGCCTTCTCTCTAAAAAGAAATCTAATAAAGTGACTTTTTTGGTTTATCAGGTCAGTAAAGTTATAGGCAAATGATTTTTCTTAAAATTAGGGATGGAATACACAATAGATATTACGTTGCTGATAGAAGTCTAGGGATGGAAGGAACAGAAGTCAACCCTAAAGAGGCCTAAGCTTTGAGAAGTTTTACTTCCAGGAAACTAGCCTAGTGACATAATTGAACTTGCTATTATTTACTATAGTTACTCAAAGTAGCACAAATACTGATTTCAGCAGTGAGAGACTGAATAAGCTTCACATGTCTGAGAATAAAATACTGAATGCTTTATTAAATGGAACATTGTCATGACATGTCTGTGACAGACCACCCAGGAGTCAGACCTGCTTCCCCTCTCACAACCTCGGTGACTTTGGGCAAGTAACTGCTTTTCTCTGACTTCCACTTTTCTTCCTTGTAAGAGAAAGGAAACAATGGTATCTAGTATGTGATGTTGGGAAGATTAAAAAACTTATTAGTAGAATTCTAGAAGAGTAATAGGCACGTGGTAAATACCGTTATGTCAGTTTTGACTTACTATTTTATTATTGAAAAAGAAACAAAGTTACAAAGCAGTTTCTGTAACACTTTTCAGATTTATACTGATAAAAATATCAGTATATTATAATAATAATATGCAGAATGACGATTATGAGTGATTTTTAACTTACTTTTTATACTTACCTGTGATTTGGGGAATTCTTATAATTATGTGCTAGAAAATGGTAATTCTCTTTTCATTGTAAAAACTAACACACAAAGTCTTCCAAATGGTAATTTTGGAATATGGAACAGGTGTAGGAATAGATGTAATTTAGAGGTTTTAATTTTTCTGTTTGTTTTTATCACACAGCTGAATTCCATGGCCTCTGTAGTAGTGGAGTAGGTATCACTGTGGATGGAAGAGGTAATTTTAACCAATTATCAATCTTACAGTGATTACATAGCATAATTGTACAGCTTTTTAATCGAAATGTAATTATGATTATATTTACTATGAAATATACCAGCATAAAATAATAAGGTAAATAATCTTCTAGAGAAATGGTTCTAAACTCAATGACATTAAGTGGTGTTTTAACCAGTTAACCAGGTGTCATTTAGAATAAATATTTACCTCTTACATGTGCTTTGTCATTAACAAACCACACCCATGATTTTATGACCATGGTTGCTGAAGAGGAGGTTACAGTGAGTCAACTTAAAGAGAAAATATTAAATAATTCTGCAGATAGGGTTAGAAAAAATATCTGTCTTCAAGAGATACTTGATATGGATCAAGTTCAGGATATATAGTCCCCAAATAGTTTAAGACTGTGACTAAGACTACTAAAGATTTTCTACCTGAGTACAGGAGTAAAAATCCATTAAAATTTTATTTTAAATTTAGTATTATGTCTAACAAAACTCCAATATAGAATCTTAAATATTTAAATACATATGTGTTTATAACTTTAAAGTTCTTTTATGTTTTAGTATATACAGACTGCTTTCTTTGTATTTTAAATAAAACTGTAAGGTTCTTTTAATCTGTACTTTACATATATGTTCTTCTACTTTTATGTTTTAGAAGACTTAGTCACATTATAGATTAATTGGAAGTACTGTTAAATCTGTAAAGAAATTCTGAAACCAGAGTGAAAAAGGAAACTCTTACAAGGATACTTTTCCAAAATAGAAAAAGAAAAGGCTGACCAATTCCAGATTATTTAAGGACTTTTAAATCTTTTTTTTTTTAACTTGCATTAACCGTACAAGGTTTTCTAAATTCTTGAGAACAATAACTGTTAAAATTTGACAGTGAACCAAATTTTATTTGGGGACCTCTTTTTTTTTATTGGTAGTATTCCCTGGCAATATGGCCTCCCCAGTAGAGCCAGCAGCCTGTTAGAAACTACTCTGTTGTGCTCAAGTGCCTCTACCCGTGGGTGACAAAGTATAGTAGTCATGATCATAGGTTGTTATAAAGCATTATGTTCTGAATCATCCATGTTTAAAGTGTCCTCTCCATTCATTTCAACTCTTCAATGATGAGAAACACTTATTAAGTATCATATTACTCAGTTAACTACAGAAAGAATGATAATAAAACAGAAATATCCTGTGCCTTCAGGGACCATAAAATTATATAGGCCACTCCAATAAATCTCAGTCTTTTAATTAGATATCTATAATACCTATCAAGTGAGTTTTCCTTTGGATTTTGAGCCAACAGGCTATAAATTTGCTTTATTAATTTTATCATAAATACAGACATATTATGTGGATTAATTCTTTGTATGTCTGCCAGCTCCTTTCATTTTTCTTTTGACTTACCAGTGAAATGTCCTGTATCCCTCAGTTTTATTTTCTTACTTCTTACTTTATTTCCTTTTCCCTTCTGAAAGCAGGAAAACTGTGGGTTTGCAGAGTTAAACACTTCATATGTTGAATGCTTTTTATCAGACCTGCATTTATTCACAAACAATAAAATGTCTGTGGGTATTGAATTTTCTACATTTAATGCAGATATCAATGAGTGTGCTTTGGATCCTGATATATGTGCCAATGGGATTTGTGAGAACTTAAGAGGCAGTTATCGTTGTAATTGCAATAGTGGCTATGAACCAGATGCCTCTGGAAGAAACTGCATTGGTAAGTTATTTGTCATGTGTATACAAGAGCTTTTCTTATAGTTTAATCCCATGGGAAAGAAGAGAAATAAAAATATAAAGAAATAACTAAATCTTACAGTTTTTCTTGTTTCCTTTGTAGTACACATTGACACAAAATATTAGAAATCAAACATTATTCAAGTTAAACTTCTTAGGGGTACTTACTAGTTAAAATATTTTCCGAAATGAATGAATACATACTAAATTATTGGCCTTTCGTTTTCTGTATATATCTTAATCTTGTACTTTTTCCTCTAAGAATGGACTTCAAAAACTAACAAGCACTATGGGTAACAGTAACTCAGGAAAATAAAATATTCCATGTTAAAGAAACTTTAACTTTATAGGGAAGCAACTAGGTACTACAAATAGCTAAACATAATAACTGAAGTATTCCTTTTTAAAAAAGGAATTTTTAAAAAAAATTATTACAGAAAGTTTGAAAAACTTGTGTGTGATTAATACTTAACAAAACAAAACAAAGGAACGGGGAATGAGAAGGTTTGCTATGTTTCATTGGCTCACATACTGAAGAATCTGGGAAGAATCTAGGTTTTCCCATAGAGTACTTGAGTTCACTGGTACAAAGTGAAAGTTATTCAATCTATCAATTATACTTGGTAATTTTTACAACTTATCCCCGATGTATTTTATAGCCAAGTGTTAATGGTTGTGGTTAGGACAAAAACATGATTTTCTGTTTCTGGCAATGATTTTTATTATTGAACATGTCCATTTTGATATTGAGTTGAAGACTTCCATAGAGATGGAGTTATAAAACTATATTAGTATTATGTACTTACAATAGATTTTGATACTAGGAGGGGGTCACCAGTCAAAGATTATTAAACATTTCTAAAAATCTGCAAACCAAGGGAGCTTTTATTCACCAGAAAGAAAGTCATTTCCAGATTAGCAAAGCAATTTCCAAATCTAGATGAGAACATGGGTACCCTACTAAAAACAGGAACATTCAGTGAGCATTCACACACTGCACCCAGATTTAAAAATGAAAATGGAGCCAAATTTCAGTAAAACAGGGTGTTTTAGTTTGCTAGGGATATAATAACAAAGTACCCAAAACTGTGATGCCTAAAACACTAGAAATAATTGTCTCATAGGTAGTAGAAGTCCAAAATCAAGGTGTCAGCAGGGCCATGTTTTCTCGGATGGCTCTAGAAGAGAAACCTTCCTTTCCACCTCCTGTTTCTGATGCTTGCTGGTCACCCTTGTCCTTCCTTGGCTTGTAGAGCATCCCTAATGCCATGTGGCCAGCCTCTCCCTATGAATCTTCTCATCCTCTTCCTTCTATGCCTGCTATGTCCAGTTTTCCCCCACTTGTATGGACACCAGACACGTTGGATAGCAGCCCACCCTAATGAACTTATTTTCACTTAACTACTTCTATAAAAACCCTAATTCTAAACAAGGTCATATTTTGAGCTACTAGGGCTGGGATTTCAACATCTGTCTTTTATAAGGGACACATTTCAAGCCATAGTGTGGAGAAATGGATAAGAAAATTATGGTGCAGTCACTTGATAATACTTTGTACAATCATAGGAAAATTTATAGCAATCCTTAAAATTTAATGCAATTTTTAAATATACATCAAGATTCAGTATTGGAGGAAAAACAAAACATCCAAAGGAGAAAAGATGAAGTAAAACATAAACAATAATATAAATAATAATGGGAATATGTACAATGTTTTCCACATCTTCACAGTGACAGTTTAAGGTTGGATAAGGGATGATTATTTATAAGACTAAAAATATAGCTAAGTAAAAGGACTCTCTATACTACAGTTTTTATTTCTCTAATTGACTACATTTACACAAACAAGGCGTAGATATGAAGATAAAAGTTATTGTGAGCTTCAGAACTGAGGATTTAGATGATCTTCCCTAGGTAAAGAAATACACAAAATATGTCATAAACAGTCCATTATTAACTGTTTCTGAGGTAAAAGCTTAATGGAAAATTAATGAATATCTTTTGTTTAATGTCCATTTAATGCATTCTTCTTACAATTCAAATTAGATAAAAGTGAAAAAATACCTTCGGTCACTTTTATTATATGTAAGCAAACATATAGACAAATGAGTTTAACCTTTATTTATCAGTGCTTTAAAATATATCTAATGTGCTCCTATTTTTGGATAAAAAGGCAAATGAAGGAGAACAAAGTAGTCATGAAAACTTTCTAACTACAACATATAAAAGCAGGGACTTTAAAGGAACCTAAAAGGATTCTCCAGCATAAGAATGTGCCACATGAATAAAACTGAATATATTTTGCTTAAAATGAAGGAGTGTGCTATAGTACAAAGACACTAAGTCAGAAAGAAGGGCAAGGGGAAAAATAAATAAAGTAAAACATGGTTGATAATTGTGGTACATGTTTAAGTATGTGTTACCTTCTGTCTTTCAACGGTTGCTTCCAGACATTGATGAGTGCTTGGTAAACAGACTGCTTTGTGACAATGGACTCTGCCGAAACACGCCAGGAAGTTACAGTTGCACATGTCCCCCTGGCTATGTGTTCAGGACCGAGACAGAGACCTGTGAAGGTAAGGGCTGTCTTCCTGGCCATAGTTGTGAACAGGGAGCACCTAAAGATGCATGCACGTTAACTACAGTGATAACCAGTCAGAAGAGCATTGTGCAATACTTTGTTTATTTTATAATCTCTTTCAGCTAATTTGTCAATTTCAGAAATAGCATACATCTAACCTAGTTTATAAACAGTGTTTTGTTCCACTCAGATAAAATATCAACAAACACTTGGGAAAAAACATTTTGAAGTGAAAGGAGAAAAACATAAAAGAAGGGAAGGAGCCATTTTGTCTTACTTGCTGAAATAAAATGTCAGGTTTTTGTTTGTTTACTTTTTTTTACCCTTCTTTAAACCACTGTGACACATTAACTTCTGAGCTTCAATTGCAGTGACAAAGTCAGCTCTTCTTAGGCATTTTATTTTTGAAGTAGGGCATCCACTCAAAAGTTTGCCCCAGAAAATATTTGGGGAAAAGTAAAAATGATCACTTTAATGAAATTTATAGCCTTGAGAAATTTCTCCTTTCCATTTGATAATTTAAAAGATTTTATTTAGGTATGTAGATCACAAATCAACATTTTAAAACTTCTTCCTTGTCGGATGTGAGGGTGCACACCTGTAATTCCAGCACTCAAGAGGTGGAGGCAGGAAGACTGTTAGTTTGAGGCCAGCCTAAACTACAGAGTGAGAGTGTCTCAAAAATCACAAATCAAAAGACAAACAAACAAAAAGCCCAACCCTTTCTCTGCAACAGAAGTGTCTTGAATGAGTTAAATGCACAGGTCGAGTGATGAGTGTATTCGATTGTGTTTTTATATCTTGATCAAAGTGTTATATATTTCAGAATAATCTGTGGCAAGAAACCTGTTTAGATTTCACTGTGTGGGCCCACAGAAGGCTCCTGTAACATTCTCAAATCCAATTACCACTTCCGAATAGTAACATGTTTTCAAAGATTTCATCTTTAATTATTATGGAATAGCCCTTTCCTTATCTGTTAAAGTATTTATGTCATACAGATTCCACAGCCAAGAAAATTGCAATAGCAATATTGTGCAAGAAAGATGTTAGCATTCTGTCTCCATCTTCCTGCTTAATTTCAAAGCATTCTTGTGACTAGAAAGAAGTTAGGACTATTGAATAAGTAAGATGCCAAAACACAAATGACTCAGATGAAGTCAATGAAATGCAATTACAAAGTGCAACTATAAGTTTGGATTGAATTGGAGGGACCACTGAAACACAATAATTAGCCTAAAGAAAGAAAGAATAAAGAAAACCTTGGCTTGAAATCTTGTTTTTCTAAATTTAGCTGTGGTAATTGTTTCCCCCACTGTCCACAGCTTTGCAGAAACTCCTCAAGGATAAGGCTCATGCATGCCAAGTTGAAGAACATGAAGGGTCTTCCTCCAGACAAGTGGGGGCCTCCTTAAGAGTTGGGAGGATCTGTAGGCGACAAGGGCTCTCTTGGACTACCTCAGCTTCTCAGATACACTTAAATTCAGAGTCTCTATTTTCTAACACCCACTCCCACTTCTAATACCTACTAACCTTCAAAATTGCTCTGAGAAAGCTACTTTGGAAAAGACAGTCTAGCCATGGGTTTTTTTTTGGAGAGGTGGGAGAAGTGATCCCTAATGTTTTTAGTTTTCCTACTTGGGACTCTTCTCTCCACTGTCTTTATGCATTTTATCTACGGTCTGTTGGAGGATAAGCTTCTGATCAATATCAGGAAACTTTGAAAGCAAGAGCAGTTGAAGATATCATCTTGATTTAATGAAGAATCTGTTGACTATTAGGACTGGTTTCCCATCCACAGTGAGGACACCCTCTGGTGTTATTGTGAGAGAAACACACAGTAGGGAACTAAGCTGATGGTGTCTGATTCTGTGCGGTATGCACACTGAATTATTAATGATTGTTTCTAGTATGTCCTTTCTATTTTAACAAGTAAGATGGAGTTGAAAGATACTGAGAGATGAACTACCAAGGAGGTAAGAGTCAAAGACTCTCCCCTTAAATAAACAATCACAAAGAATAAGAGGCAATGGTGTTTAACCGTGTAATGTTGGATGATTACATAAATGTTAAGGCTCTTGGTAGCAAATTGGGTAGCAGTGAGGATGGAAAGAGTGAGCTATACTTTTTTGCTCAAAGGGTACTTGTTCTTAATAAACCTGAGCCTTTTCTTTCACATAAAAACTGTTTTTATCTGTCATTCATAAGAAAAAAGTTCATGTTATGTAAATGATGAAGAAATAATAGGGAAATATTTTCACCCGACCCTTCCAACATCAGTGGAAATAAAGAATGATATGTCATGGGAAACCTATCCAAATAAGTTATTCCTACACTTTGTGCCCACTGTTAAGTATTTTTGCAAAAAAGAGAACCAAAGGCCACTCACCTCTTTTTCCTCTGGGTCTCTTCCTTATTTCCACCATTGCATGCAAGCAGTAAATTTGTCTGCCTAAAGCCTTCCTATTCGTTCTACTCTTTCTTAACTAATTTCCCAGGACTAGACAGGGAATTATTAGCAGATTCATTGCAGATTTTAGCTTTCTCCATATATATTTGCTCTGTCCACTAATTTTATTTGTCATTCATGTTTTCAACAGGCTATTTTACATATGTAATAAATAGCAGTAATAACAGAGGAAAGTTCCTCTATATTTCAGATTGAAGTTATGTTTTTTTCAGTTGGAGCTCTGAGAGTCTGTGAAAGTTAAAATTTTTACAGCAAGCACTGTGGTTTAGATTGTGTTCCCAGTGACATAACTAGTTAAATGTAAACCAGATGTGCTTTGAAGTTTACTTCCAGGAATGTACAGTGAACTGTTTCAGTTCCTGGTTCCATGACATTTATAACATAAAAACATTGTATTTAAAGGAAAACTAAATAGTTGATATTTGTAGTTGTCACTGCATGTATTTATAGGTTTTGAATTCATCATTGCACAAGTTAAAGTAATGATTTCTAAAGATTATGGCATTGACATTTTTCTTTTGGGGGTAGGTTTTTCACAAATGAAATTAATTAAATAGGGTATACCTTCAGATTGGTTGTCTGCTTCCTGTATGGTTATCTAGTTAACTTTTTTATGTTGTCTTTTTATGAAACAATTTCAATATTATAGAATGTTTTCATTACAAATCTGTGCTACATTTGTAAAACATGCTCTTATATTTTTAAGCTTTTTTCATCACAAACAATCTGAAAACAAAATATATTTCACATTTCCTTAAATAATTTCTATTAGTACCAGGGTGGTTGTTTAAATTTTTCAAGTAGCAGTACCTGTTTTCTGCACTGACTTTTAAATTTGCATTTCAAGCCCACTGACTTGAAAATCAACTGTAGAGCCTGCCCATCCGGGATCAGTTCAGTGTATATTTGAATTGAGACTTTCAAGAGTAAGCATTAAATTTTTCTAGTTACATGTTTGCATATTTTCTTCAATATACAAAGGTGTTTTATATGAAATTCAAATTAATGTTAAGTGGGAAAAGAGTTCTGGTGAACTCAGAAACTCCACTGTTAAGTCCATCTTGAGGTATATTGACCAGTTTCAGATAATTAACCAAGTAGAGAAAGCATCTGTGTGGCCTTATTTAAACTGTGTGGTTTAATTTATATTAGAAGTGTTCTTGATATTGTCTCTTGTATGTTAGCTCAACCTTATATTTCTGTTCTGCTAACTCAAGTGTTAAATTATTTAACTTTATAAGCTTGAAAATTTCTTTAGTTACGCCTTGAGAACATAAGCATACTGTGATTCTAGTTGCTTCTGGCCACCAACAGGAATTACTTAGATTTTGGGTATATGGGTTGCTTTAAAAAGTAAATGTAAGTAATAATTATAAAGGTCTACTTGAATGTATTTACTTATAGTTCATCAAGTTCTTCTCATTTTTTCCTGCTGAGGATTGGCCCAGGGCATAAGGCATGCTAAGCCTTTGTCCTTCCACTAAGCAACACCCCAGCCCTAGTTTTTCTAATTTTATTTTACCAAAATTACATGTGTCCAAAAAATGCACCAGACTAAACATGTAAATATGAAAGGCAAAATAAAGAGGAAGGTGGATAGGAGCTAGAGAAGAATTCTGTACCTGGTAAGAAAGTTTCAGTCTTTATTTTCTGATTTATATCTGGGGGGGTTGAAATTAAAGCCAGCATTGTTATGTTTTGCCTTCAAAGCCTCGTGGGACCATAAGTGAAAGAAACAATCAACCTTTGTGCACAGCTTGTTGCACCTGGAATTACATCCCATCACAGGGGAAAACTAAGCCAACTTATATACTGAACCTTTTCCAAATAGGCTGTTCCCTGTAGTCGTCCTGAGTCCCCACTCATGTAGATGTGTATCGACGATGTAAAATACATGTCTCCATTTCCCACTCACTTTATGCCTTGTAGATCCATATTAAAATTACAAGAGCCAAGTTTACCAGACATTCTGGCATAGCACAGCTTGTTGGAATAATATTTTCCAGAAATGCATGGCAGTTCTAACAGAATCTTTTCCTTCTGGATTGTAGATATAAATGAATGTGAAAGCAACCCATGTGTCAATGGAGCCTGCAGGAACAACCTTGGATCTTTCAACTGTGAATGCTCGCCTGGCAGCAAACTCAGCTCCACAGGATTGATCTGTATTGGTGAGATTCACACACTGTCCTGATGTTTCAGTTTCTCTGTAAAGATAAACACACCTCAGGCCTTTCTGGAATAAAAACAGAACATGAGAGGAGTAGAGTTTAATAGCATAAACTAGGCAGCCTTTTAAATTGCGTTAGATTCTGGAAAGTATTCTTTTAATGTAAGTGGATATATTATTCTGTAAGTTATAAGCATTTCCATAACAAACATATATATATATAGATATATATATATAGATATATATAAAACTGCTTTAGGCATCAATACAATCAAATTCCTATTGCAGACTTTTTATAAACAACCATTTGTCATAAACAAAAATGTGATGGAATTTGGGTTCAGTTAACAGGACAAGAATTTGAAGATTTTAAACTTTAAACACATAGAGGGAATTTATTATTTTTTCCTTTCCTTTCTTAATTACAAATTTATGGTCTCTAAGGAAGAGAAATGTTTTCTTGCCTTTGGAAATCTCTAGGAGATTCTAAACCTTCTAAACTAACATCTTTTAGTATGCCTTAAAAGCTCAGTTCTTTTTTCACTAGTACATATTAACTGTACAAAGAGACTCATTGTGATGTGTCCATACACACATACATATAATGTGCTTTGATCTAATTCGCCTCTTGTATAACTCTTTCTTATTGACTCCCCCCCTTTTTTTACAGTATTTAATGAGTTTCATTCTTCTATTTTTGTACATGCATATAAAGTACTCTAATCATATTCACCATTCACCCTCTCCTTTTGCTCCTACTTCCCACTGGCTGCCTTCCCTCAAACAGCCCCTCTTTCACACTCATGTCATTTTTTATGTCTCAACTCAGTTCTGGATAATGAGATAGGATGTATGCAAAGCAAAATAGTCTGATCTATGACTATAAGGAAAAATTCAACATGTGTAAGGGAAAACAGCTGTCCCAGTAACTCTTCTGTGGTTCTAGTGCCAGTGGCTACATCTATTAAGCACGCCACAGTTCATATCACTCACTAGCATCCACCTTTAAAGTGAACTAAATATATGTTCCAAATAGTAACAAAGATATTTCACCTTCACATAGTGCTAAATAAACTGGCAGGTTTTTGTTTGTCTATTATTGAGCCAAAACAAACTTTCAATTTAATATTTGCCAATGATAGGATTATTTTCGGCATTGTATCTGATTATATTTATAACCATATGTAGTTGTATGCTACAGTACCTATTTGTTACATGACTAGAAATGACCAAGACTAAAATTATCAATGAAAATTTCTTTGGAAACTCCAACTCTTCCTTTCCCAGGGAGGTACAGCTGCTGGAATTTGAGTCTCGCTTAGTTCTCCATATTAGGAATACACTGCTTTCTGCCTAGGGCAGTACTTTTTTTTTTTTAATAGAATTCCAGGTGTTGAGGGGGGGGCATGGGTTGGATCTATAAAGCAGAAATATTTTTGCTAAGGCACAATTTCCAACTGAGATGGAGTCATTTTATTATGCAAAGGAAATGAACTCAGCATTAGTCAATTAGTGTCTCAGAAAGCTAAATCTGTGTGCCACTTGAGCATCAAAGATATGTTAGTTTTCACTTCATCATATAGACTTCTACTACTTTGGCCTTTTCTCCATATAGTTACTAATAAAACAAAGATTTTTATTCCCAAGTCATTATGTCATTCTTCCAATTGCCAACAACTAAACACCACCATATTTTTCCTAGCCATTGTGATACATGTTTTCATTCATCCCAGCTTACAACTACTCAGAAAGAAATTTACCTAATATTTTAAAATTTTGGATATCATTTTTCTCTGTTGTTTTCATTAAAAAGATAATTCTAGTAGAAAAATCAAAAGTCTGAAATACTCATAGAAACAACATGAACATATTTTTAATAGGATTATCAGTGGTTCTAATACTAGAACAGTAAACTTGATAAATCTTTGTACTGCTTTACTTTAAGGGTTCAGTGTAATTCAGACCCATATCCTTCTTTGGCTTGGGCCTGCACTCTTCCCTCAGGTGGCACAGACATGAGAAGAACAGTGATTTCCCTGCCGTCACATCCTATGATCTATTCTTAGTCCGCACCTTAGACTTTATTAGCAGTGTTGTTCAATCCTTCACCCACTCTTTTCTCAAAAAGTTTTTCCTTGAGTACTCCCAAGCACAGCTATCTTCTTATCCTTCTACTTTTCTGGCCCATTTTTTTCCATTTCCTTTGCTGAGTCTTTCTTTATCCTCCTACCCTCCAACCTTAAGTATTCTACCTGTCAGTCCATGTATCTCTGCTTCTCTGTGTACTCATCCTTGGATGAGCTCTATAATCACTTTCAAATTTATGACTTCACCTTGAACCTCTCCACTAATTTCAGACTTGTCTTCAGTTGTCTCCACTTGGATGTCTCATAGACATCTCAAAGTAATTTGTCTAAAACTAAATTTCTGTCTTCTGGCTTGAATGTGTGTTTCCTAGAAACACTTTCACATTAGCAAATGCAAACCCCATTCTTCCAGTTGTTACTCCCCAAATCCTTGGCCTTGTCCTCTATGCCTTCTTCCCAAACCATACAGTGAATCCATCAGTAAAACCTATTGATGACTACACTTCAAGTTTATCCATATTTCAGCTATTTCTTACCAACCCCCATTCCAAGTCTCCATTATTTCTCTTCTTGCTTAATATCATACCCACCAACTTACCTTTTTTCCCCATATTTGCCACCCTGCAGTCTACTTTCCATATAACCACAACATAATTCTTTTAAAACTTAAGTGAGCAGATGTCTTTCCTTGTCTGGAAACCCTGGCTGTAAACCACTTGGCTTATCCATTCACTCAAAGCAAGAGCTAGAATCCTACCAAAGCCTGTGTTGCCCTCGTGAATTCATTCCTGCTGTGTCTTTGTCTCCCACTGCTTTGCCTCTGGCCCTCTCAGTTGAGCCACACTGACCTACTTCTTGCTCCTACATGTTCAGCATGCACCTATCCAAAGTCCACTGTACTTGACCTCTGTGACTAGAGTGCTCCTCACCCAGGATTGTTCTCTTTCTGTTTCTATTCTAATATCACATCATAAGCCAGGACTTCTGTAATCATCCTGGATAAAATAAGTCTCTCTTCATCACACCCTCAAGGTGTTAACTCCACTTTATCTCTTTTTTTTCTCAGAGTCTTTAAGTAATCCCTGGCCAGATGTCTATGTTTGTATATTGTGTGTGTGTGTGTGTGTGTGTGTGTGTGTATGTGTGTGTGTATACATGCATGCACGCATGTTTATATATACAAAAATCAGAGAGAAGCTGAGAGGGGATGGTTATAAAGGGATTGTAATTTTTAAGTGCTGGTGCAATACTAACCTAAAAGAGCATGGTTTTATGGAGTGAAGGCCTAGAATCAAACTTCAAAGGTTGGACTCTTGAGGTTAACACAGCAGTAGCTGATTGACCTTAGGTAAACTAGTTGATTTTCATGTGTCTCTGTTTTCTCATCTGAAAATTGTACACATCTCACAGGGTCATTTTAATGAATAAATAAATAGGTGGGAAGCCTTTAGAATGGTGCCTGTCACTAGCTTAGTAGTCAATATTAGCAATTCCTGTTACAGTTTATCTTACTTTAAATGACCAAAGCCAGCGTGATAAATCAGTAGGTAGTTTGGGTCATAAAAAGACCAACTAAATTCACAAGTCTTACATGAGTTTCTGTTTCTTCTGTGCTATGGCTTGTTCAGGTGCAACCTGCAAAAAGCCTGCAGTTTGCAACCTGACGCAAATGGTGATGTCCATATGTATACAGTTTTACACAAACCGAACATTCCAGCCAGAGGTAAAAGCAAAGTGACTGTCCAGCTCTCCCACACCCTTGCCCTGTAAATTTGTACCCTGTCAAGGAAAGTGTTGTTGCTTTCTTTTAATCTCTGTCTCAGAGGGCTTAGGCTGTAACAACTTCCCCTTTTTTTGCTGCTGTGCTCTGTAGGGAATCAGAAATCACTACTTCTCCCTTCAGAGGCCTACCAGCTTCATCAGTTCCTTTTCTGGGTTTGTGGAACTTATTTTTTTTGTTTTCACTGTTGAAATAAATTCTACAGGAATACACCTTTTTGTTTTTTGAGCTGTGTGCCACAATATGATATGAAGGTTTTGTTAATTGTGTTTTTCATATTACATGCATAAGAATCACCCAAGGAGCCTGTCAACATGCAGATTTCAGGACTGCACGCTCTTACACACTTAACTAAGAACTACAATTTTGCAAAGAAAACGTCACATGTAATTTGTATAACCAATTAGTAATTTTCCATGGATTGGATCCATTATCACTGCTTTAAAATCGGTTACTTAAGTGGGGAGCCAGTGGCTAATGCCTATACTCCTAGCTGAGATTGGGGATTTGTGGTTCTAGGCCAACTGAAGCAAAAAGTTTGGAAGACCCTATCTCAATACACGGTGGTTCATTCCTGTCACCCCAGCAGCCTGAGCAAGAAGCAAGTCTCTTATCTTAAAAATAATCATGGGGGTTAGCGGAGTGGCTCAAGTGGTACGAGTACCTGCCTAGCAAGTGTGAGGCCCTGAGTTCAAATTCCATTACCACCCAAATAAAAAAGCATTAGGGAAAAGAGGCTAGAGACGTGACTCAAGGAGTAGAGTACCTGCCAACAAACATGGAACCCTGAGTTCTATCCCCAGTGTCACCAAAATAAATAAATTAATTCAATAAAATAATGTAGTATAATAAATAATATAATCAGTTTTTTAAACATCACTTATTGTTTGTTCATTTGAAAAACTATTATGCCACCAAAAGATTTACAAGCTGCTCATTATTCCTCTTAATGCACATGAAGTAAAAATTTAGAAGTATATCGTATTTTCCGGGACATTCTACTGTTTAAAAGGAGTAAATTAAATTTGCTGTGGAGACATACTTGAAAACATTGGAAGTGTTACCTCTAAATGGTCAGATTACAGGTCATTTTTATATCTTCTTTTTATTTTTCCGTTTCCATAAGCATGTATTACTTTTTGAACTAAAGATGAATCTGTGTATATATGTATGCATAGAAAAATGTCTGAAAGAAAAATGCATGAGGAATTAACCCCAGAGATGTCTGAGTGGTGGTTTTATAGGTTATTTTATTTTCTTCTTTGTTTTGTAGAGTTTTTTTTCTTCCAAATTATTCATCAAATAATTGTCTTCAACTGAGAAAATACTGGCTTCTGTAAAACAGAGCATAGATTAGCTGTGGCCTGTTTGCTGGGGAAATTTGGGAGAAAATAAAACTGAGGGACTTTATTTGGTAAAATCTTAACTATCACAGCATTTATCACAAACAATAAATCTTATGAATATTTTCCATGCATGTAATGGTATTATTATGGTAACACACCTTGTTTCTAAATACCAGCATGAAATCTTGGGCAATGATGTCTCCTCCTCTGTAGAATATCAGGAGATATAAATCTGTTGATTGTCATATCACATGAGGATGTGTATGTGGTATAATATTTGATTTATGTGAATTAATACACCATTCTTAAATACGTGTACATTTAAGTGTGTTCAAAGGAGTATGCTGTTAAAACTTTTACAAAATTATTCTCTCTTGTTTTTTAATTCTGTAACAAATGTCTTTGGAATACACAGAGGAATTTCATTTTCTTCAGAGATAAGAGCTTGCCTACCTTTCTTATTCCTTTTCAGACAGCCTGAAAGGGACGTGTTGGCTCAACATCCAGGATAACCGCTGTGAGGTGAACATTAACGGAGCCACCCTGAAATCTGAGTGCTGTGCTACACTGGGAGCTGCCTGGGGAAGCCCCTGTGAGCGCTGTGACCTGGGTAAGTGCCATGCCCCATGTCTGGGGCCTTCTGGGCTGCTCATCTGACAGCTGCTTGGTCCCTCAATGAGAGTTCTTCTCAGCATGCATTCCCTCAGCGACAAAGACCTTAAGCTCATCGATCTCCAAAAATCCTGTCCTTCCCAGCTGAACTTACTCCTCCTGAAATGTTTGTGTTTGATTTTTCCTTTTGCTATAAGCAGGTCTTCTGAACATTTTACACAACAAGGCAGTTAGCTCAAATCTAGCTGCTAAGCAAGCTGTCTGTCTGTATCCTCCAGGGTCCTCCTTTGCATTTACCCCAGTAGGACACGGTGATTCCTTCCCTTGAGTCTTTGTTTATTTGTAATTCAGTTGTCCATATGAGAGCAAAAAAGAATTGCAGGAAAAATCCCAATATAACTCAACAGTGATAGAATGACTACAACAAGTCATGTAATTTTCTGAATTGAGGGGTCAGCTAGAGTCCTCAGCCTCTAAAACCCTGCCCACAATTTATAATTCCGTTACACTGTTTCTAGATCTTAAGACGGATGTCTTGTCTTTGCAATGAAGCAAAAAATGTGTCCTGTTTTTGGTACAGATGCAGCTTGCCAGAGAGGATTTGCCAGGATTAAGGGTGTTACTTGTGAAGGTGAGTATATTCTTGGATGATGTTGTGTCTTTAGAGCAGAATATAAGATTAGTACTCACTCACAAACTTTGGAGCTTTTCATTATTTCAAAACCTTGAAATTTCAATTAAAATACTAACCAACAAATTCTTTAGCATAATTTGCTTAGGAAACAGCTTAGAGTTTCTTATTTCTCCCTTTTATACAGTTAGGGAAACCTTTTAAAGATTTCGCCAGCCTTCAAGGCACAGAACAGCTGGCAGAGGAGCATGTCTGGGCATTTTATAGACAGGCAAGTCCGCAGTCGTTTTCACAGCTGGGGCTGAGTTGTGAAATATTTTTATTGAACTCAAGTAATAGTACACATTCTATTGCAGATTGGATGTGCTGTACAGGAAGTGAGACTACACCTGCCTTTTCTATTTGTAACATCCTTGTCCCTCTGCTCGCCCTACTTCCCTGCAGATGTTAATGAGTGTGAGGTGTTTCCTGGCGTTTGTCCAAATGGACGCTGTGTCAACAGCAAAGGATCTTTTCACTGTGAGTGCTCTGAAGGCCTTACTTTGGATGGGACTGGCCGTGTGTGTTTGGGTAAGTTTCACACCCTCATGTGTTTTATGCATGGAACCAGCCATCAACTTTCTTGTCCTTTGGACAGTGGCCAGTCCAAAACCACTGAGTCTCTACTCAGAAAATCCAGCTTGAAATTTTGGAGGAAAAAGACACCTTAGGGGTGAAATCACCTGAGGATATTTTAAAAGCAAATGCACTTAAGTAAAAGAGGTTACGGAAAGTTAGTACCACCCCAAACCTATCTTTTAAGTTTAGTTTTTTAATCAGATACTGGAGGCAAGTTCAGTTTTTCACCTGAGTTGGTAGGATGAGAAAACTATGCACATAGTGAATTGAATACAGAAGAAAATTGGGAAACTCGGACTTGAAAAGTTGGCATCGACCAGCTCATTGCTGCGGTACCCTTTGGACTTCTCCAGTTTGGGACAAAATTAGGTTGTTTCTATTCGAAATCATTGACTGATCCTGGGCCTTCCTTTACCATTTGTAGACTTTAAGTTTTCTTAAAGTTTTATTTTCTAAATGTCTAAAGTGAGGAATCTCTTTTTCAACACTAAACTACAGGATGATGATTTGTTCTTATTCTTTATCCTTTTTTGACTGAACTGGAATTTAATGATGGAAAAGGGTACTTCTATTAGTTTCTTATTGTATGCAAATAAGTTTTTCATTTAAAGAGATTTTTTTCCAATAAGGTGTGGAATAGGGTTTTTTTGTTTGAAAAAAAATGTTTACATAGGTTTGTATTTGAAATTTAAAAGGGTAGATAGGTATTATTCAACATTTTTTAAAGTATTTAAACTTATCAGTGATTTTTTTTTAGTAATTAGTAAAACAAGTCTGTAATACCACACAATTTAATTCCTACAATAAGCATAAATTACATTTTAAGTTAATTTTGGCAGTATATTTAAATTTGGATAGAAAGCATGACTATAAATTCAAGTGAAATTGTTTAGAAGACATTATATACAAAGTATAAAAATAAAAAATTATTTTCAGGTTTTTAAATATTTTAAATTGTCTTAAAATTGGCTTCAATGTTCAGAAAAAATAAAGTATCTCGAGAAAAATGAAATGAAAGCATCAGAAAAGTCAATGATAAAAGCGAGAGCACACAAGGGAGGGGTGAGGATAGGTAAGACACCTAAAAAATTAGCTGGCATTTGTTGCCCTTAATGCAGAGAAACTAAAGCAGATACCTTAAAAGCAACTGAGGCCAATAGGAAAAGGGGACCAGGAACTAGAGAAAAGGTGAGATCAAAAAGAATTAACCTAGAATGTAACACACACGCACAGGAAATCAATGTGAGTCAATGCCCTGTATAGCTATCCTTATCTCAACCAGCAAAAACCCTTGTTCCTTCCTATTATTGCTTATACTCTCTCTACAACAAAATTAGAAATAAGGGCGAAATAGTTTCTGCTGGGTATTGAGGGGGGGACAGGGAGGAGGCGGAGTGGGTGGTAAGGGAGGGGGTGGGGGTGGGGGGGAGAAATGAACCAAGCCTTGTATGCACATATAAACAATAAAATTTAAAAAAATGATTAATGAAATCAAGTTGCCTTTACTAACCAAAGGATATAATAAATGATACATATCAATTGCAAATTATCTGTCAGCAAAATCAATTTCTAATAACATCACTCAAAATCAAAGCCTTCATAATATTTTTAAATGATATATTGGATTCTTCATTCTTATACTTAGTTAAATGTTTTTGTCACTACTCAAATTTATGCTACATTGATTCATTCTATCTGAAGATGTGAAAATGTTTCAAGAAGACATTGACAAATGAAAGTGTAAAATATTCTGAGAACAAAAGTAGTTATACATTGCTCTAATAGAACTTCATGTACATCAGAGATCTCAAATGCTCACAGCAACCAGGTAGGTAATATAAATGAGTGAAGTGACACTGGGGAGAAGTGGGGAATACAGCAAACTTCAGAGCACAAAGGTTCCCAGATCGATATTTAAATTTCTGTGCAAGCTACAGTGTTTACAGGTCTTATGTGACCCATGTGCTAATTGTTTTGATTCTTGATGTAAAATAAATATTGATATAAATCTCCATAATAAAGACATGGGATTACTCTTCTAGGCTATCATAATTTTTACAGACTTAGTTCAAATATCTTTGTGCCCCCAATTTATCCCAGAATAACTTCTTGAGCAAATTACTTCTGTGACCTTAGAAACAGAGGGAATCAGGCCAGAGTTCTCAGTCCACCCATACTTACCCTTCTATTGAAGATCCTTACATCCCTAGTGCCAGTGTTGGATGGAGCTGGCCGCAACTGATAACTCTTGGGAACCTTGTGACAATGATCTCATCGGGTACTGTCACACTTCACACTGCAGGATGTGACTTTACTTGGTGTTTGTGTAGCTCTATAAGGCAGAGCTGCCTACTGTGATTAACTACATTCTGTCTACTAAATCAAAATGAAAATTTGCTATAGTTACTATTTTTATGAAAATAGAACTTTTTAATTACAACACTTGGAAGTGCAGGTAACTCAGTTACAGACAGTTGTGAAAGTGGATGATGCCTTTGGTTAAGAATTTGGTAGAATCAGTATTGACAGTAACTAACCTAATGAAGTTATTTACTTGTTTAAGTTTACATTTTCATCAGGGATCTCTCTCCCTTTGCTCAGTAGTTCCCAAGTTCAAAAAAGATATATTTTAATGGTTGTACCAAATTGCCAATAGATTGCAAGTGACGGTATCCTGTTGATGACTAGTTTCTGACATGGCTACTTAAAAGCCATTTTAGGAAATTTGGTGAATAAGAAGAATCTGTCATTAAAATTATCTTACCCTTTCTGATGAGAAAAATACAAAGTAATCATCATAGATTGTAACATGAAAAAGTCATGCCTCTAGGAGACCTTTACTCCTTCAAAGTTTCTTGTGCAAATTAAGTAATGCTGAAGAGGAACCCACTTTTGCACTTCTTAAAGGACTTACTATTATGGAGTCCATTCCAGGAGGTCAGGGACTGTGTGTCTCATTATCCAGTGAATCTCTAGGGCCCGTCATTATGCTGGTGCTAAACAGACACTCAGTGTATGAATGTTCAATGAATATTTCAACTATTTTCAAACTGCAACTCCACTCTCCATGTAGATGTCCGCATGGAGCAGTGCTACTTGAAGTGGGATGAAGATGAGTGCATCCACCCTGTTCCTGGCAAGTTCCGCATGGATGCCTGCTGCTGTGCCGTTGGGGCAGCTTGGGGCACTGAGTGTGAAGAATGTCCCAAACCTGGTACCAAGGAGTATGAGACTCTGTGCCCCCGAGGACCTGGCTTTGCTAACAGACGGGATGTTCTCACTGGACGGCCATTCTACAAAGGTAACTGCCAGCAACGCCCTGGTCTCTCTACACCCACTGTGGTCTACGAGAATTGATTTTTCTTTAAGCACATATTTGTGGGCAATCATGTAGTCTAAGAGTAAAAATTACCCTTAGAAAATAGTACTGAAGTACAGCTAGAGCTAAAGGAACCAGTGCTCTTTATTTATGACAAAGAATCTGTTTCACAAGGGAATCTTTTCATTTGGCATTTCAAAATTTGATAGCTCTCCTGTTTAATTGGGTATGTTATTTTTCATTATGATCAATTTTTAGCTTAAGGTGATAGACCTACTCATTTTTATCAACCAGCTCCACATCCCAACTTTGTTCCGCTTTTAGATATCAATGAATGCAAAGCCTTTCCTGGAATGTGCACCTATGGGAAGTGCAGAAATACAATTGGAAGCTTCAAGTGTCGTTGCAATAGTGGCTTTGCACTGGACATGGAGGAAAGAAACTGCACAGGTGAGATTGTTCTTCTGTGTTATTTGGTAAACTTTAACTCTCTTTCCTTTGCTGTTTGAATATACTGCCTTCAAAGCCCATCTTATCTGCTGGGCAATGATGACTCACGCCTGTAATCCTAGCTACTCAAGAGGCAGAGATCAGGACAATCACAGTTCGAAGCCAGCCCAGGCAAACAGTTTATGAGAGCCTATCTCAAAAATATCCAGTGCAAAACAGGGCTGGCAGAGTGGCTTAAATGGTAGAGCACCTGCCTAGCAAGCGTAAGGCACTGAGTTTAAGCCTCAGGACCACAAAAAAAAGTCCATCTTCTCACTAAGAACATGTAACTTTTTATAGTTCTTCTTAAACTTAAACCAGCTCTCCAAATAGTTTGTAAGAGATTTTCAAAATAGCACAAAAAATACTATTTGCTTAACATATAGGAATGACATAAAAGATGATTTGCAAAATATATGAGGACTAAAGAATACAGCCACTAAATCCATGACAGTTTTATAAACTTCAATAGTACATTATGAAAAGTTTTTAAGTTTATAACAGGGTTGTTGTGACTTCTCCTTATTGTGGAGCAGTACTCTTTACATTCCCTTTAGCTTTCATGAAACTGCAAATTTTTCTATTAAATAACATAGTAAATTATTCCAAATGCTTGAACTGTATCTACAAGATCTTATCTTCAGAACTCTTATTTATATTCTCCTTGAAATTTTCCCTCCCTCCAGCTATCATTCTGTTTTCCTTCTTACCCCTCTCTAACCAGCCATTATTCTGCAATTTTGACTTTTCTCATCCTATTCAAACACATGCATATCCTAAGAAACACCTTTGAAAAGTTAAGAAAATCTTTTTCTTGGTACATATTCTCTTTACCTTCTCTTCTTGAGCTGAACAGAGAAGGGTCTGACTGTGGATAAGGTTCTCTCTGCTGAGGTACTACCTGAAGAAGGCCTTCTGCCACAATGTTCCCCAAAGCTGAGAGGCAAGGGATGGAGTTCCTGGCCAATATATCACAGTATTTGCCACGTTGTGGACTCCCTCAATCCATTGGGCTTCCACAACCGAATCCTTCATTTTTACAACCAATTAGAGTCTTCATCCTTAAGTAGATCTTAGCTATGTATCTAAAACAAACAAACAGAAAACACTTTGCACTGAGTCAGGAAATCCTGATCCTAGATAAAACAGATGGGGGTTTTTCCAGTTCTAGCCCCACATCTTGTTTTGGTGTGACATAGTGTCTTAAGTACTTTCCTCCAACTATAGAAGAGATATTTGTTAGTAGCAGTGCATTGTTCTGTGATCCAATATGAAATACTGGATCCAATATGAAATAATGGGAAATACTGGCTCCCATCCTTCACTGCACATAAGGCAATCATCTACCCACGCTTGGTGCCCTTGGTAATTGGGTTCATTCTGTCCTGCTCACTTCGTCAGCTTCAGCAAGCAGCCACTCTGAGATGCATCATTCCTAGTCATCTATATACTTTTGTACCTTGCCTCTCCATTTATTTCATATCTTTAAAGTTAGAATTTCCACACAGTCCTCTTAAGACCATTCGAAAGCCACCTTCTCCAAAACACCAACTCTTACCAGAGTGTGATTAACACATATGCAACACTTTTTGAGACATTTCCTATGAGGTGCTATTCTTTGCACTTAACAAATGTGAATTCCCTTTAATACTAAAGGTGGGTTCGACTACAGATAAGAAAAGTTAGGTACAGACAAGTTGAATGATTTTCTCAAAGCCTTAAACCTAGGTGACAGCCTGGGGGTTTACACAGGCATTTAGTTCTGGTCCATTCATTCTACCATGAGAAGCATCCACCACATCACATTAGCCAAAAATTGCCCGTGTTCCCCCAAAGAGCTTATTCTATGTTCTTCTGGCTCTTAACCACCAGTTATCAGATACTGGCACGTAAAAAGTCAGAGCATTTATGCACATATTGTTAGCTGCTTTATTGTATAAATGAGATTTTTTAAAGAAAATACTTATAATTAGAGAAATAAATAAAAGTTGGAAGAATTCAGAGACCAAGACCCTCAAGAGAGCACACAAAAGTTATTCTTAACTAAATCTTATGACAGAAGAACTTCAAATTTAAATACATCAAGAGACGGTGGCAGAAGCAACTTTTTCCATGGCGAAAATAAATTTTTTAAATGAGTTATGTTCTATAAACATATTTTCTAGAGATCTGACTTCTCTGTTGAAAAAAATCCTAGTTAGAGGCATGGGAGATTTCTCAGTAAACTCTTTTTGAGAGTACAGATGCTGCTATCAAGATTCTTATTTTATAGCAAACCAGAATCAAATCATTTTTCCTTTTTTTTTTTTTTAAATTAGATCAGTAAGTGCTTCACATCTGAATGTAATACAAAAACATAAACTGGGACCTACTGCCAGGCCTTGCCATGTATGTCTGCTCCCTGGCTTGAGTTGGTTGGCTTCATTGGCCTCTGAAGCTGCCTGTCTCTTCTGCCAGCCACTCCTGCACAGAGCAGCAGCTCCATCCTCACAAGCACCTACCCTGGGCTAGTGCAGCAGTGCCTCCTGGTCACACTTGGGCATTATCCCATGGACGCACTGCCTCCACATTTGCCACCTGCCTCATTGGGTCCAGATCACAGTTGCTTGGTTCATCCTTCTATCACTATGTCTAAGCCACAAAGAGAAATCCACAATTCCAGAATTCTTAAAGGTAAAGAGGTACCACCTGCCCGTTGGCCATGACAGTTTTGGCAGTTGGGGAAAGGAATGTGCCTAAGGCCTGGTCCCCTTGGACCTGATCTCCTGAAACACATCCCTCTATTTAGCCACTGATTGCCCCATTTCAGTGTGTGGCACCCTCATGTGCAAGGCCACATCCACCTGTCTGGCCTGTAATGCCTTCTCATCTCATTCTGTGTTTTTATTTCTTTCAAACCTGGGGATTAGACATCGACGAGTGCAGGATCTCTCCTGACCTCTGTGGCAGTGGGGTCTGTGTCAATACACCTGGCAGCTTTGAGTGTGAGTGCTTCGAAGGCTACGAAAGTGGTTTCATGATGATGAAGAATTGCATGGGTAAGCATGGGCAGCCCTTCCTGGTCACCCCTAAAACCAGTTTAGCACAGGCTCATTGGCATCTCCTCTCAGAGGGGTGAACAGTATGCTTGTTGGGGTGCCATGGCAAGAGAGAGAAGAGGTTTGAAGTTTAAATGTCACACAGGAAATCTATTCCCACATAACTCTTGGGAGCCCCAACCTCAAGTGCCTTAATGAGACTGGATTCTGTTTATTATAGAATCAGCACAGAAACTATTGAGTTTAATGGATGACCTTATGATGTGACCCCAAGATTTGGGTTTTGTCAATGCTAATCCTGTGATATGTCCCTTATTTGTGTGCTGTTATGAACCTTTAGGGTATTTCCAAACTTTTAGGTCACTGTTTCAGTACCTTAGAGGATTCATCTCACAAAATGGAGTCAGTTACGAGTCTAAGATTTTTTTTCTTGTACATTTGATTAGAGATACATACGCCAGAATAACTGACATCAACGTGTCTTGGGCATATGGCAATATAAAGCAAATATCATCTATCATTACCTCTTGTAAATCTGCTTGTTTCATAGAAGTAAATTTCTCCAGAACTTACTATCATTAAAAGTAGATTTTTTGCAAATTTCTTACTGATAAAATGAGGAGAGCTTAACTCATCTCTGATTAAGCGTATCTCTTGCATTGGGAGTCACACGCTTACCCCAGATAATATTTTCTCCCATGCTGTATGTGTGTATGTTTTTTCCTCAGAGTTCTTTAATGGCTCTCACGTTTTTACCTTTCAGACATTGACGAATGTGAACGTAACCCTCTCCTTTGTAGGGGTGGCACCTGTGTGAACACTGAGGGCAGCTTTCAGTGTGACTGCCCACTGGGACACGAGCTATCACCATCACGCGAGGACTGTGTGGGTGAGTTGTCTCCTCAGCACATAATCCCGGGGGGGACAATGGGTAAAGATTAGGACTCACTTCCTACAACTGTTTTGCTCTGGGGCACATGAAATCTATCTTATTATAAGCTGGACATTTGGATTTCCTCCATCTGGATTCAGGCTGTGTTCACAGGGCACTTCTACCATATATTAATGAGCTGGTATTAATCTGGTTAGCCTCCTCTTCTTTGCAAGCACAATTACTGGTCCCTGTGTGAAGGACTCTGTGCAAGGCCATGTAGTCCCACCCTCCGGGCAGGATGAAGGGGTAAGCTGCTCAGGACTGCTCCCTGGTTGTCCACATGTGCACTGTGCATCCTGTGCCCAACATCTTGCTTATCCACTCAGACAGAGCCTTCCCTATACCCTGTGTCTGCTCACAACTCTACTCATATGTGATATGGTCTCTTCCCTGGCCTTGAGCTCAGTAGGGATGTCAGGGGGGCAGAAGGGCACTAAGGGCTGGTCTTTGAACATTCCATTGTTTTCATAAATGCAAAGACACCCTCAGAGTTCACTGTGTTCCATTGTGCTGGCTTTCAAACTTTGATGTGGCCATAAAATATTTTCTTCATGGGGACTCATTCTTGAAACTCAAAGCAAATAAATCAGATTAAATTACATACTCTATTTTAGAAATAATTTGAGCACACCTCTCCAATACACATGTATTTTCTTACAAGCCATATATATTGCTGTGCTAATATATGAGGTGAATCTTAAGCAATTAAAACAGACATTTTAAAAGGATGAATTAAAAACTTTTAAATTTTTTTTTTACTTTAAGAGTAGTATAAAACCTTTTCCACACTGGTAATTACAGAACATTTATTCATGGTTGGACATATTGTGATATAGTGATTCAGGAATCTGTTCCAAGTTCCATTTATTTTGTTACTTAATTTTCATGGATCTCATAGCTGAAAAAGTACCCCCTAAAGGTACAATGTATAATATAAAGTATATTTCTATACAACATAAAATACATATTTATTGATCATAAGCATAAGTCCATATTGCATACTCTTCTTGGTAATTTTGAGAAGCCAGAATGACTTTCCTGTTACATCTGATTACTGTCTGTTGTCATTGTTTTTAACTGATACTGTGTCCGACAAGTAGCTTGCAAAAAAGCAGTGGGTCACTGTACCATTTTCTTGCTGTTCTTTTGTGATTGCAATGTTAGTACTAATTTATTCCACATCTCTTTGCCTAAGTTTTTTAAGGCGCCTGCCCTTTTTATGAGGGTTACTTTATTTTAAAATAAACAATATAATCTGTCGATCTACATATCCAGACACATGATGATAACAAATAAACAAGTGTAGGTCTTACTGTCATGCCTCTGTTTTCTGGAACCAGCATCTTCCCTGAAGATAGTTTAAGCAGACAACATTTGACCAGCTAATGAAGACCAGGCAAGCATGTCACAGTAAATTCACAAATTAGATAGTACTAAGCTTCATTTCTGGCATGTGCTGTATTTGTGTGGTCTAATGGTAATTACTAATCACATATGGCTGTGTAATTTTCATGAAAATTAAATAACAGTAAAATTTCCATAGTTAACACTATCCCTGTTTTGAGGACTCAGTAGCACCTGTGGCTATATATTAGCCAGCATAGCTAGAGAACAGCTCCATAATTGTAGAAATTCTACTATATAGCTATATTGTAGTTAGAAATAAATAGATGTAGAGATTCCAGCATTTTCTTAAAACACCCTAGATATCTTACTTCCCCTGAAGTACACACACCCCTTTGGAGAACTTTGCTCCAGTGAATACCTTTCTTGGTGGTTTTAGTGGTTTGGCTTGTACATAAAGCATCAATTCTGTTTATCTTTTGTAGATATTAACGAGTGCTCCTTGAGTGACAATCTCTGTAGGAATGGAAAATGTGTGAACATGATTGGAACCTATCAGTGTTCTTGCAATCCTGGATACCAGGCCACGCCAGACCGCCAGGGCTGTACAGGTGAGGGGACCAAGCAGGTCTATAACTCATAGCTCTCATATCATCTAAAAAAATTTTGGCAGTCAATATCTGTGAAAGTCTATGGGATTTCTTTGTCCTAAAAATGAATCTAAGAATGGGGACAGAATTCCAGGGTGCCACAGTCTGTAGGTTTTCCAGGGAAGTCATTGGTCTTATTGTAGAAAATGCTCTGAATGCCATAGTTACTGTATTTCTGAGTTCTTTAATCTTCAAGTACTAAAGATCAATGGAATGCTATCTAAAAGGAAGTGAAAAAGAGCTAAGAAAGATTAATGGAAGACTAGTGCTAAGCCATTACAAATAGTAGGGAGAAAAATCTAAAGTTACTTATATCTGTTTAAAAAGGAGAAAAAATTTAAGGAAGTAGACCTGGCACAGAATATATTTGCAGTGTTGTTTTCACAGATATTGATGAGTGTATGATAATGAATGGCGGCTGTGACACCCAGTGCACCAATTCAGAAGGAAGCTACGAATGCAGCTGCAGTGAAGGTTATGCCCTGATGCCAGATGGGAGATCCTGTGCAGGTACAGAAAAGAAAACACACAGAAATAATTTGATCTTACAAATGTGGCATGAGAGATTGTAGAATAGAACTGAATGGAGAAAATATATTTGAGACTGGTGAAAGACATCTTGTTTATTTGGTTTTCTTTGATATTAACTTTGTGTCACCAGATATTGATGAATGTGAAAACAATCCTGATATCTGTGACGGTGGCCAATGTACCAACATTCCTGGAGAGTATCGCTGTCTCTGTTATGATGGCTTCATGGCTTCGATGGACATGAAAACATGCATTGGTGGGTGTCTTAAGCAGGGGACCAATCCTTACTCACACAGATGCACACCCAAATTCACACACACAAACATGAAAAGAGAAAGGGTTTTCCAGTTGTTCCTTTAAAAAGTAGAGCCATTTTACTAAAGCAGTAAGATCTGAAAAAGGAAAACTTATTGGAAAAAAATTCTTAAAGACAAATAGTATATTTTTCTGTAATACTGGTCTTGCAAGTGGATTATATTTTAATATTGAATAATGTGGATTTCAGTCTTCTGCTGTTCGGTTAAAAAATAGCTTTTAAATTACAATGATGAACACATGCTAACCAACATCTTGAAAATGAATTTTCTAGATGTGAATGAGTGTGACTTAAATTCGAACATCTGCATGTTCGGGGAATGTGAGAACACCAAGGGATCCTTCATTTGCCACTGCCAGCTGGGATATTCAGTGAAGAAAGGAACCACGGGATGCACAGGTAGGATTCAAGCTTTGTCCTCTAGGTTTCAGCTTGTTAGGTTCAAAGGTCAATCCAGCATCATCATTCCCTTGCCTCTTTTAGACCATTTCCCACAGCCAGGCTGTGACTGTGTGTGTAATGACTGACCTGAAGCCTATTTGATATATTTGGCTCATCTCTGTTGTACCCACTGCCTGACCACCCACCCCAGACCTGGCTGAGGGTCCAAACACAAAGGAAGGCAATAGGGCAGAATCTGCTGCTGCCAGGCTTCTGGTGGCTCTTGCAGTGGCATTTACTTTTGTAGCCTGACTGCTGCCCCAGCGAAGGCATAAAGAATTACCGAAAGACCTGGACAGATCTCAGTTGTCATGTGCTCTTGCAGTTGAAAAGATTAGTCTTAAGTTCTGTTTAGACACTTTCCCACTCTTCCTTACCCCCATTTTTCTTCCCTTCTTTATTCTTCACTTTTCATTGCTTTCGTCTTCTCTTCTCTTAGCTCAGTTGTCCTTTTCAGGTTTCTCTCTCTACTTTCTTTGTTCACTTTATCTCTTTTCTTTTCTTCAGTAATTGATTTTAACCCTTTGCATACAAGTAGGACCAGAAAGTGCCAAGGTCAAGGTTTGGGCTAGATGCTTCTCAATTCTCAGTATAAGAGCCCTGTATGGTATTTTGCTCCAAGTAGGCAGTGAGGCTTAGGCTGCAAGCAAGCTTTAAGCTTTCCCTCCAGGAAACGGGCAGGTCATGAGAGTGGCTCTAATGATCATGTTGACTCACTAGCAGAGGTGAAAGGAAGCCAGCAGTGTGTGCATGTGTCATTTCAGAAGCTGGAACGTGGAATCAGTAAACTGAACAGAAAGGTGCTCACATTCTAGAAAGCTTTGCAGAACCAAATCTGCAAAATACACACACACAATCATGCATTGCTTTATAATTGGGGTACATTCTGAGAAATGTGTCATTGGGCAATAGACAATAGAGTATGAGGATACAAACTAAGATAACTTTGTTACCAGCTGCATCATTAGGCTATGTCATTTTATGGGACCACTGTCATCCATAGGGTCTGCCATTGACCAGGTTGTTGTTAGGTGGTATGTGGTCCTGTGTGTGACATACAATTGTATATATGTAATATATATATGCACATACACACAATACTGGTAAAAGCATCTGGCCATTCCCTAAGGAATATTAAATATTCTTAAATAAATATAAAAAACAAAAATACACACCTAAATGATAGCTTACAAAAACTCTGTAAGTAAAAATTACAGTTGATTTTTTTAAAAGATAAATCATTATATAACTTTAAAGAGAATGAATAACTACTTTCTCATTGAAAAGTCAGGCTTGTTTTTATCTTCATGAAAACATGTAGAAGGGAATAGCAGAGTCTGTTTTCCTCTTCACGCTTAGACTCTGATGTCCTCTCCATTTTGTTTTGTCTGGGCCTTTGCACTCACACCTGCAGAGACAACCCCTGCGTCAGCTCATTCCTACCAAGAAGGGTCTGATAATTTCTCCTAGGGAAGGGTTTGCTTGGTGTGAGCCATGATCCTCATATCTTATTGGAGTCTAAAAAGTTCAAAACAAAAGTGATGTTAATGTTTTCTCTGTGTTGCTCTGTATTTAACCTTTTACCTTTTTAAAAATATACTTGGAAGTAGAATTAATTAGCTTGTGTTTTATCTCTTTGATATTAACTCTGGTTTCTCAGATGTGGACGAGTGTGAAATTGGTGCCCACAACTGTGACATGCACGCCTCTTGTCTGAACATCCCAGGAAGCTTCAAGTGTAGCTGCAGAGAAGGCTGGGTGGGGAATGGCATCAAATGTATTGGTGAGTTTGCTGAGGAGCGGCATGCATTCCTGAAGGCTCTTCTCTTCTCTGCACAGTTGTTCTCCCACATGCTCTCCACTTTCCATTATCCTCTTGTAACTCAAAGGATGTCTTCTGCCTAAGAGTTTCTGTTAGCCTTAAAGGTCAAATTACAACAGGATACCTTGGCATCTGCTTTTTCATATATTGTGTTCAGTAAAAAAAAGTATTTCACATGCAACCAGTGATCCAAACAGCTGTATGATAGAAAATGACTAATGTTTTTCCACTCTTTTTATAGAGTAATCAGTGAGATTTAAAACCTAGTGACAGCCAGGCATAGTGGTCCACAACTATAGGGAAGCATAAGTAGGAGGATCAAGGTCTAAGGCCAGCCTTGCACAAAAATGTGAGAACCTATCCAAAAAATAAAGTAGAACAGAGGGAGGAGGCTGGGGTGTGGCTCAAGTGGTAAAATGCCTGCCCAGCAAGTGTAAGGCCCTGAGTCCAAACCCCAGTACCACCAAAACCAAAATAAAGTAAATAAAAATAAACACAACAAAGTGAAATAAATGGAGGAAATGGAAAGACTTTCTCACTATGGACTCAAGCCTATAGTTAGCAATTAATATCAGCTCACTGGAAAACAGAATTCTTCTTAGAGACAAATCTGAGTGTTGTTTTGGATTCCAAGAGGCCAGATTTGAAGAAGGGAGAGTGGGGAAGGATGTCTTCCCAGGTCCTCAAGCTGGAGTCTGATTATAAGTCTTCTACGCTGTGTGGCCAGGAATGGATTATACCCTTGGTGTCATTCACAGTGCTGTTTAATAATGCTCAGTGTTTTACACCCCTTGACAATAAAGCATTTTTCCAACTGGTAAGAATTATCCAGGTCAATTTAAAATAGAAAAGCCAGCTGAACTGACCTCCCTGTGATGATTTCTCACTAAAATCTGATAAGCCTGCAGTAAGGATTAAAAACAGCCTTACCATCTCTTACATACTATTAGTGTAAGTTAATTTGAGTATACTTTCCTATCCATCTGTTTTACACCTGTCACATGTTTACAAGCCACTATAGAATGGACATTATCACAGTTGCCAAATAACTTTGCTACGTAACATCCTATGATAGCTTCATTAATTTTATGAGCAACCTACTTCTAGTCTAGCCATCTCTGTAGCATTCATCTTAATAACTTTCCAGCCATGTCCTCATTCCCATTTCTCTGGTTCCTTATGTCTCCTGTTTTCTGTCTTTTAGCGTCCATTTTATCTGTTTCTTTTCCATCTGTCAGTCTGGCCAGCCATTCATTCCAAGACTGCCTGCCTCCAATATAAGAGATATTACAATGTCCAGGAATCTGTGCTCCCACTGTCATTCTAATCCATCCTGTCCCTTCCATCTTCATTCCCCTGCCTAGTCTAAACCAATCAGCAGTCTTGTTCTCTACCTCTATCTCCTCTATTTCTATCTATCTCTTGGTACTAAAAATGAACCCTTATGTGTTTGTTCATTCTCTCTCTGGTCCTCTTGCAACCTGTTCATCACATAGGAACAGAAGGAAACCTAAACCACAGATCTTTTCATAATTAGCATCTTAGGGCAAACCCCAGCTTTCTCTCCATAGCTTACAAGGCCTTACCATATGCCTCTGCTATCTTTGTCACTTCATCTTCCACCACCCTCTGTCTCCTGCCGCTCTGACCTCCTTTAATGTCTTGGTCACAGCAGGTGTTTCTCCTGTATGTCTGTATATGCTATTCTTTCTGCAAGAAATAGCTTTCCCCACTTCTGTTCAGTAAGCTAACTCTTCCTCATTCTTTGGGTTGGAAAATTGATTAAAAATTACCTTCTCACTAGGTCCTTCCTTATTCCTGCAGTCCAGATTCAGTGCCCTTTTTGTTCTATCATTGCCCCTTTGTAATTTCTTTTATGGTGCATATAAAAATATTTTTTCTGTACTTAACATCTGCCTTTTCCTCTTGACTATGGACTGCATGAAGTCAAGAATCATATCCCAGTTTCCTTACCTGTACAAAATCTTGAAAACTCTATGCCAGTTTTCCTGCTCTGAAATTCAGTAGTGTCTTTAAAATTGATCCTTTTTTCAGTGATAAGGGAACCAGCAATAAAATTCAGCCTCAGTAGACATCAGAATGAACTCTAACACTGGTTTTCTTTGTATTCTCAAAACACTTGAATTCATACATTTGGACCACATTTGTGGCATGGACGTTTTGGATTATGGGTCTGAGAGCTTAAGGAGTTGGTGCTGTGGATAAACTAAAAAGCACATTACATTTGGCAGGTTCACATTTAAATTAAGGCATGGCAGAAGCATCCTGGGTGTTTAAATGTTCCATTTTCATGTCTGATCTTTGTTGCTGTATTCCCTTGGCATTCAGATCTGGACGAATGTTCTAATGGAACCCACCAGTGCAGCATCAATGCTCAGTGTGTAAATACCCCAGGCTCATACCGGTGTGCCTGCTCTGAAGGTTTCACTGGAGATGGCTTTACCTGCTCAGGTGAGTGACAGCCTTGAGGTGTGTGCTGATGTGGCTGTCATGGAATACTATGTATACTTATTTGAAGAAAGCTGTAGTTAAAAAAGACTAAAATAACTGCCACTCTTTTTATGCTTGACCTGCAAGTGAATGTGCATCTTTCTCTTACATTGAACACAAAAGCCTGAGTTGATCTTCCAAAATATTAGTGGAAGTTTTAAGATAATGCCATTTATTACTGTCGTGTACTCCTTCATCCTGCTTCATAAGATAATGGTAAAAAAGGAGATTTTGTGTAGATGAGGCCACCTGGATTGAAATCTTGTCTGTGCTGCTTACTGCCAGGGCAATCAATAAATGGAAGATAAGGGGAAAGTATTCATCTTTTTAACATAGGATTATGATCTGTACAATCACTGCTATTTCATGCATTTATTGAAGTTTAAGTAGCTTATCAGGAAGTTTTGAAAGGATTAAGCAAAATGATACAAGTAGAGAACTTAAAACGTTTTCATAATATTAGCTGATATTTAGCTTCTATTTCTTCCACATACCTGAAGGATAAAACATTGTCTCATTATACACATATATAAGACTAGATCATCTTGCTGAACAAAAACAAATTGGTAATTTTCACTTGATAAGGTAAGAGCTTCTCAGTTGAATTTTAGTACACACTTTAATCATTTAAAAATACACTAAATTTTTCCTAATTAATATAAAAATGCAGACTCATCCTTTTCAGATGCCTCTTTCAGAAAAACATGCTCATTTAATTTTATCATTTTCTTTTAAGCCTTGTAAGCATCTTTCCTGGCCATTCTGCACACTGTGGTATCGAGGAAAGAGCATGACTTTGGTGTCAAACACATCTGTAGTCAGAGCAGGGCTCAGCCAACACAACTAGCTCAGCATGACTCTCACAGCTCCCTTGGCTGCTCTCAGCCTCAGGTTTTCCTCCTCTGAACCTCACACAAGACCAATGAACTCAATGAAAAATGCATGGCAGGCAACTGGCACACTGTGTGGCCCTCAATAAACACTGATTTCTGCCCTTTTTTGCTTTATAGGATTAAATAGATCATCTTTAAGGTCTATGAGTAATGCCTGTTTGCATAATTAAGATGGGAATAGTTTTATAAAATTGTAGTGTCTCTAATTTTCTTTAAAGTACTTGGACAAAGGAAGGCATAAATTTGCTTATAATGTTTTCAGATGAATAAGCATCTTCTAACGATTGATTCCAATGTTCTAGGTTATCTCTATGATGTTTTTATAATACTGTCACATCAAATTGGCATTAAAGAAAACTAAGACAAAAGTGAGAGACATCTGCATTAATCATGTCATGATTGATTGTTAGGGTGCAGGCTAAACACCTTGCTATGCTATCAGATTGTTTTCCCTTATTTAGGTGAATGTGATTCATTTGTTTCATGTTAGTGAGCACCACGTCAAGCTGGTAAAATTGATTTAGTTTAGGAGCAAGGAAAAAAATGTGTCATGAAACTTGGAACTTAATAGAGATGTAATTTACTTCTTCCACAGATGTTGATGAGTGTGCAGAAAACGTAAATCTCTGTGAAAACGGTCAGTGCCTGAATGTCCCGGGTGCATATCGCTGCGAGTGTGAGATGGGCTTCACTCCAGCCTCAGACAGCAGATCCTGCCAAGGTGGGTCACCAGCATTCCAACTCATTTTCAAGTTGGATCAACTACAGCAAATGAAACCACAAAAAGGGCTGGAACGGGCTCCACCTGGAAGCAGAATACACAGCACAGGCTACACATATAAAAGTCATTCATTTAAGCGTGGATTATTTTGTGGAATGAATAATGATGAAGACAGCTTTCATCTTCTTATGAAGTTTTCCTGGCCAAGAGCCAATAGTTGGAAGCTTGGCTTATTCTTTTTTTTTTTTAACCATTTTTTTTCCCTTTTTATTATTAAATGAATGACATGTGGCAAAACTATTCAACTTATAAAATCTGATCTACTACCTACCCAAATCACCACTATTTATTATATTTATCACAATCTAAAGTAGCTCGTTTTTGGCATTTGCCTTCATGCATGAGTTTGCTGTCTGTATGTCTGGGGCTGGAAGCCTCATCAGGGGATTCATTAAGAATTTCACCTCTGCTGAAGAGTAATGTCTCCTTCTGAGTTATGACGTCAGCCCCCTTTCCTAGAATTGGGACTTTGTGTCTAGCGTGATATCTTTCCAAGAAAAAGAACTTGGACTTTTCCTTCAAATTAGACTCAATTCCCATTACATATGGTTTGGGCCTTAGAAGTGTTATGTTATAAGGAGTACAATATAAAGGAAAGAAAAAGAGTAAAAACAATCTATATGACGTAGAGCTTAAACAGAAAACTTATAAAAATACTGGAAACTCAGTGAAGTGTGATGGTATGTGCCCATAATCTCAGCACTCAGGAGGCAGAGGCAGGAGAATCACAAGTTCAAGGCCAGCCTAGTCTGCATAGTGGGACCCTGCCTCAAAACAAATAAAAACAAGGAAAAAATAAACTCGGGCTAATTGCTGGGCAAAGGTAACCAAATGAAAACAGATGACAGTCTTTTCTGTTCTAGTACCTAATCACATGAACAGGAATGGCAAATATTAGCATGTACATCACAGACTGTACAAGCTGGGGAGGCTCAAAGTAAAACCTAACTCTGCTCTAACAAGCAAAGTGGCTGTAAAGAAAAATGTGCACCTAAAACACCGTGAGGTTTTCATAAATATCCACCAATATGGATTGAATAAGAGGAAGGGGGCTGAAAAGTAGGCCCATTCGACACTGAGGGTATTCTTGCTTCTACGTTGACCTAGAGTGAGTAGAATCTAATCCATTTTATACAAGATAACTAGACTGTGCTTCATTTTTTTCCCCAGCCCTGACTTCTTCTAAGTTCTGAAGCCAATTAGTAGAAAATATGAGTCAATGTCAATAGGGAATTGCTTGATTTATCATCAACGTCAGCTTGGCAAGGACCTGGACAAGGAGCAAGCAAGCAGTAGCCAAACACTGAGGCCAGCATGAGTTCTTTATACCTAGACAGAATTTCCCTTCCATAAATTTGTTCCTTTAACTGTGGCATAAGCTCTTCCAAAACTTCTTCCCAGACCCTCCCGCCATGTGGCATTGAAGAGTTGCTGCTCACTGTATTCCCTCACTTGCTTGTTTTCTCAGGTCACTACTATGGGGAGAAATCCCTCCCATTGCCAGATCAACTGAGGATGGCACATGAGTAACTTACCCTCACATAGGCACTCTGCTCCACTGAACACCAGCATTTAAGATACCAAAATGGCGATTCTACCTGTTTCTTCTTATTTTTGTGTGTTCTGTCTTCCACAAGTCTCATTCATCCACAGTTTCTATTGAATTTAGGAATTTAATTCCTTGATGACTTCTCATCTCATTATAAATCTAAGCCCCTTTTTCTATAGGGCTGTACATACACATGTATGCCTTCATTTTCATGAATAAGGAACAATAACTTCACATTTGTTAACCTAAATCCTTATGAAAAAGTTCCATAGATTGAATTTCAGATGTCTTCTTTTGGGAGCGGGGGGGCTATTGGGAGTTGAACTTAGGCCTCCTGCTTGCTAGGCAGGTTCTCCACCACTTAAGCTATGACCCTCCCCCACCACCCCTTTTTATGTTGGTTATTTTGGAGATAAGTTCTCACTTTATGCTCCATCAGGCCTCAAATTGCAGTCCTTCCAGTCTAGGATTTACAGGTATTAGTCATTATGCCCAACCTGAATTTCAGATTTTAACAGGGATATTTTAATGAAACGTATGAGAATGTGCTAACACTGAACCATCTTATTATATGGTATTAGAAACAGAATTCTTTCTGTTTTTGTGATAACAGATCAGATTGCAAAGTAGAAAAGAAGCAGTTTAAAAGTTAAACTTAAATAGTTTTAATGATATCATTAATACTTTTAAATTATCATATATTTTTATATTTTAAGTTACCAATCATAAAACATCTACACTAATTTATTAGGATATTGGTTTTGTTTTTAATTTTATCTAACAATTTGACTCCTGTGTTATGTTCGTGGTTTTTAAAATTTTATTTTATTTTTGAATTAGCATACATAAATAATGTGAGGGGATTTCATTTGATAACTTCATACATGTGTACAATGTACTTTGAACAAGTTCATACCATCCATCATATTTATGTTTAACTTTTATATTTTTTATGCCTTAAGTCACCACTTCTTAGTTTAAGTATATTACAACCCTAGACAGTTAAAATATAAGACACAGAGGTCTAAGAGTAAAGCTCAGTGGTAAAGCACATGCATAAGATACACAAAGCCCTGGGCTTGGTCCTCACTACCACAAAAAACATAGGATGCTTATGTAGCAAGAAAATGATAGTTCTTTTATAGCTTAGTTCCATGAATAAACATTAGCTGCTTTCCATTTATACTAGCCAAAGAAAAGGAAAAACTTTTACTGCTTATAAACATCCAGGGAGTTAGAAAACACCATTAGTTTTATACATTAAATGAAAATTTTTAAATGTTTTTATAAACAATAAATTTTTTAAATCTTCAGATATTGATGAATGCTCCTTCCAAAATATTTGTGTCTTTGGAACATGTAATAACTTGCCTGGGATGTTTCACTGTATCTGTGATGATGGTTACGAATTGGACAGAACAGGAGGGAACTGTACAGGTATGGCCACTTGAGGGTTTGATTGTGTTCTCTTACTTGAAATGAATACTCTGTGCGAAATGTAAAAAGCCCTCAAATTTCTGCTTAGTTATCTATGTACTGGACGATGCATTTTTCTCAAAAAGAACATTACATTCTGATACATTTGTTTTTTACTATGAAATTGATCCATTTTTATATAGCCAACTTAAATATCTGATGAAACTAATAAAGCACTTTTGTGTAGCTATGTATATGTGCATATATTTTGATGTATATATGTATATATATAATTTCAGTTAAGCAAATTGTGACAGTTTTTTCTTCCTCAGAATTGTAACATTTATTTAATTGATATTTAACTGTGTTAAATGCCTTTTGGTATACCCGCAACAATTTTAAAAAAATGTCTTGATATAAATCCCACAGGCTTGATCTGTGGAAGCTGTTTTAGATACATAGAGAAATTTAAGTTCTTTTTTCATTGTGCTGACTCCATCCTAATGGTCTTCACTGACTTGAAAAAAATCCACCTAATTGTTTGGGCCAGAAATATGCGTTAAATGAAGTTGTTAACATGGGCATTTTAAATGCTTCTAGATATCGATGAGTGTGCAGATCCCATAAACTGTGTCAATGGGCTGTGTGTCAACACACCTGGTCGCTATGAGTGTAACTGCCCACCTGATTTTCAGCTGAACCCCACTGGCGTGGGTTGTGTTGGTAAGTTAAAACTATGTGAAATGAACAAACAGAATTGTATTGAGTTGAATATTACCAACTCTCTTGGTAATGAACTATAGTAAATGTTTGCTGCAGGTAATTTTAAAAGAAAATAATCCCTTTAAAAACTCTAGATTATTCCAAGTTTATGAATGACAGCTGAAAAGCAACTAGTTGCATTCAGAGGACCATTTTGGGTATACTATCTTCAAAATCAACAAAATATGGAACAGAAATGTGAGTTAGCTATGACTAAATTCTTACTAAAAGAATTCTCACTACAAGAACCTTTTCTTACAAAAAGGTTGTTGATATTTTACTTTCCTGTAAATTCTTTTTTTGAACTTCTTAAAAACATAAAGGGGTCCATTGGACGCAAACGTTAAATGACAATGCTACTTTTATCAAAGGCTAAATATGTGCAAACTATGAGCCAGCAGTTCTCACCTCATTTTATATGCCAAATATATTAATGCACATACCCATATACAGATGTGAATAAGATACTCAGTGTAGTGTTGCTTATGATGATACAGATTCAGAAACAGTGGTTGCAAAGTGAATACATTTTTTCAGAAGAGGCAGTGGGGGACCATGGAGTTCATAGACAGGATTTTTTTTTTTTGAGCTATCATAATTCATTTTTTTTTCTTTTATAGACAGGATTTTCTCAAAGCACATATAATAAGGAAAGGTTATAAAAATGAGGTGTATGAACAAAAACACCATTATTTAAAATTAAAAATGAACATATTAAAAGTATTTTCGCAAGAACACATATTAGAGCTAATAACATTAAGTGTGTTTGGAGGATCAAAGTAAAGTAAGAGGGATGGGAAGAGAGAGTAAGGACAAAAGAGAGAAAAAGGCAGAGAGGAAGGAAGGATGAATAAATTCAGATCTAATACAGGAAGGACCACGAGTTAACTCGCCTCTGCATTCAAGATTCAGCAACAAACACAAAATGAAAAAATGAGAAAAAGATATAAAACAATAAGAAAGCCTAACTGATTCTTTTTTTTTTTATTAATATGTGCATATAAGGCTTGGGTCATTTCACCCCCCCTGCCCCAACCCCCTCAATACACAGCAGAAACTATTTTGCCCTTATTTCTAATTTTGTTGAAGAGAGAGTATAAGCAATAATAGGAAGGAACAAGGGTTTTTGCTGGTTGAGATAAGGATAGCTATACAGGGAGTTGACTCACATTGATTTCCTGTGCGTGGGTGTTACCTTCTAGGTTAATTCTTTTTCATCTACCCTTTTCTCTAGTTCCTGGTCCCCTTTTCCTATTGGCCTCAGTTGCTTTTAAGGTGTCTGCTTTAGTTTCTCTGAGTTAAGGGCAACAAATGCTAGCTAATTTTTTAGGTGCCTTACCTATCCTCACCTCTCCCTTGTGTGCTCTTGCTTTTATCATGTGCTCAAAGTCCAATCCCCTTGTTGTGTTTGCCCTTGATCTAATGTCCACATATGAGAGAGAACATACGATTTTTGGTCTTTTGGGCCAGGCTAACCTCACTCAGAATGATGTTGTCCAATTCCATCCATTTACCAGAGAATGATAACATTTCGTTCTTCTTCATGGCTGCATAAAATTCCATTGTGTCTAGATACCACATTTTCTTAATCCATTCGTCAGTGGTGGGGCATCTTGGCTGTTTCCATAACTTGGCTATTGTGAATAGTGCCGCAATAAACATGGGTGTGCAGGTGCCTCTGAGTAACCTGTGTCACAGTCTTTTGGGTATATCCCCAAGAGTGGTATTGCTGGATCAAATGGTAGATCAATGTCTAGCTTTTTAAGTAGCCTCCAAATTTTTTTCCAGATTGGTTGTACTAGTTTACATTCCCACCAACAGTGTAAGAGGGTTCCTTTGTCCCCACTATTCTAACAGGGGTCAGGTGGAATCTTAGCATGATTTTAATTTGCATTTCCTTTATTGCTACAGATGGTGAGCATTTTTTCATGTGTTTTTTGGCCATTTGAATTTCTTCTTTTGAGAAAGTTCTGTTTAGTTCACTTGCCCATTTCTTTATTGGTTCATTAGTTTGGGGAGAATTTAGTTTTTTAAGTTCCCTGTATATTCTGGTTATCAGTCCTTTGTCTGATGTATAGTTGGCAAATATTTTCTCCCACTCTGTGGGTGTTCTCTTCAGTTTAGAGACCATTTCTTTTGATGAACAGAAGCTTTTTAGCTGTATGAGGTCCCATTTATCTATGCTATCTCTTAGTTGCTGTGCTGCTGGGGTTTCGTTGAGAAAGTTCTTACCTATACCTACTAACTCCAGAGTATTTCCTACTCTTTCCTGTATCAACTTTAGAGTCTGTGGTCTGATATTAAGATCCTTGATCCATTTTGAGTTAATCTTGGTATACGGTGATATACATGAATCTACTTTCAGTTTTTTGCAGACTGCTAACCAGTTTTCCCAGCAGTTTTTGTTGAAGAGGCTGCTATTTCTCCATCGTATATTTTTAGCTCCTTTGTCAAAGACAAGTTGGTTATAGTTGTGTGGCTTCATATCTGGGTCCTCTATTCTGTTCCACTGGTCTTCATGTCTGTTTTTGTGCCAGTACCATGCTATTTTTATTGCTACTGCTTTGTAATATAGTTTGAAGTCAGGTATTGTGATACCTCCTGCATTGTTCTTTTGACTGAGTATTGCCTTGGCTATTCGTGGCCTCTTGTGTTTCCATATAAATTTAACAGTAGATTTTTCAATCTCTTTAATGAATGTCATTGGAATTTTGATGGGAATTGCATTAAACATGTAGATTACTTTTGGGAGTATCGACATTTTTACTATGTTGATTCTACCAATCCATGAGCATGGGAGATCTCTCCACTTTCTATAGTCTTCCTCAATCTCTTTCTTCAGAAGTGTATAGTTTTCCTTATAGAGGTCTTTCACATCTTTTGTTAGGTTTACACCTAGGTATTTGATTTTTTTTCAGGCTATTGTAAATGGAATTATTTTCATGTATTATTTTTCTGTTTGCTCATTATTAGTGTATAGAAATGCTAATGATTTTTCTATGTTGATTTTATATCCTGCTACCTTGCTCTAGCTATTGATGATGTCTAGAAGCTTCTGAGTAGAGTTTTTTGGGTATTTAAGGAATAGGATCATGTCACCTGTAAATAGGGATATTTTGACAGTTTCTTTACCTATTTGTATTCCGTTTATTCCTTCTTCTTGCCTAATTGCTCTGGCTAGGAATTCCAGTACTATGTTGAATAGTAGTGGGGATAGTGGGCTTCCTTGTCTGGTTCCTGATTTTAGAGGGAATGGTTTCAGTTTTTCTCCATTGAGTATAATGCTGGCTGTAAGTTTGTCATATATAGCTTTTATAATGTTGAGGTACTTTCCTTCTATTCCTAGTTTTCTTAGAGCTTTTATCATGAAATGGTGTTGGATCTTATCAAAGGCTTTTTCTGCATCTATTGAGATGATCAAGTGGTTTTTGTCTTTGCTTCTGTTAATGTGGTTTATTACGTTTATCAATATTCGTATGTTGAACCACCCCCGCATCCCTGGGACGAAGCCTACTTGGTCGTGGTGAATAATCTTTTTGATGTGTTGTTGAATTTGGTTTGCCATTATTTTGTTGAGGATTTTTGCATCAATGTTCATTAAGGAGATTGGCCTATAGTTCTCCTTTTTGGAGGTGTCTTTGCCTGGTTTTGGGATAAGTGTAATACTGGCTTCATAAAATGTGTTTGGCAGTTTTCCTTCCCTTTCTATTTCGTGGAACAGTTTAAGGAAGGTTGGTATCAGTTCTTCTTTAAAGGTCTGATAGAACTCAGCAGAGAATCCATCAGGTCTTGGACTTTTCTTTTTGGGGAGACTCTTGATTGCTGCTTCAATTTCATTTTGTGTTATAGGTCTATTCAGGTGATTAATTTCCTCTTGGTTCAGTTTTGGATGATCATATGTATCTAGAAATCTGTCCATTTCTTTAAGATTTTCAAATGTATTTAAATATAGGTTCTCAAAGTAGTCTCTGATGATTTCCTGGACTTCCATGGTGTTCGTTGTTATCTCCCCTTTTGCATTCCTGATTCTACTAATTTGGGTTTTTTCTCTCCTCATTTTAGTCAGGTTTTCCAGGGGTCTATCGATCTTGTTTATTTTTTCAAAGAGCCAACTTTTTGTTTCATTAATTCTTTGTATGGTTTTTTTGGTTTGTATTTCGTTGATTTCAGCTCTTATTTTTATTATTTCTCTCCTTCTGTTTGTTTTGGGATTTGCTTGTTCTTGTTTTTCTAGGAGTTTGAGATGTATCATTAAGTCATTGATTTGGGATCTTTCAGTCTTTTTAATATATGCACTCATGGCTATAAACGTTCCTGTCAGGACTGCCTTAGCTGTGTCCCATAGGTTCCGGTAGGTTGTGTTTTCATTTTCATTGACTTCCAGGAACTTTTTAATTTCCTCTTTTATTTCATCAATGATCCATTCTTCATTAAGTAATGAGTTATTTAGTTTCCAGCTGTTTGCATGTTTTTTGTCTTTACTTTTGTTGTTGAGTTCTACTTTTACTGCATTGTGATCAGATAGTATGCACGGTATAATTTCTATTTTCTTATATTTGCTGAGGCTTGCTTTGTGCCCTAGGATATGATCTATTTTGGAGAAGGTTCCATGGGCTGCTGAGAAGAACGTATATTGTGTAGAAGTTGGATGAAATGTTCTGTAGACATCAACTAGGTCCATTTGATCTTTTGTATATTTTAGATCTAGGATTTCTTTATTGATTTTTTGTTTGGATGACCTATCTATTGATGATATTGGGGTGTTAAAGTCTCCCACAACCACTGTGTTGGAGTTAATATATGCTTTTAGGTCTTTCAGGGTATGTTTGATGAAATTGGGTGCATTGACATTGGGTGCATACAGGTTGATAATTATTGTTTCCTTTTGGTCTATTTCCCCTTTTATTAGTATGGAATGTCCTTCTTTATCTCGTTTGATCAATGTAGGTTTGAAGTCTACTTTGTCTGAGATAAGTATTGCTACTCCTGCCTGTTTTGGGGGGCCATTGTATTGGTAAATCTTCTTCCAGCCTTTCATCCTAAGCCTATGCTTATTTCTGTCGGTGAGATGGGTCTCCTGTAAGCAACAAATTGTTGGATATTCCTTTTTAATCCATTTCATCAAGTGGTGCCTTTTGATGGGTGAATTAAGTCCATTAACATTAAGCGTTAGTACTGATAGGTATGTGGTGATTCTTGTCATTTAGTTGTCTTAGTTGTTTGAAGGTTTGATTGTGTGTACCTAAGTTGAGGTTACTCTCTACTGTCTTTGCTTTTTCTTTTCCTGTGGTTTGGTGTTGCTTGTCTTTTCATGGTTAAGTTGGGTTTCACACTCTGTGTGCAGAATCCCTTGCAGAATCTTTTGTAGTGCTGGCTTTGTGTTCACATATTGTTTTAGTTTCTGCTTATCATGGAAGACTTTTATTGCTCCATCTATTTTGAATGATAGCTTTGCTGGGTAGAGTATCCTGAGGTTGAAGTTATTTTCATTCAGTGCCCGGAAGATCTCACCTCACGCTCTTCTTGCTTTTAATGTTTCTGTTGAGAAGTCTGCTGTGATTTTGATGGGTTTACCTTTGTATGTTACTTATTTTTTCTCTCTTACAGCCTTCAATATTCTTTCCTTAGTTTCTGAACTTGTTGTTTTAATGATGATATGTCGTGGGGTAGTTCTATTTTGATCTGGTCTGTTTGGTGTCCTGGAGGCCTCTTGCATCTGTATGGGAATATCTTTTTCTAGATTTGGGAAATTTTCCGTTATTATTTTGTTGAGTATATTTCGCATTCCCTTCGCTTGCACTTCGATCTGAGTACCTGTTTCTTCATTCCCCTCTGGTTCCTGTATTAATTTTTTGCTGTGGGGAAACGGGTTTCCCTGTTTTTTCTGTCTTCCTGTCATTGTCTTTGGTGTTGTTACTGTCCCTGTACTGTGTGCAATTAAGTATTTTCTAGCTTGTAATAATAACAATGGTAATATTTAGAATGGAAGGGTGAGCTGAGATGGAAAGCAAGAAGTTAAAGAAATGGGAAAAACAAATACACAGACTGGAAGGACAAAACAGAACAAGGAATCAGACAGGAAAGTTTCAAAGGTATAAACAGGGAGTGTTAGTGTACTAATTGACAGTAAACTGAACAGACATTAGAGAGACAGAGATTAAAAATCAAAAACAAAAAAATAAAGATAAGAATAACAATAAAAAATAAGTAAATGAAAGAAAAATCTATATATAAAAATGTATTAAAATAAAATGAAAAAATAGAAAATTTTAAAAAACCAAAAAACCTCCAAGTTCAAATGCAATGAAGTTTCAGTCTTAATAATTTGGGTGTCCGTTTCAGTCTCCAGTCCTGGAGATGGTGCCTTAGATGTTGTTCTGTAGTTGTCTCATCAAAGGGGACGCATAAAGTAGAACAAAACTACACACACACGCACAAAAAAAACCCCAAGTGTCCCAAGTTCAAATGCAATACAGTTTCAGTAAGTTTTTCAGCTTGCAGGTGTAATTCGGTTGTTCTCTCATCAAAGGTAGGGAGACAATGAAAAAAAAAAGTCTGGAGACAGTTCTGTGAATGGTATCTGCAGCTGTTGCTTGCCTGCCTGCTGCTGTCAGCCTGCTGTTGCTGGAGGCGTTATTTATGCAGATCTCTGGGGTGAGCTTAGCACTCACCTGGCCCTGCAGGCTTTGTTTACTCAGATTTCTCCTGTGCGCGAGCCTCTGCTACAAGCTTTCCCCTTTCCAAGCACACTGGGGAGGTGACACTGCACCCGCTTTCTCAGGTCTGCGTGTTTATTTACAGCTCATGTGGGAAGTGTGTCTTCCCCTCTCTCCTGTGGAATTTTCCTCCCTCCACCACTCTCACAAGCTTTCCCGCTCCTGGTTGCTGGGCGCGCAACCCCACTCCTGCCGGAGCCTCTCTGGCCAGGCCGGCTTGTTTATTTACAGTCCCGGGAAGGATTCCCTTCCCACAATCTTTGGCGCTCAGTCGTCCCACCCTCTTTTCCGCGTGTCTTTATTGCTCTTATTGCTTATTACTCAGTTTCTCTTTTTTCCCCTGGTGGAGGTTGGTCTGTCAAGGGGGCTATGCTGCTCTGGCCCAGGGTTGTCTGTGGGAGTACCGCGTACCGCGAAGCTCACCTGGTCCGCGTCTTCCCAAGCCTTCTGGGTGCCAGCGACTGGTGGCCCGGGGGCCTCCTGGTTTTTCCATTTAACCGGCAATTTCAGTGCCTCGGGTCTGGTCCAGCCTTTAGGATTGTCATAAAAGGGAGAAGTGTATCCTTGTTGCTGCAGTTGGGACATAAGCTCTCCACAAGGAAGGCTCTCCTCTGAGACGAAGCTCCCTGAGACGAAACAGGGAGTGGGGTTTTTTTTCTTCAGACTGAGGAAAAGGTAGATTCTCAATGTCTTGAGGGATGTTTACAAACCCAATTTTACCTCCTCCTCGATGAAGCTACAGTATAAAAGTGTTACAGCCTTTCTGACAGTTTTCCTGTCTTCACCTCATCATTAGAAATGTTCTGACTCCAGGCAAGCAAAACACTCTTCCAACACTGCAGAGAATACTAAGAATTAAAATGAACCTTTCATACCTTTGCTCAAAATTTTTAATTTCATCCTTTCAGTATCTTTTCTCTTGGGAGCACCATAGCAAGGGGAATTTTAATCATCTTTTCCTGCAGACAACCGCGTGGGCAACTGCTACCTGAAGTTTGGTCCTCGAGGAGATGGAAGTCTGTCTTGCAACACGGAGATTGGGGTTGGTGTCAGTCGTTCCTCCTGCTGCTGCTCCCTGGGGAAGGCCTGGGGAAACCCCTGTGAGACTTGCCCCCCTGTCAATAGCAGTAAGTATGGAGCTGAGAAAAGGAAGGGAACAAACTCTGGGATCTAGAAACAAGTTGACATTTTATCCTTGGGCTGGGGTGCAGAGGAGGTATTGGAGGAAAAATGAAAAAGAAATCAACTTCAGTGACTATGCTGAAACCAGCCAAGAGTGTTTTATAGAAAAGGAATTTGAGTTCTTATCTTCCTATTGTTTTCAATGATGTATGGGTTGGGGGGGAGGTTAATTTATCCACAGTCCAGTAGGAATGATATCAGTTCTCCACGGTATCATGCATGAAGGCCATTCCTGGTTCTTCTCAGAGGTTATTAGTTCAGATTCATAGGTGGGCTGTATTTCTGAAGTCAGTCATGGACTACCTTAAATTGAAACATGTTCTAATACACACATGAGCCCAAACCTTTGTACTGTAGAGCCTTTCCATTTGTATTTACTAGCCAAAAAAAACTGTGATGTGAATTGTTTGCGAGGTAGTTTTTTTCTTTGAAAACAAGTGGCTTGTTATTCCGTTATGCATACCGTCAATGAAGTAATGATCCTTTTTGGAGTAAAGTGTAATGTATATTGCTACACATGTATTTGAATGTGCACTAAGGGAAATGTAGACCCCCCCTTATGCTGGGAATTAGCTAAAGGCTTGCTTGTTGTCTCAGCCACTCACACACAGGTATCAACCTCTTCTCTTCCATTGTTTTGTAGCTGAATATTACACCCTGTGTCCTGGAGGGGAAGGCTTTAGGCCTAACCCCATCACAATCATCTTAGAAGGTAAGCTCATTGCTGTTTGTCACCTAGACTTGAATAAGGTAAGGAATTTATTTTAGAGAAAGGCCAGTACAAAAGCTAGCATGGAGCAATCTCACCAAGATGATTTAGCAAAATTGCAGATGAGCAATTAATCACTAGATTGTTAAGTAACTCCATTCTCAAGAAGTAATGATTCATTGCAAGGATGTTGTAGAGGAACTCTGTTTACCATTGTCCCCCAGCTTAATTCATCCCCCCTCTTACTATTGTCACTCTTTTCATAAGATGGTGCAGTTCTATGACAAAGCCAAGAAAAAACATTGTTAGAATAAACCATGCCTAAGGGCATTCATTTAGATGCATGAAAGTCCACAGATCTTAGAAGATCAGGCATTTGAAAGCTCTGACACTAACTCTTGTCTTTCACGATGGTGTTCGTTGTAAATGAACTGCCCCTCCTTTTGTAGACATTGACGAGTGCCAGGAGTTACCAGGCCTCTGCCAAGGTGGAAACTGCATCAACACTTTTGGAAGCTTCCAGTGCGAGTGCCCACAGGGCTACTACCTCAGCGAGGAAACCCGCATCTGCGAAGGTGAGGTGATGGTTGTGCTCTTTACCACAGAGTGATTCTCATGGCTGGGGAAACAGCCTATCCCAAACTTCTGTCAAAGGATCTGTTGAGACTGTTCAGAGTATCTTCATTTCATCTCAGTGTTGCCAGTGTCTATGATGACAGATGAGTTTATAGTTTATTTGCTATAATTTACTATTATTTTTATGAATAAGAGAGTTAATTCAATATAAAATGGGGTAGTATGAAAATATAAATGTTGATGGAATTACATTTTGCGTAGGAAAAATAGGTGGGCTTAAATCTACCTGTTAAGTTAATGTTTGTCAACAGTTTCTAAATATTGGATATGATGAAGGTTGTGCGGATCCTTTTTGGTTTCAGTCGCCTCACTTATGCCATGGCATTTAATTACACTTATAAGGATCTGTCTCAACTCTAAACTAGGGATTTCCCGAGGCTGGGACCACATCTCATCCATCTTTACCACTGCAAGTTCTAGCCTACACTACAGTTTTAATATATTTGTGGAATGAATGAACATTTAAAAAAAAAAAAGTAACATATATAACAATTATTTGTTACAACTTTTCTTTTGGAACATTTTAGATGCTTCTGAAAGAAATCTAATTTAATAAGGAAAATAACTAGCAGCTACACTGCTTCTAGAATCTCTGAACAGACACCAATTTGAAAGCACTACAAAGAACAAGACTGCATTCAGTTTAAAGTTGGAATTAAAACTTAATTTAAATGGTGTAAGAGGAAAGTAGACTTATACACAGAGAGAGAGAAGGAGTTAGTTGCCAGGTACATTATTTTTTGCCACTTAAGAATGATTTCTTTTCAGGATTTACATATTTTAAGTAATAGAATTTTTTTGTTCTTTTGAAGAAAGATACCTGTGTCATATAAATGCATATTTTGAGGATGTTTTCTTTATTTCTCAATTTTGTACACATATGGAACTAGGGAATCACAATCTTTTGTTTAGTAAGCTAAATTATAAAAACTCATCAAAAGATAGCTTTATTAAGTCATAGGTATTCTTGCCTATTCTAGATATTGATGAGTGTTTTGCACATCCTGGCGTGTGTGGACCTGGGACCTGCTACAACACCCTGGGAAATTACACGTGTATTTGTCCTCCTGAATACATGCAGGTCAATGGAGGCCACAACTGCATGGGTAAGTAAATGTCACCATTGGTGACCTCATATGTATTCCACTTTCTCAAAATTATTGTTCAGAAGGTTTGGAGATTAAATCTTCCTGAATGATGAAGTATTTCAGAATGTCATAATAAACTGCTGACAGTGTCTCAAGTTTCTGACCTGTGTACCTCTGTAGAATTTATTAAATGTTGCAGTTACATATCTTAGATAGATCTAATTCTTCATTTATATAAATTGCACTTATTTTACAACCAAGAGACTATTTAAAGTTTAATACTTAAAGCTTTTTTATTTAGATAAGTAATTGTTGAAAACAATTGAAAAGTAGAGAAATAAATATATATGTTAACATTGTTTCCCAAGAAAATCATAAATGAAATTTCTTATCTAAAAACAGGAAAGTGCCAAACAAAAATAGAAACAGGAGAGATGTTAATCTAAAAATGATTTCTCTACAGAGTTATTTTAAGATACATGCAAATGACAGAGAAATTTTCCAGAGTCCTTCTAATCAAGAACGTTTGATGTGTACAGGTGTGTGGACTTCTTATTAACTGCTTGCCCATATGATTAGGAAGCTGACTTCTTTTTCTTCACATAGACATGAGAAAAAGCTTTTGTTACCGAAGCTATAATGGAACCACTTGTGAGAATGAGTTGCCTTTTAATGTGACAAAGAGGATGTGCTGTTGCACATACAATGTTGGCAAAGCCTGGAACAAACCTTGTGAACCATGCCCAACACCAGGAACAGGTAAGCACGCAGCTCAGGCTGGGTCAGCAACACACACATATGCATGACAGCAGAGTACAAGTCAATGTGTACTAAAGCCAGATGTGCTCTGTTCTGAAGATGCCTAGGAGCATCATATGGTTTAGTTTCTCAAGTGACCTTTGGAGTCATACACTAATTTCTGAGACATGTGTTGAGTAAGCCTTCAAATCTTGAATATAGGCTCCATTGCTAGAGTTAGAGTTTATAGCATCAGTCCTTAAACCATGCTAGTCACTTACTGATTTATTCATCAAACAAATATTTATGGAGGAACTGATGTATGTCACTGTGTTAGATATGGAAGGTATGTATTTTGATCAGATAATTTAATAGCCATCAAATTCAACGGTGTTTTTTTTGTTCATTCTTGAACATTTTGTAAAAAAAATGTATTTGATGAGCAAATTTTACATAAAAACAACTTACTGTCAATGTATTCTTTATGCATCCTATCCTTCAGACTTACATGAAATTTTTAGGTACAAATAGAATTTACCTTTTCAGGATATTATTTTTTTCACAGGCACAAATTCTTTGAAAGAAAAAGTGAAAGATCATAGAGAAAAAAGCAAAAACTATTTAAAATTTTTGCCTACTTGGGTTCTTTTATGACCAAGAGAGTGGCGGTTTTTAATAGCTGTAGATATTAAGGGTTGAACAGCAGCACAAAGAACAAAGTGTTTACACATTTGTTACCAAATATTACTTGTGTGTATTTAAATGTTTCAATTAATGTGATGATGAAATTAATGTAAAGACAGGAGTGTTGAAAAGTGGCACATGGGCCTTTTTTAGTGGCTCAAACTCACCAAATATATTTTCTTAGCCTGTCTTGCCACAGTAGTGTTCCACAAAATTAAGTAAAAACATTTTTACAATTCTCAATTTTAAAACTCCATAGTTAGACTAGAGAACCCAGAAGTAAATCCATTCACCTGTAGCCAGCAACACGCATTGGAAAAAAGACAGCGTCTTCAACAAATGATGCTGGGAAAGCGGGATATCCACACGTAGAAGACTGAAACTAGATCCCTGTCTCTCACCCTGTACCAAAATCAATTCAAAATGTATCAAACACCTTAATGTAATACCTGAAACTTTGAAACTACTAGACGAAAACATAGGGAAAGCCCTTGAACATAGGACATAGGCAACGACTTTTTGAATAACATTCCAGTAGCTCAGAAAATTGACAAAGGGCTGGAGAGTGGCTCAAGTGGTGGAGTGCCTGCCTAGCAAGCACAAAGCCCAAAGTTCAACTCCCACTACAGCAAAAAAAAAAAAAAAAAAGAAAAGAAAAGAAAAATGGGATTGCATCAAAATTTAAATTTTTTTTCACCCCAAAAAATGATTACCAGAGCAAATAGATAGTTTATGGGATGGGAGAATGTCTTTGCCAGATATTCATCCAACAGGAGATCAATATCTAGACCATATAAAGAACTGAAAAAACTAAGCAGAAAAAAGCAAATAATCCAATCAATGAAACTGAGTAGATGACTGTCAAACAAAAAAGTACAAATGGCCAATAACTACATGAGAAAATTCAACATCCCTAGCTATCAGAGAAATCGAAACTGCATTGAGATCCCATCTTTCCCCAGTAAGAATGGCAATCATCAAGAAAAAAAAAAGTGCTGGTGAGGATGCAGAGAAAAAAGAACCCTTATACACAATTGGTGGGAATGTAAATTTGTACAGCCACTATGAAAATCAGTATGGAGGTCCCTCAAAAAATTAAAAGTAGAACTGCTATATGATCCAGCCATAACACTCCTAGGGATGTACCTATCCAAGTCAGTACACGATAGAGATCCCCACACACCTGTGTTAATCGTGCCAGTATTCACAGTAGCCAAGCTATGGAATCAACCTAGGTACCCATCAATGAATGAATGCATAAAGAAGATATGGTATATATACACAGTGGAGTATTACTTAGCCATAAAGAAGAATGAAATTATGTCATTTTCAGGAAAATGGGCAGAACTAGTTAATGGTGGACAAAGCAATACTGGTGGAGAAGTCTACTCTGTATAAGCTGGCATTGCTATCAAGTAAATGTAATTGAAATTAAAATGTCTGGTTGCAAATAATATAAAATGCATTTGTTTGTGAAAATAATAATATGGAAATGTTAGCTTGAATGAGTTTGAGAATGTTAAGAGTGCATTCTTTTGTTCACATTTTAAAGCTGATTTTAAAGCCATATGTGGAAATATTCCTGGATTCACCTTTGACATTCACACAGGAAAAGCTGTTGGTGAGTTTTTTCCCCATTGTGTGTGCATACATGTATATATGACACATTTTACAAAAATCCACTCAAGAAAGTGGATTATTAACAGGAAGTGTTAATGGCATTTTCCGTCAGTGTGGCCTGGTGACTGAGTTTTGATAGTTATGTGACCATCTCAAGATTTCACGCATATCATGAAAAACACAAGTTTTCCTTGTCATGGGTATTATGTTGCATGACTTAAATAATCCAGTTTATTTCAACTGCTCATTACTATCTTCAAGGTACATAATAGATTTTATATTATGCCTTTCTATTCATCTAATTGTGAATTTGCATAATTACTATTTCATATAAATTACTTCCTTCTGAATATACTTTCTATTGCTCACTCTACTTTTCTTCCTCAAGGTAGTAAACAATCTAATTTTAAGTCCTCATTAAAGCACTATACTTTTAAGTCTCCATTATTTAATATATATGTAGCAGAATATAAAATAAAGGGAACATAGGTCTCTTCATCGGATAAACGGCAGCAATTTGGGTGTCCTGACATACAGCTCAAAGGTTTGCTAGATTCCCTAAGAAGCTGATTTGCCACATTAACCCTAACATCACTTGGTTTATTTTATCAGCCCCATCAATTTCCCCCTGCTGCTTAGAGGCACTAATCTGTTTTATGGTCTCTATGTCTTCATAAAACCACAAAACCATTTATGCCAATATGTATTTGATTTTTGTAACACCAAATGTATATTCCCATTCCAGGATATACATAGCAATTGTTTGAGGTTATATGGTAAACACATTAAGTAGAACCACATATATTTTACCAAATCTGTTCGATTTCAGACATTGATGAATGTAAAGAGATTCCAGGCATTTGTGCAAACGGCGTGTGCATTAACCAAATCGGCAGTTTCCGCTGTGAATGTCCCACGGGATTCAGTTACAATGATCTGCTCTTGGTCTGTGAAGGTAATCTGAATAATATATTATCCCTTCATTCAAAAAGAGTTTGGTATACATAAGTAGTTTTTAGACTGTCCTCCTTTTTTTTTTATACTAATTCTTCTGCAGTTTTTTTTTTTCTTTTTTTCTCTATTTGGCAGTACTGAGGAGTGGACTTAGGGCCTCTTGCTTGAGGGCAAGCACTCTTATCACTTTTGCCATGCCCACCGTCCTTTCTGCACTTAGTTTGTTTTATAGACGACGTCTGGTGCTTTTGTCCAGGCCAGCTTCAGACAGTGATCTGCCTACCTCTGCCTCCCAAATAACAGAGATTACAGGCATACACCACCACACCTGGCCTTCTGTAGTTAATTAAGATCATCAAAGTGGTGAAGCAAGTATAACCCTAAAACAATAACAAAAGACTTTAAAAAGGAGTCATTTTGCTCTTTCAGACATTGACGAATGCAGCAATGGTGACAACCTCTGCCAGCGAAACGCAGACTGCATCAACAGCCCAGGCAGTTACCGCTGCGAATGTGCCACGGGCTTCAAGCTTTCGCCCAACGGGGCCTGTGTAGGTAAGCGACAGACTGACTTTCACTGAGCACAGAATTGTTTAGATTTCCTACATTGAAAGGGAGTCTAGGCTTTCCTACCCAAAATACATCTTCAAGAATGTTTTTCAAAAGATTGTCTAACTCAATCTATTCATTTATAGTGAACCTATTTCACCATAACTTTTAAATTATTTTGTTAAGAAAAGAGGTCCTGTCAGTGAATTTCCCTGGGTTAAAAAGTATCCTTGAGATACCAATCAACCTTAAAAATTGCATGATTGAAAACTGAGGCTTGGATAGTTGAAAGCCTTACTTATTTTGATTTAACTATTGTTATGGTTCATTTTCAGCCTGTCTGTAATAATTAATAGCAGGTTAGAGAAACGCATCTGTGAAAAATGAAGGAATCTTAATAAAAATCAGATACGTGTAACATGTGTTTCACTTTTTTGTTGCTGTCGTTTCAGATCGCAACGAATGTTTAGAAATTCCTAATGTTTGCAGTCATGGCCTGTGTGTTGACTTGCAAGGAAGTTACCAGTGCATCTGCCACAATGGCTTCAAGGCCTCTCACGACCAGACCATGTGCATGGGTAAGAAGGACATTCAGTTCCAGGGAATGAAGTTGGCTTGAGACCAAAGGATATTTGATGGTTCCATTATAATGCTATCAGCAATGCCTATGCCTCTACTTAAGCCTTTATTCTGTGCAAACTTTGCAAGCAGGGACATGCCACAGTGTGTTCTTCAGTTCAGTGATTCTAGGGCTTTCCCCCCAGAAGACATTCATGTGCACCCTGGGACTCACCACAACACCAGCTGCCCCTGACCCTTCTGTGCTCCCCATCCAGATAGCAATTGGGAAGGAAAGGGAGCAGTAAGAGTCACAGTATTAGCATATATGAATACACGCTCACTTTTTGCATATATTATTGAATAATTTAAGATTCAGCCTTTGTGTTTTATCTCCTAAAATAATTGTAGAAGCAAATACAGCCCAACTCTTTAAAAACCACCAGTAGCTACCATAATGGCCACTCAAGTGACAGTCACATTCAAGAAGCAGCCCTGAGCTGATGATTCCTAAGTTTGCAAAGGCAGATGGACTGGGTGCCTTGAGGCTGGGACCAAACGAAACTCCGGAAATCGAATGTCAGCAGTTGCCAAGGAGTACCATCTCTGTGTTTTGCACTTGGAGGAGGAAAGTTAAATTTAAAACTTGGCTATTTATAATTAGCTTGTTTGCAGTGTGGGAAAAGCTAGGGTTGTGCACTGACTCTTTTAGTAGTCAAGGTACTGTCCAGGTTGAGTATTGAAATCAGGTTTCAGTGCTGCAGAATTGCTTTCCTTCGTGACATGCTACAAGGAGGATGTGGAGACTGCCTCTGACATGTGCACATGACCTCCTAAAACTGCCCCCTCACCACTACAGACTCTCCCATAAAGAGAGGGGGATTCTCTAGCTGATAGCTTGTGCAAAGGAACAAACAGACACTGGTCCCATCTGCATGGACTTCCATGTGATTCTCCTTGTATGCTCCCTGGGAAATATGATTTACAAAAAAATATGTAGGATTTATGATACAGAAAACGATATGGGGAAAATCTGCTCCGATCTCTCCTTCTGTTCCCAATTCTTCTATGGAAAGCGTCAGGCTCCTCGATCAGACCTCCTTTACATTTGAGTTTCCTTCCTAAAGAATAGTCAGTGCCTTCACTCTGTACCACAGAGTTACAGCAGCCTAGAACTCACAGTCCAGAGAGTGCTTGCTTGTCTGATGGATGACCTTTCTAAGTATTTTCTTACTTCAGTGTTTTGGGAGGTTAATAATACTGAATTCTGAATAAACTCCAATTTGGATTCCACTACTTCATAAAATTAAAGCTCAAGTTCACCTTTGTTTTCCTGATCAAATTAAGGTATATAAATTTCTGGGCAAGTATGTACAGTACTTAATAGAACAAATTGTCTTACTATTTCATAATTTCAGTTTACTTACAATTAATCTCAGATGTGTTCATTAAAACCTCTCTGCCAAGGGGATATTTGCTTCAGATAGTTCTAAGCATTGTATGTGCTGATGTGTTTCTCATAATTTTGTAATTTTTATTTTCCTTTACCTCATACTTCTTTTCTTCAAATGAATATGGGTCCCTAGTACTGTGCTTGGAAAAATCTAAGTAACTTAGTAGTTGGTAAAAAATGCAAAAAGTCAGAAGCCTTTTTTTTCTAGTAAGAGTTGAATTATTTGGAGCCATTGCTTCTTTTTAGATGTCGATGAGTGTGAGCGACATCCGTGCGGAAATGGAACATGTAAAAACACCGTGGGATCCTACAACTGCCTGTGCTACCCAGGATTCGAGCTCACTCATAATAATGATTGCCTAGGTAAGTCCTTTATTTTGTTTCTCTACCATATACTAAAATAAAAGAATAAATAAAACCAAAGACCTAGAACAAATTTTGTTATTAAAATTGAAGATTCATGCTAGAAGATACTCACCATCACTGACAGATTTCTAGTTAACGGAACCTATTTATGGGCCTAAATCACAAGAGCCTGTGTTGGTTTTGAGCACTTTTGTCATTGAACCAATTGAGTCAGGGCAAAAGTCCATTCAGATGCTGGTACATATTGGGGCTGATTTATGGTTTGGGTTATTTTTGTTCTGTAAATAAGATTGGAAAGATTCTTTATTGTTTCAGTATTATTACAAGTATCTCATACATGTCCATTCTTGACTTCCATTCAGATACCAGCAGCCTCCCATTTAAAAACATGTCTGTGTCTTGGAATTTCCTTTTCCCTCAGCTTTTGAGGCTTGGTTGCCTTTTCCCACAAAAATAGTTGATTGTGTCTAGGTTTTTAGATGTCTCTGATGCATAGTTCAGGATTTTAGCCTTTGGCTCACATAACATGCCAGTGTAACATAGGGATGGATTAGTGAGTGAGAGAGGGTTCTGAAGTGGGTGGAAGAAATAATCAGAAAAATGACAACAAATGTGTATTCCTTGTTCACCACATACACCATAACATGCCAAGGTATGTGGAAGTAATTCAAGTTTTTTTCTACCATTATGGGACCATCACAGCTCAACCCCACCTCCTGATTTAACCCAATGTTTAACTTATTTCTCAAAATTCTGCAATTGTGAAAACGTTTTGCAGCTAATTGGGCACTTTCTTCAACTCATATCTTCTTGACTATAGTTCTTCAGACTCCATGTACAGGAAGGGAAAACTGAGAGACACGGCCAAAGCTCTGATCAAAGTACTGTCTTTAAATCATCCAGGAAATTACTCAAATGTAATGAATCCAATCCTTAACTGAAAAGAAAATCTTTACTATGTCAGCAACTCTAGAGCTTAATAAAGTTGATTTTTCTGTATTTAATATATTCACTTTGTTCTCTAATACTGTCATTATCTCCAGGTAAAAGATCTGCAGACTAGCCAATTACATTAAATCCCATGTATTCCCCTTGCCTCTGGGAAAATAAATATTTTTTCAATTGGAATAAATGCGGAAGCATCATCTTATAGACCTTCAACTTTTATCTGGTTGCAAATTTATGAGTTACATTAGGACAAAAAAATACACCCTGTAGTTGAAATCCGGTGGAGATTTGTGTGACCTTATTGTTATATAATCCATATGATAGGATTATCATTTTTCTGTGCTGCTGAGGAATTTTGTGTAAGGTTTTATAAATGTGTGCCAATAAGTATGTTTTAAGTTTCATCTAGTGAAATGCTGTATGGTTAAGAGCTCTGTCTAAAAAACTAACTCCTGTTTGCTTTCAGACATAGATGAGTGCAGCTCCTTTTTTGGTCAAGTGTGCAGAAACGGACGGTGTTTTAATGAAATTGGCTCTTTCAAGTGTTTATGTAACGAAGGTTATGAACTTACTCCAGATGGCAAAAACTGTATAGGTAAGAATCTAAATGAATTGTCTTTGTGGAGTTTTGTGTAATAATGTGAATCTCTACACAAACACTTAGGAAGTCATTCACATCACCAAGATAACCTGGGATGGGGAAATTTTGGTCTAAGGTATTAGCCAACTGTTGAGAGCTGAGGCAGTGTTTTTATTGGAAACAGAGCTTGGAGCTATCCATGTCTCAATAAAAGTAGGCCCAGGAAACAAATCGAGAGAATTAGCAACTTACCAAATAAGAGATATCCAAGAAGTCAGAGGAATCTCAGGAAATACTTGGCCATGGAGACCCAGTGGACCAGAAGGCTGGAGTTGAAATCATGTTAATATCATTCAGATGAATTTGTGCAATGGTTATCTCTTGTTTAAATTATTTTCTCCCCTCTTTCTCTCTAAAGATACTAATGAGTGTGTTGCCCTTCCTGGCTCCTGTTCTCCTGGGACCTGTCAGAATTTGGAAGGATCTTTCAGATGCATCTGTCCCCCAGGGTACGAAGTAAGAAGTGAGAACTGCATTGGTAAGGCTCACCTTCATTCACTGTGCAGTCCACAAGTTGTGCAATATAAGACTCTGTGGAAATACATTGAGTCTCAGCCCCTTTAAGCTTGCTGACCTAAGGAATTAAGCATAAAGCTGCCTGCATCTGTTTTATTGAACCATCAGAAATGACTTGATGGTAGAGTGGTAGGAATAAAAAACTTAGAGATGTAGGGCTTTTCATTAACAGAAATCTTATGCTAGTCAAGGAATTTTCATCATTTGCTAATCTTTTTTCCAAATGTCAACAGACTTTCGACTGAATTTAAAGAGTGTCTACAAAAACTGTAATCTTTGGCACCCAATTTTAAAACAGTTATTAAAGGTGTCTAGGGTCCTAGAAATGTGAAGCAGAAAAATCTTGACAATTCCGTTGAGACATTTTTTTCCGTGGGAAGGCCTCATGTCAAAACAGAAAATATTAATCCATTTGTCATAACAGATGTTTTGCAGTTGAAACTCTTCCAGCACACACGAACACTGTAAACCACATCAAAAGTTGGTCCCAGAATTGTCTGGTGGACATGATGAAGGCTGACCTTTTTACAGTTCATTTTATTTCACTTTTATACAAATTATTTTTTACAGCCTTGTTGAAATTCAGCAGCACCAGAATATGAGTGTGGTTTTCTAATCTAAGAGAATTGCTAAGGATTTTTTGCCTTTGAGTGATCTGGGTTTTTTTTTGGGGGGGCGGGGTTTAATTCTACCACCCTTGGCAAGATTCCATCTAAAGACATAGCTCTGCTGTTTACACTCAAAGGAGTTATAAAATGAAAGAAGTCATTTACTTCATAGAACCTAATTATGTTTCAGGCCATATAATTAGATATTATGGATATCCCTAGTCATTCTGATCTTCGTAGCTTAATATAAGATTATCAATATTTAATATTTATTTAATATTTATTCAATATTTAAAATAATAATCATACTAGAATCATCTTAGTAAGAAGTTTCTTGAAGTGTTGAAGATCCTATCTGTCCACCACTTTTCTTATCATATTTAATCTTGATTCTTCCTTGTGCCATGGTTCATCTCTGTATGGAACACTAACAGTATGTTAGTCATTAAGGATGGAAAGAGAAATGAGTATGCTACTTTGTGTCACAGTCTTGGCTTTTTGTCTTGATGAAAGTACCTGCATCCATGATTTAGTTAACAGTTTATTAAATTTTAGGGATTAAAATTCCTTTTTTAAATCATTGTTAATCATGCAACTTATGTGCATCTGAAAAAGTGAACATGTGGCACCTTTGCAGGTGCTAGAAATATGAAAATACAGTCTTTTCCTTCAGGAAACTTCTTACCTAATTGGAGAGACATATTTTGTGAGAAAACACATTTTGTATAGGCATCCTTAAGAGGCAATGTGACAAATACTGTATTAGGTAGTTGTGAGAGGGTGGCATGCCAGGGAAGCCCATCACAAAGGGTGGGTGGCATTCTGGATCACTCTTAACTGTTGGGTGGGAATTTACTAATCAATGATGCAAGAGAACAGAAAAGGCTGTTTAAAATATGGGCAACACTGGCTTAGAAGACTGAACTTAGTCCCGCAGCCTGACGGTAGTGTGGAGACATTGCCTGAGTTTTTGCTTTTTCAGGTTTTTAGATGGTATGTGATATGGCTCATTCATTAAAATTCTGCAAGCGTAAATTGAGAATATGTGCCCAAAACCATGCTAGGAGCTGAGGGCACGACGTGAACGAGAGCACTATGTCATGTCATCAGGGAGCTCACATTTGATGTGCCCAGAGACATAATAATTATCCATTTAGCTACAATAACCCATTAAATAAATGTTTCTGATGAATAAATGGCCAAAAATCACTGGGAAGGTATCTTTATTTGATGATAACCTTCTCATGGTGTATCTTCCATAAGCACAAATTATCAAATATCACCAGATACATGTTTTTAAAAGGCAACTCTGGTGGCAATATGAAGAGAAGATGAGAGAAAATATATGGAAGTCCAGTTAAGAGACTACCATGGTCCAGGTGGCAACTGATGACAGGTTGGAAAGTACTAAGGGGTAGAATTGCCAGTCCGCATACTGCTTTCCTATGGGCATTAAGAGGTCAGGGGGAGAAGTAGGGTGACTTCAGGATCACCATTGGATTACAGAGGGAGGCACCATGGAAGGGGACCAGTGAGTAGAATGTACGGGGTCACATTGAGTCTGTGAGATGCTGAGTTGTTCGTGTCAGATAGGCTGCTGGACATACACCTCCAGAGATCAAGTGCAAGAGCCAGAGATGGACTTGGATCTCTGGTACAGAGTTGGTTGGAATTGGATATAATCTTTGACTTCTGAAGCAAGAATAGTTCATTTTAAAACTGTAAGTTAACCACATAAGTAACGAGATGGCTTATTCTGTGTTAAGCTAGCAGACATTCGTTATACAGATGAATATATATTTTCAGATATTGAACAGTGCATTGATTTGACTAAATTAAAACATTCTTCCACTGTTCTGCAGATATAAATGAATGTGATGAAGATCCCAACATTTGCCTTTTTGGTTCCTGCACCAATACACCTGGGGGCTTCCAGTGCATCTGCCCCCCTGGCTTTGTGTTGTCTGACAATGGACGGAGATGTTTTGGTAAGTGTGGAGTGACTTCTGTGCCATAACTCACCCTTAGAAGCCCTGGAGGTGGATGGTAAATGACAATCACACTAGTGTTTGTCAGTTTGTCATGTGAATGTACATGTCTGTAGTAAATCTATCATCTGTGATTTAAAAATAGAGGTCTCAGAATGGAGGCATGGCTTAAGTGGCAGAGTGCCTCCCTAGCAAGCATGAGGTGCTGAGTTCAAACACCAGTACTGCAAAAAAATAAATTAAAATGAAAATAGAGTGAACTGGGCTTTTTCTTGCTCTCTTGTTATTACTGAATCTAACTGGGGCTAACTGGTAGCTACAAGAGATGCAGAAAGGACACAGGATAGACAGACAGACAGAAAGTTGGGGTCAGGTGTGTTGCGCACTCAGATGGGGAATTATTTAAGGCCTTACTCCTTTACAGTTCTTTAAAATCTTGCTTCTGAAGTCTTTCCTTAAAATCTTGCTTTTAAAGTCTTCTTTTCTGTTCTTTAAAGTCTATTTCCTTAGACTCACTCTGTCCCATATTTTCTCGTAGCTTTTCTTTAGCATAATCTCTCTTAAAGACTTTGCCCCCTGACTTGTACTGTCCCATGTTCTCTCTTTAGCTTTCTTAGAGCCTTGGTGCTCAGACTTGCACTGTCCCATGTTCTCTTTAGTGTTCTTAAAATCTCAGCCCTCAGACTTGCTAGCAGTTCCCCTTTAGCAATTCTCCTTCAGCAATTCTTTTCCCTTCAGCAATCCTTCAGCAATTTCCCTTCAGCCATTCATTTTCCCCCTTCAGCAATCTCCCTCCAGCATTTTTCCTTCAGCAATTCATTTTCCCTTCAGCAATCCTTTTCCCTTCCAAAGCCTCCCATGGCAAAAAGCCTCCCTTCATTCAAAAGCCAAAAGTCTCACATCCTCCTTCAGTGAGTCTTTTATACCCAGTGATAAAGAGGGTGGAGCAGCAGTTCTCAAGGAGGAGCATAACATTGTAACAGGAGAAACCTGCTTTAAACAACTTAGGAAAAGCAGCTGAGCTGCATCTTGCTTTCTTGCTCTCTTCTGCAGCTGAGGCTGTGCCAAATCTCAGCCTACAGATTATTTGACATAAACATCTTAGGAAAAGCAGCTGCTCTGCATCTTATTCCTGCCCTTTTCTGCAGCTAGGGCTGTGCCAAACTCAGCCCACAGAACACTGGTCACAGTTGTGCTTATATCCAGTTCTCATAGGCTTCTCATAATCCAGTCTCCACAATTGAGGTCTCAAAAGTATAGCCAATGGACAACTTTTAAGGTACTTTCAATATTAACACTACCTGTAATTTTTTTTAACTTTATACTAAGAGAAAAATTGCTAACCTGGTTCAACATTTTTACTTTGTTTTTAGGTAGTTTCTTGTTGTTTTTAGTTTTTGTATATTGATACATGAGTTGCTTCTGATGTGATTTAATTTACTGAATAGGAATTATTTTGATTCTGAGCATAATTTCTCAAATTTCCTAAGTACATTATAAAAATGTTTTAAATGGTTTAAATAATTGAATAAAATCATGTGGTTAATTTCATTCAATAAATGAAAATGAACAACTGAGGATTTCCAGGCCTGTCTGTTAACTATGAATCTAATCTGTGTCATGTATTCTGCCTGTGAGAAATACTCTGTCAGGAACACAGTCATATACAAATTATTCCTCCTGTTTAAATGACTAGTAAGGAGCTGTTTCATTCACTTTCTTGATTAGACACTCGCCAGAGTTTCTGCTTCACAAATTTTGAAAATGGAAAGTGTTCTGTACCCAAAGCTTTTAATACCACAAAAGCAAAGTGCTGCTGCAGTAAGATGCCTGGAGAAGGCTGGGGAGACCCCTGTGAGCTGTGCCCCAAAGATGATGAAGGTAAGAATAATGATGTGAGCACCTTTGCATCACTGTTTGAATGTTTACAGAGTCAGTTTGACACGGTCTATGAATATGTTGAGGGTGACATTTCTGCCCCATGTATAAGTTTTAATGGTTCAGTGAGCACTTAGCAATGCATCCATGTATGAAGAGAGTATAATGTAATATACGGTAAGCTGTTGAACAATAGGGGAGCAGGGCGATAGAGAAAGAGTAAGTAATAGACAGGGGGTGATCTGATTAAAGTACAATACATGCATGTGTGAAATAATGACATGTAACCCCCTTGAATAATCAACATACACTTTAAAAAATTAAGGACGGGAAGGTAAAACAGGTCCTGTACTGAGGTAATTATCAGTGGGGGGGGAGGGTAAGTGGAGAGAGTGAAGGAGGGCAAATATGATGGATGTATTTTATATACATGTATGAAAATATAAAACCTGTTGAAATTGTTCTAAGAGAAAGGGGAAGGGGATGAAGCAGAATGATGGCAGGGAGGAATCTACTTAAGATACGTTGTAAGCACGTATATAAATGTCATAATGTATCCCCCATACAGGTATTATATGCCAATAAATAAAAGATATTCAAGCAAGAAAATTAAATAAATATGCTGAATATTGGTTTTGAGATAAATCTTGAAAATAAAAGATTTTCTTAGCTTTTCAGAAGAAAAGTAACTGAGTACAATTTCATGTCTACTGTTAATTTGTTCTTAAGTTCTCTGGTATTTGGTACTCTTCATTAATGGAACACTTCTGCATTTCTCTGTAGTTGCATTTCAGGATCTGTGTCCATATGGCCATGGGACTGTCCCTAGTCTTCATGATACCCGTGAAGGTGTGCTTTCATATATTTCATTCCTGTAGTCACATTTTATTAATCTTGCTAATTTTACCATGCTACACACAGTATATTGAATGTACATACACAATATTTATGTGTCACAAGTATTGCATGTACAAGATCATATCACAATGTATGAAATACATATTTCTCTGACATGTTTCATTAATCTATTTTGATTCGATATGAACAATATTGGCATATCTATTTGTATGAAGAGGTTCATGGGAAGTTTTATATTGTAGATGTCAATGAGTGTCTTGAGAGCCCAGGCATTTGCTCAAATGGTCAGTGTATCAACACCGATGGATCTTTTCGATGTGAATGTCCAATGGGCTACAACCTTGATTATACTGGAGTGCGATGTGTGGGTGAGTATTGGCTCCACATTACACAATTCGAAATTGCTACCTTATTTCTCATACTCAGACTATTCAGAAAAGATCTCTCAGTTATCCTGGGTGGTGGTGGGATTAGAAAACCAGAGTAAGTAATGTAACATTTCTTTCTTCACCTATCCTACATTTTCCAGTCGGACCTGGTTTATGTTAACATGGAAAGAATAACTGAACCTCTGTCTTCAACCAAACATCCCTAGAGACTTACAATTGCCAAAACCTCTAATTAGGAGTGAGATCCATTTTACTTTATGTCTTTCCACACCTGCTCTTGCTGCAGAGGACATCATTCCTCTTTTGGATTTAGGGAAAGCATGGCCATTTGGGAGTCACCAGAGCATTGCACACTAATCCTCCAGGATCCTCTGTACTGCATGAATGCCAGCTAGCCAAAGCTGGGGATGAAGGGGAGAGAGTGCAAGGATCAGTGTGCCCTTCATAGATCCTAGAAACACTTGCAGACCTGTGTGGGTCTTCCTGAGCATGTTTCTTTTACACTAAAATTTCTCCAAGCTTTGTGGCACTTTCTTGCTCTTTTTCAGATACTGATGAGTGTTCAATTGGCAACCCTTGTGGAAATGGTACATGCACCAATGTCATTGGGAGTTTTGAATGCAATTGCAATGAAGGCTTTGAGCCAGGGCCCATGATGAATTGCGAAGGCAAGTAATCTGTGTCTTAGGCATTATTTCTCGTTCATATATAAAGTGAGTTTTTAAATGTTCCATTCTTTTACCCCATTCTGATATTCTGCTGATGATCCATATTCATCATAAATATACGTTCCTTTACCTCAGTGAACACAGTTACAATGAACTGCTCTGAACCCTGGTCTGACAATTCTAGCATCTGGGTCCTTTCTACATTGACATCTTTGATTTTTCCTTTCCCTTGAGATTGGCTTTTCAGTACATTCATTAACTTTGAATTTATAGTGTAGATATTACGTATGATACAATCCAGAATCCGTTGTATTACTCTGCAGAATGTTGATGTTCTTGTCTTAGCAGGCAGTTTGCTTGGTTAGACACAATAGCAGATACCCAGGACTGTGGAGGGTAATGGCTCAGATTGCAGCTGTGCTGTTGAAGCTTTAGTGGATAGCATCCTTGATTTGCCCCACGTGTGCACAGTACAGTTACCCAGTCTGGCTGAGTATATGAGAAAAAAAAAAAGAAGAGCATCCCTCTTCCCTGGCACTGTCCTTTCCTGTTTTCCTCACTCTTAGGCATCTTTGGTTGCCCCCAGGTTCTCCCTGTTGATTCTTCTGGACAGAATCTCAGGAAGTTTCTACTAGAGACTTAGATATCAGGTGCTATCGCTGCCAGGACAATGGTCACCTGCAAAGTAACTTCAGAAAAAAATGAATGTGGATATTACTCCTTGCTAGTTGTTTGCTCTGAGTTTCAACTCACCACTAACAACTTCAGGTAGTTTTGGCTTTTCCCAGCATTTCTAGCAGTTATTTACTGGAGAGATGAGTTTTCTAGAAATCAAATTCTGTGTATCAGAAGCGGAAGTTTTATTTTCTTACTGTTTTCTGTATGACCACAAGATAAATACCTGAGTGTTTCTTTAACAAATAATTAGAGCCATAGGCTAAGCACATGCCTGTCCATTTCTTTGATCAGATATCAACGAATGTGCCCAGAATCCACTGCTATGTGCTTTCCGGTGCATGAACACCTTTGGATCCTATGAATGCACATGCCCGATTGGCTATGCCCTCAGGGAAGACCAAAAGATGTGTAAAGGTAAGACCACAGGCAGTGGAGTATTTAGAACTTTCTTTGCCATGAAGGACCATCTTTTAATGCTTTTATACTTCTCAGCTGGCTTCTTACAGGGTCTTAGAAAGGAAATATGACAGTATTTTTCTAGTAGATTTCCATAGCTGGATAACAAGATACCTGATGATGTGCACAGTTAGGTCAAAGGTGTGAGGATAGGTTGAGGGAGCCCACTGTTATCACACTCTTGGATTCTTATTAAGGCAAAAGATTGCCTGTCCCTGAACTTACCATTAGGACCAATGCTGAAACTGTTATGTATCTGGAATATGGCCAACCGTTGAAAAAGACTGGGCTCCTCCTTTCTCTGTCACACCACAAAATAACATGTGAAAAGCTAGACAACCAAAGACATGACTTAAAATTACTAAAGTATAGCTTGCTTCAGAGGTTTTCCTATGTTTGTTCGTTTTGTTTCTATTAAAAATGTTTTTATAGACCTGGATGAGTGTGCTGAGGGGCTGCATGACTGTGAATCGAGAGGCATGGTGTGTAAGAATCTGATCGGCACCTTCATGTGCATCTGTCCGCCTGGAATGGCCCGCAGGCCTGATGGAGAAGGCTGTGTAGGTAAGCGCTCAGGGATGGTGGCTGCTTAGGTAATGCCCTGACTCCAAGCCAAGTGTGTGGCACTCTTCCCAAACCTTCTTAACTCAGGCCAGCTATTTGTCCAGCTGTGTCAAAGCTGTGCTCTAACTAGCTGTCATCCAAGTTAGGACCCATGCCAAAACACTAGGCTCGGGATGGTGCAGTGGTGATTGTGCTACCCTTTTTTGTCATCATCATCCTGAGTCTGAAAAGCTAAACCATTAAACATAGAAGCATAGAAATGGTCCTTGAAACACCTCTGCTCATGTGACAAAATCAACCTAAGAACAGATGACCTCCCCTCCATTAAGTGATGAACTCCTATTTCTTTCCTGGCCTCTCGTACCTAGGAAATTGCAGGTATTTTTAGAGAAACATCTGCAGTTTACTAACAATTTCCTATTTTAAAAAAATATATATCAAAATAAGAACAAGATCCTTAAAAATGAATTTATAAAGACTCAGAATGGGGAGTAGCAGCAAGTGGACACTTGGAGATCCCTTTGGGAAATGCAAATGTTCTAGAATTGCTTTGTGGTGGTAGTTGCACAACACTGTAATTTATTGAAAACCATTGAATTATACATTTAAAATGCATGAATTTTATGGCATGCAAAATTATAACCCAGTAAAGCTTCTTAAAAAAAAATGAATCTACCACAGGAGAAGAAATACAAGAATGTACATATCAATGCTGTTTGTAGTAACAAAGAAGAAAAATGAAACCACCTAAATGTCCATACTAGAATAGTTAAACTGGAATATTCATGCAAAGAAATACACAGCAGTAAAAAGAAGTAAGATGAATGTGTGCATATATTGATACAGAAATAACTAAACATACTGTAACAAGACAGTATAAACAATGTGTCATATTTTAAAGAAATTATAAATAATAGCATATGTTTTCTGCAGGTTCATGTGCAAACAAGTAAATATGCAGGAAAAAGTTTAAAAAGTGAAACCCCAATTTGTAGAAGGGATTAACCTCCAGGGAAGACATTAAGATTAGAAGTTACTAATCTAGAGTGACTTAATGTTGTCAGTTTTAATCTTTAAAAAAAAAAAAAAAGAATGAATTCCTAAACTACATGTGTAATGTAAAATTAATTTTAAAAGGTATGCAACAACCAATGAAAATTATGAGTGAATTTCATAATGTGTTAGTCGGCTTCCTGGCATTATAATGAAATACAAATAGAAAAGGCTTATTTGGTTCATAGTTCTGGAGGTTCCAGGCTGTGATCAGTGGCCCCATAGTTTGGAGCCTGAGTTTAGTCAACACATGATGGCAAGAATGCATGTCATGGCAAAACCACTCACCTTATAGCTCAGGAAACAATGAAAAGAAGGGGCCAGAAATCCCCTTTGGGAGCACATCTCAGAGCCTCCTCACCAGGCTGTACCTCACAAAGGTCCCACTGCCTCCCAGTAGCACTACCCTGAGGACCAAGCCTTTAGCATATGGACCTTTGGGGGTCATTCAACCTTCAAACTATAGCACATAGTTTATTTTGACTTGTTAAGTACTTCATTCAAATGCACTGCTTAGTAAAGTGAAAAAGAGTCCTACATTCACCATTTAGTTATGCAGTGATTTTTTTCAAAAGCACTATTCTTCTGAAATCTGTCACCTCAGGAAATTAACCTAGACTCATAAGTCATAATATGTGTGTCTCAAAACCTAGCACAGGGCCAAATGCTAACATGTATGGAATGGAGGAAATTGACATTTCTAGCCATCCTGCCTTTTTATTACATGTGACACATTTTCATTTACTTTTCTCTTTTTAAAATTTATTCGTGCAAGTACCGATTGTATCTGGCTAAAATACCTAGAAATATGTTTTACTGTATATGCATGAAAATTTTCTAGTATTTGTAATTAATTGAATTTTTTATTATAATGCAAATACCTTTTTATGTGTGTTTTCTGGGAAAAGAGGGCAGGGGTTGTGATTCAAGAAATTAAAATCCCAGGTGTCTGGGTGGGACTACCATAAATGAGCTAGATGACTTGAAAGTGATTTAGTCCTCCTTTCCTCAGTTTCCACACTATGAACAGTGAGAAATCTAGTCTGAATAATTGAAACAAGGAGTTGGGGAGAGAGCTGTCTGCTCTAGCCCTAATATTCTAGGTCCTATAAACTTACCTCCTCAAAGGAAGATCCAGGGAGGCATTTTACATTTGTAGTTCTCATTTTTTAAAAAATAAAGGCACTATAAAAGACACGGGTTAGGTTCTAAGGCCAGGTTTGTTACTCCGTGCCTATAATTCCAGTACTCAGGAGGGGAAGTACTGAGGCAGGGCAACTTCAACTTCTAGGATTGGGTGGGGTGGGGGCTGCATAGCCAGACCCTGTCTCAAAAAGAAAAAAATGGAAGTTCTGGAATTGATATTCCATCCTTTTTCGTTATACCGTGCTGATAACTGAAACTTCTATTAAACACCCCTTTTTGTAGAAAAGTTTCATTTTATGCACATATGTTTCACAATTAAAAATTCCACAAAAATAGCAAAATATTATTACAAATAAAATGTGCTTACAAATGTCAGGATTAAAGAGAACAGGCACAATAAAATAATGAAAATGCTAAGCATATGAAATTGGAATCCAACAAAATTACTCAAAAACAGTCAATTACAATAAACAATTAAAATATTACAAGCTAAGGAAATTATGCAGGGAATCTGAAACCTCTACAAAGAAAACTGTAAACTTAATCAGAGATGGGAGCGTCTCTATGAAATGTATTATAACCCAGTATTTCTTAAACAAATAAATGAAGAAAGATATCTAACAAGTGGAAAATTATACCAAGACCATTAAATTTTAATGAAAATGCCAACTGAATGAATACCTTTGGGACCCACTAACATTTTTGAAATGTAATTAAGGGAAAAGAAGGGGGTTTTTTTCAAAGCTGATAAAGGTCTTTTTTCATCTCCCTCTCAAACCTTGAAGATGTTAGAAATATATTGGGAAGGCAGAGTACTGGACTGTCTTGATTTAAAGAAATGGTCACAACTGTAAACTTTGAAGAACATCTTTCAAACAATGTAAAATTTCAAACAAAAGCAGATGTTCCAAGCATATTCTTTTCTAGACTTTGGCAGACTGTCCCAATTTTATAAAGTCTAGTCAGCAATCTTTGATTAGAAGATTAGAGACACAGGTGAATGAGAGAAGGAGTGTTTTTATAGAGACCCAGCTTTCAAGAGAAGGGGAAATGAAAGAGAAGCTGGAGGCATGCTGTTTGATGATCCACAAACTCATCGAAATATGGAGGCTTCTAAAGGTAAGGCAGGAAGGAGAAAAGGGAAAGACACAACCGTAGACATTCTAAGACTTAAAGAACTTTAATCAGAGCCACACTTACCTCCTGACTTTTCTGCAAGCCTGCATGTAATGCTGCAAGGACAGAAAGCATGGCAGAATTGCTGAGAAAGTGTTTGCACAAAAAATGTGAATTGAAACCATAGATTAGGACCAGTTCAGCACTGTGACCTGCTAGGCCATTTTCCAACAAGTATCTGAACTGGAGAAAATTATTCAAAGATGAATAGCTTATACAAGTCTTCAATTAAATTATACATAGTAGAGAAACAGATAAAAAAGAAAATAAAACAGATTCAACCACCTCAGAAGACAGAGGATTTAGAAAAAACACTTTTAAAAAAAATTTTTTTGCAGTACTGGGATTTAAATTCAGGGCTTTGTACTTGCTAGGCAGGCTCTCTACTGCTTGAGCCGCACCTCCAGCCCTTTTTGATCTGGTGATTTTGGAGAGAGGGTCTTGCTTTTTGCCCAAACTGGCTAGACTGCGATATTCCTACTTTAGGCTTCTCTCCATGGCTGGAAAGGTGCATACCACCATACATACCCCTGTGCCCAGCTGTAGGATGATGTGGGGCTTGTGAACTTTTGCCCAAGCTGACCTGGAACCGTGTTCCTCCTGATCTCAGCCTCCCAGATATCCAGGATTATAGGTTTGAGCCACCAGTATCCAGCTTAGGGGAAAAAAAAAAAAAAACTTGCAATAAACATCATTAAATAAAAAGTTAGATAGAAGAGGTTGAAAAGGAGAAGAAAAAATATATATATGTGTGTATAAAGGAATGATGATCTAGCAAAACTCAGAGAAATAAACCTGCCACAGAAATTCAAGTCACATTGTCACATCAGAAATAATAAAAAGTCGAAATGGTCTGTAGGCGTGGCTCATGTGGTAGAGCACCCACATATCAAGCATGAAGACCTGAGTACTGCCAAAAAAAAAAAAAGTAGAAATGATGGAAAACATAAACACAAATGTGAATATGGAAAGGGGATCAATAAGATGATAGAAGTGAATGACAAATCTGCAATATGTGTATAAATGAAGTCCTCCTCCCATAAAGAAAACTAAACAAGACAGAAAAATATCCCAATATATTTATTTGTGAAAGAAATTCTTATAAACATACTTAAATCCATATTTAAGAGAACACATCGCAGTCTCTCATTGATTGAGTTATATTGATTAAACACCTACATTGTTTGTGGTGATGGGGATACAATAATAAGGTTGAAGGAGAAGTGCCTCCCTCTCAGCAGTTGCGTCCTGGTCTGTGAGAAGCAGGCATCAAACGAATAAAGAAATAAACCAAGACTGGGGGCATGGCTTAAGTGATAGAGCACCTGCCTAGAAAGTGCGAGGCCCTGAGTTCAAATCCCAGGACTGAAAAAAAAGTGGAAAAGAAAGAAAGAAATCAACATGATAATTTTGTACAGTGGCAAGCCTTATAAGAAAAATAAGATTTCATGATTGCGTGGGAGCTACTTCAGAATCTGTTTTAAGGACAGCTTCTGTTACAAGGTGATACGGGAGCTGTGACCTAGAAAGGAAAAATACGGTAATAGCAAAAGAGAGCCTCTATGGTAGAAATGAAAGCCAGCACAGCTGGTTTGTGCAGGAGAGTGGCACGAAGGGAAAGCCCAAAGGTTGACAGGGCGTCACATCCACAGTGAAGTCTGGTTTTATGCTGAGGGCATATGGCAGAGTGATTCAGTGTGGACCCTGGAGGTGGATTGTGGAGATGAGAAATCTAGTTGCATGTCTTACTAGCTCTGACTTGGGCAAGTTGAGTTAAGTATGTGCCTCAAATTCCTTATGTAAAAACAAATAGAAATAATGAGAACACTTATCGCATTGAATCATTGGCATGTTTAAATTAAAGCATTTGTGTAAAATCCTTAGAGCAATGCTTTGCAGATAGTAAAATTTCAGTTAAATAATAGTTAATGTAATTGCATAATTTACATTTTATGCATCTCTCACTGTCTTTATTGAGGTACAAGCAATGATACCGTTCAGGTGGCTATTTAAAAATAATTCAAATGAGAGGCTCAGATTAGAGCCATAGTAGTGTGGAAAAGAGTGAAGAGCACAGAGCCAGAACACATGTTGTAGACTATCACCAGATGGAATTGCTGGAGGGTTGACCATATGGTGGATGAATGAAAAGAGGTATAAACGTTGAGTAGGGTTTTTCTTAATAACTTATTGGAAGATGCAACTATTAACTGATATGGAAAAGACTTGAAGAACCACATTCACTTTGGAGCGAGCACAAAAGGGTAAAAGTTCTACTTGAATGTGGTGGTGGTGCACACCTGTAATTCCAGCATCAGGAAGGTGAGGGAAGAGGATTTCAAGTTCCAGGCAAATATGGAAAAATAGCAAGACCCTATCTCAAGAAAAGAAAGTGTGGTGGGGGGGAGGCAGGGAGGAAAGGAAAAGAAAGGGAAGGAGGGAGGGGAGGGAAAGGAAAAAAATAAAAGTTCCCTTTGAGAATGTGAAGTGTCACATAGGTATTAGCTTTCCAAGTGGTGCTACCATGTAGATAGATGTATTTATGAGCCAGAGATTTAAATTACTGACAAATACATAGTGTTTAAAAAAATCATAAGCTTGATGAGAACACTAGGAGAGAGATCATAGAGGGTTAAAAAAAGAAGAAAAAGAAGGAAGAGGAGAAGTAGCTGAGATCTGTGTGCTCTAATATAGGAAGTTCCAGGTCAGTGTGGTGTCTTGAGAATTAGAAGAACAGATTATTCAAGTGGTTAGGGAGCAGTAACTTTTGTATAGTGTTACTGACAGTAAGAGTCCGTGACAGGAAGAGTCCAATACAGACAAGGAAGTAGCAATAAGATTTGGTGACCTTTTCAGGAATTTCAGTGGACAGATAGAGTATATAAGTTAAGGAAAGAAACAGAGATGACAAAGTGGAAGTGACAGGCTTAGATCCTTCTTTCAAGAAGTATTTTCCTAGAGGGGAGTAAAGAAATGTGGCAGTAACTGGAAGAGTCATGTACATCTCAGAGAATGTTGTATAAGTTGGAAGTTACTACAGAATGTATGCCAAGGAGATAATTCCTTGAAATGGGAGATTTGTGAAATCTTGAAAAGCAATCCAGAGTGCAAGGTCAGGGCTGGCCTTTGAGGAAAACCAACAATGCTTCAACAGTTGGAAAGAGACAAAAGGCTGAAAGTGAGGCATGGGCAGGCAGCTCATGGCAGGATGATGGCTGACATGTCTCAAAGCTATGGAAGTCATTTTAGAAAATGGGAACGTGAACATACTAGGGAATGTAGTAGGATTGCTGGGGGAGGACTACATACCCACTGGAGACTTGAATCATGAATTAAAATGGTAGCATTTTCTTCTAGCCTGTTGTGCAACACTGGATTAAGCACAGATGTAGAGGTAGGTGAGCACAGGCAAGATCAGTTGATAGTGAAAATGTCAGTAATTGACAATCCCAGTGTGGTCCAGAAACTAATGACAGTGGATGCTGGAAATCAAATTTCCACAGGTGGTACAACATCACACCAAGACATACCCTATTTAAGTTACAAATTTCAACAAGGAAAAACTTAAGCTTTTTTTTTTTTTCAACTTCTCTCAGTAGTTCATGTCAGTGGTTGGCCGTGAAGCAAAAGTAATCAAAGAATTTGAGACATATCAAGTTATCTTTCAAGTTATTATACTTCAGAGCTCAACCAGTATATCCAGCAAGAACGCTTTTTTAAAAAAAATAATAATTGAGACAAAGTATAAATGAAAATAACAGTAGAATGACATTACAGAAGGGACGCAATCATGATGGCACACCTTGTACCCTCACATCCTAGAAATAGTAAACTAGATGATTTTTTATAACTTAGCTCCTTAGTTGTGTATACTTTTAAATTTTAGTGACAAGTGTTTCTTTTATCCTAAAAGGGAAAAGATACCCACACTATCCATACCAAGACACATCATGGTGAATTTCGAACACTTAAAAAAAAAGTAAAAATTCTTAAAACTTCCAGAGAGAAAAAGCATTTTTTTTCTACCAAGGAACAGTAACACTGGGTAAAAGAAAACAACAGAGCAATATGTTCAAAATATTCAATGGGAAAATAATTTTGAATTAAAATTCTATATCAAATCAATTTAAGTATGAGAACACTTAAAACAAGACGTCAGAAATGCATTTTGGAATTTATTTGCACTCACATCATACCCTCTCTAAAACAGTTACCAAAGTGTATGCTAAAGTGTTTTGTAAAAAAATAATCCAAGAGAAAGTAATAATACTTCTAAAGCAGTGGTGAGCTAATAAGCCAATAAACTTCATTATATTTAGTTCAAATAGATGCTGATGGAACATTACAAATACAGTAAGTCAACATTTCTAGATCACATTAACATGGCGGTTGGCGCCAGCAGAGAGAAGTGAATCCACGCCAAGACCTTCATTATGGCCGGAAGCTTTGAAACAGATACTGTTGGCACTGGTAGGAAAATATGCATTAAAAGCGCATGTTGAAATTATTTAATGGTTACCACTAGAAAAATACAAAGAACATTGTGATTTCCAAACATGAGCTGGGGACAAGGGGAAGCATAGGAAACCAGATTGACTCAGAAATGCTAAGAAAAGGGGAAGCAGCCAAGTAAACATAAAACATGGAGTGGCAGGTAAGAATCAAATCAGGATAGATGTAAATAGTTGAAATTGCTGGTTAAAAGATGAATGTGTTTTTAAATTCTTCTAAAATTCAGCCTAGATGCTTTTTACAAGAAATGTACCTAAATCAAAATATGAGGTAAGTTGAAAATAAAAAAAATGCAACAAGATACTCAAGGCAAATGCTAGTGAAAAGAAAGCATGTGGGGAAAAATGTCAGGAAATTAAAGGCTAAAAGCTTAAAAAGTATAAAGATGAAAGGAACAATTTATCAAGAAAACAAAATTTTTATGAGGTCCCTTGCATTCCTAACATAGCTTTGGGGGAAAAAAACATGAGATAAAATTTATGAAATATCTAACAGGGTAAGTGAAGATACAGGGAATTTTTATAAAACAACTTTGTTCTAATAGATTTATTTATCACCAGCCAAAAGCGCAGTGCTATCTCAGTTTCCTCTGCCATAAACTGCCATCAGGGACCACAACTCCTCCTCTGATCTTACTCAAAGCCAATCTTGGGGCTTGTCCCATATCCTTGACTCGTGAAGCCTTTCCCTCCTCATCATCCTTACTCAACATCCTCCATCTCTCTGCCCCTGGTCTTTTCTCTCCTGTCACATACACTGACACCCTCTTACCCCAAAGTTCTTCCCCTCCTTGTCTGTTGTCTTGGGGCAAGTCCGTCCCTTCTGGAGGCCAATTTTTCAACTCTATGTGAAATTCCATCCCTCCCTGACAAGGGTTCAGTGGGAAGAAAATACTCTGTTAAGAAAGAACCACCTGAAACGATGAGATAAAAATAAAGACAAATTAATATCTACATGTGACCATTTTTAATTCCATCATGAAATTTTAAATAAGATATAACCCATTAGAAGACAGCTTGGAAGTTGTAATCTTACAAACTCCATATTGTTTGTTTTCTAAAGATGAAAATGAATGCAGGACCAAGCCAGGAATCTGTGAAAATGGGCGTTGTGTTAACATTATTGGAAGTTATAGGTGTGAGTGCAATGAAGGATTCCAGTCAAGTTCCTCAGGCACTGAGTGCCTTGGTAAGTTGATACATGAATTGTATTTGGCATGGTAAATAAAGCATCTGTTTTATGATGTCATCACAGAGTTCCACATATATCCTCCAATGCAAGTAATCTACATACCACTTCCTAATGGTTACACATCTAGTAAAATGAAGTATTTGTACATGTGTGTCTCGTCTGAACATCTACATGTAATGTAAATAACAACCTTAAATAGGCTTTCCAAAATTAAGATAAATTAAGCCCTGTGGAAAATAAGACTTTAGTAAGACTTACATCAGGGGATGATTTAATTCCTAAAGAAAATATTTGCAATGTGAAGTAAGCTCTGCTAATATTAATGCAAAGTAAATGCTGCATTACGGAAATACGATGTAGGTTAATTTTATATTGTGATAACAGTGAAAGGTTTACAGAATATTTTCTTGTGGAAAACATTTATTGCAGACATTATATGGATGCTAAATGCATACACTGTAACCATTACAGTTAATTATGGCAGCTGTATACGTATGGTAGAGTAAAATTTAAAGCAAACACAGAAAGGAGAGCAGTAAGCTGTTTGGCCCATCCCTTGATGTGGCGTGGCATAAAGAGAGTGTATTTCATCTCTCAACATGATGTCAGCTGCATCAAATCACAGGAAGTTTTTAGTTGCGACAATATATTTTGTGTATTGTCTCCAATGTAGATCTTTACTAATAATAACCTATAAGAAAAGTGTAATTTTCTGCTCATATTTCACTAGGATAGTTTATAACCATATTTCAATATGGTTTGTAAAACCATATTGAAGACTTTCCCAATTTACATCAGGAATCTCTTTACTTATACTAAAAAAAAAAAATCTACTGAGTTCAAATGTTTGACCAGTCTTTTTGATGTAGAAAATATCAGAAATTAATTGAATAAAATACCAACCTCAGAACATAGTCTAGAATTTGCTATTCAAAAGCAAATCCTGGCACTTGTTTGCTTATTTAAGGGGAAATAATTTATTATGACTTTCCGCTCATTTAGTTTCTATAGGAATGGTGACAAAATTACCATTTAGTCATCATCATCACTTGATCTGAAGGGGGAAACGCATGTATCACTGTTTTAATAAATTCAATAAACTGTATGTAGTGAAAGCACTATGTGAACGTAACTGCAAACAAAACTTTGTAAACTTTAATTGTAGACTCTTTATATAAAAGAATACTTACCCTGTAAAAAAAATTATTGCTAAGAACAAAAGCACCAATTGTCTATTTCATTTGAAAGCCAAGATAATGAAGTATCTGTTCCCAGGCCTTGATTCTTACTACTTGCCATTTCAGACAATCGACAGGGACTCTGCTTTGCAGAAGTATTGCAAACAATGTGTCAGATGGCATCCAGCAGTCGCAATCTTGTCACAAAGTCAGAATGCTGCTGTGATGGTGGGCGAGGCTGGGGACACCAGTGTGAGCTCTGCCCACTTCCTGGAACTGCCCAATACAAAAAGATATGTCCTCATGGCCCAGGATACACCACTGATGGAAGAGGTAAGGAACTTCATGCACTTTATCAAAACAGTGAATTTCATTAATTCAAGTTCATTTGAAGGAAATGTGGAAAAGTGATACTTACAGTGAAAATACCCATATGTGTATGTGTGTTTGTATGTATGAATCAAAAGAGTACTCTTGGCTAATGCTTTAGAAATTATAAAAGATTTATTCTTCATATCAAGCGTAAGAGTTAGATTTTATTATTCCTGTTTTAACAGATGAAGACACCAAAGCAGGAAACTAAGGTAACAGTAAACAATGTTTTCAAGAACACACTCTTTTAAAGATGGTGGACCCAGCAATAGATTAAGTCTATCTGATCCCAAAGGCTGTGTTAAAACCTCTAAACTATACTTGCCTTATTTGAGTAAATAGTGCTTATTTGAATGTGTAGGATTTTATTCTGTTTGCAACATGGTCCCAAACTAGCAAGTCTCATAATTGACTAGTGGCTTCCATTTTTTTGTACAACCGACTACTGTTCTAAAAAAAGAACATTGCTACCCATATTCTCTATCCTTTGCAAGACTGATAACACAAGCAGTTTTTCAGAGTCTAATGTGAATGTAAATTTGATGCCAAACTGTGGGAAATTATCACAAATTGAACTTCAAAGCAACGACAGCTTTCTAGACCACACACACAAAAAAGATTTCATACATAGATTGCAAAAAGGACATTCACCACGGGTCTGTTTTGCTTATGTCTCCTCATCACTTTAGATTATTTTTTCTTTCCCTCTACATTGGCATTCCTTGAATAATGGAAAGGTACCCCAGAGCACCTATAAATAATTGCTCTTAGTTATCTCAGTACCATAATTTCTTTGTCCCTAGTCATTTTTCACTTGAATTAACTTTGCTTCACTTTATATTTTTTGTCTTTGGTCCACAGATATTGATGAATGTAAGGTAATGCCAAACCTCTGCACCAATGGCCAGTGCATCAATACCATGGGCTCCTTCCGATGCTTCTGCAAGGTTGGCTACACCTCCGACATCAGCGGAACATCTTGTGTAGGTAAGACGAGGCAGCTGGGAATGGAGTTTGTCTACTACTGTTTCCTACAAGTCATTTACTGTCAGCATAGTCTTTATTGTAGAGCTTTGGAATATACATTTTCTTAAAATGATGCTTCTCCTCTCAATGTTGTGTGTTTTGTGGGCTTTATTTTGTCTTTTGGTGGTACAGGATTTGAACTTGGGGACTCATGCTTGCTAGGTGGGTGCTATACTACTTGAACCACACCTCCAGCCTGTTTTGTTTTAGTTATTTTTCAGGTAAGGTCTCCCATTTTGTCCTGGGGCCATCCTTGTACTATGGCCATCCTCCTCCTATGGCCTCCCATGTAGCTGGTATCACAGGCATGTGTCACCATGGCCAGCCATTATGTGGTTCTTAATAATACAGTTCTAATTGTATGGGACAGAGACTTGTTCAGTTCATTTAAAAAATGTCTATTCGATCAAAGAAACATTAATATTACAAAATGTATCTCCAATATTTTATACTTTAATTTGAAATTTATAAATGCATATTTCTCATTCTTTTAGTGAAGAAAAGGTGCTTTTATTGTGACTCTGTATGTTTGTGTGTATAAACAAGGCATTTTCACTGATTTTGCATAAAGTGTAACAATTAAGCATCATCTAAAATTTCTACTTGCAAAGCAGTCTCAATACAGAATCCTTTGACTATTTTCCAATTTATTTTCCTTGTTTAATTTTTTTATTGTTTCACTCTATTCGGTGACAATTGGGAGGGAGGGGACTGGCCTTTATTGAGTCTTTTCAAAGTATTTAACTTAGGTTTTATTATAGAAAAAATATTTTCTCCATATTTCACCAGCTTGTATGCTGTCCATTAAATTACCTATTTCAATAACAAAGCTAAGGCATAAAATAGTTAAGAAAACCAAACTGACTCTTCGTAAGCATTCGACTCACTAGGTGCAGGAACAGGGAATGGGCTGTCAATCGTGAGCTGTCTGCATCCTGTGGGCATCAACCCAATGTGTTCTGTGGAGGAGGTGGACAGTGTCTGCTGTCAGCACAGTACTAGCTGAAATGACGTGGTACATTCCAATGAGGACAGTTCAAAGAAGGCCTAACAAGAAGACTGTCTATAAAGGCTTGGGCAGAGTGTGCAGAGGCCACAAGAGATAGCGATGTACACTGAGGCTGTACCACCCCTGGGAATAAAGAAAAGGGGGAGGTGATTGGAACCCAGAAGGAGGAAGTTGTGCTCCGAGGCTGCATTGAGAGGAGCTGGTCCAATAATTCAGCCAGCCAGAGTCCATTCCTGCTGGAGACACGGAACAAGAGAGCACACTGATGCAGTCTGCAGAGTCACCTTCCTAGGCCTGAGGGCAAGATGGTCCTGGGCAAGAACTGGGTCTAGAGGGGAGATTCCATTTGGCATATCTATTATCCCACACAAGACTCTAGGGAGCTTTAGCTAAAGAGATTAAGAGAACTTCTACCACATCCTTGTGCCAAGAAGTACCTCTCTCAAGATACTCTTTTAAGTTTATGATTTCCAGCATACATTAATTTAAAGAACTTAGTGGATTTTTTTTGAACCAGGAAGTTTTCTAGACATTATATTTATCCCAAATCCACTGATGGATCTACATGATCTATGTTACTTTAGAAAAAAATGTTGTGGGCACCATTGCTCTCTGGCTGTATTCCATTTTAAGTTGTAGAGGAAAAGCAAAAAGTAATGAGCTTAGAATACGGAGGGAGGAGAGAGGCTGGTTGTTTTTTTTAAAACAGTATTTTAATCTTCACATCACTTTTACTTAGACCTCGATGAATGTTCCCAGTCCCCAAAACCATGCAACTTCATCTGCAAGAACACGGAGGGGAGTTACCAGTGCTCCTGTCCACGGGGGTACGTCCTGCAAGAGGATGGAAAGACATGCAAAGGTAAGAGAAGAGGCTCAGGCAACTGTGACCCCATTTATCTCTCTTCTGTCAGATTCAGGTACTAAGTTACCAAGGACCATACCATGGGTGTCACCTTCATTAAAATGTGGCTTCTACGTGACTGTTTCATCACTCATAGCCAACTGTACCAGATGTAGGAGACAGAGAGAAGTAAAACACAAAGTCACAATAATTTGCTTCTTAGAGCAAACAGCACAAATGCTTAAAAATAAAATTAAACAGAAAATGGTGGTAAGGGAAGAGTTGAAACAAAAGATTAGAATATGATTTTTTTCTTGTTGCTTACCTAAGATTTCCTTGCCCTAATCTGTCTTTATTACACATTCCCTACATAAAAATGAAAATGAGTGTGTAAATTTTTTCTTTAAGTAGTATTAAAAGTAATTGTTACGCTAAATTGACTTATTAAACTAGATTCAGTATTCTACTCACAAATTTGATTATATAAGAAACCTTCTTGTTAGGGAAGTGGAGAGTGACTGCTAATTGGCAGGTACATTTGGGTGACAGAATGTTGTAAATTAGGTTGGACTGACAATTGTACATCTCTGTGAATACATTAAAAACCACTGACTGTATACTTTAAATAGGAATTATGTCTCAAAAAACTCTTTAAAACTTTATAAAAACTTAGAGACCTTAAAATAGGGCAAAATAAAGACATATTTTCCAATGTACTAATATACCTATAATTGAAATATGGTGTTGCTTTCTTTGGCCTTCATTAACCAAATAGCAGTATTTTTTTTCACTAGTTAAAAATATATTTCTTCTAACATGTGAGCATAACATCTAGGTTATACTTAGGAGTGGAATAAACAAATATTTTATTCAGTTAAATTTTTAATAATTGTGTTTACTTTGGTGGTACAGATTGTAAAACTGGAACAATATAAAGATTTAATGTGGCTCTTTTGCCAGGATGTGTGCACATTAGTGCAGTGTTTCTATACTACAAACCTTTATTGAAGGAAATAAAAGAATTGAATAAAAAAAAAAAAAAAAAAAGAAACCTTCTAAGTATGAACTTAATGGACTGAGACAATTTTTTAAATGCAGAATCTCAGTAAAATGAGGTTTTATTTCCATGACATACAAAAATAAATAAACTAATAGCAAGCTGGTATTTTCTTGAACCTGTTTAGAGAACTGGTCGGGGTAAATTTCATTTTGTAACCATGTTTATTAAATGAATGCAACTAAAGTTTTTAAGATGCAGTCTTGCCTACATCTTATGTGTAAACTTATTTTAAATATATTTTCCTAAAGTAACTGTCAGTCAAACCAAAATCTACTTTGGGCTTTCTGTTAGAAGAGTCCAAACAATTAATATCATTTATGACTAAATTTATAGACGTTATGGTTTTGCTTCCTCTGATATTAGTGATGGTGTTTTTATTTGGTTCTGAAAAATCTGATCAGATGTTTTTGTTAGGATCTTCATCAATTTTCAGATTCTGCTTTATTTTTATTTAATATCTCCCTTAATAAAAAGTGACTAGTCATGTACTAAATCACATTAAGTATGAGAAGTATGACTTTTGGATGTTAGCTTTGAGAGTAGTTAATGGAATCTTGCCGTTTTAGCCATTCAGTTCCTTATTTTAAGAAATCTTTATTAGGCATCCCCCTTTGCCATCCTCTCCTAGTAGCCCATAGTATTTATGCTATTAAGCATGCACCATACTTATCATATGCATATGAAAGCAAACAAAGATCCCAGCAAAGACCTAGACAAAGTGTGCCAGTGACACATGCATACCTCCTGTGAGTCTGTGAGAAAGGATGCATAACCAGGTAACTTTGCTCTGGTTTCCATGGGCTTCTTTTTAATTTCAGACCTCGATGAATGTCAAACCAAGCAGCACAACTGCCAATTCCTCTGTGCCAACACCCTGGGGGGGTTTACCTGTAAATGTCCGCCTGGTTTCACCCAGCATCACACAGCTTGCATTGGTAAGACAAAATTACAATGAGGAAATTTTACAGACTCTTGGTAGGTACATAAAAGTTGTATTTAAAATGATAGCTAAACCATGTCTTCACACTCATATTTACAGTCAATACCTTATAATTAGTGATCTAAAGAAGTTGTTAATAATACATTTTTTTCATTAGAACAATATCCAAAGGAAAAAAGGTCTATATGGTCCAAGCATTCACACAGCAGATGCTTTTTGAGCAATGTCTTTGTCTCACATCCTAAGAACAGTCATGTGGTGTTCAGATAAAATATGATTAAAGGCTTTTAGTAATTTGGAAACTGCTAGTGACCACAGTGGGCTTTTTTTTTTTTATCTTTTGTTGTTGTTGTTGTTGTTCATTTATTCACATGTGCATACATTGTTTGGGTCATTTCTCCACCCTCCCCCCCTCCCCCACTCTTCCCCTCCTCCCCTCCTCAGTTTTAGGCAGGTCCTGTTCTGCCTTTATCACTAGTTTTGTTGAAGAAAAGAGACAAGCCTAATACGGAAGACAAAGAGTATTTGCTAGTTGAGTTGAGGATAGCTATACAGAAATATTCCTAGCATTGCTTTCGTGTACACGTGTTATGACCCAAGTTGATTCATCTCTAACTGATCTTTGCCCTGGTTACTGATCCCCTTCTCATGATAACCTCTGTAGCTTTAAGGTTTCTGTATTAGCGCTTCTGGAGTGGGGACATCAAACGCTTTCATGTTTTGGATTTTCTACTTATTTCTATATCTCCTGTATGTGCTCTCCCCTTTTCTTGTGTTAAACACATATTAATATGACTTTCAGTCTGTATTATCTAGAGCTAGGTCTTCAGTCACTCTAGAATATGTTCTATTTTCAGCCCTTAGAAATATACTTCTTCTTAGCACTTTGCCTTTACTGTGACATTGAATGCTGCCTTAAACTCCTTTAGCAGGATGTTTCCACATAATGAAAACGTAGGCTTCTATACTTAGGTTTATTTCATGTAGTGAAATGTAATTCATGTAATGATACTGAGAAACCTGACCCCCTCCTTCTTGGCACTTTCTAGACAACAATGAATGTGGCTCTCAGCCTTCGCTTTGTGGCGCAAAGGGGATCTGCCAGAACACCCCAGGAAGTTTCAGCTGTGAATGTCAAAGAGGATTCTCCCTTGACGCCACTGGACTGAACTGTGAAGGTGAGTAAGTTGCTCAAAAATCCTTAATCTTCTAACAGTAACATATATATAAGTTAAATATATATGTATATAAATATAAATATAAATGAGTAATTTAGATCATCTCAAAAAAAGAAAAGGAGTTTCTTAACAAAATAGAATTTAGCAATTGACTTTTGTTCATAAATTTTCAAATATCATTTGGGGACAGAGGAAAACTAGAAACAAAAATTCTGCAATTACAAATTAACTTTTAAAATCAACAAGTTATTTACTTAATCATTGATCTAAAAAAAAAATTGAGTTGAAAAGAAACTCTGTGCCGAACATGGTCTAGCGTAGTGGGCAAATGTACCAGAAAATAATAATGATAATTGGGCTTTTGTGATATGATTCTTAAATGTGTAAAAGTTCAGTGTAAAAGAAGACTTATTTCCATGGAGAATTAGAGAAATGTTTTGAATGCCCTGGGGAAAACTCATGGCTAACTCTATTTTACATTGACCAACACTCCTGCCCCACTCTCTTTTTCTGCAGTGAGCATTTCCTATAGTCTTCCCCACAATAGGTATTTCCTCTTTTAAAGTCCAAAGAACATTTAGGCAAGAACAAAATAAGAATCTGCCTGTAGTCAGTAAATTTTCATACAGGTCTTCAGTGTTTACACTGCAGTTGCTGGTGCAGATAAAACAAGTGTTTTAGGATTGGTGTCTGCTACAAACCACACAAGTCCAGGAATATGAGAGCATATAGATGCCTTTACATTTTATACAGTATTGCAATTTATGCTTTTATTGATTTAGTTATCCTTTTCAATAATTATTCCTACAAATACATGATTTTGAGTTCTAGAAACATAGTCAAAGTATTAATGTGCTCTTTATAAGAATTACAGGACTTTATATATATATATGTGTGTATATATTCACATAATGTCTTATTTTTAGTCAGAATTTTTTATTTTAGAATTTTCAGTTTTAATATTTTATATTTGAAATCATGGAGACATTGAAAGAATTCTGCACCTACATCTGCTTTCCATGTGTGAGTTGAGCTCATGACCATGCACACAAAATACCATTTGTTAATTATCCATGTAAATTTGTTACACACACATCAGACATGCCGATTTTATTTCACTCTTTTTGGGCAGATTTCAAAGCCTTAGTTGTCTTTTCAAAAGGGTATGCATATATGAACAAAGAAATTATTCCATATGTATAAAATACCACATCTTGTCTAAAAATAATGTATTCAAATACTTAAAAGGAATTTGCATCTAATTAATCTTGAATGGTAAAAAAAGCGTTTGCCTACAGTACCATTATTCTTTTTAGGTACCTGTAGTGCTTGTCTCTTCCCCAAAATGAGGATTATATATGAGTCACTTTTGAATCTACCGAAATATATCATGCAAATATATATATATGTATATATATTTATATGATTTACCACATAAATCATGCCATTTGCAGTTAATCAGTACAAAATGCACAACATTTGTCATTGCTACATTTGATTTACTGAAATTAAACTGTTATTCAGGGCACTGACGTCTGGTGAAAGAGCATAACAATGAGGTGGGTTCTTATCTCACAGCCACTCTGCACCATCAGTAGTAACCATGTGACTTGGGAGAAAATCACAGCCTCCCTGTGTGCCATGTCTTATTTATATGTTCCCCTGAAGGTTGTATTTGGAATGCATTTAAGAACAGTAGAGGAAAGGAGACATAAAGAATTTTCCGGGATTGTTTTCACAGATGTTGATGAATGTGATGGAAACCACAGATGCCAGCATGGCTGCCAGAACATCCTGGGAGGCTACAGGTGCGGCTGCCCACAAGGATATGTTCAGCACTACCAGTGGAACCAGTGTGTTGGTGAGTGCTCCTGGTTACACAGCACCTGCTCTTCTCACCTTAAGTTACCTCTGCATAAAATGGAACAAATAATAAAAGCTGAGCTTTCCATATAGCCTTTGAACTCTAGAACTTACAAACCACTACTTAAGACTGATGCACGGAAATGCAGTCTGCTCTGTACTTGTGTATGTTTGAAAATACCTGTAATTAAAAAAATGTTTTTAAGTACCTAAAGGTAACTCAACTTGTGGTTTTATCATTAAATTTCTACTAGATGTAGTTTTAAATTTCTGAAGATAATATCGACAGTCATCATCTTCATTTGTCAAGGTCAGCTGTTTTTATCAGTAATTTGATAGTTTCAGATTTTGGATTTAAAGGATTATGCATCCATTCCCTTCTTACAAGTCTAAAGGCAGTCAGCTTAATGGGAACAGTCCATCTGTGCTCTCCTGTTTTCAAGGTAGAAAAGGTAACTAATCATATCAAATACTACTGACAACTCCAGACAGAAGTGCTATAAAATAAAATACATGGACATCAGCTCTGTTCCTTGCATTGGTAATAATCATGAAGATCCTCTTTTTAAGGAAAAATTCATCAAAGAGAACATTATTCTACTTGAGTAGCCAGCTGACTTCCATAGCATATGCCTGATTTCTTGGCTGCATTTAAGTGTACTTCATCAACACACCATCCAGCACGTCTTGATGCTGGAAGCCTGCATTGCTAAGCAGAAGGGGAACAGTGGTCCTGCAGAGAATGGCACAATGCTTCCTGTTTCCCTGTAATGATTAAAATTACTCAATACATTATTCAAATATAGTACCATATAGCCACTAAGCGAACGACTCTGATTTTATCCTTTGCGGTCTTCTCAAAAGAAATTTCTAATGACAGTGTAGTGAACTGAGAAGAAAATCATGATACATTTCAAAGGAGGCAAACTAGCCCTGTGAAGTTTTTAGCTATATGTTGGCTTTATGCCTGGTCAAAGGCAGATGCTTTGTCATACCACGGATATATACTTGTGGGAGGAAATGCAGAAACGAATTAGTGACCAAAAAGTTAAAGATAAGCTGAGCATAGTGGTACATGTAATTACAGCACTCAGGAGCCTGAGGCCAAGGATCATGAGTTTGAAGCCAGCGTAGGCCACACAGTGAATCCCTCTCTTTAAAAAAACAAAAAAGCAGAGTCCAAGTGTTAATTGTGAGCTTGCACGCTTGCTCTTCAATGACTGTCTCTAAGCAGCAGGCCCATGGACTGACACAGCAGGGATTTATTTCAAAAAGTTCTAGATTCTTCTATGCATGGTTAAGGAATCCAACTGGTTTCTAATAAAATCTCTGCCTTCTTTGCCTTGAATCTACATAACATGGAGTTTTAACTCAAATATGTGGCAGAAATAGAGTGAAATAACCCATCAGAAAACTAATAAAAGCAACAACTTAACAAAGGAATATGAAATTTGATAAATGCAAACTGAAACATCACAAACATTTTTATCTGTGCCTACTAGTATGTGCATCTGTAGTCATTCCAACAATTGATGGGAAAATGTAAAGTATTTCAGACACATTTACCCGAGTCTCCTAGGAAATGATCAAAACTGTAAATCTGTATTGTTACTAGTACTACCAGCAACTCAAAAAAATTAAAAGTTCTTTGAAAGTGTTAATATTGAAAAAATAAACTTTCAATTCAAACTAACACTTTTAATATGTTTCCAACCAGTTAACACAGTGAGTTTTTAACCTTCTGGTACATAGATTTTATAGATGTAGGCAGCATTCTCAACTATTTACAAGCATTATAATTATTCAAAATTGAAAATGTGTGAATATTATTAACATTTGCCTATAAGGAAAAAATTATTTCTTAATATGCAAACCCTTTGTTATTTAGTGCTTGTAACTTCCAAGTCTTTCTATAGACTTTCCAAAATAACGCAGGCATTGCTTAGCAAGGCTTGATTCAATTCAAAGTACATCTCAAACAAGACCGTATTTAGTTAAGGTCATAAAATTTTACCATGCTAAGCATTTATAGCATATAAATATGAGGTATATCACGGTGCTTGCAAAAATATTAACATATTTAAAATATTCTTATTATTGGTATGTTTAAATACAATTTATTCAATTACTTGGTTTTGTCTGGTAATGCTTCTACCTAACGCAATGTCTGAATTTATTCATGGTGGAATCATGTCATTAAATCATAATCTAATTTAAATTCCCTGTTAGGAAAGAAATACTACATATGACTGCCAGATCTAATTATAAAAGCAGATGAAACTTTGTGGAAGAATTCCAAGTCTTTTGTATATAGAAATAAAATTGTGGTTATTCATGTCACATGTAGCCAAGTTACTGAGAATTTATATATATTTTCTCCCCATGTAATAAAGGCTAAGAGTTTTCACATATTAGGTAATAGAGCATTTTTTGTATTCAGTGACTACAAGGTCCACATTTAGAATCTCATATAATTCTGAAACTATACTCATGATATAAAATGTGCTTAACGACGACATCTACCCTTTCAGTAACCTCTGTCCTGTACTTAATGAAGTTTAATTTCCTGTCCGAGGGGCCTCTTTGCCGAGACCCCATCTGCATCTAGCATAATCCCCAGAGCTACCGCACATCCTTCCTTCCCTCTGTCCTAGCCTTTGAGCTGCCTGCACACACCTACTTGCAAATGGCTTGTTTCCCCACATGGGCTGAAATATGCTCTTGTCATATTAATATATGACAAGTAAACAGACACTCTGTGCTCCATATGCTGTCACAAGAATTGAAAGAATTCTGTGGAACAGATGTGATTTGTGCCCAGGGTGAAATTTAGATTATAACAAAGCCCAAGGGAGTCAAACCACATACTATATATCAGCCAGACAGCTAAGAACAAAATTCTCATCTCCAGAGTTAAAAGCACAGTCAGGCTTTGAATTTGTGATAACAGCAACCGAAAGTATAACCTGTAATTATCCTGCTGTCAGGCATTTATCGTACAGGCTTCCTCCTGCAGCTAGGAAGAACCATGTGTTGGCTGATAGCTAGGTGCAGACTTCTCTCCAAACACACAGTTGGAATCGAATGGGTTCTCAAGCAGTTCAAATTGTACTCGGTTGTTAGTTCAGTAGATCTAGCAGTATTTGTTCCCATTGTTTTCATTTAAGGGTTTAAAATTTTCATATATATGCTTTCCATAAGTAATGATGGTGTGGGGAATCGCTAGAGGAATGGATACAAATACAGATAGACATTTTTAAATTGCAATGTAATTCACATACCATACAAATTCATCCTTTTACAGTTAAATGGTTTTTTAGTTTATTCTCATAAGAGTGTACAACTGTGAATATTACTAGCTCCAGAATATTCTCATTACCTCCTTCCCCCGAAAAGAAGCCCTATACCTAATAGCCATCATTACCCATTTCTCCTTCCTCCCACCCCCTCCTAGCCCCTGACAACTACTAATCTACTCTCTCTGGATTTGCCTGAGATATATAGAGGTTTTTGAAATAATCTTTTGTTAAGAGAATAAAAGAATTATTCATTAGGCAAACTGCAAATATCTATCCCCAAGGACTGCCCACATATTCAAAATCAGCACAAGCAGTATATAAAAAGACAGTGCAAGGGTTTTTATAAAACCTTAAAGTCACAATTTGGGAGATTTTTTAAATTTCCTATGCTTTGTAAATAGACCTTAATAGTAAAAACAATAAATGTGATTGTGGACTAAACTCCCCCATAAAATCATGGGTACTTTGAGACTCCTGCTCTTCTTCCCTGTGTAACAGTTTCCTTATTTGTCTTAACAGATGAGAATGAATGCTCCAACCCCAGTGCCTGTGGCTCTGCTTCCTGCTACAACACCCTAGGGAGTTACAAGTGTGCCTGCCCCTCAGGGTTCTCCTTTGACCAGTTCTCCAGTGCCTGCCACGACGTGAACGAGTGTTCATCCTCCAAGAACCCATGCAATTACGGCTGCTCCAACACAGAAGGCGGCTACCTCTGTGGTTGCCCACCTGGATACTACAGAGTAGGACAGGGGTAAGCCTCCCTGTTAGCCTTTCCAACAAGAAATACAGCCCCACAGGGAAGCCATTCCTCCTTTCAGTGAGTTCAGCTGCCTACCACTGCAGGGAGAAGAATACTGTGTGTAAAAGCCCAAGAGGTGAAAGTGTTGACCTGTGCTGTTAAGGTACAGGAATAAGTCCCCAAGAAGGCCCACAGACTGTGTGTGTGATACAGGATTATCTCCTTTTTGGTGAGCCTAAGACTCAATGTTTAATACAGATGTCCCTGTTTGCCCCCTGGTAATGGCCAAAATTGATTCATTCAGACCCAAAGCCAGAGACAAGCACATGTTTAAAAATGCAACTCCGATGTTGCCATAGCTACCTGGGTTGAAAGGTAGAAGTGGAAATGGCACTGCCCCAAATTCTTCCATAAATTTTGGCAGGTGCTAGCCCAGTAGTCCCTGAAAGCAGAGTTTGTCTCTTTCTCTGTTTCTGTGCTTTTTACGTTGCCCAGTGCGTGGTCCTAATTGTCAGGCACTGCTCAGTGTGGCCCATGTCCACAAGGCTGGCTTTCCTTCAGCCAATTGCACTTTCTGAAGTCTTGTCACTTGTGGGTGAGTTCTGGCCTTTTGCATCCTTCCTTCAAAACAGCAGTGCTCTGTAGCATAAAAGACGGGGATTTAGAAGTCAAAGTCATCTTCCTGGGAAGGAGCAGTGTGTGAGGCAGGCACTGAGGGGCATAGGACCACTTTGTCCACAGTTGGTATATAAGCACACTAACACAAAAAGCTGAGTCTAGACCAAGGTCACTTAGAGCCAATTTATTGACTTTTTAAAAACATTTTTGTTAGCATATCCTAGTCATTCAGGGGGTTTCATTGTGACATTTCCATATGTGCTTACAATGCACCTTGGTTAGGTTCATCCCCACCATACTTTCCCTCATCTCCCTTCCCCCTTCTTCAAATGATTTCTGCAGGTTTTAATGTTCTATCTCCGAGCATGTGTATAAAGTACATCCCCATTCATCCTTCCCCTCCCACTAGTATCCTCCCGTTAACAGGACCTGTCCATTGTTTATCTGTTCATTGTTCAGTGGGGTTTTGCCCTGGTATTTCACCCGTGAATATATTGTACCTTAATCAGTTATCCCCTTTTTCATCGACTGCTTCACTAACCAACACAGGAATTCGGAAATCTCAGTTCTTAAAGCAGGGAACTTTTTTCCAGCACAAGCTTCAGGCTTATGAAGCAAGGAAACCTCTTGGCATTCACTTTGGAAATTCACGTCGGTTCTTACTTTCTGAGTAAACTACTCACAGGTCTTCCGTCTCATTAGGTTTGAAAACTGGGGAAGCCCAGGACTCACCCTCAGAAGAATTTTGCTGTTTCAAAACAAGAAGAAGGCTCGTATATTGAGTGTCAAAGGAAAGAGCTGCAAAGAGTATTAGGTTTTTATGGCTATGAGCTTAGCGTTTGCTTTGTTGGGTCCACATCCTGAAATGTCTGCTCTACCACTGGAAAAATGTCCCGTCGATGATAATGTCTAACAATACTTTGCTTCCTGTATTTAGCCACTGTGTCTCAGGAATGGGATTCAACAAAGGGCAGCACCTGCCACTGGACACAGAGGTAGATGAGGAAAATGCTCTGTCCCCGGAAGCATGCTACGAGTGCAAAATCAATGGCTACACCAAGAAAGAGGGCAGGCAGAAGAGGAGCGTCCACCACCCTGAGCCCACAGAGGTGAGAGGACCTCACTCTGTTTTGCCCCAAAAGTTTATCCACGTGAAGTCATGCATACATTGCAGCTTAGTAGCGTCAGCCTCAGTATACTTAAACCCATCTGGGAATTTCATGGGTAAATTAAGGGACCCGATATGGGGAAGGCAATAAATTAAAATTAACTGAATTGATAGCTCAGAACACAAAGACCTGGGGAAAAGACTTTTAAGATTCACAATTTCAGATCATTTTCTTTTGTTTTAGTTTTTGATTTGTGCCAGAAGGCATAAGATGTCCATTTAGAAAATAATTATTTTTGAAATGACTTCAAAAATTAAATTATTTTGAGTTTTTCCCATTCTTTTATATATATAGCTATATAAATGCATGTATACATATATATGTATAACAGATTAGGCTGATTTTAATTTTCAGTAGCTCTCATATTCGGTGACTTATTTATTAGTTGTTCCTGCCATAAAAATTTTGTCTTCAAATAACTTCATTTTGTAAGAAACTGAAGCAGAATTTCCTGCTTCTGGTGTTTTCCTCACTCTTAATAGCATTTTAGCAAAGTGGTTAAAGCGACTGAGGCCCACAGACTACCTTGGACCTTCCCTACTTAATTACCTGTGTTATACAGGCATGTTTACTTAACCTCTCTCTTCCTCAGTTTCTTCACCTGAAAAATGAGAACAAAATTACTCAATTTTGAAGGTTGATGGTGGGGTTAATGAGTTTGAACATGTAGGTGCCTGGCATATCCTTCACACATGTTCGGTCCCTACTAGTTGTTAGCAATACTGGTCATTTCCCCAACAATCAACAATCAGAGACAGCATGAGGTCATCTGTCACCACTCTTTTCAGTTAATACTACTGAGAAAGTCCTCCACCAAAAAAAAAAAAACCTAGTCACCAACTAATTGACAGGGTAAATTGTCAACTTGCTTCAGTTTTGGGCCTGAGAAACTTTCCCTTATCTATTCAACCAGACTTCTTTAGCCCAAAAAAAAAAAAAAAAAAAAAACTGATTCTGTTTTAAAATAATAAGCCAGTGTTACATTAACTTTAAATACACTGAGGTGTCCAACTGATACTTTGCTATGACAAGTAACTATTCATCAAGTCCCCAAAATTACAAGTCTAGACACTCTGTTTATATAACATTCCCCTTGTAGTATATGGAACATCATTCTGCCTGCACACTGATGGGCACTGTCACCTTGTCGGTACTTAGCAGGTGCCCTTTCCAAGCATTAGGATTTTTGACCTATCTTACCTAAACAGCGTTCTTACACTTCCCACCCCTCTGACCAAGTCAGACTAGATTATCTGGGCGCTGCCTCACTGACTTTCACCAAAGCTGGTTCAAACTGGAGCCCTGAGCACCCTGCAGATCCCTCGCTCTGTGAACTCGCTCATCGTTTCAGTTCCGTACAAAATGGAGCAGAGTCTTCAACGCAGAGATTCCTGTGGGTGCAGACAACAGTAACATTTCTCATTTTGACGCCAGGGGAAAAAAAATTACATTCATTTCCTAAACTTTTTTTTTTAAATTATCATATAAGCATACTATCCCATAAAAATATGCTATTCATCAAAAAATAAATAAATAAAAATATGCTATTCATCATCAAAAAAAAAAAAAAAAGAAGTCCTTGAAATGTGAAGGCCTTTGTAGTCTCAGCACTGTAACTTTAATGACCGAGTTAAGGCTGAGAAGTGTAAAGGTTTACAGGGCACCCTCTGTGGAACAGACCTTTCCTCCAGGCTGTCAGGAATTTACAATAGCCTCTTTCACAGCCACTACCAGTGCAGAAAAGGGAGAAGGAAGCCACAACCTGTCCTTGTGGCTGTAGCCCCCGGCCATAAATCCCTTTCTTGTCCCCTGCTGGTGCTGTTGAAACTTATCCCAAGTGCTTCCCCGCTCTTCCCCAGGTTGAACAGATCAGCCTAGAAAGTGTGGACATGGACAGCCCCGTGAACATGAAGTTCAACCTCTCTGGCCTTGGCTCCAAAGAGCACATCCTGGAACTCATGCCTGCCATTGAGCCCCTCAACAACCACATTCGCTATGTCATCTCCCAGGGGAATGATGATGGCATCTTCCGAATCCACCAGAGGAACGGCCTCAGCTACCTGCACACAGCCAAGAAGAAGCTCATCCCTGGCATGTACACACTGGAAATCACGAGCATCCCACTCTACAGGAAGAAGGAGCTTAAGAAACTGGAAGAGAGCAATGAGGATGACTACCTCCTAGGGGAGCTCGGGGAGGCTCTCAGAATGAGGCTGCAGATTCAGCTATATTAACCCTTGACAGACTTGGTTCCAGGCTCAAATCCCAGGACAGGCAGCTTTCAGAAGCATTTGGAAAATCAATGACTAATTTCATAGAGGAAAAAAAAGATGACTTTTGTTTCTTTCCTCCCTGTCTCAGACTTTGGAATGTTGACCCTCACAGGGAGGGATAATTTAGGCTCTGTGTGGCCAAAGATTTGAGTACAAAGGCAACCGTAGTTACTGTATTTTTTATATAACTTCATTTTTAAATATATTAAAAAAAAAACCTAAATGTTCAAGAGATCAGCATATGGCACTAAAATGCACAAAAATAATGTGAGCTTTTTTTTTTCCTGTTAGCAGTCTGTCACACTTTGGGTATTTTGCTATAGTTGCTAATTAAAAAAATATAGATGTTTATTTATTTTTAATGCAGTAATATATGGAGAAATGAACAAACTATGTAAACAAAAAGGGAAACTCGCTTGTTTTTCTTTAGATTTATAAATTTGAGCTATTTCTTTTAGAGGTGCTTTTAAAATTTTTCAATAGATCCAAGAGATGTTTCCTTTGGTTTTCTGCCAGTCGTCCAACTGGTACCCACCTGACTATTTTAAAGAAAGCCTCCAAGAGCTGAATGGGCAGTGTAATCGTAATTTAAAAGACACGGATGTTGTTAGATCCTTCATAAAGGAGATCAAAGCCAGAGCAGCTCATTGTGACAATATTTCACATCGCCAGATATACCAGGCAAGGGAAGATGAAGCGCAACCACTGTAGCAAAATACCTTGACTGCTTGTGAGACCATTAGCGTTGCAGGCCAAACTGTACTGTATCTCCTTCTCATAACCTCAAGGACCCACATGTGCTACCCACAACCCCTTGTTCCTATCCAGGGTGTGCTGTATACTTGTGGTCCCGTAGGCAGCTGAAGAACTGCCGTTCCTTTGAGTTAGGAACACCTGGCGTTCTGTGGTGTTTGGTGCTGTCTTAGATTAATGGTGCATTTATTATGTTCAAGCTATTTCAGGATTGCCATATGTGCAAACAAATCATGCATTGCAGCCAAGGAATATATGTTGTTGTTGTTTTTTAAAATCCATTTTTTTTAGAATTTTCATTAATACTGTAGTTATATACCATATGCCTCGTTTTATCATAGCTTATTGTGTATGAAAGATGTTTGTACAATGAATTGATGTTTAGTTTGCTTTAGTCATTTAAAATTATATCATACCAGGAGGTGCTAATAAAAGTACATCCCCGTGTTCTTCTCTACTCAAGAACCTGACCCTGGACCGGTGACCAAAGCTCATACGTGAAATGGCCAAAGCACACACAGACTCCCGGTTGTTCCTCTCACATACCTGTGTTGACCAAAGATTCGTAGCCAGTTGTATCCAGTGTTTTGGGCTTTTTGTTTTGTTTTGCTTTTAATAGCTTTAAAAAAGAGAGAGAGAGAGAAACAGTGTAAATTTGTAATCAAGTGTTTGTGAGGAAAAACTTACAGTTTTTTGATTTTGTTTGTTTTTGTAGGTCTGTGTATCAAATATGACACTTTTCTTGCAATAAAGCTTATTTTGGGGTAGTTTTCTGGCTGAAAGTTTTGTGAGACTACAACCCCTGTTGCATTTGTGGGAGGTGCTGGCGGTCTTTGCTCACTGGGACATGTATTAATGTGACAGATGAAGAGCAAGGCATATTAACAGGAAAGTAAAGGAATATTGTCAAGTATGAGGAACAAAGTAACCAGAGCATTCATTCCACTCAAAGTTGCATTCAAATAGAAGGACCTGGGCAATGCAGCGAGATGCTCGCTTCTGTGTAAACTAAGCTTTCTGGGACCCAGCTTCCTAGTGACCTCAAAGAATTTCTTCACTTCTTCCACAGGGACACACATTTGTGGGAGTGTTTAGAGCACTCGATAGCATTCATGGAAGCATTCTTTTAGAGAGCCTTCTTTCTTTGAGGTAGAAATTTTCCTGAACCCAAGTTTTAAAGCAAAAGAATAGCAGGCATACCTAATCCAAATGGCTTCTTCACCAAAAACAATGGAAAATTTCTTATCTCTGTCTATTTTACTCAGTGGAGAGGTGAACAGATTTAACAAGTTATTTAACATGAGCTCTCCTCATGTTAAACACAAAAGCCTTTCCAAGTCTTACAAGTTAATTCAATACATGATTTAAGAATTTGTGTGCTTAAATTTTTCATCCAAGGAATAAGAAAAGGAAATATTATGACTGATCTTAATGCTGTTCTTTCCAATCAGAAATTAGCTGCGTGAAATAAAAGTATTTGCTTGCGGGCATTCTTTAAAAGTTAACATGCATCCTCAGCTTCATCTGGCCTCTGTTAATGGTACAGCTTGAGCATTGTAATATGAAATTACCTGGAACCAAACTCCACTCTAGCTTTGAACATTGAGCAACAACACTTAGTTTAACTTTAACCTGCTCATGAGAAAGCTTGAGACTCCAGCCATTGGGTGCGTGATACTGAAGATTTTTAAAAGCCATTAGGCATGTTTTCTCTCATATGTGGAGTATAGACATATGTAATACATATACAACAATGTTATGTAAAAGAGGCCAGGCTAAGGGGAGGTCACTAACAGGAAAAGGAGGGTAAAAGAAGGAAGTAAAAAATGTAAATATGGTTGATGTACTTCCTATACAGAATGCATATAGAATCTTAAACCTATTGAAATCACCATAAAAGTGACTAAGGTAGAAAGGAGAAAAATAGAGATGAACCAAGTCAGGCTACAATACATTTATACATGGAAATGTCACAAGGGAAACCCGGTATAGCTATCTTAAGCAAACAAAAATGTCTTTTTTTTTTTTCAGAAAAACAGAGAATAGGAAGGCAGAACAAGTCCTGTCTGGGGGTTTGGTGCCAGTAGGAGGGAGGAGGGTGTGGGAAAAGGGTGTAGGAGGGTGAATATGGTGCAAATACTGTGTATACAACTATATGGGAAAATGGGACCTGTTGAAACTTGCAGGAATGGGGGGATAAAGGAGAATGGTGGAGGGGGTGAATTCAACTATGATATATTTGATATGTTGTAAGAACTTTTGTAAATGCCACAATGAACCCCCAGCACAATAATAAAAAATACTTTATATAATTGCAAAAAATTAAAAAGCCATTAGGAGTGTTACACAAAAGAGTATGAAAGAAGTAATAGAAGAAAATGACCACTTCAAGAAGCACTTCCCAGTAGGAACCTTCTCAAGTACCTCTAGTAGCTTAATTTTGACTCTTATTTTTAAAAACACAGATAACAATGATTAATTTATGTCTTTCTGATCTGTCTGTCTGCTGGTGATGTTTTCTGAACCACTTTCTCATTGCCACTTCACAGTTGTCTCAAAAATTACCTTAGCTAAGTTATAGAAAACCTTACAGAGAGTAAAGTATAGTGTAAGCCCTGAAATATAAACCAAATCCAGTGTCTACATGTATTAATAATAATAATAGTCTTCAAATGACATTAACTCCTTCTACTCACATTTAAATTTAGACCTGTTAAAACTCTAGTTCTGTTTAATACCTTTTGATGTTGCTGCTTACTTGAAGAAGATAAAAGTTGGTCATGTTTGCACATGAACATTGAAAATAATTCAGGGTAACATAAAAGTACACTGTTTATTTTTTTTTTCATTTTTCTTTTATTATTCATATGTGCATACAAGGCTTGGTTCATTTCTCCCACCTGCCCCCACCCCCTCCCTTACCACCCACTCCGCCCCTTCCCTCTCCCCCAAAAGTACACTAAGTTTAAACATCTGCCCCTTTTCATTATCTAGGAATATCAAACAGGACAATTCATACACTCTTAATCCCTCCAAATACTCTAAGGTTTTATTTTGCATTAATTGCTTTCTTGGTTTATAGAATAAATGTTTGGGGTTGAAGGTAAATAATACAACTGAAGATTATAGGGCATAAGTTTATTCACAACTTTAGGGAAGAAGTTATTTCATAATATGAAATTGAAGCATGTGAAACTGTCAATATTTGCCCATGTTTGACCTGCAAAATGGGCCCTTCATATGCTTCACTTAACAGTTCAGAAATACGCATGTTCCTCCAGAATAAAAATCTGAAAACCCCTTGTCTTTTCAAATGACAATAAATTCTATTCACTCCTTTCTGTGCTGCTTTGGTTCATCTGTACTCCTAATTTACAGTCCACAAAGGATGACATAAGTTGTTTAATGGTCCAAAGTCATTGGAAAGATTTTAAATCACACATCTTTGGGACCTTGATGGCATTACTGGAAGCTTTTTAGAGACAAGTCCATTAAAGGGTATTTTTTAAGTAAATAAAAAAAAATCTTCAGGAATATTCTAAAAAGATAGAAACAAAGATGGAGCTCATTCCCACTCCAGTGGAAATGCAGGTGTCAGCCATGTTTACAAGCTCAGCCCAGCCTACTTTTAGTGTCTGACATCTTCATTTTGTAAGCATATTTACTTTCCCAAATAAATACAAACCCATAGTTAATATGAACTTTATACTTCTTTTTAAGGCATTTTTATTAGTATATAATAGCTGTACAGGGAGTTTCGTTGTGACATTTCCACACATGCATACAATGTACACTGGTTTGGTTCACCCCTCCCTTATTCCCTCTCTTCCCCCACTACTTGAACTATGTACTTTCAACCTGAATTGTCCTTGAGAGCCACGAAGTCCTAAAATGCATTGTTCAGTTTATTTCGTTCAGCAATTCAACCACTGAGGCTGGTTTAGTTAAAAGAAAGTGATGTTTGAGTCAGGCAGACCAAAACTACAATTCTACTTCCTTGAAAAAGTTACATAATCTCTGTGGGCCTTGGTTTCTTCCCGGGATGACCTTTCCTTGCAGTGTGGCTGGGAGGATTGAATGAAATGCAAGGGCATTGCTGTTAGCACAGGGCTCAGCAGATAGCAAACCCTTCTTCCTCCTCTTCTTCCTCCTCTTCCCACTAGTCCTATAATCAACCCTAGCGGAATGAGTAAGTGTAGTCATACAAGGCTCCTTCCTAAGCTTGCCTCTGAAACTGTTGCCTTACCGGTGTTACGTCCTAATGTCTTCAGAGTTCAGTGTCCCCACTGCTCCCCACTGGAATTGTGGGCTACAGCCTTAGAAGTCCAAACCACAAATACAGATAGAGCTCTTAAAACTACAGAGCACCAGGAAACTGAACAAGAGAACATGGACATCCAATAAACCCCTTTAAAATGATTTAGCGTCATAGAAGTTCAGGGCTAGAGAGCCAGGCATGTCAGCTGACACCTGTAATCCCAGCACTCAGGAGGCTGAGGCAGGCTAATTCAACATTCAAGGCCAGACTGGGTTACATAATGAGACCCTGCTTAAAAAAAAAAAAAGAAAGAAAGAAGGAAGGGAAAAAGGGAAGGAAGAAAGGAAGAAGGAAGGAGAAAAAAGAGGGAAGGGAAGGGCAGGGGTAGGAAGGAATTTAGAAACCTACTCATATTTGCAGTGAGGAAACAAGACAGGCCTGGATTCCAGTTTCTATGCAAGTGAGACCAGAACCCTGGTTGATTGCAGTCTGGTGCTATTCATACTTCCACTATGTGGAAAGCCTATTTGGATTTCTTTTAAGCCCTAAGGATATGGGCCAGTTCCCATGGTTTTGGCTCTTTCTGAGTCCAAAAATGTTTTCCAAGCACGATTTAAGGACTGCTTTTTGTTTTGTCTACCCCACCCTCTGCGTAACTGCTCCTAATATCTCATTAACCAGAGATCTGTGTATGCATAGAAATGCCAAGATACTGGCTGCAACAGAGCAGACCCACCCAAATCCTGTATTTCTTTAAATACACACTAGAGTCTTGGTTTTCAAAGGGTTAAACATTTTATTTAAACCAGACTTTCAAAACTTTAAAAACACATACACATTTGTTTTACTAAGACTGTTTGAGAAAAGTACACTAGTTGCTTGTGTTGCTTAATTGTCTTTTTTTTTCTTTTCCTGTGAGCCTAAAAAAGATATTACTAGATTAAGTTAGCTTTCTTTAGAAATAGCCAAGAACCTACAGTTCTCATTAGTCACCCCCATTAGGGCTGCAGATTAAATGTCAGGATGTAGTGTAGACATTTTCCAAAGGAAAACAGGAAAATGCTTTACCTTATTTTTAGAGCAAACTATAGGGAAAATGAACATTAACAGCTTTCTCCCGACAAATACTGCTTCACACAAGTTCCATCAATGAAATAACAGTAGAAGCTGTGAACAACCAATTCCTGAAATTGTGTCAGAAAAGCAGCTTCTTGATTTGCATAATTGCCCAGGTTCCTTCCCCAAGACTTCTGCCTGCCCCCTGCTCTACCTGACCCCAGCTTCCTGACACAAGGGGAAGGCTGCTCCTGCAAGGGTGGACTTGCCTGTGTGTTTGTGGACATCAGGCTAAGGCAGGGTCCTTACACCTGTGGCCATGGACAGGCACCTGGGAACTCAACCTGTGATGAACTTGTGTCTTAGACACTCTATTGAGCATCATAGAACCAGGGCCAGAAAGTGTTAGGTGAATGTGCGCAAGGAAGAGAGGGTTCTGATCATCACAGAGCGAGGCTCATGAACCACCATGGAGAGTCAGACCTTGTCCAGGGAATAGACAGTTTCATGGTCAGGATTTTACTGGAAACAAAGAGTTCTGGGGATCATTCAGGAGGTTACTTCTCTTTTAAGGAGAACTTTCTTGGTTTATGCTGCTTTTCTGCACTTTTCTAGGGAGCTGTATGGGTCTCACCCAGGATGAGAGCAGATTGAAGAGGCATTTGGAACCAACTGACTGCAATTTGAATTCGCTCCAGGAAGGTAACCCTGATCCAAACCTGGACTGAGGCTGCCATTTCTGAATGGGGGAAGAGTTGAAATAATCTCCCTTCCAAGAGAGACATTACACAGGTTTAGTTTTTGTATAAGTGAATTAAATGAACTTTTGAGGGGGGATCTGTTGCCCAGACCCCAAAAGATTTCCTTCCAAAAGTTTATGAACAATTTAATGAAACAAAATCACCACGTTATGGTATATACTTAAGTGATATTTCAGACAGATGGCCCAAACTATAGGAAGGAAAGTGGTTAGTGAAATGTAGAGCTACTAGACATAGTCTCCTGGAAACGACAAGAATTGAGCTGAACCTTGAAGACAGACGAAGACTGATACATGACTGAGCGTAGGAAGGAATTTCCTAGAAGACAATAGTACGAGCAAATGTTAGAAGTCATAGTTTGGATGGCATATTGGAACAGAAAAAAGACAAAGCCAATGGGGCTTGAATGACAGTACCATGAAGAACAAAAGATAATATTATTTCTCTCCACAAAGAAATGATAAAATGTGTGAGCTGATGGACATACTAGTTACTCAAAATTGACCATTACACATTGTATAACTGTAGCAAAACATCACACTGACCCCCATAAAATGTGTGTAATTATTACATGTCAATTAAAATTATTAAAAATTAAAAAGTACTCATATTTTAAGAACTTTTTCAAGAGATAAGGTCATGGCCAGGCATGGTAGTAGCTTAAACCTATAATCCTAGCTACATGGGAGGCAGAGATTAGGAGTATCAGTTTGAAGCCAACCCAGACAAATAGCTCCCGAGATCCCATCTCAGCCAATGGCTGGGAATGGTGGCCCATGCCTGTCATCCCAGCTACATGTAGGAGCACAATAGGAGGATTGAGGTCTAGGCTGGCCCATTCATAAAACAAGACCTTATCTTCAAAATGACCGACGCAAAACGGGCTGGCAGAGTGGCTCAAATAGTAGAGTGCATGCCTAGCAAGCACTAGGCTCTGAGATCATCCCCATCAAAAAAAAAAAAAAAAAAAGGTAAGATTACTAGAAAGGGTGAAGACCAAGATGAAGAGTCCTGAAGTTCCAAGTCTAGCCATGTGGACTTATCCTGTAGTTAATAGCTACAGAGGCTGATTGGTGTAGGTTGAGAATTAATGACAAAACCAGCACTGTTCATAATAGCCAAGTGATGGAATGAGTCTGTCCATCAACAGATGAATAAAGAAAATGTGGTGCATATGCACAATAGAGATTTTTATTCAGCTATAAAGAAGAATGAAATTAAATCAATTTGCAGGGGGAAAATGGATGAAAGTTGAGATTATCATTTAAGTGAAATAAGCCAGACTCAGAAATACAAATATCACATTTTTTCTCATATGCAGAGTCTAGATCTAAAAAAGAATAGAAAGAAGGGCAGAATATAAAGGGCAGACAATTTAAGGGGAGGACTCATGGGGGGAAGTGAAAGTGATGAGAGGCGAATATGATCGAAACATATTATATGTGTGTATGGAAATGTCATAATGAAACCCATTTTTAAAAATTGCAGGCCTTGTGTGGAGGCCAATGCCTGTAAACCCAACTATTCGGGAGGCAGAGATCAGGAGGATTGCAGTTTGAGGCCAGCCTAGGCAAAACATTAGAGAGACTCCATCAGAATCAACAAGCCAGGAGTTGTGGCAATGAACCCAACCAACTGGAGGAGGCATAGGTGGAAGGCATAGGTAGGAGGCTTATGGTCCAGATCAGTCAGGCAACAATACAAGACCATATCTTAAAAATAACTAAAGTAAAAAGGGCTGGTGGCGTGTATCAAGTGGCAGAGCACCTGCCTCGCAAGCGTGATCCCCTGCGTTCAAACCCGAGTACCTGCTGAAAAAAAAAAATTGTCAAAACAAAATGAAGAGGCAAAGAGAAGAAAGGGTAAGAAAGAGTATTAGAGGGAGTAAATGTGATCAAAGTATAGTGTGTGTGTGTGTGTGTGTGTGTGTGTGTGTGTGTGCACAATGAGACCCCCCCTTGTGCAACTTATATATGCTAATAAAAAATGAAAAAGTAAAAAGGGCCTCAAACAAGCCCAGGCAAAAGAAAAGTAAAGATTTCAAATAAAATCCAAAACCAGAAAAGGTGGGAAGAGGAAGTATCAGAACATCTGAGAGAAAGAGAAAGTGAAGAAGGAGTAGGAAAACCAGAAATGGGGTTTCCAGGACACTTAGATAGAAAGGTATTCCCAAAAAAGTATTATGAGAATTTTTTTGCTAATATAATCAAATCTCTTTTCCTATCCATACTTATACCCCCTTTGTTTTAGTCACTTTGTTCTAAGCAGTAATACAATACACAGTGTAGATGCTCCTTAACTATAATTTGACCTGGAATGTAGCATAGCAGAGTGGGAAAAGGGTAACCTTTGAGACAAAAAAAATGGGTTGGAATCCTGGTATTCCTCTCATATGCTGTGTGATATTACTGTAGTTGCAACTCTTGCATTCACCCAAGCAACTCCCCCCATTCAAATTGTGTCTTCTTTCTATGCCTAGTATCTTGGTTTCCTCAAAATTCTCTGTGCTACCCCACACCCTTATAGTCAATTATTTGTGTTGCCAGAGTTAGATATTGCTTACATCCAAAGAACTCTAACCAATATCTCTCCCACTCTAGGATAATTATGAGTGGTAGAGGTTTGGAATGGTCCATGCACAGAGCCTAGAATACATGGCCCTGCAGTAGATGGGCAGCTGCTTTTATGATGTTGAGGGAAATAAACCCTGAGTGTTCCCCAGACTCATCCCCTGTCCCTGTTACCATAAGTAACTAAGCCAAGATATGCCTGCAGCTTGCAATCAGGACTCTTACTATTTCTTGCATTCTCCCCAGCTCTGGTTTGGAAGAATGGAGATGGGCAAGGCTGTGCCAGGCTCGGTCCCAGCAAAGGTAAACCATAGCCAGTCCTCTTTGTTCTGGAATTCACACTGGAGAAAGGTGGAGTCATTTTGCCTAGGAGCCAATTTTTTGCATTTCACAAGGGACCAAGAAATCTGCAAAGAGAGGAACCATTCATGAGCCCTGAGAGTCATGCCCGTCAGCCCCAAAGAGTGGAAAGAACCCAGCTAAGTAGGACACAGATAAATCAAATACTGTAGCTTGTCAGCCCTTTAATTAATTGGGTTTCTTTCCATGCTGTCATGTGTTGCTTTTCCTGCAGGATTCTGAAAAATTGTCCCATGAACTGATTGAGTGTGTGCATGTGAAGCTTTGTGTAGGGTAAATAATTACACAAGACATTTTTTTTGAGAGAATAAACGAATTTGGCCTAACAAAACCAATTTACATCTTAAAGAGCCAGCTCCTCTGAATGCCAGACTCCTCCATTAGCTATTTCTCCAGAAACCTGGAATTTAGTTCTTCCCTGTTCTGTTCTCTCCTTGGCCTTACCGCACATAAATGGGTTTCAGCAGAGAGGGAAAAATGCTTTACAGTATCTGTTTTAAATTTGTTTTTATCTACCTTATGTGTCTTTGTCCTCATACTTGTTTTATAACAAAAACAAGATGGAGGAAAAATATCAGCCAAGTTCCCCAAAGTTTATGTAAGTTTATTTTTGCTGTTGATGATAAAAGCAGTTCTACTTTATAGCACAAACATTGACAATAAACTACAAACATCCACTTCCCATGCTTCCAGGATCTTGAAAGGTGACGAAGGCTTTTAAGACACAGTGACATGTGTGTGTCCCTCAGTGTCACACACACATTTATACACAGTTTATCAATGGGGCCACAGAGACTGCAAGGAACCTAATTGCCCACTCATCCTTTGAAAGAGGAAACAGAACTCACTCTGGGATCAGAAAGCCAGGATTAGGAGCTATGGTTACTATCCACTGGCCCTGACTCCATTCATAACGGGCACTTTACAGAGCCTCCAACAGATCCTGCCTCCCACTGCTACATAGATGCCTGAGTAGGAGACAACCCCAAATCTAAGTTAAACTCCCATTTCCCTGGCTGAGACTATTAAAAAGAGAGAAAAAAGGTGAGTAGGGGACTAAACTGAATCTATACATTTTAGAAATTATATAAGTTAATAAATTTTACTTGCATTTATCAATATCATTGTACACCTATTTTAAAATTACATCATATTTAAAATAATATATTAACTTAAAATACTTTGTTTTGCACACTCATGTTTTATAAATCAATTTTATTTAGGTTTCTAGCATGCATCTTTAACCTATATATGTTCTGTACTTTTAATATCACTTAACACACATTCCCAAACCTACTATCTCCACTGTTAACTAAATGGTTTGAGATACAGCACTTTTAAAATAAATTTTTAGTAGGATATATTCATTATACAGGGGGGATTCATAGTGACAATTCCGATGCGGCTTATATTGTACGTTAGTTACATTGAACTCACCATTTCTCCTCCTCAACCCCCCTCCCTGCCCCACTTAAAGCAAATGCAGGAGGTTTCTTAGTTCTGTTTCATATAGGTATATGAAGTCCATCTACCAAATACCGTCACCTTAATCGCCTTAGTTAACCCTCCCCCCTCCCACTCATACACCTGTACCTCTTTTACATTCCTGTTTTTGGTTATTAATATTTAAGTTGATGTTTGAAGGAGTGTCTCAACGTATGCCCATTGTGGGTACATTTTACTTTGATCCTTTCAAACCCTTCCACTACTCTCCCTTACTCCTTTACCTGAGATACAGCACTTTTCAAGACAAGCTACACTACAGCTTTTTTCAAAGATACAAGTGCTCCTTTACATAGCATTAGGGAAACTAATTTTTTCCACTCACCCTGTATATTCAAGATCTTAACAAAGAAACCACTGACAATATTCTTTTTTACTGTGATACTGGGGTTTGAACTCAGGGCTTCATGCTTGCTAGGCAGGCATTCTACCACTTGAGCTACAAAATGGTCATTTAGGAAGCTACTTTGAAAGACATCTGAGACTCGCAATTTTGTGTCAAGTGCAGGAATAATTACTAAATTTGTGGTAAATTTGCTTGCTTTAAAATAAAAACAGACTGAGATGACCTTCAAACAAATCCAAAGTTAGCCCTGACTGAAGTTATTTCAGGAGAACATGTCGGCCAAAACTATATTTATTTATAATGTAGTTATTGGCTGAGCATCCCATCAAGTATGGAACTTTGTAAAATTAACACATAAAGCAACATCATCTTTCACCATATGTTTGGTCAAGTACTGTCAGTATTGTAACCTTAGCATTATATACATTAACCAGTAAGCTAAAGAACAGCAATTAAACTTAATGTTCAGAAAACTAACAAGTCAACAAGGAAATAGTACTTTCACAGGGGGCTTAGACATACTGTGCTTTATGGGAAGACAGGGGTTTTTTAAACTCTCTCCTTGTTTTGGAGACTGTGTCACAAGTTACTCCAGAGGCACCTGCACACCCATGTTTATTGCAGCACTATTCACAACAGCCAATCTATGGAAACAGCCAAGATGCCCCACTACTGACGAATGGATTAAGAAAATGTGGTATCTATACACAATGGAATTTTATGCAGCCATGAAGAAGAATGAAATGTTATCATTCGCTAGTAAATGGATGGAATTGGAGAACATCATTCTGAGTGAGGTTAGCCTGGCCCAAAAGACCAAAAATCATATGTTATCCCTCATATGTAGACATTAGATCAAGGGCAAACACAACAAGGGGATTGGACTTTGAGCTCATGATAAAAGCAAAAGCACACAAGGGAGGGGTGAGGATAGGTAAGACACCTAAAAAACTAGCTAGCATTTGTTGCCCTTAATGCAGAGAAACTAAAGCAGATACCTTAAAAGCAACTGAGGCCAATAGGAAAAGGGGACCAGGAACTAGAGAAAAGTTTAGATCAAAAAGAATTAACCTAGAAGGTAACACACACGCACAGGAAATCAATGTGAGTCAATGCCCTGTATAGCTATCCTTATCTCAACCAGCAAAAACCCATGTTCCTTCCTATTATTGCTTATACTCTCTCTTCAACAAAATTAGAGATAAGGGCAAAATAGTTTCTGCTGGGTATTGAGGGGGTGGAGGAGAGGGAGGGGGTGGAGTGGGCGGTAAGGGAGGGAGTGGGGGCAGGGGGGAGAAATGACCCAAGCCTTGTATGCACATATGAATAATAAAACAATAAAAAAAAGAAGTAATGCAAAAAAAAAAAAAAGAAAACTAACAAGTCAACAAAGAAACAGTATTTTCACAGGGGACTTAGACACACTGTGTTTTATGGGAAGATAGGGATTTTTTTTTAAACTCTCTCCTTGTTTTGGAGGTCTGACGTTTGAATGCAGGGTGTCACACTTGCTAAGCAGGCACTCTACTGCTTGAGCCATACCTACAATCATTTATGCTCTGGTTATTTTGCAAATAGGATCTCGATTTTTGCCAAGGCCAGCCTGAAACATGATCTTTCTATTTTAAACTTCCCACCTTCACTGAGATGACGTGCACGCACCACCATTCCCTGCTTTTTTCCACTTAGATGAGATCTTCCTAACTTTTTACCCAGTCTTACTTTAAGCCACAATCTTCCTGATCTCAGCCTCTCAAGTAGCTAAGTTTATAGGCAAGAGTCACAGGTGCCTAGTTTTGCTCATTTTTTAGCACAATCTGAAAAATCTTTGATTTAAAAAAATAACATTTGCTATTAATTTATGAATATAAAAATGATAAAATAGTTGTAAAGATTTTGAAAATATAAGTTGTGATCAGCAAAATAATTAATTATCACAATCCTATTTAAATAAGCATTGTATCTTTGGGGGTAAAAATACTGCAGTACAACCTCACTTGAAAATCAAATAGCTTAAAGTAAGAGACATTTATTGTCTCACAGTTCTAAAATCTGAAATCAAGGAGTTAAGGTCATGCTCCCAATGAGCCCTGTGGTGAAGACTCTTCCCTTGCCTCTTCCTGGCCTCTGGTGTTTTGCCAGAAATCCTTAGCTTCCTTGCCTTGCATTTGTAGTGCTTCAGTCTCTGAACTCCCCGTGTATCTGCCTCTATGTCTCTCCTCATAAGGACACCAGCCACATTGGATTAAGGGTCTACTCTAGTCTGGCACCACTTTATCATGACTTGCATCTCAATTACTTTTGCAAAGTCTCTTTCCAAATAAAGCTACTTTCATAGGCATCAAGGATACATCTTCCATGTATCTTTCGATGGGACACAATTCAACCTGCAACAGGGGCCATGAGCCAAAGAATGAGCTCCAGAAAGCAGTAAAGGTAAGGAAGTCCGTTCTCTGCTACAACATCCAGAGAAGACACTGTGCCACACCTTGGTTTAACCCCAAGAGATCCATGTCAGATTTCTGACCTACAGAACTTTAAATAGTAAAGTTGTGTTGTAAGTCACTGGATTTGTCATAATTTGTGAGAGCAGCAATAGAGAAACATATGTAAGTACTCAAAAGTTTTGTAAGGAATATTTATGAGAAAAAAGTGTTTTCAACAAACTGTGCTGAAAGAGCTAGATATCCCTATTAAAAATATAAACATTGACTCCTATCTCACACCATGCACAAAAATTAACTCCAAAGGATCATAGATCTAAAAACTAAAATAACAAAGTTACTTTTGTTCATCAAAAGACATCATTAGGAAAATGAATAGACACATCACAGCTAGGAGAAAATAACCACAAAACATACCTGACACATGAAGCAATTTCACTTCTAGGCATTTAGCCAAGGAAAATGAAAATATATGTCCACAAAAAGAGTTTACAAGGATTTCCATTGTGTCTTTGTTCAGAATATTCCTGAACCAGAAAAACCCAAGAAGTCCACCAATAAAAGAATGATATATTTGTACAATGGTGTATTACTCAGCAATAAAAAATACAGAACTATTGATAAACAAAACAACATGAATAAATCACAACAATATTATGCCAAGTAAAAGAGCCTTACTTAAGAGCACTTCCATGAAATGAGAAATGTTTTTCTGAAGCAGGCCAGACATTTAGAAATGGCCTGAACAAAATTTGAAAAATTAACACTGGTTGCTTGGTGAGTACAGAATTAGAGAAAAAGTTAATAGTATGATTTCAATTAAATTTCATTAGCAGTAGCATCTGAAAAAGATTAAATTTGCTTACCAAGATACACTTTCTTATAGACTGCCAAATAGACCAGAGAGTCAAGTATAGGATCAACACAAAAACACAAATAAAATCTACCATAGGCAAGCTAGTTCTGAAAAATTTGGGTGTGTTGTATGGGAAAAACCTTTAATGAGCTATAAAAACACACCTTTCAAAAGGTAACTAGCTCCATTCTCCTTGGAGAGGGGATGAATCTAAGATCTATTGTAAGCTCTTCTGTAAATGTCACAGTGTACCCTCCAGTATAATAATAATATTATAAAAAAAAAAAAGATAAATAGTAACCTCCCCCAACCTGAGACCTGCTTGTTTCCTGCCTTCAAACTTGCTGGCTTTTGGACTTTAAGTTTACACCAGTGGCCCTGTTATGCAGAGAATCTCCACTTCCCGTTAAACGGAGAAACCAGGAGGGCCCCCGGGCCGCCAGTCACAGGCGCCCAGACAGCTTGGGAAGACAAGGACCAGGTGAGCTTTGCGGTACCGCGGTACTCCCACAGACAAGCCTGGGCCAGAGCAGCATAGCCCCCTGGACAGACCGACCTCCACCCAGGGAAAAAAAGAGAAACTGAGTAATAAGCAATAAGAACAAATAAGACACGCAGGAAAGAGGGTGGGGTGCACTGAGCGCCAAAGATTGGGGGAAGGGAATCCTTCCTGGGACTGTAAATAAACAAGCCAGGCAGGCTGGAGAGCCTGTGGTGGGAGCAGGGGCACAAGCCCAGCAACCAGGAGCAGGAAAGCTTGTGAGAGTGGCGGAGGGAGGAAAATTCCACAGGAGAGGAGGGAAGACCCACTTCCCACGTGAGCTGTAAACAAACATGGCGGCTGTCAGGAGCAGCAGCACCGCCCATTAACCAGGAGCAGCTGTAAGAGAGAAAAAACAAGTAACATACAAAGGTAAACCCATCAAAAAAACAGCTGACTTCTCAACAGAAACATTAAAAGCAAGAAGAACGTGGGGTGAGATCTTCCAGGCACTGAATGAAAATAACTTCAACCCCAGGATACTCTACCCAGCAAAACTATCATTCAAAATAGATGGAGCAATAAAAGTCTTCCATGATAAGCAGAAACTAAAATAATATGTGAACACAAAGCCACCATTACAAAAGATTCTGCAAGGGATTCTGCACACAGAGTGTGAAACCCAACTTAACCATGAAATGACAGGCAGCACCAAACCACAGGAAAAGAAAAAGCAAGACAGTAGAGAGTAACCTCAACTTAGGTACACACAATCAAACCTTCAAACAACTAAGACAACTAAATGACAGGAATCACCACATACCTAGCAGTACTAATGCTTAATGTTAACAGACTTAATTCACCCATCAAAAGGCACTGCTTGATGAAATGGATTAAAAAGGAAGATCCAACAATTTGTTGCTTACAGAAGACCCATCTCACTGACAGAAATAAGCATAGGCTAAGGATGAAAGGCTGGAAGAAGATTTACCAATCCAATGGCCCCTGAAAACAGGCAGGAGTAGCAATACTTATCTCTGACAAAGTAGACTTCAAACCTACATTGATCAAATGAGATAAAGAAGGACATTCCATACTAATAAAAGGGGAAATAGACCAAAAGGAAATAATAATTATCAACCTGTATGTACCCAATGTCAACACACCCAATTTCATCAAACATACCCTGAAAGACCTAAAAGCATATATAAACGCCAACACAGTGGTTGTGGGAGATTTTAACACTCCATTATCATCAATAGATAGGTCATCCAAACAAAAACTCAATAAAGAAATCCAAGATCTAAAATATGCAATAGATCAAATGGACCTAGTTGATGTCTACAGAACATTTCATCCAACTTCTACACAATATACGTTCTTCTCAGCAGCCCATGGAACCTTCTCCAAAATAGATCATATCCTAGGGCACAAAGCAAGCCTCAGCAAATATAAGAAAATAGAAATTATACCGTGCATACTATCTGATCACAATGCAGTAAAAGTAGAACTCAACAACAAAAGTAAAGACAAAAAACATGCAAACAGCTGGAAACTAAATAACTCATTACTTAATGAAGAATGGATCATTGATGAAATAAAAGAGGAAATTAAAAAGTTCCTGGAAGTCAATGAAAATGAAAACACAACCTAAAGGAACCTATGGGACACAGCTAAGGCAGTCCTGACAGGAAAGTTTATAGCCATGAGTGCATATATTAAAAAGACTGAAAGATCCCAAATCAATGACCTAATGATACATCTCAAACTCCTAGAAAAACAAGAACAAGCAAATCCCAAAATAAATAGAAGGAGAGAAATAATAAAAATAAGAGCTGAAATCAACGAAATAGAAACCAAAAAAACCTTACAAAGAATTAATGAAACAAAAAGTTGGTTCTTTGAAAAAATAAACAAGATCGATAGACCCCTGGAAAACCTGACTAAAATGAGGAGAGAAAAAACCCAAATTAGTAGAATCAGGAATGCAAAAGGGGAGATAACAACAAACACCATGGAGGTCCAGGAAATCATCAGAGACTACTTTGAGAATCTATATTCAAATAAATTTGAAAATCTTAAAGAAATGGACAGATTTCTAGATACATTTGACCATCCAAAACTGAACCAAGAGGAAATTAATCACCTGAATAGATCTATAACACAAAATGAAATTGAAGCAGCAATCAAGAGTCTCCCCAAAAGAAAAGTCCAGGACTTGATGCATTCTCTGCTGAATTCTATCAGACCTTTTAGAAGAACTGATACCAACCCTCCTTGAACTGTTCCACGAAATAGAAAGGGAAGGAAAACTGCCAAACACATTTTATGAAGCCAGTATTACACTTATCCCAAAACCAGGCAAAGACACCTCCAAAAGGGAGAACTATAGGCCAATCTCCTTAATGAACATTGACGTAAAAATCTTCAACAAAATAATGGCAAACCGAATTCAACAACACATCAAAAAGATTATTCACCATGACCAAGTAGGCTTCATCCCAGGGATGTAGGGGTGGTTCAACATACGAAAATCATTAACGTAATAAACCACATTAACAGAAGCAAAGACAAAAACCACTTGATCATCTCAATAGATGCAGAAAAAGCCTTTGATTAGATCCAACACCATTTCATGATAAAAGCTCTAAGAAAACTAGGAATAGAAGGAAAGTACCTCAACATTATAAAAGCTATATATGACAAACCTACATCTAGCATTATACTTAATGGAGAAAAATTAAAACCATTCCCTCTAAAATCAGGAACCAGACAAGGATGCCCACTATCTCCACTCCTATTCAACAAAGTACTGGAATTCCTAGCCAGAGTAATTAGGCAAGAAGAAGGAATAAACGGAATACAAATAGGTAAAGAAACTGTCAAAATATCCCTATTTGAAGACGACATGATCCTATACCTTAAAGACCCAAAAAACTCTACTCAGAAGCTTCTAGACATCATCAATATCTATAGCAATATAGCAGGATATAAAATCAACACAGAAAAATCATTAGCATTTCTATACACTAACAATGAGCAAACTGAAAAAGAATGTATGAAAACAATTCCATTTACAATAGCTTCAAAAAAAATCAAATACCTGGGTGTAAACCTAACAAAAGATGTGAAAGACCTCTACAAGGAAAACTATACACTTCTGAAGAAAGAGATTGAGGAAGACTATAGAAAGTGGAGAGATCTCCCATGCTCATGGATTGGTAGAATCAACATAGTAAAAATGTCAATACTCCCTAAAGTAATGTACATGTTTAATGCAATTCTCATCAAAATTCCAATGACATTCATTAAAGACATTGAAAAATCTACCGTGAAATTTATATGGAAACACAAGAGGCCACGAATAGCCAAGGCAATACTCAGTCAAAAGAACAATGCAGGAGGTATCACAATACCTGACTTCAAACTATATTACAAAGCAATAACAATAAAAACAGCATGGTACTGGCACAAAAACAGACATGAAGACCAGTGGAACAGAATAGAGGACCCAGATATGAAGCCACACAACTATAACCAACTTGTCTTTGACAAAGGAGCTAAAAATATACGATGGAGAAATAGCAGCCTCTTCAACAAAAACTGCTGGGAAAACTGGTTAGCAGTCTGCAAAAAACTGAAACTAGATCCATGTATATCACCCTATACCAAGATTAACTCAAAATGGATCAAGGATCTTAATATCAGACCACAAACTCTAAAGCTGATACAGGAAAGAGTAGGAAATACTCTGGAATTAGTAGGTATAGGTAAGAACTTTCTCAACGAAACCCCAGCAGCACAGCAACTAAGAGATAGTATAGATAAATGGGACCTCATAAAACTAAAAAGCTTCTGTTCATCAAAAGAAATGGTCTCTAAACTGAAGAGAACACCCACAGAGTGGGAGAAAATATTTGACAGCTATACATCAGACAAAGGACTGATAACCAGAATATATAGGGAACTTAAAAAACTAAATTCTCCCAAAAGTAATGAACCAATAAAGAAAGGGGCAAGTGAACTAAACAGAACTTTCTCAAAAGAAGAAATTCAAATGGCCAAAAAACACATGAAAAAATGGTCACCATCTCTAGCAATAAAGGAAATGCAAATTAAAACCACACTAAGATTCCATCTCACCCCTGTTAGAATAGCCATCATTAGCAACACCACGAACAGCAGGTGTTGGCGAGGATGCAGGGAAAAAGGTCTTACACTGTTGGTGGGAATGTAAACTAGTACAACCACTCTGGAAAAAAATGTGGAGGCTACTTAAAAAGCTAGACATTGATCTACCATTTGATCCAGCAATACCACTCCTGGGGAAATACCCAAAAGACTGTGACACAGGTTACTCCAGAGGTACCTGCACACCCATTTTTATTGCGGCACTATTCACAATAGCCAAGTTATGGAAACAGCCAAGATGTCCCACCACTGACGAATGGATTAAGAAAATGTGGTATCAAGTTATGGAAACAACCAAGATGCCCCAGCACTGACGAATGGATTGAGAAAATGTGGTATCTATACACAATGGAATTTTATGCAGCCATGAAGAAGAACGAAATGTTATCATTCGCTGGTAAATGGATGGAATTGGAGAACATCATTCTGAGTGAGGTTAGCCTGGCTCAAAAAACTAAAAATCGTATGTTCTCCCTCATATGTGGACATTAGATCAAGGGCAAACACAACAAGGGGATTGGACTATGAGCACATGATAAAAGCGAGAGCACACAAGGGAGGGGTGAGGATAGGTAAGACACCTAAAAAACTAGCTAGCATTTGTTGCCCTTAACGCAGAGAAACTAAAGCAGATACCTTAAAGCAACTGAGGCCAATAGGAAAAGGGGAACAGGTACTAGAGAAAAGGTGAGATCAAAAAGAATTAACCTAGAAGGTAACACCCACGCACAGGAAATCAATGTGAGTCAATGCCCTGTATAGCTATCCTTATCTCAACCAGCAAAACCCCTTGTTCCTTCCTATTATTGCTTATACTCTCTCTACAACAAAATTAGAAATAAGGGCAAAATAGTTTCTGCTGGGTATTGGGGGAGGAGAGGGACGGGGTGGAGTGGGTGGTAAGGGAGGGGTTGGGGGCAGGGGGGAGAAATGAACCAAGCCTTGTATGCACATATGAATAATAAAAGAAAAATGAAAAAAAAAAGAAATGTGGTATCTATACACAATGGAATTTTATGCAGCCGTGAAGAAGAACGAAATGTTATCATTCGCTGGTAAATGGATGGAATTGGAGAACATCATTCTGAGTGAGGTTAGCCTGGGCCAAAAGATCAAAAATTGTATGTTCTCCCTCATATGTAGACATTAGATCAAGGGCAAACACAACAATGGGATTGGACTTTGAGCACATGATAAAGCGAGAACACACAAGGAAGGTATGAGGATAGATAAGATACCCAAAAATTAGCTAGCATTTGTTGCCCTTAACGCAGAGAAACTAAAGCAGGTACCTTAAAAGCAACTGAGGCCAATAGGAAAAGGGGACCAGGAACTAGAGAAAAGGTAAGATCAAAAAGAATTAACCTAGAAGGTAACACACAGGCACAGGAAATCAATGTGAGTCAATGCCCTGTATAGCAATCCTTATCTCAACCAGCAAAAACCCTTGTTCCTTCCTTTTATTGCCTATACTCTCTCTACAACAAAATTAGAGATAAGGGCAAAATAGTTTCTGCTGGGTATTGAGGGGGTGGGGGGGAGAGGGAGGGGTGGAGTGGGTGTTAAGGGAGTGGGTGGGGGCAGGGAGGAGAAATGACCGAAGCCTTGTATGCACATATGAATAATAAAAGAAAAATAAATAAATAAATAAATAAATAAAAAAGATACCTCGCTCCAATTTTGAGATGTCTATTTCAGAAGATTAATATCTAAACATTTACTCAAGCAAGTGCTTCTGTAATCAAAATCCTAACATCTTTGATATAATTGTCATACTTATTCTGAATATTTTGAAATATTAATGTCTAAAATTTGTAAAATTCAATAGCTAATAAAAAATCACTCACAGTATGATTCCATTTGTAGGAATGCTCGTTATTTGGGGGTTAGAAGCAGGGATTGACCCAGAAGGGGCATTAGAAAACCTTTTGACTCCTTGCAATACCAAAGTTTAAAATTTTAATTAAGTCTGGGTTTAAACAGATGTGTAAATTTGTCAAAACTCAGTAAATATACACTTAAGATTTATGCATTCCATTGTACATAAGTTTTACATTTAAAAAGTATAAATAAATTTTGAAGTATTTAGGAAGAACTGTACTTAAGACTACAATTTAATTTGAGATGCACTGAAAAAAAAGAATAAAGATATCCCAAGGTCTTTTCTAACCTTGGAGGTCCTGTCTTATCACTGTACTTCATGCTGTTTATGGTGGATGTCATAGCCTTCTACCTAGGCTCCAGAGGAGTAGACATAGACCATGTCTTTCAACAGGAGTGTCATAAAAATTATAGGCATATTTTAAAACCACCACATCTTCCAATAAACCTGAGCAAAGGTAACATCTCCAAAGGCAACAAAGAAGATGGAAAAACAAAACCTATGGGTCTGCATTGCTTCAATGTAGGGGGAAAAAAAGAACACAAACTTAGAAGTTACAGGGCTCTGCTACTTACCAACTATGTGAATTTGAAGCAGAAACAGAGCCTCTGTAAGCTTAAGCTTCTTCATCCATCCACCCATTCATCTGGTCTTCTTTCTGTTGTATTCAGTGGCTATTTGAAGGGTGGTTTGACTAGTCGGCATCTGAATCCTTTTTCTTGATTGGTCACTCTCCCTTCATATGTGTCTCTATAGAAGTATTACCCTCTGCTGAAAAGGACTGATGTTCACACAGACAATACTAAGCTCAGCCAAGCAGACACACCCACCAGATGTGTAGAACTCATTGTTGGGGTAGGGGGAACAATAACTGGTTCCCAGTGCAGCAGTGCCCCTCGTATGGGCTGCAATGTCCTGATCAGGGAGAAGGGAGAGGAGGGTTACTCACACAGTGGTTTGGTGTCATAATTTATTCTGAAATTCTTATTTTCTGGCTTTCCTTTCTTCCTGGTCATTTCCCAAGCCTGGTCCTCATCCTTTCTAGTAACTGAAAACTGCCCTATATCTTTTCAATAAAGTTCTTTTTAATATAAATGTTAGATAAAGCAATTAGTTTTTATATGTATTTCCCACCCTTTTTCCTATGACATGGCTTGTAAAATACATTTTTATTCGTAACATATTAAGTATTATGTGCCTACTAAGCATCATTGCTAGCCTTGTAGAGATGTTTGAAGGAAAGAATGGACACCTCCCAAATCATTGCTCCTACCTATAAAAGGTGAACCATCCTGACTCCTGTCACACTCTAGACTACTTCAAATCCACTTCAATACAGACACGTATGTGACTGCTTATCAACCCTTCCACTGCCAGTGCCTTGGATAGAGACACTGTCACTTCTCACTCATTTCTCTTTCCCTTTACTTTTCAAACTTATTAAACCTCAACTAGACAGCCCCTCTCACCTTTCTAGGAGTTCTCTGTAGACCACTCCAACCAAAGGTCTGGCCTGCTGATCAGTGGGGAGCAAGAGAAACAGCCTCCTCCCAATCTCCCAAGTCCCTTTTCGTGCCCATGGTTTATATGTGTCGACATACTCTGTGCTGATCCAAATCCCGCCATTTTTAATACATTTAATACATTTTTAAATAAACACTTTTCATCTAGATATTTAAAGAAAGACCTCTTTTCAGCATCCTCTCTCCCTGTGTCCAAAGAAGCTAACTCAGTAAGTGGGCAACTGGTTGTCAGTGCTCTTTGAATTTGGTTTGATAGTAGTCCTAAGAACAGATAGTAAGAAATCCTCAAAGACCTATTCATGACAGATCACTTTCCAACTGGTGAGGACATGAATACTCATTTTTACAGTTGGATCTGTTTCAATCTCCAGCTACTTGGAAGAGAAAGCAAACCACAAATAAAGATAGTGTTTCTGGACTGGGGGTGGAGTTTAGTGGTAAAGCACTTGTCCAGCATGTACAAGCCCTGGGTTTGATCTTAGCACCACAAAAAAAAAAGTTTTCTTCTTCATAAATCCTTCTTTGGCTGCAGAATTTTCATTTCTCTCCAATGGATGGTCTCAAGTCCACAGAGATGAAACTAGAAAAGAGTGCTTTCGTTGAGGTTATTACTATGGTTTCTTAACATGCTAAGACCTCCTCTTTTCATAGAATGAAAATGGAGAACATCTCTGAGCTCTCTCAAATATCTGCTAACTGAGTTCTAATGAAGCTGTGAAGTCCTACAGAAATTCACACAAAGCTCCCAGCAAAGTTCTTTAAAAAGGGAATCCCAGGTATCAGGATTTTTAAAAATCAATTGTACCTTATAATATGGTGTAATAGATAACAATATTAAAGATAGTTTTGAAATGTGTGGATGGGACAACAAGATAATATCAGTAAGAAGCAGAGGGGAAAGTTAAAATGAAGTACAAACAAGTACAGGGATATAAAAAGAAGCCAGAAGTGAAGCTAATTAATTCAAAATGTATGCAATGAACTCCTGTATAACTTTCTCTGGACCACAAATTTGGTCTATCCCTGATGAAAAATGGTCACAAATTATGTGTAACTCTTCCTATCAAACAAGCCTAATGGGACTGGGGATATAGTTCAGTGTTAGCCAGCACTTGCCTAACATGTACAAGGCCCTGGATTTGATCCCTAGCAGTGAAATAAGGTGGGAAAAGACTAATGGGCTTGGAAGAAAAGCAAATCACACATAAAGATAGTGGTTCTGGGCTGGGGATGTAGCTCAGTGGTAGAGTTCTTGTGACTTGTTTTGAATGCAGTGAGGGTGACACTGTAAATTCTGAGGGTGAATGTCAAGATATCTTGCAGTTTCTGCTTGCTCCCACTTGGACTCCAGCCTCCATGTGATGAACCCAGGACAAGGCAACCTGGAGACACCTGGCCCAGCCAACAGCCAGTGTCAGGTGAGCCACCAGAAGATTGTAGCCATATAAGAAAACCAGGTAAGAAAAACCTCTCAGTTGAGTGCAGCAAAACTGCTGATTCAGTAAACTGTTAGTTATTAAAATTGTTACTGTTTAAGACGGTAAGACTGGGGAGGATTTGTTATTTAACAAGCACTGACTAAATATAACATTAAGCTTCTCAGCAGCCAATACAAAATGTCTCATCATTTACACAACTCAAAACTAATTGCTGGAGAGAACCCAAAAGGGTGTGACTTCTGCTCTTCAAGCTAAACCCTTTGGTACAGATGAGTAAACTTGCTTACAAGTCAGGGGCCCATTGCATTTTTCATGAGTTTTTGCTATTTCTGTCTCAAATACAGACAGTCTGCTGCTTATTTCTATTGCATATAAGTTACAAGTGAGCCTTTGGACTCACTTTTTTGTAACTTGATGGCGGCGGGGGCGGGGGGAGGTCTCTAAAACTACCCAGCCCAAAATTCAAGGAGTCATCCTAACTCTTCGTTCTCATACTCCACATCAAATCCTGTGGACACTGCCTTCATTAGATCTGAGCAAGCAACCGCTTCTCGTCTTTTCCATTGCCGATGCCAAACTGTTGTAATAGCTTCCCAACTGGTTTTCCTGCTTCTTTCTTTGCCACCCACCCCAGTGTCTGCTCACCTCACAGTAGCCAAAGTGATCCATTAAAAACATAAGTCTAATCACTTCTCTACTCTGCTGCCAACCTTCTAAAAGCTTTCCATGTTACACAGAGTAAACACCAAAGTCCTGACAATTACCCTCAGGATCCCTCATGATCCACCCTCACCCCAACTCTTTATCTTCTCTTATGTTACTCTTCTCCTTACTCCACTGCTGCTCTTTTTTACTTTCTTGCTCACCAAGGAATACACCAGGTGGACTTCTATGACCTGTGGATATGCGTGACTGGAGCTGTGTTCCCATGGATAGCACAAGGCTAGTTTCTGTTCAAATGTTACCTTGTGAGAGGACTTTCATAATAACCCTTCATTTTAAAATAGCAAATTCTCACACACACTTCCTACTTTCTTAATATTAGTTGCATCTATAACCATCAGATTTCTTGCCTTTTCTGACATATATCCTCAATATATATTGTCATGTTCATGAGGACAGAGGCTTTATTGTATATTAGATGCAAATGAAGTCTTTGGGCTGGACAGGGCCTCTAAAAACATCCTTATTGACTTGTACTCTAGCCCTGTGGTCTATAATAGTGCCTATCACATAGTAATCAATTAGATTTTTATTTAAAAAGAGAAATTAATGAATGTTGAAGAATAAATGCAGCATAATGAGCCTGTAAGACCTTCACTCTCCAGTTGGCCATCTTCAGTATAATATGAAGTGTGTGCTTTTTCTTCTTGCTTTCTTCATTTATTTAAACTTACTGTATTAAGGATCTACCATGTGCAGACATTATTTAAGATATTAGTATCCGGTAAGTGAGAAAATATTTAAGGACTTGACGTTGTAGAACATATGTGCTAGATGGGAGGTAGAAAATAAGAAAATGTCAGCTAGCAACAAGAACTAGGATAACAGCAAATTCAGTGATGATCCTCAAGGAAAATGGCTGGGGAGGGCTACCCTAGGTACTTCCAAGGATTCAACATTCCAGTTGAGACCTCAAAGACAAAAAAGTCAGCCTTGCAAAAATCTGGGCAAAGAAGAACAAAAAATCAAGAACAATAAATAGAAAGGAATCAAAGTAGGATCGAACTGATGATGCCCCTGGGAAAAAAAAGTTAAAATAGTGGGGTGCAGATAAAGGAAGAGAGAGAGGTACAGAAGAGATGCAAAGGAACAAAACAAGGATCAAATTATGTGAGGGGACTTGAGGCCTCAATAAGACATTGAATTTGATTAGAGTTAAGTCTCACCTTGAGGAAAAATGGGAAGCCAATAGAGAGCTTTAAGCAGGAAATGGAATAACCTGAACTGGGCATAAGGACCCCTCTCATTGGATTTTGTGTGAAATGTCCCTGACAGGCAAAGGTAAGCGTGGGAAGCAGGGAGGAGGTCACTTCAGCAATCCTGGGGTGACATGATGCTGTTGGTGGAAAGGAGTCATTTTTGGATACATCTGAGAAAAAGCCCATTCAACTTATTGATAATGTAAGTCTAGGATAGAAAAGGAAAGGTAAAGGAGTAGAAGATGACATTGGGATAATGAGTGATGACTGAGTCTGCTAAGCACTGGCATTGCCATCCTCTGCTAAGAGCAGGACAAGTTTTCCCTGTGGGAATGACCCTAGCTGTCAAAGACATTGTGAAAATTCCTGGTAATTTTAGTGTGTCCTTTTTTTGTAGCCCTGGTGGGAGCTCCACAAATAGTAAAGAGTCTTGGAATGAGTTGTTTTAAACTACCACACCATTCATTTCTTTCAAGTTGGAGACTTAAATTGCCCCTTCCTCAGATTGTTATGAGTCCTGTTAGTACATGTTTGCCCACCAAAAAGTTGTTTCCCTACATACAGTACAGCCTGGCTTCAACAACAAAATCATCTGATTAATGGATAGGAAAATATATTTTCTTCCAGTTGCCGTCTCCAATGATGACACCTCATTATGTTTGGAAATCATGTGGGTTGTATGAAGCCAAAAATATTGACTCTAAACACTTTGCTCTCAGAGTCCTTCTCTGATCCAGACACAAATTTCACATGTAGAACACTAATCAGGCTGTTAGAAACAAATGCCACGTCTAACCTGGTTTCCCAAATCCTGTAAATATGGGCAAGGAGATAAAGGAACAGTTAAGAAATTTGGGTCAGTAAGAGACTACCATCGTAGTTGTACTTTCACAGAGAAAAGAAAAAAGGCATTTTCCTATTTAGGAAGATACAGCAATATGAAAGATGAGTTAGAGGAAAGAGTACTAGAAAATTAAGGAAGAAGGGAAAGCCATGCATGGGAAGCAACTTTATAATCAGTAATCAGTCCTGTCTCAGTACCTGACACCTCCCACTAACTACCTTTTTCTCCAATTCTGGTTCTTAACCATCAGCAAATGTTCCTTCAACCTGCTCCCATCCAAAGAGGCATTTCCTCCAAAAGAAGTAGATGTTGAGAAACTAGCTCCTGTGCTGATAGTCATCAATCAGACCTGCCACAGGAGGATGGCTCAAAACACAAAGGTATTCCAACACTTTCCCAAGGGAAATACAAAGTGTAGCAAATGCATCTCTGAAACTCTGCCTGAAAATTTCACACTCTCCAACATGTGCTCCAAGCACAGACCCACCAGGTGCCAAGAAGCATTTCAACTCCAGCAGTCACACTAATAACCCAAACAAGCACCCCCCCATACCCTTTGAAAGCAGTGATGAGAGTATTGGTGAAAATGAATGGAAAACCACAGCAAGAGCCCTCAAGTCATAAAGACCAGACTCTAAAAATAAAACTGCACCTATCAAAATGAAGGATGAGGAACAGATAAGAAAATAACAAGAAACAGATGACAAAGGTATTTTCTGTTGTGGTGTTGCCCACTCCCCTTTTTTAAGTATTGAGTTTTTGTGCCTTGAAAAGATTTTTACAGGGAGTTTCTGGACACTTCTCTGTGCCTTATACCTCTCCAAAGGAAGGTAGAAATTATTCATGAAATTCAGAAGGAAACTCTAGGCTTATGTGTCATGGAAGATTCAGGCATTCTAACAATATTTGGGGCTCATCTATGAAGGATTCTCTCAAAGGGATGGAAGGCACTTTGGGGAAGGCACTTCTGCCAACGCTTTGTTAGAGATCAGATTTGGTTATTACAGTCCTTAAATAAAATAGTGAACACCTGCCACAGAGCTCCCGAATGTCTTTATGATTTTCTTTCTCCCTCAAAGTTAAATTTTCAAACTTAATATCTTTGACAAAGATATTAACTCCTTACCAGCTCCCAAAAGTCACTGTTAAGACCTATAGAAAATATAGCCCCCTTTGGTCCATAACAAGACCTAAAACAATATTCTCTCTTGGTTGGCAGAGGAAGGTCAAATTTATTGTATATGAATTTGGAGGAGGGGGAGTGTTTCCTCATCATTTCTAAGGGCAAACACTGTTTTTGAAACAGTTTTCTTAAATTTGGGGAGAATTTGATTTGAATGTGTAAGTTTCATGAGTGTAAATTCTGAGCATTCCAAAAAAAAGGGGAGGGAAGGAATTTTAGATGGCCTTATCACTGAGTAAAGAAATAACTGTCCACTGAACATGAAGAGGGGCTTTCATATTTTACATCAACACTAGCCTAGCAGTGTAAGAAAGCACAAAGACAGTGAACTTCAGAATTAAAGAAAAAGATGAGCTCCAATTCTGATGTGTACTCTCTCCTAGATCGTGGCAAATTATTCCACTTCAGTGACAAAGTAGGCATCAATTATTTATCACCTCCAAATGTCTGCAGAGTTAAATGAAGTAAGGACTTCAGAATTCCTGGCACAGAGTCAGGTATAGAGAAGGAGCTGGGCATAGGTCCACCCTGTTCTCTGCTCACTCACTGCTGCTTTCCTGAATACTCTCCCAGGCTCAAGGCAGTCACATGATGGTCTCCCTCATTTCTCTCCATATGGAGAAAGTCTATGTTAGATGATGTGGAACAGATTCTTTTGCTGTGACCTCTATCTTATGTTATATGTCAAAATGAATCTAGTTGACGATTTAACTGATGTTTTTCTACACCTCAGCCATCAGGTAGCTGCCAACCAGCATTTAATTCCACCAACCCAGAAATGTCAGCTTCCTTTTCTAGTTGTACCAGCTCCTCCCTTTATAAACTCTCCAAAGAAAGAAATGTTCTTATGAACACACCCAAATTAGATCTTGAAAAAAAACAGTATGAGTCTGAGAAGCTAGAGGGCTCCACTATGTTTCCTCTTGAATTTCTTTGTATAGAAGAAAACAAGAGACAGGCAATAAGGGGCCAAAGTGCAATATCTAAGCAGCACTAAGTGAAGACAGTCAGCGAAGAGAATCTTGGTATTTACACAGGAACTGAAGCCAGATAACACACTTTAAAAAACAAAAAAGAGTAGAGGGTTTGGGTTGGGGTCATGGCTTAAATGATGGAACACCTGGCTAGCAAGCATGAGGCCCTGAGTTCAACCCCAGTCGTGCCAAAAAAAAAAAAAAAAAGAGTATGGTGAGAACTTGCCTATGTGAAATTAACTTTTTTAAAGTACATCTTATAAAGACATTGTGGCTAAATCATCAATATTGAGAACTCTGATAATGTGTTCCTTGGAGAATATAGAAAGTCTTCTGTGGGGCTCTGATAATAAACTGAACAATGTGGGGTTTAAAGAGCATGGCTAAGCTATTCTCCCATCATCTAATACTGGCCACACGTGGTCCCTGCTTGTAACATGCTGTGTCCCCATCTGTGCATCACATGCTTTGTGGTATGTGGGAAGCTGCCCTCAGTGCAAACCAAAGAGACCACCGTGCAAGATTCAGAAAACCCATTTTTGGAAGATTTAGTCACCCTTCAGCTTTTACCAAGCTGCATTTGTGAGTGGGCCCAAAGGAAGCTAGAGTAGTTCTAGAAATTTTAGGGACTATTATTTGTTCCTGGGAAAGTTTAATTGGCTGATTAAGAGGGATTGGAACAATGCCACATACAACAGATGCTTCAGTAAAGAGGGACAGTAAAACAATGACCACTCTAATGTGGAGTGTCTGCAGAGAGTGGGTAGGAATTATTGGTGCTTAATGACCTAATCTCTGTAAGGTCAGCCAATAGCACATTTTGGAAAGAACAAATGCCAATTCCTTGGTGGAAATGAAGCATAATTAAGACAGCACAATGAGATCCTGCACATGTTAATTGTCCCAGGGTTGGCATTAAAATCTCTAGTAAGTGTTTATAAGAGATTTTTCTTAAAATTGTATAAAGAGTGTAGGTAATTGCTTTTAACTAATAAGCTAATCGCACATCTTTCCTCATGCTGTCTGTCAGTTGAGGACAATAAGACCCTAGAATGATGCCAAGTAAGGCCCAATGCTACAGTGAATTTGGCAGGGTCCAAGCAGGTCATATGGACAACAGGGCTTCAGAAATACACATCCTTACTCCTACAGAGGGTAAGGCTGATGGGTCCTTCCTGTTCAATTTGAGGAGTCATAAGTTTGTGAAAAGTCAGTGACTCCTTCCAGTAGAGTAAACTATTCGCTAAGCCAGCCAGCAGCTTGTGAATGAGTGGGTCAGCCTCACCAAAGCGGCCAAAAGTATAGGCATAGCTATGTTTGTGCCTCACCACAGCCAGGCGCCAGGTATGTGTGTGTTATGAAGTCAGAGAGTGCACCAAGTGTGTCATTGCTAAAGATCAGTAGAGATCAACCTAGGAATATGTTTGTGGGCATGTGGTAGCCGTGAGTACCCATCTCTACCTCTGGTACACACAGGCGTGCGTACACACACACACACACACACACACACACACACACGGTTGTATGGTTCCAACACTAAAACAGCTTGAAGAAGAAATTACACAGAATTAGCAATTGTTCGGCATAGATTCTTCTGGTTTTCCTACTACTTTGGTTATGTGACCCATGCAAAACTATTAATGTTTTGCTTTGTTTACCTCATTTGTAAAATAAAAGCCTGTATCCAAATCATTCCTATGGTTCCTTCCAATTTGAACTGAATTTATGGGTCTACTTCTTATTCAACTCATTTTTTGTCTCAAGTCAAAAACTTACAACTTCTTGGACCTTCCTTCACTCAGGTGGATTTTGTGCTATGATAGAGTGATATGGAGATAAGATAAAGAAATACACATGGTCTACAATTCTTCACAGGGCTACAACTCTTTCTCAAAAGACCCTGAGTTCAGAGATGGAAGGCATGGATGAAGCATGGATGTGACCCAGAGCAAGGATTCTAGCCCTGTCCAGCTCTCTATAACACTCTCTCCTTCCTTCTCATGACAGTGGGACATTTCCCCCTGTGTCATTGGCCGTACACTTTATCCTACCTGCCCCATTTAGCACAATTCCCCTTTCCAGGAAAGCAGTGTTTTTCCTACTTCCTGAAATGCTAAAGGCATCCAGTGCCACCACCTTCTAGAAGCCTGTCCCCTTCCCTGGTCCATTCTCATTCTTCTAATCCACCTCTTTCTCCCCAGCTGCCACTTACAGCAGGTCACAAATAGGACACTAGGATATCTGTTCCTTCAGCTAACTTCTGAGGGATTTTAATAACAGAGGGTTAAACCAGATCCAACTGGCTACTGAAGAGAGAAGCAAAGTCTTTCTTTTTTTCTCTCATAGTTGAACACCCAGCACTGTCTTGGTGACCTTCCTGCTACCTCATCTTATGGCATTGTCTTTGAGTTTAAAAGTCAGCAAGTTTATCTACATGAATTTGCAGACTTATTCCAAATGTACAATTTATTCTGTTATGCACCCAGCCCTTTAAAGTTTTTGGGAATTTGAGTAATTTGGGAGTTCTGTCAAAGAAAAGGGCCTGAGACCAGTGGGGAGATGAGAATGGCATGGATAGAAACCAACCCTAGGCCTGCAGCTGCCTCTGCTCAGTGCCTCCTTTACTTACCTGGCCAGGAAGCACCAGGGTTGTAGAATTTGTGACACTTTATCTGGAGAATCCATGGGTATGCCAACTAAGTAAAGACTTGTGGATTTTTATAACTAAAAGTGAAATCTTGTAAAGATGCCAGCCAGTCTTTCAGGGGAAGCTGCAGTCATCGAGCCAAAGGTATGCTGTGGTTGGACCTTGACTCTGACATAAGGGATGGCAAGTGATGTTGTCACTTGACTTTATGACATTTCCCTCCTTTGGAGATTTATCAGTCCCTTCTGGTGCTGTGAACTATTCAGAGTTCAAGGTACACCATTGTTCCCTTCTTCCCTGTCATTCTTGGACAGATCAGGATTGCTTCTCATCCTCTGTGACAGAGTATTTTGTTAATGGATGTACAACTCAAAGATGCATTCAAGTGAAACACAGTATTAAAAACCTTATGATGCTAACATTGCTTTTGTTCTCTTGTTCATAAAATGAGACTTCAAAGCACCATTATGTCATAATGTACGTGAAAGAGGACTCTGTGCAAAACAGAAAATTTCATCACTAACGTCACCATCACCCGAGTGCCAGTATTAACAAACCAGCCTAACTCCCTGGCAATTCACTGTCCTCTAATATATCTTGAAAGCCCACTCTGTGTGAAGAAATGAAGAGAACACACATGCAGCCCCTTTCCAATTAGACATTACAGCCCAAAATTGGCAAGACTCACATCTGACATATCCTTTCCATTGAAATAGAAAAATGCCACACCAGCATGGACCAATCATTTTAGGTGCCTCTAGATCTTAGTGTTTGATAGATCTAAACTCTCTCTGGAAATTTCTACTCCACATTGAAACACTTTATAGAGATTTGGAAAGAAATAATAGTGTTCTGTTTCTGTGACACTCAACTCACTAGCTATTCCCCCATAGCATTCTGTCAAGAATTCTGCTGGACACAGAAATGCAGAACTGAGAAATTTACAGAACAAGCTCTGGAAATGCTCAGAAAGGGAGGCAGGGGAATGGAGGCATGGCTCAAGTGGTAGAGCACTAGCCCAATAAGTGCAAGGCCCTGAGCTCAATCCCTAGTACCACCAAAAACAAAACAAAGAAGGGGAGGCAGGAATAAAAAGGGCAGAGATGGGGCAAACAAGACTGTGGTAGTGGGTTCCTTTGCCAGATCATGATGGTACCATCAAGAGTTTAGATACTGCAGATAAAGGGAGTGTTGTATATAGGTTGGTGGGTCAGGGGGTGGGGAGGAGTTTGGCAGCTACCTTTGTAAATCAAGGAGGAAAATAGGCCAGTTTGTCATTAGAGATATAAACCTGATGGCTGGGTGCAGGATGGTTCAGAAGGGCTAAAACCAGAGACAGTGAGAGCAAGGATGGAAGACACTGAAATGACTCAAGCTCAGATGGAGAAGGCTGAACCCAAAGCAGCAGCCTTTTGATCTTTGGTCCCTGTATGTTCTCTTTCCCCAAATCAGTCAGCCAGAGAACCTTCCTACAGTGGTCTTCTGTGATAGCATTAAGTTAATTCTTGTGGAAATACACAGTGTGGGTTAGTTTCAAATGTTTTCAAGGACATCCAATTGTACCACACCTTTTGTAGAAATGTGTGTTTTTTTAGATGGATATGGTGAGCACCAACACCAGCATTTAGATTATATTGGATTCACTTTAGACTAGAATGAGCAGTGACAGGCTTCTGTCCTCAAACATCATTATTCATAAAACCCTGGAAATTGCATGCTTCACAAACATTTCAACTATGTTGAAATACTTTAGAGGAAAATTTGATAATGTGTGGGGGGTTATATCATTTTCCACAAGTATTTTAGAGGATATTTAAGCAAAACAAATCCAAAAACCGCTCTTAAGAATTGGAAGAAAAAAATAGAAAAGGATTTACTGAGGAGTAGTTCCACACCAAAGAGGAGAGTGAGCAAGAAAGAAGTTAAAAAAAAAAAAAGTGACTCCATAGTGTCTAATTTTAGGAGACACTGGGTGTGTGGTATGAATGAGACAGACTAGCATATGCACCTCTCCCTGGGGTACTGGGGCAGGAGGTAGGCATTGGTAGAGCACAGTTAAGTGCTGCTAAATTCCTGTTAATGTTCATTGCATACCTGTATTATAAGCGCCCCATTAATGTTTATTTTTCCTTTAAATAAGACAAGATGTTGGGAGCCAGGGTCATTTGACTCAGTAACTATTAGGCCCTTCTCTGATGTCCCCACTGCCTTGAGTGAAGAGTCGTCATCCATCAAACAACCAGTTTGACTGCCCTTGTGCCAGCCAGGCTGCCTTGAGGAAACTACAGAGCAACCATAGCTGCTTGCTGCCAAAGCATACCTCTGGCTCCAGAAGACACTGTCCCAGCCAGAACTGTTTCAAACAGTTGGAACTGGACCTTTATGCCATCACAAACCTCACTGAACTCTAGATGACCCCTACTTACCCTACAACTATTTTCACCCAGGCTGGAGTGACAGTACTTTCCCTGGTGGCCCGGCAGAACACCTGTGATTAGTGCAAACACTCCTTCACTGCAGAGGAACTGTGTGGTGATTCATGAAAACATAGTCCTTTGTTTGCATGAATGTCTGCTGGGATTGGTTAAAACATCCTTGCCACACCTAACATCTGTCTAGATGAGCAGACTATTCAGCTCACTTGTTACGTGAGCCAGCCAAGAGACACCCACCTGTGCTACCCCCAGATCTTGCAAGTTAGGCCCAATGAAGAGCTTCTCTCAAGTGATCTTTTCTTGCCTACTTGTGATCTTTATCATTAATACAATGGGGTGATCTGGTAACACCAAGAAATGAGGGTGGAAGTCACAGCAGAGCTGAAGTAGCAGTGAAAGCAGCAGTAGTGACAAAAGAGCAACTGAAGAGCTCCAGAGTCAGGCCAGGGCAGAAACTACAGGGAGCAGAGGCAGCAGAGCAATGAGGAACAACAGAAGGAGAGAGAGCTCAAGAGAGGGCAGAGAACCAAGGATGAAGAAAGCAAGCTGCAAAGAGCCAGGAAAGAAAACTTGAGGGCCCTGGGCCAAAAGCTGTAACAGTAGCAGATACCACCTGCTGTTGTGTGCTGCTCTTACTGCTGCCACTCATTGCTGATGGTTGGAAACCAAGGATTATCATAGTTGCAAAGTGCTAGGGCCACTATAAGCCTCAACCTAAGTGCTTAGAGCTCTAAGTCTGGCTTCTCAAACTTGGAGAAACAGGCTCCTAGTACTCAGGATTTGGACCTGTAAGCCTCTGGGCCTGCTAGTCGAGCTCAAGGGCTAGGATTGTCCGCACTAAAACTTCTCCCCACCTACCCATGATTCCAATCTAGCAGAGTAAGAGGGCCACAGCCAGGGGACTGCCCACATGATCACCAACCAAATTTCGGAACACAGAAGGAAAAACAGACTGAAGTGGAAGGAAAGAAATAGGCTTAGTGTAAGACATGCTGTATTTGAGGTCCCTACAATAAAACATGGAAAAACAGTTATTTTATGGGTTTTGAGATTTGCTTTGTTTGTAATTACATGGGTTTGTTCCTTCTTATTCTTTCTTTTCATGTGTGTGTGCACATATGTGTATATGCTGAAAGGTTGTTTTATGTTTTATTGTTTCTTCAAATACTCTGGCTAATCATATAGAAGTTTCTGGGAACAATGACAAACCAAGACTCAAGAAAAGTACAGGCTTAGAGTATGAATTCTGCCTCTATCATCCACTGGACAAAAGTCTATGTGCTCATCATATGGAAAAATCAAAGTTGCAACCCCAGTACTACTCTGAAAGAACATCTTGTGATCTTTTTCTCCCATTTTAAAGTTTCTGATCGTTTTTCTGTCAAGGAGGAGAAGAAAAACCAATTTGAGATCAGCCAGGGAGGGGTATTTTCTAGGTTAAAAGAACAGCTAAAATATTCACTGAGATAAACAAACCTTTTTTCATTGAACTTAATTTATACCTTGAAGCACCATTCTATGAGATACTAAAAAAAAAAACTGCAAATCTAGGTGTAGTGGCACATGCTGGTCATCCCAGCGCTTGGGAGGATGAAGCAGGTGGATCAAGAATTCACGGCCAGCCTGGAGTGCATAGTAAGACCCTGTCAAACAACAACAACAACACACACACACACACACACACACACACACACACACACACACACCCTCCATTTAGTTACTTTTATGACTTTTTTAATTTGATCAAATACAAGATTACACACATATAAATATGAGATTGCCCACCCACACAAACTCACTGCCAACACCTTGGGTCTGACAGAGAGAGAAAACTCAGGAGTGTGCCCACAGCTGTGACATGTGTGCAGGAGAGTGACCCAGTCCTGGCTGATTCCCACTAACATCTGCCATCCCCTTGCATTTGTCCTTGGTCACACCATCCTCCACATGGCCACATGAGCACTTCCATCCTTCATGTCCTTGAAGGTTACTTTTGTCCTCCTTACCTGTCAGCCACCACTCCAGGGGCTATAAGCAATCCCTTTCTGATATTTTTCCTAATCAAAGGGCCACCAGAAATCTTTAGTGCTGTCTCTCAGTACTTTGGGAGATGGGGCTGGGCTTGCTGGGAGCCTCCAAGAACTCGCCTGGTCTATTTGCCTTACTGAGTACACACTGAGCATGCAATTCCTTCCCATGGCTGGAAATAAGTCCAACTGGGGCACCGAGCCAATTGGGGATATTGTTTTCCCCTACCCAGGCCTGGTTCAAGAGATATTAGGATGGGCTCGGGGTTCAGAGTCACCGCCCCCCCAACACACTTTAAACACCATCATGAGCACATTCAATGCTATCTGTCCTATTTCCTTTATTTTTTTCTTTCTACCCCAACCTGACCTGACCTGGAGCACCTTTATCAGGTAGGAGTTGGAGATGGGGTAGGTGCTAGCTGATTGCCCCAATCTCTTAAAATACTAAACTATAGTTGAGAGATAACAAGGCTTTGAGACTTAAAGTTAGACTAAGCTGTCTTTGTTCTCACTCCTTTCTGACACCACTCCCTGTCCTGAGGGAAAAATACCAGGCTATGGTTTCAGCCCAACTGGCAAGGATATGGCTGGTGTGGGGGGGAGGTGGGAAACCCCAGTTAATACCTCACATGTCCCCTGCTCTATTAGTTTCATATGACGTACACCCTAGGTGTGACCTGCAATATTGCAGTTTCCATTAAAACTTGTCTGGCCCATGGACTGACTCCATCTGGCCCTGCATCATCCTCCAGCCATGGCTTTGTGGGCACAAGCTCATCTGAATGCATCACAGCTGGCTCTGGAGCAATGGCGCAGGCCACAAACCCGTGGCCTAAAGCAAGCTGCTTGGCTACCCTGGGAGTGTCAGGAACCCAGGCTTCCTATGCAGCAGGGGAGCAGGAATAGGGAGTGGGAGCAAGTAGAAAGCTTGAGCTGCCTGTGCCCTCTCCACATCAGGGTGAAAACTCTGCCAGAATCAACAGCGAGGCTCCTGGCAAAGCTCCTGCTTGGTTCCCTCAAGGCTGTGGTCACCAAGGACCTGTGTTTTTTCTGAGATGTGGGTTTTGAAAATGACCTCCTAACGCCTGGCACACGACTGAGTTCTCATAGGAGAGAGGATGAGAAACTGACACCTCTCTGCAAGGGGGTTATGAAAACAATCAAGCCAGTGACTCAGGAACTACAACAATGTCAGCACACGCTGAGCATCCACCTCGAAGAGATGACTTCTAGTCAGGACATGAAATTGTGTCATGGAAATGTCCCTGAAAGGGTCTGAGAACCATGCAATGCAAACCTTCCACCTTGCAGGGCAGGAAACCAAAGCAGAACACTGTCAAATGCGCAGCCCCAGAGACACCTCCCCTTCTGTTCAATCCTTTCCCTTCTGTGTTTTGCCTTTTGCCGAGCTGTAAAAGACAGTATGGCAAGGTCTTGTACAACCACCCTCAGAAAAGGAACTGGAAATTTTGTAAATCTCACAACGTTCCCCCAGTACAATAATTTAAAAATAAGTATTAAAAAAAAAGAAAGAAAGAAAAAATAGGAGCTGGACCCAGGAATCAGTCAGATGTGAAGCAAGTAGCCAGTCACCAGGGCCACAGTGCATTTGAAGTAGTATGCGTGGGAGGCCTGATAAGATTATGAGTTCAAATAATGGGTTTCACAGTGGGTAATGACAATCTACAAACTTATTCAAAAAGGTTTGCCTGTGAGCCACACTTGGACGAGAACTGAAAGATGGTGGAAGAAGCTTACCGAATTCTTAAAGTAAGGGACAGTGACCACAGATTATGAGTAGAAACAAAGCCAGTAGTGACTTGAATCCCACTGAGGGGCTGAGACCAGGAAGCCTCACTGTGTGGTGGCCCACATAGTTCCCGAATATGTTTGTTGGTTTGTTTTTCTGAGACGGTATCTTGCTATGTAGTCCAGGGTGGCTTCAAACACGCCATTCTCCTGCTTCAACCTCCTGAGTTCTGCAATTACAGGCATGCACCACCATGGCAGACTCTGGTTCCTGACTTTCTTTCCCCCAGGTGTACGTAAAAGACACCACCTCCACCACTGACTGTCTCTGTCCCTCACAATTTCAAATAGGAATATAATCCATATTTCCAATAACCCAAACGTTAAGGCCTGTATTGCTGGGCCTTTGTGTTATGTTAATGACAATGTTTCTAAAAGATGCAAACACCTTCCAGCTTGTAAAATGCTGGGCCCACAGTTCAGGATTCTCCAGGTTGCTCAGTTCATTTTTTTGATCGTCTCATCCTGAGCCATGTACTGTCATTATATCTCTCACACTACCTCCGATGAGAAATGTTCTCTGAACTCCACTCCCTGCCTTCCTCCTGTTGTGACCCCCTTTTCTACAGAGAGGCTGAACTTTTATAGACACTTTTGAACTTTTATAGACATTTTGATCATGCAAAAAAGGATCCCAGCCAAGCCCTTTGTTCTGTGTGTTCTGCCCTGGCTATCCTCAGCTGTTCCCTTCTCCACAGAGTGGAAAGTCTACAGGGTCAAAAGAACACGACCGCCCAGAGTCCTCACCACCCCCCAACATGGCTACATTATCCCTCCCTCTCAAGGCCCCACCGTCAGCCTTGAGGCCTTCATCGGCTTCTTCACTGGGCCCTGCACAGGGCTGGTTGATACGTGCACCCCAAGGTCAGGTGTCTGTGAAAGGGTAAAGAGAACGTGGGCATGGGGACTGGGAAGTCAACACATATGTACACATGGCCTTTCGAGTGGTAAGAAATTAGCTTTTTCTGAATATCTGTGTTCTAGGGTAGATGATCTGGGAATCTACATCATTCAGAAGGTATCTTTGTCATCCTAAAAGGACAGAATTTGTTTCACGAAATCATTTTTATCTTGACTTATAACTTTTAAAGGAATGAATATGGTACAGGACCACCATTTATAACTCCTGTCCCAGAGGTTATAAATATAAATATTAGGTTTGGGGTTTTATCCACCTACATTCGTCCTCCTTTTTCCCATATAAAGACTCATGACCCATCCTGAAATAAATTAAAGGACATGTGGAGTGGTCTGGTTGGCCTGGACTTAAGCTTCAGAGGAATAAGCAAACCTCAACTGGGAAGTACACTTGTAGATTTTTTCTGTCTCTCCAATTTATCAAAACTAAGTTCTCAGAATCAAGATGTTTGCAGACTTTTTCTATAAGTCTAATTCATTAAACTTAAGTTCTCAAAGCCAAGAGATTCCAAAAGCAACTTTTAAAGGATTTCTTTATACTTTGATCATTGTGCTTATCTGAAGTACAAGTAACTTCTCAAGTACAGACCCTGGAATTCTCAGCCTGCTTACAATGCAGAGGGGTGTGACTGGCTCCACTGAGTGCTCCTCAGTATCACAATGGAGTGACATGGATTCTGTACCCCACAAATCCTGGGTGAACTTCTCTCTGTTGTCTCCCTTCCCCTCTTTGAAGGGAAGCCTGCTAGTTTCTAATGCCATATGCTATTATGGATTAACAATAAATAGCAATTAGAAAAAGTTCTTACCTATGGTCACTTCAGGAAAAAAATGTTTCTTTTATTCTTTTTTGCAGTACTGGCATTTTGAACTCAGAGCCTCATACTTATTAGGCAGGGACTCTATATTTGAGTCATTGCTCTCAAGAGAAAAATGTTTCTGTGACATGAGTTTACTCTTAAGGACAGAATGTTTAAGAAAAGCCAGACATGCTGATGCATTCCAATGGTTCTAGCAACTCAGGAAGCAGGAGGATCACTTGAGCTCATGAGTTCAAGACTACCCTGAGCAACATAGCAAGACCTCCTCTCCAAAAAATAAAAAACAGGGGGAGAGGATTAAGAAAAGCTATTGATTTATGAGGTAGAAGTTTGTGAAAACTAGCTTTCATGCTACAAAGTTCTTTTGAATTTGCAGTGACATCATTGAAAGATAAGCAGTCATAAGAAAATGTGGTATCTATACACAATGGAATTTTATGCAGCCATGAAGAAGAACGAAATGTTATCATTTGCTGGTAAATGGATGGAATTGGAGAACATCATTCTGAGTGAGGTTAGCCTGGCTCAAAAAACCAAAAATCGTATGTTCTCCCTCACATGTGGACATTAGATCAAGGGCAAACACAACAAGGGGATTGGACTATGAGCACATGATAAAAGCGAGAGCACACAAGGGAGGGGTGAGGATAGGTAAGACACCTAAAAAATTAGATAGCATTTGTTGCCCTTAACGCAGAGAAACTAAAGCAGATACCTTAAAAGCAACTGAGGCCAATAGGAAAAGGGGAACAGGTACTAGAGAAAAGGTGAGATCAAAAAGAATTAACCTAAAAGGTAACACCCACGCACAGGAAATCAATGTGAGTCAATGCCCTGTATAGCTATCCTTATCTCAACCAGCAAAAACCGTTGTTCCTTCCTATTATTGCTTATACTCTCTCTACAACAAAATTAGAAATAAGGGCAAAATAGTTTCTGCTGGGTATTGAGGGGGTGGGAGGAGAGGGAAGGGGTGGAGTGGGTGGTAAGGGAGGGGGTGGGGGCAGGGGGGAGAAATGAACCAAGCCTTGTATGCACATATGAATAATAAAAGAAAAATGAAAAAAGAAAAAAGATAAGCAGTCAGACCTTTGCAATCCACAAACTGTATTTTTTTTATTTCCTTTATTCATATGTGCATACAATGATTGGGTCATTATTCCCCTCCCCCCTTCACCCTGTCCCCTCTCTTGTCTCCCACACCATCCCTCTCACCCCCACCCCATCGCTCAAACCACATGTTTAAATTATACATACACATGTATGTATTTGAATCTGATTATTTTGGGTAGCATTTGGGAAGTTTTAAAAAATAAGTATTTCCTCTGATTCCAGAAGCCTTTCTTCTTCCTCATTTCTGAGATTTATGTATCTTATACCTAGATTCTGAAGCTCCCTCTGAAAACATGCCTTTATCATGACTGGCTTTAGAAAAGTGAGATAAATTATTATTTTAGATTGGGGGAGCCAGTAAAGAATCAAGCAGTTTGGAATTGAATTCTGGTCAACCCCCTGGCTGACTAAAACCTTGGGGGAAGTATTTAATCCTTTTGAGAGTCAATAACCTCATCCATAAAATGGGAATGATGATACCCATTGTATAGAATTCTTTCTAAGAATTAAATAATACCAGCATGAAAAATACTTAGCATGGTGCCTGACTCATAGCAAACAGTCAAATGAAGGATGTCTCCATAGTACTATTATTGCTGCTTTTTAATTATTAGTTCCCAAAATTTGCTATCGGAATATATCAATACTGCAATTTGTCTACCATTTCTTTCAATCAAATGAGTATTTTTTTTGAAACCGGTAATTTGAAAGATTTTCGACTGCTCTTATCTGCCTCTTCCAATGAATTTATAGAGGTCAGAGCAAATGGCCCTGGGTTAGCATGAATTCTTCCCCACACCTACCACAATGGTCAATCAGCCTCAACACTGCAGAAAAGGTAAGAGGTACAAAAAGGTCATGAAAGGAAAAGGCAAATTCTTCAGTTTCTGGTGAAATGCAATATATACATTTTTAATACACTGAGCCAGCATTTAAACCCCAGATGCTTATCTTGCTTGCCTCAATTACCCAGTTCTAGCAGCTGTTTCCTCCAAAGACAAGAACAACAGCGCCATCTACTGTTGACATTTCACAATCACTGAAGAGAAAAGTGCTCTTAAAATTAGAGGCTGGGAAAACTTCTCATATACACCTTCTAAAACTGATACTTCAGTTTCTATTTCAGACTCCAGAAGAAACCCTGTTTTATCTAAGGTTATTGTTTGAAAACTATCATTGAGGTACTAAGTTGGCTCCAGCTTGAGTGTGGCCCCTGGCTATATGGAGTCAAATTTCTTCACTCAGATTTTCTATAGTAGGTATCTGACTCAAATTTTCACCCTCAGTTTGGTTATATTTTTAAAGGACTTAATAAGTGGAAATTCATGTGTGGTTTGCTTTCTCCACCATGCAAACTACAGGCAATGGCTCATGGAGGTAGGGGAAGAGTGACAAATATCGAGAAGCCAACATTCATGGTTATCACTGCTTGACACACAAAAATGGGAGCCTGTAGAAGTTGATTCAGGACTGTGGATCAGCCCCAAGAGGTCTCAGCACCCGATCTGAGTCCTGTTCCCCCACACAGACAGTATCATCTCTCAACTGTAATTTTTTCCTCTGCCTTTATGGTGATTTATTACTGCAGGCTGACAAACGGCAAATACTGAGCTTTTTATTAACTGTAAAGTCATTTTGGAAGCAGTTCGTATGAAAGGCACTTTGCAAAAAGCAAGTCTTAAGTACCACACCAAGTCAGAGAAGAGGCACGGTTTCTACATGGTTCTTGAGTACATACTTGCCTGGAGTTTTATTTTTCCACCACCTCACTCGGCACAAGAAAGTATCTTTCATCTTAGTATGGCTCCCTTCCACACTTTTGTGTTAGACTGGTCTCTGGTGGATTGTTCTGGCCCTTGGGTGTGCTCCCCAGATGCTAAGTAAAGCTGTAAGGCTCCTGTGTAATAATCTAGGAGGTGACAGTTCATTTTGCACAGACAATAAAATAATATAAACTGCCTTTACCTCATACCAGAATAAATTGCACACCCCCTCACAAAGAACAAGGCCCCCCTTTCACGTCCAGATAGGAAGCAAAGTGACTTAGAAGGAGTGGGAATTTTAACATCTTTGGAAGCCTGTTTGTCTCCACCACAGGACCAGACGTCTGCCCTTAGGTTTCAGCAACTTTTGGGGGTCATTTCCCTCCTGGAATCAGGATCAAAGTGGACAGAGCTCAAGGCCAGGCTGCAGTACCCTGTCAGGAGAGGTGGCTTGGTTTACTTTAGACCAGCACAAGGGACTTTCCAAAACCAAAGTTATTAGGAAAAGCAGGAAAGGGAATGTTCGGAAAAATGCTTTTAACACCTGATCCACACACATTCTTTCCTTCTTCTTTGCTGCTCATAATCACTCACAGACGTTGAGATGTGTGGGAACAGATAGGCCCCCTCAACGAGCAGAGTCCCCAAGACAGAGAGCCACACAAAACTTGCCCCAGATCCTGTTTCTTGTTTGACTGTAATCCTACATTTAAATTTGGGGAAAAAAATTTAAAAATTAAAATCAAACATAATCCCACCAGCATTTTCTTCTTTTCATGTTGTCTTGCAAGTTTTCTGGGTTTTTTTAACCAATACGAGAGAGACTTGTTAATTTAGTCTTATCTGTTTCTCCTAGTTAGATCTGTGAACTTTTTCTTTTTTTGAGACTATGTTCGTAAATGCATGTAAATTCCATTTATTTACTTATCTTATTTTTTATTATTGTTGTACCTTGTGACATTTACAAAATTTCTTAGAATACATCATAGTTGAATTCATTTTGCCCATCATTCTTACTTCATTATTTTAGGGAAGGTCATTTATTTGTTTTCCAGTTTTAATGAAGTATAACTGACAAATAAAACTATAAGTTTAAGAAATACAGTGTGATGATTCTGCTGCATATACACATTGTAAAAACATTTCCACAGTGGAGGGAGTTAACATGCTCACCCCTCACTGAGCTACCACTCGGATGTGCACACAGCGAGAACATTTAGACTTTTCAAGTACACCATACAGTACTGGTGGTGATGGTCACCATGCACAGTAGGTCCTCAGGTCTTACTCGTTGTGTGACTGAAGATCTGGACTCCTTGCCCCACATCTTTGTGTTTCCTTCACTCACAGATTCTGGAAACCATCGTTCTACTTTCTATTTTTATGAGCTTGAGTTATTTTTTAATTCCACATTTAAGCAAGATCATACAGTATTAATCTTCCTCTGCTAAACTTATTTCACTTAGTATAGTGCTCTCAGATTTCAGCAGTATTGTCACAAAGAGCAGGATTTCCTTCTTTTATGACTGAATAATACTCCCTTGTACATACAACAGTTTCTTTATCCAATCATCCAACAATAGCCATAATCTTGGCTATTGTTGCTAATGCTGCAAGGACCAACTCTGGAAGTTACTGACTTTGTTTCCTTGGGTGCTATATGTTATTAAACTCATGGAAACTTTATATTAGCATAGATCTGTCCTGTAAATTGAATCTGCTATCATTCGAGAGCAAGTCTCTTTACTATTCAGTAATGCTTGATGCCTGAAAACTTCTATCTGCGAATAATACAAAGCCCAGTCTCTTTTTCATTAGACTGAGGCAGGGGAACTCTCTTGTATTCTTTGACTTTCAACCATTTTTTTATGCTTAGGATTTAGATTTGTTTCTTGTTACATAATGTATGATTTTCTTTATCCTAGCAGGAATTTGTTTTTTCTTCAACTGGAGGATGCAATTCACTTAGTTAATTCATTTAGTATAATGACCACTTTGCATTTGCTATCTTTTTCTGATATTCTCTTTCTTTTTGGCTTCATTATTTGACTTTTCAGATATTGAGTACTTTTTCATATTTTATTTTGCTCTTCTAATTTGGAAGCCATCAAATGTTATTTTACTTGTGTTTTTTAAGCTTTATATTAGTTTTTATTAGTATATTAATTGAAAAAATAATGAGTTTCATTACGGCATTTTCATACACGTATAGAATATAGTTTGATCATAACCCCATTACCCACTCTTAGCCTCTCCTCTCCCTCCTTCTGGTCCCCTTCCTCTTTCCAAATATTCCCCTTTCTATTTTTCAGGTCTTTTTTTTAAAATCTAGATTTCACGTATGAGAGAAAGCAGGTGATATTTGCCCTTCCACATCTAGCTGATTTTCCTTAACATGCTGATCTACAGTTCCATCCATTTTCAGCAAATGACACAATTTCACTCTTCTCCATAACTGGGTAATATTCCATTGTGTATTTATATCATATTTTCTTTATCCATTCATTTTTAGATGGGCACATAGGCTAATTCTATACCCAGGAAATTGTGAATAGTTCTGCAATAAACATGGGCGTGCAGGTATGCTGACTTAGATTCTTTTTGGTATATACCTGGAGTGGTACAGTAGGATCATAGAGCACTTCTATTTACAGCTTTCTGAGGAATCATCAAACTGATTTTCAGTGACTGAACTAACTTATACGCTCACAAACAGTGCATAAGTGTTCCTTTTCCCCTACATCTTCAACAACTTTTGTTGTTTTTATTTTCCTGATGATAGGTGTTATGAGTGGGATGAGATGGAATTTCAATATATTTTAATTTGCATTTCCCTGATAGCTAAGGATATTGAACATTTTTTCATGTTTCATGTCTTTATCGGCCATTTGTATTCTCTCTCTCTTTCTCTCGATGGCCCCAGGGTTTTAACTTGGGGTCTCACACTTGCAAGGCAGCCATTCTACCACTTAAGCCACACCCCCACCCCATACCTCTTCTTTTAAGAACTGTTTATACAACTCATTTGCCCATTTATTGATATTTTGTGTTCTTTATATATTCTGGATTGCATTCAGATGATTACTCTATATATTCTAAATATAGAGTATGAATAGTAGCAAAGATTTTCTCCCATTCTGCATGTAGGCTGTTGCTTTACTCTGGCAATAGTTTCCTTTGCTGTGCACTTCAATTTGATGTGATCTTGTTTGTCAATTCTTGCTATTATTTCTGAGCTATTGGAATCCTATTCAGAAAGACACTACCCATACCTCTATCTTGAAGTGTTTTCCTCTAGTAGTTTCAAAGTTTTAGTTCTTACGTGAAGATCTTTGATCCGTTTTTAATTGATTTTAGTACAGGGTGAGAGAGAGGGATATATTTTCAGTCTTCTACATGCGGATATCCAGTTTTCCAGCACATTTGTTGAAGAGGCTGTCTTTTTACCAGTGTATGATTTTGTACCTTTGTTGAGAATCAGGTTGCTGTAGCTGCATGGGTTTATTTATGGGACCTCTATTCTATTTTATCTGTTTTTGTGCCTGTAGAATACTGTTTTTGTTACCATGGCTCTGTAGTATAATTTGAAGTTAAGTATTGTAATACTTCTAGCAATGCACTTTTTGTTAAGGATTGCTTTGACTATTCAGGATCTTTTGCACTTCCATAGGAATTTTAGAGGTATTTTTTCTATTTCTATGAAGAATGTCATTGGAATTTTGATGGGGTCTGCCTTAAATCTGGAGATTGCTTTTGGTACTACAGCCATTTTCACAACACTAATTCTGCCTATCACTGAACATGGGAGTTATTTCCATCTTTTAGTGTCTTCTTCAGTTTCTTGCTTCAGTGTTTTATAGTTTTGTACTGGTCTTTCACCTTCTCGGTTAAGATTATTTCTAAGAAATTTTTAAAAGTATTATAAATGGGATTATTTTCCTAATTTTTTTCTCATTATGTTTGGTTTTGGGTATCTAAAAATGCTATTTTTTTTTGTTTGTTTGTTTTAAATCCTCCTACCTTGCTGGGAATGTTTGCCAAACTAAAAGTTTTCTGGTAAAATTTTTGGGGTTTTTTATGCATAGGATCATATCATCTACAAATAGTGATAATTTGACTTCCTTTCTTATTTATATTGCTTTTATTTCTTTTCTTGCCTTACTGTTTTGGCTAAGAATTCACATAATATATTGAATAAGAGTGGAGAAAGTATGCATACTTATTTCATTCCTGGTTTTAGAGAAAATGCTTTCATTTTCCCCCATTCAGTATAATGTTCCCCTGTAGGTTTGCCATATATAGCTTTTATTTTGATGGAGTTATGCTCCTTTTATCCTAGTTTCTTTAGGGCTTGTATCATGAAAGCATATTGAATTATGCCAAAGGATTTCTGTGTCTATTGAGATGATAATGTGATTTTTGTCCTTGATTTTATTTATGTGCCACATTACATTTATTGATTTGCATTTGTTGACACATCCTTGAGTACCTAGAACAAAAGCAACTTGACTTGTAGCAGAGGCTCCCGCACAGGAGAACTCTGAGCAAACAAAGCCTGCGGGGCCAGGTGAGTGCTAAGCTCACCCCAGATATCTGCATAAATAATGCCACCAGCAACAGCAGGCTGACAGCAACGGGCAGGCAAGCCACAGCTGCAGATGCCATTCTCAGAAGTGTCTCCAGACTCTTTTTTTTCTTTTTATCCCTACCCTTGATGAGAGAACAACCGAATTACACCTCCATGCTGAAAAACTTACTGAAACTGTATTGCATTTGAACTTGGGACACTTGGTGGGGGTTTTGTGTGTGTGTGTGTGTGTGTGTATGTGTAGTTTTGTTCTACTTTATGCGTCCCCTTTGATGAGACAACTACAGAACAACATCTGAGGCACCATCTCCAGAATTGGAAACTGAGACTGACACCCAAATTATTAAGACTGAAACTTCATTGCATTTGAACTTGGAGGTTTTTTAGTTTTTTGTTTTTTGTTTTTTAATTTTCTATTTTTCATCTTATTTTAATTCATTTTTATATATAGATATTTCTTTCATTTACTTATTTTTTATTTTTATTCTTATCTTTTTTTTATTTTTGATTTTCAATCCTCTCTCTGTCTCTCTAATGTCTGTTCAGCTTACTATCAATTAGTACACTAACACTCCCTGTTTATACCTTTGAAACTTTCTTGTCTGATACCTTGTTCTGTTTTCTCCTTCTTGTCTGTGTATTTGTTTTCCCCCTTTCTTTAACTTCTTGCTTTCCATCTCAGCTCACCCTTCCATTCTAAATATTACCATTGTTATTATTACAAGCTAGAAAATACTTAATTGCACACAGTACAGGGACAGTAACAACACCAAAGACAATGACAGGAAGACAGAAAAAACAGGGAAACCAGTTTCCCCACAGCAAAAAATTAGTACAGGAACCAGAGGGGAATGAAGAAAACAGAAACTCAGATCCACACTCCAACAAAATGAAGATAAACTATGCCAAAGGACCCAATGAAGCCCACAAGAATAATTTAAAAGAAGACATACTACAAGTACTCAATGAGAATTTTATAGAGATGATACTGGATAGGGTCAACAAAAATGTACAGGAGACACTCAAGAAATTCCAAGACAGCAAAAATAGAGAATTTGAAAAAGCAAAAGAAGAAATAAAGGAAACCATAGAAGCACTGTATAAACACCAAAGTGAAACAGAGAACACGATGAATAAATGGATAAATGAACTCAGGACAAAAATAGACAACAATAAAGAAGAAAACTGCCAGGATATGGAAAACCTCAGAAAAAAGAACGAAACAGAACTGCAAAACAAAACGGAAGGCCAATCCAGCAGAATAGAACACACAGAAGACAGAATCTCAGAACTTGAAGATGAAATGGTAATTAAAGGAAAAACTGAAGAACTATTAATTAAACAACTCAAGACCTGTGAAAAGAAAATACAAGAACTCACCGACTCCATCAAAAGACCAAACTTGAGAATCATGGGCATCAAAGAAGGAGAAGAGGTGAAAGCGAAGGGAATGTGTAATATAGTCACCAAAATAATAACGGAAAATTTCCCAAATCTAGAGAAAGATAGTCCCATACAGATCCAAGAGGCCTCCAAGGCACCAAACAGACCAGATCAAAATAGAACTACCCCACGACATATCATCATTAAAACAACAAGTTCAGAAACTAAGGAAAGAATATTGAAGGCTGTAAGAGAGAAAAAACAAGTAACATACAAAGGTAAACCCATCAAAAAAACAGCAGACTTCTCAACAGAAACATTAAAAGCAAGAAGACCGTGGGGTGAGATCTTCCAGGCACTGAATGAAAATAACTTCAACCCCAGGATACTCTACCCAGCAAAACTATCATTCAAAATAGATGGAGCAATAAAAGTCTTCCATGATAAGCAGAAACTAAAACAATATGTGAACACAAAGCCACCACTACAAAAGATTCTGCAAGGGATTCTGCACACAGAGTGTGAAACCCAACTTAACCATGAAAAGACAGGCAGCACCAAACCACAGGAAAAGAAAAAGCAAGACAGTAGAGAGTAACCTCAACTTAGGTACACACAATCAAACCTTCAAACAACTAAGACAACTAAATGACAGGAATCACCACATACCTAGCAGTACTAATGCTTAATGTTAACAGACTTAATTCACCCATCAAAAGGCACTGCTTGATGAAATGGATTAAAAAGGAAGATCCAACAATTTGTTGCTTACAGGAGACCCATCTCACTGACAGAAATAAGCATAGGCTTAGGATGAAAAGCTGGAAGAACATTTACCAAGCCAATGGCCCCCGAAAACAGGCAGGAGTAGCAATACTTATCTCTGACAAAGTAGACTTCAAACCTACATTGATCAAACGAGATAAAGAAGGACATTCCATACTAATAAAAGGGGAAATAGACCAAAAGGAAATAATAATCATCAATCTGTATGCACCCAATGTCAACGCACCCAATTTCATCAAACATACCCTGAAAGACCTAAAAGCATATATAAACGCCAACACAGTGGTGGTGGGAGACTTTAACACCCCATTATCATCAATAGATAGGTCATCCAAACAAAAAATCAATAAAGAAATCCAATATCTAAAATATGCAATAGATCAAATGGACCTAGTTGATGTCTACAGAACATTTCATCCAACTTCTACACAATATACATTCTTCTCAGCAGCCCATGGAACCTTCTCCAAAATAGATCATATCCTAGGGCACAAAACAAGCCTCAGCAAATATAAGAAAATAGAAATTATACCACGCATACTATCTGATCACAATGCAGTAAAAGTAGAACTCAACAACAAAAGTAAAGACAAAAAAACATGCAAACAGCTGGAAACTAAATAACTCATTACTTAATGAAGAATGGATCATCGATGAAATAAAAGAGGAAATTAAAAAGTTCCTGGAAGTCAATGAAAATGAGAACACAACCTAAAGGAACCTATGGGACACAGCTAAGGCAGTCCTGACAGGAAAGTTTATAGCCATGAGTGCATATATTAAAAAGACTGAAAGATCCCAAATCAATGACCTAATGATACATCTCAAACTCCTAGAAAAACAAGAACAAGCAAATCCCAAAACAAATAGAAGGAGAGAAATAATAAAAATAAGAGCTGAAATCAACAAAATAGAAACCCAAAAAACCATACAAAGAATTAATGAAACAAAAAGTTGGTTCTTTGAAAAAATAAACAAGATCGATAGACCCCTGGAAAACCTGACTAAAATGAAGACAGAAAAAACCCAAATTAGTAGAATCAGGAATGCAAAAGGGGAGATGACAACAAACACCATGGAAGTCCAGGAAATCATCAGCGACTACTTTGAGAACCTATATTCAAATACATTTGAAAATCTTAAAGAAATGGACAGATTTCTAGATACTTATGATCATACAAAACTGAACCAAGAGGAAATTAATCACCTGAATAGACCTGTAACACGAAATGAAATTGAAGCAGCAATCAAGAGTCTCCCCAAAAAGAAAAGTCCAGGACCCGATGGATTCTCTGCTGAATTCTATCAGACCTTTAAAGAAGAACTGACACCAACCCTCCTTAAACTGTTCCACAAAATAGAAAGAGAAGGAAAACTGCCAAACACATTTTATGAAGCCAGTATTACACTTATCCCAAAACCAGGCAAAGACACCTCCAAAAAGGAGAACTATAGGCCAATCTCCTTAATGAACATTGATGCAAAAATCCTCAACAAAATAATGGCAAACGGAATTCAGCAACACATCAAAAAGATTATTCACCACTACCAAGTAGGCTTCATCCCAGGGATGCAGGGGTGGTTCAACATACGAAAATCAATAAATGTAATAAACCACATTAACAGAAGCAAAGACAAAAACCACTTCATCATCTCAATAGATGCAGAAAAAGCCTTTGATAAGATCCAACACAATTTCATGATGAAAGCTCTAAGAAAACTAGGAATAGAAGGAAAGTACCTCAACATTATAAAAGTTATATATGACAAACCTACAGCCAGCATTATACTTAACAGTGAAAAACTGAAACCATTCCCTCTAAAATCAGGAACCAGACAAGGATGCCCACTATCCCCACTCCTATTCAACATAGTACTGGAATTCCTAGCCAGAGCAATTAGGCAAGAAGAAGGAATAAAAGGAATACAAACAGGTAAAGAAACTGTCAAAATATCCCTATTTGCAGATGACATGATCCTATACCTTAAAGACCCAAAAAACTCTACTCAGAAGCTTCTAGACATCATCAATAGCTATAGCAATGTAGCAGGATATAAAATCAACATAGAAAAATCATTAGCATTTCTATACACTAACAATGAGCAAACGGAAAAAGAATGTATGAAAACAATTCCATTTACAATAGCCTCAAAAAAAATCAAATACCTAGGTGTAAACCCAACAAAAGATGTGAAAGACCTCTGCAAGGAAAACTATACACTTCTGAAGAAAGAGATTGAGGAAGACTATAGAAAGTGGAGAGATCTCCCATGCTCATGGATTGGTAGAATCAACATAGTAAAAATGTCAATACTCCCAAAAGTAATCTACATGTTTAATGCAGTTCCCATCAAAATTCCAATGACACTCATTAAAGAGATCGAAAAATCTACCGTGAAATTTATATGGAAACACAACAGGCCACGAATAGCCAAGACAATACTCAGTCAAAAGAACAATGCTGGAGGTATCACAATACCTGACTTCAAACTATATTACAAAGCAATAACAATAAAAACAGCATGGTACTGGCACAAAAACAGACATGAAGACCAGTGGAACAGAATAGAGGACCCAGATATGAAGCCACACAACTATAACCAACTTGTCTTTGACAAAGGAGCTATAAATATACGATGGAGAAATAGCAGCCTCTTCAACAAAAACTGCTGGGAAAACTGGTTAGCAGTCTGCAAAAAACTGAAAGTAGATCCATGTATATCACCCTATGCCAATATTAACTCAAAATGGATCAAGGATCTTAATATCAGACCCCAAACTCTAAAGTTGATACAGGAAATAGTAGGAAATACTCTGGAGTTAGTAGGTATAGGTAAGAACTTTCTCAATGAAACCCCAACAGCACAGCAACTAAGAGATAGCATAGATAAATGGGACCTCATAAAGCTAAAAAGCTTCTGTTCGTCGAAAGAAATGGTCTCTAAACTGAAGAGAACACCCACAGAGTAGGAGAAAATATTTGCCAGCTACACAGCAGACAAAGGACTGATAACCAGAATATATACAGAACTCAAAAAACTAAATTCTCCCAAAATTAATGAACCAATAAAGAAATTGGCAAGTGAACTGAACAGAACTTTCTCAAAAGAAGAAATTCAAATGGCCAAAAAACACATGAAAAAATGCTCACCATCTCTAGCAATAAAAGAAATGCAAATTAAAACCACACTAAGATTCCACCTCAGCCCTGTTAGAATAGCCATCATCAGCAGCACCACCAACAACAGGTGCTGGCGAGGATGCGAGGAAAAAGGAACCCTCTTACACTGTTGGTGGGAATGTAATCTAGTACAACCACTCTGGAAAAAAATTTGGAGGCTACTTAAAAAGCTGGACATCGATCTACCATTTGATCCAGCAACACCACTCTTGGGGATATACCCAAAAGACTGTGACACAGGTTACTTCAGAGGCACCTGCACACCCATGTTTATTGCGGCACTATTCACAATAGCCAAGTTATGGAAACAGCCAAGATGCCCCACCACTGACGAATGGATTAAGAAAATGTGGTATCTATACACAATGGAATTTTATGCAGCCATGAAGAAGAACGAAATGTTATCATTCGCTGGTAAATGGATGGAATTGGAGAACATCATTCTGAGTGAGGTTAGCCTGGCCCAAAAGACCAAAAATTGTATGTTCTCCCTCATATGTGGACATTAGATCAAGGGCAAACACAACAAGGGGATTGGACTTTGAGCTCATGATAAAAGCGAGAGCACACAAGGGAGGGGTGAGGATAGGTAAGACACCTAAAAAACTAGCTAGCATTTGTTGCCCTTAATGCAGAGAAACTAAAGCAGATACCTTAAAAGCAACTGAGACCAATAGGAAAAGGGGACCAGGAACTAGAGAAAAGGTTAGATCAAAAAGAATTAACCTAGAAGGTAACACCCATGCACAGGAAATTAATGTGAATTAACTCCCTGTATAGCTATCCTTATCTCAACCAGCAAAATCCCTTGTTCCTTCCTATTATTGCTTATACTCTCTCTACAACAAAATTAGAGATAAGGGCAAAATAGTTTCTGCTGGGTATTGGGGGGGCTGGGGGGGAGAGGGAGGGGGCAGAGTGGGTAGTAAGGGAGGGGGTGGGGGCAGGGGGGAGAAATGACCCAAGCCTTGTATGCACATATGAATAATAAAATTTAAAAAAGCAACTTGATCATGGTGTATGAACTTTTTGATGTGCTGTTGAATTTGGTTTGCAAGTATTTTAGTAAGGAGTTTTACATCTAGGTTCAAGGAAATTGGTCCACATTTTTCTATTTTGCTGTTGTTGTGCATTTACACAGTTTTGATATCAGAGTAATACCGATTTCATAGAAAGAGTTTTTAAGCACTTCATCCCTTTCTGTTTCATGGACTAATCAAGGAGCATTGTCATTAGCTCTTCTTTAAAGGTTTGCATAATTCAACAGCTAATACTCTAGTCCTGGGCTTTTCTTTGTTAGAAAACTATTAATGCTTTAATCTCATTGCTCATTATAGGTCTATATTATATCCTCTGAGTTCAGTTCTGGAACATCATATGTGTCATGTGAACATATTTTCAAAATACTCACTAAAGTTCCTCACAATTTTGGCTATATCTATTTTAATATCTCTTTTTTTTCTCTCTAATTGTATTAATTTAGATGTTCTCCTTATTTTGCTTAGTTTGACTAAGTGCTTGTCAATCTTGTATATTTTTTTAAGAACCAAATTTTGACTCCTTGTTTCATTGAACTTTTATTTTTGAGTATGGGAGATTGGTTCCAGGGTCTCCCACATGCTAGACAAGTGTTTTACAACATTATTTACTTGAGATCTCTCTGATTTTTTATCATAGGCACTTTTAGCTACAAATTTTACTCTTACAACTTCCTTTGCTGTATCCCATAGGCTCTTGCAAGTTCTGGTTTTATCTTCATTTGATTCTAGCAATTTTTAAGTTTCCTCCCTGATTTCTTCAATGGCCTACTGATCATTCAAAGTATATTATTCAATCTTCATGTGTTTGTATAGTTTCTGTGATTCCCCTTGCTATTGATTTCTAGTTTTATTCTATAATGATTTTGGTAAGTTCGCAAGAAATTACTGCAAATTTTGTATTTGTTAAGATGTTCTTTACGACCTAAAATGTCATCTACACTGGAATAATTTTCCACAGGCTGCTGAAAAACATCAGTATTCTGCGGTTGTTGAATATTCTGTAGATGTCTGCTAAATCCATTTGATTTATGGTGCAGTTCAATACTGAATGTTCTCTGGTTTTTTGTCTGGATGATCTATCTATTATTGAGAGTGATGTATTGAAATCACCCACTTCAACCAATTGTTTCTGGACCTATCTGTCCACTTACACTTTATGAAACTGAGTATACCAGCTGTCCATGCATATACATTGGCAATTGTTACATGCTCTTGATGAATTGGTCCCTTTATTAATATGTAGTAATAGTAATGTTTTTTATCTCTTCTGACTAAGTTTTGCTTGCAGTTTGCTTTATCAGGTCTCAGTATAGCTACTACTACTTGCTTTCAGATTTTGTTTGCCTGGAATATCATTTTTCTTCCTTTCACATTTAGTTGGTTGTGTCCAGTAAGGTCAGTTTCTTGTAGGCAGAAAACACTTGAACATTGGTTTTCAATTCATTAAATCAGTCTGCATCTTTTAAGTGGACAGTTAAGACCATCTACAAGTTGGGTTGTTATTGTGAGGCATGCACTAACTTCTCCCTCTTCATCTTAGAGATTTGCTGGTTTACTGAGTTAATAATGTTTGACATTTTTCTACTTCTCATTTGCATTTCTAGTCTTCTGGTGATATTTATTCTGCCCTGGGTTCTTGTGATTGTGTATATCTTTCTTCCTCTTGTATGTGTGGTACTCCTTCAAGTATCTTCTACAATTATACTTGAGGTAACTTCATGCTTCTTCCTTACAGTTTTCAGTATTTTTTCTACTCTTGGCATTTTATCTATAATATGATGGGGAGGAGGTTTTTTTTCCTGGTCTTATCTATTTGGAGTTCTCAATGCCTCCTGTGCATAGAGATTCATTTTTCTCCTAGATTTGGGGGATTTTCTGCTATAATTTCTTTGATTAGTTTAGTCTGTATTTCATTTCTTCTTCTACACCACAGGTTTGTAGGTTTGATCTCTTAATCAGGTTCCAGAGTTCTTAGATGTTGTGGTCATGATTTTTTTCTTTATTGCTATCTGAATGTAATAATTCCTCAGCCTTCTCATCAATCCCTGACATTCTTTCTTCTACCACATCTAGTAAGTAGGCAGTGTTTTCCATTGAGTTTTTTATTTGATTTATTGTGGTTTTCATTTCCAAGATTCCTGTTTTCTTTTGTTCAGAACCTTTATCTCTTTTCAGTATTTCTCATCCAAGTTTTTAAATTTCTTATCCAGGTCTTGAATTGAGTCCTTTACTTCATTTGTGTATTTGAGTCATCTTTTAGGTCATTGGTCATTTTTTAAATAGACTTTTGAATTCTTTGGCATTTAAACCATTTCAATATCTTTGGACTTAGAGACTGAAAAGTTGTGAACTTTTGGAGGAGTCATGCTGACTTGCCTTTTCATACTTCTTGGATTTCTAAGTTGTTATTTGTGCATCTGTTTGGATGGATATCTCTTCAAATTTTGGCATTTTCTTAGTGAGTAGCCTTCTTCTGAGAGCTCAGGGCTCAATACCCACTACCACTCTGAAAGGAAAAACCAGATCATCATAGAAGCCACAACACCAAAACAAACCAGTATAAAAATACCATTAAAATCAATTAAACCCAACTAGTTCTCTACCAATAACCACAGAAAAGAAAATGAGGACAATAATGTAGAATAAACTGTGAAGTTAAACATTAATAAAGGGAAAAGTAATCATAATAAGAAATGAAATAAAGGAGTGTCAGGGAAAAAGAAAAAAAAGCAAGATTAAAAAAGAAAAAAGAAGAAAAGGGGATGAATGTTAGGAAGAGGAAGCAAAACAGAGTGAGAGATTTAAAAATCTGATTACAACCCTATACCTGTATTAACTCAAAATGGATCAAGGACCTTAATATCAGACCCCAAACTCTAAAGTTGGTACGGGAAAGAGTAGGAAATACTCTGGAATTAATAGGTATAGGCAAGAACTTTCTCAATGGAACCCCGGCAGCTCAGCAACTAAGAGATAGCATAGATAAATGGTTCTTCATAAAACTAAAAAGCTTCTGCTCAACAAAAGAAATGGTCTCTAAACTGAAGAGACCACCCACAGAGTAGGAGAAAATATTTGCCAGCTACACAGCAGACAAAGGACTGATAACCAGAATATATACAGAACTCAAAAAACTAAATTCTCCCAAAATTAATGAACCAATAAAGAAGTGGGCAAGTGAACTAATCAGAACTTTCTCAAAAGAAGAAATTCAAATGGCCAAAAAACACATGAAAAAGTGCTCACATCCCTAGCAATAAAGAAAAGGCAAATTAAAAACACACTAAGATTCCACCTCGCCCCTGTTAGAATAGCCATCATTAGCAACACCACCAACAACAGGTGTTGGTGAGGATTCGGGAAAAAAGGAACCCTCATACACTGTTGGTGGGAATGTAAACTAGTACAACCACTCTGGAAAAAAATTTGGAGGCTACTTAAAAAGCTAAACATTGATCTACCATATGATCCAGCAATACCACTCTTGGGGATATACCCAAAAGACTGTGACACAGGTTACTCCAGAGGCACCTGCACATCCATGTTTATTGTGGCACTATTCACAATAGCCAAGTTATGGAAACAGCCAAGATTCCCCTCTACTAACGAATGGACTAAAGAAATGTGGTATTTATGTACAATGGAATTTTATGCAGCCATGAAGAAGAATGAAATGTTATCATTCGCTGGTAAATGGATGGAATTGGAGAACATCATTCTGAGTGAGGTTAGCCTGGCCCAAAAGACCAAAAATCGTATGTTCTCCCTTATATGCAGACATTAGATCAAGGGCAAACACGACAAGGGAATTGGACTTTGATCACATGATAAAGTGAGAACACACAAGGAAGGTATGAGGATAGGTAAGACACCCAAAATACTAGATAGCATTTGTTGCCCTCAACGCGGAGAAACTAAAGCAGATACTTTAAAGCAACTGAGGCCAATAGGAGAAGGGGACCAGGAACTAGAGAAAAGGTTAGTTCAAGAAGAATTAACTTAGAAGGTAAAACACATGTACAGGAAATCAATGCATGTCAACTCCCTGTATAGCTATTCTTATCTCAACTGGCAAAAACCCTTGTTCCTTCCTATTATTGTTTATACTCTCTCTTCAACAAAATTAGAGATAAAGGCAAAATAGTTTCTGCCTGGTAGCAAGGGGTAAAAGGGAGTAAGGGAAGGGGCCGGGGGAAGGGGGGAGAAATGACCCAAACAATGTATGCACATATGAATAAAATAAAAATTAAATAAACAAATAAAATAAAAATCTGATTACAAACTAAAGAAAAAATACGTAAATTTAATTAAATGAAAGCAGTAACAGGAACAATAAATAAAAGCATAAAACATTTTTAAATAAAATAAAAACAATACTAAAAATATAGTAAAAGTCTTTAAAAATGACAAAGAATTGGTGAGGCTTCTTTCTGGGTCCTCTAATATTGGAATCTGCCAGGTTGGGGGCAGGTAGTGGATCAAATCTGGATCCTCTTGAAGTTCTTACTGCTCTGGCTGATATTGTATACTTTATGAGGGTAAAGACTCTCAAGGGTCAGTTGTCAGTCTCGTGTTGATGTTCACTTAGAAGCGTCCCTTCTTTGAATACAAGGAGCCTTGCTTTGCAACTTATAGACAAGTTCCCACTTGCATTCTGACACATGGAGAAGAGCCAAATAGATTTCTTCTCCAATCCTGGCATAAAATCCTCCCACTGGGTTGGATTTAAGGCTTTTAAGAACTGTGGGTTTATCCTGTGGGTAGGGCTTCTAGTCTGTTGTCACTAGGGCTGACTGGCACACTTTGTGGTTATGGCTTTAACTTCTCCTATCCCTTGAGGAACAGCAATTGGAATTGAAAGCTATTTCCTACTTTCCTCTGCATAACCCTTCTGTTTCTCCAAACTTTTCAGTGGTCCTGTCACCTCATTCATGATTTCTGATGCTCTTCTTCTTTTTTTCTCTTCATAGCATAATCTATTCCTTGTTAACTTAGATCTTCCCATTCATGGAGTCACACAGAGGGAGCTTCTGATCTGCCATCTTACCCTATTTTAGTTGTTTATTTAAACTCTGTGTTCCTTTATTTTTAACTCATACAGATATTACTGCTGTATAGGGCCAGTGCTTACTAAGACTTAACTACATATTAATCATTTTCTTTGCTTTTCCCTTATTCTTTTATCTAAGCCATTCTTTCTGGATTCACTTTATTTCTATCTTGAGTACAATCTTTAAAAATTTTTTTGTGAGGATTGCTAGTGAAAAACTCAATTTTTGTTTGTCTACAAATATCTCTATTTCACTCTCCTTAAAAGATGTTTGGCTGTGTATATAATTCTAGGTCAGCACTTTTTTTCTGAACACATTAAATCTATTTTACTCTCTCCTGACTTGTATTGTTGCTGTTGAGAAGTTGGCTGTCAAGCTCTCATCCCTTTCTACATTACCTCTCCTCCTTTTCTTCTTTTTCCTTCTCCTCTTCTTTCTTCTTCCCTTTTTCCTCCTCCTTTCTGCTTTTAAAATCTTCTTTTTGTCATTAATCTTCTACAGTTTCATTATGAAATACCTAAGATTGAGTTTTTTTATTTATTCTTTACATTTTTGAACACCTAGAATCTGTGCTGTATTCTCAGCCATTACCTTTGTCTTATGAGTTTTTCCTTCCACTTCAGGACTCTTCTCACTCTATCCTTCAGATCTCATCAGCGTTCTTACTATTTCTACCTCTTCATCTCTGTCCCTCGTTCTGAATAATGCTTTCTGACCTGCCCTCCAGCTCATTAATTCTCTCTTATCTCTGTTGAATCTGCTGTTGCATCTGTCTATGCAAATTTTAAAGTTTTGAATTTTTTTCATTCAAGAAATTTGTTTCAATTCAGTTTATTTCTTATAGTTTGTGCTCCTTGAAGACTTTTCTAAATTGTCTTTTATTTTGTTCTATAAAGAAAGAAAAAGTCTTCATGTTCTATGTCTGAAAATTCTATAGGAGGCTCAGGTGTTGGCTCCTCTGTCTTCCATTTCTGCAAATTCTTGCCTATGGTGAACATATATATTTTTTAGTTTTATTCAGAAAATCCTTTGTGAGAATTCAATATGGCATAGAATAAAGTGCATATTTACAAAGAAGAACAGCATTGCTTCTTCAACACCTCCAATATCATTGTTCTAAAATAATTGTAATTTAAGTTCAGAGGTACAAATTTTGGACCACATAATGTAAATTTGAGCTGCAAGTCCTTATAAAGATGACTTTCATTTGTAAAGTGTTTTTATTTGTTTTCCTTTACTCTATTCAAGCAGTCATCCCTACAGTTGGGAGTTTGGACAGATTGACCTCTGGATTGCATTTATTTGAGACTGTGACTCTCTGAGGTCTCACCATTTTCTGAGCGTCTTCTGCCAGACTCTCCTACCCTGTAAGGGCAGGAACTGCATCTGTTATTCTATGTGTTCTTCATTGCCCCCAAAACTAAAGCTCCTGCTGAGTTGACATTATACTTTTTTATAGACATACACATTGATAAAACAATATGTATTATCAGTTAGCATTTAATTTAGTTGGCCTAAATGTCAACAGATTATATATATATTTTTTGCTAACATCATATTTTTAAAATTTAGTTGTGTTGATACATGTAACTCTAATTCATTTATTGTAATTTATATTTATTACATTTTACCTATTATTTTAAGATATTTATAGTAAGGTTTTCAGGTAAACCCATCTATAATATTACCAGCAGAACTCCTCAGTACCTTCATTTGCATCCTGTCCTTCAGAAAAAAAATCTCAGGAACAAAGATAAGAAAACAACAGCACGTTCATCCACAAGCCAACACTTATATTGTGGAATTGTGACCACTGAGACTCTGTTAGTAGATATCATAACTATTGTCATATTGCTTCTCAAGACAGCTATAAAAATAAGTCAGATTCACAACAAATACATTAGCATATTTGATTTTCATATTAAGATTTTCCCTAACTTAGTTGTAAATTACACTTTTGTTTTATTTTACTATTTCATATTTCTTTGAATTTGTTCTAGGAATTACATTTTCTCCTGGATAAATATTTTGCATCTGCTTACTTACATAAACTGGCATTTAAAATTTTTAGAAGATTTGCTCTTTTGGTGATTTCTCAATAAAATAGCCACTCTTACTTGCAATTACCATTTCCCAATGGACAAGTAAACTCCTAATGAACACTCAGAGCTTCAGCTACAGTAGGCAAGAAATAACTTCCTTCATCTTCAAAGCAAAAACAGAGAAATTCTTTTTTAGTGAAATTAATTGAGAATCAGTTATGTGTAAGGAACAGTCCTAAAGCAATGTAGGAGATAAGGAACTTATACTCTTAGATATGTGGAAGGAGAAAAGGGTGAATTGCCTAGATAAAGAGAGACAAAGTTTCTTTCTGATTTTTCCTTCCAGTCCCATGGGACAAAAGATGAAAAAAGGGAGGGTGCAACACAAGACTAGTTATTTGCTGGTGGGGCATGTGGAGTCCAGTTGTTATGGGTCTTTGCACCCCACTCAGCATTAGCTCTGTCCTGTCAGAATTCCCAGAGGAGAGCAGGATGTAAGAGCACTCCAGTTTGAGAGGACCTGCTACATGCTTTTTACCAAATTAGCTGAATGTTGGTGTGACATGGGACAGGGCAGGAAAGAGTTTGTACAATACATGCCAGCCTTTGGACTTAGCATGAACATCTTCTCTACCTCACAAAAACCTTTCTTTTTTATCTTCAGGTACAACAATCCATATCATGAACAGGATTTCTAGTTCTCAAATAAATATGAAACCATTACAAAATGTTGGTACTTATGGTTATAGTTATGTGAGGCCTCTAACAAAATGAATGAACCATTTCCTAAACAATACAAATCATAAATAGTGTAAAGCCCTCTACTTTCTTTTAGTGAACCACAAGGATATTGATATTCTAGTTGTGAGCCCTGCCCTTCACAGATCCCACAACCAAAAAACTGGCTCTGTTGACAGTTTCCTTGCTCTCCATCCCTATTCACAATGGGCACATGAGTAAGAATTAAGAGAAAATGCATTTATTTTTCACTTTGAAGTGAAGCTGACTTTTTAAATTTGGCCCAATTATGCACAAGATGAAGAATTTTGTACAACAATTCTTCCTTTTGAAGAACGAAATGTTATCATTCGCTGGTAAATGGATGGAATTGGAGAACATCATTCTGAGTGAGGTTAGCCTGGCCCAAAAGACCAAAAATCGTATGTTCTCCCTCATATGTGGACATTAGATCAAGGGCAAACCAACAAGGGGATTGGACTATGAGCACATGATAAAAGCGAGAGCACACAAGGGAGGGGTGAGGATAGGTAAGACACCTAAAAAACTAGCTAGCATTTGTTGCCCTTAACGCAGAGAAACTAAAGCAGATACCTTAAAGCAACTGAGGCCAATAGGAAAAGGGGACCAGGAACTAGAGAAAAGGTGAGATCAAAAAGAATTAACCTAGAAGGTAACACCCACGCACAGGAAATCAATGTGAGTCAATGCCCTGTATAGCTATCCTTATCTCAACCAGCAAAAACCCTTGTTCCTTCCTATTATTGCTTATACTCTCTCTACAACAAAATTAGAAATAAGGGCAAAATAGTTTCTGCTGGGTATTGAGGGGGGGGAGAGGGAGGGGTAAGGGAGGGGGTGGGGGCAGGGGGAGAAATGAACCAAGCCTTGTATGCACATATGAATAATAAAAGAAAAAAGAAAAAAAAAACAATTCTTCCTTTTAAGTTAACAGATAATATTGATGCATACAATTACATTTTTCATAGCTCTACTGAAGAATGAAAACATAGCTGAAACACTTTTTAAATTTAAAAAATGATGGCCTACAGCAGAGAGTAATTATAAAGAAATTTTTCAACATTCAAGCCAAGAAAAGGACTTCCCTCCCTGGCCTTACCTCCCGTGTCTAGAAGTGTGTCAACGACAGCACACACTGTACTGGATTTCCTTTGACTCAGATTCCATTATAATTATGTTTATTAAAAAATGCCATGCCAAGTCAGGCTTCCTAGCTGCTAGCTTTGCAGTATATAAAATTTAAAAAGTTCCTAAGATAATATAAATTATCTATCATAAATACTTCTTTGCAGGCTAGTGTGGATAAGGCTTTATTTTCCATATTGCGTAGAATAAAGACTTGTTTTAAAAAAAGATTCTCCATTTGATAAGCATTCATTTTTCCTTAGGGTGGACCTTAAAATTTAATTCATAGAGTTTCTTTCTAAGTCATGACTCATTCCCTGAGACTTGGTTTCATATCATTATTTGGGGCCATGTTTTCCCTGCACTTGCTCCTTCACAGATGCCTGTCATGCCCTGTAAGCTCTTTAGGAAGATACCCCATAAAAGCCTTGGGATTAGGGTCCAGAAGACCAGGTCTCATCTTAGTAAGAACCACTTACTAAGTTAGTAAGCCTGTAAGCCTGTTTCTTCACCTTCAAAATTCAGATTAAATACTCACTTTCCACACCTTCGAAGTGACTGGGTATCAAAAAAGAGCATATGAAGGCTCTCTGTAAAGACTATTAAATATGTCCTACCTCCCAACCTTTGGGGAAGCCACTTATAGCATAGTATAGTTAGCATTCATTCAGTTCCAAGTACCAAAAATACAATTCAAGCAGAATTAAGGTACACAAAAATAGTTTGACATACAAACATTAATTGTATTTCTCTACACTTGTAATGAACTATCAGAAATAAAAATAAGAAAACCATTATATTCAACACGAATAAATACTTAGGAATAAATTTGAACAAAAAAAATGCCAAATTTATACCCTAAAAGTCACAATTCATTGCTTAAACAAATTTAAGCAATTTCTATTTAGATGGGAAAACAACCCACATTAGTGGATCAAAAAACTTAACATGATTGAAATGACAATACTGCCAAACACACAGACCTATACAATATCTATCAGAATGCTAGCTGACTCCTTTGTAGAAATTGACAAACTGATTCCAAACTGATATGCAATTGCAAATCACACAGAATAGTCAAAGCAGTCTTGAAAAAGAACTAAGTAGGAGCACTCACACTTCCTGATTTCAAAACTTACCATAAAATAATAGTAATAAAGACATTGTGCTGCTGACACAATTATAGACACATAGATCAACGGAATGGAATTTAGAGTCCAGCAATAAATCAATGGTCAACTCATTTTCATTTTCAGCAAGGATACCAAGACCATTTGATGGTACATGGAGAAAACAGTCTGCTCCCACACAACAATCCAAACCAGAAGACTTCTGTGACCTCAAAAGGTGTGCAGATTGCAAGCAAGCAATGAACTCTGCAGCGGCAGACAACAATTAAGTATCCTCTAATTTAATTCAACTCTGACACTATCTATCTACCTGGAGATAGCATCAGATTGCACAGGTTGAAATCTCAGTCCCCAAGACTGCCTCCCTCTGCTTTGGATGCCAGTATCAAGCACCAGGTTGATTACCTGTACTTGTAGCTGACCAGCTATAAATCAGGGTTCACAAACTTCATAAATTGTGATTTGATTAATTCACTAGAGTGACTCATGGAATGCAGGGAAGTATGTTTACCAATGTTTCTTACAAGACATTACAAAGGACTCGGATGAAGAGATCCAAAGATTGAGGTATGAAAGAAAGAGGGGGGCTTCCATGACCCGTCTGGGTGCCTCAATCCAGGAACCACCACACGTCTAGCTATCTGAAAGCTCTTTGAACTCAGTTCTTTCGGGTTTTTATGGAGAACTCATTATATGGGCATGTTTGATTAACCTTCAGTCCCTCTCCCCTCTCCAGAGGCTAGAGTTGAGGGCTTAAAGTCCTAACCCTCTAAGTCTTTCATGTGATCAGCCCCCATCCTGAATCTACATAAGACTAAGGGCCACCAGTCAACTCATTAGCTGCAAAGAGTTTGTGTTGTTTACCTGGAAAGGAAGAAGAGTAACCTGTGGGCCAACAAATGGTGCTGAGAGAACCAGGTAGCCACATGCAAAAGAATGAACCTGGATTCTTACCCCACACCATACACAAAAAAGTAAGTCAATGTGGATCAAAGACCTAAATATAAAAATTAAAACTAAGGCCCTGCATGGTTATCTTATGCCTATAATCTTAGCTACTTGGGAGCAGAGATTAGCAGGATAATGAGTGGTTCAAGACCAGCCTGGGAAAAAAAGTTTACAAGACCCCATCATAATCAGTAAAAGCTAGGCATGGTGAGGCATGCCTGTCATTCCAAGAACATAGGAAGTTTAAATAGGAGAATTGTGGTCCAGACTAGGCCCAGCATAAATGCAAAACTCTATTCAAAAAATAGGTAAAGCAAAAGGGCTGGAGGCATGGCTCAAGTGGTAGAGCACCTGCCCAGCAAGTGAAGGCACTGATTTCAATGCCTAATACCACCCTCCCCCCAAAAAAGTAAAAACAACAACCCAGAGACTGGGAGAAAATATTTGCAAATCATATATCTGATATGGGTCTTAGATCTAGGATATATAAAGCACTCTCATAACTCAATAATTTAAAAATAAATAGTCCAGTTTTTTAAAATGGTAAAAAATCTGAATAGACACTTCTCCAACGAAGATGCACAATAGGCAAAAAAACACATAAAAATGCTTGATATCACTATTCATCATGGAAACGCAAATTAAAACCACAGTTTCATACCACCACATCCACTAGAATGGCTCGAATAAATAAAAAGTCTTGGCAGGAATGTAGTGAAATCAGAACCCATAATACACTGCTGTTGGAAATGTAAAATGGGATAGTCACTTTAGAAAATAATCTGGCAGTTTCTCAAATAATTAAACATAATTATCATATGACCTAGCAAGTCTACTCCTAGTTATATATGCAAGAGAAGTGAAAACATATGTCTATGTAAAACCTTGAGCACGAATGGTTATAGCAGCGTTATCCATGAGAGACAAAAAGGTAGAAATAACCCAAATGGCCACCAACTGAGGAATGGGTTAACAAAATGCAATATATACAAAAATGGGTTGGGCTGGGGCATGGCTACATCTCAACCCATATGATTCTGTTTACATGAAATATCTAGAATAGGAAATTTTACAGAGACAGACAGTGTAGTCATGTTGCTTAGGGAAAGGGAGGGTTGGCGAGACAGGGGAATAATAGCTAAATGGGATGGGGCTTCTTTTTTAGAGTTTTACTTTATTTTTAATTGATATATAATAATTGCATGTGTTTATGGGATATAATGTGATGTCTTGCTTAAAGAAAGTATACCATTTTTGTTGTTGTTGTTGTTGTCGTACTAGGGCTTGAACTCAGGGCCTACACCCTAAGTCCCTTTTTGTGTTAGGTATTTTCAAGATAGGGTCTTTCAAATTATTTGCCTGGGTTGGCTTTGAACTGCAATCCTCCTGATCTCTGCTTCCTGAGTAGCTAGAATTACAGGCGAGAGTCACCAGCACCCAGCAAGACCACTGTTTTTAAGGAATTTTGAGCAGAAAGTAGTTGGAATGACTTTGTATTCTAAGTTATATTTATCTTTCCCTTTAAAAAACCAATGTGTTCTATTATTTCTGCCAAGGATTTAAGCAATTTGTGCTTTTTTAGAATTTTAGAGATAAAGTCAGGTATGGTGACATATGTCTGTAATCCCAGCACTCTGAAGAATGAGGCAGGGTTGAAAGTTTGAGGCCAGCCTGGACTACACTGAGAAAGTGCATCTCAAAAATAAGTTAAAAAATAATTTTCGAGATAAGTAAAACATTAAGTCTTCTAGAAACAGTTAAACTTTGACCTTTAGCTCGATAAAGAATTAAGTTAAACATTTTACCTAAGAACTTTACCATCTTTGGATTTAAAGATTTATCCTTCCACTGCTAGTTGCATATTTATACTTGATTTATTCTATATACAGAAAACATATATAAACAGACTTAATGTATCCCCCCATTTCCAGGTACATTTTATCTTGTGGAGATTTAAAACCAGTTTAGCTATTACAGTATTTGTGGATGTGGCTGGTTTCTTTTTGAAGTGATTAAAATATTCTGAAATTGACTCTGGTGATGGTTGCACATAGCTGTGAATATACTAAAAATCCACTGGCTCGTACAATTTAAATGGGTGAATTGTATGGTATGTGAATTGTACCTCAATAAAGCTGTTTTTAAGAATATGTTACCTATGAGAGTTTTGGGGGGTAATATGGCAGAAGAGAAGTTTTTGTGAATGAGAAGAGTCAGGATGGCAAAGGAATGACTGTATTCTGAGGTGTGAAAAAGAAAAAAGAGCACTGGGAGTCAAAACTGAGGTGACAAGACAACCAAAAGGCATGCTGAGACAGAAAAGTGACCCAGAGAAAAATAAGGGAGAGCTCAAAGCACCAACCCCAGCCCTGGGTGGGAGGGGAAGCTAAAGTTTCAACCACAAAGTAAGCCAGGTAGCCCTGGTAAGAACAGACTGGTGGTCCCACATTTCTCACAAATCTCAAATTCAGTGTGGGGATTTGGTGAGACAGTGACTCACCTTGCATGGCAGACTGGCATTACAGAAAAAATTAATTCCCCTTGCTCCCATATCTCAGAGTGCTATAGCTAGCCAAGCACCATCTTAAGAGGGAGCCTATTATTTGAGACTGCACTACCCTGGGGACCTGAAAACTGGGAAAAATCACAAATAAGGGAGACTGGGGACACCCTGGCACAGTCACTGGATGGGAGACAGCCACAAGGCATAGTCATAGAGAAATAGAGGACTGGAGGTGGACCCACAGGGAAGTTTAAGCATCAGAGAGCTCAGGCAGTGGGAGACACTAAGTCATCAAAGACTGAAACTTTGAAACTACTAGAGGAAACACAGGGAAAACACTTCAGGCATAAGCAGTGACTTTGTTTTTCAGTACTGGGGGTTTGAACTTGGCCTTGTGCTTACAAGGCAGGCGCTCTACCACTTGAGCCACTCCCAGCAATGACTTTTTGAATAGAACTCTCATAGCTCCAGGAATAAGAGAAAAAAAACTGACAAATGAGATCGCATCAAATTAAAAAGCTTCTGTACAACAAAGGAAACAATTACCAGAGTGAAGAGACAGCCTATAGAATAAAGAAAAATCTGTGCCACCTTTTCATCTGACAGGGGATTACTAGTCAGAATACATAAAGAGCTCAAAAAATTAAACAACAGAATTGATAAATGAGCAGACCCTTCTCAAAAGAAGTAAAAATGGCCAATAAATACTTGAAAAAATGTCCGACATCTTTTAGCCTTCAGAGAAATGCAAAGTCTATCTCACCACAATCAGAATGGCAATCATTAAGAAAACAACGAGGATTGGGGGTGGAGCAGAAGAACCATAATACACTGTTGGTAAAAGTGTAAATTTCTCCAGCAACTATGGAAATCAGTATGGGCAAAAAATAAAAACTAAAAGTAGCTGTACCATATGATCCAGCTATATCACTCCCGGGTGTGTACCTGAAGGTATCGAGGCAGCATGCAGTAGTAACACCTGCATACCCGTGTCTGTCAAAGCACTGTTCACAGTGGCCAAGTTATTAAGTCAGCCTAGGTGTCCATCAGCAGGTAACGACAATGCAGCATATATACAGCATGGAGTTTTATTCCAATATGAAAAATGAAATTAGCCATTTGTTGAAATGGATGAAACTGGAGCTCTTTGTGTTAAGCAAAATGAGTCAGACTCAGGACAAATATTGCATGTTTTCTCTCATATGTGGAATCGAGATTTAAAAGATAAAAATACAAAGAAGCAGAAAGGGAACTATTCGGGAAGGGGAAGAGGACCAGTGGGAGTGAGAGGAGAGAGGGGAATGAAGAGTGAATATGATCAAAGTGCATTAAACACGTGTATGACACTGTCTTAAGGAAACCCATTATTTTGTACATTTAATATACCCTAATAAAAATGTTTTAAAAACTAGCTTACTTAGCCAGTGCCATTCGCTCATGCCTGTAATCCTAGCTACTGAGGGGTCTGAGATAGGGAGGATAGCAGCTCGAGGCCAGCCGGGCGAAAGTTCAAGAAAACCCATCTCCAAATAACCAGAGCAAAAATGGACTCAAGCAGTAGAGCACCTGCTTCGCAAGCATGAAGTCCTGAGTTCAAACCCAAGTCCCACCAAAAAACAACAACAACAACAAAAAAAAACCCACACATAGTGAACAGTCCAGGCTGCCACACTCACTGCCCGTCCCATTCCCAGTTCTCCCTTTGACTGCTGGCTTTCTCACTTAACCATAGAGATGATAATTAATAGCTCACCGCTGACTTTTTTGCCACAGTATTATTCAGTTTAGGCACTACAACAAAACAACATAGATTGGAAGACTTAAACACAGAAATTTATTTCTCAACGTTCCACAGGCTAAGATCCTGATGCCAAGATCGTGCTCCAGCAGGGTTTGGTTGCTAGAGCAGACTCTCCTCCCGACTTCAGGCAGCCACCTGCTCCCTGTGGCACCACATCACCTTTCTTCGGTGCCTGCACGTGGAAGGAGAGAGAGAGATCTCTGATTTATGTTCCTCTTCTTTTAAGGACACTATTCGTTTGGGATCTGGGCCCTATCCTTACAAACTCATTTAATATAAGCACTTCTGAAAAAGCCCTATATTAATTCATTTTTCTGTAATTAACTACCTGAGGTTTATTTTGGCTTCTGGTCCCGGAGGGGCAAGGTCTAGGGGCTTCTTGTGTGATGGTCTTCTCGTTGGCACAGTCCTGAGGTGGTACAGAGCTATGTGACAAGAGACAGGGAGCATGTGTGTCTGCATGTTTGTTTGGTTTCTCACTCTCTTCTTTGTTTTGGTTTTAGGTGGTACTGGGGTTTGAACTCAGGGCTGCTTCACACTTGCAAGGCAGGCACTCCACTGTTTGAACTACGTCTCCAGTCTTCTCACTCTCTTCTTATAAAACCCCTAGGATTTAATCACAGGGGTTCACCCTAATGATTTTACCTAATCCTAATCATTACCCAGTCACTTCCCAAAGATGCTACCTCTAAACACTGTAGTCTTTTTCTAATTAAGTTTCCTCTTACTACTTTACACTGGAGAATAAACTTCAATCCATGAAAATGTAGGGGACACTCAAACTACCACCAAGCCATAGCAGGCCCCACCCCCAAAGTCACACTGGGTATTAGGGCTTTAACATATGAATGGGGGAGGGGTGCACAAACATTCAGCCCATAGCAAACACCTTAGAAAGTACAATTGAAACCGCATTTCTCTCCCAAATGGACTGGCAAGACCTACAGCTGGTTGTTATTGGCCCAGTTTAGACATGATTTTGGTTTTTTGGACCAATCACTTTGACCAACAGACCAGAGTCATGTAACCAACCTCAAAACCTGGGGTGAGGCAGCCCTCCCTTTCCTTCCTAGAAAGGAACAGACTGTCCCAAAGGGAAAATAGGAGTGTCATCAAGAAAAGAGAAAGTGGGAAGTCAATCAGCAAATATCTCAACCACAGGGCCAGGGCTACACTCAACTACAGTCAGGGAACCACATGCCAGGAGTGAGGCAAAGACCACTCTGTGGTCAATGGCCAGTCATCAAACTTCTCTGTGCCTTGGTATCCCTGGCTGGAACACTGGGAAAAACAGGAGGACTAAAGCTCACAGAACTGAGTGGCTAGAAGGGAACTTTAGGAATCGCCTGATCCCTTCATTTGATAAATTTCCAAAAACTCTTAATTTATATATATATATATATATATATATATATATATATATATATGTATTTTTTTTTTATAGTACTGGGTTTGAACTCAGGGCCTCTCACTTGCTGGGCAGGCACTCTACCACTTGAGCCACTGTGCCAGCCCCAAAACCTGTTTCCTAAAGATAGATGCAAAACAACATGATATGAAAATCAAAATGAATTTCACATCCCCAGACTTGGAAAGATCCATTTTCTAGTCATAATTTTAAACATGTGTGTTCATTTCCCTTGGGCTTGTTTTAGTTTATGAATAAATTGTCAATAAAAATAATAATCTAGACTGTGGTCTAGATTAAGTGTGACCAGGCAGAGATCAGAGTGGCCCACCTGCATAACTCACATGTGGCATCCTAATGTGAACTTTCCCGGAGTGTGACCTACAGGAGAGGAGGGGGCTTGAATGGGTGACTTTCTCCTCTGGGAGCAGTTCTCATCATTTCCAAGTGTGTAGTCTCTGGAGTTGGCAGGGTCCCACCTTTAACCCTGGGTGCATCATGACCTTGGACCTCTGAACACCTGTTTCCTCTTCTGTAAAATGGAAATGGAAATTCCTAAAGTTGGTAGAGATGATAAGATTGTACAATATCTGTGAGGTACTGGCACCTACTGGGTATTCACCACCTATGTCTTCCCCCTTCTCTCTCATCAGAGAGAGGCAAGAAAGCATCCTGCAACAATTCTACCCACAACTACCTCCCTGGCAGGGGTTTGGTTCTTTGTAATTTGACATCTCTAAATTCCTCTACCAGAATATGAAGGGACAAATGTGTTTTTAAAAAAGAAGAGAGAAAGAAGAGGAGAAGGAGAAGAAGAGAGAAAAGAAGAAGGAGAAGGAGAAGAAAGAAGAAGGAAGAAGGAGGAGGAGGAGGAGGAGGAAAAGAAAAGAAAAGAAAAAAGAAGAAAAGAAAACCAGAGGCTCCTGTTTGATCCTGCTGAAGTCCGTATTACAGACGCAGAGTTCATATCAGCTTCAGCCACACGGGGGCGCCCGTGGCAGGGCCCGCGCGGCTCCGCGGCGTGCCGGGCTGTAGTGGACTCTCCAGGTGTGGGCGAGACGGAGAGCTCGAATGCCGGGTCATCCAGTCCTCATCCCACGAGCCGCGATCAAGAAAACCGAATCAAAATAATGGACTTTTTAATTGAAAATATTTTGTGCACTTGTTCTGCGAACACACTCCGCACCCCCAAATCATGACACTTGAGAAAAACCAAACAGAAGACAGAATGGAACGGAGTAAGAACTCCAGCCATACTAACTCGAAAAGGGTGAGAGAGGGGGAGAAAGGAAGCACGGAGGGGAAGGGGAAGGACGGCAGAGAGGGAGGGAGGTTGGTGTGACCCTGAGTTGGGAGTCACCCTGGATTAGGACCATAGGATTATATCAAACCCTAGTCCCCTGTCTTGGAAAAGGACCTCTTGAAAGACTCGAAGTTTAAACAGTAAATAAGGATTTGCTTCCATTCGTGTACTTTTCGACACAAAGTTTTCTCAAAATAGCGAACACCTGTGGGGCTGAACTATTCAATAATCCTCAAAGAACAAAGGCGCCGGAGCTGCCTTTAAAGGGCAGTTAAGATAACTGCTGCCCGGTGCCTGAACTTGGACAAGCAGGTGGTTAAGTCCTTAAGCAAATACTCAGACACCTAATTAAATACTGTGTCCCCTTCCTTCTTGACTTAAGCATTTGGATCCAAGCCCCAGCGCCTACCTCCCCTTGCGGGGGGTCAGGGGAAGACCCAAGCTGGTCATGTCGGGGGTTTGGGGAGGAGAGGGCTGGCCCAGCTCCCCAGCCTCCAGGTATCCCCACCCCATCCCTGCTCCCCTCTCCCTACTGTCATCTTCTCAGCCCTTCTCTCCGGTTCTCCTTTAATTCTTGTCGTCTTCCATCTGCACCCCTTCCTCTGTGTCCCCTCAACCAGCTTCCCTCTCCTTGCTCCCACCCCACTCTCTCCTAGCCGGTTTTCCCCAGCCTCCCCTTCTCCAGCCCAGCTCTCCTCCTGACCTGGGTGTGCCTGGAAAGGGCTCAAGGCCTCCTGGGGATTTGGCCTTAGCCTGTTGGGCTTCAGGGTTTGAGTCTGTCCTCAAGCCTGGGTCCTCCACTCTCACTTAAATGGTCCTTTCCCTGCCTCAGGGCTTCCTGGTCCTAGGTCACCTGGCATCACCCCACCCCTAATTTCTCTCTGAGGTGGAGATAAGGGTCTTTGGAAGTATAGCACAAATTCTAGGCCTTAGTTTCTCTTATGTAAAACTCGGGTAGTAACTGCCTTACTGTGAGTTCCTTTGTACCCCTGACCCACAAATCCTACACTGATTTGCACCCCCAGCTAATGAACTTTGTAAACAAGAAAGAACTAGAATTCCTAAAGTCTGTGTGTACCTCTCAAAGCCCATAAAAACCAAGAGTTCCAGCCTTTTCTTCCAACAGGTGTGTTTCTAGAGCATTTTTTAAAACTCTGCTTTGCTGTACCTGAATTTTAGTATTGCTTGCTTGCAATTATTTATTTCAACAGGAGACGGTGGCTTTCAGAAAGACTGGAACTGTGTCTTATACCTTTTTATGCCCCGGCACAATATTTGGGATGTGGCAGCTCAATAAATCTTTGCAACATTAGTTAAATTAGTTGTTTTTATAGGTCACTTAAAAACAGAAATGGTCAAATCACCTATGAGCAGAACAAGGAGCTAAAAATAGACTCCGAAGGTCACTAACAGCACCCAAATGCCAGGCCAGTCACTTCAACAGGAGGTGACTGAAATAAGACATTTGTAGCTTCGATGGTTTGCTACCTTTTGTACAGACTTACTTGGAATTCAAATTGGGAAATTGACTGCTACTTTTAAATGAATTGATTCTGTTCATTTACTGGATAAGTATTTACTGAGTAGCTATTATATGCCAGACACTATTCTAAGTGCTGCAGTTACGAAAACCAGTAAGTATTCATTAAATCAGTGAACAGTTTATTAGAAGACCCCCCCTTCAAATAATGGTATTCTAATAAGATGACAAAATAAATTAATGCATTGAAATCACGGTTATTGAAAGGTTTCAAGAATTAAAAAACATGACGCATCTTAAAGTCATATTAGCTTGTAGTAGTAACAGCTAGAGAGAAAAAGCCCCAATTCTAATAAGACCCTACATGTATGACCCCAGCATCCTTGCCCCTGTCATCAGCAGCCTCCCCTTTATATAATTAGTTTTTTCATTCATTCCATTATTAAAGCATCCTGTACTGAAAGCTCCTACCTCCTTACAATTAAGATAAGACACTGGAATTATAAAAGTGATTAAGTCAGTTACTGAATCTAATTGGGAAATTACAGGTTGAGCAACCCTAATCTGAAAATCTAAAATCTGAAATGCTCCAAACTCCAAAACTTTTTTTCCCAAAACTTTTTGAATGTCAACATGACACCACAGTGAAGAATTCCACATAAACCCCAGAGATTTTTTTTTCCCCCAGAGGTTTCTTTTTTAAAAAGGATCATTTTTTAGGCTCTAGCCCAACGGTTTATAATAAAAAATAAGATGGGGCCACTTATGGACCAAAGCATCCACTGCTAAGATGACTGCTGAAATTTGGGCACAGTGGTTTTTTAGGGCCCCATCCTTTATCAAGGGCATCCCACCATGGGTTAGAAAACACATTCCACTGAGCTCCATACATATGATGGTAGCAATGCCACTTGCATAGTGTGCCAACTTCCGTTTCTCTTCACTCAGTCAATCCCAAGGTGCTTTCTGGTAGTTACAGGGTCTGGGGGAGGAATGATTTTCTTCAACATGCTAAAAGAAGCCACCCCCTCCTGTAAGTAGAACATATGGCAGGCCCACTCAGGTCTGGCTCCATCCTGTCTTAAAGAGGCCATGCTTAGGGGAATGCTATTTCCAAGACCCATTGCCACTGGGCAGCTGGATGTGAAGAGTCACATGTCCAGGGCCTATGAAAGCTTCTTTTGGGGGGAGCCAGTTAGTAGCCATTTGGGGTCTTGCTGTTATTGTTTTAATGGGATATAGCACCAGTGGCAAATGGCCAATTTTTTTGTATCAGAAACTCTAGGGCAATGAATGGCTATAATAAATGGTTTAGAGACTACAGGAGGAGTCAGTGAAGGAATTTGATTCCCTGCCCCACTGAGAAGGGACTAGCAGGAGTACCTGTTGCTTTTTAATTTGTAGGCAAACTTTGTAAATGAGAAAGTACTCAAAGATATTGGACTTTACCTGTTCTTGGTGAGTGTTAAGCGAATCTCCTTGAAAAAGAATGGTATCAATGTAATGCCACATGAGACAGTGCATCTCCTTATTAACTTGCCTTCCACTGGGCACTGCGGCTCAAGCCTGTAATCCTAGAGATTAGGAAGATCATGGTTCAATGCCAGCCTGGACAAAAAGTTCAAGAGAGTCCATCTCAACCAATAAAAGCTGGGTGTGGTGTTGTGTGTCAGTCATTCCAGTCAGGCAGGAAGCATAAATAGGAGGATTAAGGTCCAGACCAGCCCAGGCGAAAACCAAGACCCAATCTGAAAAATAGCTTAAGCAAAAAGGGCTGGCAGCCTGGCTCAAGTGGTAGATCTGGTCTTCAAAGTTAGTGTAGGTTGGCAAGCTGCTGATACATAGCATGGGTAGCCTGGAAAGGTATATTGTGTCCCTTCAGAGCTGGAAGCAAACTACACCTGAGACCATTGAAATAGGTATTGGAATAGAACAGTCTAGAACAAAATATTTACTGGGAGTTGATTGAATAGAATCACTAATTTTACTATTAGGTATTGGGCCTTGAGGGACAGACACAGAGTAAGGTTATAGAAATCTGCCATAAGATATCCTTAATAATTCCAGACTTAATAATGGATCAAATTGGGCTTTCAATAAAGAAGCAGTGGGAATAAATATCCTTTTATTAATTATAATTTATTAATGAATCCTAAAAAAGAGCCTTCAGGCTCTGTTTTAATTAAGGTTGGGTCATCTTAACTATCTTAACTCTGGGGTCCTGTTTTATCAAGCCAATGTGGAAGTGTCAAAAACTTACTTCAATCTACTCCCCATAAAGAACATTTATGCCAAACACGTAATATTGTAGGACGATGGGTAACTATGACTGGGGAAGTTTAGACAAGGCTATAGTTAACATGAGGCATATCCATCTTTTTCTATTTTATGTCTACTTATCCTCTCAAGATTTTAGGGGCAGACATTTAAATTTAATAGAATCCCCATATAAGTGGAGCCCTAGTAAGTCTGTGAACTTTTGATTATTAGTACATTTTAGAAAATGTGAAAATTAAGTGAGACCCTGTGTCAAAGAGGCACAAAAGCCAGTCAGCACCTTTTTTAAAAAAATGCTTTGTTACTTAAATTCTTTAATATATAAATTTAGCATATAAATTTAACATTTTTAGTTGGATCAGTTTATGTGTTTTAATTTAATTACATATTGCATATACATATATACTTAACCTATGTATAAGATATTTATGCTAAATGAATATGTATACACACACAACAATTTACTTCTCTTTTCTCCCTCTATGTAGGGGCTTGTATATGGACAGTAATCCAAGGCTAGCACTGTGACTGTTGAACCTAGTATTTGCTTGGTACACGAAGTTTAAAGCACCCCCCCACACCACCACCATTTGTAGGCCCCTACATATCAGTCTGTTTCCCCTCCTGAAGCAGAAGTTCTTAGTTGCTGTCTCTACTTCATGAAAGAGCAGCCAGTATCTCTAGGTGGTAGTTTCTCTTTGAAACAGCTACCTCACCACAAGATAAAGTTTCTTTCTCCCTCCTATTTTTTTTGTAAAGTAAAATCTTTAGAATGGCTTGTATTTCTAAATGGCTTTTCCTCCCTCTCTCTACAATCTCTTGGTAGTCCTGAGTTAGCTCCTATGTGGATGGCAGCCTCCATTTTTGGTTCCTGCCCATCCCTTCTGCAGAAAGTCACCCTCCTCCGTGGTGTCCCAGTTGACCTCATCAGGGTAGGAAAAAGAAAAGTCATACAAGCAAGGGAAGGCAGCAACATGAGGCTTACAGACCCCAGTGGCACTGATGCCAATGTGGCCAAGGCTGGGAGGTGATGCTTCAGATACTGCCTCACCAGCTTTCACCTGCTAAGCCTGGCAGTGCCCTGTGTCTACCTGACAGCCCTTGGCAGAGGTGGCCTCTCCTGCATCTCAGCAGCAAGACATTTGGGCTAAGTGAGGCCTTCAGTGGAATCAGTGGAACTTTTGACTCGAGACCCATTGAGAAAGGATTAGCCCTATGCTCACCTGTTTGCCCAGAGGCTGTCCATTTGTGAGTCCCAGGGAGGACTCAGGGATCTAGGACCCACCCCAATTTCGGCAAGGAGTTTGGGCAGCACTCAATAAACACCACAGACAGTAGCACACAGTGGCAAGGACCCACAAAAGCAGGCCGTGCAGCCTTCCTGGAAGTTGTTGGCCAATTGGGAGGGTGAGTCAGCAAGCTGAGAGCAGGGGAAAGGCATCCACTGTGCCCCTCATGGTATAACCATGCCAATTGCTTCATCTTTCTATAATGTGCTCTTGGAATCTCTCTTTGGAGGGTGGTTATAAATTCCAGCTTTGCCCTGACAAGGCTTCAAGGGAGTTGGTTGTGGGTTTACAGGGTGCATCTCACAGGATTGGGATTCTTCTTTATTCTGGTGGATGGATGAGTGTTCAAGCATCTGACATGGCTAGGTGTCTCTCCACAGGAAACTTGTCTACACTCACAGAAACCTCTGTGGCTGTTGTCTGACCCATCCAGTTTATTCCTATCACCTTCCTAGGAGGGCCCTGACCTGTAAGAGAGTCAGGTTCAGGTGTGTGGGTCAGGTGAGACACAGGAGGCAGCATACAAACACACAACAAGCCTGTGTGCTGTGTGCAGATCCCAGAAGACAAAGGCAGCACCCCTTGGAGCCAACAGCAACGGGGCGCTGTCTGGCATACCTGCACTCAACCATGGGAAAGAGAGACCCTGAAGGACTAGAGTCTTTATGGGGACCAGTACCTGACCCAAGCACTTCCCCTAGAGGAGTGGGCTTAGAGTAAGCAGTCACTGTGCATGACTGAGCAGGGGTCACTTAGCATATCTATGCAGTCTGTGGGGAGTGTGAAGGTCACTGAGGCAAGTGGAGTAGGTGTTATCAGTGGTCACCAAGAGGCCCGGGTATAAGGCAGATGTCTGGATGGGCTTCACTGAGGAACTGCAAGGAGGCTGAGATTTAGAAACTGTGTTGCTTAGGGTATGGAAAATGGAAGCTAGGCAATGTATCATTAGGAGTACACTCTATAAAGAAAGGTGAAAGCAGAGCAGCTGGTGAGCATGGCATGGTCAGCCACCTGGGGCAGAAAAGAGCACTGTGCCGATGTCCAGATGGCCAAGAAGTGGCTGAAATTGAACCTAGAGACAGGCGTGGGGCACCTAGAACATGAGGAAGAACATTGAATATATCCAGGCAAAAAGGATTTGAAGCAGGAGAGTGATACAATCACATTTTTGCTTTAAAAACTTCACTGTCAGCTGTGTGGTGATGGCTCATATCCTAAATCTAGCTATTTCGGAGGCTAAAATTAGGAGGATCACAGTTTGAGGCCAGCCTGATCAAATAGTTCACCAGACCTTGTCTCAAAAATACCCAACACAAATTAGAGCTGGCAGATTGGCTGAAGTGGTAGAGTACCTGCTTAGCAAGAGTGAGGCCCTGAGTTCAAACCCCAGTACCACCAAAAAAAAAAAAAAGAAAACATCCTCACCGTTGCTTTATTGTGGAGAAAGGTCTGACTCATGTGATATGGAATGCAAAGAGACAAACTTGAAAACTTTTGCAATAATGTGAGAAAAAAATATAATTGAAATTGGCCAATGAACAAAGTCCCGCACTGAATTACAAGACTAAATAAGATGATTTTGACTCAGTTTCAATGCCCCTGCTAGGGTTTGCTGAAAAACTAGCAAAGAAACAATGCAGAGGAGCCACAGTAGAAAACTACAGGTTAGCAGATACAGCTCTGAATTTTCAACATGTATCCACCATGTGCAGGGGAGGTGGTGGGAAGCCCCTGGGGAGAAGGGAGCAAGGAGCCAGACATATGATCCAAATGAACAGGCAGGGTCCTCTGGGCATTCGGGAATTCTCATCTGCCCGGCCATGTGCTCCTGAATGCTGTTTCTTTCCATCACATCAGACTTTAAGCAGGCCTGACAAAGCCAGTTGGAATGCCAGATAACTGATCTGAAAAGATAGCTAAAGGGATGGGAGGGAGGTAGAAAGGAGGGAAACACCAATAGAATAAGGTGAGGGATTGCACCTAAGCTGTGAGTGAGAAGGTTGGAGTCCTATGGGGTGCCTATGTTGGTTATACTGTTGTATTTTTAAAAATTTTTTTGTTACACTAGAGTTTGAACTCAGGACCTCACACTTGCTAGGCAAGCACTCTACCACTTGAGCCACTCCACCGGTCCTATGTACTATCTTGTGATTCTTTGTAATTCACAAGAGATGGAAGGGAGTGGAAGGAGAGTTAAGAGCTGACTATATCCCAGTTCACTGGCCTATTTTAATATATCAAAATTTTACAAAGTCCTCTGAAAAGGAAAGTAGTACTGCCATCCTAGAGTTTTAAAGCTCACAGGGATTGAGGAAAATGTCTCTAGCCACAGGGAGCTATGGAGCCAGGTTGGGAGCCCAGCCACCTCCCTGGAAAGACATCCACTTGTCTCTCTTTCTTCACAGGTGAGCCTTTGAGTATCTAATACTTAACATCGTGACAACTCTGAAGAAAGATCAGTTTCTGATAGTAGCTGAAAATAAGGCTCCAGTCACTGAATGAGGCTGGTAAGTTTTCCGCATCACTCCTTAAAAGTTCAAGAGATAGCTCTTTATTTATCAGCGAGTCTGGTAAAAGTGCACCCAACAGAATATGTCAACTCTCTGCAATCTGAGGTTGATAGGCAACTTTCTGTCAAGAACCTAATTTTGTGCCATGGTTTTAGAAACCTAAGAGTTATGCCGATGTTTTGGAATAGGTAAGCCTATTGGGATACTTGGGTGACTGTGACAGGCAAGGTAGTGGGACCTTTGGGAAACCAGTGACTATCTTCGTAGATTCATATCTACTTATGTAGGAATGTACTGGGTTGGAACTAAGTTTAAACAAATTTATCCCATGTGATTCAGGTCTTTTCTAGTAAGAGGGAGAACTAAAACACAGTTCATTGCTACTCTGCTTTGGTTTCTTCAGCAAGACACCTGAAAAATTAGAATGCTAAATCTGAAAGTATGTTATTTAGGGGATAGAAACAAATCCATCAATAAGTGTAAAAATAAGTAAGAAAAGGAATATATATTAGATATATGAAATTGAAATGATAACATTTTCCACCTAATTGCTTCATGTTTTTAATTTTTAGTGGGACTCAATGGATTTGAACTCAGGGCCTCACACTTGCTAGGTAGGTGCTCTACCACTTAAACTACTCCACCAGCTGCTTTTAACTTTTGGAAAATCATAGTTTGATATTGAAGCCAAGCACTGGGACCAGATCTCATGCCCAACTCCTTTTTTAAAATCTGTGACTCTTGACTTCCATAATAAATCAAGTGAAATATGTCTTCCTCCCTCTCTCCCTCCATCCCTCCTTTCTTCTCTTCCTCCCCCCCACCTCCATCCTTTCCAACACCAATCCTCTGTTTTCTTGGCAATTAGCAAGAGGGCCTCAGGGCAGTTACCCGTACCTGTCTATGTGTAATATATCAGGAACTGCTTGTGGGCAAACTAACAAGTGATAAGAACAGCCTCAGGCAGATGTGTGTCATCAGGTCACAAATCTCCACCTGTGAGAAGGTGTCCACCAGTCTTCCTACATAGACTACCTCAATATTAGTTTCCCTGAACTAGCATCTAGTTCTTTTAGGACTGGAATCCCTTCCAATAAGATAGCTGTTTGTAATAAAGTTCTTTCTCTACTGTGTTGCTTCTTGACTAATTGACTTCCCTCGTGCAGTGGGCAGACCTAGCCTTTCATGTGTTAGCAACATGCTGTTGGCTGTGCTGGAGGATTCCACAAGTTTTTATAAGAAAAGACAAAACTTCTAGGTAGGCTGGCCCTCATATACCCTTGTATACTTCACGTATACAGATATACAGGTGGTTTTACTAAATGCTCTTTTGCAGCTAGCAAACATACCTACAAGAGTTTAAACAGCTAAAGATTCCTCAGTATTTAAAACCCCAGTTCTCAGTCCTAAACCAAAGCAGTAAAGGTAGAGGCTAAAAACACAGGCAAAATCAGGACCAGGAAGGAGCCTGAGGTCAGGGGCACCTAGCTGTCTCTTTCTGAGCAGCTTCTGCTCTGTATTCCCTTTTGGCAAGGGCAACACAGTGGAGTTGCAACTCACACCAGCTGGATTGAATCCTGTTGGAAGGTTTGGTGGTGGTGGTGGTGGTGATGGTAACAGGGTTAGGAAAAGCATGAAAGTTAAGATTCTTCAATGATTACATTTGTCCTGAAGGAAAAGATGAGGGAGCCAAACCTGCTTTTCCTCCCAGTGGTGTGGGATCCCTCTTTTCGGAACCTTAGAGTTTACTGTATTATTATTTAAACAACATGCTGCTAAGCACAAGCCAACTAATTTAGCTGGTACATAATTTAAATGGACCGAAAAACTGTGCTAGAGTCACTGAGAAACAGTACTGTGTAGTTGTGGGGATGATGTAAGTGATTTTTAAGTGCAATGCTGACTTCCTGTGAGGGTTTAGAATGTAAATGCCAAAATTACAGCTCCACAGGAGGAATTACGAGCATCATAAAGCATGGGCATGGGATGTAGCCTGGAGCAGGGAAGAGAATCTCTGCCAACTCTTCACAGCTGGCACACTGAGGACTAGAAAATGAGCTGTGTTGTTGCTGAGAAGAAAACACAAGACCGTTAAGTTAACTAGAGTTTTGAGATGGTTTAGTTCAAAGCAGTCAGATTTATGTGAAATCGTTCAGATGTTAACTGAGTGCTTTAGATATTCTTAACTTGTTATGATTTATCTTCTCTTGCAATTGTATAGACCATGAATTTTAGTTTGAAAAATATTTGAGGAAGGTGATGGTGGGAGTTCATGGCTCTATTTACTTAAGTTCTCTATTCTTAATTTACTACTAAATTCTTCTTGAAAACGTAACCCTCTCATGAACTAGCTCTTGACCTAATGTTTCCATGTCAGTACTTGTGCTTACTTTAAGACCTTACTATGGTTTGCTAAAGATAGTGGTATATGAGCTGAGCTGGCAAGAGACGGTACGGTTTACTAGGGTTTATCAATTATAGAACAGGTTCCTCTATAGAGGGATAATAAAGCATTGCCAAGTCCTTTGAGCTTTAAGCTATTGCTGGTAGTACTTTAGTGAATAATTTTGTTATATCATTACTTACATTTGGGCTACACATAGTTAGGTATTTAATCCAGTTTGGGTCTTAACTATTGTGTATTCAAAGATACTACATTTTCTTTTATAGTTTATTTTTTACTTTACCTGTAACCTTTTACAACTTAAAGTTTAATGTTATTATTCAATTCTTAGATATGCTTTATGCTGGGTTTTAATTTGGGTTAATCGTATGACTGTAGTGGGTTGCAGGAAACTTACCAGCTATGACAGTAGTATAATCTGGTCAAACTTTCACTATTGCTTAACTTTTATTACTGCTGTTGGGAGTGTGGCTAGAAAAGGCATTGTGAATTACTGGGAAGTGTGTTTGAAGCAAGCTTCTTCTGACCTTATGATCTACAGGGCATTCTCACTGGAATGTTGATACTTGCACATGTAATTTTACTGGAAATTAATAAAGAGGCTAGGGCCAAACCTGTATGTTAAAGGAGTTACTAAAAATCCATCTAAGCATTTCAGTATCTTGCATTATTTATTAAGCTACATTAACTTTGCAGAGAAATTTAAATATATTTTATAGGAGTCAGAATAAAACCTGCTTCTAACTGAAGTTGTAATTAAATTAAAAACTCAAACATAGAAAAATCCCTCCTGGAGAAAAATGCTATATTTTAAGTACTGTGTTAACATTGGGAGCCTTTTTAATAATCTTACAAAGAAAAAGTTTTAGCCTGCTAATTCTGAAAATTTGTAAAACTTTTGAGTTTTTGAAATTGCTTTCATTAGCAGTTGGGCTAAAATTCCCTTCTAATTGAAGTTGAAATAAAATTTGGAAGTTATAGAATTATCTTCAACTGATAAATATATAATACTTCTTTTTTAGGGTCTACCAAGAATAAAAGCTAATATAGCATTTTGATACCTGAATGTATTAGTATATAAATTTAAGAGATTTGAAGAAACTGTGTGTGGGTGGGAATATAAAAGTGGTTTGTGGAATTGATATAAAAGTAATCTAAAAGTGTGTTTCACATGTATACGTATGCATGTATACATGTGTGTTCCTGTGTACGCATATGTGTATGTGGTGTTCTGTATTGTAAAGCGTGTATTGTACAACTGTATTGTCCATCAAACATGAACAAATTAGCACCTTATGGTTTATTTATAGCACCTATGGTTTATTAAATTTATTGAATATTCACTAAAGCTCAGCTACAGATAATTGATAGCATCTAAACCTTGATGGTTATGCTAGGTCATATCATTCTCCCAAATTAAAACATATCAAGTTCATGGTACTGCAGTTCTTTGTGACCATGGACTGATCAGTCATTAGTCTAACAGATGTCTTATTTAAGGTGAATGAGTGGGTGTTCTTAGTTGTCATGGCCCTGAAGTAAGAGCGAGATGGTAGGAAAGGTTTCTTTATGGAAACCCTCAAGTGTGACAGGCCCAGCATAATGGTTTCATGGATGATGGTAGCTTTAGAGACCTCTTTGGAAGTTGAGACGCATGTTGACAAGAATTGACTTAACATGTCATATGATTGATATTACGTCCTATGTAAGATTAATAATTAAAACTGGCTGTGATATTCATATGAAAATGAGTACATGGTTTAATAATTTAATGAGTTATATGCACATTATATACGTTGGTGCAATGCTTCTATGCATAAGAGATCTTAATGTTTAAGTATTAATGTACAATGTATGATTAAGCATATATAATACATTACTAATGGGGTACTATAGCATAAATGCATGATACATATATAGGGTGCTGAAATTTATAATTTATTAATAGTCACATAGTACTTAAAAACAATTTATATGCTTCAAGTAGAAGAATCAGCTCTGGGTAATGATGGTGACACTGTGGGCTTCTTCCTCCACTGCATTAGAGATCATTTCTCCATCTTTCATTAGCAAAGCCAAAGTATTAGATTAGAAGGACTCATCTGAAAAGTTTTTTCTTGAATAAACTTGTGAGTGGAGCAAAAATGAGAGTAAGAAAATAGAGTATGGATGATATTTGTCTGATAATGATGAGGATATGCCACCAGTTAATTTCTAATTCACGTACGTGCGAGGAGATCAGTTACTAGAGTTCAGAATAAGCACTGACTTAACTGATGTTATACCATACCTCATTGTTTGGCTAGCTGACATTTAGGAATAATTACTAGAATGATGATTACTAGAATAAAGGGACTAATATACATCCTACTTTGTTAGGAATGGACCATAAAATCACATAAGCAAAAGAAATATCATTCTGGTTTAGCATGGGAGGTGTACTGAGGGGATGTGTAGGTATATAGTTAGTTATCTGGGTCTCCCAGAGGATCGAGGAAAAATACGAGAATTAATAGCATGAAGATTACAAGTAGGAAGCCAAAAATATCTTTGTGTAATAGGAATGAAAGGAAAATTTTCCTGAGTCAGAAGTTATTCCTGATGGGTTATATGATCTTGTTTCATGAATAGAAGGCAAATTATTACTAAAGCCAATGAATGGTAAGATGAAGTGGAAAGCACAGAATGCTAGAATGTCTTTGTCAACTATAATTCCTCTTTAGGTGCATTCTTAGATTAGTACAACCTAAGGAGTAGCAAAATCTTTCTTCAGAAAGATATTTGTCTTGATGATAAGTAGAGGTTGTGGCTATGACTAAAAAAAGTAGTGAAATTATGTCATTCTTTCAGTTTTCTGAAGTATAGGAGCCTCTGCCCGTGTGTAAAAATAAGCAGGTGAAGAATATGGAGGCTGTATTTGCACAAAGATATCAGATAATTTAATTATAATGTACATCTCGACAGACATGTGCAACAGGTGAGAATGTGGTTACTATGTCTGACGTATAATGTATAGCTAGAAATATCCTGGTAATGATTCGCAAAAGGAGGCGGATTTCCAATCAAGAGCCAAAATTTCATCATGCTGAGATGTTTAATCAGGCTCAAAGATAAAGGGGTGGTAGGTCAATGGTTAATAATTTTAATTAGGAGACAGGTTTATTAAAGTTTCTACAGTTGGAATACAGAAATTATTTTTCATGTCATTAATCATGGTTTAATTCCATGTAGAAATTATGATACATATTTTATTTTTATTAAGTATTATTTTGTTTTAGATGTTGTAGGGTTTTTTTTTTTTTTCCAAAACCCTTTTCCTTTCTGTGGTGGATTTGGATTATTTATAGTGGGATTTGTCATGGTTTTGTATTAAACTTTGGTAGGTCTTTTCTAGGTTCCATGGTGCTTTTAATATATTTAGGAAGAATATTGGTGGTGTTTGGATATACTATGCCAAGTTACTGAGGTGCATCCTGAGACTTGGTGGTCTAATGTAGTAATTTGGGGTGCATTAGTATTTGGTCTTTTCATGGAATTACTTATAACAATTTATAATAAATTTATGATAATGTATTATGATGAAATACAAATTATTAGTTTTAAGAATTTGGGAAATTGAGTGATCTTTGAGAGTGAAGTCATTCATGAAGATTTTATAGGTGTGGCTTCATTACAAAACTGATCTTTGTTATTATTTTTATTGCAACTGAAGCTACTCATAGTGTTTTGACTAGGAGTGAGACTAAGAGTATAGTTTGATGAATCCCTTTTGGTCAGAACCAGTTGTTGAAGCTGTTATTTAAAAGTGGGAAACTTTGAGGGGGTACTTTTTCTAATCAGATTAGGTCTAGAAGAGTGGATGCTATATTTTGATTTGCTGATAATTTTATGAATGGAGATATGTGGTGGATAACTGGGGAAAATCCTAAGAGATTTGAGAATTTGGAGATGAGAATTTAACTTTAAGGTAATAAATTATTGGGTTAACTACTATTGCTAACCTGAAGTCTGTTTTTAGATAAAATAGCATATAGTTAATTGGGAGGTGCTTATAGGAGTAAAACTGTTAGGAATTAAAAACCCAGCAAAAATCCTGGGAAAGGACAAGGGGAAATAATGGAGGGGATGAACCAAACAAGTGTACATTGTATGAACATACGGAAATGTGACAATGAGCCCCTCCATACAACTATTATGTACTAATAAAAAATGTTTAAAAATCTTATCAACTGCAAGATGTTTGACTGAATTTATTAGGAAGGGGGCTGTTTTTGTTAAAGTTAGAAATCAGGGTTGTTCTTATGTCCTTTGGCAGCTATTAGGAAGGTAGTTAGATCTTTAGAATAAAACTCTATATAAAGGTGTATCTATGTCAGGCTTCCAGTAATTAATGAGGCACTAGTTAATGGAATGACTTTTAAATATACCTCCTGTTTTTGGAATATCTCTTTCATTGCTAAGAGTGTGGATGAGCATGTAAATAGTATGCTTTTAACATGTGTGTGCAGATATGGAGAAATGCTAAAATGTGATTCATATCAATAGTAACTCCTTTATTAATACTAGTTGACATGAGATAGAAAAAGTTTGATGCCATTCTGTTAAAAGTTAGTTGTTAATGTATGGTAATAGTGAATATGCAAATTGCCTAAATATCTTATAGCCAGGCATTGGTGGCTCACACCTGTAATCCTAGCTACTTAGGAGGCTGAGCTCGGAGAGGATCCAGGTTTGAGGCCAGGCAAACAGTTTGAGAGACCCTATCTCCAGGAAAACCAGAGCAAAATGGACTGCAAGTGTAGTTCAAGCAGTTGAGCACCTATTTTGCAAGCACAAGGCCAAGTTAAAACCCCAGTCTCACACAGAAACATAGTCTTATACTAGTCGATAACACATCAATAGAAAAACTCAGCGCTGGAAAGGAGTAGAGTTGATACTGGTGTATAGCCACTTCTGTTGTTTAAGGCAGTCATGGGTGAGGCCAAATTGGACTGATTCACCAGTTGCTGCTAGTAGCCAATTAGCAGGAGAAGATCAGGCTTATGGTTGAATGCAAATATTTATTGAAATTCTCTTTGATGAGTGTATTAAGTCATGCTATAAGGTGGACATGATGGTGCATGCCTGTAATCCCAGCACTTGGGAGATTGAGGCAGGAAGGCTGTGAGTCCCTGGGCAGCATAGGCTACATAGTGAGACCCTGTTCCACCCGCCCTACCCCCCAAAAAATCATGCTATAGAATCTGTTCTCTACAATGCAGTTATGTAAAATTGATTAAAGAAGTGCTGTTTGTGTGGTTGACCATATCACCACCTGATTAAGTACGAATAATTTAATACCTACACCTAGCTGAAAAAAAAAGTTGAAATAGATTGTTGGCAGTAACTAGAACTAGTTTAGTGATAAGGAATGGAAGTAGGTATTTAAAGAATCAGTTTATATTTGAATGAGTGTATATATCATATAAAAAACTGATCATATGACAAGTGCTAAGGATTAAGTACTATTGAAAAGTAATCTATTTTGAAACTCAGAGTCAAATTAAGAGTTTAAATAGTTATCCCAGGCTAGTTAGAAACAATTACTTCATAGCCTAAATGGATAACTATTAGGACTGGAATTAGCCTAAAGATAAAAAGCATGAGATGGATGGTCTTATGTAATGAGGATAAGAGATATTTTTATATAAGTCAGTTGTTATAATAAGTAATGTTATGATAATACATAGTAAAAATAGTGTGCTATTTTTATTTGGAGTTATATAAACCATTTGGTTCCTAAAACCAATGAATTACTTCTAGCCTTTAAATGTTAAAAAAAAAAAAAAAGCCATTTTGTTACACAGAGAGATACAAGTTACCAGTTCTTACATAGTTTCTCAGTAAATAAGGAGTTTTAAGTTTGTTCTTAGATTCAGTCTAATGTTTTGTTTCAACTTACAGTACAAGCCTAAAATAATTTTTGGATTAAGTGATAGGAATGGGGGGGAGTAAGGTGCATAGGATATTTTTTCACTGTGAAGGATGAACAAAAATTGTTACCATGATATGTAAACTGTCCTCATTGTGTTGTAAGTGGTATATAAAGTGAAGCAAGGGGCTATAATAAGCATGTTGAAACCTTTTAAGATAAAGGTGGAAGTTAGACTTTCAAAGTTGGAATTGCTAACATACGTAGTCTGACAGGCTGGCAGCCGGCTATTGTTTATCAGAGAAAACTAACTTGAGGACAAGATTCTGGGGCTTCTTCAGACCAGTCCTCAGATCCCTGGCCCATAGCAGCCGCCAGTGTGAACCTCCAGAAGGGAGGTTCCTTCCTGTGCAGTCATGGGAGACGGTGATGAGAGGATGGCCAGAGTGCAGAACCTGGACAGTGACAGAGCATGAACTCATATAAATACCCAGTCCTTTTGCTTTCATGTTTCCAAATGCTTTCCTCTCCATTGTTATATGTAAGCTGGGAGCAGGCTAGTTGAGTGGTTAAGAGCAGAGAGGTCAGCCACACTCCCTGAATCTGGATCCTAGCTTTTATTTGTGATTATTTGCATTTTAAGGGTGTTATGAGACAAAGCATGCCAAATATCTGTTATACAGACACACTTAATAAACATTAGTCATTGTAAAGGTGTACTAGCACTGAAAGTATTTCAATGGCTATTTATAGGTTGCTGGATTATGAAGAGCCACATCTGGACTTGAATATCATAAATATCCTGGATTATAAAAGTCCTCGTAACTATAGGTTCCAAAAGGGGGAGATGACATAGGTTTTTTCCCATATTCAGGAGAATGTGGGGGCAGCTGTATTACTTAAAGTAATCCTGGGGTAACAGATCATTGGCATTTATTGGTTTAGTCTTCACAGCCTTTCTTTTGATAATAAATTCCTCATTTTTACAGAGTATCTACTGCATGTCAAGCAGGCACAAGACTTATGCCTACCCAAAAACAGATTCATGATTATTTGAGGGGTAATACTTGCTGAGCCCCCAGGGCCTTCCCTAGTCTTTTCTGCCAGAACTTATTGGGATGTATGCTTTATTACTGTGGATGCTGCTAAACTGTTGGGACTGAGCTTTTCTTTTTTTCCAGAAGCCATCAGCATACCATGTGGTAACATAACAGACTGCTTCAAAAACCAGATCAAGCCTAGAAGAGCAAACTAAAGAGAAGGAAAGGCAGACAGAGAATCTTAACAATACTGTTCTCAGATGCCCTCCTGGACTTCCTTTTCATTAGCCTCCTTTGGGTTCTGTTCCTGCCATGGACAAAGACCTAAGTAAAAATGAAAACAGAATAATTTGCAAAGGAAGGGACTGCTTGAATTCACAGCTGGTGTAAGGAGAGATGGAAATACATGTATATCATGGAAGGAGGACAAAAACAACCTCAAAGGAGGGAGGGCTATACTGAGAAGCAGCACACATAAAGACTTTCATTTAGAACACAGATTGTATGGCAGGAATAAACTATGTTTTTGTTTGCTTGTTTGTCTTTTGGCATGCTGGGATGAAACCTAGGGTTTCATGCATGCTAGGCAAGTAGCTATACCCTAAGTCCTAATGTATGTTTTAATCGTGACAGTTTCGGAACCACTGTTCCAGTCAGTGTTTCAGTATATAACATACCTGTGCTTCTGTATCAACAATTTTCTGAAAAAAACCCAAGTGGAAAGTTTATGTCAACAATGCTAAACTCACAGGTACACAGAAAGTAAAGGTTTATCTTTACTGACAGAAAAGCCACAGAAATAAACTACAAAATGTATGTTAACAGTTCTAAAATTGAGACAACATAGCTAATAAGGAAAAGCTGATTGAGTAAAGAGATTTTATAAATTCAGGGGAGAAAAGTGACTTCCATTCAATAGTGACAAGTCACTATTTCCCAAAGGACACATGACTGTAAGACTTAATAAGAGGCAAATCTTTCACAACCCACAAACCTCTTAAGAGCCTAACTTTCCATCCCACTGCTACTGGCCCCACCTGCATTCACAAATTGTCTTCATTCTCTGTTTTTAAATTAGCAACATTTTTTAGGAACTGTTTCCATGGTTTAAGCAAAACCATTTAGTTGTAGACTAAAATAAAAAATAACCCATGGCTTAATGTTATTCAGAGAAAGTCCTGTAGATTATTGTTTTTCAGATAATAACTGTTTTAAGAATGGAGTAAGTGGAGCTTAATGTAGAAATACCAAGTGTAGTTATTGCTTATGGTAGTTACATATGTAGCTCCATAAATACAAAATATGAATACTGCCTACTTAATTTTAAAACTTTTGGAGTATTATTTGCTATTAGAGATGTAAGAGCTAAATATAAAGTTACCCTATAAACTGCTCCTCTCCTTTAGACTAAATTCTTCTAGGACAAAAATCTCAATTCTTCACCAGAAAGATTTCAGCAGTATTCTAATGAAATTATGACAAGCAGAATCAGGGTTTTTACATCCACTATCCATGAATCACTGACCCTATCTCATGGATCAACAAAAGTTTATTTTCATTATAGCTGTGGGTAGAATACATTGGAAATTTATACTCATATGCAAATAGTAAGATGTGACAAATTCACATTTTCCCTAAAATAACAGCTTCTAATTCTTATTTTGACTAACACAAAATTCAGTATTAGACTTGGTGGGTGGTGCGGGGGGGGGGGCCCCCGCGGAGGATGAAGTTCTAATGCTGCCATTTAATAGATGCCTATCATGCATCTAAAACATGTCTTCTAGAAAAGTCAATGAGACTTAGGTATCAATCTAAAAAAAAATTAAATTGATTAATCCACCAACACATTTTGTATATTTACTATCTGAACTAACTGAATTAAATAGAACTTTCTACTGAGTGTACCCCTAGGACTTGTACCATCTTTACCCAAACAGTTAAAATTACTACATACATCCTATTGGTAAATAAACAAAGACCTACTGGTAAATAAACAAAGAAGTCATAGTAAATGCATCTGTTTTTTTTCCTAATGAATGGGCAACAACAAAAACCTACTGGTTCAAAAATCAATTGTACTCCTGTTTTGAAAATTGTTGGATGATCTGAAATTAGGTAATGTCACATTCACAGTAGCCTTTGAATTCTCTTTTAGGTTCCCAAAGAAGTAAATTGGTCTAGATAGTATAAATAAGAAGGATCATACAATGGACACTTATATTTGGTTTCAGATATACGAAGAGCACCTATAGCCAATCAAGTCATTTGCATTTCTTGAATACTGACTTGCTGGCAGGTAAGATGAGTAGTTTGGAAATGACAATCTATCCCAACTGTCTTAAGTTATAGATCAGGCCAAGTGAATACATAATGGAGAGATCCCTGGAGAGGAAAGACCTGGGGCTCCAGGCTGAAATCCTTCCTTTGTTGATTTATCACAACTTTAGGAAATTCCCTAAACGGTTCCCAGCTGTATTCTCAAAAGTAAAAGAGAGATAAATAACTGTCCTGCATATGTTAACAAACTTACCAAAGGGTCCAAATGAGAAAGGGAAAATACTCTGTAAAACTGTGAATCAGCTTAGCAAAAAAAATCTTAGAAAAGAATCAGATTAAATTCAGGGAGTATGAATCCCTTTTAATTTCTGGGTTTCCTCATTCCTAAATGAGAGATTTGGCCCAATATATAAGCAGAAGTAGAAAAGTTAAGTCAGTCTAAAAAAAAAAAACCAAACCAAACAAAAAAAAAATCACACAAAGAGTTGCACCTCATACTTCAGTTAGTCAGTAGCAAGAGTGATTATTCCAAAGGCTGAGTGGTAGTGAATAATCTCGACTTTTCCAAAATATGAATATTAAGATAAAAGCCATTAAAAAAAACAAATACTAATGAAATAATAGTTAGCTAAATTGGATGAAATCAAAGTTGACAAAGACTGATAAAACAGTAAAACATAAGCAAAGACATTAAATAGCTTTAATGAATCCACTTCCTTTATTGCAGTGACCTCTGTACAAAGCAGCAACTGCAATACTCAAGGTTAAAACATTAGAAAAGCATGTGTGACAGTTATAGTACAGTATTATCAAAATATTACATTTTCAAACTTAGTAGATAATGATCCACTAGAGCTTAAATCTTTAAATTATTTCCATAGTCTTAAAAAACATGTAATGTCAGAAAGCAATATAAAAAGAATGTAAAAGGAAACCTAAAATACAAAGGAAACAATGTGGACAAATAAATATTTGATTTAATTAAGTGTTAATAATCAGCTTAACACCAACATTCTCTCTGAGCCCCCTGAATTCTTTACCTATAAGAACAATGAACTCAAATGTCATTGTGTAATTATTTCTAAATTATCACCAATGATTAGGACTAAAAAAATTTGGCATTAAAGTAATCAAAATTCAACATAAATGAAGCAGAACAGAATAGCTTCACACTAGGTAGCATTTCTAAGAATTGTTGAAACTTTTTAGAGCACTACAACAACCTTGAAAACTTTTGTCTGGTGTCTAGTGTTAAGTAATGCATTTTTTAAGTGAAAAACTTTTTACATTATTTCAGACAATATCATCCTTCCACAGTATGCATATTTAGATATATTTTATGAACTTTATACACACATATATGATGCATGACATTTGGTTCCTGTAGTACAGTCTACAATGTTTTCCTGAAGGAAAAACCAAAACAAAGAAAAGAGAAGTAAGTGTACCTGTGCACATTTCAAGATAGCAGCACTCAGTCCATTCCCTATTATCCACTTAGAAAATTCCCACATGATATTGTTTACTGAATAATAACATTTCCACTGTCTCTCCCCTCAAATACTGCAAAACCTGCAATAAATGGAACAATGCTGTGAGTATTAATGTAAGAAAAAATTTTAGGAAATCAATTACTTCATTTTCTTGCTATTCTGAATTAAAATCATCAGATCTTCAATTAAGTTCATACTCATGCAACAAAAAATGCTGCACCACTGAAAATAATTTTATAGATTTTAATCAAGATTCATGAGAACCTGTATAAATTTCTCCACCACTGAAACTAATCAATGAACCCACTGAACAGTACTGTATATGAAATGTTCTCCATGTTGTAACTGGCTAATTGTGTGAAGTTTACACTGTGTCCTTCAAATCACCTTTGTTCTCTATGAAAGCTATAATCCGTTGATCTGATTTTGAATGTTTACTTAAAAAACATTAATCTGCTGAATCGCAATCACTTTAAAATGCAAAACACCAGCAACATAAATTTCATTACATGTACACATATGCACCTGTGTATGCATATACATATACACACACACATACAGATATGTAGATATAAATCCCTTGAAATGTTTTCAGGAAATCCTTCCTTGAATAAAAATGAAAAATTTCACATTAATAATTGTATATAAAGCTTTAGTAACAGTACTTATGCACTGTCAAAATTGTAGACTAGTAGACTATGATGTGAAAACAGACATTTCAAACGCACAAACTGGCAGTTTTTCTTAACACAAGTTTTAAAGTATTAAGAACGGATTAAATTTCAATGTTCAGAATAATCTGTTCAAACCTGAGTATATTAAGACTGAGTGACTTGACATTGAATGAAATTAAGCCTAAAACATTTCACTAAGTAAGAAACCAGCGGTCCATTTAACCATTTGATGAAACATTATTTGAATGACTTATAAAGGATGGTAAAGTAAAATGAAATCCCATACAATGTTTATTGAAATATTTTATGAAATGACATTGTTTTGTCTAAATTTCCTCAAGTAACATCTTTTAGCATATTCTAAGTCTCTCAGATTTGAGGGAAATTCTAGATTAGGACAGATCTCTCTTAAATACAAATGATCTTAAGGATTAAAGAATGATGATTTTTCAGCATGGTATACAGCAGTACTGGGTGAATATTCAACCCTCTCTAAGGATTTAAAAATAGGTATTTGGGGACTCTTTTTCCTAACTCTACATTTACATATACTTGTATAAACCTAACCTTGGGGTCCACTTTTTGGTTACTATTTTTTTCCTCAATTTTTAATTAGCTTGCCTTAATTCTTACCTTAATGACAGATACTTTTCCAAAAGCAATAGAAAACATACAGTACTCAACACTAATTGGTCAATGGAAGATGAAAAACAGTATCCATTTTTTTTAAGGTTGAAGAGACTAGAAATAAAAATAATATATGAAGGCAAAGTCCAACATTCTAAAAATTTACAAAAGAGGATATATGGATGAAATTTGGTTAATTTCAGAAGGCACCTCAAGGCAAAAAGCTTTTTGTACTCCTTTCATCAATCAAAAAATAACACGCTTTTATTGCTATTCAAGTAGCAAAGGAAAACTTTACTCTCATGAACTTCAGTCCAATAAGAAAGAATCACCATTCATTAAGATTGAGATATGGAATTGACTAAAACTGGCCTCCATATACACATATCAATGGAGCAACTTTCCTGTGTGCTTTCAAATTAATGAAACAGTGAAAGAAAAGTCACAGTTTGCCATTGTGATGTTAATGCATCACTGAAGATTTCAGTCACTTCACTAGGCACTGAAGTACCATTCTGGAGGGCAGTCCACTTTGTAGAACAATTAAGAATAGAAGGTAAGGACACTCTGATGATTCCCTCGAACTAGGAGGATTGGTGGCAGGTCCTTTGATAGAGCCTCTAACCATGCCATGTACAGAGCACTAGACACAGCCCCTTTTCGTGCAACTGGGAGACTCCTAGGATCAAAAAGAGAGAAGACATTGAGAAAAAAAAAGGTAACAAAAATTAAGTCTCAATAATAAATTATTGCAATTACAAAATAATTCCGTGTGTGGAGAAACTGTGTATATAGAATATCACAGTAACATTTCCATGTTTTCAGGCTTCAACAAAAAATTTTAAAACTTCTGTTAATAACAATAGCAAACAAGTATTCCTACAAACCATAATACAGTAATCCATAAATAACACTAAATCTCGTATTTTTTTCTCCTTTAATAAGGGTTTTTTTTTTTTGAGAAAGGGATATTTCTGTCAGAATTTAGAAAATGGAAGCTATATATGGATAAATAAAATTCAAACACAATTCATTTTAATTTTACCTTGTTTTTGCAAGTTTTAATTTCTATTTATAGATCATGATGGTAGTGACTACTTGACCTGTAAGGTTTCTTTGTAGATTTTTTTCTTTTTAGCATCTTCCATTTTAGGTATTTGATCATCAACACACAAATTAAAACTTAATGGTACAGTAAGTGTTTGTTGTTAATCAAACTAACAATCTTTTGGTGCTACTTTATTTCATCATTTGGCATGGTATCTGGAGGTGTAAGCTTTCCTTATCTATTGAAGGACACAGTGCTCAGGAATGAGAAAATTCGGATTCAAGTAATATCTAGCTAACCACATTCAGCAGAGGAAAAGCCAAAGCAGCCATTAGCATTTATATTCAGTACAAGGACAATGTGTCCACATGGAAAGTTTGTGTGTGGGAGACCTAGGGGTGAGGAATCAGATGAAAATCACTACTATTCCAATTTAATCCTCTAAATAATTCTTTGGGGTTATTTTAATGAGGAAGCTGTCTGTGGTAAAAATTACCCCATACATGTCTAATAGCTGGGCTATAGTGTTTTCAAAACTAAAGAATTCTGAAAAGATGAGATAGGTAGAAAACATGAAAAAGAAAAATCCAGAACCTACTATAATAAAGAATTACTCAGATGCATAGTAATTATTTTCTCCTAACTTAAATGCTATTTCTGCATGCTTAAAGCAAAGTATACTCAAAAATGTCTGGTATTCTCTCTTTATAGATAAGTACTTGGAACAGAAGTTAATCAAAAGTACTTTGCCAGGCACGTGCCGGAGATCCTGCGTATTGAGACACTGAGGCAGTAGGGTCACAGGGTTGAGGCCAACCTGGGCTATATAGCAAGACCCTGTTTTACTATTTCCCCACAGTACACTTTCATAAAATGAACGGCCAAAGAAATAGTAATACAAATAGTACTTACATGACAATAATATTAGCAGTGTTTGAATGTTCCTTTAATAACTCATTTAACCTGATCTGTCGATATGTCTGAAATGAAACGGGACAAAGTCATTCCTAGGCTATTTGAAAATGAGAATTTAGCATAGTTCAGGTTTGAGGATGTAGCTCTGTGTAGAGTATGTGCCTAGGATTCATGAGGCTCTGGGCTCAATCCTCAGCACCATCAAAACAAAACACAAAAAATCCACTACCACAGTTCATAAAATAGTAAAGTGGACAAAAATGGATTTTAGTGTAATAAAAATATCTGTTCCCTATTTAGAAAAAAAAAGCTGGCGTTTCTCACTATTCATATATGAAACTAACTTAAATTAGATTTAATTCACAATTTAATATGGTTTCTCCCATATTAAATTACAGTGCTTGGTATTTATGTCTTAAGTATTTTTTTGAAAGCACATGGAAGATTAATGAAAAGACAGAATACCTTGGTCTTATAAAGTTCAAGCTCATTATCTGTTATTCGCCATGGCTCATCTTCTTTCATTTTATCTGCAATGTCTTGTTCTTTATCATCTTCATGAAGTCTATATGGCTCAATCATTTCATCAAAAGCTACAATACTTAAAAGAATAGAAAGAATATTGTTAGCCTTATTATAAATAGAATACTGACAATCTTATTTTAAATTATGGAAAAGGAAGATCTTAAACAGTAAATTACAACTTGTAAAATTAGTGCTTTTTATCAATTATGCTGCTCTCCACATTCCAACTATAGCAATCATTGACAATTCTTTTTTTTTTTTAATAGAAAACAGCAATTCCTAGTCTCTCAAACTGGATTATAAATTTAGAACCACACCAATAACAATAAAACTGTAGCCAAAGCTGATTTCCCTGTAGCTATCCTTGCCTCTGTGCCAGTCCCTCTCAATGTACATAAATTCTGTAACAGTAACCAAAATAATTTTTTTGTATACTCAGTCTAATTTGCTGAAAACACCAAAGACTTTTTCAACCTAAGTACCAATGAATAAAAGTGGTGTAATAAAATGTAACTAATGCAGAAAAAAACTTGGGTAATTAGTTTAAGTTGAATTATCTACATCTGAGTAGGCAACCATAAAAGAATTGGAAATTTGTTCAGAATAATTTAATCAATAACTTACTTTTCTTTCTTTGGCTTGGTATTGATATCTCCTAGGACCATGATATCAGAGAAGTCTATTCGGAACTTGCTAAGCAAAGTAGCCATCCTAGAACAAAAATGAGTAATACTCATGAATGAATAAACACCTAGCTGAATTATGGTATTATTTCATAAGTGCCTACTATACAACCTGCTAAACGTTACAGGACTCACAAAACTCTTTTTTTGGGTAGTATGTGGGTTTGAGGTCAGGGTCTCACGCTTGCTAGGTAGGTGCTCTACTACCTGAGCCACTTCCCCAGCCAAAAGTCACTTTTTTTTTTTTTTTGGTTGGGTAGACTGAGGGAGAGGTGGGATTAGAGTTTGAATTCAATTGCAAAGCAGGTGCTCTGCTGCTTGAACCACATCTTCAGTTCATTTTGCTCTGGTTAGTTTTTGGGGATTAAGTCTTGTGAACTATTTGCTAAGGCTGGCCTCAAACCATGATCCGTCAATCTCAGCCTCCCAAGTAGCTAGGATTACAAGCATAAGCCAATGGCACCCAAACAAAGGTCAAATTTAAAAAAATAAATACAAGCCAAAAAGTGATGAGTGGTAGCCCATGTACAGTGATTCAGGAAGGAAGGATAATCAGATGGGGGTGGGGAGGAAGCAAGGGTAAAATAAAATAGGGGCCAGGATTCTCAAAAAAAGAGCTAGGATTTAAAGAACAGAATTCATAAGCAGATAGAGAACAGGGAGGCAAGTGAACAACTGTGTATAGGGGAGATGAGTGCAGGCAAAGCAGCAAAAGTCTGAACTGAAAAGCATGTTCAGGATGTACAGAAGCACACACTTGAGTACCAGGCTTCTCTAGAGGACTAGGAGATGAGAAGGGAAAAGGAACAGGTGGACAGATCATCAAAGGCCTCGACTACCACATGACAGCAATTGGCACCTATACTGTGGTAGCTCATGGAGAATTTGTATTTTAGGTAGAGGAATCAGATGGTCAAAACTTTGCTTTCAAATGAAGCTGGGAGCAATGTGTGTAATACATAGGGAAAAAGTCAGAGAAGACGGGTTTTATAGTGCAGGAGAGAAGCGCTGGAACCACAACTGGACTTGTGGTGGTACAAACACAGTAGATAAATGACTATGGCATCCTGCAGTATGCATCTAATATACAATATGTAATTTTCATACACTTTCTCCTAATAAAAGAAAAAAGATCTGCTTTCATGGTAAGATACACTTAATGTAAGAATTTAATAAAAATGTTCTAAAATCCCAACCTGTTAAAAATACTGCATTAAAGTAAAATTATTAATTTATAACTTAAATATAAAGACCAAATTAAAGTGAATGAAGCTTCACTTAACTAGAATCTCTTAGGTTCAGGATAGAACAGAGCAATATGATTGGCATTTTCTGGGTTGTCAAATTTTTATTCTATCAAATCTGTATTATAATAATGAAGTGCCATTAGACTAATGCCCTCCAAATTAAAATACACTTACGCTCTCCGGTCATGGTCTATTCTGTTTATTTTTCCACCAATAAATACTCTGATCTTACATTCTTTCCACTTTTTCTTGGTAGTCAGAAGATAAGGTATTAACAAGGTCAAACCTGAATTATAAAAACACAACAAATCATTTACTAAATGCAAGTATCAATTTTTTTTATTTTCACCTTATTCTCTAAAGGCATATTTACTACAACTCAACCTAAAATAAAACTTTTCATTCTGTCCTCCCTTGATAATTTAAGATGAAAAGTCATTAAGGCAGGCCTAAGCAAGAGGAGAGATAGCTCTTCAAATAAGGTGACCAAATGGGACAGTAACCTGGCAGTTAGAAAATGAGTCACTGAAAGAAGAACTGAGGAAATTAATATATTTATTGAACCTAATTGGATCCTGATATGAGAAACATTAAAAGGGGAAGGTAGACTGAAGTTATGTTTCAGTATCTTATATTTACACACATATAAACATATGCATATTTTCCAGCTCTGCCTAAGAACACTAATATCTTAATAGCCACAAGCACATTTAGCACCCTAATCAGTACTATTCTCAATTAAACAGGACTCGTCGGATAAAAGGTTCGTTCTGTGGCTCGTGTAGAGAAAAGTAAAATAACTGAGCCTAGAACATCATCTTATGTCAGAAAGCAACTCCAAGAATGAGTGGAGCATGACAAATGGACAAAACTAAGCCTAAGGAAGGTCCTGCTGGCTAAATATGGACAATATGAACATCAAAACAAATAATAAGAGTGACAAATTATATTCTACTGAGTCATTTCATTCATAGAGATGAAAAGAGAACGCTTTTCCTAACAGTAAAATACCAACTAAGAAATGAGGATGGAATTATGGGACTGACAACCACAACAAACAAGAGTAAGTTTAGAAACATCAATCAATGCAATGCTTCCTGTTGCAAGAAGAGTGGTAAATTTATATAGCCTTGAAGTAAACCCCCATGTATCTGTAATCATCATAAGGAGGATAAAAGCAACTTTTCAGTGGGTTGGCCTGCTTAAAACAAACAGAACCCCTTTACTCAATGGTTCAAATTAGCTCCTCAGTGATGGGACAAACCAACATCATAATGCATACCGAAGAGCACAGCACCACCTCTGTGATGTTACTGCCCAAAACTGATTATGATGAAACCTCTCACTGCATTCCAAAATGAGCCGCATTCTTCAAAATGGTCTTCAATACTAAAGAAAATGCTATGGTCAGGAAGCTCAGGAGGTACTGAGCAACTTCCACAGGAAGGACAGGGATGACACATAACAACTGTGCCTGATTCATTTGAGTTGTGTGCTTTTTGAAAATGTTGACAAAACCTGAATGGGGTCTATGGGTGAAAGGTACTTTGCATTTCTTAGTACTATTCTCTTCTCACATCTTTGGTAAAATTTAAACTTGAAAAAAATATTAACAAACTTACCTCCATCATCAAAAAGCCACCAGACATCAATAGTATTCTTTCCTTGTTTTTTCTGAAACTGTGTACTAGCTTCAAGAAGCTTTTGGTCAGCTACATTTAAAGGTGCAATAGGGCCTTTGGACTCTAAAGGATCAAGCAACAAATAAATGTAACGAAAGTAAATATTAAAAAGCCCTTTTTTGCTGAATTTCTATTAATTTCCTAGCTTTGTATATTCAGTATTTATAATAATTATATATGGCACCCATCATAAGGTTGCAGTAGCCTTATTATTTAAAAACTTTAAAATGTTTATGAATACTTCTGTAGCCAAATTCATCCAAATAATTTTGCCCGATCTCTAGTACTTTGAAGCACAATGATGAATGTGACAGAATCATATATACTACTCAAAAAATTGTACTTGACTACTGAGTTTAGTTTTTCTGGGAGGTTCTTTTAGGCTAACTAGACAGATGAAATTTATACCTGTTGTGTGAAACCTCTTTTGCAATCTGTAATTTCAAGACTTCAGGCTTAAAAAGTATTTTTTCAAGAAATAAAGTTATCTGTATCATAAATGACAGAAGGGAGCCAAAGACATACCAATACAATCTTAACAATTATTACAGTGACACTTTAGTGGAAAAAACAACTCCATCTTTATCAACCTTCTGTCTTCTTAATATGTAACATACAATTCTATAGCCATATACCCACTATATCTTTCTTGGACCACAGAAAGACAGTGGGAACTCCTCAGAGGAGTACACAGTACCCATCTACTGCCAACTATAAAAGACTATATATCAAAGGAATTCCCATTTATAATCCCAGGAATTAAAAACAAAAGACAGAACTGGCTCTTATGAATAAGCAAATGACCGTTATGAAACTTCAATACAAAAATTTTAAAATCAGAAATTCACGGGCGGAAATCTCATCACTTTTGCAGAATGTCATTCACTTTTCATGCTGCCATGATGTATGCAAACATGACAAATGATTTTGCATGATGAAGTAATATGGCTACCAAACCACACTGCTCCATAACTCTCACCTCTATCTCCTTCTCACAAAATTCATGTACGCTGACATGACTGTGTATCTCCCAAACGCAGCATGACTGTGAGAAATATTATAATTTTTGAAATGAAAAATACATTAGTATCAAAATTGAGGACTTGGCTGGGTACAACTGATGGTAAAGAATGCAAGCGACACTGTAAAGAAACCTTTTTCAGTGTCTCTACTTATTATCTAAACCATGCAGTTTAAATTAAAAAAAAATGCTGACTTTCTGAGTTTGAGTAGTTCAGAAATGCAATGATGATTTGTAAGTTCTTTCTGGGATTTATCACCTTGTCCTGGGAAGATTTAACTATTTAGTTGGAATAATAATAGTTTTGCTAATCTGCATTTAATAGGTAACTGTAACATCACCTCACCATGGAAATAAAAACTAAGGTAAGAAAAGAAAATAATAAGGTTGGAGTTAAAGAGTTAACAGCATGAAAAGAGGGATTAAAATAAAATGATGAAAAATGCCTGCCTTTTTTCAACAGTGGTTGAGTTGGAGTCTTGCCATCCTCTTCCTCATCTAGATTATGTTTAAAAAACACAAAATATTAAGTTAATTGCTTTTATATTCATAAAATAATGAAAATGTAAATAGAGCACATTTACAAACAAAACACAGTATGAAGATATAGTCCATGAAAAATGATCAAGACTGAAGATTAATATTTTCTGCACTGACTGTTCAAGATTTTAAAAAGCAAACATTTTAGACCCTGCAGGATAAATAATTTTCACCCTGAAATTTTATTCCCATAAATTTGTAAACTTTTACACATTCCCGCTTGAAATTAGTTGAGAAGATGCCAAACAATAACTTGTAGAGTAGCAATAACACTAAAAAAAATTGGCTTTGCAGATAATACATAAACTTTAAACATGCCATTGCATCACTCTGCAAATGACTGAAAACCAATTTTAGAAACATTTAATGTATATCTTGTATTAACCACTACTTGAAATATTAAGGAATCTTATTAAACTTAGAAGTCTTTTGTTTTATCTAAATGCCAGGTTACACAGGAGTACTTTCTTCAAATAAAATTTATATGTGTATGCATATAATGTATATATAATGTATACATACATTTTTGGGGGAATGTAAGTTTGTATTATTTGTTTGCATAAGGCACATAAAACTGTGGACCTGGACAGGAAAGAATGTTCTGTAGGAGGATCTTGACTTAGGCTCCCAGGATTCCAGTATTACCCCCACCCCTTTCCTAGTTATGTGAACTTGAAATTGTTTCCTAAATATTTGCTTTCCTCATCTGTAGAAAGGGTCAGCAGTATCTCCCTCTTAAAAGTTGTTATATTGCAAGCATTGATACAATGAACTCGGGGCCTGGAACAAAGCAAGTATTCAAAGGGTGTTCTGTTCATCCCCTTACACATGATATGCCTCAATAACCAAGACAGACATAATAAAATACTATGACTATGTAATAACTATATCAGACTGCACCTAATTCCCAAAACTATTCAACACTGTATAAACTTCTCTATAGTATCTATGCTGCTGGTTTTGTGAAATTGAGCAAATAGAAAACAAACATAAAATATGCTACTTTTAATGCACATTATGGAAAAAGAACCAATTATTACATTAAATTTTAAATATTACCGTCCTTATAAAACACATATTTAATAGTATCTGCCTTGAGCCAGGTACCAGTGGTTCTTGCCTATAATTCTAGCTACTTGAGAGGCTGAGATTGGGAGGATCAAGATTCAAGGCCAAATAGTTGGTCAAATAGTTCAAGAGACTCCATCTCCAAAATAATCAGAGCAAAATGGACTGGAGGTGGAACTCAAGCAATAAAGTGCCTGTTTTGCAAGCATGAAGCCCTGAGTTCAAACTCCATTCAGTCCCACCAATCAATCAATAGTGTTGGCCCTTGAGAGAGTTCAGAAATGTCAAGCAAATCTTGACATTTAAAAATGGCTTAAACAAATTTACAAGTATGTAGATTTTTATGATAGAAAGATGAGTAGAAATGTACTGGCCCAGTTTCCTATTCTTTACAAATAATGATTCATGAGACTTGTATATACATTAATAAGCTAATGTAGGTGCCCAGAGTAGCTACTTGATAAATCAGTTCTTCTCTACCCAATACAACTTCATACATTAATTCCTAACAGACTCTGTACAGAAAGGATGTTTTAGGCAAGAAAAATGAAGGGAAAAGAAAGCAGAAGGAAATGAAAGAATGTATACATTAACTGAAGTAAATGAAGGAACGTAAGAATAATGATGACAATCAGTTTATAGTGTTTTAAGGCAAAGCAGGAAAGAATTATGATTCAAGCCAGCAAAGAAACGAAAGGGGCAATGGGTGCTACACTTTTATCTATGACTACTCTAAGCAAAGAAGGTATATAAGAAGCAAAGGAATAAAAAGCAACATTAATGCTTTCAAATAATCTAAGATAAATTTCAGAAACATACTTGTCCAAAGCTATCAATTTCAGAAAAATAATGGTAATTATCTTAGTGAAATCAAAGTATGCTATGGTTTGATGATTTACAGTGCAGATTTTTTCTCCCTTGTTGCATATCAGCTGGAAGTAGGACAGATGGAGATACTAGTCTGAACAGAGGTAGGAGAGTGTGGGTGGGAGAGTAAGATTTGGAAGTCATCCCTCATCCCTTCTCACATACATGACCACATAGGCTTGTGGGTGAAATTATCTGGAAACCTCATGAGATTTATTGTTTCCAAGTTCAGATTGAACCTATGATTCCAAGTAAAATGCTGTATTTAAAGCAAATATAGAGAAAAACACACAAGACCATGTTAGTAAATAATAGGCATGGGTTTTGTTCTATGATCTACTTTAAACTCCTTAAAACAGCTAGTGATTTTGTAGCCATTTTTGAAAGACATAAATTTTACCTGCCCAACTAGAAATAAAAGTGCCAAATCTGAGAAAAAGTAACTTTATAATGTATATTACATTAAGAAAAACTATTTCCAGCCGGGTGGTGGTGGCTCACACCTGTAGTCCTAGCTACTCAGGAGGCAGAGATCAGGAGAATTGAGGTTTGAAGCCAGCCTGGGCAAATAGTTTGCGAGACCATATTTCGAAAATACCCATCACAAAACAAAAACAAACAAACAAACAAAAGGGCTGGCAGAGTGGCTCAAGGTGAAGGCCCTGAGTACAAGCTCTAGTACCAAAAAACCCAACAACAACAACAAAAAAAACTATTTCCCCTGAAATCAAAACATAATCATTAATAAAATTTCTTGTTTGAATGAAAATTACCTTTATGTGCAACAGATTTTTCACCAGACGGTTTGGAAGTATCCAAATCTGATTTTTTATTGTAGTCCACATTTACTACCACATCCTTGGCACCAGGCGATTTCTCTTGTGATGACAGTAATTCTTCTGTAGACATGACAGTATTTAAAGTAGCATTTAAAATCACATGTTAACTGCTCAAGAAGATATTATGGCTTAATAATTAAAAGGCATATTTTAAAGCAAAGTTTATCATGAATGATTTATTACATAAACAACTGACAATGTGTGAAATGATTATTCACTTAAATATGTTGGTCACAAGTGGCTAAAATATCTGAGTTAGGTAATTGGGGAATAAGTAATAAATAAAATTCATGTAACAGAATCTGGTAGAGAAAAGGATGATATATAATATGTGAATCAACTCTACTCCCAAAGTTAGTTACAAATATAAATAAATGTAAAATATGGCAAAAGCTCATGTGCACATTAAGACCCATAACGCTAAAAGTTTATCCCAAATTACAAAGCCAAGACCGGAGGTAGAGTATTTTCCTAATAAGCTCATTGTGAAAGTACCACTTGTTCATTCTTAAAGCAGTTTCATTCTCGTTTGGGTGCAAGGAGCTAGTAAATATTTAACTTCTACCACAAACACTTACCATAAAGGTAAATGTAATATGGAATTGATAATCTGTCCATAACCCTGCTAACTTATTTGTGTGGACAAAGACAAACAATAAGCATTTTGGAAGCCCAGGTACCAGTACTATGCTAGGAGCTCACAGTCCTAATCTTCTCTTTAATCTTCATGACAACCCCATTACATAACTGCACTGACATATGCAGTTAACAGATAAACATAACAGGTCTGGAAGTCGTCAAATTTGCTTAGGCTACTAAAGTAAGGGAGAAGGCTGGTATTTCTAAAAAAGATCTACCTGGTTCCAACACCTGTGCTCTGAATGCCTATGCCAAATTATAGTCCTATATCCAAATCTTAGTGATGGGTAAGGCTTTTTAGGATAAAGCTTTTTTTAAACTTTCATAATGATTATAAATACACAAAAATACTTTTTTTAAAGTGTTAATCACATCAAACCTCAGAAAATGATAGAACTGTATAACTTAATAGGCAAAGTGTGTTACTTTTTGAGTGAAAGGGAACACTACTTATAATATACAGAGTAAATAAGGTATAAGTCAGGTGCCCTAAATCTACAACACTTTAAGAGCAAAAAAGAGATTTTAAAGAGTGTTTTGGCCAAGCCCACTTCAGGATGAGAAAATGCATTTTCATCAAGCCATACTTTTTTATTATGTGGATAAGGCCCTCAAAGTGTTTCTTTCAAAATTGTAGATTATTACAGGAAAGTGAGAAGATTGAAACAGTTTAAATACATAACCAGATGACAAAAGTTCATTGTGTGCCTTTTATGTAATTCTGATGATTTAGTTAATTGTAAGAAGAAAATGATAATTATAGTAACAGTACTTAATAATAATAATACAAATATACTTTAAACTATCAGGAAATTCTTGGAGGATATGGAAATTCCAAGTTTTTATAAAGTTGGCAAAAGCAACAATTATATCTTAATTAGAATTTAACCTTCACTTTTAGAAAATCTTTAACAGTTATACCGTATTTAATATTTTTGACATGACAATACATAATGATGGGAAACAAAAAGAGTATGGTGAGGGCTATAGAGGAGAATATGGGAGATCTTTCTGTAACGGTGTAACAGTTTTACATCCTGATTATGGTGTTGGTTATGCAAATCAACACAGGATAAATGACACAAAACTATACACATACACAAGTGTATGTACAACTGGAAAAACTGTTTCAATGTGAATTTGCTGGTTTTGCTACAGTACTATACATATGCAAAATGCTACCATGAGCAATGTGGGAGAGGACATGACAACACTAGATGAAGAGTACACAGAATCTCTACTATTTTTTCTTACACGTTCCCATGAATCTGTAACTATTTTTAGATGACAGTGGTCTTATTTGTTGTTTTTTGGCAAAGTTGGGGGTTGAACCCAGTGCCTCATACTTGCTAGGCAGGCACTCTAACACTTGAACTACTTGTCTAGCCCATAATTTTTTTTTAAGTGGGTCTTTTCTAAAGACAGACAAAACATGATAAAGTTTAGACTTTCATTATTAATATGACTCTTGTATAAGACATTACTTTCTTAAGTAGTGATTTAAACATTTTCCTTACATTATTATTTTACTTACATATTTTTACAAATGTAGTAATATTTTTACAATTTGCAATAATAAAACCACTATTCTCTCCATTAATAATCAGTAACTATAAGGTTAGTAGAAAGAGAAAGCACAAACTTTGGAGGATTACAAACAGATCTGATCTTTAAATGCCATGAAAAAAGTGACACAAAATAGATGGTAGTTATGAAAAAGTGACACAGAATAGATAGTAATTTATTTCAAATAAATATTTCAAATAAATAATTTAACTCATGTTAAATAATATTTACCTTGCCCTTGAAGATGAGATATATCCAGACCTTCTTTTAGGCGGATAACCACTACTCCATATTGTATGTCAAAGGCATCACTATAATGGGGGGATGGGGATCACAAAATTTGTTTAGGTTCTGTATAACATGAAGGCAATCATAGATAATATCCAAATTACCTCCAGCTTTAACATTTGTTTTAAAAACTAGTTGATGAGATATGAATAGTGTTAGTTTCAAACCCATACCTTTTCTTTCCTTTCTTCAGTAGTACCCTTGAAAACTACACCTAAGCATAGACTTTTAGAGTAATCATGTGACATAAGGAATGTCAGTTAATAACAAATTGGATACATGACCATATATCATAGAGCCTACATATGTAGCAGACTATACCGTCTAGGTTTGTGTGACTATACTCTGTATGCTTAAACAATGGAATCACCTAGTGATAAATTTCTCAGAGTGCATCTACCAACATTAAGTGACAGATACTGTACTGAAATTCTAGTTACAGCAGCTGTTTAAAGCGCTAACAGTATTTTTATCCTACAGAGTAAAACTGTGGAAAACCAACTTTCCATTTTCCTACCATATTTACATTTAGGCTGTATATATACCTTTAAAGCTGAGGGAAATATATAAGGACAAAACCAGATTCTATTTAGAATGAGAGCAGACTGTAGAGGTTGAAGAAATTTCTGAAAGGGAGGTATTTAAGTTTTTGATCTTCACAAAGGTAGTTTTAAATAGTAATGCAAAGATTTTATACACATTAAAACCTTGAGGGCAGCTCTAAAACCACAATAAACTCTGACCAAAAACTTTAATTTTGGCCCACATTTTTCTTCAAGTCTACTGAAATAATTTTAAACTTCAAAACTTTAAGTTGTTCTCAAAGAGTGGTAGAGTTTAATCTTTATTTCTAATTATTTTTAATTATCCAAGCAATCAACATTCACTGTACATGAAAAACTGTATTAATATATAGCTACATATAATAAGAACATTTAAATCTAATAAGATGGCCAAATTATTGCTCCTATTGACAAGTGAAGAATGTATTTAGGGTATAATATGCAGTTATAAAAGAGGTTTTGTTATTTTTTGAAACATAGACAATTTGGCTTCGTTCTTATGATGAACTAACTAAAGTCAAAAGAGATTTATAAGGGAAAGAAATTTAGTAGACATGCTAACTTTTCTTAACTACATCCTGAGGGACATATACTAAAGAAGAAATAACTATAGGTATTTAAAAATGTCTAATAAATACACTAAATAAAAATCTATTTCTTTAAAGAAAACCCAGAAAATATAGCATCTAAAGTTTATTTTGGATCAAAACAGCTACATGTTTTAAGTGTAGGCTATAAAACTGATTTGTGGTTGTAGACCTTACATACGCTTAACAAACATAAAATATGCAAAGCACATCTCAATTATACAAAGTATTTAGAATCACAACCTAAACATGAGGGGAATTAGGGAAGTATCACAAGATAAAGAATGAACAGTGTCACTGTTTTAACAGGACCGTTAATTTCCATAGAGCAATATTCTACACACACACACACAGAGTCTGACTCCTTCCAGGGCTCCCATTATGAGCAAATACAACTAATAACAATGTGGTAAATGTATGAAAGAATTGCTTGCAAAAATGTCAATTGTTCTGTTTTCTAGGACTATTATTCCATGTTACTAGTATTGAGCCTTGAGAGAAAAAAAAACACAGACCATGGCTCACAGACTTTATGCCTCATGAGGTACATGATTTAATTGTTGTTTCCACTTTCTTTCCCTAGTTCCCAAATATACTGAGTATAGAATTAGAAAGCTGTGGTGAGATTTTGCTTGTAAAAAAGGGGTAACACAAAGCCAAACAGCACTCACAACATACAAAACCAGCACAGGCTTAGTTAATCTTACTAAAAAGCATTAATAGTTAGCTGAGAAATCTTCAAAAATACACTGTGTATTACTAGTCAATACAAACAGTTTTTTAAAAGCAGAGTATGAGCTCAAGATTTTTCTTCAAAAACTTTTCAAATAAAGCTAAGAAAACAAAGCTACCCTATGTGAGACACAGGCAAATAATCATTTCATATTTTAGACACAACAGGAGTTCCAGGGAGAGGGATAACTCCAGTGAGTTAAGGTCCAACATATCAAAATTCATAGAGAAAATGACTTGACTTGAGTTTGATCTTAGAACTAGTGTGCTATTACAAGGGTTTCTGTTTTTTTTTTAAAGGACAAATTGTTTGAAATAACAACTGATGCAACTATTCTCACATTATTGTACAGTATTTCATCAGTGACTATAACAAGAAAAATACTCTTCAATTGAGTATGGCATAGTGAAAGGAAGTGCTTGACCTTCGTGTGAGTAAGATAAATAGATTTGTTAAGCAACTTCTAGAATCTAGGAGGACCTTTTTAGATTACGAAGAAATCTGGCAAAAAAGAAAAAGGATGTTTTATTCTTTTCATTAACTCAGTTCCAAAGAGCACGGGTAGCAGATTACATGAAGAGCTACATACACAAAAACCCATGAACAGAAAGACAAAATAACCAAAGAATAAAAAAAACCACACTAGACAAACACTAAGAAGGAAGTTAAAGTGACATAAAAAAAAAAAAGAGTTGTATAAGAGAAATCATTGAAACTACCACTGAAAAGTGAATAGTAACTTAGAACTTAACACTTCAAGTACATGGAAAAAGCAAACAGTAAAAGAAATATAAATAATTTAATAGATGAACCAAATGACTAACTGCAAAATTCATTTCAGAGAGGAACAAAATTAAACCTCTGAGGCTGGTATCAGTGATGAAATGCCATTCCTCCGTGTGAGACATTAAGACATTGTTGTGACAGTCCAGAGGGTGATGGATCTGCTAATGTTTGGGATCTCTGCTCAGCAGTAACTTAAGAATAGGAAAAAGCTTACTACATTAAATGGGAAACCAGAGTATACACACACATTTGTGTATGTGTATTTACCTATATATGTACACATACATCTGTAATGGTATGTCTTAGGTATAAAACAGCAAATAAATTGAAATATTTTGTATATATACATAATGCATATACTCTTGTGTATGTCTGTTTGCATATATACATATATCCACGTAATATTTTGTTAAAGATCACCAAACTAAACCTCAGACACCTTGTGTGATTCTTCTTCTTATGCTTCTGCTAGAAGACACTATATGAGAAGCAAGGTTCAAAAATGAATGAAAGCTTTCAAAAGTAACATTTTCTGAATCAACTAAATTACTGAATTAAAAAGATACTTACTGAAATAAGTTTATATACATATCCACATCCCTCATATCTGCTTGTAACCAATCTTTCTTAAATCCAAGGACAAGTGTGTTTGGTTTCATGCGACCAAGACCAGCAGCCTAAAATATATGATAAATACAACTTCAAATATGTACTATTCAAGAAAATGGTTCAAGAGAATAAAAATCCTCCAAAGTGACTGCCTCTAAATAATTTCCTTAAAATTCTTTAGCATCCAATACATGAATATTGACTTAAAAATTAGATACTACATTAATCACATATTACTTATGATTAAACATACACAAACAATTTAAAAACCAAATACTTGAAAAGTTCTAAATGCACTTTGCTATACTTTTATGATTTACCAAAATTTTCATATTTTTACTGAAAAATAACATTAAAAAAAAATCCTAACAATTCAGTTGCATCAAAAGTCCAAATGGCCGTAGTTCTGAATCACACCAATAGTAAAATGTGAATTCCATCAATCATGCAAAAGTTTCTGAAAAAATGTGGCTCATTTTGTAATCTCAAGGAGTTTCAATTCAACGTACTTAACAAATATGCCTTAAAGCCCAGTAAAGTTTCTTCTTTTATAAGCTTTTAAAACACACTGGAGGCCAGGTGTGGTGGGTCACACCTGGAATCCCATCACTAACAGGAGGATTATGGTTCAAGGCTATCCCCAGCAAAAAGTAAACAAGATCCCACCAATCAAAGAGCTGGGTGTGGTGGTGTGCACCTGTGGTCCTAGCTTCACAGTGGGTAGGTCTGTGGTCTGAAGTTGGCCCTGGCGTCTGAAAAATAGCTAAAAGCAAAAAAGGGCTTGGGGTATGGCTCAAGTGTAGAGCTCCTGCCTCGAACACATTGAGGCCAAGTTCAAACCCTAGTACCAACATCAAAAAAAAAAAATTAAATCAAAATAAAGTAAAATAAAACACACTGGAAAATTCCATGTTTAAGATTACACTTAGATTTGGGGGGCTTTTGAAAATTCTTAATTGCGGTTAAAAAATAACAACAAAAAAAGCCTTTTAAAAGAGGTACTGATTAGATTCACAATGCTATACAACCAACACCAATATTTATTTCTAAAACCTTTTTATCACCCAATTAGAAACTCTATAACCACTAAGTAACAACTACCAATTCTCTTCTCCCTCCAGTTCCTGGTAACATCTAGTCTACTTCTCTATTCATCTGCCTATTCTAGTTATTTTCTGTAAAAAACAGAAGTTGGCCTTTGATGTCTAGCTTATTTCCCTTTCTGTGGCACAATTTCACTCCTTTTTATAGTTGAATAATATTATATACACACATATACACCTACACACATTTTATTTATCCATTTATCTGGTAACAGAATGCTGAACACTTATTTTCTGATTTCAAAATTACAGCTATTCTAGTAGGGGTTTGATTTGCATTTCCTTAATAACTAATGATCCTGAACATCTTCTCATGTGCTAATTGGCTATTTTTATATCCTTTTAGTCTCCAAGAAATGTTTATTCGGTTCTTTAAATTTTACAATTCTGTTGTTTTTATCATTACTGTTCTTAGGCGCTCTTTATATATTCTCAATATTAACCCCTTATCAGATTTATTCAATTATAAACTGAATTATCTCAATTGGTAATGCCACATTCTGTAGGTTCCCCTTTCACTTTCTTTATATTGTCCTCTGGTGCACAAAACTTTTTAATTTTGAATATATCCAACTTATTTTTCTTTTGATGTTCACTTTTGGTGTCTTGTTTAGTTGTCTATTGCCAAATCTAAGGTCATATAGATTTATCTCCATTTTCCTCTAAGTTTTATGGTTTTAGCTCATATTTTGTTGTGGATCCATTCTGAGAACCATTTTTATATATGGTTCTAAGTAATACACTTAAATCATTTTTCACAAAAGATTAAATTGATACAAATATCTAGTGAAGGTCTGACCATGTGCCACTGTTCTATGTACTTGGAATAATTACGGTTCAGAAGTATCTCTAATCTCCAAAGCTTCCACTCATCTTCAAAATATTCCATGCATGCTCAAATTTCATTCAAAACATTTTTCATATTCAATATTAAAAGCAACATCTTTGCTTGAAGGGACAGATAAAGAATCTATTTTTTCTTGAAACTAAAACTCTCAGCTGGGTAGCCACTAATCACACATATTTTAATTTTTTTATGATGTATTTGTGGGAGGGAGTGATGGGGTTATAAAAGGAAACAAAGAATTGTACTTAGGTTTGATAGCTCTTTAAAGGAGCTAAGTCACAGCCAGATGCTTGTGGCTCACACTTATACTCCTAGCTACTTGGGAGGCTGAGATCAGTAGGATCGTGGTTTGAGGCCATTCTGAATAAGTAGTTTGTGAGACTCCATCTCCAAAATAACCACAGCAAAATGGACTGGAAGTCGGCTCAAGCGATAAGAGTGCCTGCTTTGCAAGCATGAAGCTTTGAGCTCAAAACCCCATTCCACCAAAAAAAAAGTTAAGTCACAAGGTAACTAGTAACTTCTTAACAGTACAAAGTATTGTCAGGATCACTCTTCTCATCACAAATCTGTCATAATCCTGTTGTAATTAAAAGGTTTATTTATTAATTTATCTTGGTGCTGGGGATAGAACTCAGGACTTTAAACATGTTAAGACATATACTCTACCACACTAGGCCGCACCCTAACATTTTACTTTTATAAAATTAACAAAAAACATCATGTATGTTTTGAGCACTTTTGCTTCCAACTTCATTATTGCAGTAACTTCCCCTGAAATGACTACATAAAGAAATTTTACATAAATCACTCTAACCTCTGAATCATTCACAAATCCTAATCAGAGTAGCTATTTAGAGGGTAATGTTTTCACTTTATCACTGAAAATATATCTTTTCCAGAACATATTTCCTTAGCAATGGATAGAAAATCAGTTCTTCATGCATTCTGTAATTCTAAGTGATTACATCAAAATTCAATCATCTGAAGTTGACCACTAGTTTCAAACATTCCACTTGTGTTATTTCTTCATAAGCTTAACAATGTTTTCTATAACTAACAGTACAATTCACTTATAAGAAGTACATTTAGTTTGTTATAACTGTCTGTGTGTCACTATAAGCACTCTTATAATAGTAGGAAGAAACGCTTCCCAAAGGCAAGTGGTTTTTCATTTTTGTCTTTCATGATTAAGTTAATACACTTCCAAATGTTATAGCTACCTAAACTTAATTGAGTGTTGTCTGTCATGAGATCTACCTTACTTTTAAAAATTCAGAAGTTAGTTTTGAAAAGTTTAGTTAATAGAGATGGCCTCATATTCTTGTAAGTTAATATCTCACAGCATAATCTATAATTAGATTCCAGCTATACAATATGAATATAAATTTACCTTTAACATAATTTTATTAGCAATTTTTAATTCTTTTGGTCTACTAATTTTAGGACACATTTTTTTTCAACCACTGTTTATTTCAACATGTGATTGATGAAGAAGTGACAGAACACTAAGCATATACCACTCAGATATACTGACAGTATTTTTCCAGGAAAAAAAAAATTATGTTTACATAAAAATCCTAAACAAGATGCATCTGACTGAAGAGCCATCATGAAATAATCTGGAGTTTTCATTAATAACAATGTAATTTTGGTATTTAGCATAAAGGTTTAAAATCATGTTGACAATCAAGTGGCTACTGCCTTAAAAAAGAAAAAAGAAGAGTCCAAATATACAAGTGAAGAAGTTAGCAGTGCAACTGTCTCACTGTCAAAGTGTACTTTAAACAAGGTTAATAAGGTTTAATAAGGTTGTCTCTTTTTAAGATAATGCAATCTTAAATTGTTTTATGTAGGCTGGATGTTCAAATGCTAGCTTAATGATAAATTATTATTATTATAATTAGCAACTAGACAGAAAGGTAACAGAAATTAAGTGCAAGGCCTACTAAAACAAACAGCAGAGTCATTTGAAAACAGCATCTCTAGAACTATAAAATTAGACACTGAAGAAATTACTGTATATAAGCACCTTCTGAAAACTCTAAGCAATAAAGATATATGGGCATGTCACTTTATATAACAGCTTTCCTCAAGTAGAAAGGAAAAAAATCCTTTCAGTGAAAACCTTATTAGTTATTCCACAGCTATTAGCTCTACAAAGCAACTGGCATCTATTAGTAAGGATATTTCATATAATTCCTGAGCATTATTCTGCCACCAGCATAGTCACTCTTCAGCAATCTTTGTTGTGTTGCATTTGCATGTTTGCAGGGCAATCTCAAAATAACACTTTTCTACTGATTCTACTTTGCCTCACACTGATGAAATTTTCAGGACCCACTGGGGTATATTAAGTGGATGAGACAATTAGGAGGATGGGTTGTAACTCTTGAAAATTTGTAATATTGCCACTTATAATACAGAAACCTCCTAGGGTAATAGTTCTTAAAGTGTGGCCCCTGAATTGGACCAGCAGTAGTATCACCTGGAAACTTTATTAGAAATGCAAATTCTTGGGCCTCATCACAAACCTTCTGCCTCACTGTGATGTGGATCCAGAATCTATACTTTAACAAGTCTAACAAGTAATTCTGACACACACTGATGTTTAAGAACAAGCAGGGAAGGATTCCTTCATAAAACTTATTTTATACATAAAATGGTTAACAAAATGTTCATATAAATTGTACAAAATCAAAGACCATTTTTCCACTCAGACTAGAGGTATGGCTCAAGCAGTAGAGCACCTGCCTAGCAATTGCAAAGCCCTGAATTCAAACTCCAGCACAACAAAAAGGATAGCACTGTACCTGAAATATTTAAATAGATACTTACATTGTTTTTGAGGTTTTACCTCAATTGCTATGTATAGTTCCTTTATACCACTGTATAGAATTCTATTGTAGATGATGCTATAATTTTCTATTTTCTGATGTTTGTTGAGTTACTTCTAGTTCTTTTTAGCTATTACAAATGATTCTGACATGAAGTATGGTACAGGCTTCTTTACATGTGCAAGAATTTCTAAAGTATTCACTTAAGAATGAAATGTCCTTCAAATTGTTAGACTGTTATCCAATCTAAATTTCCACAGCCATTCCAAGATTTCTAATTGCTCTGCACCACTTCTAATACTTTACAGATATAATTTTTGATCAATCTAATAGGTATGGAATTGGCTTTAATTTTTATTTGTTATTTAGTTTTCCTCTTCTACTTGTATCTTTCACTCTTTTTTTTTCCCCCTTTACTGACTTTCTTATATCTTTTGGACCATTCCTTTGTTAATCATGTTAAAATTACTATTGTTTCTTGTCTGTTGCTTCCTTTTCATTTTCATGTTCTTTAAAAGCTCAGTTTTCAACTTAAGCTAAAAAACTACTAATCAATTCTTCAGAGTTTGATTTTCTGTGTTTAAAAAATTCTTCCTACAAAATTTTCTGTATTCTCAAATTTTTTTTTAATTTGCATTTTATATTTAGGTCATTAATCCATTTGAAAATGATTTTTCTTTGACCTTCGTGAGGATCTATTTCACATGGATAATTAATTGTCCTAAGCCTTCCTTTCAATGCCATTTCTATTTATGATAAATTTCCAATATAAGTGCTCTATTTCTTCTCCTTTCTACATTTATTTGAATAACACCACTTTCAATATTTCAATGTCTTTAATTACTTAGCAACCTAACTTCCATCCTTTATTCTTCCTGAAGACTGCCTTGGCTATTCTTAACTAAGTTCTAAGATACAAGAGAAAGGACTGGGAAGATAATAACACCAATGACACTGTTTATACAGAATACTTTTGGATAAGCTGTTTTCCTTTTCAGAAAGGAGTTCTTGTAAAAATAAATTGGTAAACGTGGTCTCAGCCTATTTATCTCCCCCTTTAGGATGGAGAGAACTGAATTCAGAAGTTAGCAACTTGCTTAATCTAAAATAAATAATAAGGAAGCAGTAGTACTAGCATTTAAACTTAGCACTGATTCCAAATCTACTCTGCTGGTTACTATGCAATACAAAAAACTGAAATAAAATCTAAATTTAGTGCTAGCAAATAAATAGTAATGTAAGGGTCTAGAATTAAAAAAAAAATTCAAGGATTGTTAACAATCTCATATAAACAACTAAGTGAGGTACAGCAGGGAATGAATACAAAATATTTTATAGAAGGGCAACAGGCTAAGACAATTTTCAAAGAGGTTCTTTGCTGCCAGCCAACAATACAAAATTTCAATAGTCTTAGTTCTAAATTATATATAAAAAACACAACTTAGTAGTCTACCTTAAATATATTTAAAAAGATTTACCACATATTGGTATTAATATAAAGAATGAAATCTAGAATAAAAAGTTTTTAAGTTATACAAGGGTTGAGGGCATGGCTCAAATGGTAGAGTGCTTGCCTACCAAGTGTGGGGAACTGAGTTAAAACCCCAGTACTACCTGCCTCCCAAAAGCTAATATGAAAGTAAAGCGCAGACATCTGAAAGGGTGACTCACTCACCTGCATCAAGTACTGTGCCCCTTCTCTCAAGTCATCTGCATGAACTGGAGCATAAAAAGCCTTCATTTTGTTTTTAATCAGCCATCGTTGATACTTGGCTTGATCAATGGACATCTCTTTCATGGCTTGTCGTCGAGGACCCTTTACATTAAAAAAAAAAAATCTATTTCACATCTTGTTATTCTGGGTTGAGAAAAGGTGTGTAACTGTTGGGGTAGAGAACTGCAATAACAGCATTTCATTCTCATGCCAGTGAATCCTGCCTGGCGGGAGAGTGGATGGTACCAACAGGAGGGGGGAGAAGGTGTGGAAAGGATATAGGAGAATGAATATGGTACAAATACTGTGTACACATGTATTTAAATGGAAAACGAGACCTGCTGAAACTATTTGAGGAATGGCAGGAGGGGGGTTTAAGGGAGAATGGTGGAGGGGTGAATTCAAGTACAATATATTGTTAAGAACTTTTGTAAATGCCACAATATACTCCCACTTAGCACAACAAAAAAGAAAATGATAATAAAAATTACATTCATATTTATAGAACAGCATTCTCTTTTAATAATAAATGACAATTTCCAATGCTGAACCTAAACACAACCTAATTTGACATTTTAATTCATAAATAAAAATTATAAACATTTAAGGTTAAAAAAAGGTAAAATTTGCAGAGCAATAAAGGTAATCCCGGGAGAAGGAAGAAAAACCAACTTAAATTTTTTAAAAATATTATACTAAATTATTGAGAAAAGAAATTATTGAAAATTGAAAAGAGATTGCACAGAACAAATAAGAGCCTTCTATTTTTCTACAGAAAGTTGCTTTTGTCTGGCCTCAATGTCTGAGTCATTAGTTCTCAATAACTTAAGAATATCATGAAAATCAAAGTGACCTAACCATTAGTATTTTTTCTTTATATTGCCCATTAAAGGGGTAAAGTAACAGAAGAAATGAGCTCTCTAAACTCAGAATTCTATTTATAACCTTGTAAACAATGCATGTGTTTTATATATATATATATATATATATATATATACATACCCTAAACATGAATAAGCAAAGGAAAATACAACTTTTCATTCCTAGTAGGGAAACTGCCTCGTTTGTAATGTCTTGTGCTCAAGACCCTGTCTTGAGTTGATCAACCTGGAGACAAAATAGGAAACTCTACACATTCCAAGTGGGGTCAGTGTCTGCATGCATCATTCCACCAACATACCCTGCCCTCCCCCCCTCCACACACACAGACTTGACTTTGTCCCTATACAAATAGAAGAGCAACTCTGGCAGAGGTTGAGACATGGGGCAAACACGCATATCCAGCACCATAAATAGGTGAACAACAGAGTTTGGAGGAAAAAAAATACTAACAAATAAACATTCTAAATTTTTTATACAGACCAGATTAGCTACCATCCAGTGTAGTCGATGCCAAAAAACAAAAAACTACTTTTGATTGAAAGTTTACCAGCATTTTAAAACAATTTTCTTACTCCTAGTTAAAAAACGAAAATGCAAAGTGTCGAAATCTTTTTAAAAATACTACTTTGAAAGTGTTTAGAGGCAAAAATACTTAGAAGAAAACAAACATCTAGAGGCATAGCTCAAGTGGTACAGTGCAAGGCTCTGGGTTCAACCCCCATTACAGCACCCCCACTCCCCCCGACCACACAAAGAAACCCAACTGTAGAGTCTAGACTCCCCAATTTGTTTTTTTTTTTTAAGGTATAAGAATATAAAAAGAAAACTATTTGAAAGGGAATCAGCAGAAGAAGGGAAGGAGAAATTAGAGAGTGATGGAGGGGTAAATATGATCAAAATATATACACATACAAAAATGTCATAATGAAACCCATTAAAATTGTGTGCAAAAAAAAGTGGGGGTGGAGGGTGGATAAAGAAAGAGTAACCGGTGAGTGACCAAAGTACATTACATGCATGTATGGAAATATCATAGTGAAATCCCTTTGTATAATTAATATACATTAATTTTTAAAAAAAGACCTTTATTTCCAATCTAGACAGGCCTACAAATTCCACATTTTGGACTGAAAAGAATTTTAACACAGAAAACAAAATTGATACTTACCATATGCACATGGCCACAGATCATCAAACCAACATTTTTTGTGAAATCATGAACAAGATGAAGTAAAGCTGGGCGTGAGTTTGGAGAACCTGTCATAACAAGGCACTGTGGCCTAATTCAAAACAAACAAAATTAGAGAAGTTTATCTTCATCAACAAGGACATGATTTTTAGCTGTTTCTTTGTCCATGAGACATGGGCTACAGGATCCTTCTAGGAGATGACTTTTAACCACCCCTTTCTGGTACATGAGAAATGAAAACACAAAACCTTCTTAGAACAAATATCATGTCAAATATCCCTCTAAAACAACAGGCAGTATTATACGCCAATATTCTGCTAGTACTATGGAAAGAAATTATCATGCTAATTAAAAAAATTTGTAATAACTTTTCATCTTCCAAAGGTAATAATTCTTTCACAGAGCTTTCGAAGCTTCCTGACTAGTTTGGAAATCAGTTAGCTTGACTTCATCATAATTACTTCTACTTACCAGCCCTCTCTAATCTAGTTTAATTTTGATGACTACTGTCATATAAGTAAAATCACCTATGGAGATTTAAACTAAAAGTTCTATTTGAACTAAAAGCTTTTCATTATAATTATGATAGTAAATGCCCAATTGAATTCAACTGCCTTTGCAAACCGACTAGAAGCAGAAGTCAATCTTGTTTAATGAAAAAATGTTCAGGTATCCATTTTATTACTAAAAGTTCTTTAAAATAATACCTTCTATAATTAATCTTTTAGTAAAATGTAAATAGTAGACTAAAATTTCTAACTTAAGTATTAACTTTTCATGCCTAAATAAGCATGAAAACTTGAATAAAGACTTTTTTTTTAATGCCAAGGTATTCAGAATTTTAGCCAATTAGCTGAAAAATCAATTCTGTCTGGGAAAGCAGCTTTGGGGCAATCAAACATGACATCATGCCCTATGGCCAGACTACTAATGCCTACCTTTCTAATGTTTAGCAGGTTACATGGCTCCCCAACTACAGAAGACATTTCCTGGCCTTCCTAGGAGCTAACTGTGCTCCTATGAGTGACTGACAGTCCACAAAACATTTATGTCCTTTATTTCCTGTTCTCCTTTACACTTTCTTTCCTAGTCCATGGGCATGGTAGCAACTTTGACCACACAGGTAAAAACATCTTTTGGGGACTGGACGACTGGTAAGACATAAGGAACGGGGTCCCAAATGACTAAATGGAGCAAATCTGCCTACTTGCCATGAACCATCCATTCATTTAGCTCTGGACTAGCACATGACAACAAACTACTGTATTTTTTTAGTCTTTCTGTTATGGTAATAACATAACATAACATAACCTATTACTGTGAGAAGTTAACTTGTACTTATCTTTGCCAAACAGAAAACAGTACAAAGTCATATACTACAAAATATATTAGGAAAACTGAATTAACAATGGCAGAGTAAGCATTTGCCTTGATTTTAACTCCTTCCTTGAAAATTTCCAAAATAAAAAGAGATTTTAAAAAAAGAGAAAAATGAGAGAAAATAGCACTGAAATACTGAAAGCTAATGGAAGAAGTGTGAAGGAAAAGACTCAATCCTAAATGAGCATAAGAAAACTGTGAAGGTACCTGATTTTATACCTAAAAATCATTAAAATGCTTACAAGGAGATAGCACTAAGTACCTGTGGAAGTGACAGGGACAGTGAGTTAAAGAAATGCAAATAAGGAGGACTGGGTTAAAGTGTCTGTAACAGGCAACTAGAAAGGCAGAAACTGTTTCCATCACTATGATGGGTAGCTGCCCCTGTGCCTAATTCTATCTGGCTTATTCACTAGAGAAGACCTCTGGTCTGGGACACATGACAAATAGCTAAAGGTACAAGTAAGCTATTCAAACTAGGGGAGTTAGGAGAATGTCTATATACAAAACACCAAAACTTCCAAACTCCTTTTCCACCTCTCTCTGAGAACTATGGTAGCAACGACTTTATATACAACAGAAGATTAAAAGATTCATTTCTGGGAAAAACTAATCAGATCAAAAAGAAAGCCTTTAAGATGACTTAAATTCCTCAAAGAATGAGCAAAAACCACATTAATCTACATTAAGGACTTCAACTGACAAGGCCCACTCACCAATGCAGACTTTCCCTGCTGAGGATTACAAATACTTCACTTCAGACAAGGCTAAATTCAATAACCCAAATTAAAGAAACAGGAAACACCGAGAATGAAATTTCAAGGAAATAATAACTGTAAATGAAGGAAACAAAATTATCTAGCAAGTTTTGCTAAAAAGTGATAATCAAAAAGTAGAACTTTTTGGGAAAAAAATAAATACTAACTTCAAGGAAAACAAAAAAGTTGTGCAACCAAGAAAGAGCAACCATAATTTACTACACAGCTTAGTTGTAAAGAGTTTGATCTAAGCAAAACAGCAACATGAAAGTGTATATAGGAGAGGGTAAAGGCAAGGGCATGTGCATATGTTGGGCAGGTGAGCAACATCAATAGATAATGCCTAGAAGTAAAAATCAGGAAGTCCAACGACACAAACATGGTATACTTAAAAACAAAATCAGCTAAGAGTTGAAAGTGACTGCCTGTAGTGGAAGAGAAAAAGGGATATTGACAGTGAGACAAGTACTGGTTTTCAGGCCAATCTTACATTCTAGTTTCTCCTTTTTATAATACATTAATGTGAAATTCTGATAGAAACTAAAAAGCATTAGGCATGGTGGTACATCTCTATAATCCCAGCACTGAAGATGCTGGGGTAGATTCTTGGGGATATAACCAAAAGACTGGGACACAGGTTACTCCAGAGGCACCTGCACACCCATGCTTATTGCGGCACTATTCACAATAGCCAAGTTATGGAAACAGCCAAGATGCCCCACCACTGACGAATGGATTAAGAAACTGTGGTATCTATACACAATGCAATTTTATGCAGCCACAAAGAAGAACAAAATGTTATCATTCGCTGGTAAATGGATGGAATTGGAGAACATCATTCTGAGTGAGGTTAGCCTGGCCCAAAAGACCAATATGTTCTCCCTCATATGCGGACATTACATCAAGGGCAAACACAACAAGGGGATTGGACTTTGAGCACATGATAAAAGCGAGAGCACACAAGGGAGGGGTGAGGATAGGTAAGACACCTAAAAAATGAGCTAGCATTTGTTGCCCTTAACGCAGAGAAACTAAAGCAGATACCTTAAAAGCAACTGAGGCCAATAGGAAAAGGGGAACAGGAACTAGAGAAAAGGTGAGATCAAAAAGAATTAACCTAGAAGGTAACACCCACGCACAGGAAATCAATGTGAGTCAACTCCCTGTATAGCTATCCTTATCTCAACCAGCAAAAACCCTTGTTCCTTCCTATTGTAGCTTATACTCTCTCTACAACAAAATTAGAAATAAGGGCAGAATAGTTTCTGCCGAGTAGTGAGGGGATGGGGGGGAAGGGGAGGGGGAAGGGGGAGAAATGACCCAAACATTGTATGCACATATGAATAAAGTAAAAATTAAAACAAAATAATAAAATAAAATGTCAAATAGGGATTAAAAAAACTTTAAAATTTTCTCAGTTATTGTAATAAGAGAAAGCAAAAGAATTTTATTGGTGGCAAATTAACTTTGCCTCTCATACACTCCTTCAATTATGAGATGCCACTTTTTACGTGAAAGAATAATTTGTTTCTGTGTCATATAAATTATTGTTGGTATCAAATGCCAGAGTATGTAAAATTAAAGCTTTCCTCTCAGGGTTTGCATTCCTTTTTCTTTTCCCCATACGTATAACATACCATACAAATGGTTATATAACATCAATGGCCACGGAGGAAAAATAACTTTTATGGTACCTATCATTTAAAAGTTTTCAGATGAGAGCGCTTCCAAACTTTCATATAACATTTTTCTAAGGAAGATGATAATTTTTCTTTGTAGAATTTTGTTTTAAATGATTGCCCAAGACCAAGTTAACAAGACATACTGTTCTATGCATATCAACATATAAAAATGTTACTGAACAGTAGTTTAAGAACTGGCTGGCTACAGGGAAGTGTTTTCCACATTACCTCTTCACCTACCTGAAGTTTTTCACATGATCTTCTACTCCAGAAAGACGAATTGAGTGCTGCAGTGCATTCAGGTAAGTCAGAGCCTGTGTAGAGGATCCCCAGTTCACATCTGTGGGAAGAAAGTGTTCATGCTAAAATAAAGCACTATGCTTATAACTTTTAATAGTTCAAATATAATATAGTATGACATTAAGACTATGATCTTCTCAACTTTAAAGAAAAAACATTAACTCAGAAAAAGCTGAGATACTTAGTGCTATAGATATGTTGTGCACACAACTCAAGAGTCTTTCAAAAATAAAACATTTAAAAATACTGTTTAAGTAGTCAAAGGTCAACGAGGAAAGAGAAAATCATAAGTACTATGGTTTCACACTATGTGAAAATGAAAATCTCCTTTGCTACCGAATAAACAAGTTGGCTCTCAAGTCACAACTTGGGGCATGTTAATTTTTAAACTTAATGGGTGTGTTTGAGAAATAAACATTTCTAAAATGGTCACGATAATAGCTTCTTTGTTTCATTTCTATAGCTACCACTACAATCATTTCAAATATAGATTAAAATGTTTCTTCAGGGATAGGGATGGGATGTAGCTCAGGAGAACTTGCATGTGCAGGCCCTGGGTTCGATCCCCATCAAAAAAACTACTTCACTGTATTACTGTATTTCAACTACTGTTAAAATCTCTTCCCAACCTATTCTATTTACTGGGCTCAAACTTTCCAAATCTTTATCAGGTTTTTTTTCTGATTTAAAGATCCTAGCATCATCATCTTACATGGAGCTATACCTAGCCATTCTCAATATGGCATATTAATAATCATTAATTATTTCCCAGTCAAAACATGTGTATCTAATTTTTTCCTGCTATATAGTAACCTTGTGGGAAAGACACTAGTATTTTTAGGTAATATGTACACATATTAAGCTAATATGTACACATATTACTAGTACTACAGTACTTCAAATCTGAGTCCTTTCAAAGAATGAATTTAAAATACATTGAGTGCAACAGAATGCTAATTTATTCTTTTCCTAAAAACAGAATTAGTCGTATTAACTCATGGGTAAAAATGAAATTCCATAGGAATAAAAAGTCTTAAAGAAATTGTTTCACCGAAACTACATACATTTGAATAACAACAAAAGCCACATGTACTTGGAAAGAAAGTATTAAGCACTTTAGGTTTTACATGAAATACCTTTAAATTGTATAGAAGATAAGACTTAAATATGAAAAGAAACAAAGAACCTGTAAACATTTTCAAGAATGAAATACTAAGTAGAAAAGGCTACTGACCTGGTTTTTTGTAGGTAACATAAATATACAGGCCAAGGACTATCACGTATGTTAGCAATGCAGCCCACCAGTTAATGACAAACATCACTATGCAACAAAGAATTGCTCCAAGAAGTGATATCCACATGTTGTAGTATTTGAATGCAGGACGCCATCCTAACAGTAGATAGATAGACAGATAGATAGATAGATAGATAGAAAGAAAGAAAAAATCACTCAGATTTCTCTTCTGCTATACAGAGATACATACACGTATGTACAAAATAGCTTTCTTTATTGCTGCTATACTGAGAGAACTCGAAGCATCAAGTGCAAGCCTAATTTCTAATAGTAAAGTTGAACAGTTATTATTGATTACAACTGAATTTTACAATTCCTGATGGCTATGAAAATGGCACATCTATTTACTTTCACATTACTGTATCTAAGTTAGTATTCAAAATAAACTGTAAAAAATGTAAATCAACCTACCATTGTGAATGCTAAAACTAGAAGATATTTAAAAACAAAAAGCAGCTTTATTTTCCAGAAATTTTGTTGTTGTTTTGCACAACACATTGTTCTAACAAATAATGCAAAACCTTTCAAACAAAACTATCTTTGAAAATCATAAAATTTATCTACTTCATAAACTAAGAGTGGACTACAGAAACTCTTACCTTCCCGTCTTATAAAGTATTTATGAATTAAAACTACTCTAAAACATGATGAAGACCTTGTTTTAAAGTTTTCATTGCCAAGTATTTTCACAGTCAAAAATCTTTTTAAAAATTATTTCATAAGGCCAAGCACACTGGTACATGCCTATACCAGCTACCTGGGAGGCAGAGGTAGGAGGATCATGGTCTGAAGCAGGTCTAGGCAAAAGTAGGAGACTCTTTCTGGGGGGAAAAAAAACCCAAAACAAAACAAAATTTAAAAAAAAAAAAAAAACCCTAAAAGCAAAAGGACTAGGGATATGGCTCAAATGGCAGAGCATGTGCCTAGCAAGTATGAAGGTCCTGGGTTCAACCCCCAGTATTGCAAAAAAAAAAATAATAATAAAGTCACTTCAGTAAAATTTTATTTTTAAAGTAAAACTTGTAGGTAAAATAAAATGTTTGTGCTCAAAGTCCCCATGATTTAGTTTCCTGTTCTGAGAGACTCAGATCCTCACTTTTGTTCTTTCAGTTCTTTCCCTGATTTCAACTGTAGTCACATTAATAGCAAAAGCCCCATATACTTTTTTCTGCTGCGAGAGGCACCCTTATGTTACAATTCCACAGAACTTGTCATGTTCAAAATATTTTAGGGGCTGGAAATGAAGTTCAGTGATAGAGCACATGCTTATAGTATGCATGAATCCCTAGGTTAAATCCTGCACATAAAAAAGGGTGTGTTGAGGGGAGAGGCAATGTATATCATAACAATGGTCTTCTACAACTGACACAAATCAGTTGTGAAAACAGTTAAAAACAGTGAGTAATTTTTTCACAATGTTAGAATGAAACATTAATGTACTTTAAGTGCTTGAGTATAAGAAATAGGATATTATCAGTGAATTTCACGATAAAGAACTCTAAATTTAAAAACTTAACTGTAAAGAAAAACAAAATAATGGACTAATCCCACACACACAAGTCTTACAATGTATGGAAGTTTTGCTTTTTTCTGAAATCATAATATATTCATACATTATTTATTCATTCAATTTAATTGTACTGGGGGTATAGTGTGACATATATAAAAGTTCTTACAATATATCATAGGTGAAATCACCCCCTCCATCATTATTCCTTTACCTTCTCTCCCCCCATATTCATACATTTAGAAAACTTTTTTAAAAACATAAAATCACCTGGAGACTTTGCTAGTGAGGCATGGAATACTGAAAAATTGATCAATGCATACGATGCAAGGAAGAAGTTAGAGATAATTGGAGCAATAACATTCAATTCAGCTGCAAAAGAAGCATGAGGTATATTCAGTGACATTTTAAAGTTTTTAAAATTATGAAAAATTATTAGATAATAAATACCATAATAAACACCACTACCATCTACCACCTACTGAAAATTTACATTTTGCCATAAATGCATCATATACTTTTCAGAAACCAAACTGTATATACATAGCTGAAAAGCCCTCTGTCTCATTATTCTAAACATGGAACATTTCTTCCAATTTTATCAAATATACAGCTTTACTACACACATAAGTCTTATAATTTACAGGACTATTTGGAGTGTTTCAAAAATTATATAAATATTATAATGTATATCATTCTTCAATTTGATCTTTTATATTTAATGTATCTGAGATTCATTCGTATTGGTATACAAAACACGTTTATTCATTTTTTTTTACTACTGCACATTACTCTACAGATTCATTCTTCTGTTCATTTAGCTTGCTTCCATGTTTTGCACTATTATGATACTAGCAGCACTGTTATAAATGTCACTTTGGGCATAAGTGTAAGTTTCCTTAAAGTGCACACCAAGAAAAAGAATCGGAAATTTTACTGGATAGTGCCAACTTGTTCTCCAAAAGCAACTGAAAATACACACCTGTCAGCATTATGTGAGAGATTGCACACAGCACCACAATAATTGGTGGCATCATCAGATTTCCAATGTCAACTACCTTAAGGGGTTAGACAAAATTCATTAGAACTCCAAAGCTTAATGGCCTCTTTAGAAGGTGAAGACCCAAGGATCACTTGTGATCAGAGGCAAAAAAGCAGACTTTCTTGAGGGGAGCACTAGTATACTTTTCTTGCACTATTACATTTATTTTAGGAACAAGAATCTAAGGGTTCCCTGTAGACTTCATAGTGACTTAATGATGGTAATAAACTTAGCAAGTGTCTACCAAGTGCTAGGATTTGTAGTGCTCCCCATGTTCATCCCTCTGATTAGAAAAAAATTAACCTAGTATAGCAAGCAAAGTAACATTTTGTTAATAATGTAATAATTCAACATTTATAAACTAATACTATAAGTATACCATAATCTATATTAACACATTAACCATTTATATGACTAACCAATTAAGATGAATCCAAGTGCAATTAAGAATGTTAAGATATAACCACGAAGAGGTTCATTATTTTTTCCATAACCTTTAGCAAACATCTGGAAAGCTGGATAGATGTTGTCCTTACACAAAGCCTAATGAAAAAAATGTAAATATTAAAATGAAAAACATCAAAATTAAGACACATAAATTTGCTTACAGTTTTAACAGGTTAATCAGGAATGGAACCCAAGTTTCTACTTTGTGACCCTCTTTCTTTCCTGTCTCAGTGTTTCATCTACAAACTGTAGAGGAGATTCAAACATTTCAAATAGTTCAAACATCAGAAGCCTCGCTGGCTTAGAATACTGCTTTAGTTTTTGTCTGTCCTACCCCATTCCAGATTGAAATTCTTTTTATGTTCGAGGAGAGAATCAGAAAGCAGGCATACAAATAAAAGTGCAATCGGATAAAAGGAAACTGGAAGCTTGATAAGGATGACATACTAACCTATGACTTAAGAAAAACAAGTCCAAACCAAAATTCAAAGCACATAAAAATCCTAATTACAAAACTGAATCACTTCTTAAAAATTACTGAACACCATTTTTATAAAATGTATTTTACACTGTTACTGTACTTACACCTTTACCATAACATTAAGAAAAAAGCTGCAGAATCCACATTTTACTTGCTTAATTTAGTAGCAAAAGTATTTCCTAATCAATATCAACTGTTTAACACTCATTAAAGTGAAATAACGCTCATCCTACTTATCATTACACCCTACATAGTTAATGCAATATGAGGGATAGATTAGACATTTAAATAGTTGTAAAACAAAACATTTCAGTTGCTATCATATAAACTGAAGCAAGCTACTTTACTACTTCTGCTTTATGGTCTTGTACTACACTCCTAATCCTTGACAACAATCTTAAAATTGTAAGCTAAGTATGTCCAAAAGCAAAACTCCATCATTTCTAAACAGACAACTCAAAGACTATATACCTTAAGAGTAGATAAATGAAAAATGTTTATATAAATGTACATACTATTCATACACATAGAATTCATACCAATCTTCATATACGTGCATGTGTATACATCATATACATCGGGCTAATAGATGCAACTAATTTGAAAGAAGTAATAATCCCAAATTGTGAAATATCACCATAACTCTCCCTTCAATAAAACCTGTAATTTGTGCTAGGGCTAGGGCTCGAGTGGTAGAACACTTGCCTAGCAAGCACAAGGTCCCACAAAAAAACAAAACAAAACCAAAACCCTGTAATATGAAAATACTTACTTGAAATATTTTGGGAGCACTCACAAGAGATGCTAATGCTGAAGAAAGAGTGGCTGAAAAGATACCTGCAGAAATTAATGGTGCAAATCCTGACACCATGCTCATTACCTTAAATAAAAGTGACAAAAATGGAAAAGTAAGTCTCTCAAACAATTTGAAAAACAAAACCAAACCACAGTAGTATGTAGACACAACCTGGTTATTCTAATAAAGAAAACTAATACTGGGGATAAAATAATAATAAGCAATAACAATACTAAGAGCATTATAAATTTCTGAAACAGATTTACCCCTAGCCTTTATCATAAATAAATCTTTTCATGTTGTAAAATTTCAAACTGCACAACAGAAGAGAGAAGGGTAATAGCCCATCACCAGGTATAAGCAATGATTATTTTGAAACAAGTCCTCAGATAGTCAATGCGTGAACACTCAGTATCTCCCAGGTGAAGACTTTTAAAAACTTCAACTAAAATGCCATTGTCCCAAGGACCAACTGCTCACACCTGTAATTCTGGCTATTTGTGAGGCTGAGATCAGGAAGATCACAGTTCAAGGCCAGTCCAGGCAAAAAATTTTCAACACTCCATCTCAAGGGGGGAAAGCTGGGTGGGGTGGTGCATGCCTGTTATTCCAGTGATGGGAGGTAGCATAAAATAGGAAGATCATGGTCCAGGAAGGCCTATGCAATCTCCAAAGCAAGCAGAGCAAAAAAGGCTGGAGGCGTGGCTCAAGGGATAAAGCATCAGCCTTGCAACCACAAAACCCTGAGTTCAAACCTCAGCAGCATCAAAACAAAACAAAACCTTAAATCATCCTTTCACAGTACCACATATTCACTCAGCATTCAATTATCCCTCTTTTCTTGATCATTTTGAAAGTTTGTCCAAATGTCTCATACATCTTTCTCAATCAACAATTTCACACCTTTCCATTTATTACTTTTATGTCATTTCTCCTCTAGAAGTTTTTCACTCAGAAATTTTCTAACTACATCTCCATTCTGTCGTTTTTACCTGTTCCTCTCTTCTCTCTAGTTCTAGTAAACTGATATTTAAATCTACACAGTCAAACTGGGGTACAAGCTCTTGGCAAGATGTACTTCCATCAGGAAAGCTGTTTCTTTTTGTGATGTTAACATAGTATTGTGTGATTTTTTTTTTGAAAAGTCTTAAGAGTTAAATGTGCAAATATTTCCAGCTGAAAGAACATGATATAAGGTCTACAGTTTGTCTCTAAATAATTAATCTGGGATGTCAGAAGTTATAAATGAAACAAAACTACCCAGACGTTGATAACTGATGGAGCTGAGCAATGCATGCATTCAGTTCACTGTATTCTTTCCAACATTTTCCTAAGAACTTTTCACAAAAAAAAGATTGTTCATTTAGATTGTGAGAAGTCAATCAGAAAAATCCAAAGTGAGGGGTAAATACGAAGCAACTTTTGCTGGACTATTTAAAATATCAGTGTCATAAAGATTAAGATAGGCTAGAAAATGCCCTAGATTAAATGACAGATAAAAAATGCTACACGTGATCCTAGCTTGGAAAAATAAAGACAATACTGGGAAAAGTGAAATAACAGTATTTTATCAGTGTGAAATTTCTTATGTAGGAGAGCTGCACTGTGCTTGTACAAAATACCTTAAACGACTTGAAACTGATTATCATGTAATGATGTCTTTAACCTATTCTCACTTACTTGAGGAAAAAATTACCCAGAAAGATAAAACAAAGGGGGTAAAATATACACAGCTAGTGAAATAACTGAAAGAAGGTTACATAGATGTTCATTGCAGAGTTCCTTCTGTATCTTTGAAAATTGTCAAAATATAAGATTAAGGTAAAGGAAATGTTTGGCAGATTCGAGTATTGTTAGCTTGATCCATGTACCATAAATTTCCCAGCAAGGAATGGTGGTCATCACCCAAATTTATTACATTAGGAGAAATTTCTTTTATTTAGAGAATTTACAAACTGAGACCGATGAGATAGGGAAATCAAGTTTAAGCTGTTTATGACTATCATATACTTAACTATAATTTAATACTTTAAGCCAGATGTAAAACCAGCTTTGGGCACAATTCCCAGCCATAATGTCTAAGCCTGATTTCATGTATACATAAACTTCTTTTACTTACAAAAATGTTTTGCCCTGTATATTTTACTAGACTTAAGTATAAAGAATCCATATCCTAAATGTTTCAAGAAACACTGACTTCTTTGAAAAGCATGAGAAAAAACTTGAAAAAATCTGTTCAGCCACAAGTTAGCAGTTTCATATATATCATCCATTTTTCATAGTAATTAAAGCTGCACTATCTAGCATTGTCAGCCCTACCTTTAGGAAACAGACAGTAAAGGACAAATGAGGTAAGCAAAAACTAAAAATGAATAGACATAACTTGTTATATCTACAAAATTACACACCTGTCTGTAATGATCTCAAAGTTTAATTAAGTGCAAAGGCAGGAGATAAGGAAAAAGTGAGAATATGATGCATTCCAAGTTCTAGACTAACAAAACTGATACCATCAACATCTCATATAATTATAATCTTTCAGCTTTTATGCTTAAAAAAAAGTGCATTTTCCTTTCTTCTATCAGCTGTGAACTGACAAAGATAATGATCTAGGCTTAATGCCTGGAAATGCTATGTGGTAAGGCTAAAAAGTATCCTGCAATGCAGGCTTCTGGTTTTTTAATGAAATATTTACCCATAACCTCTACTTTTCTCAAAATTAAGCAATGAAATATGAGTATCAAGGATGATATGAAATGTAATAATGGTAGTATCTGTGCTGTTCACAAAAGTAGGAAAAAAGCTGAAAAACAAAATGGTCTTGTCTCTGACAGAGGACAAAAGACAAAAATAATAAAATGAATGGTAGGTGTGGCATATCTGTACCGACAGTAGGGTAAGCATGTGCATCCACATGTATACAAATACACAATGAGTGGGGTTCAGTATGATCAGTAAGCAGCAGGACTAAAGGTATGCAGGGCTTTCGCTAGGGAAACAAAGCAGTTCATATTTTATTAGGCAAATGTTGCATCAAAGATTTGAGAAGACATCAAAATGCAAAAATATACATGAGACAATATATAAAATTAAAATTTTAAGACTTTACTCCCTTAAGTATGAAAAATTCTGTGGGTGGTATAGATTTTACAATGGAGAGTCTGACTTATGTACTATTTGTGTTCTATCTACCTCTCTTCATTCTCTAAATGACAAGCGATTTAATTTCTACAGAAGATTTTTCACCATTACGTATTGTTTAACACAGCATTAAAGGATTATTTATTTAAATTAAAAAGCCTGACTTATATCAAACTTCTTTTTGCTTGAATGAGTTCATACTAGACTTGAGAAAGACAACACAGGTTTGTATTTTAAGGCAACAATACAGAAATTTGACTTGCATTCTCCGCCACTGGGCGGAGATCAATGTGTGTGCCTTTCATACACAATATCAATGTCAGAACTGGCTTGAATCATTAGCTAGATATGAATACTTTCTTTCATTCCTATAATTTTGCACAGTCTTATTACTAGGAAACACAAACTGCTATTATATGACTGGGTCTAATATTTGTAACTACTGAAAGTGCAGTCGATTTTTTGCAACTATACAACAGAAATAAAAAAGAATAATGCTATTAAATATTTTAGTTAAAGGACTGGGATGTTCACTCCAGTGGTAAAGTGTTTTCCTAGCATGTGTGAGGTTTTCAGTTCAATCCCCAGCACAGCTAAAAAAAAGATGTATTATAAAATTTACATATCTACCTAATACATAGTGAATTCTGAATATATTCAGATTCTCAATTATTCTATTTCTTATGTTTACATAATACTGAAAAAATGGAAGGCAAATTTCTATTTTTCATTTGCAACCAGCAGAACTACATATTCTGTAAATTTATCACAGAGAATTTTGTTTTAATTTCCTATATCTATACCTTTGTGTTCTTCTTTCTACCATCCTAGAATTTAGTACTCAACTCTTGAAATCTTTCATATAATCTTTTCTTACTTTCTTAAAGCCCAGAAGTTTTAGAATAAAATGCCATTCCACTTTCAAGATCTTAACAGAAGTAAACAATAAATAATAAAAGAACTGATAATCCCCGAGAGCTAACTTTCAAGCATCCATTCAGAATTAAATTCTGTTCTTAAATGATGATATAACATGACTTTAAATGGGTCATATCTTATTAATAATACTGATATTCATCAAATTTTTTTCTAAAAATTATGCAACTATAAAGACATTACTAATTGCAAAGAAACTAAAATAGCTAGAACAGTTTTGGAAAAGGATAAAGTAAAAAGAATGAAGTACCAGACTTCAATACTTACTGTACAGTTACTGTGGTGTAGGTGAAAGGAAAGACACGAAGCTCAATGTAACAGAATAGCGAGAATCCAGAAATGACTTCCCAAATATGAGTCATGTGAAAGACAGTTCAGGTGCGTCTCTACTTCCTGAAGTACTACACACACGCACACTCACTACAACTTATATTCTATTACTAAGCCGCTACCCTCAAGGGCTTTTTGCTCATGAACAGCCTCACATTTTACCCTGTATATTTTTCTGTTTGCCCAGTTAGTAATATACTGTTTAGGAGGTACAAACAATGGTCCTCTCTTCTAATTTATAGCTGTATTCTGAATTAATATACAAGATTTAATAGCAATGTAACCCCTAGATAAATAAATAGAATGTCTATAAAGATTTGATGCTCACCTGAAAGTTATTCATTAGACCATAGGAACAAGGACTGGTTTCACAAGATGAAAAGTCAAAGTTTAATTTGCAAGCTGCAGAAGTACAGTTTGCTATCTCTGTTACAATGGTGTCATTAACATTCCCAGTGGCATCCCGAACAACACAAGAACCTGAAGCAAAAATGACAATGAGAATAATATAGCTAACATCTATGCTCATTCTAGAATTCTACAAATTCAAAAGGAAATCAAAGTATTGACTAGATATATACTCACTTATAATAGCTTACATTGCATTTACAGTTAAGGTATCTTTACCATGAACAGAATATAGGAAACATCATGGTCTCCAAAATTTAAGTAATGAAGCAGAACCTTCTACAAAGAATAGTAATTACAAATAAATACTTAAACACCTTCTTCTCTACCTTTCAACACAGTGTTTGCAAAACCCTGTGTCCCTAAAGGTAACTCTGAAACCATAGGGGACAGGGAAGAGGAAGAGAACAGAGACCTGTGATGCCCATTAGCCCTAAAGCAGCTACGCTTTCATGTGCTTCATATCCCAATGTTCTGTATCTGCAGTTTTGGGTGAAAAGGGTTCTGTTGCTTTGAACTAGTTATACAGCCACCTGCTTAGAAGTTGTCTTTTCTGGTTCAGCTGACAAACATCAGAGAGAAAAGGCTGCTCTAAGGGCTACATGGACAGAATGAAATGAATGAGGGTAGCAGTTTTAAAGGATCAAATCAAAACAGAAAATGTTTATCCATGACGACAAATTATTTTAAGAAGTTAAAACATAATCAGCTATATCATTTTTCAAATTAAAACTAAGTTTTATTTGGTTAATGTAAAATGTATACAAGTATGCTAGGAACTTTTAGGGAAACAAATTTTACTAAGAATTTTACATAAATTTTTACATAAATTTTTATGTGTCTACATTTGTTTTTTCAAAATGAATTTCAGAGATTAATGGATTGTTCATGGTAAATGAAATTCAAAATCCTTTTTCAACACCAATTCAACCCATTACGGTATTATTAGCATTTCTAACTTTAGTTCAGTGAAATTTAAAAATCACATTGACAAATAGGAAAGTTTTTAAATATAATTCTATAAATCAGTAAATATGCACTAAACTGAAATACTCTTACTGAAATGTAATGCAAACTTCATGCCATGAAGTCAATCAATTTGAAGCCTTTCTTTTTTTTTTCTCTTTTTTTGGTGCTGGGGATTGAACCCCAGGTCTCAGGCACACTAAACCAAAGTTTGTGATTCTTTAATATTTACTTTTGTATTTTTAATAATTTAACTGTAAAACTTGACTTTTAGAGTTTACAAATTTAAACCCCGCTTACATTTCAAGAACATATGTTTTCCTAAATTTCATAAAATGTACAATAAACTCAAGACAATTTATCTAGTCTCTTCTTGAAAATTATATATAAATTAACAATAACTTACCGAGTGTTTTTTGAGCTACGATGTTTCAATAAATTTAAAAGATCTGGGTTTTATAAATACCTTTTTATTATTTCATTTAAAAAACAAAGTAAAAAAGAAAAAACTCTCCTGTGAAAATAATTCTCTTAAGCAAGTGCCATTATCTTTGGTAGCAAAATTTCCGAGCTTCAATTCCTCATCTATAAATGAGAATCTAGAGACAGGTGGACCACTTAAGTTTTAAAATGCTGGATCCCATGAATGTAATAGAATAATTTCAAAATCATTTTCATTTAGTTTAATAAGGTTTCAGTAAGACTTTTTATTCAACTTAGTATTTTATTCTTCAAAATTCAGTGCGTGTATTGTAAAAAATGGTAGGCATTGCTTAATAATCTTGATAATTTTATCATATGAAAGAAGAACAAGAATAAAAATGCTCAGAAATTTGTAAAGATCCAAGAGCACCATTTACTTCCACATATAAATGATGTTTCCTATAACTATATCTCAATGAAACTTAAGTATTTAGAAATAAGATTTTACATCTTTGTAATTACAATAAATCTTGAGGCAGACTCAATAAAATGTTTGATGGTTTAATGTCCATAAAACTTCACTATTAGTTTTCTTAAAACTGCTTTCAAACTGTAATAGGCAACTCTATATCTTTTACTGAAATATTTAGAAAATGTTATGAAAATATTTATACTAGATACACATGAAATTTCTGAGACACATAAAGAAATTAAAGGTTCTTTACCTACAGACACTGCAATTCCTATGTAAACCACTGTAGTAATGAAGATGGCTAAGAGTGTTCCTTTGGGTATGGCTGACTGAGGATCCTAAAAGACAAGAAGATTTCTTTAAATCTGTCTTTTAAAACAAAGTATGAATACAACTTTTTTTAACACACACATAAGTGACACAATACTTTACTTACTGCAAGATCACCTGAGATATTTGCTCCAGCTAGAATACCAGTTGCAGCAGGAAAAAAGATAGCAAATACAGAAAAGAAAGTCTCTTCTTCTCGAAAATCTGGTCCAAAGTTCTCATTAAATATTTCAGCTATAGAAAACAAAATATTTTGGGCAGTTAATGGATAGTAGATAATAATTTAGGCAAAGGCTGAACATGGTGGCTCAAGCCTATAATCTCAGCTACTTGAGAGGTAGAGATTGGGAGGTCTGAGGTTCAAGGCCAACCAGGCAAAAAGTTATTGACACCCCATCTCAACAAACAAGCTGGATTTGGTAATGTTTGCTTGTAATCCCAACTATACCATAGGCATAAGCAGGAGGATCAAGTTCAAGGCCAGCCCTGGGTAAAAAGCAGAACACCATTTCTTTTTTTTTTTTTTTTTTTCATTTTTCTTTTATTATTCATATGTGCATACAAGGCTTGGTTCATTTCTCCCCCCTGCCCCCACCCCCTCCCTTACCACCCACTCCGTCCCCTCCCTCTCTCCCCCCTAATACCCAGCAGAAACTATTTTGCCCTTATTTCTAATTTTGTTGTAGAGAGAGTATAAGCAATAATAGGAAGGAACAAGGGTTTTTGCTGGTTGAGATAAGGATAGCTATACAGGGCATTGACTCACATTGATTTCCTGTGAGTGGGTGTTACCTTCTAAAAGCTAAAAGCTAAAAGGGTCAGGGGCATGGCTTGCCTAACAAGCACAAGGCCCTGAGTTCAAATCTCATTACTGCTCAAAAAAACCAGTAATTTAGGTCAGGAGTACCTAGAATATCATATGCATTGGTATATATGACCCCCAACCTTTCTTCAGTTCAAGTAACTGGCAAATTCTTGTGTATTTCCTAATTCCAGTATCAGTGTTCCTCTTTTCTTGTGTGAGGGAATGGCTTACAATTGAAATGAACTGACCTGAATCATATCACACTTTTTATATACCTCATTGACAACATTTTAAGAGTCTCTGATTTGATTGATTGTGATAACAAAGCGTGAAAACCCCTCAACCTCAGAGCTTGAGGATACAATGGGGAAGGGAAAAGCACTACCTCCGTGCTTGCCTCCAACAACTTCCGACACTACCTGTATAGCTTTTTCTATTTCTTAGTTGACCTATGCCAGGTAACTTTAATTAAAGTGCCTTAAGTAAAGTTCTTTTCCATTTCAATGATAATGAAAACTTCAGTTAGTCCTACTATTTTAATCTATTCTGAAACATAGGTACTGACATTAAAACAACCAATTAACTGTGGTTTCCAATACATGAGTATCTACCACGTGCCAGGTACTGTTCTAAAGCTACTTAGTATCTCAAAGCGCTTAGAGATATAAGCTTAGATATGGTGCCTGCCTTCATGAAATGTAAGATTCTCAACAGGAGCTACAACATAAAGAAAAGGTTATTATAAATAGCAGTAAATGCACTGATGTAAATACAGTGTCATGATAAAGGAAACAAAAGAGAGTCTAATGCTATGTAGTTACAGAGGTTAGAGAAATTACAGCTAAGGAGATATCATTCAAGCTGACATTTATTTCACTGAGCAGAAAACATGGTGTGATGACAGGGAAAAGAATGTATAACAAATATAAAGGTAGGAAGAGATTTACCTTCTTTGGGGAGCTCAAGATCAGGTTCTCACAGTAAGATGAGAATGGAATGACAGTGCAGAGTTCAGCAGGAGAAAGACTTTTTGATAGAGGTTTAAATGCTTTTTTTTTAAAGATACAGTCTCATTACATAGCTGAGGCTGGCCTAGAACTCACTATGCTATTCAAGCTGGCCTTGAATTCATGATCTTCCTACTTCAGCCTCCCAAATGCTGGGATTAAAGATATTGTGCCAAGAAGGCCAGACAGAAGTTTGAATTTTACTCTAAATAAAATGGTAGGGCTGGCAGAATGGCTCACGTCATAGAACATCTACCCAGCAAGCATGAGGGCCTGAGTTCACACCTCAGTACTGCCAAAAGAAAAAAAAAAAGAAATTTCAACAAAACAAAATCAACAACAACAAAAAAAAACATAATTAAATAAAATGGTAGGGTCAGAAACATGGAGACAGCATTATGTCGTATGGATACTATATGGTATGGGCAACAGACTGAAGGAGTGAACATCTAAAGCACAGAGACCGATTAGGAGAACAACTGGATGGTTTAACCTATAGATAACACACAGATAAGAGAAGAATTAGAAATTAAGGAAAGCAGGGGCTGGCTGAGTGGCTCAAGGGTAGAGCACATGCCTAGCAAGAGCTAGACCCTGAGTTCAAACCCCAGTACCACCAAGGAAAGAAAAAAAAGAAAAAGAAATAGAAATGAAGGGAGGCAGGTAGGAAACAGTAAGCACTAACACTCTGGTTTCTTTCACTTGCTGAGATAGAAAAGTCTAAGGGAGTAATTAGGAAAGATATCAAATAAGCAATTAGATACACACGTGTTTAGACTTTAATGGAGAGATTCAAAAACAGAATCATGATGGTCTCATGATAGGTTTTTGTTTTTTTCTTTTCTTTTTTTTTTTTAAAGTCACAAGAATAGATTCCACTAAAGGAAAGAATATAGCTGGGAGGTCAGGACCATTCTCTGTCCAACTTGCATTTAAAAGTCAGGAAGAAGAGAAGTGGCAACAGGATTAATAGAACAGTGACTGAGGACCTAGGTAGAATGCTACACCAAAAAAAAACAAGAGGAGTGATTTAAGAAGGGACAACTAAGAGGAATGTTGCTGACCAGAGGATTAAAGAAAAACTGTACGCTGTACCATGTGAATGTGACTTCCACAGTTAGAAGCCAAATGAGACGGACTGAAATTAAAGTTATTTGGTTAAAGTTTGATGGAAATTAGGCTATGCACACTTTCAAAGTAATCTACAGATTAATATGCAATCTCTAGATTGCATATTAATTACAAAGGAGAAAAATGACAACCTCACAGCAGAAAATCCTCCCAAGTATTACCTTGCCAAGGTAATCAAAATTAACAACATCAGAAATGGCAAAAACTGATATCACATGGCCCTCCTGCTCTGGTGCACTAAGGATACCTTGTTCATGTCGTGATCCTGACAAATGTGAATAACCAAAAACTACTGAAACAGATCTGATGAACCCACCTGGAGAGATCTAAAAAACAAATGTCCCGTACTCTTGAAAAAACATCGCTATCAAGAAGAACCCAAAAAAGACTAAGAAAGAGGCTGCAAGTGTTAGAATGCCTGCCTAGCAATCGTGAAGCACTGACTTGAAACCCCAGTACTGTCATAAACAAGTAAACAAACAGCAAATGAATAAATGCTAAGGAGAGTGCAGAAAAGAACCATTTAAAAAAGGAAACTAAAAAAGACATGACAACTGATGGCAACTTACTTATTCAGGACAGGAAAAATACCAGTTGCTATTAGGATTTTTAAAGACAATTAACTGGAAAACATTTGCATATGGACATATTATTTGGCATAATATTAGTATTATGCCAAAGTTAAATTTCTTCAGTTGCTCTTTTCCTTAGTAGATGCAAGCTAAAGTATTTAGAGGTAAGAAGTTAACTTAACATCTCTGTCTCCTTTGCTCTGAGTTCTACAGTTGCCTTAGATACTAGGAACAACAGGTCTGATGGATAAACATCTTATGACAATAATCAATCTACTGCTATGACAAGACCCCATCTGACCAATCCAAAGTAATGATCAAGAACACCAGTTTGCCTGCTTCTGTCCCTTCCCTATATAATAATACCCCAAAGACAAGACTAATGACACTGGTCCCCTTTTGTCTTCCTAGTTAACTATACTGATTAAAGCTCCCTTCCTGTTTTTCACCATTACTTTTTCTGTTTGGTTTTCGACAGATTTGATCTGTTGGGCTCTGGCCTAAGATATATACGAAGTAATAAAATGAGATAAGAATATAAAAGTTTTCATCGTTGATAAACCCAGGTGAAAAGTGTAAGTCTGGTCTCTTTTAAAATAATGAGCAGTAAAGGATATTAAGGATTTAAAGATTGCTGTTTGCCTCCCGACCATCACGAGATAAAAGCTTTGCTTTGCTACACCCTCCCCAGCATGATGTCCAGCTTCACCTCAAGCCCAAAGCAATGGGACCAAGGAACCATGGACTGAAAAAACCTCTGAAACCATGAGCCAAAATTAAATCTTTCTTCTTTTAAAAAAAATATATTTGAAAAATCTGTCTCTGAATAGGAACTGGAAAGTGAGATGATAACTGGAGGAGAGAAGAAACAACACTTTCAAGGATGAGAATTACTAGATCAAGTTTGTAATTCAGAGGTGAAAGTTTTGGTGTAAGGAAATAAGCAGACTACCAAAACATGGAGGAAATATCCTTGAGAAAGTAAAGGAAACGGGATCTAGAAAACAGCAGAGGTACTAGTCTTCGGTAAAAGGACACTTTTATCATCAGAAATGAAAAAGGAAAGTAGACAAAATGGATACCACTATGAGGGAGTCATGTGAACCTGACAAGCTTATCAACATAACTGCCTTACTACTACCACAACCTTAGTAAAAGAGCAGGAGGAGAGTCAAGATTATCACCATCAAAAAGAAAAATCACATTACAGGACACATTTACATTTATTAACCTTGGGCTGAGATAAGCCCAAGGGGCTTCTTGAATACTAATATTATATATATATACATATACACACACACACATATACACACACACTATATACATTATTACACTACAGAACTGTCTAACACTTTTATAAGTTTATAGGGACCTGAAAAAAAGGAAATGAAAATTGTGGCTTAACATGTATTTGCAGATATTTTAAAAGCAATTAAAAGTCGTAAGAAGAAAATGCACTACTATTGGGAATATTTTTAGAAGTTAAGAGCTCATATACTTTTTAAGATTTAAAAATAAAAGTGTGGAGAAAGGCTGGGTATAGTGGTACATACCCATAATCCCAGCACTCAGAAGGTGGAAGCAGGGGGATTAGGAGTTCAAGGGCAGCCTGGGCTATCTAGTGACACTGTCTCAAAAATTAAAAAAAAAAAAAAAAAAAAAGTTGGGGGGAATAACAGGGTGAATTTAAGACATATTGTAAACACTTCTGTAAATGTCACAATGTACCCCTCATACAACAGTAATTTAAAAAAATTAAGGCTGGCAGACTTGCTCAAATGGTAGAGCATCAGTCTAGCTAGCAAGCTTGAGGCCCAGAGTTCAAATCCCAGTACCACCAAAAAAAAATTTTTTTTAAACTCACTCATAATTAGAAGAAATGTGGCAAACATTTACGAAAGCACAAAATACTGAACACTGTCTAACTGATGCTAATAACTTTCATTTCTGGCATGCCTATTAGACACTTCTCCCCACAATCTAGGAAACAAAGTTAAAGATCAATTTGAATTTGGCATATGCACTACTAAATCAGAACATAAATCACAATTACCAGTACAAACAATAGGCTATTGCTAACAAACAATAGGCTTTGTCATGCTTGGTTAAGGTAAAAACCATGAAACAATTCATATCAGAAATCCTTCCAGTCAACTAAGTCAGCATCAAATACAGCACTAGCCAAACCAGTGCTGTTCAACACATATCCGAGGACGATACACCAGAATGTAAATCAAGTAGGGTTCCACAGTCTAGTTCAGCTGATTATTTTTTAAGACTTTCTAAAGGATGAAGTGCAATGGTTTACATTGTGTATTTTTTCACAAAGCTGTATAAGTAGCTTGGGAGGAAACTAGTCAGATCGAAAGTTAGGCCCTTGCTTCTGGGGTTTCAAAAAGTGGATTTTTTTCAAAAAGTGGATTTTAATGCTGGGTATGGTGGTGCACATCTGGAATACTAGCACTTGGGAGGCTGACACAAGAGGATGATAACATTGAGTCCAGCCTAGATTACATACACAACAAGACCCTGTGTCAAACACACACACACACACACACTCCAGCCTAGATTACATACACAACAAGACCCTGTGTCAAACACACACACACACACACACACACACACACACACACACAGTAGGTTTCAGCCAGTTAAAGTCAAGCCTTTCTGATGGTATGGTGAGTAATCTTTTTAAACTTCATTTACCTAGTAGTATTAAGACACTAATATAACCTGATAATAATAAAAAACTTCAGGAAGTAACAAATGACAAGTTCATTTCACTTAGTGAAAATTAGATGCAAATGAAAAAGGTTAATTTTCTTTAATAAAAATTAAAGAAAATTCTCACATAATATAAACTATATAAAAACAAGTTGCAATTACATAAAGAAGCTAAGACTTCTAGCTGCTTTCAAAATCTTAAGCACTTTTAAGCTTGTATTTAAATACAGTCATGCACCAAATAACATTTTGGTCAATGATGGGACCGAAAATATGACAGTGGTTCTTTAAGATTACATCACCTAGTAAAGTCACAGCCATCTTAATTTGTATATGTTCACTCTGATGTTTACACAACAATGAAATCACCTGAAGACACATTTCTCACAATGAGTTTCTCAACAGACACATTAACTATGCATCTAAAATAATGAAAGCCATGTTAAAAGGTACAAATCCAGTTACTAACTCTGAAAAAGAGTAGAGAACAAAAGCACCTCTTCTCAATAACACTGATTTCTCTACATTCTATCATCCTGTTGCTAATACTGAAAAATGAAATACAAAAATAAAAATGTTTTTTACTCCAATTGTACAAACTATATAAAGGGGGGGGGAACTGAATTCTGAGTCACTTAGATCAAACTCAATTTTAGTACAAAATCTAAAATGTATTAAATTTATTAATAGTAGAATGCTACATTATGCACCCTTTAAAAAGTATTTAACCTATTTTACTTACATTTATATCCAAAGAAACCTTTGGGTTTCTTGCTCTCTAGTGAGATAAATGTTCCTATGACGAAATCACCAATTGCAAGAAGGAGAATCACCAGAAGAACAATCTGAGCCTGTAATTTTAAACATCAAAGATTAAAACTAGTATCATATCCATACTTTTATTCAGTTCTACTAGAATCTAACTGCAATTAGGGAAAGGGCTTATTTTGCTTTCTTCCTCAATGTCTCAAGATTGCCAAGCATGAAGCAGGTGCTCAACAAACTTGGTTAAACAAACAGTTCTTTAAAGAACTATCTGAAAGGATGGGCATGGCGGTACATGCCTGTAATCCCAGCTACTGGAGAAGCTGAGGCAAGAGGATTACAAGTTTGAGACTAGCTGAGAACTCCATCTCATAAAAATAAATAAAATAAAAATTATCTTACAATATTCAATATACTAGGGAAAAACAGACAGCAAAGTAGGACCATACCACGTTTCTGAAATGGGTTATAAACCATACAACATCCAAAATCACAAAACACTTCAGACTTTTTATCCTATGTAGCTCTTTCCAATCTCCTCCACCTTACCACTACAATCTTTTTTGTTTTTTCCCAATGGTCTTTGAGCATGTCAGTCAAGTACACTGAGCTGTATCACCAACCCTTTAACCACCACAATTCTGACATGGAGGATATATTAATTACAAATATAAGTTTTATGCCAGGTCCAAACATAATGTTGAATGTGTGACTGCTCCAGGAAAGAGGGCAAAGCAGAGCAAGCAGCAGCCAGTGTAGAGGAGAATTCAAGAAGAATGAGATTGGAAGGAGGAAAATGTATGAAAACCACCATCTCCTTGTGAAAACTGTCATCTGTGAGAACAAGAACTGCTTATGTGCTAACTCTGTCCTAAGTAGAATAAATTCTACCCTTGCAAATCAGGTCAATTTGTTAAACGTATATATAAAAGTAAATGAGGGTTGAGTAGCTCAGTGGTTATACTGCTTGCCTACCATTTATGAAGCCCTGGGCTTATTTCCCAGCATCGAAAAAAGAAGTATTGTGTTTAACTAAATTCCAAATTGATTATCTTCAAATATTCCTTGCCTTAAATATTAAGTTACCTTATCCATAAACTTCAGTGAAAATGACCAATTAGGTAGCACTAGAGTCTGAAAACACCACATTTTAGAGTTTGACAAGCTCTACAAGTCACGTACTAAACATTTTTAGATGTTCCAGTCATGACTTACTTTTGCTTCCCACTCCATTCCAGCAACTGAGATACCTAAAAGAATCACCACTGTAATGGCTCCAATAATCCGGATATCATTGATTTCATCTATCATAAGTATGGAATGTTCCTAGGAAAGAGAAACACACTAAGCAACAGTTCCTTACATGGAGATGTTGAATAAATGCTTATTAAAAAACGAATGACTGGGAGAATTAATATTTACCACTGAAGTTATCATTCACATATCTAATATCAAATAACTAAATTATTAATATTAGTATATTGGACTGGACTCCATAAATCAAAAGAGAAATTGATAACAAGCAAAAAAAAAAATCTTCTGACAAAGTAATACAGCTAGTTTTTTTTAAATGACATGGCAAATGTATTCTGTATTCAATGTAATTAGTGAACTCATACTGTTGATGGTTGCATGAGGAAGATATAAAAACACCTTCATGCTATTGTCGAAACCATACACTGTTCCCATTCTATCAGCAAAATTATTTGTCGTGTAGTTAATATTTGTAACTTTTTTTTTAAAGTTCTCGTGTAAATTTAAAAATTGTGAAATCCTAATCAACCAAGTAAATAGCTATGTATGAATTACCACTTCTTAAATAAGGTAATAAAAAGGCACAGAAAACAAAAACATTTTATTGATCACTCAGAATGAGTAGCATGTTACAACTGAGAAAAGTATAAAGATTATAATGGTAGTATGAAGTTACCTCTTTCTTTAAAAAAAAAAAACATTCTTTGTTAATGCTTTTGTAAAATATTTCTTCATAAAAGTCAATTGCAAGAGAGGAAAAAATTTCCTTGAATTCCAAATAAAAGAGCTTACTAAAAAAACTAGGGGGAAAAATATCCCATATCCAAAGATATTCTTGCTAACTGGAGGCACAGAACGTATAAATATTTAAACAACATGGTATGAAAAGCCAAGTCAGACATGGCAGCACACAACTGTAATCCCAGCACTAAAGTGGCTGAGATACAGTGAGATACTGCCCCCCTCTCCAGAAAAAAGCCATTCTCAGCTTTTTTGAATTTGAAGGATTCCATTTAACTTCATAAAGCAAAATGTACTTTTCACTTTGTAAAAACTTTTAATTACAGACTTTTTTTTACTTACTACAGCATTTAGATAATTACACCCGAGAATTACTTGAAGGAAAAAACGTAATAGTGTAAACATGTATCTACTGATTGCTTTTTAGATTCTTGGACCATGATTCTAACAATTACAGTTGTTCAGTATTTTATGTATGTTAAGCATTTATTAAACAAATACTTAAAATTTCATTAGATCAGTCTAAATTAAAATCTCCATGAAAACCTTTACTTTAGCTGATATGAAAAAGCAAAAGCTGCACATGTTAATGGAGTACCACAGAATGTTCAATGCATGCATACATTTTACGATGTTTAAATCAGGTTAAATACAGTTATCTCATTAACATAAATTTTTATGGTAAGAACTTTCAAAATCCTTTCTTCTAGCTTTGTGAAATGTACAGTACATAATTTTCAACTAGTCACCACACTATGCAATACCCCAGAGCTTACTGTTCTTATGTAACTATAATTGAAACATATTTTAAACCCTAATTAAGTACTAAATAAGAGTTCACAGATTAAAACCTTAAACTCTGGGTGTCAAATAAGAACTTACACTAAATTAAATAAAAATATGAGATCTAATGACTGTGTTGCTTGTTTGCTTATAGTACTTCCTTTTTCCCATCCCTTTGGCTTATACTGCAGAAGTTAGAGTCAATGAAGTCATCAGTCCTTTTGAGATTTTAAACATCTTAATTTACTATAAACAACTGTAAAAGAAGATACAACCTAACATGAACTATAAGTGTCACTGTAGATTCTTCTCATTTAACAATATGAAGGAATCCTATTTCACTCTTATTTAATTGTACTGATTCCAATGACTTTTCAAATACGTTCTCTTCTGTACTCTAGGGCAATATTGTCGACTGCTTTCTAGCCAGCTTTATCTGGACATGGCCCAGATTCCTCACAACAGCACATCCCAAACTATCTGTCTTATATTATCCATCTCATGGTGAATGGCATTACTTTCCATATAAATCACCTGGGTAGAAATCTGTGTATAAATGTGAAACTCTCCTCTTTCTCTAATTTCCCACATCCCACTGATCATCAAGCCCACTCATTCAACTTCATTAAAGCCTCTCCAATTCACCCCCACCTCCAAGGATAGCTACAATAACCTTTGAAATGGTCTCCTTCTCTATTTGTGATCCTTCAAATCCATGTTCTATATTTGGTCAGATATTCCAAACAGGAATCCAAATAAAATCATGTGATGGCCCCCCAATTCAAGTCCCAAATTTAACTGCAAACTTAAAGCAACACCTTTCCTGATTTGATACTTTTCTCTCTCTAAAGTTTCTTGCCAGTTTGTGCCCTAACCATACTGAAGTTTAGGTTTTTATTTTTTAATATGCCATACTCTACCCTTTCTAGACCTCTTTTTCTTCCCTGTCTCCTTTATCCATAGTATACCTTTCTTCTTTCTCTGCTAATCCTGATTCCTTTCCTTGGAGTACTCATCCTGAACATTCTCCTGCTACCACCATTCTGGGAGAGTAATTTAAATACTCTTGTTGCCCACTCTGTATTTCCAAGACCTTCTACAATATTTGGAATTTCTTGGTCATCACATCACTGCTTTCTTAACCCTTGGCTAACATGCTGAGTGGCATATAACCCTTCTGTAAAGACTTGGTAAATAAATGACTAAAAGAAAGTTCACTTACCTTAAGTAATTCCACCACAGTTTCTGCAAATCCAACCACATACATAGCAACTGCAACAGCATTGGCAAAAGCGAAGATCAGGCCAATCGCACCACCAAATTCTGGGCCTAGACTTCTAGATATTAAGTAATATGCTCCTCCTAATGAAAAGAATGAAAATAAACAAGTTGGGGTTTAAAATGCCCAAAACAATCTTTTTAATTGCACAAAAGAATCACCAAGCAGATGCCTCTAGTAAGTACAGCAGTTAAATGAACAGGCAAGCAGTAAGTATATATTCGGATGAAACACCCAAAAGAAGCATTCAATTGTTTCACTCATTACTATTTCATGAAACCCAAAGAATTCTCCCCATATCAAACATAAAAATCTTATTTAAGTTCATACTTTCTCTTTTAAATCTTAGATTAAAATAAGCAACAGCTTCTTCCCCATATTCACAGATACTAAGATTATTCCCCAATAATTTTCCAATATATTTAATCTTAACTTTTAAAATCAAAACTGACATGATTTCAGTTACTTAACCTGCCTTGTAATATGACCATACCAAGGCAAAACAAAACAAAAAAAAGCCTCACAACAAACTTCAAAGAACAGCGTATAATAGCATCCCAAAGAGAGATAATTTGTACTCCAGCCAATCTGGCTAAGTAGAAAAATAAATATGTTATGTGAAGTCTGATTTAGAAAATCAATCTAATGTTTGTCAGGTGTCCAAAAGCTCTTCTAAAATTCTACTTTAAATATGACCTCTAGGTCATTAGCTGCATACTAAAGTAGCTTAAAGTTACATGCATAGTTCTATGCACCAACAAAATACTTAATTTTTAAGTTCATGTAATATTTGAATATTTGTTTCTACTATTCAGCAAGTATAAAGAAGATAATGCAACAAAACTGCTATAGTTTAATAAAGTACTAAACATGCAAATTTCATTTGGAAAATAGATTTTGTTGATGATTCTTGTCAGTTTTTCTCATAATAATTTATTCTTTATACCCATCTAACTCAAATTTCCTTAGTTCCCCACTTTTACCAACTATTTTCACCACAGAAATTCTACAGAAAAAAAAAATGAAATTTTATCCACTTAGTACTAGTCTTTTTTTTTTTTTGGTGATACTAGGGTTCGCCCTCAGGACTTCATGCTTACTAGGCAGATTCTCTATCACTTGTGCCACTCCACCAGTCCTTTTTTGTGTTGGTTTTTTCGAGAAAGGTTCCCACAAACTGTTTTCCCAAGCTGGCTTCAAACAGTGTACCTTCTGATCTCTGCCTTCAGGGTAGGTAGGATTATAGACATGAGCCACTGGCACCCAGTTAGTCTCATGCAGTTTTTTTTGAGATGAAAATAACTTAAAATTTTCCCAGAAATATTTCTGAACACTAAAAATTCACATAATAACAACTTATATAATGATAAGAGGTTTTGGGGGGGGGGGGGTTTGTGGTACCAGAACTTGAACTGAGGGCCTACATCTTGAGCCACTCCACAAGCCCTTTTTGTGTCAGGTATTTTCAAGACACAGTCTCGCAAACTCTTTGTCTGGGCTGGCTGCGAACTGTGATCCTTCTGATCTCTGCCTCCTGAGTAGCTAGGATTACAGTAGTGAGCCACAGGTGCCCAGCTCTAATGGTAACTTTTTAAGTCAAATAAAGATTTCAGAATAAGTTCTGAAGACACTAAATCATGGCTGGTGGAGTGGCTCAGTGGTAGAGCACCTGTCTAGAAAGCATGAAGCCCTGAGTTCAAACCCAAGTACCACCAAAAAAAGTTTGAGCAATAAGTCATATTATGATAAATCATAAGGAAAATCCCTGAAATACTATAATTACCATAGTGTATACTTAACACAGATATTTTCAAAACATATTTTTTCATTTATTGTCAATACCAACAATGAATTAAGACAAGTGTTATTAATCCTGACTTTTTAGGATCAGGATTCTATAGAAGAGAAAAGTCACAAAGAAAGGCAAATTGCAACCAGTCAACCACTCATGTTTTCATAGTTGAAAAAGTAAAGCTTAAGTCATGTTATATCCTTTAAAGTTTTGATTTTATGAAATGTTAATTTTAACATTTCTAAGCAATTAAAAATCTTCCACAAATTGAAATACCTGAAACTTAAAACCTGAAACACATTAAAAAAAAAAAAAGATTTGTATTCTGTTTCTCTCCATTTAATTTTTTGTAAATATTAAGTTAGAAATAGATCCTCACACATAAGGTAATTAATTTTTGACAAAAACCACACTGGGAATTAAATGGAGAAGAGGTAATTTTTAATATGATATCAAAATAACTGGTTATCTGTATGTATCTTGAATTATATTTTGCCTCATATACAAAAGCTAATTACAGGGCTGGAGATGTGGTTCAAGTGGAAAGAGTCTGCCTAGCAAGCACAAGGCCTGAATTTCAAACCCAGTACCATACACACAAAAAAAAGTTAAGTATAAATGGATGCTACATCTAACTGAAAGCCTGAAGCCATAAAACTTCTACAAGAACACACAGAAGAAAATATGTGAAGCCAGGCAAAGAGGTATTGGGAAATCAAAAGTAACAAAGTAGATATAGTAAAAATAAATTAACTGTTCTTTCCATTAAGGGAATTAAAAGACAATATATATACTAAGAAAAAAACAAATCATGTAGCTGATAAATTGTATACAGAGGATGAAAAATTAACTCTCAAAACTCAGCTAAGTACAGTGGTTCACACCTGTAATTCTAGCTACTTATTGGGGGTAGACAGCAGGAGGATCACAGTTAAAGGCTAGCCTAGGCAAAATATTCACAAGACCTCATCTCAACCAATGGCTGGGTGTGTTGGTGTGTGCCTGTCATTCCAGCTACACTAGGAAACAACAGGAGAATCACTTACAAAGCAAGACCCCTTGTGAAAAATCACCAACATAAATGAGGGCTGGGAGTGGGCTCAAGTGGTATAGTGCCTGCCTAACAAGCATGAGACCCAGAGTTCAAGCCTTAGTACTGTCAGACAGATGATAGACAGACAGACAGACAAATGATAGGTACAAATAAAAATTTTTAAATGCAATAAATCTCTAAAAACTGCATAAAAGATTTGAATAGATATTTATATTTCCTTAGAAGATTTCTTATATCACTAGTCACTATGAAAGTAAAGTGAAAACCATGAGACAGTACTGTAACACATATTAGAACATGTAAAGAAAAAAAGAGAAAGGACAATACTAAGTACTGGTGAGGATATAGCTGTGGAAGAACTGGAGCTCACCGCTGGCTGGCATGCAAACCCAGGCATTGGCAAACAGTTTGGCAGCTTCTTTTAAAGTTAAGCATACACTTATCGCTTGATTCAGCAATTCTTGTTTGGAATTTACGTAAGTAATATAATATGAAAGCCTACATTCACACAAAAACGTGTCTACTAGTAGCAGACTATTTGTAACAACTGATTATGAAGCAACCAACATACTCCTTAACTGGGGAATGGGTAAACAAACTGTGGCCTGTCTATACAACAGAATGACACTCTGCAATAAGGAATGATCTAGTGATAGACACACCTTGTGGCTGAACCTGGAAAGCATTTTGCTAAGTGAAAGAAGCCAGACACAAAAGGCTGATATGATTCTCCCTGTACAGCATTCTGGAAAAAGGCAAAGCTAACTGGGCATGGTGCCCATGCCCATATCCCACCACTCAGGAAGCTGAGGTGGGAGAACCAAAACTTGAAGGCAGCCTGAGCTACATTTCAAGACTTTGTCTCAAAAACAACAAAAAAGCAAAACTGCAGGAACAGGAAACCGATGAGTGGTTTTGAAGAGTGGAGAAAGTGGGGAGAGGTGTGCTACTGATGGAACTGGCCTGTCTTGCTTGTGTAGTTTTACATGATTAGGTGTCATATGTCATATACTAAAAAAAAAAAAAAACTATCTTAATTGTACCTCAATAAAAAACTGAAAAAAAAAAAAAAACCTGGAGAATTCGGCAAACACTTTTTTCCTCTTAGGATACAGGTGATAGGATTTTTAAGTCTTCTAAAGTTTATGCTATTCTAAACATTAATTTCAACAACGTACATCTGTTTTACGATTAGAGAACTTTTTAAGAAGCATTCTAGGAGCTTAATGATTCACCAAGACAGAGGTAATGCAAAATGTGAGTCCAAATAACCTTCATTCTCTTTGGAGGAAATTGATCAATATACCTAAGTATCATCTACATATTCTATGATACCTATAGAAATTTTATATAAATAAAGTTGCTGGTATATTGAAGGATTCAAAAGTAAAGATATCAAAAACTTAAAACTTATCAATGAGAAATAAAACTGGAAATTTTTATTCAGAGTTCACCTGTATAATTAGCAAATACACCCCAAATCCTGTTAGTAGTTAGGCAGCTGCTTTATTCTCTCTAGACAATTTATCCAAAGCCTCCTTGTGGGGGAATGAAAAAGGGTTACAATGGATCTAACATTCACTTGGGGTTAGTTATTCTTCTAGGAAACATATTATAATACACTCGTTTATAAATACACAGTGGTGTTTGTTGTTAAATCAATTAAAGGTAAGGTGACAAACATAAAATCTTCAGACCAGAATTGGGTAATATCTATCACTATGAACGATCACCAGAATAATTCAATTAAACTTTTAATTTACAACAGTAAAGAAACATAATACTAATCCTATAGCACGCAATTCTGCAGCCCAGTTAAAATAGTTTTAATTAAAGAAAAAAATTCATGCCCAAAATTACTGACATCAAAGACAATTACGTGCCAGACTAATATCTGAGCTACTTGTAATATTTGAGTACTGCTTTACTGGACTGAAAGAAAACACGCTATTTTTAAGTGAACTGTCTGTTGCAGCTACTTCAAACATTCCATTGATCTAAATAGTTACAATTTAAAAGAAACAAGCTATAAAAGGAAAGAACTACAGAACTGAATTATAACTAAGAGCTTCGTGCTTGATACTAGGAATGATAACCTGATTTTACCAATATAGAAATCATTTTTTGTCACAACATGAAGAAATGTTAGGTTTTTTCCCTCCACTTTCAATATTTTGGCTCTACCTATAAGCAAAGACATGGAGGCTTTTAATTATTTCAGAGCAAAGATGTGAACATTTAAGATTGATCAGCAGAATGTGCATAAAGTTTAATTTTGCTTTAAAAGTGAGTATTAATTGCTTCATTTTTGCTCTTATTATCCATATAAGTGATGAATGTGACTAACAGTAATGCTGCATTAAATAAGATAATTTAAGTCAAAACCATGGTACCATGCCTAGCAGTTAGGTCTGAAGTAATAACTATTATCTGAACATGAGCTCCAAGAAAACTGGATAGACACTGTTACAAACTCAGTGTCTATCATAAAATTCTCAGCAATTTCCTGCTGACTAAAGCTCAACTAAAATAAAATTTCACTTTTGTCACAGAATAGGCAGGTTTATATTGATTCTAGATTTTCAGAAGTACATGTGTGAAATTTGACGTAACTCAGACATTTGTTTGAAAGAGTATTGACCTATTTTTATCTAAGACAAAAGTTAACTGCCCCAAAAGAAAAAGAGGGTAAGGAATCTTCTCCTTTTATTACTGTTTATTAATACAATAGGACTCAAAAAAATCAGAATTTACACTACATTCATTTTATAAAAGGCCACCTGTGGTTGGCCTCTATTCTTTGAGTCCATGTTCACAGATTGGGTGAAGATGAGAGATTGCTGGTGTTCCCAACCAAGGAAATGCAAATCTGAATGAATACAGCTGCTAGCCAGCAGCTAACATTTCAATCCATAGCAAGGTTCATGTAAATTCTATAAAGGATAAACTCTCAAGAACACTGATATGATTTGCAGAACAGTAAAAGGCTCTGGGCACCCCACAGGCTGCAATAATTTTAAAAGCTTGAATGTGTCTTTCAGGCAGGGACTATGCTAGAGATGAAGGCAAACTCTACCAATTAACTGGCACTACTGCTCTATGGGAGGAAAAACACTGAGGGGATGATGTTCTAACTTGCTGTTAAATAGTACTCTAAATTCATTATTAAAAACTAGTCAATCCTGAAATTTAGTATCCTTTATTTTCTAAATTCTGGCTGATTTTTTTTTGTTTCAGAAACCCTGCCTATTTTCATATTAATTTGTCCTAGACTTCACATTTGTTTGTAAGTTGACAGTTGATTCATATTAAAGAAACAAACCACTACAACTTTTCTAGACCAACACCTGTTAATTTCTGAAATGTAATGTTAATGAAAATGTTAAAAATAACTAGGGGCTATAGGTTGCTTGGTAGTTCAGTGTTTAGCCTAGCATATGCAAGATCTTGAGTCAATCCTGATCACTGAATAAATCTAAAACTACTAAATCACTCCTATAGCAAAAAAAGTATACAACACTAGAAAATTATAGAGTTAGAAACACATCTTTCATAATGAGAAATATTACATATTCATAAAATATAAACATTGTTAATTGTTAAGAATCAAGATTAAACTGTCAAACACTGCCTCAAAATAGTTCTATTCACAAATAAGAGAACTGTAAGTATCGAGTTTACAGAAAGGGGGCTCTTCAAATTAAAATTACTTCAGAATAATCAGTATTCCACAGCCTTCCACTTTCAGGAGGAATTAATGTTATTAATCAACTTTCAGTCTACAAAAAGTTTAGATGAGTGGTCCCCAACATCACTATTCCCATAGCATTCTTCTGTTTCCCCTATGACACCCAATCCTCCGGATAGCTGTAGCTCTATTACCCTCAACTCTTGGCAACCATTACAAAGCGATTGAAATCAAGTCTCACTGGCTGAGGCGTAGAAGATCCATTCAAGGCACTCTCAATATGGCCCTCAGTAGTTTATGGCTATGAATAGCAAACAACAACACTCACATCTATACTCTGATTCTCTTCAGTTTGTTTTAAGACCTTAATTCCTTCTCCATCTTTTTTGTTCTTTGAAATTTTGTTGAACTAGGATTCACTGTTCCAGGGAGATTCCCAATCTGTTACTTGCTGTCATCATCCTATAGTGCCCTTGAACTCCTCTTGTATACTCTGCAAAATGCTTCCTGTAGCTAAAGCCATGATGTGATTCACATTCATTTTTTTGGGAAATAATTCTTCACAGGTACTCTTATCAACTTCAGAGCTCACAAAGTTGCAATATTCTTATTCTCTTCACTCTTTATTATTGTAGAGTAATTACACCTTAAGTTCAGGTAAGCAAACTTTTTGATTGGATACTAGATTCTTTAACTTTACTTTCCAATTTTTATTTCCCTAGCATTCTCCAAAGAAATGAGTTTTGTGATACTTTTTTTGTTACAAATGTATGGATTTTATGTTTTCATCCCAATGGGTTATTTTATGTTTTTATAATAACCCAACTGGTTATTACTGCTGTTATTTAAATTATTCAAGCTTCAGTCAGTATTATCTTCTTTAAGTTGGTTCCTTAAGGTGGCTCCTAGGTCCTGCTGACATAAATAGCAGCCTCTGTTATCTTACTTTCAGATATGAAAAGATTACCAAGCACATTTCCTGCTCGGATCTAGAATCCATCATTTTTCCAAGATTCCCTGGTTCTTTTGAATGGACATACACACTGTGGAGATTACAGATGCTTGGACTGGTCATTTATTGAAAGTAATTTTAATGGCTAAAGCTAAAAACTACCCACTTTGGGGATAAAATGAATGAGACTGAGATACAGTATTTTTAATTGTGAAATGACTGATACAGTTTCATACCTGTATCTTCTTTCTCTCACGTGAAAATACTGGCTTTTCATGATTCCACAAGAAATCTTGTAGAAGATCTGTAAGTCCATGAATCAGATACAACACTGAAACAACCTCAAGGAAACACTCACTGCAGATGACGCAGCTTGTTTTTATTTTGTAAAGATCAGCCAAGTGTCCAAAGTCACCAACTAACAAGTACAAAAAATGTCTCCTAGCAAAGTTTCAAGATATTCGGTCCTTTAATGACTTTCTCTTATCTTCCATCGTTTCATTATTTCAGCAAATATATTTACTTATTTATATAAATACCTGATAACAGATTTCCAAATTTTATGATCTAATGATCTTTCTCCCTATAGATTCTTCCTTTGTAAACTATCATTTTGAGACTACTAAAGAAAAATTGTAACACATGTGAGTTTGTTGTGACAGATCTTCAAGGGTCCCACATTCTCATACTCTGCTTGGGATCCAAGACAGAAAAGATTAGACTCAGTATCTGAGCTGGATGAATTTGTAACCAAATGATCAGTAGGACAGAAAAATAAAATGGCTTTGGGTCATTATCCAAGAAAACCTACACTTTCAGAAGTTCAGTTCCAAATGGATAATGGTCCAGGGGTCATGTTGTCAGTGGTTTCATCGAGTTTCACAACCTAGATTCTAAGGTTTGAGAATAAGAAGAAACTTTGATGATGTGCTGACTCCCTTGCAAATAACCCACGTCTATTCCCACTTATATTTCCCAATAGAAATGAAACATAGATACTCATTCACAAGAAGACGAACATCAATGTTGTCTAACACTGTTGGGACATATGCACATTCTATACTCCTGTACATCTTAATTCAGATTAACACAGATGGGGGACAGGCAGAGTGGCTCAAATGGTAATGCATCTAGCAACCACAGGGCCCTGAGTTCTAGCCCCAGAACTGAAAAAAAAAAAAAATTCCGATTAATACAGACATAAAACCTCAGTAAATATTGATGCATGCTCAGCATAGTCATAATCATACTGATTCCAGATACCAGCTTCCTAGGACATGGGAATCTGGATCCTCTGGTATCTCAGAAATGTGATGATGGTAAAAAGTAAAAAGTTCAATCTGGACTCTCCCCCAATATCTGAAGCCGATAAAGCAGAAATTTTACTCATATAGCAACCGTTAGGAATATTCAAAGTAATTGAGGCAGATGGAAAACAGATGGGTTATTTTCTCAAGTGATTTGCAATTTAACTTCACAGGTGCTGACAAACATTTCATGTTCTTTCTCCAGGGATCTTCTCATTTCAACAGCGTGATGAATTTTGATTTGGAAAATGGAATTCATTTCTTCTTGTTCTCCAAGGTCCCAAGGCCATTAATTCTTTTGTTCCTTTGGGTGCTCTCTGAGGAGAGTAAAAACTCACATGGCAGATCCTGCTGACTCCAATTAAAGAAGGCCTCAGGGTGCTCACAAAGGAGAGCTAGAATTTCAGGTACGACTTAAAACAAGTTTAAGGTGCAATCCATATAAGCCACTAACTCATGGGGAAAGTACTTGCTATGGTTTGAATATGAACCTCCCACACCCACCAAGTGGCAAAGGCTTAGTGATCCTATTTGGGGAGGTTATGCAAACTTTAGCTGGTGGGGCCTAGTTGGAGGAAGTAGGTCAAATTCTATCTGGTGTCCAGTCCCTCTCTCACTCTCCCTGCTTTCTGTTTATCATGAAGTGAACAGAGCCTCTGCCACATGCCCCCATGCCACCTTTGATGTTCTGCCCAAGCACACAAGGCCAAGCAGCATGGACTGAACCCTCTGAAACTAAGTCAAAATAAACCTTTCCTCCCTTGTTTTTCTTAGGTATTTGGTCACAGTGATGGGGAAAGCAACTAACTGAGAAAACCTGTACCAGAGAAGGGGAATGTGGCTGTAACTAACTGCCAATGTGGTTCTTAAGCCTTTGGAACTGGTTTGTGGGAGGAATTCAGAAATATTAGGAGATGTGGAGCCCTAGAATCCAGTAAGTAGAGCTTAATGGGTGATTCTGGTGAGAGCTAAGACAATCAGAACGCTGACAGGAATGTGGAGAGTACTTACATACTATGTTCATAAGGTTTCGGGTAGAAATGAGAACCCTATTGGGAACTGGTCTAGAGGCCATTAGTGTTACATTATGGCAAAGAATTAGTCTACATTTTTGTCCATTTCCTGAGATTTTGTGTGAGGCTGGATTCAAAGTAATGGACTAATTAATTATTTGGTGGATGAAAATTCAGAGATTATACCATTAAAAAGAAATCAAGAGCTTTCCATAGAAGGCAGTAAGAAAGATGTCTTGAGGGCATCTCAGGAATTGGCCAGACCCCACCCATCTCAGGATCAGGAGTATAAAACCTTTTAATGCATCTGAAAGACTATGCTTTAAGAAGAGGGATCCAGAGTGCCCTGCATTCACAAAGAGCCATCCAGGTAAATGTCCTCCAGGATTCAATCACTCAGAGGCCTCAGATGACACTGTGCAGTCATGGTCCAACAGGGCCTGGCTACTGTTCAAGCTGGCAGCTGACTTTAGAAACATCCATGTGTTAGTGCTTTTGTAAGCATACAGAATCCAAGAGTTATACCGTCATGGATGTTTCCACCCAATTTCAAAGAAAGGCCCAAGAGACCAGGGTCAGGATCCTTGTAGGCAGTCCCTGAGAAGGCAATGCTAAAGTTGTAGTGGAGGCCCCAGGATGTGGGAGATACGAGAAATGTGGAACATATGACCAGGAAAGCCAAATGCAGCTGTCCAAGCCTTTTGGAGCTTACATTATGACACTGCCCCAGATACAGAAAAGGGAGCTACAGGATTTCCTGTTTGCTCTGCTGAGTTTTTGTCTTGCTTTAGTCAGTTTCTTCCTTGTTATTCTCCTATTCCTCCCTGGTGGAATGGAAATGTTCACTCTGTGCCATGTTGGAAATACGTAACTTTTTCTATTTTACAGGGGCTTATCACTCAAGAGTTTTACCTGAGTCTCAAAGGAGACTTTGAATTGGGCTTTGATCAGTGTTGGAACTGTTAAGACTTTGGGGATTCGGACTAAACACATTTTGCATTATGAGATGACCATGAGCTTTTGGGGGTCACAGGGCAGAATGTTATGGTTGTAATATAAAATGTCCCCCACAACCTGGGCACTGGTGACTCACACCTGTAATCCTAGCTACTCAGGAAGCAGAGATTAGGAGGATCGTGGTTCGAATCCAACCCAGGCAAATACTTCGTGACCCTGTCTTGAGAAACCTTTCACAAAAATAGGACTGGTGGAGTGGCTCAAGGTGAAAGCCCTGAGTTCAAGCTCCAGTACTGAAAAAAAAAGAAAAGAAAATGTCCCCCACAGGGTCATGCACTGAACACATGGCTCCCAGCTGGTGGCACTATTTTGGGAGATTCTGGAGATTTTAAGAGGTAGGACCTAGTTGAAGGAAGTTAAGTTGAAGGACATATGCATTTCAAGGTTATACTTTATCCTCAATCCCTTCCTCCTCTACTTCTTGTTCATCATGAAGTGAACAGTCTCCTCCTCCACATGCTCTGACAGCTATGGGGCCAAGCAACCATGGACTGAACCCTCTGAAACCATCACCCAAAATAAGTATTTCCTCCCTTCAGTTTTTTCCTGTCAGGTATTTTATCACAGCAACAAAATGAGCTTCCCTCAATAGAAGGTAAAATGGTGTTATACCTACACAATGGTGGCCAAGGACTGAAGCTTAGGAGGAAGCAACAAGGAGCAGTCCAGTAGATAAGAGACTAGGCAGATGCTTCATTCTCACTGCTTTACACATTGAACACCTTAAATACCTTAGATAACTGTACCTGTAGTATATGAATATGGATCAAATTAAATTTTACATTCAAATATAACAGTATGGAACTGTTCAGCTGAAACTTCCATACACATATACACCACCAGATATGTTTCTTCTATTAAAACAAAAAATAGTTGGATGCCAGTGGCTCATGCCTATAATCCTAGTTACTTGGGAGGCAGAGGCTGAGTCTGAGAGGATCACAATTAGCCCAGATCAAACACTTTCCAAGATCCCTAAAAAAACCAGACCAACATGTTCTGGAGGTTTGACTCAAGCGGTAAAAAGCCTGCTTTGTAAGAGCAAAGCCCTGAGTTCAAACCCCAATCCCACCAAAAAATAAAAATAGAACAAGTTAGAAATAAGATTTAAATCTCAATTTATTTAGTAATAGTAAGATGATAAAGTGTAAAGACTGTAAATTTACCTCCTCTTACAAATCCATTAGTAGCTATTGCTGAAGTAGACAATCCTGTGATAGTTGTCACAACAGTAGCCATGGTTATTACAACAACTGATAGACCTTTAGAGAAAAAAAAAAGAAATTAAGAATGCTTATACTCTTATTTAAGCTTGTCATTATTTAGAATTGGTTGGTGTAAGTACACTAAATTTACATTATAAATAAGTCACTAATTAATTTTGAACCCCATTTTTGAAAAATCAAATTAGAAATCAGAAAAGGTACTATTAATGTAACAATCGAGGAAATAAAGAAAAAGAGAGCTTAAGGTGACTTCAATTACTTGAATTTTATGAGGTTGAGAACTTGGGCAGGCACAGTTATTTTACCAATTCATTACACTCAAATCAAGTACTATGTAACTTCACTTACCTATTCCAGCTTGACCCACTATCCATGACAATCTAATAAAGAGCATAACACCCCAAATGTTTAACATGCAACGTACCTAGAAGGGAAAAAAGAGGTCAAGTCATAGATTAAAAAAAATAAACATTACAGTAATAAACACTGTACCAGTCAAATGTAAGATAAGTGCATCCAAAACTGTTGAAGTTAGTTTTTAAATCTAACACCTGTAGCTGTTTCTAAACAGACTCTAATGAAAGTTTAGTGCTAAACTAATGTAAGTGTAATGTAACATAAGTATGTGTGTACAAATCAATGTGCTTCTCAAAATTATCACAACAGAAGCAACACAACACAAAAGGACAAGAAATATTTTAAGACACTAGCCCTTTAAAAAAATAATCCACATTTCTCTTTATCATACAAGTTTAATTTTTGCTTATTCTTTTATAAAGAATAGTTTAAATATTACATATTTGTCAAGCACAAAATGTCAATTGTTCCCCGATTTTTCAAAAAAAATTAAATTTAGTCTCATATTCTCATGCCTTAGGCTTACTAATAAATTTTGTGGGTTCTTTTTCCTCTTTAAAAAAGTTTTAAGAGCCAGGCACTGGTGGCTCATGCCTATAATCCTAGCTATTGAGGAGGCAGAGATCAGGAGGATCTTAGATCAAAGCCAGCGGGGCAAATAGTTTGCAAGACCCTATCTTGAAAAGCCCTTCACAAAAAAGGGCTGGTAGGGTGGGGGCAGGGGGGAGAAATGAACCAAGCCTTGTATGCACATATGAATAATAAAAGAAAAAAAAATAAAATAAAATAACCAGAAAAAAAAAACAAAAAACAAAAAAGGGCTGGCAGAGTGGCTCAAGGTGAAGACTGAGTTCAAACCCCAGTACTGCCAAAAAAAAAATTTTAAGGGCTGTGTACATAAGTCAAGTGGTAGAATGCTAGTAAGCACGAAATCCTGGGTTCAATCCCCAGTACCACAAAAAAGAAAAAAATGTCCAACTGATTTGTGAAACTTTCTCCAATTTATCAAGGGCAATTTGTTTATATTAATAAATATATCTCCTCCGTTGAATTTAGTATCGAAAAAGAAGAGGAATGAGTGATCTTCCATAGTACTCAAATAGAACAATTTAAGCAGAGGAAGAAAAAGAATTCTCTTAAATTAAGTATATACATATATATATATATATATATATACACATACTAATACACCCTTGATCCATCCAAACTTCACAACTCCTTTACTTTCTGCAGTGTATGTGACCATGGCATCTCTGGTTGGAGTACTTTCTTCTCCATTTGCGAAGCCATCCTCAAAAGGTTCCTAATTATAACAAGAAATATAAATTGTTTAAGAACTATTTGAAATTTAAGATGAATTCCTAACAACAAAACTAAATATATTTAAACATATTTAGAAGGACATAATAGACATAGTAGAAGAATCAAGTGCTACGGTCTGGATATAATTTGTTCCCCACATAGGTTCATGTATTGCGAGTTTGGTTCCCAGGGTGGTGGTACTGGGAGGCCTGGAAGCTTTAAGAGGGGCGTAGGGTGAGGTCCCTGGGTCACTAGGATATTGTCCTGAGATGGGAACAATCTCCTGATATGAGTTATCCCAAGTTCTTGTAAAAGTCTGGGCCTAACCCCTGAGTCTCTATCTGGGTCTGTTGGGTGATGTGATACTTGTGCTTACCCATGCTCTCACCACTGCAATCCAACATGAGGTGACACAGCCAAGGGGAAGCCCTAACCAGAGGCTACACCATACTGTTTGGACTTTCAGCACCCAAAGTAACCTAATTAAAATTTTTTTTTTACTAAGTAGCCTGCCTCAGGTATTTTATTATGGTAATGAATAGTTAATCCATAAAGGTTTTTGAGTATTTTACCTGAGGAAAATATAAAGCAATATAGAAGGAAATCTTAATTATTAAAATTTCTTAAAACTTATGCTTGACTGTGACAGCAAACTTCTTAGTAACTCCAGAGTTTAAGCCAAGCCCATAGTTCAAGTCACTTGGAAAGCAAAGATAGAGGATCACTTGAATCTAGGAGTTCGAGGCAAGCCTAGGAACACAGTAAAATCCTAGCTCAAAAGCTAAAAGTAACATTTACAAATTTTACACTTTGTTGGTGTCTGCAATACACAGGGAACACTGTCGGCCATGCATAGGCTAGGTAGGTCAATAAATTCTCTCTAGCCACAAGCTTATATCACCTAGCTACCAACCTTTCAACATGGGAAATTTCAACAGTAACAATTTAAAAACTCTTCTTCATCACCAATCAATGTAGTTTTCCCCTTATAGTCCACGACAGTAGGATTGGGTCTCAAGATTCATTCATATTCCCTTCCCTTTACTCACTCCTTACCTGTGAAAGTATGGAAGCTTTAAACCGTTAACGCTTTAAGTATTCATTCTTTCAGTGCTCTTGATAATCTCCTTTGAAATTTTTCTCAGACTCGGCTAATAATGAAATGGTTGACAATGCATTTTCACAACTAGTGTTTCCTTCTTCTGTAAAGTTTCATGTTTAAATCTGTAATTCTTAGTTTGTTTTCTACCTTCCTTCTGTGATACATTTCCAAACCATTAACAGAGCCTTAAACACAATACTAAGAGGGACGAGAGACAGCTTGAGAGATGTATGTTCTGAATCTAAAGTCATGTCCCTAACACTATCCCCATGGTTTTTCCTCTCTTCTTCTCAACAGCAAGGGACAAAAAATAGCTATATTTTGAACACTGTTTCTTTAAAATGCATAAAGCTAAATTTATTTTTAAAACTGATTTCAATGCTTCACACCATTAAGTGAATTCTGACCATAATTTTTTAAAGAAAAGGAAATTCTGTTATCACAGAATAAAATCTATACAATGATCCAAACTTCTCTTTAACTTTAGCCTGCCTATCAATTCTCTTCTTGGGTAGAATCTAGTATGAACATGGCTACCAGTAGCCACTAAGCTTGTCAGAAATACATACACATACAAATAGTAGGAAAAAAATATGACCAGGGGTCTGTGTAGCTCAATTGCAAGAGCAACATAATTCAGCTTTTTTCCCACTGTTAAGTACATTCAGACAGCAGTCAATGATGATCCCAATTCCTAATAGGGAAAAATGATGCAACTGTTCAATTATTCAAATAAAGCCAGACAAAAAAAAGTCTGCCTTGTTAATTTAATTAGCTCTAAAGTGGACAAAACTTTCTTAGTTTTCACTCTAGGACAAATAGTACTCTTCCATCGAGTTTTAAAATATTATTTCTTGAATTTACAAGTAATTCAAGAAAGTGTATGTCTGTAATATACACAGAAAAGACATCCTTCCCTTTCCATTTCTACTGAAAGAAGAAAATAAAAGACATGCATACCTAAAAGGCTACTTTTTCCAGTGTGAAGTATCAATGTGAATGTCTTTTTCACAAAGCAAAAATATGAAGGTATCCTAAACTTTTCTGCTATGGGTGTTTAGCAGAATTTCACCTCAAAGTTGAAGACCTAGCAATTATGCTGGTTTACACCACACCATGAATGATTCTGTTCAAAAAGTAAACACTCAGAGCTGGACATAGTGATGTACACCTGGGATCCCAGCACTCACGAGGCCAGCATGGGCATAGCAACATTGAGTCCAGTCTGAGCAACATATATTGAAGCCCATCTCAAAAAAGTAAGGGCTGGGAATGGAGCTCAGTGGTACAGAACTTGCCTAGCATTCGGGAGGCCCTGGGTTTGATTCTCAGTACTGCAGCAACAACAACAAAAAAAGCAAGCATTTTCTAACACATATGAAATAAAGACGTCACTGTACAAAATGAAAAATCTGTATCTTTCTGACCATCTTCTAGTAACTATTTTGAAAAGTATTTTAGTTATTAATTACTAAAATAGAAAAGTTAAAATCAAGTAAGTATGTTCTTTGTAGTTCAATTAACAGACTTAAGTATAATGAAACTGGGGTCTCAGTTGTATGGAAACCAAAGTGAATATACGTCTTTTGTTTTTCTTTCTTTTTTTTTTTTTTTAAGTAATGCTGGGATCAACCCAGAGCCTTGCACATGCCAGGCAAGTGTTCTGCCACTGAGCTGCATCCTCAGCATTGTCTGCTAAAATACATTAGCTTCCAAGAAATAAAGAAATTGTTGAGTATCACATTTTTTCCATCCCCAAAAAGCTTCTGTGTAAAAAAACTCATTATCAAGGAAAAGTTCAAATATACCAAATACTATCAAATATTCAAGTATGAACTATAAATCATGCTGATGGAAAGTTGTGTACATAAAAATCTTTAATCTTCCTGCCATTTTCACAACAATGATGGGTTTATGTTTTTTACTATTTTTCACACTAATACATAATCAAAACAAATTATTTTATGGATAATACTATATTAAATAAGGTGGACCAAATGCATTTAGCATTATTCAGAAAAATAATATTTTGCAAAGTAGCATTGTGACTCTGAGCCTACCAATTAGGAATTGGGGGTAGGATGAGAAGGAAATTGGATGACCGGGAAAGACAAGAATGAATGGAAACATTCAGGTAAGTTAAGACTTTCAGTAACTGAAAGGATTTTTTAATAATACTGTGTGTGTATACATACACACACACACACACACACACACACACACACACAAGTAAATTATGTTAACCTAGGAAGAAATATTAAATTTGAAGAGCTAGAAGACAACTAAAGAATCTATTTCATGTAGTTGAAAAATTTATGACTGGAGCTTAGGAGAGGGGGCCAGGGATAAAGAACCAGAGAGTGAAGCTACAGGAACAAGACTGAGACATACTTACAAACAGAAAATATGAGGAGTTGAACAAAAACGTTATATTCTTAGTATACATAACCACGATCAACATTTATTGTGCCATGCCCGCCATCAAAGCTACTGAAAGACCAACAAATAAAAAATACTGGTCACCCCTCCACAATACCAAAATAGGGTTTATGAAGACATCCAATGACTTTTCTTCTGCCAAGTCTATTGCACATTTTTCAGACCCTCTCACTGGATATCTGAAGCTGACTTGATACTACCCACGTACTCTTTCTGGAAAGACCACTCTTTTTGAGCTGCTTCTATCCTGAAACTGAATGTGAGTCCCTTCCAATGTTTGGTCATAGACTCATCTTTTCTCACAACATATTTTCTGTCTGTGATTATCTTACCAGATCAATAGCTTTAAACACCAACTGACTACATGTGAGAAGTCATGAGGGATGGCTCAGGTTCATTTCCAGATCAGACTAGCCTTCTTAGTTATAGCCATGTATGTAAATATTGGGATGACACCACTTCAATGTTTCAGTATGTTTACTGTTCTAATCTTTACCAAAGGAGAAAAAGAAATGGTTGATGTGCTATAAACAGTGACTTTTTTCTAAATGCAATAGTTTTCTTTTTCTGTATATGTTTTATAATTTCTAAGGATTTCAGCAAACACTTAATTGCCAAAGTATATTTGACCAGAAAAGATGGCAAGATTAAAATACTTAGAATGGAAACAATATCTTAGATTTATTCCTGGATGCATGTCTTAGATACTTACCAAAAAAAAAAAATTGTTTCCAATATCCAAAAATAATTTGATTTCTGATTCACCAATTTATCTCTTACATAGCAAAGGTCTTCCATTCTGCTAGAGCTGAGAAAAAATATCCATTCATTGTAACAGAGTGACTTAGCTTAATGATGATTTTTTTTAGTGAAAAATTCTTATAATATTAAGCCACTACTTTTTCTCTAACACTAAAACTCTATTCAGTATTTTTAGAAACCAAATTTATAATGAAACCAAATCTTTTTTAGTAATTAACAAAAATCAAATGGGAAAAAGTTTCTTTCATTATTATAATTAAAAACCTTAATATGGCTTCTTTAAGTAGTCAGCCCTGTAACAAAACTATAGGATTGTCTTTGTCTATTTTACCAGTACACAAATATGCTTTTCATTTTTAAATGCTTTAAAAGTATGCATTACATTAAAATGTCAGCTACTAAGGTTACAAAGTTTACATCTCAAGTATACAGTGTAGCATAAGCAATCTTTATTAAAGTTGTCATTGGAAAAGGACAGCAATACAGGAGAGATGATTGTGCAGCCACCATTTTTATTTTTGGAGAGAGGATCTCACTATGTAGCTCAGACTGGCCTAGAAATCATGATCCTCCTGACTCAGTCTTCTGAACAGCTGGGATTACAGGTGTGTACCCATAATCATGCCTGCCCCACTGAAATGATTTTTTTTTTTTTTTGCAATACTGTGGTTTGAACTCAGGGCTTTGTGATTGGTAGGCAAGTGCTCTGCCACCTAAGCTATGCCTATAGCCCCAAAAATAACTTTTGAAAACAGATTTTTTACACGGTAGACTGATAAAAGTGTTTTTCATTGGGAAGAAAAAAAATCAAGACTTTAAACAGTACACCTTTTTAATTCAGTAAAAACACTAATTAAACACATCTCTAGTAATTCTGCCTTTAAATTGGGAAAAGTTTGGTAAAAAATTTCTTCTTAGTGATTTCAGGCATAACAGGCAAAGATAATAATCTACACTTTTTTTTTTAATTTGAGAGGATGGTGTTTGGGTTTTTGTTTTATTGGCATTTTAAAAGAATAATCGAGCCAGGCGCTGGTGTCTCACAGCTGTAATCCTAGCTGTTTGGGAGGCTAAGGTGGGAAGGATTGAGGTTTGAGGCCTGCCCAGACAAATACTTTGCATGCAATCCCCATCTCCAAAATAATCAGAGCAAAATAGACTGGAGGTGTGGCTCTAGTGGTAGAGTATGTGCTTTGCAAGCATGAAGCCCTGAGTTCAAACCCCAGTCCCACCAAAAAAAAAATATATATATATATATATACATGTATATATTATATAATTATATGTATATACATGTACACATATATATGTATATGTATATACACACACACACACACACAACAGACCAAAGAGTAAAATGTCTCTTAGGTCTCCCCAAGTTGCCACAATATTGTTCCCAGAGAGACTTAAAGATGCCCAAATATCTATACCCTTTCAACAGGGATATGTTCTAATTCCTTAACTAAATTTAATACATAAAAAGGCCCAAAGCAAATTTTGATGCTCTTCTATTATTTGAAGATTCTGCATTTGCAAAAACAGTTTCTGGACACAAACTAGAATCACATCCTTTCATTCATTCATTAAACAAAATTTATCAACCCATTTTATCAAACACCATGCTAGGTACTTTCCAGCCCACTTAAAAGTTACTACTTTTTCAGTAGAGGCTCAAGCTGAAAGGCAATTCTTCTGGCATAAATTACATTTTTCCATTATACAAAGCAGCCTCCATTAAATGTTTAACCCATCAAAGGAAGGATGCATGCCCTGTTTAATAACATTCTACTTTACCTTTCAAGGTACAGTCCCTCCTCTCTAGGAATCTGTTTCCTCATCTACAAAATGCAGATAATCCCTACCCACCAATACCATCCCCTTGTGGCGTCAGGGCTCTCTAAATAAAGATCAATTTGTAAAAGGGCAGCCATGTAAAGCGGTTGAGGCTCTAGCTCTTGACTGTTAGCTAAAATCATAATTTAAATTTAACTGCCAGTGCCACATTTGAAATGTAAGTGTAACTCACTTTATGGCTATGTATTTGAAAAAAATTAGTGGAAAAGTTGTTCTTAGGTGACACTGCTTTTCCATTCCTAGCCACTCTTCACCAAGAACAAGGTTATACCACTGGGTGACTATAAGAGCAAGGACAGAGGCTTCCCCCAGCACTGCACATGCACTCAGTGACCAGTCAATTCTGCTTCTTTTGCAGCTGTTGAGAAGCTCTGAACCATCACAATATGGGAAGACTAAAAAAAGGCAGGGCCAGTTTGTACCTGTAACTCTCTTACCAGTAGGCGCTTCTTCTTTTAGTACTCCCAACTGAGTCTCTGAAATACACATAGTATTAAATCTTAATCATATTTTATGGACTAGATGCATGCCTGCTTTTATATGAAGGTCCACTTATTTAAGGACCACAAAATTTGCTTTTAGCATCAACTAAACTTAGTTCAGAAACTAAGGAAAGAATATTGAAGGCTGTAAGAGAGAAAAAACAAGTAACATACAAAGGTAAACCCATCAAAAAAAACAGCAGACTTCTCAACAGAAACATTAAAAGCAAGAAGACCGTGGGGTGAGATCTTCCAGGCACTGAATGAAAATAACTTCAACCCCAGGATACTCTACCCAGCAAAGCTATCATTCAAAATAGATGGAGCAATAAAAGTCTTCCATGATAAGCAGAAACTAAAACAATATGTGACCACAAAGCCACCATTACAAAAGATTCTGCAAGGGATCCTGCACACAGAAAGTGACACCCAACTTAACCATGAAAAGGCAGGCAGCACCAAACCACAGGATAAGAAAAAGCAAGACAGTAGAGAGTAACATCAAGTTAGGTACACACAATCAAACCTTCAAACAACTAAGAAAACTAAATGGCAGGAATCACCACATACCTATCAGTACTAACGCTTAATGTTAATGGACTTAATTCACCCATCAAAAGACACCGTTTGACAAAATGGATTACAAAAGAAGATCCAACAATTTGTTGCTTACAGGAGACTCATCTCGCCGACAGAAAAAAGCATATGCTTAGGATGAAAGGCTGGAAGAAGATTTACCAAGCCAATGGCCCCCGAAAACAAGCAGGAGTAGCAATACTTATCTCTGACAAAGTAGACTTCAAACCTACATTGATCAAACGAGATAAAGAAGGACATTTCATACTAATAAAAGGGGAAATAGACCAAAAGGAAATAATAATTATCAACCTGTATGTACCCAATGTCAACGCACCCAATTTCATCAAACATACCCTGAAAGACCTAAAAGCATATATAAACACCAACACAGTGGTTGTGGGAGACTTTAACACTCCATTATCATCAATAGATAGGTCATCCAAACAAAAAATCAATAAAGAAATCCAAGATCTAAAATATGCAATAGATCAAATGGACCTAGTTGATGTCTACAGAACATTTCATCCAACTTCTACACAATATGCGTTCTTCTCAGCAGCCCATGGAATCTTCTCCAAAATAGATCATATCCTAGGGCACAAAGCAAGTCTCAGCAAATATAAGAAAATAGAAATTATACCATTCATACTATCTGATCACAATGCAGTAAAAGAAGAACTCACCAACAAAAGTAAAGACAAAAAATATGCAAACAGCTGGAAACTAAATAACTCATTACTTAATGAAGAATGGATCACTGATGAAATAAAAGAGGAAATTAAAAAGTTCCTGGAAGTCAATGAAAATGAGAACACAACCTAAAGGAACCTATGGGACACAGCTAAGGCAGTCCTGACAGGAAAGTTTATAGCTATGAGTGCATATATTAAAAAGACTGAAAGATCCCAAATCAATGACCTAATGATACATCTCAAACTCCTAGAAAAACAAGAACAAGCAAATCCCAAAACAAATAGAAGGAGAGAAATAATAAAAATAAGAGCTGAAATCAACAAAATAGAAACCCAAAAAACCATACAAAGAATCAATGAAACAAAAAGTTGGTTCTCTGAAAAAATAAACAAGATCGATAGACCCCTGGCAAACCTGACTAAAATGAGGAGAGAAAAAAACCCAAATTAGTAGAATTAGGAATGCAAAAGGGGAGATAACAATAAACACCATGGAAGTCCAGGAAATCATCAGAGACTACTTTGAGAACCTATATTCAAATAAATTTGAAAATCTAAAAGAAATGGACAGATTTCTAGATACATATGATCATCCAAAACTGAACCAAGAGGAAATTAATCACCTGAATAGACCTGTAACACAAAATGAAATTGAAGCAGCAATCAAGAGTCTCCCCAAAAAGAAAAGTCCAGGACCTGATGGATTCTCTGCTGAATTCTATCAGACCTTTAAAGAAGAACTGATACCAACCCTCCTTAAACTGTTCCATGAAATAGAAAGGGAAGGAAAACTGCCAAACACATTTTATGAAGCCAGTATTACACTTATCCCAAAACCAGGCAAAGACACCTCCAAAAAGGAGAACTATAGGCCAATCTCCTTAATGAACATTGATGCAAAAATCCTCAACAAAATAATGGCAAATCGAATTCAGCAACACATCAAAAAGATTATTCACCACGACCAGGTAGGCTTCATCCCAGGGATGCAGGGGTGGTTCAACATACAAAAATCAATAAACGTAATAAACCACATTAACAGAAGCAAAGACAAAAACCACTTGATCATCTCAATAGATGCAGAAAAAGCCTTTGATAAGATCCAACATCATTTCATGATAAAAGCTCTAAGAAAACTAGGAATAGAAGGAAAGTTCCTCAACATTATAAAAGCTATATATGACAAACCTACAGCCAGCATTATACTTAACGGAGAAAAATTAAAACCATTCCCTCTAAAATCAGGAACCAGACAAGGATGCCCACTATCTCCACTCCTATTCAACATAGTACTGGAATTCCTAGCCAGAGCAATTAGGCAAGAAGAAGGAATAAAAGGAATACAAATAGGTAAAGAAACTGTCAAAATATCCCTATTTGCAGACGACATGATCCTATACCTTAAAGACCCAAAAAACTCTACTCAGAAGCTTCTAGACATCATCAATAGCTATAGCAAAGTAGCAGGATATAAAATCAACATAGAAAAATCATTAGCATTTCTATACACTAACAATGAGCAAACGGAAAAAGAATGTATGAAAACAATTCCATTTACAATAGCCTCAAAAAAAATCAAATACCTAGGTGTAAACCTAACAAAAGATGTGAAAGACCTCTACAAGGAAAACTATACACTTCTGAAGAAAGAGATTGAGGAAGACTATAGAAAGTGGAGAGATCTCCCATGCTCATGGATTGGTAGAATCAACATAGTAAAAATGTCTATACTCCCAAAAGTAATCTACATGTTTAATGCAATTCCCATCAAAATTCCAATGACATTCATTAAAGAGACTGAAAAATCTACTGTGAAATTTATATGGAAACACAAGAGGCCACGAATAGCCAAGGCAATACTCAGTCAAAAGAACAATGCAGGAGGTATCACAATACCTGACTTCAAACTATATTACAAAGCAGTAACAATAAAAACAGCATGGTACTGGCACAAAAACAGACATGAAGACAAGTGGAACAGAATAGAGGATCCAGATATGAAGCCACACAACTATGAGCAACTTATCTTTGACAAAGGAGCTAAAAATATACGATGGAGAAATAGCAGCCTCTTCAACAAAAACTGCTGGGAAAACTGGTTAGCAGTCTGCAAAAAAACTGAAACTAGATCCATGTATATCACCCTACACCAAGATTAACTCAAAATGGATCAAGGATCTTAATATCAGACCCCAAACTCTTAAGTTGATACAAGAAAGAGTAGGAAATACTCTGGAGTTAGGAGGTATAGGCAAGAACTTTCTCAATGAAACCCCAACAGCACAGCAACTAAGAGATAGCATAGATAAATGGGACCTCATAAAACTAAAAAGCTTCTGTTCATCAAAAGAAATGGTCTCTAAACTGAAGAGAACACCCACAGAGTGGGAGAAAATATTTGCCAATTATACATCAGACAAAGGACTGATAACCAGAATATACAGGGAACTTAAAAAACTAAATTCTCCCAAAACTAATGAACCAATAAAGAAATGGGCATGTGAACTAAACAGAACTTTCTCAAAAGAAGAAATTCAAATGGCCAGAAAACACATGAAAAAATGCTCACCATCTCTAGCAATAAAGGAAATGCAAATTAAAACCACACTAAGATTCCACCTCACCCCTGTTAGAACAGCCATCATCAGCAACACCACCAACAACAGGTGTTGGTGAGGATGCGGGGAAAAAGGAACCCTCTTACACTGTTGATGGGAATGTAGACTAGTACAACCACTCTGGAAAAAAATTTGGAGGCTACTTAAAAAGCTGGACATTGATCTACCATTTGATCCAGCAATACCACTCTTGGGGATATACCCAAAAGACTGTTACTCCAGAGGCACCTGCACATCCATGTTTATTGCGGCACTATTCACAATAGCCAAGTTATGGAAACAGCCAAGATGCCCCAGCACTGATGAATGGATTAAGAAAATGTGGTATCTATACACAATGGAATTTTATGCAGCCATGAAGAAGAACGAAATGTTATCATTCGCTGGTAAATGGATGGAATTGGAGAACATCATTCTGAGTGAGGTTAGCCTGGCTCAAAAAACCAAAAATCGTATGTTCTCCCTCATATGTGGACATTAGATCAAGGGGATTGGACTATGAGCACATGATAAAAGCGAGAGCACACAAGGGAGGGGTGAGGATAGGTAAGACACCTAAAAAACTAGCTAGCATTTGTTGCCCTTAACGCAGAGAAACTAAAGCAGATACCTTAAAGCAACTGAGGCCAATAGGAAAAGGGGAACAGGTACTAGAGAAAAGGTTAGATCAAAAAGAATTAACCTAGAAGGTAACACCCACGCACAGGAAATCAATGTTGAGTCAATGCCCTGTATAGCTATCCTTATCTCAACCAGCAAAACCCCTTGTTCCTTCCTATTATTGCTTATACTCTCTCTACAACAAAATTAGAGATAAGGGCAAAATAGTTTCTGCTGGGTATTGAGGGGGGGGAGCAAGAGGGGGTGGAGTGGGAGGTAAGGGAGGGGGTGGGGGCAGGGGGGAGAAATGAACCAAGCCTTGTATGCACATATGAATAATAAAAGAAAAATGAAAAAAAAAAAAAAAAGGACCACAAAATTTGCTTTTAGCATCAACTAAATCACAGAAAGTGATTCTTACACTGATAAACAAAGTTACAGTTAATAGGAAAGCCATAAAAGGTAGTCATTTATCAAAAAGGATTATTTATTAAAGATGAAGAAAGATGAAAAGGAAGAAAGCTGGGCAAGAGAGTTAAATTTTCCATTAAGACAAAATTATATGCACTGTAAAGCATCTAGCTGCTGCTTTCCCACTGTAATAAAAAGTATCAAACATTCACTTATTCTGCAAATTGAAGGCTAAGGAACTAGCCTTCAATTTCTCAAAGTTTGATCTGTGAAATAAAAATTTTGAGCCCAGTCACAGTTATAAACATTTTCACATGGAAAATCAAATCTTACAGATAACCTGAAGTATCAAGAAATAAACACGAACAGAGAAAGAATGGAGGGAGGGAGGGATAGTAGGCCAGTATAAAGCTTTTATTCAATTAATAATTATTTATTCAGAAGATGGTACTATGTACAGAGTAGTAGCTATGGCAGAGAATACAGACAAGTTAAAAGATACGAAATTGCTGACCTTTATTCAGGTTACTCAGTTTCAAAATATTCTAGCAGTCCATATCATCTAAATGCTAAAAACTTCTGGTAACTGTAAGCCACTAAAAACTCACAAGTCCAACATTAAACAAAATCACACATAAATAAAACCAGAACAATAAATCTTCCCAGCAATTAAGTTTTAAATTCTACCCCAAATGAAAATATCTGAAAAACAAGACGGAAAAGCCTACTTAGCAGTGTTAACAAGCTACCTTCCCTATTAAATACATTTATTTTCATCTGATTGAGATATTCCTTTAATATTTCCTGTACTTACACAAACAACATGGGACACAATGGGGTTTTTTTTTTCCTATTACCCTTTCTTTTTCTCTCTCCATCTTTCTTTCGAGGTATAGAATTCGAACTCAGGGCTTCAATGATTGGTAGGCAGGTGCTCTATCACTTAAGCCATACCTCCAGTGCTTTTTCCAATTACTCTTAAAAGAGTTCAATTCTGGATAAGAAATGACTTTTAGTTTGGAGAACTTGACTTCTTATATTTGGGGTAGGGTGAACTCGGGCATAGAATCCAACCCGTCAAATTGTATTTACTACGATAAATACCAGATTATTTTGTCCTAAGTAACAACTGCAAGATACAAATAAATAGTAGCTGTTCTGCCTTTGAGAAACAAGAAATTTCTTACAGATGGGCAATAGTGGCTCATGTCTATAATCCTAGCTACTGGGGAGGCTGCAATCAGGAGGATCACAGTTTCAGACTGGCCCAGGCAAATGGTTCAGAAGACCCCATCGTCTCCAAATTAAACCAAAGCAAAATGGACTGGAGGTGTGGCTCAAGACAAAAAAAAAAAAAAAAAAAAACTTCTTACACAATGTATTCTATATAATCTAGGTGGTTACCCATGACCTGGCTTTAACAGTAGCTACCAGTTACCGAAAGCCTACTATGGGTCAGAACACATCCCTAAGTGCTTTCTCATCCCATTACCCTGAACTGGCATATCACTGAGCGGCAGATGTTATTATCCCCACTTCACATATGATGAAACATTTTGAGAAGTTACCTTAACCTGAAATCATGAAGCTATTAATGTGGCACAGCAGATAATCTTTTAAATGGTAGACCTCCACAAATTACAGTGAGTCAAGGTAAATTACATTATTTTCTTCGGGCACGGTGACAAGATATGTAAATTATCCAACTCAGGAAACTATCCTACTCAAATTTACCAATCCTTGGCTATTTTTGCTCTAACCTTTCTTCATCTTTCCCTCATTTCTTTCTTTCCAAATCTACGTAAGTAATAGGCTTGTAAGATGGTCCTCATAAAAGCAATAGCAGAAATTCTACTACTGGATGGCATCATGGAAGATTTTTTAACTTACTTTTAAGGAAGGACCCTTTCGGTATACTGTGTCTATAAAACCCTTTATCCTATACACACAATACTATCTGTGGAGGAAAATGAATTGCTATAATGTCGAGACATATCAGAAGACATATAAAATGTTTAAATGTGAAATACAGTTAAGTGCATTATTTAACTCTGGAAATTCACTTAAGGTCACTGGATAGAAAACACAGGTAAAATAGGTCAATCATTCAGTGACATACAGGTTTTCTTTTTCTGTCAAAAATCCTCAATAGCTGCTCTAGCTAGCATCTCCTTTTAACCTAAACTAGGTTTTTCTTGCTTTATATACTTTCCCTTTGCAGCCTCTCAACCCCTGGGCCCAACTGTACACCATGCTTTTTGAGGAAGGCTTGATAAATTGATTATCCGCAAAGTATTCTCTGGGTTTTCAATCCACTTGACTTGATTAAAGAAAAGAGAAACATTAGTCAGACTGTTATAAAAGTGAAGTTCCTGTATTTTTCTAAATAGATTCCCTATTTCTATTGATTTTCCTTCAAACTTTTTACCTCTCTCAAACTCCTTACCTTTAAGGTATAAAATTACTTGGAATTCTAGCTAAAATACTTAATTTGATATAATTTTAGCTTTTTGCTAAAATATTGGTTTTAAACTACTTTCTCCCAACGTACTTTTGGCTTCCTCTTTCCTGTGTCTATAATATACTTTGAAGATGGCCGGCTTCTTCTCATCCTTTAAGTCTTAGCTTAAATGTCACCTCCTCCTTCCCAGACTACACAACATACAGTTGTTTATTAGTGTCCCTTTTATTTCCGTCATGCCACACATCACAATCACAGTACTTGGTTTTATATTATCTTATGCACTCACCTCCACTCTTTTGATACATGTTAAAATGAAAGGTCTGAAACAGCACAGATCTTTCCTATCATTTTTATCAAAGACACAGTAAATGGATATTGAGCTTTTATGGTAATCTCTTTGCTCTAAATGACACCCTGAAATAATAGAGTGAAATGAAAACTGTCAGCTCCCAGGTCAGATCTAATTTGAAATCCCAGCTCTGCTACTAACTAGCCATATGATTTAATACCTACAATCCTCAGTTTCCACATCTGTGAAACAGGTGTGAAATTACCTACCCCTTATTGTTTCAAAAGACAAAGTGAGAAAGTATGATGATTATATACAACACCAAAACTTTCACACACTACTGGTGGGAATATCAGCTGGCCAAGTTCAGAAGCTATACACACACCTGTTACCCCAGTACTCAGAAGACTGAGGCAAGAGGATCTTGAGTTTGAGGCCAGCCTCGGCTACATTTCAAGACCCTACGTCAAACAAAGAACAACAACAAAAAAGATGCAAATACTTTAACCCACCAATTCTACTGGTAGGCATATTCCTAGAAATACACATCTAAGAAGATATACGCATAAAAAACATTCATATTTTAAAACTTCCCCAAACTAGAAACAATCTAAACACCCATAACTAAGAAGGAAGAAATTACAGTGTGCTCATACAATGGAAAATAAATAGCAATGCAAATGAATTACAATTACAGTACAAATGAGTGTCATAATCTAGGAGCAAGTAACAGATTGCCAGGTGTGGTGGCATATACCCATAATCCTAGCTACTCCAGAGGCTAACACAGGAGGATTATGTGAGCCCGTAAATTCACTAGGCAACATAGCAAAACTTCATCTCAAAAAAAATAAAAGTTAAAAATATACTGTATGATTCAATTTACATGAAGTTTCAATGCAGAAAAGAAAGTCTTCAGGAACACATAAAAGGGACAAAACCACTTTTTTTTTTTTTTTTTAAAAAACCAAGACCCAAGCTAGGCACTGGTGGCTTATACCTACAATCCTTGCTACTCAGGGGGCAGAGATCAGGAGGATGGTAGTTGAAAGCCAGCCCAGGTAAATAGTTTGTGAGACCCTAACTTGAAAATACTCAACACAAAAGGGGGGTGGTGGAGTAGCTCAAGTTGTACAGTGCATGCCTAGCAAGCATGAGGTCCCAAGTCCAAACTCCAGTACCACCAAAAAAAAAAAAAGAAAAAAAAATTGAAACCCAAAGAAGTGATCACCGTTATGTCTGGGCAGTGGCTATTTTGTGGGAAAACTAGAAATTGTATATACGAAGGACTTCTGGGTTGTTAGCAATGTTCTGTTTCTTGGTTTGTGTGGTGATTACATTGGTTTCCACTTAAGGTATAACTTAAGATATGCATTTACACACATGTTCTTTTATATTCAACAATTAAGACTGTTAAAAGATTAAGAGAGAAAAGGTGTTAAAATTCTTAGCACATTGCCTGACATGAACAGAGTAAGAAAGAGGGCAATAAACTTTGGCTATTACTATAAACAACAAATAAATGATCTATTGTTGCAATGACCATGTTGTAAGCTTAAAACTAGTTGCTGAAAAAATAAAATACTGCAAGGTCTGGCTGAGGATGTTGCTCAGTGGTGGAGCACTTGTCAAGCATACATGACAAAAATACATGCACCAAAAATACTACTAAACAAATACTACGAAACATCATTTAATCTAGAATCTTACATATCTTCTTAAAATTTATATTGGCAGAGTTTAAGATCACCTCTTAGGCTGGAGCAGTGGCTCAAGTGGCAGAGTTTCTGCATAGTTAGAATAAGACCCTGAGTTTAAGCCCCAGTACAGCCAACAACAACAAAAACAAGATTGCCTCTGTAAGAATAAGACAAAAGCACTGACCTTCACAAACAAATATTATGTCACCATCTTGCATGGTGGTGACAAAGGATTTATCACACACCATCAGTTAAGTCATTGGGTATCATGCAAAACATGTGGCTTTGAAGACCAATAATCACACTATTAGAAATATTTCACAGCTTTTCTGGCACTAAAAATTCACTTAATAAAAGACAAATTCTTTCCTGCCCCATTTCACTTGTGGCAAATAACAGGCACTTTACAGCAGGACCACCTACATTAATGCTAGATTGCATGTCTGAGAAGCAAAACTTCTGGGCCCAGCATTGTTATAATATTGAGAAGAGTAGAAAGCTCTATTTCAGAGAGCTGTTAATATACAAAAAGGTATTAGTTTGTTTGCAAGCAGTTTATTGTTGATTTAAATCAGCCCCAAATAAAATGTCAAAAACATTAAAAGTTTGGGCTTGGGGGTGTGGTGCAAGTGGTAGAGCACTTGCCTAGAAAGCACAAAGCCCTGAGTTCAACCTCCAGTATTGAAAAAAAAAAAGTTACAGTTCACCAAAAAGCTTATCTAGAAATAAACTTTTGGACTAAAATATTAATAAACATACTTAAAATATCAAAATTTCTCATACTGTTTAACAGCATCTGCTTAATCCTAAGGTAAGTCAAAGTGTTAAATATTCTGAAACGTAGCTGATTTAGCAACTAAAAAGTTTTATCAAGTACTAGCCAATTATATCATCCCAAAGCCACCAACATTTCCTATCCGTGCTGTCGGTGATTGGTGTATTCAGTGTAATGCTCCCCATACAGACTACTCTTTCAAAACAAAGTATTGTTTTGCAGGAATCCAATCTGCTCTGGTTAACAATGCTCTATTAATATCCAGTGGCATTAATGCAAAGCTTAAAACTCAAGTACCACAGATAAAAGTGGATGGTGTAACCATGTGACTTTACAATGAATCAAGTCAGAACTGCTGATCCAAGTCAAAAAATGCAGTCCTCTAACTAGCCCATCATGTTCTTTACTAACTATTCAAGACTGAGTTCTGAGAGTTTGCATTAGGAATAGCATAACTTTATGCATTGCTTCAAATCCAACACAACTTGCTAATGTCAACAAACTAGAACCTTGAAACATTCTAACTGAAGTTACTAGAAAATGTACACCTTTCAGTATCAAGTAATAGTATTACTGTGTGGTTTAAATTTCAAATTGTCTTATTTTAAAAATAACCAAAAGTTGGGGAAGATATAGAGAACCATGTAAGTAGCAGCATCACAATGGGTAAACACTGGAAAAGCAATGTGCATGCAAATCCACATAACAAAGCTTCATTTATTATACACTTGATAGATGGTATTCATTCACCACTTCATGTACTTCTCACATGAACAGATAATATTCTCACTATGCATATCATCTTTCCTATTTTAAATAAAGGAACAGAGAATCAGAGGTAGCAAGTCCTTTTCCTGAAGATCATACAACTATTAAATGGAATGTCCAGGACTTAAATCCCTGAGTTCAACTATATATGCAAGGAAAAGAATCCATGATGAATGGAAAAAAGACAAGAGAAGAAAAACAACAGATACAAATTAGAAATTAACTCCAGTGGGCCCAGATACCACATTTAGGACACAAAGACTTCAAAATAATTAGCATGTTCAAAAGTCTAAGATAAATATAATCACCAATGAGTAGCAGAGATAGTATCTCAACAGTGAAATGAGAGCTCATTTTAAAAATTAGAAATTCTAGACCGGAATACATTTTTAAAGATCACAATAATTGAAATGAAAAAGTCACTACATGGACTTAATAGCAGAATGGAAATGGCAGAAGACAGAAACATTGTAAAGCATTAACTCACATATATAAGAACCTTAAATCTAAAAAGGATACACACAAAGAAAAACATCCCTAAGCACAAACTGCTGAAAGCCAAAGTTCATGAGAAAACCTTGAAACAGAAAAGTAACACATCCTCTACAGTTGGCTGACTTCTGAGCAGAAGTAATAAAGACAGAAGACACTGGAACATAATACTCAAAAGGCTAAAAGAAAATCTAGTCAAAAAAAGACATTGATATCCAACAAAACTATCCATCAAAGTGAAATAAAAACATTTTCAGATAAAACCAACCCAGAATTTGATGGCAGTTGACCTCCATTATAAGTGCTCAAGGAAGGGAAGCAATGAAAACACAGATCACTAAAGAATGAAAACTACACACACACACACACACACACACACACACACACACACACACAGGCTCTTCTTTCTGTTTTTGTAACATGACTGTTCAAAGCAAAAAGTACAATGTATTATTAGATTTATCATTTATGTGACAATGACAAGGCCACTAAAGAAAAGGAAAGTACTGCTTTAAGACTGATGTTATTTTCAATACTCTCTCTTTGTTGAGCCAACCACCATTAGACAGGCCTGGTAAGCCTACCATTAGGAAGGCTGAGGCAGGAAGATCCCAAGTTCAAGGCGAGCCTTGGTAGAACCCTGTCATGAAAACAACAAAATGGCTGTTTTCTTAAGTTCTAATTAACAAACCAGTAGAAAACAAAAACAAAAAAAAGCAGTTTTCTTAAGTTCTAGTTAACAAACTAGTAGCTACTTGTCCCGTTGCAGAACTAATTTGTATAATAAAACTCAATTGAGTCCATCTCCCAAATCTTCCCAAATGGAAGAGTTCTTCCCACTCTTCCGAATCTCCATTAACATCAAATATATCAACAAGAGAAAAATCATGGCATTACTCTTTCCATACACTCCTCATCCGAACCATCAGCAATTCCCAAAAATTCTACCTTTGAAACTCTTCAGTATCTGAACACCTCTCATTTTATCAATCACACCACCTTAGGACTTTGCTTCCAACTGGTGTCCTAGCTTCCACCCTTGCCCCCTTACAGAATATGCTCCAGGGGGGCAGTCAGTCATATTTTTCAAGCCATTTCACACCAATCTGTGCTCAAAACTTTGCAGTGCCCTGTATCATTCAGAGTAAAACCCTAAGTCTTTTACCATGATCTATAAGGTTTTACACTACTGAGCCCTTGTCTTATCACTTCAGTCTTAATGACCTCCCTAGTCCTTTCAATCATAACAAGCATGTTCCCATCTCAAAGTCTGGTTGTCTGCAGTTTCTCTACCTAGAACATTTTTTACCTATTTGCCTGGAGTGGTCCCTCATTCTGCTAGAGTCTGTTCTCCTCTCAGAAAGACCCCCAATTACTCTTAAAAAAAGAGCCACCACAGCCTTCTTAATCTAGCCACCTTTTTCTTCACAGTTCTATGCCTATTTGTTTGTTTCCTACAATCAGAATGAAACCGTGACTTTGTTTTGACCACTACTATATCTTCGTCACTTATAACAGTGCCATTGTTGAAGCTCAGTAGGATTTGATGAGTACTGAATTTACATTCATCGTACTTCAGCATGGAACCAACTTGATTAGTGTTAGAGACTTCCCATATATGACAAGTAGAATTAAAAGTCATTGAAAGCAAAGACACTCAATATGTAAGAACTAAGAGACTCAATTTTAGTACTTTAAGTTCCAGACTCACAGGACTGTGGCTGTGAATATAAATACATAGAGAAGATGTCAATTATGATTAGCAGTGTACAGATTTTTGCCACATTTACATCCCCAAATTTTATTTTTCCTTCTACTTAGGTAGTTGGTGTATACATGGAGAATGCATACAGAGTATGTACAGTGGAAAGTGGCATGGAGTTAGCAGGGAAGAGTCCCTGGCTAAACTTGAAACAGGACAAATTTGACTGTCACATGCAACTATTTCTTTTCAGGGCCCCACTTTTACTCAGTCCTGGAAACTACTCCCAAACACCTCCCAAGATGCGATCTATTCTTATTTCTCTCCAGAATGACATTCAAGGAATCAAGCTATATCCTGAAGTGGATTAGTAAAGTGTGAAATTTATGGTCTAGGATAAACACCAACCCATTCAGAGAAGCAGCTCAGTGTTAGAGGTGATACCACAATTGTTTAGTGTTTTACTCAGTCTTTGTTAAGTGACAGAACTGTCTACCCTATACATTCAGTGAATACATTTTTATTTGTACACTAATTTGTACAGAAATTAAGGAGACACAAGCTCAGATTCTAGTGAAGGACTCAGTAAAATTAACTGTAATTACATCATCACAAGTATTCCTCCTCCTCCTTTGTTTGCTTTGTAATCACTCAACTCTCAGGGTCAAAGTGGTGAGGGGATGGTGAAACTGAAGTCTCCCCCTCAACATCCCTGCCACCTTAGAGCAGGTCTAGTGGATAGGCAGAAAGATATGATATGCAATGCTCTAGCATTAATCAAAAACATACATATTACAGTCTACTACTTTCAATGAAAGTTTCTCTTGGTTTCTGTGAGACCATTTTATAATGAGTAAAATGTGCAAAAAGTCCTATTTGTTAGGAATTAAATGAAAATGGAACAAGCTCAATGAGACATGAAAGATAATATACTTGCCTCCTTTGTACCTTTACCTGTTAACTAATGAGAAAGGCAAAAATAAAAGGCTCCCAAACCTTGGCCTAAGGACAGCTGTTTAGGTGATGCTACCCTTACAGAAACAAAGGAAAAAAGAAACTTTAATAATGCTTTAGAGCTTGGGTTTAGGTCAGTGGTAGAGCACTCTTCCTAGCATGTGCAAAGCCCTGGGTTCTATCTCCAGCACTAAAATATAATAATAGTAATAACAATAATGCTGTAAACCAGTAGGAGCTAGTATGATTGTTCAGCCAGCACTGCACTTTTCCACATTTGATAATCATACTTTCCATGATACATGTTCAAGCTGTCCATCAAAAACGATTGATGAACTTTTTATTTCTTCCTGTAGGAGTAGAAACAACCACTTTAATTTTTTTTGCAGTAATTAAAAAAAAAAATCAATTCCTGCCATCAGCTTTGAGGAGTTTCTGCCCCCTTTTTTTTTTTTCTTTTTCTTTTTTTGAGACAGGTTTGTCTCTTTCTATAATCCATATAGTCCATGATGGCCTGGAACTCACTATGTAGCTCAGGCTGGCCTCTGACCCTCTTCCTGCCTCAAGCACTTGGAATGCTGGGATTATAAGCATGTACCACCCAATCATTACTTAGTTCCTGCCTTCTTTCCCTTTTCCTCTCCTTTCTGGACACTGCTCTCTAGTCTAGCAGCTCAATCTCTAACACACCTTTAGATGGTTCACTAGGTCCAATCCCAGACTCTTTCTGTACTCCTGCCTACCCCACTCTCCCTAAATAATACTTACAAGTGTAGTATTTTTGCCCTCCCCTTCTCAATAACTCTTGGACTATGATGTCTTACAAGCTACCTTACAGAACTGTTTCTCCTCACTGCTCAAAATCTATCCCTCCTCCAATCTTTTCTATCTTGGACAACAGTAAAATATATTGGCCTCTTTTATGTTCTTTTTCACCTACCTTCACATATGCAGTTCCATATTTGGGGCTCCTTTGGCCTGGAATGTTGTTCCATCCTATCAACTTATCATTCAGGTCTCAACATCAATGTCACACTTATTCTTTTCCAATGCCCAATTAAAATTATATTCTCACAAGCAAACGCTTCTTTCAAGCACTGAAAAAAAAATAGCTTACAACTTAGCTATTTATCCAACCATTTGGTTAAGGTCTGTCTGGGTAAAGGTAGTATCTGTTTTGCTATCACTGCATCATCTATCATCCCACAGTGACACAGCAGGTAGCCAACATCTAAAATACCCCTTTCTCCAATACATATTAAATAAATGAGAGTTCATGAGTCTTGGTCCTAGAACTGCTAAATAATACAGAAAGATGCACCCAGGATATTTATTCCCCTACAGTTGGATATTTAAACAAAATACTTTTAAAAGGTCACAGTGATGAGAAATGAAAGGAATTCAAGAGGAAATACAATACAGTCCTTTTCCCTAAAAAGTTCCTAGAGCACTCATCTTCCTCCTTTTTTCCTAGCAGACTTAGACGTATGGTGAGTCTAGAGTACATGACAATCAAATGCTAGAAATAAATGTCATAGAAATTCTAAACATTGTAATTTGCCAAAGGATAGAAACAAAACATGAGGTTTTGTCAATCTACAGAGGAAGGAACAACTTTTTAGGTATCTAGCCAACACCTGTTATCACCGCTCCCTTCCCTATCCCTCTTTTTTATACTAAACATCACAGATATTTCTTTAATACATCTGCTAAAATTCTAAGCAAAATTATCCTCAATATGTGGCTGTTAGTTCATTAGCCTCTTCCGGTAGCTATAAAGAATTTGAATGGAGCCTGAGAGTTTGGCTCAGTAGTAGACTGCCTGTCTATCGCACACTACAAAAGGTTTAAAAAAATAAATAAAAAACTGGCTAGGGGCATGGCTCAAGTGATAGAGTGCCTGCCTAGCAAGTCCCTGAGTTCAAATCCCACCACAAAAACAAACACAGCAAGTCCCTGAGTTTAAAGCCAAGTACCACCAGAAAACAAACATAGAAGGTAGAAAAAAACTACAAAGAATTCATTACACTACCTGTTGCACAAATGAGACTGAATTTAACACCCTATATACTTATATTCTTCTAATAATGTAGCTACGAGAACGTAAATTTGAAATCCTAGAATTTACTTTCTGCAGGACCAATATAAGAGCCAAATAATAACTAAACTACTATTATTTTTCCAGGCACTAAACATGGACCTTTATTTTCATTGCACTTTTTTCCTAATCTGCACAATGACCCCGAAAGCCAAGGTAGCTGTGGCTGAGTTTGGATGATTTCTTCAACTATCATACACTAACAAGTGTTCTGTTATTTAGATGATCTGAATTAAAGTATCAAAACCAAAAACACAAATACACACACAAAATAAACCTAAAGCCTTAGAGAACTAGAAATGCTTTGTTACTGACGGAATTGAACTTAAAATAACAAAAACTAACCGGGCATCAGTGGTTCACACGTGTAACCCTAGCTACTCAAGAGGCTGAGGTAAGAATCATGGCTCTAAGCCAGATAGAGCAAATAGTTTTCAAAAACGCTATCTCTCGGAAATACCCAACATAAAAAAGGGCTGTTGGAGTGGCTCAAGAGGTAGAGCGCCTGCCAAACAAGTGTGAGGCCCCAAGTTCAAACCCTACTACTGCCAAAGTAAAAACCACAAAAAACTTTCAAACTCAAGATACATAATGTCCTTTAATTTAAATTGCACAGGTAGATACAGATTGCTTTACTGCTAAACTACTTGGATTTGATGAAATAAATCTGAAATATACTTGTATAATATATTTAATAGTAAAAATACTCCAGGAAAAGGAAAATTTCTTTCCTGCCATTCCTACTTTAGTCTACAAAAATTTGAAGTTTTGGAAAAAAGAAAAGTTATTTGAAAGTAACTACAGAAGCAAGAATAAAAGACATGTTTTAGAAACTGTTTTGCTTCTGGTATCACAAAATACCACAAAGAGTAACACAAGAGTAGTGTTATCTAAAGCTAAATGATATCAGGCTTTTAAACAATCAAAAAGCTGCAAGGCTTGGGACCTATGCATTTATTCCAAGCTGTGAATGTTACTTTATCAAACACTGGGTTGAGGATAGTCTCGTATGAAGAGATTACATGAGCTCAAATAATCATGTCCAAAAAGAAATCACATATTGACTAGATTTAAACTTTTCCACACTAAAATATCAACCTACATGGTATCAACTGTGCAGTCACAAAATTCCATCAATATAACATAGTCATTACAATTAGATTTATTTGTAAAAGCGTCATAAAAAAGTTAAACATTAATCGAGTCTCAAAAGCATCAATGTTATCTCAAATTAATGATTGTGAACTCTGAAGAAGCCTTATGTGGCCATAAAAAAACAGAATTAGTGAAGTCAATAATTGCGTGCGTATGATTCTCCGTTCACAAAGCCTAACTGCTTGTGCAACTTCCCCAGGTCTTCCTGGACACCCTCCAGACAAAAACCAATTCTTCTTTTCTTCTTTTTTAAAGGCTCCTCTCTGTCAATTTTTAAAAAATATTTATAGCCCTCTCCCAAAAGGTTTGCGTTACACGAAATGGACTTAGGCCGTCACTTAGGAATAGCATGTCTCAACATTTAAGATTTCTAGATCCCTCTGCACATTCAAGATAGCAACGAAAACACTGAGCTTTAATGATTCATATTCCACCAACGCCTAGTAAGATTTTCCTTCAAACTCCAGCCTTCCCACTCAGGGGATTCCCTAGTGGGCGTACGCAAGGCATGCATTACAAGGTAGAAGGGACACAGCGCACGGGGACTCTGCACCCTCTCGCGAGGGAGGTCCTCACCTAAACCTGCTCCCCACGCCCTCTCGGGTCCCGCGAACACCGTGCAACTCAGATGCGAAACCGGGTATGCGAGACGCGTAGCTGGACGGGGAGGGCTGTGCATCACGTAGCCAGTCTGGCCCGCTGCAAACTTCTCAGCGCTTAAGTTACACGCACTGCAATTCCACACTTGACAGCTGAGCCCGGAGAGTACGTCCGCTGCCGCAGCGCAGCCGCCCTGGGGCCGGCGGCACATCCTGCGGTCGGCGCGCACGGGGCACGGGGCAGGGGGGAGTCGCGGCGCTCACCTTTTCCAGCTCGTCGTGGAGCTCGGCCAGGCTGGGCCGGAGCAGCTTCTCGCCCAGCTGCGCGGCCGTGTGCCGGTAGTGGTCGATCCTGGGCACCGCGTCCATGGTGTTGTGGCCGAAGGTGCGCAGGTAGTAGGTGTTGGTGTGGGTGTCGTAGTAGTACTGCGGGTGGTGCCCGCTGCCGCCGCCCGAGTGCAGGCTGCTGCCGTCGCTCAGCACCGTGTCCCCGCCGTTCTGGAAGCTCACGTTGGGCCCGTCGCCTCCGACTCCCGCCGCATCCGACAGGCTGTCATCGGCCGACGAGGAGGCGGCCGGGTCCACGAAGTTCACGCGGAAACGGCCCTTGGCTTCCTCGCTGCCCTTGGCCGACCCGCTCTCGCCGCTGCCTTTACCGTCCGCGGGGGTCTCCTCGCCCGCCGCCCCGGCTCCGGCCGCCGCCGCCGCCGCCGCCGCGGCCCGCCCGGCGTTCTCGGAAACCAGGTCCACCTGGAAGCGGCTCTGGCTCGGGGTGGGCCCCAAAGGTCTGCCCAGTCCGTCCCCGGCCGCCGCGGCGCCCTCGCCGCGGACCCCGCCTCCGCCACCCCGGCTCGCAGCCGCAGCATCCTCCGGCACCGAGGGCATCGCCGTGCCGGGCAGGTCCACCACGGCGGCGGCCGGCCTCGGGGCGCCGGAGGAGGGCGCCGTGGGCCCCGGCTCCATCGCCGCCCGACCCTCGGCGGACCTGCGGCGCCTGGCGAACGTTGCGCGGTGCGCGCCTTCGCGCTCCGGGCCGGCGGGGGCCGCCGCTGCAGAGCCGGGTGAGGGAGGCGCTCGCCCGACCCGCACGAAAGCCACCAGCTGGCCGAGCACCGCGCGAGTGTAGCCGGAGCGGGGCGGGCCCGCCGTTTAAAGGCTCGGCGGGGCCGCGGCGGCCGCTCGGGCTGCCGCACGCGGGAGGCGGGGCCGGCGGCTCTCCCGCCCCTCAGCCCGCCCACCCGCGGTCCCGCAGTGGCGCGCGACGGACGCTCCCTGGGCACCCCGGCCCTCCCGGGCTTCTGCGCGACCCCGCGCGACAGCTGCCCGCGTTCCGCCCGTCTCCGCCCCGCCTGCGGCTGCGCGAGCACCGCGTCTGAAGAGCAGGCACGGCCGCACGCCGCCTCACCGCCGTCGCCGGGAAGCTCTCCGCGCCGCTACCTCCTCTTCCGTCGCCCTCCTCCCTCCCCCGCCGCGTTCTGCGGCGGAGAGGAGCGGGTCCCAGCCGCCTTCTCTTCTCCACGCCCCGGGGCGGTGCGTCAGTGGACCGGCAGCCCAGGCCGCGGGTTCAGCGCACGCCGGCGGCGGCTTCGAAGGCTCTTCTTGCTTTTTTTTTGGTTGGGGGGTGGGGGTGGGGTGGGGGGGAGTTCTGTGCTCGCAGTACTTGGGCTGAGCTGGCGAGATCTCGCGAGATGCTGCGGGGCGTCTGGGCCCCTGCCCTCAGGCGCGTGGTACCCGAGGCCGGGCCCGCGCCTTTCCTGCGAGTGATGCTCGGCGCTTTCCTGTTGTGCGCGAGGGCGCTTCCGGAGGCGCGGGCGAGGTGCGCGCGCCGTGAGGCCTGCGCGGGCTCCGAGCCGCCGGGGCGCCCGACTTGTGCTGGGGCCTGAGACCCCGGAGGGGCGGGGGTGGGAGCGGGCGGTGCTGTCTCGCAGACTGACGAGTTCGATTTGCATAAGACGCTGGCCTTTCGCCGAGATGCAGTGGGTGTGTCCGTCCTGGAGATCGCACCTTTATTTTAAAAGCTGATGTCTAAAGGGGAGAGGGAGCTTAAGCTCTGATACTGTTTGAAGGCAATTTCTGACTCCGATCCTAGGAAGCTCAGCAATCACAGTGCAGCGATGGCAGTAAGGAACCGCCGAGTTAGGAGAAGTTTCTACTTGGTTTGTGATGTGAAGAATGCCATGGTTTTAGGGCCAACAGAAAGGTACTTACTCTGCTTTGCAGGGCTATTTTCAGTAAAATGGACAGAACTACTACTAATTTCCAACTTTTCTTAACGTTAGAATCCACTTTTAACCTACTGCCTACCCGAAGCTCTAAGTAAAACGGTGAATGGCAGTAAATGGCTTCCTCTGGTCATCTCATTTATGCTTTTTGTATGTATTTTGAATTTTCATTAGTGTCAATGAACACCATCTTTTTTGAACCTTTTATGCATGATCACAGAGCCTCATAGTTTGCAGAAACTGAACATGAATAAAACCAAGCAAACAATTCAAAAAGTTTGCCAGCTATGATCTTGTTTGACCTTGACATCTTATCGCCTCATCTTATTATCTGTGTAATCTATGTTTTAAAGATAGAGATAGAACCAATAGCTCTTGGATCATGTAGCTAGGGTTTCTAAAGCCCTCTTGAACTTCCCTAATAACAGAAAATCAGAAGAAAAATCGGTGGTCCTTTTATCAGCGCAGTTGCTGCCCTAGTGCTTGGTCTGTGTGGTACCTTTCAGTACTAAGTTAATTCATGGTTGTTGAAATTCGACATTAACTGAACAAATACTAAGCACCTGCTGTGAGCTACTCTGCGTTCTCAGGGTATAGCCTTGAGCAACACAGTCCTTTCTCTCATAGCCTATATGCTAGTTGTGAGTGCTTAGGAAAAGGAACTGGGGGATATGTGTGAAATGGGGTGGTAAATTTGCCATAGAATGCTATCGCCCTCATTTAGAAGAATGATACTGAGCGTGGAAGGGAATGATGGAAATGTTTTGGAAAAGAATGTTCCAAACAGAGGAAGAACAAGGGTCCAAAGATGGGAGCATGCTTAGCATGTTCATGGAATTGCATGTAGGCCAGTTTGATGAGGACTACTTAAAAGATGGAAAGAATCAAAAACAATTAGGTCAGAGAGTTGGGGGATGTGGAACATGATAGACCAGAATGGTGAAGGGTAGGACCTCTTTGCTAGTGGACATACTTGACATTTACACTGAGTGGAATGATGTAGTCAGCTCAGGCTTCCATAACAAAATGCCATAAACTAGGTGACTTAAACACAAATTGACTTTCTCACAGTTTTGAGACTGGAAGGTCCAAGACCAGGGTGCAAACATTGTGGGATTCAAATAAGGGCTCTTTCTGGCTTGCAGACACCTTTTCGGTGTGGTCTTACATAGTGGAAAGAGAAAAGGGGCACCAGCTCTACTGGATCAGGATTCCACTCTTAAGACTTCATTTAACCTTAAGGTCACCTCTTTAAAAGGGTTACCTCCAGTGCAGTCAGATGGGGGATTAGGGCTTCAATGTCTGAAATTTTTGGTGACACTATTCAGTCCATACCAGATGGTAAGTCATTGTAGGCTTTCAGTAGAGAAATGATATCTGACATCCATGGTTATATACTACATAATTATGTTTCAGGAAGTGATCCTATAAAATAGTGGAGAGGAATAGTTCCTGAACCATAATATTTTTACTGTACTTTCTCTGTGTTTGGACACAGATACCATTGCATTACAGTTGCTTGCAGTATTCAGCTTAGTAACACACTGTAACAGGATTGTTAGAACAATAGGCTATTCCACATAGCCTTGGTGTGTAATAGGCTATGCCATCTAGGTTTGTAAGTACGTGATAAAATCCATCTGATGATGCATTTGTCATAAGGTATCCCTATGGGTAAGTGAAACTTGATTGTAAAGGATCAGTGTAACTGTATGTTGTAAAAAGTTCACGGAATAAGTAGCAGAGGCAAAGAAAGAGGCAAGATGTGTTAGGAAGTATTGGAACTATCCAGGAAGTGATGGTGTAGCTTTGACCACAGTAGGTACTAATGGGAAGGGGAATGAGTGGTTGAAGTCTAGGGAGGCAATAGAATTTACTGTGGTGCATGAAAAAGAATCTAAGGATTGTGACCTAAGCAGCTGGAAGAACAGTGTTGCTGTTTTCTGAGATGGAGATGAAGAAAGGTGAACGTTTGGGTGGAATGGAGAGTAGGAGTTCCGTCAGAAATGTCTTTTGGAGGAAACACATAAATGTATAGGAATAATAAATAGTAGTCACCCGTAAACATGTCATTGCAAACAATTGTAGGAGAGAGGAATATAGTAAAATGAGAATATAAAATAGGAAGGCCAGACTTAGGAAGGAAGTGACTTTTCAGCAGAAGTCTGAAGGACATTTAGTACTAGAATGTAGCCTATCTAAGGAGCTTAAAGTCAGTTTGGTTAAAGAATAGGAAGTAAGGGGCAAAAGTAGTGAGAGTTGAGACTGTCTTTATTCTAAAGGCCCCATGAAACCATTAATGGGTTTACAGGATCAGATTGACATTTATTAAACTCTGGTTATGGACAGAAGAGTTGGAAGAGGTAGACAAGGGAACACAGGGAACAATTCACTAGTCATGAATGATAGTAACAGTAGTAGTTAATATTTCTAGAGAATTTATGTCCTGGACATAGGGCTAAACTCTTTAACATTTTTAGTTTTATTCAGTTCTAACAACACTATGAATAAAATCATAGGATTACCCCCATTTTTCAGGTGAGAAATGTGGTTAAGTTTTTCTAATTCCTACATAGAATGACTAAAAACTTTAAAAGGGCAGGTAGAAGGAGTACCTAACAGATAAAAAGAAAACCAGATGAATGCATTTGGAGATGGGATTGGCTGTGTTAAATTGAAACGAGGCAGGGAAAGATGAGTTGAATATATATTGAATCTAGTAACACAAATTAGCCAGCAAAGTGGGAGGGGGGGTTCCAGGAGAAATAATCAAAACATACATGTGAAACTTGCAGAAACACTGCCAGGAGGTCCCTTTGTTATGATAGCAGTCATTTGGCTGTCAGATCTACCAGGTGCCAATTCAGAGACTAACCACAAGAACAGACTTTGTCAGTGTCATATTGGAGGATCCCATTTGGATACTTATTTGGCTCAACTTTTGCCAAAAAGGTGAGCCTTAGGGCTTGTGTAGTGACTCAAGTGGTACAGCACCTGCCTAGCAAGTGTGAGGCTCTGAATTGAAACCCCAGTACCACCAAAAAAAAAAAAAGTGAGCCCTTGACAATGTGTATCGATGAACTTAGCAGTATGTATTGAATGTACTTAGATCTTAGAACAAGCTAGGACAAACCTCTAACACTAAAATATCCTAAAAAGAGACATAAAGGAGACATAATTTATGTTAGATCTACAACTGCTTGTATCAGCATGTAAGGTACAAAACCATGTAGAACCTTTAAAATCAGTCTCTTCCCAGCCCCAACCCCATTTTTGTTTTTTGTTTTGAGACAGTGTCTCGCTGCGTATTGGAGACTGGCCTGCATGTGCCACCATGCCCAGCTTTGTTTTTTTGGGTTTTGTTTTGTTTTTTTCTTACCCTGGGTTTTAGTTAGACATGCCATGCTGACATTCTACCTGGTTGTGGTTTTGCATTTTTACTAGCTGGCATTCAACACACAGATTAAGTCAATGGTATTTCCCTTGAGAAATAAAGTGATTATCCTATCATGGAAAAAAGAAAACAGTTACCCTAGAGAAGCTTGTTTGTGCTTTAAATGTCATAATTTTGTTTTCATACCTAAGTCCCAATCACATTCTTCTTTAATTAAAAATGTTATAAAGATTTTAAAGTCATAGAACTAAACGTTAATTAAAATCTTTCTATTCTTTTTTATGAAAAAAGTATTTAACTTTGTGAAAAAACAGTATTTAAATTCCTGTTTATAAATTGTCTTTCAAAAAAGACAACCCAAGATTTTTTATTTAAATTTTTTATGTTTGCTCATCCAAATTGTAAGTTCAGGAAAAATGTGTTTAAAATAAACATAGTCTATCTTCTCATCCCCTACTTCCACCTACATATGTGTTTGTCATAAAGCTAGTCAGTGAAATCTCTTCCAACTTAAATTCTGCATATGGAAAGTTATTTTCCTTCTGTACTGATTTGTTTTTATTTTTTGAACTCTACATACTGTGAATATTTGCAAACTGCAAGGTTTAAAATTATCAAATGTTAATATATGAAGTAAATACTATTATGTAATAGCTTAGAATCTTCAGTCATGAACTCCAGCACCATACAGCCTAGATTTGATTTGAATCTTAGGTTCACTATTTGCTAGTTATGTGACTGGGCTGGTGTGATTTTTCTTTTTTTTTTTTTTTTTTTTTTTAGTGGCACTGCAGTTACTTAGAGCCTTATGCTTGCTAGGCAGGTGCTCTTTCTTACTGTTTGAGCACTCCATCAGCCCTTGTTTGTGGTGAGGTTTTCAAGATAGGGTCTATTTAACTGAGGCTAACTTCAAATTGAAATCCTTTTAATCTCTGCCTCCTGAGTAGCTAAGATTATAGGTGTGAGTCACTGGCTCTGGTGTGATTGTGCCTCAGTTTCCTCATCTGTAAAATGGAAGATAATAATAGTAGGTACCTTGTAGAATTATAAGGATTCTATGAATTATTGTCTATGAGGTTCTTAGGCTAGGGCCTGACATATGGCAGGACCTATCATTTTTATATATTAAACGATTATTGAAAACTTTTTTTTGTGCTACTGGGGTTTGAACTGAGGGCTTTTAAGCTTACTAGTCAAGCACTGTACCAACTTAAGCCACTCCACCAGCCCTTCTTTGTTACGGGTATTTTTGAGATAGGGTCTTATGAACTATAAGCCCAGGCTGGCTGTTCCTGATCTCTGCCAACTGAGTAGCTTGGATTACAGGGATGAGCCACTGGTGCCCAGCTATTGAAAAGTTTTAATACTTTGTTCAGAATAGAAATAATGATAAGGCAAGTCTTCTAAATTGTGTCTTTTTTTGTGGGCTCTGGTTTGATTTTTAATTTTTTGCATTTTTTTATTTTGAGAGGTGATTGAGTTAAATTTTTTTTGAGCAGCATGTAAGCAGATTTTTTTTCTGTTACAGATTTTTAAAGCGGTTGTTGGTATCATTATGTTTCTGCCACATACTTAGAAGATGAAACAACAGCCCAGACTAAGGATGATTCTTTCTTATTTTTCTTAACTCCATTTTTTTTCCTCCCACTGGGCTCTTTAAAACTAATAGGTACTTAATCCAGAGACTGAGGCAGGAAGATTGCAAGTTCAGGGACAGCCCGGGTAACATGTGAGACCTTATCTCAAAACAAAACCTAACAGGTACCAACATGCCTTAGAAACCTTTGCTTTCCATTCGCTGTATTGCACTATAGTGTGCTTTCTTTAAAAAAAAAAATGCTTACAAAACAGACATGGACACTTACAATGCACACAAACACAAAGCACGGCTACTCGCCGTTGCACACTGCATGGAATTGAGTAATGTAACGCATTCCTTAAGTCGTGTTATCTGTGTATTCCTAAATGACTAATCAATGTTTTTCATCTTCAGAAATCCATAAGTGTAATTCAAATTTGTTTTTATAATTGTTCTAAGATGCCTGAAATTTAAAAAGCCATAAATGTGGAAAGGATTTTTTTTGTTTTAATTTTTTTTTTGTTTGTTTGGTTGATGCTGGGGTAAACAGACTGGCATTTCACAAAAGTATTCTACCATTGTGCTACACCCTTAACCCTTGGGATTTTTATTGTTGTTGGTACTGGAGTTTGAACTCAGGGCCTCAGGCTTACCACTTGAGCCATTCCGCCAACCAATCGCTAGCCCTTGGAAAAGATTTTAAATATGTAGCTAGCCCCTATTTTAAAGAACAATTACCTTTGATATTTTTTGAAAGAGTTTTTGTCTTTAGTAACACATTCTGATGGTTACAGGTTTTTGTAGCCCTAGCCTTGGATCTGTAATGGGTATCCAAGTACTTGAGAACACGATATCCTTCCTAATGACTAACCTAAATTATTCTTAGAACAATTCAAATTATTTGCTTCTTATCCTGTTCTTTAGAGATTATAATGCTCCATAAAATGTAAGATAATTTTTAGTTTTGTTTTCTAAATGATTTCTTCTTACATGTCATTTTGAAGCCCAATTTCTAAGTATGTAATTATTTCTATTACTTTGTTCTGGGCCCTTTCCAAATAATTTAATCTTCCTTTAAATATAGACCAAAACTATTAGGTTTAATATTCCAGTTAAAAAAAAAAAACTGATGAGTATAAAACTAAAGACAGATTTTTAAAATTTAAATAATTTTTTAAAATTTAAAACCAGGCTGCTAGGCTGGGGATGTACCTAGCACCTTGATAAAGCACTTACTTGCCTAGCCTAGGTTTGATTACCAGTATGGGAAAAAAAAAAAATCTTTAAATAAGTCTGGGCTACCTGCTAACTTCAAATATGTCTGAGTATCAATTCTTCTGATTAGCCAAAAAAAATTTTGTCATTTAAAAAATCTTAATAGTCCACCTGAAGCCGGGGGGTGGGGTGGTAGTGCATAGCTGTAATCATAGCACTTGGCAGGCAAAGGTTGGAGGATGGCACGTTCAAGGGCAACCTAGACTACATAATGAGACATCCTAAATAAATACCCGCCTCTTTTGCAACTAATTTCTAAAATCATAAAATTTTATACATCAAGAACTGCATAAGCCAGGTGCTGGTAGCTCACACCTACAATCTTAGCTACTCAGAGATCAGGAGGATTGTGGCTGGAGGTCAGCCGGGGCAAATAGTTCTTGAGACCCTATGTCAAAAAAAACTTTCACAAAAAAGGGCTGGTGGAGAGGCTCAAGGTGTAGTCCCTGAGTTTAAACCCCAGTATCACCAAAAAAAAAAAAAAAAAATTGCATATTTATAAGAAAGTTACTAGGCATTCCTTATATTACCTATTTTTATAAAGCAATACATGTTTAATATAGAAATTTCTATCACCTATTTTATTTTGTTTAACTTTCTTTATAAATACTATCAAGAAATGCTGATCTGGAAACCTTATTTTTTTGTTTTGATTTTTGGTTTTTGTTTAGTTTTTTTGAGACAGTCTTACTACATAGCCCTGGCTGGCTTTGAATTTGCCATCCTTCTGCCTCAGCCTCCCAAGTACTGGTATTACAGGTGTGTACCACCACATCCACCTCTGCATTCAATTTCTCTATGTATGAGTCTTTCTTCTGAGATCAGGTCTCACTGTGTTGCCCTGAGTGGTTGCAAACTCATAGACCGAAATGAGCCTCCTACCTTAGCCCCACGGCTGTACTGCATGGGGCTCTTATATCTCTCTTCTTCATTGATTTTTCCTTAGAATAAATTCCTAGAAGTAAAATTTCAGGATATTTATATTTTAAAACTTGACATGCATTGCAGAATTGATTTTCAAGAAGGAACATGAATTTATCCTTCTGTTGACATTGTATTTGAGTGACTTTCTTTACCGCTCTTAAAAATTCTGAATAAGATCCTTCTTTGTTTTTGTCATCTGATTAGCAAAATATGATATTCAGATCTTAGACTGCCAGTGAAGGTGTACTTTTAAAAGTTTGTTAGATCGTTGAAGTGGTACATACTGTGGTAGTCCCAGCTATTCAAGAGACAGGAGGCTGAGGTGAGATCACTTGAGTCTGAGAGTTCAAGGCCAACCTGGACAACACAGAAAGACCCTGACTCAAGAAAAGGAACAGTTTAGTGATCGTTTATATATTTTTATTTCTCAGTTGCCTGTTAATGCCTATAGTAGACATTTGCTGTCTTTTGGAAGTCTGGCTTATAGTCTGTCTTAGTAAGAAATATAAATGTTTGGGTTTGTTTTGTTTTTTTCCATGGAGTGGAGAATTACCTCTCTGTGTACAAATTTAGAAGAACAGTACTAGAGGTGTGGCTCAAGTGGAGGAGTGCCAGTTTTGCAAGAGTAAAGCCCTGAGTTCAAACCCAAGTTGCATTAAAAAAAAGCAAACAAGCAATTTTGAAAGAACAAAATTAGAGGACTTGCCTGCCCCACCAGAACTGAGAGCACATGACTAAATGTGCCTATCTGGTTCTTTTAGTGTTTGAGCTTCAGCAGGTATGATACAACCACTCGGGTGGTGTCAGAAAGTAAGTCAGCTCCTGGGACTGTTAGCTCCTTATTTTTTGATACATTTTATTAGCACATAACTGTTCAATGTGAGGTTCTCATTGTAACATTTCCATACCTGTGTATAATATACTTGATCATATTTACCTCTCTATTATTCTTATCCCCCTACCCAACCTCTTTTTAATCTTTCTTTTTTTGTAGTATTGGGATTTGGGGTTTGAACTTGATCCATGTCTGCAGCCCTTTTTGCTTTTTGAACTTATTTTTTTGATAGGGTCCACTGGTTTTTTTGCCCAGGGCTAGCCTCAGACCATGGTCCTCTTAAACCTCCCATGTACCTGGGATGATAGGTTTGGGCCACAGCCCACCTTATTGTTTGAGATGGGGTTTTGCTAATTTTTTGCCTAGGCTGGTCTTGAATCTCAGTCCCTTCAATCTCAGCTCCTGAGTTGCTGGGATTACAGGTATGAGCCACGCCCCCCTGGGTGCAATTTTTTTAATGGTTTCATTATCACCTTTTCATGTCCCACTGCCTACCTCACTAAAGAACTGCCTTGCTTGGCATTAGCCCAGTGACTGACTGATGGTGAATAGACAGGGTCTCTAAAGAACACTCCCAGCAAAGAGCATTGTATTGGAGTAGCTGGGGCTTCAGCTGCATCCTCATTGTGGGCCTGCATCTTTCTCCTCCCTGTCAGGCCTTCCTCTTTTCCCTAGAGATACATCTGCTGAGAACACTCCCCAGAAAGCTTTCTCCCCACCACTCAGTCTGTTTCCCGTATTGTCTGTTCCAATGACAATACTCAAAGAAGACTATACACAGTTGTAGCTGCTATGAAGCAGCTTCTTTCTTTCTTTTAGCTCTTCCATATTCTTCTAGTAGTTCATTCTGTTTTAGTTAAAAATTGTTGGTTTCTGTGACTTGTGACCAAAAAATCAGTCTTAATACTATGTTCTTTGCCATTTTTCTGGTGTCTTCCACTTATATTCTAAAAGCATTTATACATTATGGATATAAACCTTACACTAAATTGGTTTTCTCCACTTTGCCAGTACCATTATAGTTTTATTTACAACATTCAGTTATTTAGAAAATACCATAACATATCTTGGTCTTTTTCTTTGTAGTTCTTACCTTTGATGTAATGCTTAGAGAGGTTTTTATTATCATAAGATTAAATAAATCAAAATTAATATATATATTTTTTAGGTTTTATTTTTATCCCCTAATTCCTGTGACAATTATTTTTACTTTGGTATATGGCAAGGATTTAACAATTCACTACAAATAACTTAATTGAGTATTTAGACTTTTATGTTAAAATTTTCTATAAGATTAGCCTCAAATTTCAATGCTTAAACATGATAAATATTTATAGTTTATTCATACAACAGTCTAGAAATGATGTGACTGAAGCTGGCCAACCAAGTAACTCTCCATTCTTACCAGGAGGCTCCTGATTCTCTGTTAGAAATGGAAGCCTTCATTTGTTGCTAGTTTCTAGTCAGTGGGAAGAGGGAATTAGAAGAGAGTTGGAAAACAATCAGCAGGTTGGAAATAAAGTGGGTTTGGTGCAGAGTGGAGAGGGTTTTTTCCTGTTTGTTTCTGGTATGCTGACTGAACTCAGGGTTTTGAGAAGGAAACAAAGTTTTTTTTTAATCTGGCAATCATGTAACCAGCCAAAATACTAGGAGCTCTGAAATCCCCCATGATGATGAGTCCTTCCAGTAAATAGAAACCTGTGTTTGAAAGGATTAGAAAACACTTTAAATACTAGTATTAAAATGGTAAGTACATTGAGCATGTACCTGAAAACATGTTTACAAATGTTAAGTGAAAATAGCTAACATTTTATAAGGATTTTCCCCTTACAAAATGGTAAGTGTGATAACAGTTCTAAACATTTCTTCCTCCTCCATCTCCACTAGCACTACCATATGTTTGGATGAGGAACATGAGTATAGAAGGAAGCTATTTGTAAGCAGCTGGTTTTAAGCCTCTTAACATGCTTCATACACTTTTTTCATCTCTCAGATTATTTCGGAACAAGCTAGGTAAATATGAGTAATGATGATAGGATATGTTAATATGATTAAGATGATTTGCAATTTATGAAATAAATTCATCATGAAATGTAATGTCCTTGAAAAGGAATGACCTGTATCTAATTTAGGAATGAATATTAAAGATCTAATAGTGAAAAAGGAATTAGAAATTCTACCTTCTAATCTAAGTATAAAATCTACTCTTGGGGCTGGTACCAATGATCTTTATCATAATAATTTGACACAGTTCCATATTTAGCCTCTCTGTAATTTATTTTTGGATTATAAATGCCCAAAACTTAGAATTCATTTTGTAAGCCTAAATTTCTCTAGAAACTTAGCATAAAATTTCCCTTGGCACTGTAGAGTAATAAATAGTCTGTGTGTACCATTGACTTAGTGTAGAATGGTACAGGGTGGTAGTGGTGTTTTTTTGGTGTTATTTTATTGTTTTGGGGACAGTTGTGATGTTAGAACCCAGGCCCTCATTCGTGCCAGGCACATACACTACCACTGAGCTACACTCCTTCCCTATTTTGGTTTTTTTGTTTGTTTAGAGACAGGGTTTCACTATATATCCCAGTCTGGCTTTAACTTTGAGGTCCTCCTGTCTCAGTCTCCCTAGTGTTGAGATTATAGGCATGTACCACTGTGCCATGCTGTTTTTGTATTTTTTAATTGTGATACATACAGAGGGATGTTTAGAACAGATATGTACATTTTGATAAAAAAAAATTATAAAGCAAATACCTATGTGAGTCACCATCTAGGTCCTGGAACACAACATTACCAAGTCTCCCAAAGACCCTAAGTGTGCCCCTTCCAGGTCACACCTTTCTTCCACTCCCAGAGAGTTCTCGATAATCATTTCCTTGGTTTTACTCTCTATATGTTTATCCTACAACATAATATACGTGGATTCATAAGGGCATGTTTCTTTCATTCTTTTCAGCATGCAATTAACTCATTATATTGGTGGTGTACATTTTTTTTCCATACGGCGTTACCTTGTAAGACTATACCACACATATAATGCTTTTTCACTTTAATATCATACATGATTCTGTCTTTTCAATGATAAATAATACTAAGTGGATTTGGTATGTAACAATTTATTTTATCAGGAAGACTGAAATTGATTGGCATTTAGATCATTTTCAGGTCTTTGTTACCAATCAGTAACTATTTGAGAAATAATCTTTGTGTAACTTTTTTTTTTCATTTTCTGGTGGCACTGGGGTTTGAACATCAGTGCCTTGAGCTTGCTAGGCAGGTGCTGTATACTTGAGTCATGCCCCCAGCCATTACCTTGTAATTTTCAGAATAGATTCCTAGCTACAGAATTACAGTTCAGAGTATAAAAGCATAATAAGTTTTGTTAGATATTACAAAATTGCTGTCCAAAAAGTTGTTTTAAATTACATTTTTTTACATCAACTGCTATTTGCCAACATTGTCTTTTATCAGAATATTTCACCTTTGTTGCTCTCATAGTTGAATACATTTTGTTTTCTGGTTTATATTTATTTAATCAGTTATGAGTAGAGTTGTATATGATTCCATTTGTTTTCTTTATTCAAATGACTGCCTGTTAATGTCCTTTGCCTGTTACGTTGTTGTATTTTTTCCATTACTGATTTGTAAAATTGGTAAAGAACCTAACATTTTTGTCTGTTATGTGTTGCTAATATTTTTTTACATTTTATGGTTAATTTTTTCACTTGGCTTATAACTTTTTGTATACAAGTTTAAATATTCTTCATGATTTTCAGATTGTATATAACTTTCAAATTGCTTTGAAACCTATTTCATGAGTTGCCATTTGTCTTATGAAATTAATAGCAACATATAAATTTAGTTCACAAATTGCTCAGCCTTTTCCCCCCTTTTTTTTTAAGTGTATGAAAGCATTCCTAGAAGGAGCCAATATGTATCTATGAATATGATGAGTTTGAGTTGTCAAAACAGACATGCAGGTCTAGGGAGACATCACTCAAGTGGTAGAGCTTCTGCCTAGCAGCCACAAGGCCCTGAGTTCAAACCCCAGTGCCACACACACACAAAAAAAAAATGCAGGCCAGGCACTGGTGGCTCATGCCTTTAATCCTAGCTACTTGGGAGGCTAAGATTGGGAGGATCACAGTTTGAGGCCAACTCAGGCAAATAGTTCATGAGATTCCATCTTCAAAACAACCAGAGCAAAATGGGACTGGAAGTGTGGCTCAAGCAGTATAGAGCCTGTTTTGCAAGTGCAAAGCCCTGAGTTCAATCTCTAGTAACACCAAATATATAAATATCTATATAATTAATTTCTATAAAATAATTTTATATATTACATAACATAATATAATTTATATATTATATAATAAAATATTTTTATAATTTATGTAATTATAAGAATATATATTTGTCATTTAAATGACTTCTTTGTCCTTCCTTTATGCATCCTAAAAGTCAATGGGTAGAAAAGTTTGAACAGCTAAAGAGCATTATCAAGCATAAAGATTGTCATCTAAGAAAATAGAGAAAAACCTTCTCTCCATCCTTGCTTCAAATTACTGGTACTCCTAGATGGGTGGAGTGGTGCACATCTGTAATCCCAGCACTGGGGAGGCTGATGCTATAAGATGTGGAATTTGAGGCCAGCCTTTTTTATCTCAAACAAAAATAAAAAATGCTACTGGTCCTCATTTCATCTGAAACACTGTATCAAAGTGTATGAAGGCCTTGAGTTCAAGCCCCAGTACCTCAAAAAAAAAAAAAACTATAAAATATTTTTACAGACTAGTTAAAATAAGATTTAACCAAAACACTAAGGGTGTCTAAATGAGTTAATATTTGAATATATTTTAGAAAGGTTCTTGTGAACCTACTCCACACTTAGTTTTCAGCTTAAATGACTTCTAGTTTAACCCAAACTAAAAGACTGAGTAAATCTAAATAGTAATACTTAGAGGTTGTGAAGAGCATCCAATAATGCAAGACTTTTTTTTAGTTTATATTCTTGCTTCCTATGTGTGTAAAACTATTTACAAATTACCAAGTAAAATTAGATAGTTTAATATCATACCAGCTTTTGTTCTGTAGGCTGGGAACTCAAAGCTACAAGATCATACTTAGTTGAAGACATATTGTCCCCAAAGTAATCTTTCTTCTCCAAGTATTTTTAGTTCAGGCCTCCATGGTAACAGCATCAGGACCATTCAGACGGATGTCATATTTTGAGTCAGTTTTCATATTGGAATGGGAATTCTGTGCACTGTCCTATATTAACATTCAAAGATGATCCTCATTTTCTGTAAGGTTTCTAATTTTACAAACCTTATTATTTTTCAGTAAAGCAGCTTTTTAAATATCTTGTCAAATGTTACTTTGTTTATAGTCTCGAATACCTATTTTTTTTTCAGTTTGCAGATTTGAACTCAGTGTCTCAAGCCTTGTTAGGCAGGCACACTACCACTTGAGTCACTCCACCAGCCCTATTTTGTGTTGGGTATTTTTGAGATAGGGTCTTGAAAACTATTTGCCCGGGCTGGCTTCAAACCTTGATCCTCCTGATCTCTGCCACCTGAGTAAGGAGGATTACAGCTGTGAGCCTCCAGCACCTGGCTTAAAACTGCCTTTACAAATCTCTGATGTACTATAATAATGTTATTTCCTCTATTGTTTAAGAGAATACCAAATACACTCTTAACATTTTTGGACTTCCAAAGTGTTAAAAGTATCATAACAAGCTAAAGGTAGCAACTATACAAATTTAGATTATTGGCTACAGTTCTCTATCGGTCTCTTGTGTTTCTGCATGTCTTGCACCCACAGGCATTGACTGATAATCCAGACCACTTTTCTTGAATGTTTTTATAGCAAACAGTCCTAGAAGATTGAGATAGTATCTCCCTGTGGAGTAAAGAGCAGGTATGCCCATTGCCTGCTCTAAAAGATTCAGATTCTTTTGAGCTCAGGATTCCTCTCTGTAACAACTACTCTGTGTCAGATGTCACCTAAACTAGATGACGCACTGCAGGGATCATCACACTTTTGTGCACAGGGCCAGATAGATAATACATAGTCTCCTTCACGTATGCTTCTTTGAGTTTGTGTGTGTGTTGTTTGTGTTTGGAACCCTTTAAAAATGTAAAAACCATCCTTAACTTGCAGGCCATACAGATGAGCTAGTTTTGGACCATGGGCCTTAGGTTGATGGTCTCTAATGTCCATCCTATGATCAAATGGCTATTCTGCTGCTCTAGCAAGTTCCCTGGAACTTCTCTCTAAATCATAAGAACTGGCTTTTCAAACATGATTTCCTCATGACTATAATCAAATGAAACTTATACTGCTGTACGTCTGCTTAAAAATAGAATATGACTCTGAAAAAATTAGATAATAAACTAAACAGGAGTATCTTCCTAAGTTGTTTTCTAGAAAATGTTTATCCTCACTATCCCTCTTGGAAATCAACTCATCTGTGAGCAAAAGGTCTAATTGATTGGACACTAACCGCAGGCCATAGGCAGCTTTTGTCAATGTATCTCTTCTGTAACACACTGCTTACAACACAACTTACATTGAGTTTTGGGAGAGGATTTATCTAACATCCATAATGTATTCCTCAGAAAGCAGTCATACTTTTATCCATGAGAATCTTAAGGTTTGGGAGGACAGAATTTCTCAAAGGATAAATATTGGGTCTAGATTAGCCACATAGTATTGATGTGTTAGACTATTTTAATTAATCTTTCTTTTGAAAACAGATTAAAAAGCTATTTAAAACAAAAAAGAGGATGGTATCTCAAAGCTAAAGAAGAAATATTAGGCCTGGATCTGGGTGGGGTAGGGTGCAGAGCCCGGGAAATGGCATGGTAATTGGGACTGTTTTTCCCCTGGGAACAGAAATGAAGAGCCTGGCCCAGGGTTTCCAGACTGGATAGAAACACGGAGTCCAAGGCCCATCAGTCATGAATCACAATGTGCTACTTGTGCAACGTTACAGGTTAGGACCCAAGGGTTATGGCTGGGAAGAGGAAGAGAACCATATAGCCAGGTGCTCCAGCGTCTGTCGCCCCGCTTTACCTCTGAGTCTGATGGTTTTGAGGTGATTCTAGATTGCTAGTGCTCCCAGGAACTTGGATTAATTAATCATAAATAGTCTCTGGAGGAAGATAAGGGCACCCTTGGCCTCAGTTTTTTTCTTTTTCCCGTGCTGGGATTGAATCCAGGGCCTCTTGCATAACTAAGCAAGCACTATACCACTGAGCTGCATTCCTGGCTTCTGTACACTTTTTTGATGGGCAATTAGGTTTTCATTTTTTGAATATTATGAATAATGCTATTATGAACATTGATGTGCAAATGTTTTAATTTCTGTTTTCAGTTCTTTTGAACTATTTAGGATTAGAATTGCTGGATCATAGGGTAATTTTGTGTTTATCTTGAAGAACTGTCAAACTGCTTTCCAACAGCTGACTTCTTAATAAAAGTAAACCAGAAAATAATGAAATGCAATCTTCAAAATGCGGAAGGAAAATAACTGCAAAAGTAGAGTTACAGCCAGGTGTGATGGCTGATAGCTATAATCCCAGCTACTTGGGAGGCAGAGATCAGTAGAATCGAAGTTCGAGGCCAGCCTTGGCAAAATTAGTAAGATACCATCTCAACAAATCAGCTGGACATTTTGTGGGAGGCATAGTAAGAGGATCTGGGTCTGAATCCTGCAGGGGCAAAAAACGAGACCTGATGCAAAAAAAGCAAAAAGACCTAGAGGCATGGCTTAAGTGGTAGAGCACCTGTCTAGCAAGCATGAGGCCCTGAGTTCAAACCCTAGTACTAAGAAAAGAAAAGGAAAAAAAAGGATAAGGATGAGGATATGTCTGTCATTTTAGAGTGCTTACCTAGCACACATGAGGCGCTGTTTTGGAGGGAAAGGAAGGGAGGAAGGAAGGAAGGAAGAAAGAAAGACTGAAAAAAAGAGAAATGACAAGATTCAGGCCAGGTATGATGGTGCACATCTATAATCCCAGCACTCAGAAACCTGAGGCAGGATGATCTCAAATTTCAGGCTAACCTGTACTACATAGTAAGACCCTGTCTCAAAAAAAAAAATTGTGAACTTATAAACCCAATGAAAATACCTTTTAAAATGCTATCTTTAGCAAAAAAACCAGAATTTATCACTATCAAAACTGAGCTGAAAGGCTGGGCACTGCTCATGCCTGTAATCCTAGCTACTCAGGAGGCAGAGATCAGGAGGATCGAGGTTCAAATTCAGAACCGGCAAATAGTTCCATGAAACCCTAACTTGAAAAACCCTTCACAAAAAAAATAGAGCTGAAGGAGTGGCTCAGGATGAAGCCCCTGAGTTCTAACCCCAGTACCACAAAAAATAATACCTGAGCTAAAGGAAATACTAAAGGGAGTTCTTTAGACAGATGTAAAATAGTCAGATAATAAAGTTGAAAACATAGGAAGGAGAGAAAACAATGAAAATAAGGATGAGGATCAAATATACTAACAATATAAAACAATAATGGTTTGTGATAAATCAGAATTAAAATGCCTGATAAGATTGGCATAGTCAGGAAGATGACAAAAGAGATTTTTTTTTTTTTTGCAGCACTGGGTCTTGAACTCAGGGCCTACACCTTGAGCCACTCCACCAGCCCTTTTTTGTGAAGGGTTTTTTCAAGAGAGGGTCTCATGAACTATTTGCTCAGGCTAGCTTCAAACCGTGATCCTTCTGATCTCTGCCTCCTGAATAGCTAGGGTTACAGGCGTGAGCCACTAGAGTTAGTTTTCTAAGGCCCATGACTTGTCTGGGAAGAAAGTGAACCTGTCAAATAATGTTACACCTCAATAAATCAGATATGTGTAAAAGTCAATTAAAATAATTGAAAACAAATCAAGAGGACTGAGTATGTAACTCAGGTGGCAGGGCACTTGCCTAGTATGTGCAAGACCCTGGACTCAATCCCCAGTACTGAAAAAGAAAAAACAATAAAGGAAAGACAAGGAAAAGACTTCATAAGATGGTATATTTAAACATAAGCTTATTAAAAATTAAATATAAAAAATAAAATGCTTCATTGAACAAAATCATCTTGTACTATTTATAAGCATTATATTTATTTTGAGGTGCTGGGAGTTGAACCAAGAGCATTGCCTCTAAGCCTGTGCTCTACCGTGGAGCTTCACCCTTAACCCACAAAATGTTAAAATGTGAGGATGCAAAAAGAAAAATATGCAAACACTAATCAATGGGATAATAGTTTTATTAATTAATACCAGATAAAAGCAGGGCTGGGATGGCAGAGTGACTCAAGTGCTCAAATGACAGAGTGCCTGCCTAGCAATCACAAACCCCAGTACTGCAAAAAAACAAAAAAAAAGAAAATTGTAGAAACAAAATGTATGCTGCATAATGATAAATGTTAGTCTACCATGAAGGTATAAAATGTTTGTACTGTATAATGTATATACTGTTTATATACATACTGTTTATAATGTATATACTGTAGGGACAAATGCAGTTTTCCCCTCTGCCCTATGAAGGTTTACTGTAATAAACTTGGCACCCTGAGTAATCATGAGAACCAAGCAGGGAGTTAGGAAACCTGATGGCTGAAAAGCATGGCTTGGATGTTGATGAGGAGTCACATCCTGGATTGCCGACTTTAACAAAATGTCTTGTTACATACAGCAGGGTCTTGCTGACCTGCATCCCCTGGAGCCCACAGAAAATTTTGCCCTGAACATCCAAGGACAAAACTACCCCTCTCCCCACACACACCCACAATATTTGGGAAGAGCTGATGACACAGAGCCCAGTCTCTGAGTTTTCCAGGACTGACCACCCACATCTCTGTAGATCCCACCCTCCCGGGATGGTGTACTTTTGCTTTGCTTTACATAAATAAAACTGCTCTCCTGCCTGCTGCTCCTCTGTGTCCTAATAAAGTTTTTTTTTTTTGGAGAGGGAGGGTGGGGCTGGAATTTGAACTCAGGGCCTCACACTTGGAAAGCAGGCTCTCTACTGCTTGAGCCATGCCTCCAGTCCATTTTGCTCTGCTTATTTTGTAGGTGGAGTCTCCTGAACTACTTGCCCAGGCTGGCCTCAAACCACAATCCTCCCAATATCAACCTCCCAAGTAGCTAGGATTACAGGTGTGGACCTGGCTATAACAAGAAGCCAGAAGCTATAAGCTTCTTGTTTCTCCTATTTGCTTGTCTTAATAAAATTCTCTTACCAACCCACAGTACCAAAAATCCCCCACTGCCTTCGTGACCTAGGCTGAATTGAAGACAGGATGCCTGTAGGCCAGACGTTCCCCTTTAGGTAGGTTGACTGCAGCTGCTTCCTTATAAGATGGCTGCCAGAGCAAGGGGCCAAAGAACCTCTAACTTCATTAAAGTCTGCCTGCGTGCGAAGTGACACACCTCGAGTGCCATGAAAACTGAGGATTTTCATGTGACAACTGGAAAGAACCATAAAAGGGGTGAGAAAAGGCAGGGTCCAAATCTTCCTCTTTTTCAGCCTATCCCTCCCCCTCATTTCTTTTACTTTGTATCTGTAACTTCCTATTTATCTCCTACTTAATCCAATGCTTGGCCAAGTAAAATTCTCCTTCATTGTCTAATTGGTGTCCAGTTCTTGTAATTGATTCTACAAATTCTAAAAAGGAGAAATAACATCCTTTTGGAGAGCAAAAGCTGGTGACAAACTGACAGATAATGTACAAGAGGGGGAAAAAACATCTCACAGTAGCGTGATTATCCATTAGTTCAGCATCATTCAGAACCTTATATACCTCTTTCTGTAGGAAGGGAGGAGAGGGTGCACTGTAGACAATTTTGCAGGGTTGTGAATAATGTTTGAGGGGGACAAGAGATAAGCTTGTAGAAAGATTCACTTGGAAATTTGAGCCCAGGGACATCTTGTAAGGGAATCAGAACAGGTGGTTACACTCCTCACTCTTCCTTTTCAAGATAGATAATGGGATTTCATGAGCAGAAGGAAGGCAATTTTGTCCCCTTCTGCAGTCTGATCTTAAGGCATGCAGGGGAATTACTTTGCACCAAATTACTCAGCATGCCAAAAATGCCATGTTTGAGGAGGTTACCATTCACAGTCCTAACAGCATCAAGACATACACAGCATAAATTGGTATAACTACCAAAAGAACCAATCTAAAATCATAGATGATTTCATCACATCCTCTCAACAATAGAATAATCAAATTTAAAAGTGTGTGTGTAATCATCAAGGATTTAGAAGATTTGAACAAGATTAGCAAATTTACCTGGGCATGGTGGTGCTTCTCTGTAATCCCAGCACTTGGGAGACTGAGGCAATAGGATCTAGGCCAGTCTGGGCTACACAGTGAGGTTGTCTCAAAAACAAAAATTCCAAGTACTGGACGTTGGTGGCTCATGACTATAATCCTAGCTACTGAGGAGGCAGAAATTAGGAGGATTAGGGTTTGCAGCCAGCCTGGGCAAATAGTTCATGAGACCCTATCTCAAAAAAAACCCATCACAAAAATAGGGCTGGTGGAGTGGCTCAAGGTGTAGGCCCTGAGTTCAAACCCCAGTACTAAAAAAAAAAATTCACCGTTGACTACAACCTGTGATTCCAATTAAAGATTTAAGGCAAAAAAGAGGTTACCCCTTCAAGTACTGGTTTGCACCCAAGCAATAAAACTTTTATCAGCTCTTAAATTGCATGATAAACAGATTAGCACATGAAAAACAGCCACTGGTTTATAACCTCCTTTAAACCCTCAGGAAGTGGATTCTTTAGATCTCCTAGATTTGAAACTGGCAAATAGCATTTCATCAGCAATATTAGGTAACCAGTGGTATTCCGGAAGGAATTCTCTGAAAGATGCACGAAGTTCCATGCTATCCTAGTTTCTCACTAGTTGTAACTGCATTTTAAACACTGTCTCTTAGACTGGGGATATAGCTCAGATGGTAGAGCACTTGCCTAGCATACATGAGGTCCTGGGTTTAATCCCCAACAGTGCTAAAAGCAAAAGAATAAGTGCTATCCCTTTTTAGAAAGCCAAAGAAGGGGATTCTAGAAATACAAACGATCAGACTTAAAATAATTCAGGCAGGACTCCCATATAATATTGAATAAGTCAATTTGCAAAGGACCATAGCCATTTTTGAGTTCTAATATTAATATTGTGCTAATTAATATTGTGTCTTACACTCACCCTTTATAATCAGTACAGATGGCCTTTCTCTTTTTTAAATGTTGTCATAACTGCACTTTTGTAAGCAGTATCATAGCATGATGAAAAGTAATATTAGAATCAGGTATGCTTGGAATTTGATTTGTCTGTTATGTATCACCTGTGTCCAGGGGAAGGTTAATTTCTTAGTGCCTCAGTAAAATAAAATATGACCTATCTTGAAATATTGTTGTGAGGATTAGGAATGTCAACTGCTATTTTTCTGCTATTTTACAAAATTATGCAAGTATAAAGTTTAAAAATTACAAATAATGAATTTAGCCATTGGTGACTATATCCCTTCCCACAGGTTACCACCATTGGATGGTAACACCAGTATCAGTTTGGTGCACCTAAGAAACTAAATATACAGATGGACAAAGGACAGATCATATATGTCAATAGAACTATGACACAAAACCTCTGCAACAACCAGCCTGGTATGCCAAGCCAGATGCTCTGGAACAATTCATCAAGTATTAGAGCTTGGTCAATGACTGTCAGCTTCCAACTCAGGCCCAACCACAGAAAGCCAAAGAGGGTCACCAAACCAATTATACGAGATGTCCCACTTCTAGTTAGTGTACCTCTAGCTTCCACACCAACATTTATTTTCCAATAGTAGCATACTCGGAGCCTGCCTTCCTTTTCACTATAACACATCTTTTCATCAATGTCCTGCCTGCCTTTGACTTTCTGCCAAACATATGTAATAGTGGCTGACTCCCTTGTTATGGTAAGCCCTGCATAAATAGCCTCTGATTATCCTCACTTGGGTGTGTTTATTTCCTTGATATCCTCCCAGTCTTTTTACCGTACCTAGATAGATGGACATATATCTGTACTCTTGGGAAATACATACTGTTCTTTTTTTTTTTTTTTCAGTACTGGAGCTGGAGCTCAGGGCTTATACCTTGAGCCACTCCACCAGCCCTTTTTTGTGGCAGGTTTTTTCGAGATAGGGTCTCGAGAACTATTTGCCTGGGCTGGCTTTGAACTGCGATCCTCCTGGTCTTTGCCTCTTGAGTAGCAAGGATTATGGGCATGAGCCACCAGCACCTGGCTCATACTGTTTTGTTTCACTTTTTTTTTTTTTAATATAGCAATAGGGGATTGAACTCCGGACTTCATTCATGCTACACGCTAAACAAGCACTCTACCACTGAGCCAACACTCCTTTCTCCGTTTTGGAGGTTTTTAAAAACAAAAGTAGTTACCATGTTATGTGTATTGTATCTTGATTTTTGTTTTTAAGTGTCCTGGAAATCTATCCATGTTAACTCATCACAACTGTTTTCACTGGAGATCGTGATATTTATCCTGGTTTCTCTAATACAACCACCTGAGATGTGGCCTACTGTAGTGGCTTACAGGCTGCTTGCTTTCCTATATGGATCACAGGAACTTTCTTCCTTTGCACCCCCATCTTCAGGCTTCTGCACCTTTAACTCTCCTCCTCTGAGCTGCAGGTGATCCTCTATGACCCTGGCTAGCCAGGAATGGCAGATCAGGGGCTGCTTCTCAGCTGTGAAAAGTTAGAGCATTCCTGGGGGTTCAGCAACACTAGTCTCCAGTTGTTCTGTGTCCTGTCGTCTGCTCAACTTCCTCATTACTGATTTGTGACAACTGAAAGTCTTACTCATGCTGAATTCTTTCACCTTGAGTCAGTTTTCAATTCTATATAAGGAATTTTTTCCAATGAATTAAACATATGAACCTTAGAAACTAGTTTGTGAAGGAAGTAAAATAAAGTTAAATGCTTCATTTATCTTTGCTTTTCTTTTTACTAAACCAACCAAGTAATGTCTCTCCTAGTAAATATCAAAACATTCAGAAATGAGACTCCTGATGGTAGGTGTAACAATTACTTGTTTTTTTGTTTTGTTTTTTCAGTGCTGGGAAGTGAACCCGGGGTCTCAGGCATGCTAAAGCATGTGTGCTCTACAGCTAAGCCACACTCCCAGCCCCATAAAACTTACTTTTTAAGATCTGACAGTTTGGAGCTAGAGATGTAGCTCAGTGGTAGAGCACTGGCCTTGCATGTGTGAGGCCCGGTTCATACCCAGCACCAGGACAAAACAAAGGATGGATAGATAGGTAGATAGATAGATGATTGGTTGATCTGACAGTTTGAATGGACTTCTAGTACCTCTAGACCCAAAAATGAACAACTTTTTTTTAAGTGCAGACTCTGGGATAGCATTTGAATCCTCACTCCTGTGGTCCAGTGAACTTGGGCTTCTAGCTTCTGAGTCTAACTTTTCTCATTCTGTAATAAAGATAGATTACTTATCTCACAGGGTTTATTTGAGAGGAAAAAAAACTTTTCCTCTACCCCATTTCTTGGGGGGCCTGTGAATTAAACAGAAACAAACAGACAAACAAAACCAGACTGACAAGAGAAAAGATAAATAGGAGCACAGAGAAAAAATGTGACTCTCCAAACAGCTAAAGTTGTGGTTTTCTATGCCTAATAGGGAAGAAGGAGGGGAAGCAGAGGTTTCTGTGGGAAGGACAAATGAGTGTCTCTGGGCTCAAAGGAGAGATCAAGTGTGTGATAATGTTTGTAATGCAGGTGTCAGTGGTCTTCTCTGGCTTCTGACCAGTGAGACCCTCCTTCCCCCAGGATATTTGTGGCCACTATGTGTGCCACTAGTCAGATAAGGGAAGCTCTGAAAGACTTTCTCTGCAACTGTTGAGCCTCAACTGTCTTTAATATAAATAATATGCGTACCAGCTCTGGGATGCCAGGAGTCCACACAGGTTGCTATGAGAATAATTGAGGTAATCTGCTTAAGCTCTTAGCATTACACTCCATAAATATTTACTCTTATTATTGATATTTGAAAATTATTCTTTCTACCTTGACACCAGTAGCAGATAGAAAATTATGGTGGTTTTTCAACCTAACATTGATCTGTATACTAGATCTCAAGTTAGTCAACTTCATTCCTGGATCAGTGTTTCCTATATTCAATTGATGATTCATCCCTTTTTGCTCATATTCAGTTAAATGCTCAACCTAACCTGACTTAGAATTCACTGTAGTAGTCCTAAATAATTTGAGCAACTCAAGAAAATTAACAACTTAGTAGCTGTTAACAGATCTTAGCCGATTTGTTCCTACTTTTTCTAACTTTTTCCTTGCTTCCCATGAATGGTACTCTGAGATGTTGTTCAAGATTCTTTTAAAACCTATATCCCCATTTGACTTCTTGCCCATCAGAGGAGAAGCAGGAAGGTTATAGCTCTACTTTTGTAATCCTCTCATTACCAATTGTTTATAAATGCTCAACATTTAACATTATAAATGCTGCAGTCAGTGGGAAAAAAATGTATCTTATCAATGGATATCATAGTTTTTGCTATTTGAAAATGTCATGAATTTGTCCATGATTTTGACTCTGTTGCTGTAATGAGACAAATCCTAATACATTTAGGAAGGGTCAGAAGATTTGTGCAATGGACTGTTTTGCCGTTTCCAAATTCAAATGTTGAAACCTTAATCTCAATGTGATAGTATTTGAAGGTTAGAGCCTTAGAAGGTGAGCCCTCATGCATTAGATTAGTGCTCTTATAAGACCAGAGCTAGCTAGCTAACTTTCCACCATGTTAAGATATAAGGAGAAGCTGGCATCTACAACCTGGAAGAGCATCCTTACCAGAACTTGACGGTGCTGGCACCCTGACCTTCGACTATAGTGTTACAAACATGGGATATACTCTGAAAGGAGTTAGAAATATATTTTCTGTCCTAAGGATACAAAGATGGGGAGGATGAAAAGGTGGTCTTTCCTAAAGATTTATTAGAATCTCCCTTATAGTGCTACAAATGAAAGGGGAAAATTCCATATTAAAATAAGCTAATTTTTCATATCCAGCATATGAAAAACTACTGAAAAACATTTTTCTGAAGGAAAGTACTACTCCTAAACAAAAGAAAAATAATGGCGCTTTAATCACTCTTTTTGCTGTTTAGTTTTGCTAATTACTTAAGTCTTCTGGCAGGAAATATTAAAATGAGATTCTTTATGCAAAAAAAAAAAAAGATAATTTGATGTTAACCAGTTGTTTTCCTGTTGTTCTGTCCCCCTGTTTCCACCTTACCAGAAAAGTGACTTTGAGATAACTAATCTGGTTTTTGGTTTTTTGTTTCTGATTTCTTCCATCTTTCTGTTTTTAAAACCAACCTCCTCAGTTGCTTGACCCATCAGAGCAGCCATTCTTTTTTATGTAATAAAGTGTTGCCTGATTTTAAAATAAAAAGCCATTTAAGACCTTAACTATGTTGTTGTAATTTTGTCCTTTGGCAAAATGAAACGAAAGCGTTCAAAGGATTTGACATCATTATCACCATATGTGCTCTAAATGATATCACATTCCTGATTTCCAAAACCCAGGATAAGTATAGACTTCTTTTGCTTGTGCCACCAAATTCCATTTCTGATTAAGCATTACAGTTTATCATCTTGTAAACACAGAGAAACTAGTCATAGTTGGTGTACATGATCAGAAAGAATTAATGTAACTTAAGTTTTCTAAATGTCTCACTTCATAGCAGCCACTGTAGGGAATTGAGCTCATTAAATGATACACTTTGTTTTGGTTTTTAATGAGGCTCATGAACTATCCCCCTAACATTTTTATTAACACATAATATGCTTTAGCACTTGGGATGGAGAACTTGAAGAGTGAAAAAGACAGACATCTACCTGAATAAAGACACTTTTTAATTTTTTCAACCTCCAGTGTATTCCCATGAAAGTGTTTAGAGCATTTCTCTAAACAAGCAATGGAGGATTGACCAAATGTTGGCATTGTTTCTTTGAGTAATTTGATAACAGGTGCTTTTATGTTTTCAAGTTTTCTGTTTGCTATACATAGAGTATTTCTACTTTGGTTTTTACAGTGATGAACAAGGTCTTACAGATAGAATGCTAATTGAGTATTTGTTGAGTGGATGAGTATATTCTCCAACTTTTCTTTTTCTCTAACTTTGCTTTTAAAAACATTAAGATTTATTTCAGGTCAAAATAACTTCCCAATTTTTCTTTTAGGAGAGGTATTCTCCTAACTTTATCTTCAGCATATGAAAACCCCTGGTGAGAAATTAAAGAGCTTGATAAATCCTTTGGATGTTATACTGTACTCAAAGGATAAACAAAATTAATTTCTCTTCTCCTTTTTTTTTTAGAACATTCTAAAACTAAATACTATTTGTGTGTAGGACATAAGCATAGTTTGAGTGTCATTATCTAACCTGTACTTAAAAGGAATTACTAAAGTCTTCTGGCCCATCTTGATGAAATAGAGAAGGCAAAAAATATCTTCTAAGCTGTAGGTTGTAAAAGATAAGTAGAAGTGATGAGAGTCAACCTTAAGTTACTCAAGAAATTTGATCTTGATCTGGGGGTAGAAGGTTTCAAAACATGGCTGTGAGTTTATCTTAGTTGGCTGGACTGGGAGGGCTGATGAGTCTAGTGTTCTAACCTTACTTAATTGACTTATTGTAGTTGGTGACAGTTGTTGAACTGGTCAGATTTTCTACATAGATTTCCCATCCTCTTATGGAAAACCAGCAAACAGGAACGTAGCACCATGAGGAAACATTTCAAAATGCAATGCCTCTACATGAGGCCATAATTTAAAGGCAAGTTATCAAGTGAGAGGAATCAAATGAGAGTTGAAATCTTGAGAGTGAATGAGTTCTCTAAAAGACTTTTTGCAGAGATGCCCAATGGGCTATGGAACTGAATTTCAGAGAATGGTTAGAGTAACCACCTTATCTTATTCCTTCATTCCATTCTGCTACTTACATGTCATTTAATAATTGAATACATTGAAGTTGTATATTATACAATTTCAAAATCATTTGACTTAATTGTATCTTACTTTTCCCTAAAAGATATAGTGTAGGAAAAATGGGAATTAATTTGTTATTTTGCTGTTTTAATAGTTTCTGATAAAGTTTTTATATAACATCATGGAAGTGTTAAGAATATAAATATAAAATGCTTTAATCTGTTTTGTCATAAAAATATATGATTATTTATGTAATAGCAATAATATAAAGCAAATTGTATGGGGACTATTTAGAATTTTACATTTTGCTATAAATGTCCTCTTTTAAATGACTGAATTTGAAAACTAGACAGATACTTATTTAGAATTTTGTTTTAAATGTTTTAAATTTATTTTATATGATAACTTACCAGAAATTATTGCATATTATTTCCTGTTTCTAAATTACACATATACTTGAAGCATTTGGGTAAAACTATAAAGACCAAGGTACATTATTAACATTACACAATATTAAAAGTTGTAAATGCCTTTGAAAATGAAAGGGAAGGTACTGAATACTCAGAAAAAAATAGAAGAGTTCAGAACTATATGTAATGACAGGTGAGTGAGAAGAACATGTAGTTCAGTTCCACCATCGGGTCAAAGACCAGATAAGGGGCTCAAATAATAGACAGGGAAGCAATGGAGAGGGTAGTGTAGATGACTCACTATACATATAACTCACTTCTGACAAGCAGCAAACTTGCTAGACATGACCAAAGGAAAGAAGTTAGAAGCTTGTAGTCATTTTTTTTCCCCAAGAATAGTAATTATTTTTCAGGATTTGAAAATGGGGAAAAAATTAGGGGCAAGAACTTCATTCAAATCTTGAGTTTATCTTATTTTCAAATAAACTAAGGTTTATCGCTACATAGAAAGTCTGCTATTGATCTTACTTTTGCACATTTATGCATTTTGAAAACTCAAGAACACTCATTTAAAAAAAAAAAAGAACACTTACATGCACTTTAAGAAGCTGGTCCGCAGAATGGCATTACTGAAAAGTACCTCTCTTCCAGAAAATATTGGAAGAATTCCACTTGAATAAATATTGCATAACTCAGTGCCTACTTTTACATACCCACATTTGTGGTAAGCTAATCCTAGTTTCCAAAAAAAGGTTTTTGTGCTGTTGAAAAGCATTTCTGAAATACTGCCAACTCCATCTCGTGATTGAAGTTGTTTGGTATAAAATAGGTTAGAAGGGGTGTCTTGCCAAGCAGGTGTTTGGAGAGAGAATTTGATTTTGATTTTTTAATATTTGAATGACTCATAGTTTAATCTGTTTTTAACAAAATGTTTTTAATATCCAATCTGATCATTGTCTACTTTTTTTTTTCTTTTGATGGGCCTGGGGTTTGAACTCAGGGCCTCAAGCTTGCTAGGCAGGCACTCTTAAACACTTGAACCACTCCACCAGCCCTTTCTTGTGTTGGGTATTTTTGAGAAAGGGCCTCATGAACTATTTAACCAGTCTGGCCTTGAACCATGATCCTCCTAATCTCTGCCTCCTTACATAAGAAAAGTGATCTTTTCTATCAAAGTATTTGTTACCCTCTTAGATGACTTAAAAATTCCTCAGGTTGCCATCTTAGGTGACTTGCATGTTTAAAGGGTCCTTGCTTCTTCTTCCGGATTTCTGTACAACTCCATTGCCCGCCAAACTGCATGCCCTGACCCATCCCCCAAGCCTTTTTAGCCAGTTGGGAAGATTGTGAACCTTTGACCTGGACAAATCCCAGGTGAGGGGCAGGTACAACTGCATCAGGGATATAAAGAGGAGCCACTGTCAGCCATTTTGTGCTTGTGTGTTTGCTTAGTGGGAGTGAGCACATGCTTGCACCCTCTTGATCAAGAGAAAATTGCCTTGTCAAGATTTTCTGTCTCTTGTGTGTCTGTTTTTGTCACCGGAAGGTTATCAATTCCAACACCTAGTAGCTAGGATTACAGGTGTGAGCCACCAGCACCTGGAAAACCTTACTTTTTTTTTTTTTTTTTTTTTGATGGGACTGAGGCTTGAACTCCAGGCTTTGAGCCTACAAAGCAGGCACTCTACCACTTAAGACATATCTTCAGTCCATTTTGCTCCAGTTATTTTATTTATTTAGTTTGGAGGTACTGAGGTTTGAACTCAGGACCTCATGCTTGTTAGACAGGCACTCTATCACTTGAGTCATTCTGTCAGCCCTCTAAGGCTGAATTAATAGACTACAACTTTTTCCCATGTTTTTGAGCTATTAAGGAGATGCCACTTTTTAGAAGCACTCAGCTTGACTCAACTGGAAAATTATCTATTGTCAAACTCTTAACAAAAATAAGAAAATTCTATGATGGAAAGAGATCTTAAAATTTGTCAGTTGCGGGCTGGAAGCATAGCTCAACTTGAAGAGTGCCTGCCTAGGAAGCACAAAACCCTGAGTTCAAAACCCAGGTACTTCCAAACTTAAACAAAAAACAAAAAACAAAAAAAAAAAACTTGTCAGTTGCTCTCATCTAGACTTAGATGTAAAGTCATGTTTCTCACATGACTAACTTTATAGTTGTTACAAGAAAAGTTCTTCTAGTATTTAAGAATAGGACATTACAGAGAAAAAGCATGCCTAACTTAAAGTAAATCTAAATTATCTATGGATTTCCATTATCCAATCAAAGATGTAGTTCCACAAGAAAGCAAAGTATTCCATTCAAAATGTTGAAAACTTGGAGAGGAAGGAACTAATGGATGAAGGCCCAAGGTCAACTAGGTCTTCAGAATTTCCTAAGTTGTATGTTTTCTTGAAATACCTATAATATTACTTAAGACCAGGATCTCTATATTTTTGTCAGTTCTTCTATTCTCTACTTACCTATGGTGTAACAAATGACCTTACAAGTTAATAGCTTCAAACTACAAATATTTATTATTGCACACAGTTTGTGTGATTTAGTTGGGCAATCCAGGTTCCAGGTCTCTTGTGAAGTTACAGTTAAGCTTGTCAGATGGGACTGCAGTCATCTGAAGACTTGACAGAGTTGAGGGATCTGCTTCTCAGCTCACTCATGTGGCTCTTGTCAGGAGGCCTCATTTCCTCACTACCCTAAATAGTGAGGAAATAGTGTAAATAGGGCTGCTTGCTTCCTAGGGCAAATTATCTGAGAGAGAACAGGGAAGAGGAGTGAAGCATAAGCTATACTGTTTTTCATGACTTAGCCTTGGAATCGACAAACCATTACTTCTGTCATGTTTATTGGCCACACAGACTAATTCTAATATAATGTGGGCAGGAGTTACATAGGTGTGAATGCCAGTAAATAGGGATCATTTGGGGTCCTCTTGGGAGCTGGCAGACACATCTACCATTTTCTTTTTTTGCAGTACTGGGACTTAAACTCAGGGCCTTCACCTTGAGCCACTCTACCAGCCCTATTTTTGTGAAGGGTTTTTTCAGATAGGTTCTCAGGAACTATTTGCCTGGGCTGGCTTTGAACCTCGATCCTTCTGAGTAGCTAGGATTACAGGTGTAAGCCACCAGCGCCCAGCTACATCTACCATTTTCAAATCTTAATTGCCCTCATAACTTGATCTATATTTACATCTCTAGAAGTCTGATTCCTTTCTATGTTTTTCTTGATATTCAAAATAATGTTAAGAATCAATTGTAGTTTTACAGTAGCTAGAAACTACTCCCTTCAAACAATGTTTTTCAGTTTTTTCTATTTTTTCGGTACCAGGGATTGAACCTGAGGCCTCTCACATGCTAAGCATATGTCCTACCACTTAAGCCATGCCCCTAGCCCTCTTCAAACATTCTTTGTAGTTTATCAGATTTCTTACATTTTAATCAATGGTCTAAATCTTGAATTATACATACTAGTACTTATTAAAAAAAAAAAACTCCTTGAATATATTTCCACATTCAAGTTATCATTCACTCAGCAAATACTGATTTCAGGGCATTGTGTTTTCTTTATCCTTCTGCTATGTCACCCTTGTGTTCTGTATATATGTACATATATACATATATATATGTATCTTATATATATAAGATGGTATTTTGCTACAGTGCCCAAGCGTATCTTTTTTTTTTTTTTTTTTTTGCAGTACTAGGGCTTGAACTCAGGGCCTACACCTTGAGCCACTCCACCAGCCCTTTTTTCCACCAGCCCTTTTTTATGTTAGGTATTTTCGAGATAGGGTCTCATGGAATTAATTGCCTGGGGCTGGCATTGAACCTCGATCCTCCTGATCTCTGCCTCCTGAGTAGCTAGGATTACAGGCGTGAGCTACTGGCACCCAGCTCGCCCAGGCATATCTTAAACACCTGCATTCAAGTGATCTTCCTGCCTCAGGATTTGAGTATGAGTCACTATACCCAATTTATCTGCCTCTTAAACAACAGCAAAAAACTCAGCCAGGTATCTGTGACTCATAGCTATTTGGGAGGCTGAGATCGGGAGGATGGTGGTTTGAGGCCAGCCCAGGCAAACAGTTCGTGAGACCCCCATCTCCAAAATAACCAGACTAAAATGGACTGGAGGTATGGCTCAAGTGGTAGAGTAACTGCTTTGCAAGCATGAAGTCCTGAGTTCAAATCCCAGTCTTGGAAAACAAATATGTTCTATTGGTAAATATTTTATATATTATGTAATATTACACAATTCACTCACTGATAGTACAAAACCTCTCTTTTTTAATGCTTTAGTTTTCAAGAAAAATGGCCTGATAGTATCTAAAATGGAACTTTTTTTGTGAATCTAGACACTTGGTGTCCTATATGTACTTATGAGAAGGTCCAAGGTTAAGATTCCATGGGTATGTGTGCTTTTTCCAGAACAAACAGAAGACACAGTGCCTTCCTTTTTTTCTTCTTGTGACTGCTCTGTAGATTGATCTCCAGACGCCTAGAGGCCTGGTGGTTGTGCAGCAAACAGAACCAAACAAGCAACTTCAGTGGCCTGCAGACCTATTTACCCAGGAAAAGTTCACCAATCACAGCCCTGCCATTTTATCCCAAAGCACAGCTAAACCCAGCCTGCTAGTGATGGTCGGAACACACCCAAATGTTGCCGCTCCACATTATCAGCTCACTGATGAGTGCAAATTATGTCTGAACTCATGAGATTTCAGAACATAAGGGATGTTTACACATGCTTTACTTAAAAACCATCACATAAGTAAAACCAGCAGACGTTGATCTTGAGAGAAACATAATGTCTATTCTTTTATTTCTCTGGAATTTGTGTGTGTGTGTGTGTGTGTGTGTGTGTTTTCGTGCTGGGGTCAAACTCAGGCCCTTGTGCATTTAAAGCAAGCACTCTACCACTGAACTATACTCCCAGCCCAAGTTGTGAATTTGTTTTTTTTTTTTGGTGGCACTGGGATTTGAACTTAGGGCCTTAAGTTTGCTACACCCTTGAAAGCCACACTCCTAGCGCTGGAATAATTTTTAATTATTAAAAAAGTTATACAACTAACACATGCATACCACAGAAAAATTTGAAAACACACAAAAGCAGAAGAACAAAAGTAATTGTAAGCACTCTCATCCTAGTATCCAGAGATAGCTTGTGTATACATTTTGGTGTATTCTTCCCAAAGAACTTTTCTTTTTGTATATACTTATATAAATTGTAACGGTGCTGAGAAGCCTGCCAAGTATCTCTTGGGCCCAAAAGCAGCATTGTCATGTGCCATGACTCTAAAGAAAACAGATCCTTCAGCTTCTCAAAGCTCAGTTACCAACTGACATTTTTAGGACATGGACATCTTAAGTCAAGCATATAAAACCATTTCTCTCAAAGAGAATAATACCTGTTACATAGTAAGAATACTTAGCTTACCCATATCGGTAGCCTCTATGTTGTGAACCTCCTTGTACTAAAACATTAAGTTTTGGGGGCTGACCATCTCAAATACCTCCTGTGCAGACAAGGTATTAGCTTACTACTTACACCATTAAGTGGACTGTTTAGGATTTTCAGATCAAAGGAGCAATGAGCCCTAAAAGATCCAGTAACTACAAAACAAACAAAAAAACTAGTTCATGCCTTTGAGGATTTTGTAGGCTTGTTTCTTCTTCATCTGAGTTTCAGTTGCCAAGTTGCAGTAAAGGCACACATTCAAGGTTCTTTTTTTTTTTTTTTTTTTTTTTTTTTGGGCAGTACTGGAGATTGAACTCAGAGCCTTACCAGGTAGGTGCTCTATCACTTGAGCCAGCCCTCAAGGTGCTTGTTCTTTGATCAGCAGTCTCAACAACTAACTTTCCTATAAGGAGGGTCTTGCCTACCAGAACAAATAGCAAAGAGATTTTCATGCCTTAGATATATGTACACATTTCAGTTGTTACAATTAGAATATGTTCATACATTAGTTATGTAATTAAAACATAAGCTTCCAACATCACTACACAAAATAAGAAACCCTGGCACAAACATGTTAAAGCATTTAGCATCAAAACTTGTGACAGCAGCATGATCCAATAGAAAGAGTAATCCAGAAGTCAGTGCATCTGGATCTGTAACATCCATGTGACCTGGGATGGTCATTAAATCCCTCAGTTTGCTGCTGATGCATCATTGGAACTCCACCATTCTTATAGGAAATATAACTTTCACTTGAATACTCTGGTTGTAAGAAATGTTATATCCTTTTATTTCTCCAAATAAAATTTAATCTTCTCTGAGTTCCCTTTTATTGAGTGGAGGAACAACTCAATTTTTCATTTTCAGATTTGTCCTCCCTTCTCTAGGGTTGTGAGAGACCAGGGATACTGTGTGGTCCACACATCTAAGAGTATACACAGCGCTATTAACTTGCACTTTGTCCAATCCTTCAAGATTTCTTTCGTTTTTTTTCTTTTGGTGATACTGGGGTTTGAATTTAGGGCCTCATTCTTGCTGGGCAGGCACTCTACCACTTGGGCCACTCTTCCAGGCCTTTTTTGTATTGGGTGTTTTCTAGATAGGGTGTGATGAACTATTTGCTGGGGCTGGCCTTGAACCTCGATCCTCCTTATCTCTGCCCTCTGCCTCCCTAGTAGCTAGGAATACAGGAGTGAGTCACTGGTGCCCAGCCCTACAAGATTTCATGATAGGGTGGCACCTCATCAGCAGATACAGAGTAGATTTGAGAGTGTCTCCATTAATATAGTGGCAGGTACAGGCTTGTGAACTCCAGCCCAATGTACAGTCTCTATTCTTTGGGAATTACCCTTCTTCAAAGATGAACAAAAACCAAAGGTCTACTGCCTGTTCTTTTTCTTAATTTGTTTTTTTAAGAAACGGTCTCACTATGCTACCCAGGCTGAATTGGAATTCCTGGGCTCAAACATTCTCTTCTCTCAGTTTACTGAGTAGCTGGGAGTTCAGGTCTCAAAGGTCATGCCCAGTCTCTGCTGCCTATTCTGATTCAGCTTTTTGACTACAGTTCTCTAAACTGGGAAATGAGAAAGGCAATTAATTCACTGATGTAATTTTCAAAAGGAGTAATTTGTAACATGTCCTGTAAGTGATACTTCCCTCCTCTCTCTCATTCCCTCACTCTCTCTCTTGCTCTCCCTCTCTGTTCTCCTTTCCTCCGCCTAGGGTGAGAGCTCAACAGCCCCTCCAGCTTACTATGACCAAATGGCAACTGGACAGTTCTGCTCTCCTTGCCTCAGTCATGTAAGGGAAGCTAGATCTTGACCTAGATCTATATTGGCCTGAAGAGTAAACTCACCAAGGCACTTGCCTCTCTCTCTCTCTCTCTCTCTCTCTATCTCTCTCTCTCTCTCTCTCCCTCCCTCCCTCCCTCCCTCCCTCTCTCTCTCTCTCTCTCTCTCTCCCTCCCTCTCTCTCTCTCTCTCTCTCTCTCTCTCTCTCTCTCTCTCTCTCCTCTTTCTCTTCCAGCAACCATCTGGTGAACAGCTTTCTCTGCCCTGTTTTCTCACCATGATATACTGCCTCACTACAGTAAGTAACAGGCCAACCAATCATGGATTGAAATCTCCAAAACCATGAGCCAAAAGTAAACCATCCTGTTTTTAAAATTGATTCCCTCAGGTATTTTGTTATAGTAATGGAAAGCTACAATTGCCACCTTGTCACTTTTGCCAAATCATAAGACCAGAACTGTATTCACGAAATGGGACATTAGGCTTCATATTTTGAAGGAAAGAACTACAATGTTATATTTTAAAGACAGTGAAATATTAGAAGGGGAGTGAAGCATTGGGGCTAGTAATCTATCTACTACAGTAACTCAAGAAACTGTCTTTGCTTTTCTGGAAAGATTTGCTTTATTCTTTTTTCACTGAAGACTTTCTCTTTTATCTTGTCCTCCCCATCTAGCCTTAAGGATGGAATGAGAGTAGAGTGTAGTTATCAGAAAAGGAAGCAGCTACAGCGCCTGTCTAGCAAGCACAAAGCACTGAATTCAAACCTCAGTACTGCCAAAAAAAAAACAAAAGGAAGCAGCAATACAATTGTTAATCAAAGAGAACCATAAAATTTACAAGTGGTTCCAATGTGTCTTCAATTTTGTAAGGAAAAATATCTTTTTGCAACTGTGGCTTAGGTCATGAATAAAGGAGTAAGATGGGTCATTATGATGAGCAAGAGTTTGGGTTCTAGAGTAAGACTGCTTTAGTTACACATCCTGGCTGTGTGACCTTGGACAAATTCTGACCTTCCTGTGGTCCAGTTACCTTATTAGTGAAACCAAGAAGAAAATGATTTCTACTTTGTTGATTATTGTGAAAATTTACTTAGTGAATACCTAAGATATGTGTAACCGTGTTTGTGTAGTAAATGCTTGACAAATACTAGTTAGTGCCCCTGTTCTTACCATTGAAGAGAAAGTATTGACTATGGAGTTTAAAATTTAACAGTATAGCACTAGTGATTTCTATTACCCTCATTGTCAGGTTAATTTGCTTCTAGAGACCCCCTAGATTGAAATTAAACTTATCACATGATATCTCCAATGAAAATCTCAGATGCACACTTACAATACTGACTAGTAGACATTTTCAAGGCATTCCTTCAGGTTTTGTGTATGTTCACAAAAGACACAGAAGTTATATCGAAGTGTAGCAAGGCAGGAAGGCCAATATGTCCAAAGTAGCAGCAAAAGGCTGAGGGATGATCAGAGTGTAAAAATTTCTTTTAACACAAAGTCCAGAAACCTAGACGTTCAGTAATCATATGCCCAACAGTCGTGGCCACAAAATCCTGAAAGATCATCTACAGAATGGCTCAGTGGTAGAACTCTTGCCTAGCATAAGCAAGGCTCTGGGTTTGATCCCTTGCACTGCAAAAGAAAAAAAATTGAAGGAGTCGTTATAGATCATTTTAAGTCATACTACATAGAATGCATATAGATAGGAGTTTAGAGGATGCTAAAGCAGGGTTTGTTTTAGCAAGAACAGTAAGAATTGTCTTTTAAAATTTTTAAATTAAAATTACGTACTTTTTTGAACAGTTTAAAAGTATACACAGGAGCTAAACATGGTGTTGCATGCCTGTAATCCCTGTACTCTGAGATTGAGGCAGGATGATCTGAGTTTAAAGCTAGCTTGAGGTACATGGCGAGATCCTGTTTCCAACAGGAAAAAACAAAAACAAAAACACACATTTAAGATGTTATAAAAATGTATTAAAATAGCCTTTCTGTTTTATTAACCACACCTACATTCTTTGTGCATATCCACATAGGAAGCAGCTAGACTGAAGGCAGGCAATTCCCTTATAATCTTATCATAAATAGAAGCGAATAGTTGTAATGACTCACTTGCTTCCGTCTGCTTTCAATCCTTATCTTGGGACCACAGATTACATTACAGTTTGTAAGTAATTGTATGTCTTTTGTGAAGCACCTTGAAATGTTCTGGTGTGATAATAAACTGACCACGGTTTAGAATTCCTAAACAAAGCCTGTGGCTAACTGAGCTGTCTCTTTAACGTAACACTTCATATTATTGTAAGACCCTGCAGTGAGTCACTAAAAATAGATCAAAGCTAAGCATTTAATAAATAAAATGAATTAAGAGATTTTCCTACAGTGAAATCTATTTGTGCTATTTTTTCTTAACTTCTAAAATATACTGTGAATATGTCTTATTGTAAATTCTACATAAACTGATGCTTAGAGATTTTACTTTTTTTTCCATATTGTCCTTGACCCCAGTTTATTTTTTCTCTGCATGCAGTATTATTGAGAAGTTGAAAACTATGAATAATGTTAGTATGGGTGAGAGTCCCACTGAGATTTAACCCAGCACAACTCATTTGATTAATAATAGAGTATTAAAATTTGTGGAGTGGAGTGTGGCAGTAACCTCTAGTTCCCCCAAATCTGTGTTCTTCTTACTCTATTTTAATAAAGCCCCTGGTATTCTTCTGGGTTCCTGGCTGCCCCAGATCAAGGCTATTTTTCTTAGCACCTCCTGTGGCTGGGTATGGCCAAATAACTCATTTCTGGCTAATGAGATCTACCTCTGGACTTCCATGTGAGAGAAATAAATCTTATTACCCCACGTCCCACCACCACCTGTATCTCATTCATTAAAGGGATAGTGGAAGGGATAATAAAGTGAATTCTTTCTCATTAGCTACCGTCAAAAGAAAGGTCCTTGAGAGGGAATTGACCATATCTCAGTCTGTAATCAGTGATAGCCCTGACCTTTCAGTAGCATATTCAGTTTCAATAGATATAAGTCTGTCCTTAAAACTACAAAACAGCTGTGTGTAAACTTGTCCTTTCATGTCTCCTAGAGGTTATCGCATTATAGACCCCACCCATGTGTTCTCTGTCCAAGATGAGAAATGAAAATTGGATCCAAACCATGGCAAGAGAAATTTGTGCTATAGAAAAATTTAAGGAAGAACTTAAAGATACTAAAGATGATAAAAAATGAAAAAATATAAGTAAAAAAATAACATAATTTTGGCCAGGTGCCAGGGTCTCAAATTGTAATCCTAGCTACTCAGAAGACAGAGATCAGGAGGATCAAGGTTTGAAGCCAGTCCCAACCAAATAGTTCATGAGGTCCAACCTCAAAAAATACCCAACACACAAGAAAAGGACTGGCTAAGTGGCTCAAGTGGTACAGCACCTACCTAGCAAGTGTGAAACCCTGAGTTCAAATCCTAGTACTGCCAAAAAAAAGTTAATTTGGATTATATTTAAAATGAAAACAAACACCTGTATTTTATATTCTTGTTTCTCCAATTCTCTTTCTGATACATAGAGTTTTATGAGTTCTCTAAATATTGCATCAGTTTAAAATTATAGAAGCATTTTTCTGGGAAAAAATATAGTACCATTTTTATTTTTATATCCTATCCCTCTAGTGAGGATTACTTGAAAAAATTGTACTCACATCAAACTTAAGTAATTTGTAGATAAGTTAAAAAATAAAGAACAAACCCAACCACTTTGCTTACATATTAATTTTTTGTCATGTAAAACTTAGATGTTCAACTAAATATATATTTAATCATATCGATGCATCCAGTTAAGCCATAATTTCTAAGACATTTTGCAGGTCATACATAGGACGAAGATTCTTCATTGCACAGTGTCAGGTAAGACTGCCTGTAGTTAAGTTTTTTTGTTAAAATTTAGAAGATTATCAATAACAAAACACATTAATTCAACTAGTCACCTTAATCAAATCTGAACACCACAAAGCAAACATCATTGCAATCATTTGTTATCTAAGCCTTGGAAGTGAATATGCATAAGCAATTAGCATTCTCTTGGACATGACAAAAAAAAAACTGTGAGAAGAATCAGCACTACCTTAGAGTGGCTTATGCAAATTATTAAATAGTGGCTATCTCCTTTTATTGGGAAAATAAAATGAGGCAACTGATAAATTTTTGCTAATCCTACTACTCAGATAGTGATAGTAAAATTGATCCTAAGTTTTCTGCTATTGCTTGAAAAAACTCTTCCAGAACAACCGTATTTCCTTAAATATAGCTTAGATCAGGGCAGCTAAAACCCAGAGGTTTACAAACACATGGTTAAGATATGATAAACATACTAACATGTTTCCTGACTCTTTTCTGTATTCTAATTTTGGCTATATTTGATTCATACTGAATAGAATTAAATTGAACTGAATACACTCGTAGAATAAAACATCATGTCAGCACTGGATATTTCTTCCAATATTATAACATTAAAGTATATATTTATTTTTAAAATTATTTTTCTGGTAAAGTGTGATATAGCAGAAAGGATGGACCAGGAATTAGGAGACCTGGATTCAATTACTACCTCTGACCTTAATTCATCATGTGACCTTGGCTATCCAGGGGCTAATGTGCATCACTGTCTCACCTACACCAAGAGGAGGATTAGACTAAAAGTTCTCTGGTATATTTTCCTCTAAATTACAATATGCTAAAGTTATAATTTAACAAGTAAATGACAGGAATCACTACATACCTATCAATACTAACACTCAATGTGAACAGACTTAATTCCCCCATCAAAAGACACCGTTTGACAAACTGGATTAAAAAGGAAGATCCAACAATTTGTTGAGGAGACCCATCTCATCAATAGAAATAATCATAGGCTTAGGGTGAAAGGCTAGAAGAAGATTTACCAAGCCAATGATCCCCCAAAACAGGCAGGAGTAGTAAACTTATCTCAGACAAAGTAGACTTCAAACCTACATTGATCAAATGAGATAAAGAAGGACATTCCATACTAATAAAAGGGGAAATACAACAAAAGGAAATAACAATTATCAACCTATATTCACCCAACATCAATGCACCCAATTTTATCAAACATACCCTGAAGGAACTAAAAGCATATATAAACTCCAACACAGTGGTGATGGGAGACTTTAATACCCTCCTATCACCAATAGATAGGTCATCCAGACAAAAAAACAATACAGAAATCCTAGATCTAAAACATACCATAGAAACCTAGTTGATGTCTACAGAACATTTCATCCAACTTCTACACAGTATACATTCTTCTCAGCAGCCCATGGAACCTTCTCCAAAATAGACCATATCCTAGGGCACAAAGCAAGCCTCAGCAAATATAAGAAAATAGAAATTATACCTTGCATTCTCTCTGATCACAATGCAATAAAACTAGAACTCAACAACAAAAATAAAGACAAAAACCACGCAAACAGCTGGAAACTGAATAACTCATTGCTTAATAAACAATGGGTCATTGATGAAATAAAAGAGGAAATTAAAAGGTTCCTGGAAGTCAATGAAAATGAAAACACAACCTACCAGAACCTATGGGACCCAGCAAAGGCAGTCCTGAGAGGAAAGTTTATGGCCATGAGTACATACATTAAAAAGACAGAAAGATCTCAAATCAATGACCTAATGTTACATCTCAAACTCCTAGAAAAACAAGAACAAGCAAATCCCAAAACAAACAGAAGGAGAGAAATAATAAAAATAAGAGCTGAAATTAGTGAAATAGAAGCAAAAAAAAATTAATGAAACAAAAAGTTGGTTCTTTGAAAAAAATAAATAAGATTGATAGACCCCTGGCAAACCTAACCAAAATGAGGAGAGAAAAATCCCAAATCAGTAAAATCAGGAATGCAAAAGGGGAGATGACAACAAATACCGTGGAAGTCCAGGAAATCATCAGAGACTACTTTGAGAACCTATATTCAAATAAATTTGAAAATCTAAAAGAAATGGACAGATTTCTAGATACATATGATCATCCATCACCTGAATAGATCTATAACAAAATGACATTGAAGCAGCAATCAAGAGTCTCCCAAAAAAAGAAAAGTCCAGGACCTGATGGATTCTCTGGTGAATTCTATCAGACATTTAAAGAAGAACTAACACAAACCCTCCTTAAACTGTTCCACAAAATAGAAAGGGAAGGAAAACTGCTTAACACATTTAATGAAGCCAGTATCACACTCATCCCAAAGCCAGGCAAAGACACCTCCAAAAAGGAGAACTATAGACCAATCTCCTTAATGAACATCGATGCAAAAATCCTCAACAAAATAATGGCAAACCGAATTCAACAACACATCAAAAAGATCATTGACCACGACCAAGTCGGCTTCATCCCAGGAATGCAGCGGTGGTTCAACAAAGAAAACAAAGACAAAAACCACTTGATCATCTCAATAGATGCAGAAAAAGCCTTTGATAAGATCCAACACCATTTCATGATAAAAGCTCTAAGAAAACTAGGAATAGAAGCAAAGTACCTCAACATTATAAAAGCTATATATGACAAACCTACAGCCAGCATTATACTTAACGGAGAAAAACTGAAACCATTCCCTCTAAAATCAGGACCTAGACAAGGACACTATCCCCACTCCTATTCAACATAGTACTGGAATTCCTAGCCAGAGCAATTAGGCAAGAAGAATAAAAGGAATACAAACAGGTAAAGAAACTATCAAAATATCCCTATTTGCAGACGATATGTCCTATACCTTAAAGACCCAAAAAACTCTACCCAAAAACTCCTAGATACCATCAACAGCTATAGCAATGTAGCAGGATATAAAATCAACATAGAAAAATCATTAGCTTTTCTATACACTAATAATGAACAAACTGAGAAAGAATATATGGTAACAATTCTATTTACAATAGCCTCAAAAAAAATCAAATACCTAGGAGTAAACTTAACAAAGGACGTGAATGACCTCTGTAAGGAAAACTATAAACCCCTGAAGAAAGAGATTGAGGAAGACTATAGAAAGTGGAGAGATCTCCCATGCTCATGGATTGGTAGAATCAACATAGTAAAAATGTCTATACTCCCAAAAATAATCTACATGTTTAATGCAATTCCTATCAAAATTCCAAGGACATTCATTAAAGAGATTGAATAATCTACTGTTAAATTTATATGGAAACACAAGAGGCCACGGATAGCCAAGGCAATACTCAGTCAAAAGAACAATGCTGGAGGTATCACAATACCCAACTTCAAACTGTATTACAAAACAATAGCAATAAAAACAGCATAATACTGGCACAAAAACAGACATGAAGACCAATGGAACAGAATAGAGGACCCAGATATGAAGCCACACAACTATACTCAATTTATTTTTGACAAAGGTGCTAAAAATATATGGTGGAGAAAAGACAGCGTCTTCAACAAAACTGTTGGGAAAACTGCTTAGCAGTCTGCAAAAACTTGAAACTAGATTCATGTTTATCACCCTGTACTATTATTAACTCAAAATGGATCAAGGACCTTAATATCAGACCCCAAACTCTAAAGTTGGTACAGGAAAGAGTAGGAAATACTTTGGAACTTATAGGTATAGGCAAGGACTTCCTCTGTGGAACCCCAGCAGCTCAACAACTAAGAGGAAGTATAGACAAATGGGACTTCATAAAACTAAAAAGCTTCTGCTCAACAAAATTAATGCTCACTAAACTGAAGAGACCACCCACAGAGTGGGAGAAAATATTTTCCAGCTACACATCAGACAAAGGACTGATAACCAGAATATACAGGGAACTCAAAAAACCTCCCAAAATTAATGAACCAATAAAGAAATGGGCAAGTGAACTAAACAGAACTTTCTCAAAAGAAGAAATTCAAATGGCCAAAAAACACATGAAAAAATGCTCATCATCTCTAGCCATAAAGGAAATGCAAATCAAAACCACACTAAGATTCCACCTCACTCCTGTTAGAATAGCCATCATTACAAATACCACCAACAACAGGTGTTGGGGAGGATGTGGGAGAAAAAGGAACCCTTATACACTGCTGGTGGGAATGCAAAGTAGTACAATCACTCTTGAAAAAAATTTGGAGGCTTCTTAAAAATCTAAACATAGATCTGCCATATGATCCAGCAATACTACTCTTGGGGATATACCCAAAGGAATGTGACACAGGTTTCTCCAGAGGCACCTGCACACCCATGTTTATTGCAGCATTATTCACAATAGTGAAGTTATGGAAACAGCCAAGATGCCCCACTACTGACGAATGGATTAAGAAAATGTGGTATTTAGACACAATGGAATTTTACATAGCCATGAAGAAGAATGAAATGTTATCATTCGCAAATAAATGGATGGAACTGGAGAACATCATCCTGAGTGAGGTTAGTCAGACATAGAAGACCAAAAATTGTATGTTCTCCCTCATATGCGGACTTTAGATGAAGGGTAAACACAACAAGGGGATTGGATTTTGATCACATGATAAGGCGAGAGCACACAAGGGAGGTATGAGGATAGGTAAGACATCTAAAAATTTGCTGCCCTCAATGCAAAGAAACTAATGCAGAAACTTTAAAGCGACAGAGGCCAATAGGAGAAGGGGACCAGGAACTAGAGAAAAGGTCAGTTGGAGAAGAATCAATTTAGAATGTAACACATATGTACACGGAAGCAATGCGAGGAATCTCCCTGTATAGCTATCCTTATCTCAACTAGCAAAAACCCTTGGTCCTCCTTTTTAATGTTTATACTCTCTCTTCAGCAAAGTTAGAGATAAGGGCAAAATAGTTTCTGCTCCAAATGGGGAGGGGCAAGGAAAAGGGAGGGGGTGGTAGGAAGGGGAGAGACATGATCCAAATCAAGGATATGCTTGACCTCAACATACTGCAAAATTTGGACATCAACTATTCCTATAGCCCGCATCATTATTTTTCTGGGTCAGAAACCATTAATTTCCCTTCTATGAACTATTCCTCTTTTTATTCTTAGGATCAAGCTCCTCTCCTGCTCCCAGGCCACTCACCCAGCTTCTATACCATTGATTCATGGCACAGCTCGCTCTGACCTGTCTTTCACCAGCTGCCACACAGGCACTAAAACATCCCAGGGGAGCAATCTGTCTTCCACAAAATTTCTCTTGGTTGTTTTAACTGCAGAGCATTCATCTTTGTTTATGGCTGATGTAGGTGTTTATGTTGTATAGTTAATGCAGTTAACATCATTTACAATAGTCAAATTTTCACAGGTTTTGCCCAGAATCACCCTCAATTCACACCAATTCCTCCTTGACCCTCAAACAAAAGTATTTGCCTAAAAACTGACCTACATGAGAATCATGCATCAGAAACAGAGTAATTCTTTGAGTTTGCCTCAGGAATTTTATTGCCACTTTCCTTAATTTATATTGACTTTACAATTCTGCAGAGAAATGCCAAAGTATTGGGCAGACAAGTGTATGGTTTTATCAGCTGCTAATGGAGTGCAGATAAGGAAAGAAATAATTTTAATTTAAGGAGCACCTGATTTATATGCAAAGGGAATGCATGGGATTGATTATCCAACAGCTGTCTGCACTGTTCTAGGAAAATCATTGGAGCATAGACGCATAGTTGCCTGACTTTGGCTGACCTGCTGTGGACATCAGGGATCGGTAACCTTTAGATAATCAAAGGCTGTGGAGGGTAATAACTAAGGGCATTCTGAGTCACCATTGGCTAGAAGATATAAGCTGAGCGATGATGAATACTCTAAAATAAACAACATCTTTGTGATATTGGGAACTACAGAGAGGGACAGTTAGGTAAGCAAGAAATCCAAATGTATAGATAAAACCATATTCAAAGCATGCTTGAACTGACAGTGATTAGCTGGTTTTGTCTCTATCATTCCCAGATGTAAGCTATATGCCTTCAGTTGGTAAATATCACATTTTATGTGCAGCATTCATAGAAACATTATCACGATGTAATCACCTACTTTTGGAGAAGCTGGAGAAAAGTGGTCTTTTTCTTAAAAATAATGCTCAATCTTGTCATAAAGAAGCGAATTTGAAATGGAAAAGATGCAGTGTTAGCAGCTAATTCCTACACTTGCTTTTTATTATCATTCTTTGTTAGCAAATGTTTCACATTTAATTGTAAGACAGATAGATTTTTCTTTGCCATAGAACAGCTGTTTTCAGCTAGTGAATGCAAATTATTTAATAACCTCTCACCAAATTCTTTAACCAATACATTCTCTAAGATTAAAGTGCTAAATGTGCATTCTTCTACTGGGTGGATTTTCTCCATCAGAACCTGAGAAATTTTACAAAGAACAGACAAGTTTCTTCTGGCTTTGTAAATGTGTCACTGCATCATTGGTACTAACATTCCTTGCCTATATTTAAATTATTCATACTACTGTCATCCAATGAACAATTCTGCCTTTACTCTGTTAGATCAGTTCATTTTTACGTCACATGAAGATTTTGTAAAAAGTCATCTAGGTAATAAATCCGTGATTTTGGATTAATATATCTTTAAGCTCCTTTATAATGTGTATGTTCCATAATAAAATATCAATATTTTCCAAAAAAAAAAAAAAGGAAGTAAGCCAGGTATCGGTGGTATGTGCCAATAATCCTAGAATTTGTGAGGCAGAGGCAGGAGGATCATGAGTTTGAGGCCAGCCTGGGCTACATAGCAAGACCCAATCTCAAAAAAAATTTTTAAAAATAAGACTTTTCTTTACCCACATATTAGAGCAGACTAACTGTTCACATCCACACCCCAAAAGGACTATATTATTTCAGTTCGTGTTACCAATTGAAATTTTTAATGTTCCAGATACTGTTTGAAATGACGCGGCAACTGACCTATGACCTATCGCTTAGCTATCCTTGGAGTGTCCAGAATGTTAGTTGAAAGGAGTTTTTCTTGTTTTATTTTGCCATGGGCTTTTCTCTGCCAGATGGCTGCAGCTTTTGAGTCAAGTATTTTCACTTTACATTTAACATTAACCCCAGTGCCTCTCACATCCACATTAGTAAGTTCTATACTCCTTACTTTGTGATCTTTCACGTCTTCACCAACCCTGCACATTTTTCACATGTGGATATGATGTTGTTACACTGGATTTATATCACAACTTTGAATGATGCCACCACAGCTAGCCTCTCCACTACTCACAGGCTTTTGACGACTGGAATCACTTTAGGCAGCTGTCAACATCTTCCTCAACTACCGTGAACTCACTCCCTGACTGACTGCCATTCCAAACATAGACTACCTTCCCCCTTGAACTTTCCTCCATGTGGGCATCAGATTCAAGGTCTCATAGACTTCTTCGTTATTTGTTCCATGGCCAAAGAACTCTGTTAGAGGACAGAGGACCCTATGGACCAGATTATCTGCAAAGCCAAATGTGTCATTGAAAAGACATATTATGACTAGAGCCAGACCAAAGTGTGAGAGGCACACACTCAGGACCAAAAGAATATGAAAAGTTGGCTGTGTTTTCTCTGGCAGGACAAGATTAATGGAATCAAATCAAAATGTGAAAGAAGTTCACTGCAATCAGGATGAGGAGACAAAATTATAACTACCCCAGTTAAGTGATAAAATTGGTTTGCAAGCTACATAGATTTATTGACCAGGTTTATATAAAAATAAGATGAACTCCATTTTGCGATTTCAGAAGAATCATGAGAATGTACATCTCAAGTCATACTTTCTGAACATAAATTTCTGAACAGTAAATTTCTGAACAATAAATATCAAGATACTAGAACTTTGATTTACTAACTTCAATTTGAGATGATGATTCTCCTTCAATCACTAAGAGAATGTCTTGATACTCCGGAAGGTTTGAAACTGCACACAGATACAATCAGTGGTACTTAGGCTTTTATATAAGAACATCTTACATAATCATTAGGGAACTATGTGTATTTGGTATAATGAGAGAGTTCACATGTGATTTCCATTTGAAATTTGGTTTAGATAGATAAATGGAACATATAATAGAATTGAATAATTATCAAACTCATAATTTTAAAAATTGATTCACATTTTTGTAGATAAAAGGTGTTAGATTTACAAGAATTATGCAGGAGCAAAAAGGGCTTTACTTGTTTTGGTCGTAAGTGTGCGTGTGCAAACACTTGAAATGCTCACAAAAAATCAAGTCAGGAGGTTGAGACAAGGAGGGTTGGTGTTTGGGGCCAGGCTGGGGTACATAGTGAGATTCTGGGTCAAAAAAAATTTAAATCTATTAAATATGTAAAGTAAAATGTGGTCAAATATAATTAAGTATTTAAAAATAAATGATTTTAATCTGCTCAACATGAGTTCACTGAACACGTTCAATTAAAAGGAAAAATAAAAGAAAGTCTGAAAGAGTTTTTTTTTTTTTCTTTTTTAATTTGGTGCTAGAGATCACCCAGGGAACAGTGTAGAAAGGTTCCTTTTTCCCCAAATCCTCGCCAGCATTTGTTGTTGTTTGTGTTACTGATGATGGCCGTCCTGACTGGTATGAGGTGGAATCTCAGTGTCATTTTGATTTGCATTTCTTCATGTATTTACTGGCCATTTGCTCTTCTTCTTTTGAAAATTGTCCAGTTCAGTTGCTCATTTATTTATTTACTTTTTATTATTATAAAATTTTTATTAGGATATATTCATTGTACAGGAGGGGATTCGTAATGACAATTCCGATTAGACTTATATCATGAATTATTTACATTGCCCCCATCATCTCTCCCCCTCAGCCCCTTCCCCACCTCACCCAAAGCAATTGCAAGTCGTTATTTAGTTCTGTTTCATATAGGTATAAGAAGTCCATCAACCATATGACATCACCTTAATCTCCTCCTTTCGCCTCTCTCCCCACACACTGTGCCTATTTTTCAGTCCTAATTTTTGTTATTAATATTTAAGTTAATGTTCAAAGGGGTGTCTCATGTGTGCCCTCTGTGGATGTGCTTTACTTTGGTCTGTTCAATCCCTTTGAAAACTCCCTTTACCTCCCTCCCCCCATTTTTAAACAGTTTTTAATACACATCCTTATATCCTCTTCCTTCATGTCTTATGGTATGCAATATTACTGATGTTCTATCTTTCTCTTTTCCTTTCCCTCTTTCCCTGAGTTCCATAGAGTAGCTCCACTGTTACAAACATGTTCTACATTTGAGTTGTATATGATCATGCTTGTTTTTGTGTATATGTTTCTCTTTGGATCTATCTTCCCCATATGAAGGAAAACATGTGTCTTTTGTGTTTCTGATCCTGGCTAACTTCATTTAACATGATGTCCTCCAATTGCATCCATTTACCTTCAAACCCCATATCATTATTCCTTGTGGCTGAGTAATACGCCATTGTGTATATGTACCATAATTTCATGATCCATTCATCAGGGCATCTGGACTGTTTCCAGAGCTTGGTTATTGTGAATAGTGCTGTGATGAACATTGGTGTACATGTGTCTCTACTGTATCCTGTCTTACGTTCCTTTGGGTAGCTGCCCAGGAGTGGTATCACTGGATCAAATGGCAGTTCTATCTCTAGTTTTTTGAGGAATCTCCATACTAGTTGTACTAACTTGCATTCCCACCAGCAGTATATAACTGCTCCTGTTTTGCCACATCCTCACCAGCATTTGTTGTTGTGCCATTCTAACTGGGGTGAGATGAAATCTAAGTGTTGTTTTGATTTGCATCTTTTATAGCCAGGGAAGTTGACACTTCTTCATGTATTTACTGTCCATTTGTACCTCTTCTTTTGAGAATTCCCTGTTTAATTCACATGCCCATTTCGTCATTGGAGTATTGATTCTTTTGGGGCTGAGTTTTTTGAGTTCCCTATAGATTCTGGATAGTAGTCCCTTATTGGATGAGTAGCTGACACAGATTTTCTCCCATTCTGTGAGCTGTCTCTTGAGTCTGGTGACTGTTTCCTTTGCTGTGAAGAAGCTCTTTCGTTTGATGCAGTCCTATTTGTTCATTGTTTCTCTTAGATGATGAGCCTTTTGAGTTCTGTTTAGGAAGTCATTCCCTATACCTATCTGTTTTCATTTTGTGCATTTTTTATTGTTTATTCATGTATTCATGAATTCATGTTTGGACCATCTCTCCCCACTGTCCCGTTTCTCCTCCCCTCCACCCTCCTGGCTTCCAGGCAGAACCTGTTCTTTCCTCCAATTTTGTTGAAGAGAAAATAAGAAAGAGAGCATTTTTGCTAGCTTGAGATACAGAGAGATTCCTAGCATTGTTTCCATGCACATGTGTATTACAACCTGAATTGATTCATCTCTACCAGACCTCTTCACTACTTCCCGGTCACATTCCCATAGTGGCCTCTCTCAGTTTAAGACTACTTTATTCACTCCTCTACAGTGGGAACATCAAACACTTTCAAGTTTTAGGTTTCCTTCCCTTTCCCTATTCCTCCTGTATGGATTCTCCCCTCAGTGTGTGACCCATGTCCAATAATATTACTGCATTTGTTTTAGGACTATAATCCACATATGAGGGAGAACATGCAATTTTTGGCCTTCTGAGACTGGCTAACCTAACAGCTTTACTGAGCTATAACTTGCATGCTATAAGTTTTTTACCATTGAAAGTGAATCATTCAGGGCCAAGAGCAGTGGCTTGCACTTGTAATCCCAGCTACTCAGGAGGTGAAGATTGGAGGATCAAGGTTCAAAGCCAGCCTTGGCAAAAAGTTAGTGAGAGCCCATCTCAAAGAATAATGTGGGCATGGTAGTGTACTTTTGTAACCCAGCTAGGTGGGAGGCAGAGGTAGGAGGATCAAAATCCGAGGCCAGTCCTGGGTAAAAAGCAGGAAAACCAATCTGAAGAATAATCTAGAAGCAAAAAGGGACTGGATGTGTGATTCTAATGGTACATTGCCTGCCTATCAAACACAAGACCCTGAGTTCAAATCCCAATACCTACAAAAAAACATGTGCAATAAGTTTTGGTAAATTTATAGAGCTGTGTAACCCTTGCCATAATACAGTTTCAAAACATTTCAATCATGGCCAAATTCCATTGAGCCTGTCTGCAGTTCATTCCTGTTTCAACTCCCAGCCACGAGCAATCACTGATCTTTTTCTGTCTCTATACATTTGACTATTCTGTACTTTTTATATAACTGTAAAACTACATATCCTATAATATGTGTGTCTTTTATAACTATCTGTTTTCACTTCCAATGGTAATCTATATCACTATCTGGTTCCTTTTTATTCCAAATAGCATTCATTCTGTGAATATCCTACCATTTTGTTTATCCATTGAGCAGACAAAGAATGCTTTGGTTGTTTCCTGTTTTCAGCTATGATGAATAATGTTTTAGGGGCATCTGTGTTCACATCTTTGTGTGGATATGTTTTTATTTTCTTTAAAATACTCAGGAATGAAAATGCTGGGCTATATAGTAAGATTAATTTAAAAAGAAACTATCAAACCATTTTCCAAGTGTTTCTTCCATTTATAGTTCCATAACAAACATCTGAGGCCTGCTTTTTTTTTCTCTAACTTTGCTAGTTTCTATAATTTTATCTTATATTTATTTATTTATTTTAGGAGAAAATGAAGATTGATTAGGACACCATTAAATGAAGAAACAATGGTAGATGGCTACTTAAAGGAGCGTTGCACCTTGTTTCTCTGATTTTAGACACAAGCCATAGTCCCTGGTTTTTGTTTTTGTTTTTGTTATTTTGTGGGACTGTCGTTTGAACTAAAGGCTTCATTCTTGCAAAGCAAGTGCTCCACTGCTTGAGAGCATTTTGCGCTGGTTATTTTTGGAGATAGGAGGTCTCATGAACTATTTTGCCTGGGTTGGCCTCAAGCTTCAGTCCTCCCAATCTCAGCCTCCCAAGTAGCTAGCATTCCAAGGATCCTGTTTGGTTTTTTGATTCAGTTTGGTTTTTGGCTTGTTTGGTTGGTTTTGTGAGCTAAGGTCTCACTATTTAGCCCAGAATGTCCTGGAACTCAGCTATGTAACCCAGGCTGCTCTTGAACTCCTGATCCTCCTGTCTCAGCATCTCAAGTGCTGGGATTACAGGCATGTAGCACCATGCTTGGTTTAATCTCTGATTTTGAAAAGTTATAGTCTAATACAAATGTATCATATTGTCACAGACTTGTTTTCTTTGGCCCTATAGAAAATAGAAATGCATCTGAGTATAAATCACTTAATATTTGACTATCAATATTATTGACAAGGCTGGAGTAGCTCAATTAGTAGAGTGCCTACCTAGCAACCACAAGGCCTTGAGTTGAAATTCCAACACTGCAATATATACATATTTGATATTTCAATTTTAGGAAACATTTAACTATCTCATATAATAAGACTTCTAAAGATAATTATTTCTACTTGGGTATAGTAATTCAACAGTACCATCAATGATCACTACTCTTTGTATCCTTCTTTACTAAGAATCAAAATCCCTTCCAAAACTCAAAACTCATTCTCCACAAATAACTTCCCTCATATTTGTTTCATTGCTACTAGTCACATTCCTATCCCTAACCCAATAGCTACCAAAAATGATGCCAAACTCACTTAGGCCAATTATGCTTCATATCCAGTCTTCATCATCTAGAACAGGTTACATTATCTTGAATCTTACTATTAAGATTTCTTTGGCAATTTTAGAATCCACATTGGGTAGTAACTTTAGCTTTCTGAGCCTCAGTTTTCTGCTCTGTTACACAATGAGAATAAAGTTGGACTATGATCAGGAAAACCTCTGAAGAGTCTTTCCAGCTCAGAAGACTCATTGGTGCCTTAGAGTTTCTTAGAATTTCCCTTCTCCATTCCAATGGGCTTTGAGGGTACCTAGATCCACTGTTTTATTTAATAACTGTTTTATAGATTCAATTCTTTTTTATTTTTTGTGTTAGCCTCTCTTTTCATTGTTGGGACAAAGTACTTGCCAGAAATAACTTAAGGGAGGAAGGCTTTGTTTTGGCTCATAGTTTCAGAGGCTTCAGTTTGTGTTCAACTGCTGTTTTTCTGAGCAGCTGACAAGGCAGAAATATAATGGTGGAAGGGCATAGTAGAGAAAAATCTCCTCAATTCATAGCAGCCAGGAACCAGACAAGTGTTTACCTGTGCAAACAGGCTTCCTTCCTCCCCTGCCATTCCATCCAGGCCCCCAGCCTATTGGATGGTGCCTTCCACAATTTAGGGTTCCCCCTTCCCCAGTTTAGATACCAAGAGGTGTGCTTTACTGGTATCCTAAGTATCTTTCAATCTAATCAAGTTGACAATCAATGTTAACCATCACAAGTCCACCCCTTGTCAATTTGACAGAATCCCTGGCCTCCAAAAAGACTCAGGTCCTCTCATAAAGCAAAATGCATTCAGTCCATCTCCAGAAAAGACAAAAAAAGTGTTATAATGATTTACCTATCCTGAATACACCTGAAAACTCACTAATTTCTTCCCCAAAGTCTCAGCAGTTTCAGCATAATTCAAAAGTTCAAGTCCAAAGTCTCCTCTGAGACTCAACATAAACCCTTAGCTGTGAGCCCTTGTAAAACCTAAAAGCAAATCACATACTTCCAACATACATTGCACAGAGTAGACATTTCCATTCTAAAAATGGGGAAATGCAGGCATAGAAAGGAGGGATAGGACCAAAGCAAGACCAAAACCTAGCAGGGCAAACAGTTTGTCCTATAGCTCCAGGGAAAGTGGTGTCATGATGTGAAGTCCAAAGAGCTTGGCCAATCCCACCTCTACAGCTTTGCTTGATGCAGCCAACATGGCTTCTGTCTCGTTCTGCATCTACTTGCTGCCTGTGGCTTTCCTCAGCAAACATTTCCCGTTCCTGGTAACTCTAACTTCTTGGGGTTTCTATTCCATCTTCAACTTTACTCTCACAGCTTTAGCCATCACCATCTTAGGGGCTGTCTGTAGGGATCCTGACCCAGCATATACTGCCTGCCCCTGTCTCCCACCCACCATGCCTTCTGTTGAACTCATGTTGGAAGTCTAAATGACCCCGTAATTCTTGTAATCTGCATGCCTGCAAAACCAGCATCATGTGGACAAAGCCAAGTTCTGCTACCAGTTTGCGTAGCAGTCAGGCCTTCTTGGACCACAGCTGTAGTGATCTCTGAGTGCCTGGGAGGCTGAATGGTGGGAATGGGGATGCATTCATGCACACACACAAAAACACCTGTCCTCTACCCCTCCCTGGGCCACCCAGTGTAAGCAGGATGTCCCAGAGCTGTCTTCTCAGAGCTCAACCTTTACACCCTTGAGCTGTAATGTGTGGAGTCAGGTGAATTCTTGAGATACCCTCAAGGCATCTTATCTAATGTCTCAATGTAAATTTTCTTTGCTCCTGTTTAATGGCTTTAATCTCTTCAGCAGCCACACTCCTTGACACCATTTTTACATGTGCTACTTTTCTGAGCAAACTGCATAGTTTTCAAACCTTAGAACTGTTTTTTTGCTCACAGTTCTCACTGTAAATGTAGCTAAAAACCAGCCATCATTACCCATGCCTAAATGCTGGGCTGCTTTGAAATTTCTTCCACCCTATTAACTAGTCCACCACTTTTAAATTTAGCCTCACACAGTCTCAAGACAAGGACAAGATGTAGCCAAGTTCTTTGCCAGAATGTAACAGCATTGCCACTGTACAATTCCCAATAGAGTGCTTGAGTAGCAGGCTAGAAGTAGGGAAAGTTTAGGAAAATATGACTTAACATTGTATTTCAGATTGAACATTCCTCTCTTTCTCTGGGCCTTTTCAATTGCAAATGTGTGTAGGTTATTCACACCCTAGCTCAGGGACAACTAAAGTCACCTTTTTTCTGGCCAGGGACCACCCATGCCCCTCCCTACTCATGGATTATTGGTTAGGAATCACCAGGTTCTTCCCTTCCCATAGGATAGCATAAGTTGTAAAAGCACCTGGAAAAGAGAAAGATGGTCTCTCTGCTTCCATCTTCCACCTGGTCCCACCATGCCCCCTTTTGTAATTTTCTTCCTAACTTTTAATAAACTCCATTTATACCCACATGTCCTGCCATGGATTCTTCCACGTGGGACACAAAGAACTTGGAAATCTTCTGATCAGACCCTGCACCATTGCATTAACACTTGTTCCCATCTGAAACCCCATGAGTGTACACATACCTATCAGCAGTTTGTTCTTCTGAGCCCTCACCAGATTCACCCTTTAAACTCTGCTCACAGAATTGTAGCCCACATCTCCAAATGTTTCCAAATTACTTCCACAAACCAGTTCCAAACCCTTAAGAATCACAGGGCCAAGTTTAGTGAAAGCAGTGACCCTACTTCTTTAATACCAATTTTCTGTACTAGTTACTTTTGTCGTCACTGTGACAAAACTCCTGGCAGAAACAACTTGATTTCAGAGGTTTCAGTCTGTAGTCAGCTGAATCCATGTTCCTGTAATGAGGCAGAAGATCCTGGCAGAAAGGTGTGGAGAAGGAAAGCCCCACAATTCATAGTGGCCAGGAAGCATTGAAAAAAAAAACAAAAAAACCCAGCCAGGTATAGTGGATCCTACCTGTAATCTCAGCACATGAGAATCTGCCTGTGCTCCATATTTTTTGACAGGTCTTGCTATGTAGCTCAGACTGCCCTTGAACTCATGCCTCAAACTCCTGAGTGCTAAGATGATAGGTAGGATCCACCATACCTGGCTGGGTTTTTTGTTTTTTCTTTTTAATGATGTGGGAAATTTTATTAATTGAACAAAATAATGGGTTTAATTGTGGTATTTTCATATATGCATGTAATGTAATGTAATTTGATCATATTCACCCCATTAATCGCTCTTATACCTTATCCATTTTTATTTTCTTGAGATAGGGGCTGTCTATGTAGCTCAGACTGGTCTTGAATTCAATACCTTCCTGCCGAGCAAGTAAGCTACACAGTTGAAATTAGACAGTATAGCTAGGACAGAAGTTCCCCTAAAAACCTCCATTGTGACCTCCCTGTGACCTTAAAGGGTGGAAAGAAGGAAATGGAAGACAGACCAAAATGAGAACACTGTGAGGACTAGGCCATGACCAATCAAAACAGTGTAGGCACAGCTGATCAGAATGCTGCTTTCTGCAACCTAATTAGCATAGAGACTGAGAAACATTGGAGAAAATGGTTAAAAACCTCAGACCATCTCACTTCTCTGGCTTGCTCTCTTGGAGCCCCTCCAGGCTCTGTGGGCTCTACTCTTTGCTACTTTTCTATCTCAATAAACTCTCCTGCTTTATTCACTGTTGTTCATGAAATTCATTCTTCACCTTAGTGAGAAAAGAACCTCAATGATGGCCCTTGCTCTGGTTGAGCCAGCAAGGTTGAGTGGAGGCTTCTGGTCCTACACAAACTCTTGTTTCACTGCTTCAACCCCTCAAGTGCTGGGATTACAGACATGTACCACATGCCCAGCTTCCCTAGATCCATTCTTAACTCAATTCCTAGAAATCAAAGTAGAACAGGAGAGATGGGGAGGAAGTTTTCTTCTGATTTATCTTCAGTCGAATTTACTTTTTTCTTCTGATTTTGCTTGGAGTTGGGCATGTATTATCTTGGATCTGAATGTACTTCAACTAACAGAGCAGTGAAAAAATTGGAATAATAGTCTTCAGTACTAAAACCCACTGGTTGAAAATATGCCATTGTGGATGGCTTATCTACTATTTCAAAAGCACCAGATGCTTAAATATTCTCACTGCTAAATAAGGCAGGTGTCTGATGATCCTCAGAACAGTCATTTAAAAATAGAACTTGAGCCTAGAATACATTCTGTGGCATAGCCATAGGCAATCACCACAATAATTAATGTAAATGTATACGAGATAGCTTTTTATGTGTATGAATTCTAATGCAGCACAAGGAGATATTCACTGCTTCAAAAAATTGAGTTAACTATTTGAGATTAGAGCCTAGAGTTTCATAATTTCACTATAAAAAGAGTAAGAACCAAAATATTGTATGCAAAAAAATGTCCATTTGGTACTTTTCCTTTGAATTCCTAACTGTAAGTGACATGATGAGATTAATTTGCTCTGTCCCAAAGCTGATGATGGGTATTGAGGATGAAAGGAGGGTGGGATTGGGTTTGGGAAGAAAAGGATGTGTTTTAAAAGGTTTGAGGAGAACTGACAGAGACTGAGACCAAGAGGAGAAGCACATATTTGGTATCTAGGTTGAGCCCACTATCAAGTACTTTTGATGAAGTTGCTGATGATTCTAATCAGAAGATTTTGGTTCTTGTGCTCTGGCAAGGAATAATACAAGCAGAACACCTGTATGTAGTGAGGAAAGCAATGGAATTTTATTATAGAAATGGGAGAAGGAGTCTTCAGGGGTGGAGGGGTGTCTGCCAGGTGGAATAGAGGTACTCTGTGCAGGAAAAAATAGAATTTTTATTTTAGGTCATTTTTATATCATCCTTAACTTGGAGGTGGGGAGAAAATCCTTGTGACTCTCCTCTCCAAAGGCCTCCGGGCCAGGGGAAGGATCTGGGCAAACTCATGCATACACCTATACTAATTCTCAGGTGCCCCAAGTCCATGAGGGAGGAAATTTCCTTTAACAAAGGATTTGCAATTGGAATGGACCTTTCTGGGCACATGGGGGATAGGTCAAGGAGGGGAAATCGAGGTGCTCTAAATAAAACTGTATTTTTTTTTAAGGTCTCAAACTTTCCCTAATGTCTAGCCTGCCTCACTTTGCTTGCATTACCTCACACAGTCACCACAGACAACCTGATTGTATAAGAGGGGAAACAGATACGACTTTTAAAGTTTCCCAAGCTGATACAGTCATTGACAGACAAGAACCTAAACCCAGATTTAACTCATTTCAGAGACTTGCTTTTAATCACTATGTGACTGTCAGTCATGGAGTTGTAGGGATTTTTTTTTTAAGTATTCTTGACATGTACTAACTATCATTTTAGTGTTAGAGAAGTATAGTTAAGTTTCTAGTAAATGATGTAGTAAAAATCATAGATTAGGTAGTATATAAAGATTTAAAGGGCTGGTGGAAGCTCAAGTGATAGAGCACCTGCCTAGCAAGCATGAGGCCCTGAGTTCAAACTCTAGTGCTGCCAAAATAAATAAATAAAAGAGAGAGAGAAAGAAAGAAAGAAGATTTAGCAATACTTGTGTTTGGGGAAAAAGGAATCAAAATAGCCAAGCTCAGTTAAGGGTTTGAGAGTATATAGGAGGATGGGAAGTTGCATACAATAAAGGGGGGAGATAATGTATCTGAAAAAAAGAAATGGAGTTAGGTAGAAGTGAATATCCAATGAAAAAGAGAATGAAGGTACTGGATAAGGAGTGATAAATACAGCATGGGAGATCCAAGATGGCAGATCAGTAGTTCAGGGGCTTATTGTAGCTGTGAGAAACAATAATTGACACAAAGATACAATCCCCTACTGTTAGAGCCAGAAATAAGAATCTGACAAATGAAGAGGTTGGGCCTTCACTTGGGCTAGAAGGAACAGGGGACTCGTGGAAAATATTATGTGGTACTTTTAAGCCTGATCTCATCTATAGTGAAACAACATAGCCGAGCACAGAACTGAACTGATTGAACTGGGTCGAGAAGTTCATATGGTCTACAGAGCTGTGAAAAGGTATTAGTGGGTGTGGAACCTGAGGATTTGGATCAAGTATTAGATGTACTGTTTAGTATCTAGCTGTATGACCTTGTAAAGTCACTTGTAGTCTCTGAACTTCAGTTCCTTATCCATAGATGTTTTTCACATTAAGTGGAATAAGGTATGTGAAAGGGCTGAATGCATGATGATACTGAATTGCTTTCTACATTATTATTATTATTATTATATTATTATTACTTTTTAGTGGTACAGGGATATGAACTCAGGGCCTTGCGCTTGCTAAACAAATGCTCTATTGCTTGAACCATACCTCCAGCCCTATAATGTGATTTTGAAAAGACTTTCAATGACAAATTAATTAATTCCTAAATTAAAAGATTCAGAAAGGGTAAAAAATGTATGTACACATTTGTCACAGTCAGATATCTGTTGCTGTGACAAAATACCTGACAAAGTCAAATTAAAGGAGGAAGGTTTATTGTGGCTCACTGTTTCAGAGGTTTCAGTCCATGGTCACTTTGCTCCATTGTTTTTGGGCCTATGGTGAGGCAGTACATCATGGCAGCCTTGTGGTGGAGCAAAACTGCTCACTTCATGGTGGCTGGAAAATTAAGAGAAAGAGAGAAAGAGGCTGGGGTTCCAATATCCTGTTAATGGCACACCCCCAGGTTTAATCTTTATAGATGATATAAATTTCTTATACTAGGCCCCACCTCTGAAAGTTCCACCACCTCCTAATAGCACGACTAGTTGGTGATAAGCCTCTAGCATATGGGCCTTTTGGGAGTACCTTTAAGATCCAAATCATAATGGCAGTGAAAGCAGTTCTTCTTCCCATCTCTAATACTCAATTGTCCTCCCAAGAGACATCCACCAGTATTTTTCCAGAAATGCTATGTAGGAAATATTCCCATTTATTTATTTATTTTTTCTTAAATTAGGGTAATTGATACCTTGGGTTTTTTCATTCAATAGTGTATTCTTGTGATCGTTTTATAAAAGCACATGTAGACATACCTCATTAATAAAATGGTTTGAAAGAAATAATTTATTTAAGCAGTCCTTTCTTGACGAACACTTAAGTGGTATTCAGTCTTTTGTTTATTAGCAACGACTTTACAATGTAACCCACACTATAATTTAATAAACATTAGTATTTACTGGATACGTACAGCCTTCTGTTTAGTGTTGTTAGATAAGCTAGACATGCTTCTTGCCATCAAGGAACTTATAATTTTCTAAAGGTAGCTGACCAATAGTGCATTGCCCATATGGGAGAACCCAACACAATCTCTTGAAAATATCCCTTTTAACCAGAAATGCCCTTTCCTATCTCCAAATTGCCACTTTGCTTAACAATAGATATATTATATCTGTTTATATAAGATATATACAATCTTTTTGTGTGAATCCCTTTATAGCTCCTCTTCCTTTATATGTATTTTTTACTTTTAATTATACATATTTATGGGGTGCAGTGTAATATTTTAATACATACATACAATGTCTAATGATCAGGTCATGGTGATTGCCATATCCTATAGCTCAAACATTTATTATTTCTTTTTTGTGTGGATATTCAAAATCACTGTTTTGAAGTATCCAATTCAGTGTTGTTGACATTATACCCAATTCATAGGTGCACACAAAGCCATAGCAAAAGTTTATAGAATAAAACCCTTTCTCTTAAATGTTCCATTCACTGTAACACTTAATTCTGTGACCAATAAATTGCAACCCCAATGTGAGGGTCTCCCCTAAACACACCAAACCAAACCCTGAAGCAGGTGGCTCCCTTATTTAACTGCTGAATAAAGACACCCAGAAATGTGACTAGCCCAAGACAAATGCCAGATAATAGAACACTCAGGATTGGAATTTTTTTCTCTTTTGTCCTAAGACGCTTAATTACTTATCCTACTTCTGATTTCCATAACCTAAGAATGAGCACAAGGTATTTATGAGAAGTCACAAAAAATTGCTAAATGATCAGGAGAAAAAATGCTTGATGTGTTAGTTTAGGACAGGGAATGGGAGAGCACAGATGGCCCAGGGTTGCTCTAGAACACAAAGAAAGGCACTCCTGTTGCAAGGTGACCAAAAGCATGCCCTGGAGCCCACAGGCTGAGGCTAATTGCCTTGCATCTGTTCAGATTATTAGAGCCGAAGCCAAACAGCCTTTTCCACTGAGATATCTCCTGTGGCTCTGTTGCCCAGGAGGTTCTGACATGAGCAAGGATGTTTATAACGTGCAATGACTCTGCAGCCCAGGCGGAGTGCCTTCATTTAGTGCCTGCAGACTGTCACCCCATCTGCATTCGGAACACATGCCCACAAGTACATTGTCATTCTTGTTTGCCTCAGCTGCAAGTTGAAAGGTTACCCCTCCCTGTACTGCTGAGTATTCAGTGTGGTGATGGTGAAGCCTACTGCCTGACATACATATTCTGAGTAATAAGTAGCAAACTGGAGAGTGATGGTAGGTGCCAATATTAAAAAATCAGGTGTTAAGCACATAATCACACAAATAATTGAGAATAACAGGGAAAGATACAGCCCTGCCCCCAACCTGAAATCACAGAACAGGGGTACCTGGGAAGGCCTGATGAGTGATGAAATTCATGGTTTTACTAATTATAGTTTAAATAATGAAAGGGAAGAGGAGTCCCAAAACACCCCTGACTCCTGAGCTGTAAGTGTGGCTGAGCCTTCCAGAAGTAGGAGAACAAAGTATAGTGGGAAATTTCCAGAGCAGGTAAATGTGTGACTAACCGTTTTGTCAACCATGCCAGTTGAGGATTCACAAAGGATGAGGTTTGCATTTCAGATTCCAATCCTAGGAGGAACAGAAAGGGAGCTAAGGGCAAGGCAGAGAATGTGCTCTGTTTATCTTCTTGCCAGGGGGAAGAACCAGACATGTGGGAACTAAATGCAATCTAGCTTGAGCAGAGTGTGAAGAGACCTGGGGAACGGAGGGAATAAGAAAAAAAGCATGTGAAGTTCTTGTAGAAAACTGAGGAAATAAAAAAGCCAGGAAACAGGGTTGCAACAAGGCAAAAGAAAATTGAAACATGAGTCAGGAGAATAAATGTAGAGGAATGTGATAAGACAAACAGGAGGTGAATAGCTATTCCAAAAAAAGGTAAACACTAGAGCCTCTTCATCCTAAGAAGCATGTGATAGTCTGGACTTTCTTTTTTTAACTTTTTTTTTTGGTGATACTGGAGTTTGGATTTAGGGCCTCACACTTGTTAGGTAGGTGCTTTACCACCTGAGTCACTCTGCCATCCCCATAGTCTGGACGTTCTTGCAGAAGATGTAGCATGCACGCTCCTGAGAATAATAAATTCTCCACAGGAATCAGTTTCTGGCTCCCGAGAAGGAGAGTGAAAGAAGGTTATGGGGCGGAGAGAGAACAAGAGACAAATAGGGGACAATAGTAAAGTGCTGACCTGAAAAGAGTCAAGATTCACCACAGAGGGCTTTAAGTATGGGGTGATTAACTTTTTGAGTAAAAAATGATAATTGTTATTCCCAGTATGAGGCTGCAAGCAGTTTTTTTTTTTATCCATATGTGCATACAATGTTTGGGTCATTTCTCCCCCCTTCCCCCACCCCCTCCCTTACCAACCCATCCCCTTCCTCTCCACCCTATCCCCTCGCTACCTGGCAGAAACTATTTTGTCCTTATCTCTAATTTTGTTGAAGAGAGAGTATAGCAGTAATAGGAAGGACCAAGGGCTTTTGCTAGTTGAGATAAGGATAGCTATACAGGGAGTTGACTCACTTTAATTTCCTGTGTGTGTGTGTTACCTTCTAGGTTAATTCTTCTTGAACTAACCTTTTCTCTAGTTCCTGGTCCCCTTCTCCTATTGGCCTCAGTTGCTTTTAAGGTATCTGCTTTAGTTTCTCTGCGTTGAGGGCAACAAATGCTGGCTAATTTTTTAGGTGTCTTACCTATCCTCACCCCTCCCTTGTGTGCTCTCCCTTTTATCATGTGCCCAAAGTCCACTCCCCTTGTTGTGTTTGCCCTTGATCTAATGTCCCAATATGAGGGAGAACATACAATTTTTGGTCTTTTGGGCCAGGCTAACCTCACTCAGAATGATGTTCTCCAATTCCATCCATCTACCAGCGAATGATATATTTCGTTCTTCTTCATGGCTGCATAAAATTCCATTGTGTATAGATACCACATTTTCTTGATCCATTCGTCAGTAGTGGGGCATCTTCGTTGTTTCCATAACTTGGCTATTGTGAATAGTGCTGCAATAAACATGGGTGTGCAGGTGCCTCTGGAGTAACCTGAGTCACATTCTTTTGATTATATCCCCAAGAGTGGTATTGCTGGATCATATGGTAGATCAATGTTTAGCTTTTTAAGTAGCCGCCAAACAAATTTTTTTCCAGAGTGGTTGTACTAGTTTACATTCCCACCAGCAGTGTATAAGGGTTCCTTCCCTGTCCCCCACCCAATCCTTGCCAACAACTGTTGTTAGTGGTGTTGCTAATGATGGCTATTCTAACAGGGGTGAGGTGGAATCTTAGTGTGGTTTTAATTTCCATTTCCTTTATGGCTAGAGATGGTGAGCATTTTTTCATGTGTTTTTTGGCCATTTGAATTTCTTCTTTTGAGAAAGTTCTGTTTAGTTCACTTGCCCATTTCTTTATTGGTTCATTAATTTTGGGAGAATTTAGTTTTTTAAGTTCCCTATATATTCTGGTTATCAGTCCTTTGTCTGATGTGTAGCTGGCAAATATTTTCTCCCACTCTGTGGGTGGTCTCTTCAGTTTAGAGACCATTTCTTTTGTCAAGAAGAAGGTTTTTAGTTTTATGAAGTCCCATTTATCTGTGCTATCTCTTAGTTGCTGTGCTGCTGGGGTTCCATTGAGAAAGTTCTTGCCTATACCTATTAATTCCAGAGTATTTCCTACTCTTTCCTGTACCAACTTTAGAGTTTGGGATCCTTGATCCATTTTGAGTTAATCTTGGTATAGGGTGATATACATGGATTTAGTTTCAGTTTTTCTGCAAGCAGTTTTGATATGGCTTGTCTTTCCCCAGTACAAAGTTGAGATGGAAAGCCTAACAAGCCTTGCTGAGCCTATTTGTTGGAAAAGGAATGGGTTTGACAGTGTGATTAAACAATAATGATCTAGGGGAGAAATACTGACAGATGAGGTGTAGGAAAATTGTCATTCACTTCTGTGACTTTGGATGAGTGACAGGATTTAAAACCTAAAGACTGGTTACAAAGATGGGATCTGAGAATGGGAAGTCTCTAAATCACCATCAGAATTAGTGGGAGGGTGGATTTTAGTCGAGGGGAAGGGCATATCTTAACAAAATGGAGAATGTATTTATCTGGTATAATGTTCTGTGATCTGAACAAGTTGGATATGAGGAGAAGATGAAGAGAAATATGCAGATTTGCCCTCTATGGAAGAGCTTCTTTCACATGAAAAGACTATGGAAGCTTTCAGAATTTAACAAGTGAAAACTGGCAGGGGAACTAAAAATAACAAGTGAGGCCTTAAGCATCCCTTCCTTATTGATACAAATTAAAGAGCAATCAGGGTAAACAATGTGAAGTTAAGACCATAACCAGCAAGTGTGAAGTCAGACATCACTCAGTTTATGCCAGATCTCCTGATTGCAGAAGTACAGAGCAAGGCAGGGAGAGAAGAGAGGTAACATTGGTGAGGACACTAGTAATATCTGGAGGGAATCCTTCTTACTGTTGGTGCAAGCATTTGCAGAGTAGGAAAGATGAAGAAAAAGAAAAGCATTTTAGGTGTAGAGTCAGGGTCATTTGATGAGACAGATAAAATGAATAATGCATTCCTGAAGCAGATTCTAAAAGTGTCACAGAGAAAATATATAGAGGCGATGGAGATTTCAGCTAGCCAGTCATCTGCTTGGATGACTTAACTAACATTAACCATGTTCTTTCCTGGCCCTACTGACAACCGAATTCACCCAAAAAGCCAATTGTAAAAGTCAGTGGCACTTTCGTCATACAATGTAGAAAAACATTATCCAACTCATTTGAACTGTATATTCTACCTGGAGAATCATATGAATAAACAGAAGTTGCAACTCCCTTAGAATTAAAATAAAGCTTATGTCTGAAAGTGAGTTGGCTAAAACAATCAAAATAATCTAAAATGTTATTTTCCTAATTTGGTAAATTTCTTCTATTCATCACTCAGAGAGCTTCTGGAGCTTCCTTGTAATGGAAGAGGAATTATGATTTTTCCATTCAACATTACATGAAATGCACAGAAGCAACCAAGGGCATGGCAGGGAAAGAAAAGATATAAGACTTGAGTCTTCAAATAGTGTGCTAACAGGAAGGTGAAGTGCAGAAGCCAGTCTGGCTGCTGTTGGCTGTTGTGTCAGTTTAAGAAGGGAAGTGATGGGAAATAATCTTCGTTAGATAGTTGAAAGTCAAGTTGTGGAAACTCTGAGTGTCAAGCAAAGTGGTTGGAATCGGACATTCAGGATATTGGAGTCTTGAAGCGTCTGGGTGGGAAGTGGTAAATGAGAACGGTTCTTAAAAGTACTAATCTGGTTGCCATAACTAGGGTAAACTGGAGGGTTAAAGTGGTGAGAGGATTCTGAACATGGAGAAGCCAGATAGGAGAATATTCTGGTAGCATAAGCATGAGATGAGAAAGACTTGAGCTAGATGGATAACAGTGGCAATGGAAGAGAGTTGAAAAGGGATTATGCAAAGGAAGAATTGCTGGGAAAAGGAGAGAAGAGATCGTGCAGAAATAGTGAGCTCAGGTGATCAGGATAATGAAAGAAAAAGATGAAAAATGAAATCATTGGTATATGACTTCTTGATGATGGCAGAACATCCAAATGTAGAAGTTCAGGAGATAATTTGAGGTAAGAGAGGGGCAGAGGGTGAGTGTTGGTGGCATATGCCTACAATTCTAGCTACTTGGAGGATCCAAGTTTCCAGGCCAGCCCAGGCAAATAGTTCCGAGACCCCCATCTGTGAACTAACCAGAGCAAAATGGACTAAGGGTGTGACTCAAGTGGCAGAGTACAAGCACTTGCATGAAGCCCTGAGTTCAAACCCCAGTCCTACAAAACAAAAACAGAAAAGATCAGAATTTGGAAGTAAAAACACAAATTTGGAATCCGTTTTCATAGAATTAATAGCTAAAACTGCATGAATATAAACTCTTATGAAAATATTCATGATATTAGAACTAACTTTGACAAATTTTTTCCTTCATTGAATATGGTTTAAGGTAAATTGTTTCATGCCTTTATCATAAGTCAGGTTCAGTTGCAGACAATAGAGTCCAGCCTGTTTAAGTAGAAAGCTATTTGGCGATTAAGATGTTTGTGAAATCATTGTGGGGGAGGCAGCTGAAGAAACAGACTCTAGGGTAAGCTTCTGCAGCCTCCCTCCAGGGCCAGGAAGTTCCTGGATCAGGGGCCCCTGGTTACCGTGGCTAACCATGGTGCAATGCTGCCTCTCACATAGAGCTTGCCAGGAAAATGTACACGAACCCTGCCTTTCTCTCCAAATGAGTCACTCTGAATCAAAATCTGAAACCCCTGAATTTAAATGCATCAGGAATGTCTTTTTTTTTTTAACTTTTCAGTTCTACAAGGTAGAAGAGTGTTGTCATAAGTGTTGAATAAATCAATCCACAATATCTAGCACAGTGTCTCAACTCTATTTCACAGAAAATATCTAGAATCAAGTTTAACTTTCAGTTTGTCTGATTCTCTAAATCTTACCAATGGGATCTCAACACTGATCTTTGTGTCAGCACTGTATCATGTTCTTTGTCATGTTTTTAGCTACTAGTTAAAGGATGCAAGTTAGAGCTACTAGTTGAGGGATGCCGGTAAAGGGCCAAGATTCTGGAGAGCAATGAAAGCATGTCATAATTGATTTGTTACGTCTGCCTGGCTGGGAAAGGAGGGAGAAGGCAATAGGAACTTCTACTTCTCATATCCATCATTGTTTCATTAGTGACAAACATATTGCTCTGTTGATCTGTCACTATACAATTCTCTCTCTCCCTTCTCAACCTCTCTTTCTTAGGTTCTTTTTTTGTGGGACTGGAGTTTGAACTCAGGGCTTTGAGCTTGCAAAGTAGGTGCTCTACCACTTGAGCAACACCTCCAGTCCATTTTCATTTTGGACATGGGGGTCTCAGAAACTGTTTGCATGGGCTAGTCTCCAAACTTGATCCTCCTAATCTCATCTCTCAAATAGCTAGGATTACAGGCATGAGCTACCAGCACCAGGTTCTTTCTTAGGATTTTGAGACAGGGTCTATCTATGTAGCCCAAGCTGCCAGCCTGTCCTCCAACTCATGATCCTCCTGGTTCAGTGCTGGGATTATAGATATGAACCACTATACCCAGCTTGGTGCTAGTTTTCTACCAGTAGATTGTTTTATTAGTACAAAATTAGTGGGCTGCATACTAAGTCCTAAATAACCTGAGTACGTTATGTATTTTTTTTAACTCTGGGTTTATGCAATAGTTTTCCCCTTCTACTTCCTCTGTTCCCTAAACTGCTGCCTTGGTGGTGATAAGGATCAAGCTCATGCTTTTGAGAATCTGAAGAAATGCCATTAGGGCCAGGCTCTGTGTGTGTGTGTGTGTGTGTGTTGGGAGTGGGGGTTGAAGTTAGAATTTTTTACACCTAAGTAAATTCCAGCTTCTAAGAACAGGATCATTTTTGGCTTGAGAAGATGAACCCTTCCACTGCTACTAGAAAGAGTTTCTCACTTTCCAGGGACCTACTGGATTCAATCTTAGTTTTTCCTGCCTGTTTCTCCCTGCCCCTCCATTCTCATCCCTCAAAGTCTCCTTCTCTCATCCTTCATTGACAATCTCCCCATCCCCCTCCAGACAGAATAACCACTCCTTTCTCTGTACTCTCATATTACAGGGCACATGCTCTGTTGTAGCAAATATATTTAATTATTTATGTGCATATTTGTACTTTCAAACTGATGTGCTCAAAGGCAGTCTCTATTGTCATTTAAAAGTTTATTTATTGGATATTTTACATATATTAACTCATTCAGTTCTTTTTATGGGTGGGTGGTATAGGATTTGAACTCAGAGACTCATACTGGCTAGGCAGGCACTCCACCGCTTGAGCCACTCCCCCAACCCTGTTTTGTGTTGGGTATTTTGGAGATAGAGTCTGGAGAACCTATTTACCTGGGCTGGCTTTGAACTGCAATCCTCCTGATCTCTGCCTCCAGAGTAGATAGGATTACAGTCATGAGCCACCGGTGCCCTGCCTCATCCATTTCTTATAATAAAACCAAGAGGAAACAGGTTCAGAAGAGTTAAATATCAGCCCCCTCCAAAATAAGTACTTGATAGAAATAAGACTTGAAAGTAGATCATATTTCTTATCTACACCTAGCACCGAGGTTGCTATTAGGTGTGTAGGGGTCAATGAATGCTTATCAAATGAGTAAGTTATTAAATTAATAGACTTTATGCTACAGAATACAAAAAAAGCCTTTGGCCACAAGCTGCAAACAAGTTATTTCAGTTACTTTCACAGTTGTCAACCTGTGTAGACTTTAATTCAAACCAGACCTTAATTCCTAAGAGAAGGATATATCACAAAACCAAGTTACTGATGTCAGTGCCGTAACCACTTAAGGTTATCCACCCAGCCTGGCCTTCCCAATTATGTGGTTCACATCATAATGTTTATTTGAAGTTTCAATTTAAAACATTAATACTGCAGTATCAAAAACATATGAACATGGAAGAAAGAAAAGGAGGCTTCCTTCCACATATGAAGTGAGATTTCTAATGCCCTGTCTTTAGATGGGAGATCTTCTTTAGCTAGAAAGTTAAGACCTCCAGAATCAGCCACTTCTTTCTTTTCAAATGTACTATCATATTACATGGTGCACATTCTCAATCTTTACTGATGTTCAGTTTTTGCTACCACTATCTTCCATATTGTCAAGGGAGTATGATTTGAGTGAATAAAGATATTTTCCAGGTTATAGATGTAGGGGTTTTTGCCTGCTGGCATTATTAATAAATAGCAGCCAGGTGTCAGCATTATTTTTTGGCTTTTGTTTTCTGCTCTGAAGTGGGTTTTTTCCCTCACATGGTGTCTTCCACATTTACCATGCGTAGGTGTGGAGCTGCTTTCAGGGTGCTGTGCTGAGAATGCTGAGCTCTACTCCCCTGGGTTCATGAGCTCACCCTGTTTCCATGTGTCACCACACCTCTGTTGGATCTTGGTGGAAAAATAGTTGGGTTTAAGTGGAAATAGCAGGGAGTGGGACAGCTGCATTTAAAAGTTTTTCATTTCCTTTTCCTCCACATCCAGCATATGGTTCACAATAGGTTTACTGAGTATATAGGTCTGTAGTTTTCTCTTTTCCCACTTTGCTATCACCATTCTTAACTTTAAAAAGCCAAATAGCATTCCCAAGGTCTATCTTTTGGGACTATTGTTTTATCTTACTTAAAGTTTAAAAAATCTAAGTTCTTAGGAATTCTACTCATAACCTTGTATTATTTTCCAATATGTTCATCCACTGCAAAACTTATTTTACCTTTTTTTTTTTTTTGAGAGCAAGTAGAAGTTTGGGAAAACTTGGTATGATGTGTGATGGTCCCCTGTGGTGGGAGGGAGAGATTTGGTTTCAGGTCCTAACTTTGCCTCTACTTGAATGACTATTACAGATTAAGTCATTCAAATATCTAGGGTCAGTAGAACAAGAAAGTTGAAGGTCAACTAGATGATTTCTAAAATTCCTCCCAGATTAAAAAAAGTCTCGGATTTTATCAGTCTAGTTTTAGATTTTTTTTTTCTTATTCCCCAGAATTTGAATGAAGTAGAACTTGGAAGAGGTACAAAGTGTGAACAGATTTTATTTTATTTTTGTATGTGAAGGATTTTCTATCATAACACATTCTCTGTTGATTTGTAGTTCTGCATTTTATGAATCAAAGTCTTCAAAATTATCTGTAGTTTATAATATATTTAGATTAGTTGGAATATAATTAGAGCCACTTAAATGACTTTCAGATTGACCATTGAATTGTCTCTGGAATTAGTTTGTTGAAAACAGGGCTTCAGTGTTTTCTCAAAAAGAAACAGAATAGTATGTTTTAGGAAGATGTTCTGGACTGGATTTGTCTTAGAATTTGCGCTTAGGATTCTAGTTTCTACTCCCTCACCTCACCTTTATTATTATATTTGATTCACTACTTGCCTTTAACAAATTGGTTCATTTTCCTGTCCCACAGGTTGCCCAGCTAAAAGACAATTATACTATTTCAGAATTATCTAGAAATTAAGGGTTACTGAGGCAAGCTCTGTAACATGTTTTGAGATAGTCTGGCAAAAAGTGATAAAGGCAATGGTTCATTTTGGTCTCATTTTCCTGTTTGTGCTATGAAAAACACTCCATATGAGAAACATTAGTTCTGTTTTCAAAGCAGAACTTTTGGAAAATGTTGGCTCTAATAGCAACATTTTAAAAAAGAAAAATCCATCAGTCATTTATTGAGTATAAGCAATAACATTATCTACTGAATTTTAAATAATTAACATAGCATTTTTTTCTGGGCCCTATTCAACTTCTCAGTGTTTTTTAGTGATTAAAGGTATTCACTAACAAGAGGGTGACTTCACTTTGTGTCAGAGAGAAACTCTAATTCTCCCCAGAGAGTTTAGATTGCTTCATTTTATAAAGGGGGATCAGAGGGACACCTTTCTTAACTTTATAAAGGCCGCTTTTAATCAAGGACCTTTGTTCCCTGGCCTTGCTGAGCTGTAGTCGCCCTTTAAAGTTGGCTAGTACCTGTGATTGATAAATATAATCTGCCTGGAGAGATAACTAGCCACAATCTGGAGACTGTTATTTACCTTTGGCAGTGGAATTTCAGACTCACATCTATGGAGATTAAATACTTATCTCTCACAATGAATAATTTGAAACATCAAAACGTATTCTGCTTTGAAATGACCGACACATGAACTAACAATATTATTGGCTTGACCCAGTCCTGGATGTTTGCTCTTTGATCAAGTCTTCATAAATGACAGTATAATTAATTTTACTAGCATCGTTAACTAAAAGTTGTTCTTATTGTTAATAGTTTTCAAAAGCTTCTTTCATTTCCACAGAGCACTATTGATCACTTAAAATTATAGATCATAGATTATAGATTGTTGTCAAATTGGGGGGCATTTAAGTTCCATTCATACATGAACATGCACATGTTCACTCTGAAATACTCTTCCAAACACAGAAATTGTAATAAAATTGATTTCATGCAATTGCTATCAAAAGAAAAAAATACAATAGGTTTGTAATTGTACATGCTGCATTATTGAGCTCATTTCCGACAGAAACATTACTACTTTGACTACCTAGTTACAGAAATTGTATTATCTACTCATGATTTACACATCTGATGATAGGAATCTCATGATTTTCTGCAGATTAGCTTCTGACTCTCTCAACTTTCATCTTCACTCACATATTTCTACTTCTGGGTGCCGCAGAACATGCTCATACCACAGTAACCCCTAGCTCTGCACACTTGGAATGCCAGATGAGTGGACATCAGGGATATTTCTGAAAGCAATTCCTACACCTGATTGACTAGCAATAGCTTAGTTCTATAAGGAAGAGACTGTGAATCACACAAATATATCTCACTGAAGCCAAACTAAATGTATACTCTATTCACTTTCACCTTAATTGGACTTGAAAATGCCTACCTGGCATTTTATCACTACCAATAGGAAAGGGCAGGTAACAGACATAGGAATGGAAAGTGACAGTGGTCTTAATTGTTGTCAAATGGTCTCATTTTTTTCATGTTTTATGGAAATATAGTATCCTCTGAACACATTAATAGGGTTTGCCTGGAGCCTTGGAAGGAGCCTGTAGATCCCAAACCTTAAGCTCTATTAGGTTTGCAGAAAACCTAACTCTAACTAAGTGCCTTGTTTTATTTTATGTTGTTCATTTGCTTTTGTCATTGGTAATATTGTTTTGATATATCTGGTCTCCAGTGTGAACAACCTGCTTGGAGCACCGGGGTATGACAAGATGGCAGTGTCTGCTGCCATATTAGTAGAAGTAGAGCTGCCATGTTTCTTCTCATTTCTGGTATCACCAGAGCTGCATTATACTTGGTGCACAGCATGTGAAAAAGCAAGAAGATGGACTCTTTCCACCATTTGAGTCTTGCTTTTGCCATTTGACTCTTGGAAATTAGTTTATGTTTATGAGGCTTAATTGTAAATTGGAGTTAATAATACACACCTTTAAAGACTTCTGTGAGACTCAGAGATAATTACATATAAATTAATTTCCATGAGCCTTTGCTTTACTCATTTATAAATGAAATTGATAACATGTCTTAAAAGGTAGTTCTGAAGAGTTGATATAACATAAATTAATCATGCAGTTCTTGGAGTGTAGTGAGCACTAACCAAAAAATCAGTACTAGTTGTATGAAAGACTGTTAGGGCACACCAAATTTTCTTGTGCTCTTTCATACCTACCTTGCTGATAGGTTAGAGCCATGTAACTAGCTTTGGCCAGTGAAATGTGAAGAGAAAGTGGTATTTTTGGGCCAAGACAATTCAATGCCAGCATCTTTCTTCATTTCCTTCTTTCTTTCTTTTTCTTTTTCTTTTTTTTTTTTTTTGGAGGAACTAGGGTTTGAGTTCAGGGCCTTATACTGCTAGGCAGATACTCTACCACTTGAGACACTCTGTCAGCCATTTTTTGTGTTGGTTTTTTTCGAGATAGGGTCTCTTAAACTATTTGCCAGGGCTGACTTCAAACTGCGATCCTCCTGATCTCTGCCTCCCAACTGGTTAGGATTACAAGCACCCAGCCCATCCCTTCTTTCTATCTTTGCAGCAGCAACCTTGGTGGTTGTGTAGTGACAATCTTGAAGGAGCCTGGATCCCTGCGTCACTATCAAAGAAGAATTTTTTGGAGAGCTTTTGTACCATACTGGACTTTGTATGGACATGAATAAAATTTGATTGTGTTGTGCAACTATAATTTGGTTTTTTTCTTTTGGTTACTACAGTTAGCCTAACATTACCCAATCATTGTTATTAGTTTTTTGGTCATTAATATTGCTATTGCATTGAATAATAAGAAACTTTGGTACTTTAAGTGATATGTAGAGCTAGAGTGTTAGTTCCTATGGCCATTAATGGGGACAAAAAAATAGTTCTGTTATAAATAAGACCTTCAGTTCTTCCACAATGAAAATAAATAGGAAGGAGATGGTTTGAATATAAAGTATCCCCTAAAAAGACTCAGCCTTGGCCTCCAGCTGGTGGATCCAATCATTGGGAGGTGATTTGATCATGGGGCTTTAACTTAATCAAAGGATTAATCCCTTGATGGATTTGTGGTGTGATGACATTGTTGGGAGGTTGCTAAGTAGCTAAGGCCTTGTTGGAGGAAGTAGGTCACTGGGCGTTTCTTTGAAAGGTGTATCTTGCCCTAAGCCCTTCCTATTACTGTCCTCTCTCTGCTTCCTGGCCTCTATGAGGTGAGTTGTGTCTACCATAAGCTCCCTCTGCCACAAGTATCTGCCACTATGATATTCTGCCTCACCTCAGGTCCAAAGCAATGGATCCAGCAAACCTTGGAATAAAAGTTTAAGAGATGTGAGCCAAATAAATCATTCCTGACAAACACAGCAAAGTGTATTAAATTCTCCATTGGATCACTAGCTAATCATCATTATTCAGCTATCTTATTTCTTTAAAACTCTGACTCTAAGAGTCAATGCATATTTTCATTACGTCTTAAACAATAATGTGTCTTTCTATCAAAGTTTTAGAAATTACATTTTTTTCCTTCTAAATTTCATTGGTTTGACATTGTTCCAAGCCACACACACACACACATACACACACACACACAAAGATCTAATTAGAGTGCACTGTATTTCCCATTAGGAATAAATTCCATAATCACTGATTCTTAGATAAGTGGCTGGTAGGTTACATTCAAAGTTGAGGCATTAGCAAACACCAACATAAATGAACATGTTTGCTTTTATTTTTTGCAGGAAGCATTACTTAAACTATATGGAAAACCTCTATTTAACCCCCTTTTAAGTGTTGTAATTCTAGATTTGGTTCCATTTGCCTAACTCTCTTTGGGAAGAAGGATGGAAATGGCATCTTAATGGGTTGTTTGCTGGATCCTGCACAGTTGTTCTCTGGAGCTTCCAGAAGCAGGTACAATTCAAGAGGTTTGAACCAAAGAAGTAATACAAATTTCAAGTTGGAAACTGGTGTGAGACTCCAGAGAAGTGACAGAACCACAGTTCAGGAAGTTGGGAAGAAGATCCTGGATGAAGAAAGTGTTCTGAACCTTGTGCCTTCTGAATGCTGGTTATACACCTGGATGAACAGGCAGGCAGCAGAAGGGAGGGGCTTAGTGAATGAAATTGATTAGAGAAAAGTATTAATGCTTTTGACACAAAGGAAAAATGCTAATGTTCTTTAAACTTGATGATATCATAAAGGAAATATATGCAAATGGATAAGAAGGACAATAACATTTGATAGTATATTGAGATTAAGAGGGCTTCCTACCCTAATCTTGTTGCACAAATACTTGGGTATGGATATCAGATAGGCCTGAACTTGCCATGTCCTACTGGAAGTGGATATGAATATAAATTCTGAAAGATTTGACAAAATTGACCTCATAAGTTGCAGCCATGTTCCCAATAAAAAGAAATACAGAGGAAGGGGATGAGAAGTAGACACTCAGAAAGCAGGAGGAGTCTTCAAACTGTCTCCTGAGCAGAATCACTTCCCAGGTTTCTCTAAAGCTGTGGTTTACTCACACACTGGCAATAGACAGACAATGGTTCCCCTGAGTCAATGGAAAAGAATATCCTCCCATCTGGGCTCCAGGGCTGCTTCTCCCTTGCAGAACAGCCGTGATTGTCCCTTGGGCCAGTGTAGCCTGGTTAACCACCTGCTGGCCTGCTAACTACCTCCTTGCTAATTTTTTCCTAACCATGGATCTCAAACTTTAGATAGTAGTAGGATCATCTGGAGGGTTTGTTAAACTGAGATTGCTGGTTCCCTCCCAGTTTCTGTTTGAGTAGGTCTGGAGTGAAGCCCAGGCATGTGAGTTTCTAGCTTGTTCTCTGGAGGTGCTGTTGTGCTGGTCTGGGGATCACCTCTGAAGAAATGCTGCTTTGGTATAAACAGTAGAGGTGTTTATTTTATCATCAATAAAAATGGATCCTTTGCTGTGATCCTGGTGCATACTCACTAATCACTTCTCATTGCTGGATACTGAGTGTTCGATATGTTTCTAAAGATCTCTGAATCATAGAATCATAGAATCTCAAGGGTTGGTCATTATCTGATAGGGCCAGATGTTCTAATCTTGTCCCCTTCTTCCTGTCTGTATTGGGCTTTAAATAACCTCATTATTTGTGCTCCAACACTGCATCTCTGAACTTTGTGGTAGAGACTCTTCCTCTCCAGCCAGCTGTTTGTCAGTAGTAGACTTCCTTCACCTTGCTTTTCTTCTTCATAAGCAAGGAGAGTGCTCTGTAGGACATTCCAACTTTAATAAAAGCTCCATTAATGAGGGAATTGCTCAAGTGATAGAGTGATAGCCTAGAAAGTATGAGGCCCTGAGATCAGTCCAAGTACCACAAAAACAAGCAAACAAAAAACTTCCTATTCTTCTGTCCCAGCCCACCATGGTAACTTCTATTCTTCATGCTGGCTCTATGAATTTGTCCTTTCTAGGTACCTCATACAAGTGGAATCCTACAATAATTGTCCCTTTCTGCCAGGGTAAAGTTTTTTTGAGACAGGCGCTTGATGTGTAACCTAGGCTGGTCTTGAACTCGAGATCCTCCTGCTTAAGCTTCCTGATTATAGATATATACCACCATACCCAGTTTGTATTTCTTCTTAGATTTCTGCAATCATGCCTGTATTTTCTCTAGATTGTTTTCACAAAAGAAAAACTCTTCTTTTTATTACATGACCCTCTCCTCTTCCTCTTCCCCTCCTTCTGTCCCTCTTCTTCCTCCTTCTCTTTCTCTTCTTCCACTGAGTGCAACTATCAGGAAGGTATAGAATCTAGGATGATTTTTGTTTGACTTTGACCAGCATGTGGTAGAATTTTGTGTGCTGATCGCTCACTCTGTGACTCAGGTGTAAGATATCACTGAGGTCTCTGTTGTCACCTTGTTTCATAGCCAGCCATACCAAGTAGAGCTTTCCAAAGCATTTTAGGCATCTCTTAGAATTTCTCTAAAAACTCAATTTCCAGATACTTCTAGAAGAAATCTCCAAAGCTGAGGCCTTCAGCAATAGGAAACAAACAAACAACAATAAAAACAAACCTTTTAGAAAATGTATTCCTTGGACTTTATCTGCTAGGCAAACTGCCTCTTAAGCATTGTCATTAATTTATCAGTGAATAAAATGAGTAGATGCTAGGACTGTGAAAATTATTTAAAACCAAGAGAGTCTTTAAATCAGCTTTAACTGTATTTTGCTTCATAAGCCAATGCCTTTATCTGATAGGTCAGCAGTACATGGATCAACACTAAAGGGAAAAAAAAATCAACACTATCTTTATAGATATGGTTAGAACAGGGTGATAGAATGACTTCTGATTATCTATGAGTTCAGGTTGCATATCAATTTATTAAAGTTGTGGAGAAGTTAAGGTTATCTCCAAATAAAGTAAGTAGTACAGCCAAACCACTAGGTCAAAAGAAATGCAATGACAATGAATTCTTTTTCCATCATGGGAAAGTCACACCAAATTACACACTGCTTGAAAATAAGGCTTGTGCTCAACTACTGCCCAACAATCAGTTGGATAACAGCAAGCATCCAATTAATCAAAAGGAGTTTATTGTTCATGATTATCTCATTACACATATACACTGTGCATATATGATTTGAAAATGTCTAGTTTATTAATTTCTTCTTTTCCTTTAAAAATTTTTCTTATTTGTAAGCAAATTGCTGAATGACATTTCTAAAAACACTATTCTTTTCTTTCCTTTTGTATATGACACTCCATGCACTCAGGAAAAATAGAAACTCTTTGTTTTTGGTTTTGCAGAGCTGGGATCAAACCCAGGATTTTGCACATGCTAGGCAAGTACTCTACCACTGAGCCACAACCCCAGCTCTGAGACGATATTATTTTCACTAGATTTGTAATTTAATGAAATAAGCTTGTCTTCATTTCCAAATTTAAACTTACTTTTTAAAGCAAAATGGGAAAAATATATATAACATTGTATATATACTTTTGTAGGCAGATAAGTCAGAAGAACTTTTATAGCCTAGTGTGGGTGGCTCATGCCTGCAATCCTAGCTACATAGGAGGCAGAGATCAGAAGGATGGAGGTTTGAAGCCAGCTCAGGCAAATAGTTCATTAGACTCTATCTTGAAAATAACCAACACAAAAAAGGACTGGTGGAGTGATTCAAGGGGTAGAGTGCCTACCTGGCAAGTGTGAGGCCTTAGTTCAAGCCCCAGTGCTACCCACCCCCCAAAAAACCTGTTACAGACCCACCCATCAGCTTTGCTCATTCATTTTGCCCTAACCCCTCATAATACACTTCCATCTGTCATTATGAATCCAGAAAATTGTTTAAAAAATGGCTCACACTACCGGATTAAGAATTAAGAGATGACTGTGAGGATGGATCTTCTTTTTCTTTCTTTTTTGTGGTGGTGGTGGGCTTGGAACTCAGGGCTTCACACTTGCAAAGCAGGTGCTCTACCGCTGGAGCCACATTTCCAACCCTGTTAATTTGATCCCCCCCCCCCTTTTTTTTGTTGGTGGTCCTGGGGTTTGAAATTAGGACCTTGTGCAGACACTTTATCACTGGAGCCACACCCTCAAGTCAGGATGGATCTTCAACCCCTTTGCTTTTCTTGATTTTTTTTTTCTTGGCAGTACTGCTATTTGAACTCAGGGCTTCACACTTTCGAGACAGGTGCTCTACCATTTGAGCCACTCTGCCAGCCCTTAAGGAATTTGTTTTGTTTTGTTTTTTTCCCTTTGATTTTCTTAAAGCTCTGCTTCCAATTAAGAACTTGAAGCAATCAGCCCATATTGCTGCTAAATTTTCCAGAATGGAAGTTTTTAGTCAGTATGAAAAAGAAAGGTTTCTATTTATAGTTCCTTATTTAGTCTCTAATACCTTAAGAACCACAGATTCTTTGATTCAAATGTGGTCAAACAATTATTTGGAAGGAACTTTAATCCCTTCTTCCTATTTGAAGATTAGTAAGGAAAGTTCCTTCTTGTGAAGTGCTACACACACATGTGGTTAAGGCAAACACAGAGAAGATAAATGTTAGGGATGGGACACTAAGTTCTGCAGGTTTTAGAGGGGAAAAAGATCAGGAGTCATGGGAGGGATAAGAAATCATTTTAGGTGGTAGCATTTTTTGGGGGAGGGTACTGGGGTTTGAACTCAGGGCTTCCCATTTGCAAAGCAGCACGCTACTGCTTGAGTCACACCTGTAGTTCATTTTGCTCTGGTTATTTTGGAGGTGAGTATGGCGGTTGGTATCTCACAAACTATTCGTCTGGGCTGGCCTTGAAACTTGATCCTCCTAATTTTAGGATAACAGGTGTGAGCCACCAGCACAGGGCCAGGTGGTAGCATTTGAAGTGTTCTTGAATCTGAAAGATTAGCATGCATCAGACTTATCTTGGAGACTTGTTAAAGCACAGATTGCTGGTCTCATAGTTAATACTTTTGATTCAATAAGTATGAGATGGAGCCCCCAAATCTGTATTTTTAACAAGTTTCCTGGTGATTCTGATACTGCTTTTTTAGAGGCAACATTTTACAGCGGAGAAACACTGCTCTAGGGAGACTGAAAAATAGCAGAGTTCAGCCCAGAGAAGGAAAATGAGCAAAATTGACAAGTAAGAGACTGAAGAGTATTTTAAGTAACAACAACTAACTTTTTTGAGTTATTTCAATTTTGTCAATGAGGAGATTAAGTTTCAGAGAGTCTGGGCTGGCAGAATGGCTCAAGTGGTAGAGAGCTTCCTAGGAAGTATGGGGTCCTGAGTTCAAACCCCAGTACTGCCAAAAAAAAAAAATTGGGAAGTTTTAAAAACCTGCTGAAAGTCACAGAGCTAGTAAGCAGCAAAATGAAGGTTTTAGGCCTATGGAGTCCCATGATCAATAGAAGGAGGTAGGGCATTTTGACTGACACAAGCATTTTATAAAGCAGTCTCGGGAACTAAGGCTTAGGATGCAGGTTGTAGATGTATTTCAGAGGGCTTAAGTGCCAGAGAAGGAGTTTTGTACTCAGTATGTCAACCTAACTGTACTGAAAATTTTGAGCAGTATTGATTTTGAGCAGGAGTGATATATAGTCAATGTAGAAAGTGAAACTACATAAAAACAGTGGGATATCAGCAGTAACTAGGACTATGAAATAATCAAGGGAGTGGGAGGAGAGGGAAAACAATGGAAGCCCATTTTGAAGCTTTTTTTAATAATGGTCCAAGTAAAAGGAACTGAAGGAGTAAATGAGGGTATTTTTGTTTGGGATGAAGTGAAGGTGATGGAGGGAAGACTATTCTGTAGCTTGACTAGAGTGGTGACTCCTAACCTTTATACCAACTGTGATGCCATGATTCACCAGATTTGATTTATGACGCAAACTGGACTTAGCTAAACAAGGATAAATACCTGAGATCATTATTTCTCCTGTTATGACACAAATCCAGTTTGTAACTAACAGCTCATATATAAGTGTTCAAAATCCACAGCATTTCCTGGTTGTGATAAGAATATGTATCAAACTTGAGTAAGCAAGCAAACATTTAAATTATCCTACTGCTTTCTGTTCAGATCTTTGTCTCTATGTCCATCTTCAACATCAATTATTTTACACTTAAGTCCCATTGTACATTAATGTTTCAGGTATTCTTCTGATACCTTTAAAAGCCAGTGGAGGGCTGTGGTGGAGATCTGAGGTAGGTGGCTGCCTCACATGCTTGCATTGATGCCCACTGGAATGTTTTAGTAATCCTAAAACAGTAAGAATATTACCATACCTATGTAAAATGGTTTCAGCCAAAACACAAAAAAGTAAATATATAATGTTCACTAGATATTTATAAAATTGAATATATCTTTCTATGATTCTGAAAATACAAGATTTTGCTACCTAATAATGTGTGTGAAGTGAGTGAGTAGCAGCCAAAGAAGACTGTGAGGTTCAGTCCTGGGTGTTTTGAGCTGGGTATTGACAAGGACAGAAAGATTGGAAAAGGATCTGACTGGGAACAGTTGGTGACAAATGTGAGATGGAGTAAGATAAATATGTTGGAATTTTCTCTTAACTCAGGATATCATAACAGAATATTGTTAACAATTAGCTTTCATTAAAACAAGAAATGATGAAGCCAGGTGTGATGGTACATACCTGCAATCCCACCACTTAAGAGGCTGAGGTAGGAGGATGTAAAATTCAAGGCCAGACTGGACTACATAGCAAGTTTGATGGCAGCCTGAACTACATAGCAAGGCTCTATGTCAAAACAAAACATGGAACAAAACAAACAAAAACCCCCAACTAAACAAAAACAAGAAGTAATGAAACTTCTTGGAGTACAGAAAATAACACATTGATATTTCTCTCTAGGGTGAAGTAGTTTAACCTGATAAGATTTAGAGTGCAGTTTTCAGGTTAAAATAGAATTTTCCTAACAGTGATCTAAAAGGTCCACTAATACTTTCTGTCCCTGATCATATTTCTAAACCCTACAGTACAGAGTAGGCCTTGGAGGGACACATAAAATTATGATTTCTCTTAGGCCTAAGAGTGGTGGCCTTCTTATCTGTGGTCATGAAAGAGTTAAGCATCAGGCCTTTTGGTAGCTGTAGCAGGAGAAAACACTGATCCAATTTCTGCACCACAGGATCTGATTTCTCCTTCATAGCAGCATTCAGCCTGAAAGTCAGTCATTCTCCTTCTATCAAAATCCAGGGCCTCAAAGATGGGAGGGAGTCATTACAGAAGCAAGTATTTTTCAGAGGACCTGGGAAAGGAGTGTCTCTCCTTGTTTTGTTTCCTAATCCATAGCAAATTACAAACAACAATATCCAGCACTATAAATACATTCATCATGTATATTTGGAAATTGAATTTTGAGCAATTATCATCAAAGTTACTGAATATACTCTTCAAAATACTACATCAACCTGACAGAAGGAAATCACAGTTCTCACACATACTAAGTTAGGAAGTTGAACTACATAAAAATGGAGGGATTCAGCAGATAATATATACACCAGATGATGATATAAGAGGATACAAAAAAGATCCCAGTGATTATATTATTCTTAGATGCGTATAACTGAATGAGTCACCGCTCTCTAATGAAGAAAAATTAGAAAGACTACTGCAAGGGAATAACTCCAAACTGTTCATACTTACAGTGAATATATGTATGCATGCATATATTTTCTTAAGTTAGCTAAGGACACTCTATTTAATTTATTCATCACTGTGGGCTGAATCAACAACATTTACACTTTTCATGTTCTTCATAGAATCCAGGATGAGCAGACTTTTGGAAGTGCTGCTGAACAGAACCAGGTTGATTCAAGTAGCAATTGCAGCCAAGCCTTTTGTACCCAGCCTGGAGAGATGGAAGAGCCCATAATGCATTGTGGAGCCTCAAGCTGCAGGAGAACTTGATGGGAGGCAGTATGGGCCCTGGGTGGTCAGCAAAGCACAACTGTGGCCAAATGGGATTTCAGGAATGAATCGATAGGTCAAGGTTATCCAGAGAGAATGCAGCTGGGCTACCCATGCTGTTCTATCTTGTAATTAAAAGGGTTTCCTGTGTGGTTACCTGACACGATTACTAAATGACTTGCATGAAATAACATGCAGCATTCTGCTGTTGCTGTGCAATTACCTTTAATCACATGCAGTCAAAAGACAGAAAATGTAGGGAGAAGCTTTTAACAGCAATTTGTAGCAAAGATGTTTGGAATAAGAACACATTGCTTGTTAGCACTGGCTTTTATGTTAATCATCTAATTGCAAATTGGCTTTCCTTAATGTCTGGATACCACTAAAAGAATCCTATGCCTTCTCTGCTCTTATGTCCTATTGTTTAAATTTATATAGAACATGCCTGCAAGTATAGATTCTTTTTTCCTCTTTCTAGACACATTCAGTGAATCCACTTGTTCCTTCTTATTTGAAATCAGGGAAATCAGACTAAAGAACCATGAAACTGCATTCTGAACCCGTGGTTTATAGGTGGGATACAGATAAAAATGGAAGCGAGTCGGGCATGTTCTTGCATGCCTATAATCCCAATATTTGGGAAGCTGAGGCAGGAAGATCATGAATTTGAGGCAAGCCCAGGCTACATAGAGAGATCTTGTCTCAAAAATAAACAAAAAGTGAAAGTGTTCTGAAAAATAATATATAGATGTTTTATTCCCAGAAAAATATACCCCAAACTCCATGTTCTGGAGAAGATATTTGCTGCCTTTGACTACTTCTTTCTACTTAGCCATTCTGGCATTCTGATCCTTTCTCTTTAAAGAGTCAGGCTTAAAGCCAAACTTTGCTCACTGTATTCTAAAAGGTGATTGTCATCTTTCACTAATGAAAAAGAACACTAGCAGCAGTAGGTTGTTGGTGACATTTATTAGTGTACAAGATCAAGATGACAGTCTGCATGGTCATTCCTGGCCCCTAGGAATGTGTCATTCAAGATACTCACATGGACATATGGTATCATCACTTGAATAAGTGGCTGAAGTAAACTAGTATGAAGGACGCCAGTTAGTGTAATGTCGTACCAAAGCAAAGAAAAAATGCACACATGGGACTAGGCAGGTATCTTCTTCCTCCTCCTTTTTAATCTTTCTTCTAATGCAAAATCTACTTATTATAGAAAAACCATGTAATGATAAAAAGTATAAAGAAGAAAACAAAAATCACTCTTTTCCTAATCCTAGAATAATTAATGTAAATGCTTTGTGATTTTTCATCATTTTGGTTTTAAGATGTATTTTTTTTATTTTCTATACTTCTGGACATTTTTGTTATTTAATTATCTAAGATGAATATATATGTCCAACAGTCAGGAAATATTCTGAGACTATAAGGACTAGTTCAGAAAAGCCAAATTTTAGGTCAATATGACATTCACATTACAAATGATCCATTTATTTATCAATTTTTTTTGTGGTACTGGGGATTGAACCTGGGATCTCATGCATGCTAGGCAAGTGCTTTACCACTAAGCTACAGCACCAGCCCCCTCTTACAAACTACTAGAAAAGAAAATGTAGAAGTGGCCCCCTCGTCCACTTGTCACATGTTATTATAAGACAAGGTATATCTCTGATTTTAATTTCTTTAAGTCTAGTTAAAACATGTTCATTTCCATTTTGGATCTATACCTACAGTTTTCCTTTCTTTTCATAGCTCTAGGATATATATTTCACCTAATTATCTTAATGGATTTATCTGATCTTTCTGTGTAGTTCATCCAAAATTTGTCTTAATAAGAAACAAATTTGTCTTTTAAAAAGGTTATATCATTTTATTTGTTTATTTTTAAATTTCCCCACATTTTTGATTAGTGCATATTAATTAGTGCACACTAGAGGGGGGATCATTGTGACATTTCCATACGTGCATTTGCTTTGATCATATTCTCCTCCTCTATTACTCTTTCTTATTCCCCTCCCTCACCCTTATTTACCTTTCTTGAAATATTTTAAGTAGGTTTCATTATAACCTTTTTATCCATACACACAATTTCCCCCTTGCGCTTTCTTTTACAAACTTATCTTATAAAATATATCCCGAAGGGAAGAAACAAAACACACCCATAAGTAAGCAGAATGAAAGAAACAAAGTTATCTTAAGTCTTAACTGCTTAGTCAAAGCCCCCTTAATCTCCTAACCACGAAAAAGGAACTGTTTTTGTTGTTTTAATTCAAGGATGAGCATAACAACAACTAAAAGGGCTGAAATTGCCATCAGGTTGTAGTTCAAAGGCTAACCTATTGAGTGAATAAGATAAGGTAAAAAAGCTATGTAAAATAGCCTCATAGAAAAGCTGTGTAAAAGCTGAGTGAAATGTTGAAGACAGTAATTCATGTGAGATGAAAGAATGAATTAAAGTTTTGGTCTGTGTACTTTTTTCCAATTTAGGTTTTCTAGTTTTCCAGTGACTTTCACAAATAGCTTCCAGAATATGAAGGGTACAAATTAATCTGGATTCCAAACTAGTTTTTTAGAATACCCTTGAATCAAGAGTTTTAGTGTAGAAGTGTGGCTTGAGGGGAACAGCATTTGCCTAGCAAGAAGTAGGCCCTGAGTTCAAACTCAAGAAAGGCAAAACAAAAATTTTTTTTTGCATAAGCCAAAGCCAAGTTAGCCTAACATTCAGCTCCTTGTGAACAAGTCTGAAAAATTTATATATTCAAGTTGTACTTATGAGTCTTCAGAACAAAATTTCATTTCATTCCTGGAAAGAAAAGCTTGGACCAGTACTAGACAATAGGGTTGATATTATGGCTGCCCCCTCAAATTATTCCTAAAACCCAGGCTAATGCTTTGTACAAATATGTAACAGTTTGAGTAGGCCTACCAGAAAGAGAACTAGAGGCTTTAGGAGATGGTGGTCTTGGCTCAGGGTGCTGTGCTCTTTGCATGAGCCTTTGTACTTTTAGTGTGCATTGGTGCTGGTTGTTGCCTAAGGGGCCACTGTAGGAGGAAGTATTAACCTGTAACTGGGACAGGGGAAGAGTAGCACCAGCCAGGGTCACCAAGACAACAAGCTTGTGGCATACAGAGAGGACAGTTCTTCAGAACCCTCATTCTTCTTCATTATTCTTGGGATGAATTAAGGAAATACTATTTTGACAATATATTTATTTCTGGCTATAGTAACCTCTGAAACATGGATTTCCCTTCAACTGAGACTTTACACTAAAATAAAGATGAGCAGGGGTGGGTAGGAAAGGCATCCGAGTCATGGAAATATGATTATGCATTCATTTTAGACAATTTTTATTTAAGTGAACTGGTTTTAGCTTACTGATTTACCCAGTCCATTTGAGTGTTGGGCAGGAAATGTCACTCTGGAATGTCCATTAGCTGATAAAATGTGATTTATTAAAACTTACAGTGTTAGGAACACTAATAAATTCCATGGAAGATTTCATTAGTGGATGGAAGCAAGGTGTGTGCTTCCATATGAATCCCCAAATTCATATGTTGGAACATTAAATCCTTGAGCTGCAGTTTGGTGAGGTGGAGATTAGTGGGGGTGTTTGGGTCAGAGGGGTGGGGCCTCATTAATGGATTCATGCCTTTCTCTTGCAAATGAGTTCTTATCTCCCAGGACTAGAATAGTTACTATGAGAGGGGGTTGTGGTAAAGTCACCCACTCCTTTGTCTTTTGCTGTGCCTCCTTACCCTTCTACTTTCTGCCACAAGGTGAAAGCAGCATAATGGCCCCACCATGAAGTCACCTGATCTTAGACTTCCCAGACTCCACAAATGTGAATCTAAATAAACCTCTTCCTTTATAAATCACCCTCAGGCCTTCTGTTGTAGCAACAGAAAAATGGGGTAAGCATGTGGTAAATTCCTCCCTCCATTGAATGTGCCCATGCTTTTACAGACCAAGATCATGGAGTTCTGCAGTGTTGTCTTGATTATGGGTCAAATGAGTCCAGCAATTCTTAAGGGTTGTTCTAAATGGCAAGAATGTGTCTCAGGTTTCCACTTAAAAGACTAGCCAGTGTTGGGTCTCATCATCAAGAACCTGGATGAAGATTCAAAGACTAGGTAGTTGATAGAAGAGCTCAAAAGGACTGTGCTATTGTTGAGGAAATACACCTTATCAGGTGACTAAGCTAGGTAGAATTACCGTAAAGCCAGGGGCTTTATTAGTTTTGGACTGCTGTAGCCCCATCATCTAGAACGGTGGCACTGCTAAGAATTTATTGAATGAGTGAAACACATGGACGTGGGGGGGCATCTCAGGTAGCTCAGACAGGAGGGGAACCAACCTAATGAAGACTAGGTGAGCACAGTTCAACTGAAATTACCAGTCATCAAACTAAAAAAAGACTATTACATCTTTCCGAGGAAGGCAAGGAAAACAGTTTTGGTCCAGGGTTAGCTGGACAGAGTATTTAAATTGAGCTTTGTGTGATGGTACATGTCTGTAAATCCCTACTACTTGGGAAGCTGAGACAGGAGGAGTGAAAGTTCAAAGCCAGTTTAGGTAACATGGTGAGTTCAAGATCAGCCTTGACTGCATAGTGAGACATTTTCTCAAAACCAAACAAATAAACAACAACAATAACAACACCATGATCCCCAACCAACACCAAGAAATACTTAGACCAAGGGCACTGAGAAAAATTGGCAACCTAGTTGGGCTCTTTACCAGATGTTTATGTCTGTGGCTGAATGAGGAACTAGTCATTCCTGGAATCCAGGAGCAGTTTAACTGGGTTGTTCCAGCTGAGGGGCTCTGAGGGGATGCTGTCAAGCTGCTGAATGAGATCACAGTCATGCTAAGGCTTGCCTTGGGCTAGGAGTCTATTGCCAAATTCCCTGGAGACATATCAGTGCGTGGGCCTCACTTCCTCACTGGCTATTGGTTGGCTGGCAAGTTATGGCCATGTGACCCTTTCTATAATGCTGTTCAAACATGGTAGATTTCTTTGGGAGTGAGGAGAGAGAGGGAGATAAATAGTTAAGAGACAGAGAGATAGAGAGAGAGAGAAATAGAGTTAGAGACAGAGAGAGAGAGAGGGAGAAAGAGAGTAAGTAAAAGCCCGCCCTAGTCTTTTATAATCTAATCCCAGATGACATCCCATCATGTCTGCTGCGTGTTGCTCACACAAATGAGGGAGGGGACTGTTTTAATACATGAATAACAGGGATGAGAATCCTCAGGGTCTCTCTCAGAGTCTGGCTACTATAATAGCTGCTACAGGCTCTAGTCCAAAAAAAAAAAAAAAAGAAAGAAAAAGAATGTGTCCCCATAGGAGGAGAAAAAGTGGCCTGGCCTGATCCCAACCCTCAAAGACTTTATAGTCTATGTTAGGCTACAGAAATATTTGCACATTAATTTAAAAGTTGTCTACAAGTTCAAAATAAAAATCCAAAGATTTCTCTTATGAGATTTGAAATGGAATGTATGAGGCCCTGGATTCAATCCCCAGCACCTCAAAAAAAAGTTTTGAAAGGGAATTTAGTAAACCCAAGTGACTTGGGGCCCAAGGTCAGAAGTTTATCTTCAGTCTAGAATCTCTGGATTCATCTTATCTGCCCCAAAATGTCTGGAATTGCAGAAAATGTTACCCAATAAATTCAGCTTTTATTAATTAATTTTCTGAAGGTAAATCCTTTCAGTCATTCCAAACCTTTATTTTCTGGCTTGTGTAACCTCTTTTGATATTAAGATCATACTTGCTGTAGGGGCTGCTTAAACCTCTAATGAAGTCTTTTAAAAAATAAAAAGTTGTATTTCCATATAGAGACTTACATCCACTGTATTCTTACAGTTTATACAAACAAGTCAAGTCATCTGATAAGCAAGGACATGCACCTGTGTCCCTGTGTGATTGGAGATTTCAAATCAGCAGGGCTTTTCCATGGGCTGTGTTCACTGTCCTCTGTATAGAGTGTTTCAACTTCTTGGGACTTGGTGAGGTATTGCTCTTACAGCTGCATTCCACAGGTGAGGGGATTTCAAAATAAACAGCTCCCATGTATCCTGTTCAAGACCCATGTTAGTGTGCACTGATGGGCTCAATCCAGGGCTCATTCTGAGCAGGCGCCCCTGTGTGAATGATGCAGGCAGGATGGGCAGTAGTCCATCGTCTCTCTCATCTGTCAACGTGCCTATACCACAAGGAGTTAAAGCTTCTGCACACAGAGAAACAATACCAGCGCAAACAAAGCTCTAATTGGTTTTCTAGAACCAGCAGGGGGATCAGTAGATGGAATGATCTAATAGTTTTTTTCCACAGCTATTGTTCTGATCACATGAGAGTTATTGGTAGTCCTTATAATCCAAATTTTCCAGATCCTGGCAATTGTCATGATTGGGCTGAAGTAACCTTTAAGCCATTTTGTTCCCTAGATCCTTGAAGCCACCTGACAATAAAAGTGCAAGTTGCTAATCTTCAGCTATTTGTAAAACCACAGGGTAGATGATAACCACAAAGGTCTTTTCTATCGCTTAGATAAGCTCTGCTGGTTCAGATTAATAAACTTGATCTCAGCCTTCCGACAAGGGAGTGGTTTCTTTAAACCGTGGAGTTTGACTCTAGTAATGTAATTCTTTACAATAGGGCTAATGTAGGAAACTTATGCTTATTTAGAGGATAGAAAGACTACTTATCAAAGTTTTACTCTGAACTAAGTTTTAATTTACTTAATACATAGTCTTCAATCTTATCATAAAGATATTGTCCAAATGATACACTCTAGTTACAGAGCCATTTCTGCCAACTTTCTGGGTGCTAAGATAGTTATGATTTAAAGGGCTGTTTTTATTTAGATTTCTTATGAAAGAAGAAATACTACCTTCATTTAACAAATGGAAAAGAAAACAAATGAGTATTTTGGGTGACCATATTCTTTTTCTCTGTTCTTTATCTCCAACAGCTCATTTCCTAGACTGCTTGACTATACTTACTCTAATCCAGATTCCAAGGAAATTGCACAAGGATCACTACACCTTCAAGAAAACTTACTCAGTCCTTGTATATAATGATTCAAGAACTCTAGCCAGAGTGTGACCAAAAAAATGGGGGGTGCCCCTTTGGGACCATGGCTGTAAAGTATCCCCAACAGAAGATCTCTTGTCCTATGGGTGCAACTCCACTCCTGCCACCATGACTTAAAAACACATATGTCACTTGGTTGTTATCAGTGCCTTCAACAAAGATCATTTTATATTCATCTACTAACATTTAATAAGCATTTGTTGAATTCCTACTCTGAGCCAGGCAGAAAAGTAGCTCACTTAGCATAGTTATTAAGAGCATGGAACTGGGGTGCTGACAGCATGAGTTTGGTTCCTATTTCTGGCAGGCTAACTGTGGCTTGTTGGGCAAGTTACCAGACTTCTCTATGTCTTGGTTTCTTCAACTTTAAAATGAGGGTAATAAAAATGTTTACCATATAGGCATGAAGTATGGATTAAATGGGTTAACATACGTACTGCATTTAGGACAGTGCTTGGTCTATAGTAATGCTATATATATTTAGTTATAATTGGTGTTATTATCCTGAAAAGTGATCCTAGTCTCAGGTCTGGGGATGCTGCTCAGAAGTAGAGCATTTGCCTAGTATGTGTGAAGCCCTGTGTTCAATCTCTAGCACTAGTCCCCAAAATACAAGTAAACATAAGCATAGTTTCAATTGATTATTGTCATTTAAATCTCTATCTTTGCAAAGCCTTTCTTACAGTTACTTTTTGTTAAGTTTGCAGTGAATGTTCATGAGAGTTTTACAAATTATAGCTCTTTGCAATCTAAAGTTTTTATTTTAGAGATAAACATTAGCCCTGGAAAGATTATGAGAGGCTTAAAGTGAAAACTAGAGTTGGTTATAGTGCCAGGATTAATACTGTTCTTATGCCTCCTTGGCCTTATTGTGACTATGGCAGTTTTGAGTCTCAAGCTTAAGACTGAGGACTCCAGCCTCACTCTCCTCTTACTAATATTGTCCTGTGCACAAATCACCATGTATTTCCTCACCACCAAGGTCAGAGGTTGTGGTCTTGAGCCTTCCTAAGAAGGGAGTTCTGGCCACATTTCCGGCTCCAAACATTCTTCTTTCCTCCTTCCCTCCCTCTCTCTCACCTTCCCTCCCTCTCACTTTCATTTCCTCCTTCCCTCCCTCTTTTCCTTCTTTCCTTTTTGTTGATACTGGGGTTTGAACTCAGGACCTTGCACTTGTTAGGCAGACACTCGACCCCTTGACCCAGGCCCCCAAGGCCTATATTGCTATAGTTATTTTTCAGATAGGATCTTGAATTTTTGTCCTGATTGACCTCAGATGCCATCCTCCCCATCTCTGCCTCCCAGGGAGCTGCAAAGCAGGCACTCTACATACCTCTAGTCCCCCAAGCATTCTTAAAGCAAGAATAATTGCAAGAATGAAGAAAATGTATTTCGGCCCTTTTCTATGGATCAGGCATTTGCATTGGTGACAGAAACCAATCCAAATTAGTGTGCACACACACAAAAAAGAGATTTATTAGAACTGAAAGTGGCAATCAGCCTCAAGAAGTCTCCAGAGATTAGAATGAAGAGTTCACATTTCCAACAGATTCTTTTTTCTTATCTCTTAGAGAAGCAGAGTGGCTTGATTCTCCCAGACCAACTTTCTGCATCTGGTAGGGATGTGACCATCAGCAGCTCCAGACTTATCGTGTTATAACTTTCTGATGACGTGACGCAACAGGTCTGGCTTGGACTGTGTGCCCCACTGTCAAGGGGAGGGTTGAAATATTATGATTGGCCTAAGTGAGTTATGTGCTAATCCCTGGGGCTGTGGCTGGGAGTGGATCTGTTTTGAGTAGAAGAAAGAACATGGTGGACAACACATATTCTCAGATTAACTGCCTCCAGGCAAGGTGGCAATTCATGTGATGTGCGTGCATGTGTGTGTACATACGTGTGTGTACAATCTAGATCTCTAAAATGCTTACAAGTAAGGAAGATTGAGCGCATGCTCCTGCAAATATCCTAAATGCTTTGTGTTTTATAGCATACATCCTGGATTCTGAGATTTCATTCATGTTTCAAATGTTCACTGAAATTTTGTGAGCAGTAAGGCAATTAAGGAGACAGAATTACCTATAATCCCTTTCCATGAGAAACCTTTCTCTGATGTCTGTCAGTCTCAAATTTAAGATCCCAAAACAGTCTTCACACAGCAGCTTACCCAATGTTTACCATCACTTAAATTTTTTCTTTTTTTTCATTGCTTATAATTTGTAAGAGCTTAGACTAGACCACACATAGGGCAGTTGTTTATATGCTACTTAGTGAATGAGAAAATCAAAGGCCTAACTTGCTCTATGCTACATATTTAATCAGTAATAGAACATAAGCTAGAACTGGATTTTTTTTTTGGTCTCTTTGTCAAAGGTTCTTTCCACATATTTTGCCAAATTCAGTCAGCAAGGGAATTTATTGTTTTTTAGCTTATAGGCAGTGAAAGTATTAACTCTGGTGTGCTATGAACCTAGTTCAATGTGTCCATCAATATGCATTTGTTGAATGAATCAAAGTATCTTTGTTCACATCACAGTAAGGCCTGGACAAGGTGAAAAGCAGAATGAAGATCTGTGCAACAATGAGGCCCCACTGGATCCCCTTGCCATGTATCCACCAGGGCTGGCATTTTTCTTGAGTACTGGCTGAGGGCAGATTTTCCTTGTTTTCTTACCTGACTCAGATTGCCAGATCCTTGTGTTTGATTTTAAATTGATATGACAGCACATCCTGTTTACTTGGATTAGTTCACAATTATTCTTTTTGTCTCCTGTTCTATAACACAGGGGTTATTTTTTCATACCTGACCGGATGCTAAACACATCCTTTATGTATTTGAGTTTGTTTAGTTCTTGCAAATATGTTTCGCAACTGTATTTAACAACCTAATCAATTCATAGGACTGGAGGTAGGGGGCAGTGAGTAGAGTGAAATTCTGCAAGCGCTTTTGCCTGGCTGTTAATGAAATGATTCATTCTATACTAAGTATTACTCAAAACAATTCTTAAGAGGGTCCAATTCACTAATTAGATCAATTATAATGTTCTGACAGACAGTTTTTGATTTCTGAAATCAGAACTTCATGTATGGACTAAGGACTGGGGAATTCAGTTTTGCAAAGTACCCACTTATGTTTCAAATCTGGGAAACCACTGAGCAAATCCCACAGAAATTAGAACATACACTGTGTGTTCCACAGTTATCAGTGAAACCAGTTTTTAAAAATGACACCCTATCTCCAAACAGCCAACAATAGAAGTATTTCATAGTTGGCAGTAACTAACCTTTTCCAGCTTGGATGAGAGATGAGATTCAGTCTGTAGTTTTCTCTTTGAAGTCCCAAGTCCTTTGCAAAGAAATGAACTTATTTTTCATAGAAGTGAGTGGCTAGTCCAATCTATAAGCAGTGGAAAATTCCCATTTTCTCTCTTCTGGGACTGTTAAAATTAGTGAACAAAAAAATTTAACCTATGACTTCCTGCTGGGATGATTCAATGTGCCACCTCACATATTACATAACTCTAATTGTAAATACCGATCTATATAAATACTGGCCTCATGCCCAAAAGAAAAAAATGTTAGCTTTACATTTAGGATCTGATTCTTAGTTTCTCACTCATTACATTCTTCTAGTGTAAACATATTCACATCTCTTGGCTATCCTGGGGTTCGAAGGAATTTCCCCCTAAAATTTTAGTGTAATAACAGTACTCTTCTCAAACTATTCACTGTGTTTGGGGTACCTTTATGTTCTTTTCAGCTTCCTGTATATTTCACCTTGCATTCTGTTCTTTGTATCTACCTTCTTTACATGTATTTTTCATAATTTCCATACATTCTGTAGTGCTGTCTTATATCCATTCTTCATATTCTTCTTCCTTGAGTCTCATGGCCTCTCTAAAGTACTCTCTTTGGATGACAAGTGAGCAGAGGAGATACTTGCTCTCTTTTGTTGGCATGGCTTTCAGTGTCTTGAGTAGTAGTCTTTCTGACAGCTATTCTGATAATACCTCTATGAGTAGAGAAAGTGTCTTTGTTTCAGATGATCCTCAAAACAATTCTGAGCAATATAACCCATGTTATTGTCCTGAAACGTCTAAGAATCAATTGCAATTTTCATAGTAATTTTCTCTATAGACAAAGAAAAGGTTTCCCCTGGTCTTTATTATCAAGTCCCACAGCTAACTGGAAGATCCCAGTTATGCTTGACTCTGGAGCCAAAGTAGTTTCAGTGCCTGTTGGTCTATAAATCAATCTGTGTCTTCAACAACTCCAGACATGGACATTCTGTCTGTGTTCACGACATTCTTCCCAAAATCATACCTCAAATTGCATATGGCCCTCTAGATCCTATTCTTTCTGAATGCTTGGGTAAATTCCTCCATAACCTTGGTATGAAATTACCAAATATAGTTCTTTTATTCTTTTCAAACAATCTTTTGAATCTCATCTGCCTCTCATCTCTATTAGTTCTCCAATAACACTAAGGATTGGGAAGAAGGGAGAGTTAAAAGCTTGGCTTTTATATTTAAGTAAAGAGTTTGCTCATACCTATTGCCTATGACTGTCAAATGATGTCACTTTTGAAGACTGCTCTCAAAAGAGGTACTGTTTGTCATAGCTGTTAAGGTCCAGGGTTCTAGACTGACTCTGCCTTGGTCAACAAGGTGCTTAGAGGAGCCCAGCAGCACTCTCTCAGCACTAAGCTTGTTTGGCTTTCTTCCATAACCATGTTTCAGTGTATTAGCTACTCCAGGTTTGCTGGATTGGTGTGGTGTGCTATCTGCCCACTTACATGCCCAGGACAGCATCTCCGTTCTTCACTTATCCACTCAGTTTGATGTCTCTCATCCTGAGAAAACTTGCTCAACCTGGGCTCTGAAGGAGAATACCTTCAGTAACTCAAAAGCATTTCATATTCTAAAAAGGTTTCAGAGTGGATTCGAGGTACTCACAGTTACTCTTTAGTATGGGAGAGGGCCATTGTCCCCAGGGTGATAGAAAGGTTACTAATTATAATCATTCCAAGGTTTCAGTCATAAACAAGGTGAAGTGGCATTTTTGGTCATTCTAAACTACTTTCATTAGAAATAAAAAGGAAATTGAAATTTAACCTATGGTAACTAAGCCTTTTGCCATAATGGATAAGAATCTACTAATTTTAAGACCTCAAAAGAAAAATCAAAGTTCATCTTCAACACTAACCACACAAAGTCCCAAATCTCAGTTCTTTTTTCTTTTCCTTGAATATAACCTGAGACCAAAACTCAGTCTTATTTATTTACCTAATCAACACTTATCAAGCACCAACTACATCTAGGTCATGCTAAGCCATGAGAAAGGCACACTTGAATAGATACATTTCCTTCATGCTGTTTTGAGTAAAAAACAATTTCAACTTCTACATCTGCTGTTTCCTACACTTCTGATGTTCCTTATGTTGGGTGATATTAAAATTGAAATTATATTTGATGTTATAGAACTAGCATTGGTGAATTCCTTTGTTATTAATTTAAATTCCTTTATACAAACAGCAATTGAACTAAATGGCTTGGACTGAACATATGCCAATATTTTACTCCCCTTAAAATTGCTGGCTGTGATGATTCAGAAAAATGTGCATCATGGCATAGCACTAGCATCAGTCATTGGTTGTTGTGGATGCCTTGAGTTTAAAGATTGCTTAACCTTCCAGACCAGAAAATAAAATGCTCTCAGTTATATTTGATGAGGCCTGGAGGCTTATACTGTGCTTCAGGCTGGTTTGGAATAATTTGTGGGCAGATACCTTGTTCACCTGGTAAGATTAGATCTAACAGAGTATTACAATGTTTGGATTCATAATAACTCTGAGGACCATTAATAAATGGTGGAGGCCATTTTGTTTGCATTCCACAAAGGATGATCTTTTTGTAATGCTTGCTGTGCAGGGAAGATTTTTGGGCCCTCTTCCCACGTGACTCAGCTCTTGTGTGGTTGTCTGGTTACTTGGAAAATAATGCGAATAGCAATTACAATGCTAAATTACAAGTAGGAGCAACGAACCTGCAGGATGTGAGCAAGCAAGGAAGCCCAGCCAACTAAGGGAAACATTGGGGGCAACTGGTGATCCCACAGAACCAGAAGTTATGGGATTGTTGTGAGGCACATGTGTGTATGAGCTCACAGTGCTAGATCCATGTCATGTTGAGTTGACCACAAGCACTGGCCACAACCCTAGTTCTGCAGGGTATATGAGGAGAGTGGAACAAGAGTAGTATAAATTTGTCACACCTCCTGAAAAACATAATCCGAAACTCCCCAAATTCTGGAATAATACCATGTCACTAAACAGTTAATTTCCTGCTGCCTTGTATTTTCCTTGATTTGTTTCACATATGAAAGATCTGTGCTCTCCTAACAGACTGTTAAAAGGGAGAGTCTCAGATAAAACTTGTAAGTCTGAGGAGCTGGTGTTGGAAATCTTCTTGTCTTCCTCTTCTGATTTTCTCCACTATTCCCTTAACCCCCCAGCTGTATCCCCTTTCCTTTAGTAAGAAAGTGTGCTGCAGGCCTACCCATTGTGACCTTTCGGCAAGTCAGTTAGAATTCCAGCTCAGAATTACTGTGTGACCTATGGCAAGCTCCTTGTCTTCTGGTTTCTTTATCTATCTAGAATTAAAAATACAGGGTGCCTGTGAGGACTGAACAAAGTAAGCTATTAAAATGGCTTACCCAGTGCCTACCATAAGTTAGCGGTATAATAAACCCTGGTCCTTTTTTGCTTCTCCTTTCCTGTATCTCTCAGCCAAATTTCAACTACATCTTGCTTTACACTCACTGGGGCTTTTACTTGACTGACATTCCTAAACTGCATCTGTAAGTGAGAATTTTGTACTTTTAGAGTAGAAAAGGCTTTAGAAATGACCCAGACTGGAGTTTTTAAAGGAATGTTCTATATGGCCTCAGTTTCCCCTGGGGCATCCTAAGGAAGGCTACAGAGTTGCCCAAGCAGCAGATACCATCAATACCTGGCTTCAGAGTATATGAAATGCACAGCCTCTGGAATTCTCTAAGGCCACTTGCCCACTCTAACACAGAGTGTCGGAGGAAAAGGACACTCATTTAGTTAATTGAGAAAGTTTAAATTCCCCCCAAAATTTCACAACTGTTTAGCATTAAAGCCAAGTAGGTGACATTCTTTTTAAGGTATTGAAGTTTGCCAAGACTCTAGGTTTCATTATTCAATGTACTTAGATTTCAAAAAGGAAACAAATCTTTAAAACATATTTTAAGAGAATTACTCAAGTTACTCGTGAATACACGTTACTGAGCATTCAGGCAATGTAGGCCTGCATAGAATCCAACCAGAAGTACTCCTTCACCTATGAGCCTTTGCTCCCGACTTCCCTGTTGGACCACTGGTAAAATTTTAACAAATAACTTTCCAGATATTATTCTATATATCTGCAAACATTCGCAAATAGTTTTAGTTTTTCCCATATAAGTAAAACCAAACTTCTTGTACAGTTTTGTGATTTGATTTTTTTTTTTTCTACTAAAAGTACCATAGAGCCAGGCATCAGTGACTCACACCTGTAATCCTAACTACTCAGGAGGCAGAGATCAGAAGGATCACAGGTTGAGGCCAGCATGGACAAAAAGAGAGACCCTATCTCAAAAATACCCAACACACAAAAACAAACTCAGTGTTTCAATGGCGGAGTGGCTCAAATGGTGGAGCAACAGCCTAGTAAATGTGAGGTCCTGAGTTCAAACCATAGTACTACCAAAAAAAAAAACAACAAAAGAAAGGAAAAAGGAAATAAAAATACCACAGAGATATTTTCTATGTACACGCCCATGTCACTCTTTTAAAGTCTTCACCTCATTTACTTTATTCATGGTGTGAATGTCACTAAAAATGAACAGATGGTTTCTTCTTCATGTACTTTTTTGCCATTACAAATACTTTTGCTATAAATATTCTTTTACATACCTTCACTTGCATATTTAAAAGTATATCTATTGCTGGGTGTAGTGGTTCACATCTGTAATCCAAGCACTGGGGAGGATGAGGCAGGAGGATCATGAGTTCGAAGCCAGCCTAGAATACATAGCAAGACCCTGTCTGAAGAAGTAGGAGGAGAAGGAGAAGGAAATAGAAGGAAAAGAAAGTAGTCTTTTGAATAAATGCCTGGAGCATTATGGTTCTAATCTGAAATGTTCCCCAAAAGCTTGTATATTAAAGGCTTGGTTGCAGTTGATGGGCTTTGGGATGTGATTGGATCATGAGGATTCTGACCTAATCAATGGGTTAATCCATTGATAGGTTCATAATTTTTGGTTTCCTTGTTTTTGGAGACAGAGTCTTGTTATGTAGCCCAGGCTGGCCTTGAACTTGCTATGTATTCTAGGCTGGCTTCGAACTCATGATCCTCCTGCTTCTCTTCCTGAGTGCTGGGATTATAATCCTGTGCCACCACATTCCACTGGAATTCCTCATTTGATGGCATTAGTTGGAGGTAGTAGAAACTAGGAGGTGGGTCCTAGTTGGGGGAAAGTAGATCACGGTGGGGGGTGTGCCTTGAAGGGCATACCCTTCCTCTCCCTCTGCTTCCCAGCAGCCATGAGGCAATCAGCTTTGTTCCACCCATGCTCTTAGCCATGGTTTTCTGCCTTACCACAGCCTAAAAGCACGGGCCAACACTCCATGGACTGAAATCTATGAAACTGTCATCCAGTGCAAAGCCCTCCTCCCGTCAGTTGTTTACCAGGTATTTTGTCACAATAAGGAAAATCTGATTAATACGCTGGAAAATCCTATAGTCAATTAAAAAATTGGCAGCTATAAACAAACTTCCCTCTAATTTCTGTATTGTTATATTCATATTACTACTCATGAACCAAGACAGAATATTTGAACTTGTATTTTTTCTATTCTCTTTTATTCCATTTATTTTTAAAAATTATAATTTCTTTTTTTTTAAATTGGTACTAGGGATTGAACCCAAGGCTTTGTGCTTTCTAGGCAATCACTCTACCACCTGAGCCCCAGTCCCAGCTTTCTCTTTTTATTACATTTAAATTTGTGTACCTTTTAAGTTTTTTCAATCAAATACTAAATGATTTATTTTATTTTGTAAGTCTTTGTTTATTGGCAGTATTGACCGTTTTTGCATATGTCATTTCCATATGCATATTGTATTTTTTCTGTAAGTGACCTGTTCATATCATCATACATTTTTCTATTACATTGTCTTCTTACTGACTTATGACTTCTTTATGTATTTTATTTTATTTAGTTCTATGGAGTGCACCCAGGACCTCACACATGCTAAGCATGCACTCTACCACTGAGCTATACCCTAACTTATTATATTTATCTTAATCCTTCATTATATATGTACCCATACTTCTCTTTAATTTGTTATTTAATATTTAATTTTGTTTCTGGTCCACTTGTTGTACAAGATTTACATTTCTAGCTAGGCCCTAGCTACTCAGGAGGGAGAGATCAGGAGGATTGTGGTTCGAAGACAGCCCAGGCAATAGTTCTTGAGACCCTATGTAGAAAATGCCAAACACAAAAAAGGGCTGGTGGAGTGGCTCAAGGTAAAGGCCCTGAAACCCTAGTAGCTCAAAAAAAAAAAAAAAAAAAAAATTCCAGTTCCATACAGCCAGATTTGTCAGTCTTTTCCTTTATAGATTTGAAATGTTCTGCCAATCTTCCTTCTGAACCCAAATACTTCTCTCTCTCTCTCTCTCTTAAATGTTTTTATTGCTTTTTTTTGAGATGGGGTATCACTGGCCTCAAACTTACGATCTTACTGCTTTGGCTTACCAAGTGTTGGGATTACAGACATGTACCACCATGCCTGGTTTTCTACTTTTCTCTCTACCTAAGACACTACCCCCTCTTGCTAGGACTACAGCAGTAGTCTCATAACTGGCTAGCCAATGCCTACTCTTTTCTCTCCACATCTCATTCTTCCTACCTCCCTCATTTGAAAATATTCATCAGGAGTCTTTGTTCCCATTTCCTGCATGAGGAACAGGAAATGCGTCTCTTTCTCTTTTCTCCCCATTGTTCCTCTCCTAATAAATTTTACTGTTACTTTTACCAAAAAAAAAAAAATAAATAAAATTAAAATATTCATCAGCTGCTACTCCTCTCCTTAAAATTCTTTAATTCATATTACATTTAGGATGGAATTCAAAGTTCTTTTTTTAGCTTACAAAGCCATAAGTGATCTGACCTACCTCTCAGACTTCATCTTGTATGGCTACATGCTTTAGCTACATAAACATTTAAGTTTCTCAAACAAGCTAAATTTAGTGTTAGCTATGGGCTTTGGACTAGTCTCCCTAAATAAAAATCATCCCTTCCATTTCTTTCAATGACTTGTCCCTTGCCATTCAAATCTCTATTTAAATTTAATATCTTCAGAGAAGATTTTCCTTCAGAAATAGCCAGGGCCATTTCAGTGCTGGAATTATAGGAATAATACTCCAGGAATCAATACCTGGAATATTATGGTTCTAATCACAACACCCAACTTTAATTCTCAACACAATGCATACATCACTATTTGGTCCTCCTTTTTTTGGCTGGTTGGTGGTTGAATGATCAATCTACTTATTTTGTTGTATATCTAAAACCAGCCACTTAATTGTCTGTCTACCCATCCACCTATACATTCATTTACCTGTGTGCTATCCATCCACCCATTCAAACATCCACCATCTCTTTTCTTTGGCCTTTTGGCCATTTTAGTAGTGTTTGGGAGGAAGTAGAGATACTATGAGATATATTATTAATTGGAGGGTGACCTTATAACTTAACATCTATACCAGGTCACTTTTGAGACTAAAAGGAGTTATTATTATACTGTGACAAGAGATGTAACTTGAGATTGTCTCAGTTATGTGGTTTCTCAATTAACTATCAGAAGTTCCTTTAATGAAATTATAGAAGCTTTGTATCATTTTAAATATCTGGTATTTTATATTTTAATAAGGCTATTAATTATTCCAATACTTTTATTCTTTCTGATGAATTTTATTTTATTTTTTCCATCTTTTTTATTATTTACTATATATTCATTGTGCAGGGGGGATTCATAGTGACAATTTCAAACAGGCTTATATTGTATGTTGGGTAGATCACCTCCACCATCTCTCCCCTGAATTTTACTTTCATAGCACTACATTCATATGTTGGACTATTTGGGGCAGAAGTATAGCATTTGGTCAGAAATGGCATTATTAAAAAACATATCATCTCTATTTCTTTCATTTTAAAAACTTCCAGAACATTTATCTTTTCTTTTTCATGTGAGTCTTCTATAATTTTTTAAATTATTTTTTACAGTGATGTAACTAGGATCTTTTTTCATGTTATTTTCTTACCTATTCTTGTTGGATATAGGATGGCTCTTACTATTTGCTTATTGGTTTCATAAATATTTAAAGTTCTAGTTCAGTTTTTCTTTTATTTCATGGTGTTTGTGTAGGGAATACTGTATATTTGTACTAGCTATGGAAGACTGCATTTTTCAAAGTTGGCTACAATAGCATCTTGCATCCCACATGCTCTTTTGAGGATCATCTTGCAGCCCCTCCAAAAGAGACCCCTTCCAATGTACCTGGGCTTAGGGATGAACTTGCAGCCAATAGAATGCAGCATCAGAGGTGCTGTGACACAGCTGGGTCCATCCGCAGACCCCACTGGAAGCTCCCATCTGGGATGCTCTTCAGAATGCACATGCTATGCTGTGAGCAACCCAAGCCACACAAAGAGGCTTATCACTTACCACTTGAGCAGTCTGCTCATCTTTGCAGGCACCAGGGGGAGTGAAGAAGTCTCCAGATGATTCAGATCCAAGGCATTTTAGTTACCCCAGTCATTGTTCTTAGCTGAGGCCCCAGGCATTGAGGAGAGAGATGGGCTGTCCCCACTGTGTCCTGTCCAGGTTCTAGATGCTCCAAATCCATGAACACTATGTTGGGGTTAGAACACCCATAAGGTAGTGTACAGAATTAGAATCATAACAGCTGTGCCCTCAGGTACCCTCAAGACCTTCATGTTATCAATTAACTTTTCTGAAGTTCAAGTTTCCTAATCTGTAACAGGAGGACAGTGTTACCTGACTTTCCCAAACCACTAGAACAGGTAACACTCAAGTAAAAATGATGTGAAAGAACTTTGTGAAAGTGGATCTGAAATAAATATGAAGATCTGCCTAAATATGGGATTAACTTTGAATCAATTATCTATCTAGCTATCTACCTATTTATCTATCTCTATATCTATAGATATTTACACACACATATACATACACATATATAAGTACATTTTTTTTCTAAGACCAAGTAAGATTTTTGTTGGTGGTGGTGGTACTGGTGTTTGAACTCAAGGCCTTGTACTTGCTAGGCATGAGCTCTACCACTTGAGCCATGCCCCTAGTCCTTTTTACTTTGGTGATTTTTGAGATAGGGTCTCCCATTATGCCTGGGCAAGCCTGGACTGTAATCCTCCTATTTACCATTCCCCATAGCTGCAATGATAGATGGGCACCACCACACCCAGCTTTTATTGATTGAAGTAGGTTGGGCCAACCTGGTCTTGAAACCTGATCCTCCTGATGTCTGCCTCTTAAGTAGCTAGGATTACAGATGTGAGCTATAGTGCCTGGTCCCAAATAAACTTTATAATTACCTCAGGCAGAACTGGTCTCACACTGTGGGAAAGGCGACCCCACCCCTGGAAACCTAGACTGAATTTCTAAAGCATGAAAAGAATGTCTCTCTTGAAAAATGACTGAAATTCCTTCTTAGAAAGGCAAGACCTGTGTGGCTCCTTTCAAAATTGAGGAAATACAGGTATCTCAGACGTGACAGAGACTAAAACTGCTGGAGTATCTCATCCTTGTTGAGATTTTTCTTTACAACCCAAGATCATCACTTTAAAAAGAATTGAAACTGTGTGTGGAGAGATCTCATTATGTTACTCTCAGACAAACTAAGGCATGGGCCAAAGTGGCTTCCAATCTCCACTGTGAAGTGTCAAGGCCATTAACAACCAGGCCAAGTTCACCTATTTCCATGCAACCCAAGTAAGTCAGAATTAGACTTACTTTGGAAGAGGACTGAGAGAGGGGATCTCAGCATCAGTATTTCCACTTGGAAATCTAAGAAAATAAAATGTTTATACAGAAAGTATAAGGATCTGTGCTTTCTGATTTTTATGCCTATGTTGTATGTAAAACTAATCTCTGCTCACCCTCTATCTAAAGCAGTCTGGGCATCTCTATCAGTTAACTATTTGGTTTTTATTTAAAAAATTTATAGCATAGGGGGGAGGGAGAGGAAATCAGGGGAATGGAGGAGTAGGAAAAGAAAGAATACCAAAGGAAGAAGAGGATCAAAGTACGTTTCATATATATAATGAACCCACCAAATACAGCTTGAAAAAATGCAGAGGAGGGGAAAAGGATAGGGAAACATAAGGAAGGGGGTGAACCTGTTCAAAGTATACTGTACACATCTATGGAATTATCATAATGAGACCCCCTCATACTATCAAAATATGCTAATTTAAATTAAAATAAAGTGGTAGAGCACCTGCCTAGCAAGCAGGAGGACATGATTTCAAACCCCAGTGCTGAAAAAAAATTTTTTTTAGTCAGATGCTGGTGGCTCTCACCTATAATCCTAGCTACTCAGGAGGCAGAGATCAGGAAGATCAAGGTTCAAAGCCAGCCCAGGCAAATAGTTCTGGAGACCATATTTTGAAAAAATTCATCACAAAAAAAGACTGGTTGAGTGGCTCAAGGTGTAAGCTCTGAGTTCAAACCCTAGTACCACAGATAAATAAATAAAAATTTTTAAAAAAGAATTGGGAAAGTAAAAATGGAAGTATTTTCCCAAAGTTAGGCAAGAAGCCATTTGATCAGCCATGTAAAATAATAATACATCGACCAAAATATGCCAAATCAAAATGTAAACTTTTTAAGGGAGAGATTTTAATCTGTTTTGTTTGCTTACTGTATCCCCATGACGAAAAAGTATTTGTTGACTATTGAAATAAAAGAATTTTATAGCTGTACATAGACAAATGGATAGAATTTAAAGCTTAAAGGCAGTGTGATCTACTAGAAAGAGCATTTGGTTTTTAGCAAGACCTCAGTTCAAATCTTATTACATATAGTTAATAGCACTAAGTTCATCTATCTACCTAAACTTTCTGAGACTCAGAAATGGAGTACAGGAATAATATTTGCTTCCTGATGCTGCTGTAAGGAGTAGATAAATAACCTCTGTGTGTGGGGAGACCAAAGCCACATTAACATTTCTACCCAATTCCCCTGAAGCAGTTCTTGCTGTCAACCAACCTACTACCCTTTTTCTTTCCCAATTTCTACCAGGTAGTTTTAGAACTTCCCATATATTCACACATGCTCACATTCATGATTCAGCATCAATAAATGATGTATTAAAATGGTCCTTTCAGCCCTTTGCCCTGTGGGCTTCAGGCTGGAGATTTAACATAATATCCTCTCTATAATCCTTTTTTCCTTTTTCCTCCCCATCTACCTTCCTGCCCAAGTTCATACTTTAACCACTTCTCCCTGGCGTGCAAATGAACTCATGAAACACACTTGGGAATGAATCACCATGCCTTCTGGTTCTGGGGCAGAGTCAGATCTTGGATTCTGATTGGGCCTATGGGCACTAGGCATGCAAGAGTCTCTCACATTGTATGATTTTTGTCCTGAGAGGCTAAGCGACACATCCAAGATCATGGAGTCAGGACTCAAATTCAGGTCCTGTGACATCATACAGCCTCTTTCTTGGGCAGCATCTGGAGTAAGGCTATGAAACTACATTGCCTGGCCTCAAAGTTGGGATCAGCTGCTTTCTGTTCAGTGATTTTAGACAGGTCTACCCTGGGGCAGGAGACTCAAAGGCTGTTATGGCTTAGTCTAGTAGCTGCCCTCCATGAAACTGACCTGTGAAGGTCACCCTGCAGAATCTGTGATGCCTTCCTACTTACCCTTGGCAAATAGGTGAGTTTACTTTTCCTGAGTAAATACTAGTTCTTTGTGCTTAATTTCTGTTGTGTACTGACAGTTTCCATTTATACTGAGAGTCACAGCTTAAATTAAGCCTACCTCAAAGGAGTTCAGATTCAATATCTTCCCTATCCTTTTACAGTTTTTTTTTTTTTTTTGATGATACTGGGGTTTGAATTCAGGGTCTCAACGCTTACTTAGGTATGTGCTCTACCACTTGAGCAATTCCACCAGCCCCCTTTTATAGTTTCTTAAAGCCTTAGACTATTTCTTGGGAATATTGACAGACAGCTTGACATTGCTGGGACACTCATATGCATAGAAAAATCCAGTGATATTTTAATTTCCCTTTCAAGTTACAGCTCACCAGGTGCCCATAGCTCACTCTTAGCTACTCAGGAGGCAGAGATCAGGAAGATCATGGTTCGAAGCCAGCCCTGGCAAATAGTTCTCTGAGACCCTATCTTGAAAAACCCATCCCAAAAATAGGGCTGGTGGAGTGGCTCAATGTGAAGGCCCTGAGTTTAACCCCAGTACCACACACACACATCCAGATTCTGGTACAAGTGACATGAAGTTAATGTTCACAAGAGTCAGCCTAGATAGCCCAGCCAAGTGACTTCTAGGATAACTTCATGTAACTTGGAAAGCTGATAGGTTGAAAATCAATATAACATGATTTCTAACTAAGAAAATAAGAACTACATCCACATAGTCAAAAGAGATGCACAATCAGTTAGAATGCTCCGTCAGACCCCATTTTCTGAGGGAGGCCCCAGCCAAGCATTTTCTACTTCTTTGTAGGGGCTGGCCTGTGCACTTAGAAAAATACCTGATGTTCTTGGCTCTATTCTGGGGTCTCTTGAGAAGATATGGAAGTCATAGTTGCCTTATTTTATGTAAGAATAAGGAAGATTACTGTGAATGGAAACCTATATAACTATTAATATAAGGCCATGGTTTTTATTGTTAGTTATGTTTAGTTGATGGTTAATCTTTTTTTTTTTTTTTTCTTTTTCAGTACTGGGGCTTGAATTCAGGGCCTACACCTTGAGCCACTCTACCAGCCCTATTTTTGTGATGGGTATTTTTGATAGGGTGTCATGAACTATTTGTCCTGGCTGGCTTTGAAACTCGATCCTCCTCATCTCCACCTCCTGAGTAGCTAGGATTACAAGCATGAACCTGGCAGATGGCTAATCTTGATTGTCAACTTGATTGGATTGAGAAGCACCTAGAATGTATTTGATCAAATACCCAATATGCATTACTTTTTCTTAACCCTTTTCTCCCTCACCCTTTAAATAGCTTTTAGTGGGATTCATTATGCTATTCTCATACATATATATAAAATATTCTTTACTCAGTATTCACCTACCTTGTCCCTCCTTTTTGACCTGCCTCTTCTTCTGGGTCCCCCCAAACATGTCATATTATACCATATATGCAATCATGTCATATTACTTTTTTCCCCCTCAAGATCTACAATTGAAGGGAGAGACTGAGATCATTGCCTAGGAGATGCATTTATTAGCTGAGATTTGGGGCAAATTATTAAGCTTTTTGTAGCTATGGCTCTTTCTTTTGCCACTCTTTTCCCTCTCTTCTCTTCAGGAAGGTGGTTTTCTGAAACTTGGGTCCACTCCTGTACTTTGTTGTGATGTTCATATTGGCACCAATGACCAATGGCATGTAGAAAGTTCTTGGAATGGCTCAAAAACCATTAGCCAATCAAGTCTATTGTTCTTTGAGCTCCTGTTAGCTCCTGAGTATATAAAGCAGGAAAATGCAATTCAGCTTTCTGAAAAAACAATAAAGGGGGAAAAATCTCTGACTTTCAAAAAGAACTATAGAAAAGCTCTCTTCTTTATGCTTGGAACTTTAAAAGTAACTACTGTGACATCTGCAATTTAGCTTCTCCAAGGATGCCTTAATTGTCTGTAGTAGACAAAACTAAGCCTTGGGACCACTTTACACTCTGAAATTTGCAGGGAAACAAAACTCTCAATTCAGCCTGACATTTCCATTAGAGTTCAAGTGAATGATAGCCAAGCAGTTCACATTAGAGCTCTCCAGTCTCAATTAAATGTGATGGAAAATTACTTCTGACACTTTAAGGGACAATTCTTCTCCATCCCCACCCTGCCTCTATATACCAAAAGTCCTGTGTTGTGACTTCTATTGATTTCAGCTCAATTTGTGCCAGGGAGAAGGATTTGCATTTTAAAATAATAAACAACATTTTTGAATGCTTACAATATGCCTGATAATATGGTAAATAATTTTATGTTAACTTACTTCATTTTTTTGGCACAACCCTACAAAGGAGATACTTTTATTTCCTTTGCAGAGGCAGAAAGCAGAGGCACACTGCTTTTCATTCCCTATGCATGTAGGCTCTGTGAGGGCCTCGCTGATTTTCTTTATTGCTGTATTCTCAGAATCTAAAAGAATGGTTGGCACATAGTGGGTGCTTAATTAATACTTGTAGAAAGAATGTATACATGTGTGCATCAATGAATGACTATACAAACCATCCCAGGACCACATAGCCTACTAGAACCCAGATGGCTGCTTAACACCTATGCCCTTTGTGGTCTCTGTACACAGTGGATTCAGATGTTATGTCTGCACTGTGTGGCTTTTCTCTGCTTAGAAGGAAATGACATGGCTACCTTCTCATTGTCATAGCTTTTGTGAAGTCACTGGCCACAGCAGATTTAGGTCTGCCTAGAGTTGCCATTGCTACTTGTTTGGTTTGTTATGAGCAGTCTGGTGTGCTAAAGAAGTGATATGGGATAGTAGAATGAGGTAAAACTTATCTGCCTAACAATTAACATCTCTAGACTCCAGTTCCATAGTCTGTGAAATAAAAATAATTATACTTACTTTGTATCAATATTGTGAAGACTAAGAAGAAAAAAATATAGATAAAACACCTAGCTGGGCATGGCAGTTCACATCTGTAATCCCAGCGCTTAGGAGATTGAGGCAGGAGAATCAGGAGTTCAAGACCAGCCTGGGCTATATGGAGGGCAAAACATAAATAAATAAATATGAAACAATAGCGTCAATGTCTTATACATAGTAGGCATTCAGTCACAGTTTAATTTTCTCTTTTCCCATTGAGAGCTTATTTGGAGGTTCTAGCAGGAAAGTGCAGCTACTAATTTACCCTTGACTGATGGTGCTCCTCTATCAGGGATGGTTGTTCTCCTAGACTGAGTTGGGAGGGATGCATGTGGAGCAGTGAGAGAGGAAGAGGGTACCCGCCTAGCCAGCCAGATCAGTTGAATCAGCCCTAGTGATCAATGGGGTGACAGATGTCACAGCCAGATTGCCCTCACATCCTCTTCTCCCATTGAATGTGAAGCTCTGTGACCCATTTTTGGACAAGCAGCACAATCCTCTGCTTTCTGAGTACAAAGTGGAGGACATTTGCCCTAGAGCACAGAGAATTAAAATGTACTCAATTTGTACTGGCTGTTCCCCTGCAGGTAAAATGTTCACTTGCAGAAATTTCAGCATGTATGCTAATACTCTGAGATAATTCTGGCATTGGTGAATATGGAAAAAAGCCAAACCAACTGAGGGGTTGCAGATGCTGGAATGGACCCTAATTAAATAGATTATGGAACACTGTAGGTAACGTGTGGCTGTTTTGAAGTTAAGGAAGGCAGCCTTTTCAGAATTTTTATTAAGAGGATGGATTAGATTAAACATGACAGAATATTCAAATTTTAAGAAACAACCTAGATTTTTTTTTAAATGTACATATGGAGCTAAAATAGTTATCTGAAAATATTCCTTACAGAGAAAGAGTAGCTTCCTAAATGTAATTGAAATGCCTTTGAACTTGATTTTGAGTACAACATCAGATCTTGTTGGGCTGAGATGGAAGGGAGTGTTGAGGGAGAGGAGGCTGAGTGGGAGCATGGAAGCATGTGGTTCATGTGGAGGTTGGGTCACCAGTATTGACAACCCTGGGTCTGATACTCATCCCAGCTGAGCCTTGCAACAGGAGATGTTTTTGAAATAAACTTGAAAGTAATGAAGGAAGGAAGGAAGGAAGGAAGGAAGGAAGGAAGAAGGGAAGGAAGAGGGTTGTGGTGAGGTGCATGGAGTAGAGGCCTCCATAGATGTGACTGCCGAAAGCCCTGAGCTCAAAAACTGCCACTTAGGCCTGTCGTGTGTTGCTCTGAGCTGGAAGTGTGTTGAAGTCTAAATTCAGAAGAAAATGTTTCATACCAAATAGGACATTCAGCCAGCCCTGAAGCAAAGTCCTAGACTGGGAAGTAAGCTCTCCCCCCATTTTGTCAGCTGCTAGTCACCATTGCTTCATTACTATAAAATCTTGGCAATTTGAACAATTGAAAGAAGGTCGATAGTAGAATGTTTGGCCTTTGAAACAAGGGATAAGACAGCCAGATGTAGGAATAAGGGTTAAAGATAAAGCAAATATGAAGTTCCTTTTTTTTTTTCTCCTCTGCCTCCTACAGGGCCAAGTTAATAAGCCACGTGAGGAGGGACATTGGCTGTGTTTGTATCTCATTTCCATGGCTACGTGGCATGTCTTCCTTTGGCTTGCTGTCTTCTTTTATTCTTGTCTTTACTCCTATTCCTGCTATTTTAATTCCCATTCTGTGGAGTTCTGCTTCCATCTTCTCTCTTTTTTTCTTTCTAACTAAGGCATTTCTTTAACACTTTCTGAGACTGATAGGTTTAATGACATACCTTCTCCACCCCCTCCTCCTACTCCAGTGTTAAATGCAAGAGAGGTAAATTTGAGAGTTAAATTAAAAGACTATTTCCCTGAAAAGCTTTTCTTAAAACTTAGAATACCTTTGAGATAATTTGTTATAGATTTGGTTATAGCAGAATTAGGGCTGTGCATCTCAGCACTGGAGTTTTTTTTTTTTAATTTTTTTTTTTTTATTATTCATATGTGCATACAAGGCTTGGGTCATTTCTCCCCCCTGCCCCCACCCCGTCCCTTACCACCCACTCCCCCCCCTCCCTCTCCCCCCCCTCAATACCTGGCAGAAACTATTTTGCCCTTATTTCTAATTTTGTTGTAGAGAGAGTATAAGCAATAATAGGAAGGAACAAGGGGTTTTTGCTGGTTGAGATAAGGATAGCTTACAGGGAGTTGACTCACATTAATTTCCTGTGCATGTGTGTTACCTTCTAGGTTAATTCTTTTTGATCTAACCTTTTCTCTAGTTCCTGGTCCCCTTCTCCTATTGGCCTCAGTTGCTTTTAAGGTATCTGCTTTAGTTTCTCTGCGTTAAGGGCAACAAATGCTAACTAATTTTTTAAGCGTTTTACCTAGCCTCATATCTCCCTTGTGTGCACTTGCTTTTATCTTGTGATCAAAGTTCAGTCCCCTTGTTGTGTTTGCCCTTGATCTAATGTCCGCATATGAGGGAGAACATACGATTTTTGGTCTTTTGGGCCAGGCTAACCTCATTCAGAATGATGTTCTCCAATTCCATCCATTTACCAGCGAATGATAACATTTCATTCTTCTTCATGGCTGCATAAAATTCCATTGTGTATAGATACCACATTTTCTTGATCCATTCATCAGTAGTGGGGCATCTTGGCTGTTTCCATAACTTGGCTATTGTGAATAAGCACTGGAGATCTTTATAGATCCCAAGCAAAGTAAAATAAATTTGTCTTCAGTTAGTACCATGATAATCCCATTCTCTGGTTCTTTCTGTCTTCTAGATTTTCTTTCTCCTGGAGAAGACAGAAAGCATGTTGAGGTGATTCAGTATGCTATCTGTGAGGATGATGGCTGACTAAACGAACTTACTAAGTTATCAAACTTAGTAAGACTCTCAGGGTTAGGTGTGGAACTCAGTGGTAGAGCACATACTGAGCATATGCTAGGCTTTGGGTTCAATTCCTAGCAACACCACACACAAAGTAAACACAGTAAGAATCCTAAAGGTCTTCCTATTATTGTTGTCTCAGTTCTGAGCGCCTAAAACCAACATCAAATTATTCAAGCATAGTTAAGCAAAAGCATCCAGCGTTCCACTATGATCTAACACTCTCTTCCTTCTGTAACATTTTTAGGAAGTGACCATAATGCAAAATCCAAAATATAGGCAATGTAAGTCTAATGTTAATCATTTTGTTGGCTAAATAATTGGGAAGTTATACTCTTTCCTCTTGTTCCAGTAACTCTATTGACTTCTTTTTTCTACCCATCCTGACTTGTTCATTTATTCCACAAAACCTTCCTGAATGTCTCCAAGGCAGTCAGCTATGTGCTGAACATGATAAACACAGTGAACATGGGTTGGGGATGTAGCTCAGTGGTAGAGCACTTGCGTAGCATGCATAAAGCCCTGGGTTTGATCACAGCAACACACACACACAGGCACACACACAGACACACACACAGGCACACACACACACACACACACACAGATAGAGAACATTTCTGTCACCCCAGAAATTTTCTTTCCTCACCAGTCAATTTCTTCCTTTCCTCAATCTCAGGAACAGCACCATTCAAACTATTCAAATTTCTTTCACCATTGATTAGGTTTCCTTGTTCTTAGACTTTGTAAAAATGGAATCAGATAATAGGTACCTTTTGCTTTCTTTTTTTTTTTTCTTCTCTCTACATATTATGTTTTTGAAATTCATCCATGTTATTGGGCATATCAATAGTTTATTCCTTTTTAAATTCTGAGTAGCATTTCATTATATAGATATGCCACATTTGTTTCAGTTATGAGTACTTGGATTGTATGTAGTGTTTAGCTATTATAATAAAACTTCTTTTTTCTTTTTTCTTAGCATATATTAATTGTACAAAGGGGTTACATCATGGTGTTTCACACATACATACATTGTATGTTGATCAGATTAACCTCCTCTGTCTCTTTTTCCCCTTCCCTTTATTTTTCAACAACCTGTAATAACACTACTTGTACAAGTTTTTTTGTTTATTTGTTTTTGGTTTTTGTAAGTTTTTTCCCCCCTATTTCTTCTGGGTAGAGACCAAGCATGGAAGTTTTTAGATACTAGGCTAGGCTTCTGTTTAATTTTATAGAAATTGCCAAAAAATCCTTCAGGATAATTGTACCATTTTATATTCCCATCAGCAGCATATGAGAATGCCAGTTGTCTACATGCTCACTAGCATTTTGAATGCCAGGCCTTAGTTTCATTGGTTCTGATGAGTGTGATATGGTGCCCATTGCAGCTTTAGTTTGCTTCTCTTGCTGATTCATATTCTTACTGGTTATTTCTATTTTGTGAAGTGTCTGATCAAGACTTCTGTCACTTACTAATATATATTTTCGTTATTGATTTTATGAATATATATTGTGGGTATAAGTCTTATGTTAACAATATTCATAGGAATTCTCTCAGTTTGTGGCCTCTTCTCATGTGTTCTCCCAAATCTATAACCATATTTTATTTATTCCCATGATTTAGCTCCAATTAGTTTAAACTTCTGAAATAGAATAGTCAAGAACTCAATCTTTCCTTTTTTAAAAAGAAATTGTTTGGCTGGAGGCAGAGGGAGGGAGGTGGCCCAAACAATGTATACACATATGAGTGAATGTAAAAACGATTTAAAAAGTTGTGTTAGTGTCTCTTTCCTAAGGAAATAACTATGAGATACCCTTGTTAGAGAACAGAATGCATAGAGGCCAGGGGTATGAAGAAGCTGGGATAAAGTTTAAAATGTGTTTCTGTCACACAGGGCTGAAAATTTTCTTTTAAATGAGGAAAATCATACACACAATTGTAGGCAGAGACCAAAGTAGAGAATGACCAGAGAGAGAGAGAGAAAGACACAAGAAAGAAGCCTGAGAGAGATGGAACCAGGCTGATGAAGAGGAGGAGAGAGATAAATCAAGGAGACAGGAGAAAGTTTCACTTAGGAAAGATGCTTAAGAGATGTGAGAAAGGAACTATGTCCAGGGAGAAAAGGGAATGTTCTGTCCAAAGGCTTTGATCTGAATAAAATACAGTCATCGCAAAGGCTGAGAAAAGCATGAGCTGAGCTGAGAGCTTGAAGATTGTGGATTGCCGTGGGAAGTCTGCAAGAGATGGGAAAAAGGACTGTAGATCAGAAAGTAACAGCAATGATTTTTAAGGTGACCCTTTCATTCGCTGGCCAGACCATCTGCAATAGTTCCCCATAAGAGAAGGAGATAAGCAGAGTTAGTGTAGAGTTGGGCATTGAAAAGACAGAGGAAGTAATAGTATAGGCGGTAAGATATCTCAGATGTGGGAAAGACCACCCCAAAAGGAGAGAGCTAGTTAACTTGAGGAGGGAGGAGTTACTGGTTAGAGGGGGACTGATAGAATGGAAGAATATGGAGCTCCAGAACCAATGTGTTAAATGATGTTACAACAGTTGTCTGATCATGGGTAACCATATGATTTGAATCCCTGTGTCCTTTTCCATAGACGTTTTTAGGCAGGTATGGCTGACCTAGCTTTTAGCCTAAGATTGTGGGGAATCTAATTTTTTTTTTCTTTTCAGACAGGGTCTTACTACATAGCCTAGACTGTCCTTGAACTCACAGTCCACCTGCCTTACCTCCCAAGTGCTGGGATTACAGATGGGTACCACCATGCCCAGTGACATTCTAATTTTTATGAAAAGGATCAAAAATACATTTTGGAATCATACCAGAAAAATTGTTCTAGGGTCCTATGAATCCCAAATTTCTCTCTACTCTCTTATATGTAGGTCCAGTGATTTCATAAAAATTCTATCAAATGTGCTTATGAAAATGATTCTTCCTGTAGGCATCTAGTCTTTCTTTTCATTTTGAAAGATATTTCCTCAGAGGTCTGTCTGTGTTACATTGTATGCTGTTAGATGCATATTAAATTTGCTTTTGACAGCTCTCTATACCTTATAGAAAAAGAGTTACTAAAAACAGAAAGAGAAAGTGAGAGAGAGAGAGAGAGGGAGGGAGAGAGGGACAAAGAGGAGAGACATCTGGGATCCTTATGAGGCTCTAGATTAATAACATATCTCACAATGAGCTCTTACCAGGGTGTTGAAAAGGCTCATTTCTAAACCTTTGGTCTCTTTTATATCTTTCATGTCTTCACTAAAATTTACCAATGGTCATTAGGCAAATTTCATCATCTGCTTACAGATTCTAATTTTCCCTCAATTTTGTAATAGACACACTGAATTATTCTGCCAAAACACAGTCTCTTATGAAGACAAATTTAATAAGAAGAAAAATGAAAGGGGAAATTGAACTTACTCTACTAGCCTTGACTTGGTTTGCAAGCAGTCTCCTCTATCTGATTATCTTTTAACATTAGTGGACTATGTCAGTTCACCAAAAAAATTAATCATACCTCTGAATAACTGCTCAACATAAGAATTACAGCCCAATCGATTACTCGGCTAAATGTTTCCACTCTTCAGTCAGAGGTTATTGCCACATTTTCCATCCTGATTTCTGTCTGGCCTTGTGCAAATGACTTGTCAGTTAAATCTAATTTTAGAACCCTTTTGGAGTCTATTATCTATTATTATCCCCCAAAGTCTATTATTATCCTTCCAATTTCAATTACTCTTTCTTTAAATTGTTTGAGACTGTGTGGAAAAAACAAACTGTCTTTCCTTTGTTCTCACAGTACAACAAGTAACACAGAAGATTTCTGTGACCCCCAAAAGTGGTGGAGATTTCTTCTCACCACCAAGCAAGCAGTTCTTCAGCTGACTACAGCTGGGTGTCCTCACACTTAATTAAGTTCAGACATTGTTTCCCTGGAGATAACATCAGATCTCATGGGTTGAGGGCTCAGAACTCATGACTCCCCAAATGACAACTGCAAGCCCCAGACTGTTTTACCTGTAATTCTATGACCAGCTATAAATTGGGGTTTTCATAGTCCCTTGATGGGGTTGACACACTTACTTACATTTCAGGGAAACTTTTACTTATGTTTATTGTTGTATTATAGAAGGTATAGTAGAGAATACAGATGAAGAGATAAATAGGGCAACGTATGGAGAAGGACTGCAAAGCTTCCCTACCCTCTCCAAGCCCCCATTTTCTACACACTCCACACATTGAGCTACTGGGAAGCTCTCCAAACTATGTCCTTTTAGATTTTATGGAGACTTCATTGTATAGGCTCAACCTGAAGCTTGGAAACCCATGTAGAAATGAGATTGGGCCAACAGAACATGATCTAATGCTAGCATCCGGAATGGGAAAACCCAGTGAAGCTTGTTTGTTCAGATTCTTTAGCATTCCTCCCTCAGCATTCCTTCTGAAATGAGGGGTCTGATATTCTAGTATCAGATAAGGTAGGCCAGGGAATTTCTCTATGGCAAATTCCAAGATAGAAAGGCAGGGGAAGATTAAAGTTTCTATGACACATTTTAGGAAGGGAATTATGAACCAGGAACCATGGACAACATCCAAAAGATTAGTGGGCAAGTTTCCTAACCTCTAGAGAAAGTCAGAGTCATGTGACCTCATCCAGGACTAAGTAAATTGTATTGTTCAAGTTAATAATAGTAAGGGGACATGCAATGAGTAAGAGTCACTGCTATTGAGGCTGAAAGCATATAGCTGGAGAGACAAAAATACATGTGTATATAAAAACAGCTAACATAATAGGTTAAGTGTTTAAAGGAAGCTCTTAGGATATACTGTAAGAATTCACAAGCATGAGAAATTGGTGTGGGCTGAAGAACTCAGCAAACATTATGTGAAAGGATGGAGGCTGGAGGGAAAATAGGATTCCAAGAGGAAGACAAATGTAGAGAGGATGGTCCATAAAATGACTCATTGGTACTTGAGAAATGATGATTAGGAGAGAGTGGTTAGAAAGCAAGTTTTAAGCTCAGAAATGGGAGCTAAGATTAGAAATCTAGCTAGGAAATAATCTAGGAATAAATAGTGGTGGATCTTCACTATTGCAAGTGGAAGGAGACTGTTGTGTGGGGTGTAGAAAGCTGTGCTTAAGGATAAGAAAAACTTTTGGTAGGCCTTTGGCGCCGGCAAGATGGGTAAGTGTTGTGGTCTTCATGGACCAGGAAGCTCTGTAGTCACCAGTGGGACCAGAAGTGGCATGATACACAATACAAGAAGGCCCATTTGGGCACAGCCCTGAAGGCCAACCCTTTTGGAGGTGCTTCGCATGCAAAGGGGATCGTGCTGGAAAAAGTAGGAGTTGAAGCCAAACAGCCAAATTCTGCTATCAGAAAGTGTGTCCGGGTTCACTTATCAAGAATGGCAAGAAAAATCACAGCTTTTGTATCCAATGATGATTGCTTGAACTTTATTGAGAAGAATGATGAAGTTTTGGTTGCTGGATTTGGTTGAAAATGTCATGCTGTTGGTGATATTCCTGGAGTCTGCTTTAAGGTTGTTAAAGGAGCCAAGGTGTCTCTTTTGGCTCTTTACAAAGGCAAGAAGGAAAGACCAAGATCATAATATGATCTTCATCTGATGATGAAAAAACAGTAAAAAATTTCATATTAAAAAAAGGATAAGATTTATCTCAACTAGCAAAACTCTTGGTCCTTCCTTTTATTGTTTATATTCTCTTCAACAAAATTAGAGATAAGGGCAAAATAGTTTCTGCCAAGTAGTGAGGGGTAAGAGGGGGTAAGGGAGGGAGCAGGTGGGGGGCAGGGAGGGGGCAAGGGAGGAGTGGAGGGAAGGGGGGAGAAATGACCCAAACATTGTATGCACATATGAATAAAATAAAAATTAAAAAAAAAAGGATAAGAAAAACTAAATTTGAACCCATTTTTTATTTGGTTCTCTATGACAAAAAATTACTGCTAGCTTCTGTCTTTTCTATACTGATGTTTTTTTTCAATATTGGGGTTTGAACTCAGGGCCTCATGCTTGCTAGACAGGTGCTCTACCACTTGAGCCACTCTTCCAGCTCTCTATACTAAAATTTTAATAACTAAATGCTAATTATTATCTCCTCATTCTGGAACTACAGGTACTACAGGTATCTCAGACTCCATCTCCCTCTCCTTTAAGGGATATTTACTATTTGGGATATTTTAAATTCTGTGCCTTGAGAAGACGGGATAGCCTATTGGAGAAATTCAAATAAGAACTTCTAACTTCACAGGAACTTTTTTTTTTTTTTTGGTTTATTTGTTTTTTGCATGGCTGGGGTTCAAACCCAGGACCTTGAACATGCTAGGCAAGTGATCTACCAATGAGTTACATCCCAGCCCTCAGATAAGAACTTCTGACTCACTGTTTCTGTTGTTAGTACAACCATTGCTCATGGTCCCAATAAGCATCTGAAGCAGGTAGCAGGTAGCAGCTCCAAAGCATTGGAAGCTAGATACACTGTCTATTGTGTTTGCTCCTTGTCCATCCACCAGGCCCCATGAGCTGGGAGAATGTCATTTTCCTAAGGAACAGGCTTAAGTACGTCTTGATAGGAGATGGAGTAAGAAAGATCTGCATGCCATGCTGCACTAAGATTGATGGCAGAGTCAGAAGCCGCACAACCTACCCTGCAGGCTCATGGATCTCATCAGCACTGACAAGACGAGAGAATTTCCATCTGATCTGGGACACCAAAGGTCACTTTGTTGTTTATCATATTACATTCTAGGAGGCCAAGGATAAGTTGTGCCAAGTGAGAGAGATCTCTGTGGACACAAAAGGAATCTCTCATCTGGTGACCCATGATACCCTGATCTCTTCATTGGGATGAGTAGTACCATTCAGATTGATTTGGAGACTGGAAGGTAACTGGGTCCATCAAGGGTTTTTTTTAATGGTACCGGGGTTTTGAACTCAAGGTCTAAATATCACTTGACCCATGCTCCCAGCCTCTTTTACTTGTACTTTTCAGATTAGAGGCTCAAGTTTCAGACTGGGACTGGACTCAAACCATGATTCTCCTACCTATTCCTCCTGAGTGGCTGGGCATACAGATATGTACCACCAGCCCAGCTTATTTGTTGAGATGGGGGTCTCACTAACTTTCTGCCTGAGTGGTCCTTGAACCTCAGTCCTCCTGATCTCTACCACCTGAGTAGCTGGGATTACAGTATGAACCACTGCACCTAGTCTGATTTGATCAAGTTTGACTCTGTGTCTAGTGATCCGAGGTGCTAACTTGTAAAGAATTGTCTCTTTCAACAACAGAGAGAGATATCCTGGCTCTTTTGATAATAGTCCATGGGAAAGATGCCAATGGCAACAATTTTGGCACCTAGCACTCCAACTCTTTTATTATTGGCAAAGGCAACAGACCATAGATTTCTTTCCCTGAGGAAAGAGTTTGTTTTAGCCGTGCTGAAGAGAGAGACAAGAGGCTGGTGGCCAAACAGAGCAGCAGTTGACATGTTTTTGAGGTACATGTTGGAGAACAGAGGTCTTTGTCTTTAATTAAAGAAAATGCAGCATGGTTTTTTAAAATGCAATTTTGGACTCATAGTTATTAAACTGGCTCAGCAAGTCAGTGGTTGTGAGGTATGACCACAGAATCCTAATGTCCCCATGTTTCATTTTCCTTTGTTAATTTCTTATAGAGAATATTTTCAGATTTGTCAAACTCTCATGGAAAAGAGAGTTTCTTTTGGTGTTGTAAATGCCTCTCAAAGAGATGATACTAGTTAAACTCAGATGGCCCTTCTGAGAACTGCTTATGTCTCAGAAAAATGGATTACCTGAAGGTCAATGACTTCAGGAATGGGGAGAGAGCAAAAATGACCATGTAGATTCTTTTGGTCCCTCTGTCTTTCCAGGGACTCGATAGTGCAAGTCTGTAGAGATAAGCAACCTGTTGGTCTCAGCTAGAGAAAGCGTCCCTTTTATTTTGATTAGCCCTATACAAAACCAGCTCACTGCAGGCTTCATTCACACTTGTACAAAGCCCTGCTTTCACTCTAATTGGAGGCTGATCTCTATTTGAGACCTTTGTTGTTGATGGTCCCTGAATAAAAGGAAAGGCATCTGATGTTGGCCTGGGCCAGGATGGGTACAACAGTAAAGTGGGAACCTCTTAGTTTCAAAACCAGGGTATTCTGGGCTGTGCACAGCCCCTTGCTTCTGTACCCTCCAGTTTCTCCTAGCTTTAAGGTCCCTGAAAAATGCTCATCTTGCTCTGTGTTAGAAAGAGTTGTGACCTTTCTGTGTTATCTTTTGCAGATGAATCTTGGGAATTTAAAATATTATGCTGTATAGAAATCTACTGATCCCATGCCTAACGCATGTAATAAATTTTGTGTGTTCTTTTTCCTGTTAAATTAATAAATAAATAAAATCCTATGCTACAAAATAGAGACAGTATATTTGAATAGTTGGCTTTTCATTGCAGGACAAATTATATCATGTACAAAGCCATTTCTTGGGCTGTGGAGTGGCTCAAGTGGTAGAATGCCTGCCTAGTAAGTGTGAGGCTCTGAGTTCAAGTCCCAGTACTGCAAAAAACAAAAACAAAAAGGGTTTTCTCTCTTTTTTTTTGCACATATAAGAAACCTGTCTCTAGGATTTTAGAGCTGACGCCTCTGAAGCTCATCCAATCCAGTCATCCCATTTTACAGGCGAGAAAATTAAGGGTTAGGGATAGCAACAAATGTGGTGACCAGCCACATGTTCCAGGTTTCCTGTGAGGACTGCTTTCAGTGCTAAAACTGGGAAAGTCCCAGGCAAATGGGGACAACCAATGAACTAACTCAGAGTTTCATGGTGACTGCTGATAGACTGCAGACCAAACCCCATGTTGCCTTCTAGCACAAGGCCTTTTCCATGACCAGCATAGCACAATCAAAATACTTCCTCATTCAAGAATATTGTAATGGTCAGTTTGACTTATGTTCCAGATGTGTTCAGAAGTTTCCTGATTTAGGCCATCTTATCTCTAAGAACTCAGCAATAGTACATGAATTTTTAATGTAATTTAAGTTTAATAAAGATGGCAGAGTATTTCTGATTTTATTGGATGGGGGAAAAAATCAATGAAGTGTATTGAAGATAGCCAAAGTAAGCATTTGTTCTGGAAATTAGTTTAGCTTCATAGTTATTGGATCTAAAATTATGAAGCTTGAATGAAAGTTACATGGCGATGGCTAGGAATTCTGTGTTGATGAAAAGGGAGAGGTGACTGGGTGGCTCAGTGGTAGAGTGTTTGCCGAGCATGCATCCTACATTGAATGCCCAGCTCTGAAAATAAACATTGGGACAATAAACTCAAGTTTGTTATTAACAATTCTCCCAGTTTGAATTCCTATGAGTATAGCTATAAAGCAGTGAATTCAATGAATACTTGTAGCTTATAAATTAATTCTTTGCAGAAATAGCCTGTAAAGAATTACAGGTTGTACTCCTTTATGACTCCTTGTGATAAGAGCAAAATGCTTAAAATCCAGGCTGATAAAACTTGCTGTAGTTATGCTGACACCTGGGCATCCTGCTCATCCTCCAAATGTACTGGGGTTTGAACTTACCGTTTTGTACTTGTTAGACAGGTTCTAGCACTTGAACCATAACTCCAGCCCTTCGTGCATTGATTTTTTTGTGATAGGGTGTTGCTTGTTCCCTGGCCGGCCTGGACCAAGGTCCTATTTATGCTTCCTGAAGTAGGTGGGATGACAGACATGCACCACCATGCCAGCTTATTCTGTTGAGGCCTGATCTTGCAAACTTTTTTTTACCTAGGTTGGCTTAGAGCTATGATCCTTTTGATCTCAGCCAAAGGCTGAATCTATTTTTAGAACCACAATTAATTACCCTAGGAGCCAAATTTATGTATGTACCTCAGTCTGCCTCCATTTCCTATCTAAATGTCTGACAGCCCATGTGTCAACTCCTTCTAGATGACTTCATGGTACCTCAATTTCAACATGTCTAAACATGAAATCTTCATCTTTACTCTTTAAATCTGCTTCTCCCCTGTTCTCCTGACTCCTGCCAACCAGGAGGAAAGCCTGTGGTTTATTTGTTCTAACCATCTCTGGAATCCTTCTCCTGCATCCATTGCTTTATTTGGGCTCTTGCAAAGCCTACTTGCTGGTATCTCCAGCTGCATTCTCCTCCCCTCCTCCCACGTCCTTCAAGAGAGATTTCTGTAAACCACAAATTGAGCCATGTCATTCCTCTTCTTACAGACACCGGTTTCCCAGTTGTGGCTCTCCCATGGCCTTTGGAACGCAATTCAAGCCTCATAGTTCTGCAACCAACTATAAACAATCCTTGTCATTCATCTGTGCTATTCTTTCCAGAGATGCTGACTGCTACCCCATTTTCACATTTGCTGAAGGTTTGACTGATTTGCTTGTCTTTCAAAAGGACAATAATAGCTTGTTTTATTAATTAAGTCTTTTCTTACCTTTTCTATTTATAATTATACTCTTTTATTCCTAATTTATTTGTATTTATTTCTCTTTATTAAGCTTCTTGATTCAAATACTTGGAAATTTATTTAAAATTTTGTGTGTGTTTTTGTTTTTGGTGGTATTGGATGTTGACCTTAGGGTCTTGCGCTTGCTAGATAGGTGCTCTACCACTTGAATCATGCCAATAACCCAGTTTATTTTAAATTTTAATGTTCTCTTATTAATGATTTCAAGATGAATTTTCTTCTGAATATTATTTGGACCACATCCTATAGGTCTTATTTTAGTTGTCATTCAGCTCTAACTTGTTTATACTTTCAATGTTTACTCAATTTGATTTACTCAGGATTTATTATAGAGAGATGTTGAACAATTTTCAAGTGAGTGGAATATTTTTTGCTCTTTTTTGTTGCTAATGTATTATGCATTAGAATTAGAAAAATATACCCCAATAATTTTTTTTGCACCTTAAAATTTATTCAAATACTTGGCCAATTTTTATAAATATTCCATGAAGCTTAAGAAGAATTTATATTTTATATTCACTTACTGCTAAGTATACTGTTCTCTCAGTATGTATTATATGAATCTTATACATTGGAATATTTATATATTCTTTTAGAAAGCTTTCTAAAAAATGGCACATTTTAAAAAGTTTGGTTTTTAAAGCAATACCTTTAAAAAAAAATAGTACATTTTCAGGGTTAGGCTGCCAAAACACATTCTCCCAAAGAAAAGTATATATTCTCACCTTTTAGTAAGATTTTGGTTAGTTATAGAAGTCTAGATTCAAAATGGTTTTTCCTTGAAACTGTGATGATAATTGTGCCTCTGTTTTCTAGCAACTGTTTTTACAGATAAGAAAGTCAATGCTAATCTGATTCTATTTCTTCTTGGTATACTCTTTGTCTCTCTCCAGTGTTTTAGGACAGTTTATCACTTGGACTCTGAAATTTCATCAATATGAGCCTAGTGGCTTTTGTTTTGTTTTTGCTTTTAACTTGGGGCTTTTCATCTGAAAATCTAATAAGGACATTTTGCTTTTATTATGTTTATTATTTCTTTCTCAGCATCCTCTCTTTTTCCACTTTTTTTTTTTTGTAACTTCTACTAAATTAGTGATTATTTTTCCAGATCTCCTCCTCATTTCTTGAGGATTTCCCTCACCCTTTTTTTTTTTTTTTTTTTTTTTTAAACCTCTTTGTCCTTCTGAACTACTTGGTAGGAAAGTCACTCAGTTCTTTTAGCTTAAGTCTTTAGCTCCATGCATTTTGCTGTTTGGGCTGTCAGTCAATGTGATTACATTTTTTTTACTTCAGAGATTCCCTTTGTTCCTTTTCCATTGAAATTTGAGCACAGAATCCCTTAAAAGCAATTTGAGGAAATTATGTTTACTTTGGAATTTTATTTAATTTTTTGTGCTTATATTCTTTTGTTGTTTTGTTTTATTTGCTATGATTCCATCATTTACCCAGGAGTTAACTCTACCTATTGAATTTAGAATATTGTTGTTGCTATTGTATCTGATATCTTTGCAGTTAGTTTTCTTCACGTTTGGACATTCTGGCTGGCTGTTCCTAGCTGTATATGTGACTCCTAGCCCACATGAACATCACTGCTCATGTCACATCATAACTTGGGGCATACATGCACGGGAGCACAAGTGTCAGGAGTCTTGGTTCCTCGTGATGATCAGAGGTTGTTCTCAGTCTTGCTCTGCTTCTCCAGCCTAAGCTACTGCAAGTTTCCCATGCTCCAACTCTCACTTTAGAGATCTGTGCTTATGGCTTGAGTCTAGAGACCAACCAGGAGTCTGTAGCTCTAAGGAGCAACCACTCCCTTCATGACAACAGGGACGTGGGTGGACACTGATGTAAATGTTTTGATATCCTCTAATTAATCAGCTCAGCAAATGTCTTCATTCTGCTCTTTCCCCTAGTTCTCACTGTTTCTGCTGTTTGGGTTATTTTGGGGCACAATTTGGAAAACAAACTCTGTTTGACCTTCTATTTCTTTTGTATGAGATTGTGACTTCTCAGTTCTCTTGGGGCTTTTCTTTCAAATTTTGGTTTGAACTACTGTATATCCTCTAGATACGTGGTTGATGACATTACTTTCATATTTACTATGCTGCTAAGATTTATTTATGTCATATGTGGTTTTTTGGCATTTTGATGGGATTTTTTTTTTTTCCTCTCAGAGTAAACCTTTATATTCAATTAGCCAATAGAAGCTAGAAAGTCAGTTCTTTCAGAACAGAAAAAGGACTTTTCCTTTTTATTATTCCCTCTGTTGAAGAATGTAGAACCAATGTCTTAAATCAGGTCAGAAGTATGCTGAGATGTGGCACAAAGTGCTGTTTTCTGCTTTATGATCATTCAAGAGTCTCTGAGTGAAGCACAGGTTAGATGAATTCTACTACCTCTTAGGAAGTATAATCACAAAGGTCAACTTTGAACATATTTCTCAAAATCCACTTCAGATTTATCTTGGAAAGTTTCGGACCTTTTTGCAACAAGGCCTCCTGGTTATACAGAATAAGTTTTCTCACATTTACTCATGTTTATGGAATATTTTTCACTTTATGTAGACTTTCACACATATATTTCACTTGACCTCCTTCTTTGTAGCTGTAGAATATTATCCTCATTTGGTATATGAGGAAATTGATTCAGACAGGGTGTTTGCAAAATTATACAAATAAAAAAATAGACAGAAGCTAGTCCTAAACCTTGAAATTCTTTCTCTGAGTACAATGCTTTACTTATATACTTCAAGTGGATTTCTTTAGTGACTGAAGTGACAGTAACATCTTAGACCAAAGGCGATTTTAAATCTGATAGGTTATCTATGAGGGTAACTGGGAATTGAACCAGACTGTTGGGGTTAGATTCAATGTATTTGGTTTTAATAGATTAAATTTGTATATTATTTTTAAAAAGTCACAGAATCAATTACTCCTGAAAGGAGCCTAAGAAAAACAATTTCAAGTGTCATTTTAGGAATTATTGCTTTCAATGTCGGAGACAAGGCTCCCTTTGTGAGCCATTCTGTCTTGACCTTGCCCTGGAACATTTTGCGGTTGTTTGTCCCAACTTCTCCATCTCCAGCACAAGATGGCGCCGTCCCTGCTTCTCTTCCGGGAGTTTACCTTGCCGCCGGCGCGAACGTGCACCCTATCAAAAGTCCTATAGCAGAACCAGCCAACCAGCCTGCACCTCGTCATACCCCTCACTCCCTCAGCACATAAATACCCCTGTGTGAACAATAAAATTTTGCAGCTTGATCAGAACTCCTGTCTTGCTGTCTCCTTCGTGTCTCTTGTCCCTTCATTCTTCCCCTTCTAGGTTCGCTACCCACGCTGATGTGTCCTGCAGGACGGGACATTTCAGATGCTTGATGACTTCATTATTCCACACTTTCATATTTGGTATATCAGTTATCTGTTGTATTTAACAAGTTTCTTCTCTTCTCCAAGCTCAGTGGCTTAACACAGCCACCATTTATTATTGCTCCTAGGTCGACCAGTCAGCTGGGCAGTTCTGCTGAGCCAGCCAGGCTTAGCAGATTTCAGCTGGACTCACTGATGTGTCTGTGATCAGCTTGAGGATTGACTGGGCTCTGGGTACTCCATTTTAGTGGTTGGCTGGCTGGCTGCTGGTTGGGACAATGTTTGTCATCATCCTTTAAGCCAACCCAGGCTTATTAGTGTGGTGGCATCAGAGTTCCAGGAGAGCAAGTAGAAGCTACCCAGACCTCTTGAACTCTAGGGTTAGAACTGGCATAATTTCATTTCCACTATATTATGTTCAAAATAACTCATAAAGCCAGTTCAGATATAAAGAGTGGGGGAGGAGTTTCAAAGTCACTCTGAAAGAGCCATGAATACACAGAGGAAAAATATTAGCATCATTTGGTAAAAAACCTACTACTCTTGATCTCTGGACCTGTGCCTTAGTTGCTAAGAGTGATTGCTGCTAAAGGGCCACAGATGTTTCTGGCTATGGACTGAAATGTGTCTCTTCAAAATTCCTATGTTGAAACCCTACTTCCCAACATGACTGTATCTGGATAGTCTACAGGAGGTAATTAAGGTTAATCCAGGTAATAAAAGTAAGGCCCCAAGTCAGTAAAACTGTGACCTTGTAGGGAAAGGGAGAGAAGTCTTTCTTTTTCTTGCTCTGAAAACACAGTGGGAAGGCAGCCATCTATAAGCCAGGAAATGGACCTTCACCAGAAACTAACCCTGACCTTGATCTGGGATGCCACCATTCAGAACTTCGAGAAAAATAAGTTTCCACGTCGTCCATGGTGTTTTGTTATGGCAGTACAAACTCTTTTCTGGAGAATTGCCTCAGCTGAAGTGTGACTACCTTGCCCTAGAGATCATGCCCCCATCTTTCATGTAGGGGGAAAGAGATGAAGCCCATAGCAAATGACTAATGGATAATGGAAAACAAAAGGCAGGTCCCCTTAACTCAAGGGACAACAATTCTATGGGATTATTTGAGCTCCAGAGTCTCTCTTGGTATCAAGCAAGAGAGATAAGCTTAGTAGACTGAGTCTGAGACCACAACCAGCACCCCTTCCCTATCTTTCTTTCCCCCTTTTTTTGTTACTGGAAATTCAGTGCAGCCATCTAGAGTCTTGCATCCAGTGAGAGAAGAATTCAGGCAAGAATTAGAATGTAGTGAAAGTGATAGCAAAGTTTATTAGGAAAGAAATATACTTCAATAGACTGAAAGTGGGTCATCTCAGAAAGAAGGCTCGAGAATGACAATTATTTTTACCCTGGCCAAGTTTTTATTGAAGTAGAAGGGGCTTGGCGTGTTAACTCCCTCCTTAGGACCAACCCACGAGGCTGGGTTAAGGTCAGAGGTTAGGGTAGATCTACATATTTACAAGAAACAAATTATTTGGTCCACCTGACTGCTAGAGTATGGTATTTACACTTCTTTGTTTTGGTAAGTTAAACATCTATTGTTTGATGGACCTACCTTAGGGTGGTTGGGAGACTCCAAAACATCTTGTGACATTCCATGACCTTGAGGGCTATTTTGATTTTAACAGAAGCTGTTAAGTGTTTTTTTTTTTTTTCTCAGTGACCTTGAAGTCCATTTTCAGTTCCTTTTATATATACCCATCACTCATGGCTAACTACTACCTAACAGCTTCACAGGTTTTTCCTGAAAAACAACAACAACAACAAAAAAAACCCGCCCTCTCAATAATTCATTGGTACCCAGTTCCCTGACTCAGGGTCTGCTTCTAGGATCCCTACCAAGACAGATGTTTCAGAATGATAAGATATTAAAAGCAGACACTTGCCATTAGTGCATTTTGTAAGTATAGTTGCATATTTTTAGCTTTGTTGTAGTCTCTGTAAAATTTCAAAATGCAGTTTTACACTTTGGTAAAAATAATAATAGTTAACATTTGGTAAATGCTTGCTAGACTCGGCAAGCCTCTATGTGATACAGTTGAGTTCATTTAATCCTCACCATGACCATCTGAGATAGCTCCTCAAATAGTGATAGCTTTTGTCAGTTTTTTACTGAGTGTTTTCTAAACCATTTCATATCTGAGATTTTGATCTACTATTCTTTGCTCTAGCAACAAAAGACTTCTGGGCCTGCATAAAAATAGCCTTTGACACATGGCATTCAGGAAACACCTGATAAGTGTCCCAGACAAGACAACTCAACTTGACCTTGCTTCAACTTGGAAGATTAGGCCTCTCTGGGTTCATCATCAAGCAGTCTTGATAGGAAAACCTAATGACCAAGGGAGCATTCCTGTTCAAAACACTGAATATTTTCACTTTGTGTTGCAAAGTGCTTTGCTGAATAATAATACATTTAGAGTCCAGGCATGCTTATCTGTTTTTTTTAAAAGTTGTATCCTCTCGATTGTCCATTAAGTAGGGTTTATTCATTTATATGACAAACATGTACATTTTCACCACCTCTTGTTAAAGTAATTCTCTCTCTTTCTATAACAAATGTTGTGAGCATCTCAGGAAGAAGAGAAATGAGTCAATAGCAACTGTTCTAGCCAGTGAGTCCCCAACTTCAGCAGCTGCAGCAGGAAATAGGAAATCTTATACAGGGAGGGTCAAGGAACACTAGTAATTCTTTGTTAGTTGCTTGGCAATGCTTTGTCTATTTCAAATGACCTTTGACTGTAAGGGAAAATCCAGAAAGGAAGACTAGATAAGACGGTGTTTGGCATGGTACTAAGCCAGAAACCAAGGCTTAGAGAGGTAAAAGAAGGATCTCCCAGGTCACATAGCTAGGAAGTAGTGTGAACATTGGTGCTCCACTGCCTGCTGATGCAGCAGGAAATAAGGAGTGGGCAGCACGATGGGTATAAAGGATGCTTCCTGGCCTGAAGTTCACACAGTGCAGTTTCTTCCACAGTAAAAGCAAACAGAGCTCCAAGAGGTGCCATTCTTTTTCTACCTACCTGAGCTGAACTCCAGCAAGTTTATTTTAAGGGGAATTTTAGCTGGGTTTATAAAATTAAACGAATTAACTACTCAGAAGCAGAACAGGCATCTGAAGAAAAGGGGAGCTTGAGCGACAGACTGAATAATGAATGAATGTTTCAGAGTTTGGTTCCTTTGAAACCTCTGCTGAAACTGACGGAAGATGTTGGAGCTTTAATGAAGAAAGTTTTTGAGGAATGTGAATAATTTACCAGGAAGTTGGGTACCTCGTTCTGGAGATTGAAGGCTGTCACTGGGCATTCTGTGAATTGCTGCTGGGGTGGGGGACACACTAACAGAGCCCACAGTGACCCACCTGTTTGCACACCACACAGGAAGGATTTTCAGGAATAGCACCAGCTCCCAAAGACCATTTGTTTCATCTAAGAGAAACACAATCACCCTGGAGCCCGTGAGTGCAGTGTACTCTCGGTTTTAGGGGATTTTTATGTGTTTCTGTGTCTTAAAGACAAAGCCAACGACTGATCTCTCCATCTGCCCAGCTGATCTTCCCCTGCTTTTAGCAGACAGCCAGGGAATGCAGCTGCCTCTATGACCTAACATGCAGGAGGTGCTTTAAAGAGAGAGGAAAGAAGTGAAAGCAAGAGGCAAAAGGATTGCAGGAGATAAAAATAGGAGAATAGAGGCCTGGGGAGCAAACCCTGGCAGGGTGCCCAGAGAAGCTTTGGGAGATGGACTGAAACCCAGCAAGAGCATTTCCTGCTTTGGGTTAAAAAAAAAAAAAAATCAGCTATCCTCTAAGAGGTGATTTATTCACCCTGTGCAGCATTAGGTCATTAATTTGAAAATTGTAGGTAGTCAAAAAAAAAAAAAAAGCAGTTATTTTCTTAACACCTAGATGAATGGGCCTCTCCCTGCTACACCCACTGCGCACATGGGTTATATTAGTGTTACATTGTTTGGGGGTAATTTTCCAGAAATTTTGAGCCTGAGTGAAAGCTTCAGGGTTGTCATTGCTTTTCTAACCCTTGTCTTATGTTTCCTACCTACTTCTGATTCTCTCGGCACACAATCTTCGATAGAAAATAAGGGATAATCATTTAAGCTAGAAAGCAGCATTTTTCAGTCATTACTATTGGAATTGGCAAAATCCTAACTCAGCTTCATAGAATCCCAGGGCCTTCACTGTTTTCCTTGCTTAGAGGTCACTGAGTTCCTTCTTCCATAGGACTTTGGAAGTTGCCAAACTATCACTCTAGCTGGTCTTCCATCGGAAAGTAGGTACGTCTGTGTTTTCAGTTTTTACTTTGAGAGCTCATGAAACCTTGAACTTGGGGGGATTTTTCCTTTGATGTCTAAGTTGGTTACTGTGAACCATTTTTTTGGTAAAACTTGCCTGATGCTTATACAACTGTAATAAGACCACAGTCCTTTGAACACTGGGCAGGTGTATGGTTTTACAGCATAATACTTTAAGATAGAATTTGTCTTAATCTTTCAGTTAAGCCTCTTTATACAAACAGAGCTGCCAAGAGAACAAAAGCAATTCACTTACAAGTTGTTTGTCTAGTTAACTGTAAGTTTCCTGTTCACACAAAGGATTTTCTTGTGCTTGAAATCTTTGAGAAAGGGTACATTGGCTTGGGTTTTTATAGGGAATTCATGTTAATTATCTATAGTGCCCTGTGCACCAGGATGTGTGTGGTGACTTAGAAAGCAGCTGGTTAGGACCAAACTCTGAAAAAGACCTTTGTATTTACTGCACCGAGGCATCACAAAGGGTGCACATGGAAACAAAATCCACTGCAGCGAAAGGTATCTGGAAGCTGAGGACAGCACAAAAGAAGAGAAAAGGAAGGCTCTACTGTCCAGATAAAATTAAGATAAGGGGTTGCAAATGGCCCATTTCTCTCAGGGTTTCTGTTCAGGGAGTTCCTCTTCTTTTTTTCTTGCATGTGTTCCTTCCTTTTTCTTTAAGAAACATGAAAATATTCACTGATTAAGTATTTTCAAAGAAATTCTGATTTTTTAAGGACTGAGATACATGTGAGCACTAACACACCCAGCTTGAAGACATTCTTGAGTCTTAAGGTCCATGCAGGATTGTGTTAATGTGGAAACGCAGGTGCTCTGCAGCTTGGAGAGCTGAAGCCCAGCAGTTGAAGCCCCCTGCAGGCTCTGGGTGGGTATTGTGGGAGCACTGCCCTGTGTACCCTTCACAGGACACCACATGGAGGTACTGCACAGAAGTGGTGTACTCCCCACTGCAGCGGTTTTGGTGGTTTTTCCTTCTTGTCAGCCTCTTTAAATCTATTCTTTTCACTCCTTTACCCCAAGTATGTCCCTTTAATTTAGGTAAGTCAGGCAGAAATTGTGCTTTGCCAGGAGAGAAAGGAAGAGGCTCTGGAACTAGCCTAGATTGTTAAATTCAAAACTTCTGGCGGTGGCTTCTAGCTACTTGGGAGGCTGAGACTGGGAGGATAGTGGTTTGAGGCCAGGCAAAAATCAATCTCAGTCAATAGCTGGGGGCAGTGTTGTGTGCCTATCATCTCTGTCTGTGTGGGAAAAAATCGGGAGGATCATTTTTCCAGGCCATCCTTGGCCAAAGAGTTTTTGAGACTCCATCTCAATGGAAAAAAGTTGGGCATGGTGGTTCACACCTGTCATCCCAGAGATGGTGGGTGTGAGACATGAAAGAAAGGCATGGAATGGATAGGCAGGGAGATGGCCCATACACCAGCACTTGACTTACTGTGGATGGGTAGCCCTGTGGAGGGAATCCCCAGCAAGAGAGCTGGAGCCCACAGCTGCTTACAGACTGGGGTTATTTATGAAGTGGGTGGAGAAGCCCCAGGAAGGTCACTGGGCAGAATAATCCTCAATGGCCCTCTGACTCTCCCAAGATCATGGCTTAAGGGTGGGTCATTCTTTCTAGACCAAGTGGGGAATTTCTAGTAAATGGCTAAAGGTGGATGTCTGTTTTCTTTAGGGCCAGGTGGAGAGTTTTCAGTAAGTCAACTTCAAAGGGGAGGGCTTCAGTTCTAACATGGCTTCCTTTTGTTCACCCTAATAGTGGGAAGCATAAAATAGGAAGACCATGGTCCAGGCCTGCCTGGGCAAAAAGTGAGACCCTATCAAAGCAAAAAGGGTCAAAGGTGTGGCTCACACGAAGCCCTTAGTTTAAACTCCCAGTACTACCAAAAAAAGAAAAAAAATCTCAAAACAAACAAACGAAAAATCTACACAACCAACTTTTTGGCTGAGCGGGAATACAGACAATTTCAGAAGCTAGGGAAAGATGGATACTATGGAACCTTTTCTCAGGTGTGCATTTTGGAAACTTTTAACCAAATTCTCTGGTAAATGACCCCTTTCCCCTTGCCACCCTGATGTGGCAGCCAGCAGGTATAAAGAACTAGGGGCACAGAGGATCAGGACAGGAGAGCCCCAGAGAGTGCCTCTTTGATTTTACTTGCACTTGAAGTTGTGCAAAGGCCCTCAAAAGATCCCCCAGCTTCTGAAGCAGGTCACTGGTGTAAGCTGAGGAGAGTCACTGTGCTACATAGATATTGTGGCAAGGAGGAGGAGGGGTTACCCAAGCAAGGGCTTGGGGCCTTTAGCAGGTGGATTCTAGGATGCTACGTGGGAGCCAGGCCAAGATCTGCAGCCCATCTAGGCACTTTGTGCCCAGGACCAGATAGGATAGTCACACATGGTGCAGGAGGCCAGTGCGTGCCTGACACAGAAATGAAGGTCTGCGCTACAGAGCGTCATCAAACTCAGGATGAGGATAAAGGAAAAACAACTGCCCTGAGTCGGACTCCCAGCACAGAAGGAAGAAAAAAAAGGAGAAGGAAGAGGACAGGGAGGAGAAAGTTGAGTTCTTGTTTTTCATTAGACTTTGTATTTCAGATAATTGTGGATTTCCGTGCAGTTGTTAGAAATAATTCAGAGAGTATACTTTCTATCTTGCCCAAGCCTCATACTTCACAATACTTACCTATCTTCCATTTCTAATTTTGGTTTTCTAAGAAAGTATTTATTTCTCTTTTTTTTTTTTTTTCTCTCAGGGTTTTGTAGGTGCACAGGGCAAACGCTGTGCTATTTGAACCACACCCAAATCCTTTTGCTTTCTAATTTGTTTTTAGATAGGACTTTGTGCTTTTGTCAGGCTGGCCTCACACCACAAGCCTCCTAACTCCAGCTCTTGAGGAGTTGGGCTTACAAGCATTAATCACCATACCTGGCTTGTTTTTGAATGGGAGTCTTGCTAACTTTTGCCTGGGCTAGCTTCAAACTGTGATCCTCTTATCTCCACCTCCCAAGTAGCTGAGATTATAGATGTGTACCACCATACATGACTCTTATTCATTTTGAAAAATAACTTTGCTGATATGTGATCGTAGGTTAGTGCCTGTTTTCATTTAACACTTTAAATATTTCACTCTACTCTCTTCCTTGTATTTTTTTTTTTCTGGTGAGAAATCCAATATTTTCATCCTTGATCCTCTATAGAAAAGCTGTTTTTATCCCCTGGCTTAATTCAAATATTTTCTCTTTGTATCTGCATTTCTTGGCTTGAATGTTATATATCTATAGCTATACATCTATTTATATAAGTGTGGAGAAATTATTTGTATTTTGGTATTCTACTTGACATATTCTGAGCTTCCTGGATTTGTGATTTGTTTCTTACCATTAATTTTGGAAAATTCTCAGCCATTATTGTTTTTTTTTTTTCTGACAGTATTAGGGTTTGAAGTCAGGGCCTCATGCTTGCTAGGCAGGTGCTCTACAACTGGAGCCACCCCCAGCCCTGCAGCCATTATTAATTCAAACATTTTCAAAGTGTCTACAGAATCTAGTTACTTTGCCTTCACATATAAATTTTAGAATAATAATATTCGGTATATTTTTTTAAATCTTACTGGGAATTGATTGGAATAGTGTTAAATCTGTATATTAATTTGGGAGAAAGATGGCGTCTTCATTATGTTGAATCTTCTAATCTATGAGCGTAGGATGTCTCTCCATTTTTTTAGATCTTTCTTTTATTAACATTTTAAATTTTCAGCATACAAGTCTTATACATGTTTTGTTAGATTTACACATAAGGTTTTTTTTTTAAAGTGATTGTAATGGTAATTCATTTTTTATTTTGGTGTTTTAATTACAGGTTCATTGCTACTATATATAAACCTAATTAATTTCTGTGTTTTTATCTTGTACCCTGAGACTATGCTGAATTCACTTATTAGTCCTAGGAAGGCTTTTTTTGGTAGAGGCTTGGGATTTTCTACAGATACAGACAGTTTTATTTCTTCTTTTCTAAATCCATGCCTCTGATTTCCATTTCTTGCCTTATTACACTTGATTTAACTTCCAGCACTATGTCGAATAAGAGAGGTGAAACTGGATAGCCTTGCCTTGTTCCCAGTCTTAGGGAGAAGCATTCTCCCTAAGTATAATGTTACCTGAAAGTTCTCTGTACATGTTCTCCATTAAGAAAATATGTTCTTTTCTTTTCTTTTTCTTCTTCTGCAGCTCTAGGGATCAAACTGAGGGCCCTGCAATTTGCTAGGCAATTGCTCTTCTACAGAGCTACAGTCCCAATCTGAAAATAAATTGGGTTTATTGAAAATAAAATAAGTTTCCATCTATCATTGTATCTCTGAGAGTTTTTAGCCATGAAAAGATACTGAATTCTTTCAAATGTTTATCCTGCATCAATTAATATGGACATTTCATCTTTCATCTTTAGCTTGTTAATATGAATTTTGAATATTGAACCAGTCTCACACTCCTAAAATAAACTTTACTTCTCTATGACATATAATTATTCTTCATTCTTCATTGTTGCTGAATAATGTATGCTAATAATTTGTTAAGGAACTTTTGAGTTTATGAAGTATATTGGTGTTAATTTTCTGTGTTGTTACTATGTAGCCCAGACTGATTTTGAACTCATGATCCTCCTGTCTAAGCCTCCCAAGTGTTGGTATTACAGGCCTGTACCACTATGTCTGGCTCAAACATTATTTTAGAAGCTTTTGTGAAAGTATTTCCTAGATGAGACTAACATATATAAATCAGCAGACATTGAGTAGAGGAGATTATCCTCCATAAATTGGGTGGACCCATCCTGTTCCACATGAAGGCGGGGAGGATTCTGTCAACAGACTATCTCTGGACATAACTGCAACCTCAACTCTTCCTTGGGTATTTAGTTTGCTAACCTACTTTGAAAATTTTGAGCTTTTCAACCTCCATATTCATATAACTTAATTCCTTAAAATAAATTGTTAGTTCTTTGTTAAATATTTGGTACAATTTGCTGGTGAGATTATGGGCCTGGGGATTTCTTTTTCTGAGATATAAAATTATTAATTCAGATTCCTTTTTATTTATAGGGGCAGTCAAATGATCTGTTTTATTGTTGGCTGGGTTGTGATTGTTATTGTTGAGGAATTGGTCTAGGTCATCTAAATTATCAAATTTAGATTTATAGAGGGGGTGGGGGCAGGGGGGAGAAATGACCCAAGCCTTGTATGCACATATGAATAATAAAACAATAAAAAAAAAGGAATTAAAAAAAAAAAGATTTATAGAGTTCTTTCTGGTGTCCTGCTGTTATCCCTTGGTGTCCATGTATTCTGTTTATTCGTGATACAGCATGCTGTGTCTTCTTTCGTTTTTCCTTGTCAATCTTGTGGAGGTTGTCAATTGTAATACCCATTCTATCTTTATTTTAAAAACAGCTCTTTGCTTCATTTTCTCTATTGTTTTTCTGTTCTCAATTTCATTGGTTTTTTTTCTGGGTTCTGGAATTTGAACTCAGGGCCTTCACCTTGAGCCACTCCACCAGCCCTATTTTTGTGATGGTTATTTTTGGAGATAGTGTCTCATGAACTATTTGCCCAGGCTGGCTTCAGCCCACGATCTTCCTGGTCTGTGTCTCCTGAGTAGCAAGGATTACAGGTGTGAGCCGCTGGCATCCGGCTGCTTTTTTGCTCTTCAAATTGCATTTCTACTTTGGATTTTGCTTCTCTTCTTCAAAGTTTTTCAAATGGGAGCTTATTTTGGGACTTTTCCTGTTTTCTAATGTATGTGTTTGGTAACATAAATTTCTCTTTACTACTGCTTTAGCAGTGTCCTATGAATTTTGACAATTGCATATTCATTTTCATTCAGTTCAATGTATTTTAAAATTTCTCTTTGGACTTCTTTATCCCCTAGCTTGTTAGAAGTATATTTGGTTTTCAAATTGGAGGTTTTTCTATTATCGTTGTATTGACTTCTAGTTTGATTCCATGGTGTTCTGGGAACCCTCTCTCTATGTTGTTGAGATTTATTTTGTGGCCGAGGATATGGTCTGTTTTGGCGTGTGTTCTGTGGGCACTTGTGAAGGATATGTATTCTTCCGCTGTTGGGTGGACTGTTCTGTACACGTTGATTAGATCTTATGATTAATAGTGTTGTTTAGTTCCTTATCTTTGCTGATTTTCTGTACAGCTCTATGAATTGTTGAGAGAAGAATGTTGAAATCTTGTACTATCATTGTGAATTTTTTTATTTTTCTTTTCAGTTATATAAATGTTTAATGATTTTTTTTTTTTGTGGTGCTGGGGTTTGAACTCAGGATCTCACACTTGCCTACAACCTGCTGTATTGCTTGAGCCATGCCACCAACCCCAGTTATACAAGGTTTTGCTTTATGTATTTGCAGCTCTGTGTGTGTACATTCAGGATCACTATGTCTTCTTGGTGGGTTGCTTCTTTTACCACAAATAATGTCCTTAGCACTGGTAATTTTCCTTGTCCTAAACTATTTTCTCAGATACATATATAATCATATTTAATCAGTGTCTGTGTAATATATTTTTTTAGTATTATAAAATTTCAAGCTTCTTATATTGTTATATTTGAAATGAGTTTCTTTTAGGCAGTGTTGGTTATAAATTTGCTCTGCCACTTACATTTATATATAACTATTGCTATAATAGGCTTTAACTCTGCCATTTAATTTATTTTCTTCTTCTCCCCTCCACTCTCATCTTCTCCTCCTTCTCTGTTTACTTTTTCCTGCCTTTTGTCTGGATTGAACATTTCTTTTTTTGGCTATCTGAGGTTTGAACTCAGGGTCTCACACTTGCTAGGCAGGTACTTTACCATTTAAGCCATTCTACCAGCCATTTTTTTGTGTGTTGGGTATTTTTGAGACAAGGTCTGAAGAACTATTTGCCTGGGTTAGCCTAGGACCACAATCCTCCTGATCTCTGTCTCCAGAGTATTTAGGATTGTAGGTGTGACCCACCAGTACCCAGCTGGGGTGAACATTTTTAAAGAATTCAGTTTGTAGTATATTTTTTTGCATAGGCTTTGCATGGTTGCTCTATGTATTACATTTTATATACACAGCATCAAAAACTACTGTTGGAGGTGGGAAAGTAATGCACATTTTCAAATGCATTTTTAGTTAGAATTCTCTCTCTCTCTCTTTTTTTTTTTTTTTTTTCAGTACTGGGGCTTGACCTCAGGACCTTCACCTTAAGCCACTCCACCAGCCCTATTTTTGTGAAGGATTTTTTGAGATAGGGTCTCATAGAACTGTTTGCCTGGGCTGGCTTTGAACTGTGATCCTCCTGATCTCTGCTTCCTGAGTAGCTAGAATTACAGGTGTGAGCCACCTTCGTCATGCTTAGAGTTCTCTTAATCAAGTGTAAATTATTTCCAAGGTAAAAATTGTATTACTAAGATTTTATTACCCAAGCTACTGTGAATCTGTAGTATTCTTTCAAAGAAATAGGTAGAGTTTTGTAACGTGGTCTCTGACAGAGAGGAAAATTAAGTTACTTATCTTATAAAACCACTATAATACTGCCTTTACTCTCACATGACTTCATTCATCAGAAAAGGTGGTGGAAGGGGGCTGAGGGTATGGTTCTGTTGTTTGCACTTGCCTATCATGAACGAGGCCCTGGGCTTGGTCCCTAGGACAGAGGGACAAAAGGAAGAACTATCAATGAACATTTGATAATGGGCCAAAAGGGCACAATATATGTGTGCCTTCCTCTGTCATCTGACTGTAGGGCAAATTGTAACCAACCTTACTGGGAAAAATTCTGCCAACCTCATAACAAGCCTCACTGTCATTAGAGCTGGTTTGAAATAATATTTAGCTCTTGCCTTTCCTTTATCCGGGTGAAAGACTAAAGAAGTTCAGATTGGCAGTTCTCTGTTCAGGGTTCAGCCATTGTAGTTAATTGTGCCTACTTAAGACATGTCTGTAAAAAACATAATTTATCTAAACATATAAAAGGGCAACCACAGTAGTTACCTAGAAAAAAATTGCATCTCTAGTCTGTATTTAGTAACATAGTATTTCTCATTTCATACAAAGGTTCCCATTTTATCCAAAGATCTACTCCAGTAGATTGTCAGCCTAAGGTGGCAGCAGCCCAGTGTCGCCTCAGATGGTGCTGCTGAGTGGAGGCAGGGTCAGCTGAGACCACAGCTGGAGGCAGCGCTGGAAAGGACAACTGGAAGGCCAAGGCTAAGGCAGTGTCTCCCTCATAGAGAGCTGGGCTGTAGTGTCCTGTGGACCACATCCAAAGAAACTTGAAGACTCCTAACACAAGCTATGATGGGTGGATGCCACTTCTGTTGTGTACAGGGCCCCAATTCTGGAGCACCTCACTGCTGGGGTGCTAGAGCTCGCAGGGAACACTTCTAAGGATCTCCAAGTGAAGCGTTAGCACTCCCATCTCACCTGCAGCTTATAACCCATGGTTATGAAGAATTGGATTCTCTCATAAGGCAACCATCGTTGGGGGCTCTGATTGGAAAGAAGGGACAGCAGAAGACTGCTTAGAGGATTGTCTCACTCTCTTCCCTCCTGTCATTGTACTGTGATTTGGACAGAAGATAGCAAGGGAGATACGTGGAATTTTTTTGAACAGCTAAGTGGAAAAGCATAGACTATTTCTTAGACTCAAAGTTGGATAAAGTAACTTTTCATGTGGTAACAGTTGTGTGTTTGAGGCACACTAAATTAGGGCAAGTTTGGACTCATAGAAAAAAAAATTACACCTTAGATTAACCACGCTTTGGCTCAGGAACTGCCCTCATCTGGTGGACAATCACCCATGCCCTCCCCACTCATTGATTATTGGATGAAAATCACCTTGTTCTCCCCATCCCACATGTTATCCTGGGTTGTAAAAGCACCTGAAGAGCAGAAACACGCTCTCTTGGCTGCTGACTTCCACCTGGGCCTCACCATGCTTACCTTTGTGTTTCCCTTCCCAACTTTACTAAATCCCATTTATACCCACATGTCCTGCCATGGATTCTGCCCCACAGGACAAAGACTTTGGAAGACTTCTGGTCACAAACTGAACCAGCACTGTTAACATGTTGATTGGCCAGGTTTCTCCCCTGTATTTTTTGCAAAAATGGAATTTTGTTTACAAAATTCATTTGTCTCAAAACTATTCTGTTCATGATGTATTAGAAATATTTTGCTCAGACTGTGAAATATATTAAATCACAAATTAGTTACTCAAAATAATCTTAAAGCAGAAATTGGAAATGTAGCTTTACCATGATCAGTATCATGTTATTCGAATCTTAGCTGCTATCAGTTTGTACTAATGCACTGTTACTGTGTTACATACCACTGAGACAGAAAGAAGGGCCCCTAGAAATCTCCATTGTGACCTCCTTGTGACCTTAAAGGGTGGAAAGAAGGAAAGGCAGGATTGCTGGTGTGAAGATCAGGACTGATCAATCAGAACATTGCAGGAACAGTCAACCAAAATGCTGCTTTGTGAACACCTGTTTAGCATAGAGATTGAACAATACCCTGGAGAGAACAGATAAAAATCTCAGATCACGTCATTTCTTGGGCACTCTCACTTGGGACCCCCTCCCCAACCCTAGGGGCTCTACTCTTCCTCTTTACACTTTTCTATCCCAATAAACTCTCCCACTTAACTTGCTCTGTTTGTGAAGTTCATTCTTGACTTTCTGAGATAAGAACCCCAGTATTCCACTCTCAAATTTCCTGTTTCACCACTTAGAAAAACTCTGAATTAATGCCATTAACTAGGAGCCATATTTCCATATAGAATATGGAAAAAATGTGAATTTAAGACTGAGATGGGGACTGGAGATGTGGCTCAAGCAGTACAGTGATGCTTTGCAAGCATGAAGCCATGAATCCCGCCCCCCCCACCCCTACTAGAGAAAAAGAGAGGTGCTGAAATGGGAAAGTGAACTGCTGGAATCCTTTACTGAGCACTCACCATGTGCTAAGCTCTGAGCTACATGCCTTCTTGATCAACAAATTTTTTTTATCCTCACTTTATACACGTAGAGCCTGAGGGTCTCAGAAATTAAAAATCTGCTGAAAAGAAAGAAAGAAAGAAAGAAAAGAAAAACATTGAGCTAGTACACAGAAAGCAGCAGAGCTAAGATATGTACCTAGATCTTACTCCAGAGCCCACACACTTGCCTTGAGTAGATGTTAAATTTATTAAATGTTTCTGCTTTGGGCTTAAAGATTCTGATTTTTGGTGGTCTTTCATTGATACAGTAACATGAAGAAATTTGTACAGTCTTTTAAAAAGTGGAATTTTTCTTCATCAGTTTTTAAGTAACTTGTAATATTGAAGTTAGTGTAGTAGTTAAAAAACTTATAAAAAAATTCTATTTTTTTTCCTAGAAGTCTTCATTAAAGCGCATTTTTCTAGAAAAATGACAACAAATACAACAGATTTACTCCAGTAGAGAGCTCACTACAGCTGTGGTGGGAAGGCCGGGAGGGGGAAGGGAGATAATGAGAGAGAATGAGTGCACAGTGAAACAGAAAAACCAGATTTGAGGAATGTCACCTGGGGTGAGACCAGAGAAGGGTCACTTCATCCCAGAGGTTAAAATGGCCAATGAAATAGTATGTGACCACATATGGGACAAGCCATACCCCCCCATTTCTGTAACCCACTCTAAATGGTATACAAGGAGAGCCCCCTTTGTTCTTGGGGCTCAGCCTTTGGATGTGAATCTGCTGAGTTGCTGCCCGCCTGCTTAATAACCTTGCTTCCCAAAAGCTTTGGTGCCCCGTCTCACTGTCTGAGCTGTCCTGCATTTCTGGGTGCTCGTTTGGGATTTGGATTGGTGTTTTTACCTCCTTGTTGCCAGCTTAGCATCCCCAGCCTGCCAGGAGGGCCACCCCTGCCAGGTGCCACAGAAGGGAGCCTCTCTCCCGGTAATCTGAGGAGGTGAGTTTCCATCACACAAAGGAACCCAGAAAGGCTTGGGAACCAACTTGGGAGCCCCGTTCATTAGACTGGTAAGAACCTGGGTTAGAATTTAGGCATCTCTTAGGAGGCAGAAGGGGAGCCTGATCAACTTCCAGCAGAGACACCCGAGTAATCCCCTTTTGGGGTGAAACTGTTTCTCTCGAGTTCAGGGAGTGGGCAGAATTACTGTGCTGTTTGAGAATGCGTGAAAGTGCAAGCCTGAGACACAGCATAGTTACAAAGTGAGTGCAGAATCCCAATCTGCAGATTTGTGGCAAACTCATATGTCTAGGGTGAGCCCTAACAAGGCCTCTGGTCCAGGGTTTATACAGACTCACTATGGCTAAGAGATACCTAAATCCCTGCTTGGGGAGCAGCCAGAGAAAGATGAAGTGAGTGGTGTTATTTGTTTTCCCCTGTGTGCCAGAAAGGAGGATCCATACCTCCTCACCACAACCCTCATCCCTTCTGTTTCTGTCTCTGGCTTGAAGTCTAGCAACAGGAGGAATGGGAGGAGGTCAGAGGAAGAACACCCCATGGGGTGCATGCTTAAGAATTTTAAGAAGGGATTTAATGGAGATTATGAAGTCAAGCTAACTCCTGGTAAACTTAGGAACTTCTGTGAAATAGACTGACCTGCTTTTGGTGTAGGATGGCCCTTGGAGGGGTCATTAGGCAAGGCCATAGTCAATAGAGTTTTTGAAGTGGTTGTAAGGGATCCTGGACACCAGATGGTTCCTTGTATTGATTGCAGGCAGGATGCAGTCTTCAGTTGGCCCATGTGGCTAAAGCCCCACATAAAGGAAGCATGTAGGGTCATGGTAGCCAGGGTGGCAGCAGCTCCCAAGTGCAGGGAAAACTGTAAAAAGCCAGAGAAACCCACATTGGTGGGGTACCCTGAGGAGACACCACCCCCTTATGTGCCACTGTACCCCCTCCTTCACAGAAAAGCCTCAGGCTCTGATTGATCTATGCAGCCCATCTAGACAGACTGCTGACAGCTTCTTCTGACTCTAAATACAATCTTGGAAAGCATAAAGTAAGACATGCGTTCCTCTACCTTCCTGATTGCCCTGTGGCCTTGATGGGCAGAGACTTGTGCAAACTAAGGGCACAGATACCTTTTGACTCTGATGACACAGCAGCCTTAAAGCTGAGAGGGCCTAAAGCCAAGATTGCTCAGGAGGAGGAATGGTGACTCTGTGCCTCTAAGAAAGAGATTCCTGAGATTCCTGATCTTCTCTTTAAGATTTCAGGAGTATGGGCTGGGCACAACTCCTGTGGACTGGCCTAGAACATACCTCCAGTGGTGGTAGAATTAGAACCAGGAGCCACTCCTGTTGGCCAGAGGAAATACTACATTCCTCACAAGGCCCAAATTGGGATCCAAAAGCATCTTGACAGGCTCCTAAAGTACAGAATCTTTTAGCCTTGTCAATCTCCCTGGAACACTCCCTTACTGCCTGTTCAAAAACCAGTTCAGACTTTAGGCCAGTTCAGGATCTCTGTGCAGTCAACTCAGCAACTGTTACTTTACACCTTACGGTCCCAAACTCGGACACACTTCTGGGCCTTATCCCAGTTGAGGCAAAGTTCTTTACCTGCCTGGACCTTAAGGACACATTTTTCTGCATCTGTCTGGCCCCACAGAGCCAACTCATCTTGCCTTCCAATGGGAATGTCTAGTACAGCAGAGAAGGGACAATTGACTTGGACTCCATTGCCACAAGGCTTCAAAAATTCTCCCACTATTTTTGGGACTGCCTTGGTGTCCAACCCAAAGGTTTTTTTGGCTACACACTCCTCCAGTACATAGATGACCTTCTATTGGCTGGACCAACTCAGGAGGATTTTATGGAAGGAACTCGTCTCCTTTTCTCCCTTTTGTTGAAGGCAGGATATAAGATTTCCCCCAAAGAAAGCTCAGATTTTCCAGGATACTTTCAAATACCTTGACAATATAGACTGGGCCCTGAGAAGAAACAGGCCATCTGTTCCATTCTGGCCCCCAAGACCTGTTGAAAGATTAAAGAATTTCTAGGGGCTGCAGGTTTCTGCAGGATCTGGATCCCCAGGTAATCTCTCTTGGCAAAACCCCTTTATGAAGCCACAAAGGGTGGAGAATGGGAACCCATGGTACGGGGAGAGGAGTAAGAAAAGGCCTTTAAAGAATTAGGACACTCATAAATGCCCCTGATCTGGATTTGCCAGCTGTGATGAAGCCCTTCTTCTTATGTGTACATGAGAGACTGGGGACAGCAGTAGGAGCCTTGACCCAGCTGCCAGGTTCCTGGCACCTCTGGGGCCTATTTATCAAAGTGACTTGATGCAGTTTCCCGAGGCTGGCTGCCCTGCCTGTGTGCCCTGACGGCCACTGCCATCTTGGTGGCTGAAGCAGACAAACTTATTTTGGGACAAGAACTGACAGTCTGAGTTCCCCTCTTTGCTTTGACTCTCATGGAATATAAAGAAAATTATTGGCTGACAAACTCCCGAATGGTCAGGTATCAAATCATATTATGTGAAAACCTGTGTATCCAACTAGAGGTTGTTAAGATTCTAAACCCAACCACCCTATTGCTGGTTGATTCAGTCCCCCAAGAGCATGTCTGTTTAGAGGTATTCTCCAGCTGGCTCAACTTGAATGATCAGCCTGTCAGTCATTAGGATGTTGGGTATTTCAGATGGCAGCAGTTTTGTCCAGGATGGCACACGTTTTGCAGGATATGCAATAGTGACTCTGGACACTGTCATCGAAGGACATTTGCTGCTGGTTGGGTCCTCTGCACAAAAAGCTGAGCTCATTGCTCTCACACAGGTACTCCAGTTTGCTGCAGGAGTGTGGGTAAACATCTATATGGACTCTAAATATGACTTTACTATCATTCATGTCCATGAAGTCCTATATAAAGAAAGGGGGCTCATTAATTCAGGAGGAAAAAATATTAAGTATGGACAAGAAATTCTGGAACTACTAGAACTGTATGGGCCCCTAAGCAAGTAGCAGTCATGCACTGCTGAGGGCACCAAAAGAAGGAGACAACAGCTGTTCAGGGAAACCAAAAAGCTGATAGGGAAGCCAAGTGAGCAGCCTTCACAGGAGGACAAACTCTGCCTCACTGACAACTGTCTTGTTCCCCTTATCTGAATGGGACCCATGGCTTACTCCACAAGAACAGTCTTGCTTTGACATGGAAGGAGGAAGTTTCCTGCCAGGCAGTGGTGGAAGTTTGCTGACAGCTGAATTGCAATTCCAGAGTTGCTGGCTCCCATATTTGTCAAGCATTTCCATGAAGGAACTCACTCAGGGTGGACAGCTCTTGAGACCACCTTGGCCCAGCATTTTATGTCCCCAAGCTCTCTGGCATATGTGAGAGGTGCAGTCTGTGTGCCAAAAACAATCTCTGACAAGGGCCAAGAGCACCATCCCAAGTGCAAAGTGTTAGAGGAACTCCTTTTAAAAAACCTGATTGTGGACTTTACTGAGATACTACAGGCCAGAGGATTTAAATATATGTTGGTGGTTGTCTACATCTTCTCAGGATGGGTGGAAGCCTTCCCTGCTTGGACTGAAAAAGCCCAGAAAGCAGCCAGGTGCCTGTTAAAGGAAATCATCCCTTGGTTTGGAATACCTGTGTCTGTTGGATTGGACAATGGGATGGTCTTTGTGGCTGAGGTGGTACAGTTGGTAGCTAAGGGTTTAGGAATAACTTGAAAGCTGCACATGGCCTACTGGCCCTAGAGTTCAGGGAAAGTGGAATGTATGAACAGGACTCTAAAATTGCAATTGGGAAAACTATGCCAGGAGACCAACCTACAATGGGATCAGTTACTGCTCATAGCCTTGCTCAGGATTAGGTCTAGCCCCACCAAGTGGATGGGTCTCTTCCTTTTGAAATCCTTTTTGGGTGCCCACCCCCTTTAGTCAAAGGCCTGCAAGGGGACCTTAAGGAAACAGGTGGCCTCACCTTGAGACAACCAATGCAGGCCCTCAGGTTGACTCTCAAAAATCAATGACTGTGTAAGAGAGAGACTCCCCATTAGCCTGACAACTTCCTCACAGACTTATAAACCAGGGGATGCTATTTGGGTAAAGGAAAGGAATGTTCAAGTGCTAAAGCCCTACTAGAGGGGCCCATTTGTTGTTGTTTTATCCACCCTCCCCCACCCCCCACTGCAGTTAAGGTAGCAGAGATTGTTCCCTGGATCCACCACAGCTGAGTGAAGCCAGCTTCCCTCAAGTGGGAGTGCATCCCTGACCCCAGCCTCACCATGCAAGATCACCCTCCAGAATGCCCACACCCTTTCCCAGCAGGACTCTGTTTCCCAGGAGACTACAGGAGACCATGAATGAGGCAGCATCAGCCCTGCTCTAGTCACTCTGGAAGCTGACTCATTTATACACAGCAGAAGTTTGAGGAGTTGCCCATCTCACCTTTGAGGATGAGTCCCTTCCTTGTTTCCTTTTTGCTAATCTTGGTCAGCTCTCTACCTGGGGACCCCCGGGCCTTGGATTGTGACTCATGTATGCACATTACCCGAGCAGGAATTGTTGTTACCAAAACTCTGGTTTTCCATACTTATTATTCTTGTGCAGTCACAGTTGTTAGGTCATATATGCACAACCACATTACCTACTCAGTGTGCTCTCATGATGGTCTGTATATCTGTTTTAACCCTGTCTATCACCCTTGGGAGCAATGGCTAGAGGCCCAAAGCTTCACCAGCACTGGGGAGCTTATTAGCCAGACACAGGTTTACAACCCCAAAAGGCTAATATCTATATACTTTGATGTGTGTGCCATAATAGCTAAAGACTCCTTCTATCAACCTCAGGGTATTGGAAACACCTGTGCAGGCCTGGCCTGGGAGAAAACTTATGTCACATGATAAGTACATGTGCTGGGGAGACAAGGCTTGGCCATGTAATGATGCTGTGGAAATATAAACCTCTAGATCAAGATGATGCTCTTTGACCCAGAGGTGGGTCTGAGCGTCGAAAGGGGGAATGTGACAGGAAGGCTGGGAGGGGAAGGGAGATAATGAGAGACAATGAGCGCATCAGCGAAACAGAAGAAAACCATATTTGAGGAATGTCACCTGGGGCAAGACCAGAGAAGGTCACTTTGGCCCAGAGGTTAAAATGGCCAATGGAATAGTATGTGACCATGTATGAACAAGCTGTACCCCCATTTCTGTATCCCATTGTAAATGGTACATAAGGAGAGCCCCCTTTGTTCTCAGGGCTTGGCCCTGAGAACCTTGCTTCCCGAAAGCTCTGGAGCCCCGTCTCTGTGTCTGAGCCCTCCTACAGCAAGGCAATAGAATGTACATTGGATCTTACTCTCTGAAGATTTGCTGCCCATTTCCCTAAGGGGATGGAGAATCACAAATATTCAAACCCATTGACGTTTAACACTGGTACTAATGAGAACAGATGTTTCTTGAGGTTCATTCCCTAGAAGAGATTTTCCATGTATTTGGTTTGTAATGCAAATATCTTTTTTTTTTTTTTTTTTGGTGGGACTAGAATTTCAACTCATGGCTTGGTGCCCACAAAGCAGGTGCTCTACCACTTCAGCCACACCTCCCATGCAAATTTCTCATTTTCTGCTTTTAATTACTGAAGGAGATTTAAGTATAGACACACAATTTCTTTCTAAATCCTTTTTTTCTTTTATTTCAGTAAGCATTGAGCTCTCCAGTTCTTATTGAAGAAGGAGCACACAGGAATATGCTTTCTCAGATTTCAATATTTGATTGGGTTTCAGGGATCTGTCAGTGTAGTCTGGTGGCAGAAATAACTCCCTGGCTACAGATAGTCCCTCCACTGCCTGAGCTCTTGACTCACAGGCACTCAGACATTTCACGAGATAACTGCTGTATATAGAAATTGTGGAGTGGACACCAAGAAGGAAAAAAATCCTTTCCCTCTCTCTTCAAGATCTCAATTTATTAAAGTCTATAATGACAAATCATCAAAGGACAACTTCTATGATAAAATAGGAGGGTCTAGTAACTTCCAGGGGATGATCAGATTTATTTAAATTCTTGGCATCTTTGCTGTGCTGGGATACTGGTGGCCTTCTTCCATCCCTAGACCTTTCTCCTGGTGCCTCAATTTCAGTCTGCTGTGGTTACACATGACCTAGTTCTCAGAAGGTCACCTGCACCTACAAAGTAGTATTCATCCTCTCAAGAATGTTTGTATCATGGAAGGTTTGACAAAAATCCCACCAGCCAGTTTCAAATATATTTATAAAAGGAAAACCTCTCTCTCTCCTGACTTCTTTTTTCTTCAGCTATTTCTTGTACTTATTACTTAGCAAATTTAAAAGTTATAGCAAACATATCTGTGCAATTAAGAAGAAACTTGGACTGGAGATGTGGCTCAAGTAATAGAGCACCTGCTTTGCAAGTGCAAAGCCCTGAGTTCAAATCCCAGTCCCATTAAAAAAAAAAACAAAAGAAGAAGAAAGTATTATTCTACATAGAAATCTGGGCTGAATCTTGACATTCGACAGGATAGATAGTAAGTATCACACGTACAAGCTCATCATAAGTACACAGAAAATATTTGTTGAGTGAATGTGAGTATGTATACTCTGGATATTCATCTGTTAAAAGTGAAGAATTATACCCTAAATGACAGCGTCGTGAGAACATTTCTACTTCAATTTATAGTGCTGCTGCTTTGTATAGTCCTTGGTAGAGGATGGTATGGCAGAGAGACTGTTTTAGCACAAAGATGCCCAAGTAAGCAGCTGGATTTCTGAAGTTACAATTTCAATTCATCTTTGGAGAAGTCTGACTTTATATAACAATATTCACAGAATGATCATTTAACTGTGGGAAGGCAAATACTTAATTCTTGAGGATGAAGTCACTATATATCTGAAACACATACACTGACTAAGATACTCACCAGCCTATAAAGTAGTATATATTGAGAGCATTTGCTCCTAAATATTGGTATTTATAGGATTGCTGGTATGCCACAGAGGGTATTATTTAAGCCTGAATAATTCAGGCTCTAGAATGTATGGTTGGGGTCCTTGAGGTTAGACCACATCCTGGAGGCAGCATGGAATTTACTCCAGGAGGGGAACAATATTATCAACACTGATCATCTTGGGGTTCAAAAGGAGCAGTTTTGGACTAGGGAGAAGTGGAGACTAACAATTCTTTCTGGGGAAGGACAATGGTATCTGTAATAAAAATGCCAAGGATAGTGGCTGAGCTAGTCTCTGCTACAGGGAAATCCAATGAGAACAAAGCAAGAATTTGAGACCTTAAGTGTGGGCCTGTGAGTAACTTCAACCAACTGTGTGATTTTTTGCACCATATCATGGTTATTCTCAAGCATTTAATAAAGTTTTGTTAAATAACACTGCCCAGTTGACTGTGCTTGAGGGTTAAAAGAAAGGTTACTATCGTGGCCTGAGCCCATCAGCTTGGGATAGAAGGGTGGAGGGGTGTGTGTGTGTGTGTGTGTGTGTGTGTGTGTGTGTGTGCGTGCGCATGTACACCCATGTGCACAGCAGGTGGGGAGTGCACAGTCCCCACACGGCAGGAGGTACAACCATTCTCTGAGCTGCAGTGGTTCAGGGTGAGAATGGTGGGCTGTGTTGACTCACCAACATGGTGGATTTGTGAAATGAAACATAAGAATACCTCACTGGATTTCCAAAATTCTCCTGGGGATTGGAAGGATGGGTCCTGCAATAATTTATTTGTGGAGGTGTGGTATCTTTGTAATTTGCAGGAGTTTTTATTTGTTGTTGTTGTTGTTTGTTTGTTTTGAGACAGGGTCTTACCATATTGCCCAGGGTGACCTCAAAATCAAGAGTTCCCTGTCTTGGGAACTTTGAATAGTGGGTCCCATATGACTCGGAATGAGCAAATGCTCTATACATTTTCTGAATATTTCCTCTGAGCCCCCATCCCAGCAGGAAGGCAGGAGATTCACTTAGTCATTGAGTCTTCATCTTCCTGGCCTCATGCCAGGGTTCTTGGCTCTGAGCACCATCTCTATCTTCTGATGATGCTGAGTCCCCTGTCCTCCCAGGCAGCTTGATCCTTTCAGTCTGTGCTTGACACATCCAAGTCACACAGGTTATGGAATTTTTGGAAATGATGTCCTGGTCCTCAGAATCTACCCTATCTGGTGTTTCATATGGCCAGGTCCTCTGAGTTCTTTCCACATCCCTATAGCCATGTCAGGAAGCAGGAACAGGTGGAGGGAAACCCTCCCTGTCTCCTCCTGGTCCTCTCACAGACGTGTTTTCAGCCTTTCTGTCCTCGGTGGATTTAGGTTGCAGAAACAAAAGCCTAGAAAGAAAGTACCTCCTGATCAGCCTCTTCTTTCTCTCTGCCACAAAACTCCTAGGTCCTAGACAAGGGAGCAGAGCAAGCTGCTCTTTAATATGGGAATAGAGTGGGATAAATATGGGGCAAAGAAAGTATCAACAATCTGGAAAACCTTTCTGTTAAAGGATAATAAAAGGTGCCTAAGTTTTTTTCCCTAAAGTTTAGTGAGTTTTTGGGGCCCCTGGATAAAGTAAATTTTTCTTATGACGTCATTCTGGAATGAATCTGTGTAAAAGGGTTTGTACTCTGATCACAAGAAATACTCAAGTTGAAATAAGAGCATCAGACCCAAGCCTACTTCTGAAACTTAATAACTATATGACTGAGTAATTCATGTCATTGCATAGATCAGGTATCAGCCAACTTTTTCTCTAAAGGGCCAGATAACAAATATCTTAGGCATACTAGCTGTAGCTTTCTGTCACAATGACTCAACTCTAGTATTGTAGCAAGTATTAGCCCAGAGAAAATACCTCACAAGTGAGTATGGCTGGATTCCAATAAAATGATTGATAGTGAATTTTGGATTTCATATAATTTTTACATTGCAAACATTATTCTTTGATTTTTTTAATACAACAACTTAAAAGGATAAAAACCATTTTAAGCTGTTGGGTTATGCTAAAACAAGCAGCAGCCAGATTCACCTATAGCTGTGGCTTGCCCCTCCCTTTCTGAATTCTTGGTCTAGACGTCAGTTTTCCCACTTGCAATTAGGAAACACATGACTATCAGGGTTGTCAGAACAAACAGAGGCAGATTTTTTTTACTTTGCTTCTTAAATTTAAACCATTATTGCTAAATGAGCTAAATTAAGAAGACCTAATTGTCCAAATTGTCAACTAAATTGAAGACAAAAGTAGCTAGAGCTAAAAGTAACAATCTTTGCAGAGGCCACTTACTGACTCTGTTTTCATCTTTCATCTGTGTAAAACAGAATTGATGTCACTAACCTCAAAGCGAGGTCTTTAAGTGAGCAGAATGCCTATGGTTGGTTCTTTCCTTCAGAAAATACCAGGCCTGGTAGTGACCAGGTACTATTTACCTATCCATTGTGTGTGGAGAAAAGGATCAGAATTGCATTCCAAGAGCACACACATTCAAAAGGGGTCAGAAACTGTCGTTAACTAATGAGGAAGATGCAGGGGACTCTTGCTTAGTGACTTTTAGGTCTTCTTTCTCTGCCATATATCTGGGGATCTGTTTTAACATTGAATGTAGCATGAAATACACTCATTTTGAATGCATATATTAGGCTATAAGTCAAAATCCCAAGACACTGCAATTTGTGTATTACCTACAACATAGTATACAATTGTATTTTAGGGAGAGGTTACAAGTCATTTATCCATAAGGCTAGGCAGGTAAGACAAATGTCTTAAGCAGCCAGGGATAAGACAAAAGGAAATGGTGTGGCACCATGCAAACTGTAGAGTGTAGCCTGTACTCCTTTTTTTTTTCTTTGGCAGTAATGGGGCTTGAACTCAGGGGCTCACACTTGCTATGCTTGCTAGGCAGGTGCTCAGTCACTTGAGCCAGTCTGCCAGCCCTAGCCTGCATCCCTCTTAAAAGCACTTAAATAGGGTTCGGCCACGTCCCTGGCCACGTCGCGCCCGCTCTCGCCATCTTCGCCGCTTCCTCTCAGGGGTCGCCGCCTCCGCCGCCTCCTGAGCCGCTGAGCCTCGGGGCCGCCGCGCGTTTGCTACCTGTCGCCGCCGCCATGAACATCTTCCGGTTGACCGGGGACTTGTCCCATTTGGCGGCCATCGTCATCCTGCTGCTGAAGATCTGGAAGACGCGCTCCTGTGCCGGTATTTCTGGGAAAAGCCAGCTTCTGTTTGCACTGGTATTCACAACTCGCTACCTGGATCTTTTTACTTCATTTATTTCATTGTATAGCACGTCTATGAAGATATCTGGCCAATGACATGGAAGAGGACAACCAGGCTCCTAAGCAAGACATATTTTACTTTCTTTACGGAAAGAACTACTTCCAGCGCCCTCTGTTCCACAAGTTACGGTACCAGATGATCCGATCCATGGGCTGGAGGATGCGGGTGTCCCGAGAGGAGTGTGAAGAGATCCAGGCCTATAACCCGGACCTCTGGGTGTGGGGGCGAGACGGCACCCACCTGCCTTAGAACTCTGTTCCATCATCGGCTTCAGTAAAGATCGCTGTGCCCAGGGAGATGGGAATGTTCATCAGGAAGTCTAAACCAACACTGAAGCCAGCTTGAGCAAGGAAGAGCAAGGAGTTTCCCAAACCTAGAAGAACCCAGATTCTTCCAGAACAAGCCTAATAAAACTACCCCACTCCTCGGTGTGGGGGCACACCTGGGAGTCCATGAAGGAATGAAGGGAAATCAGGCCTTGCTGGGTCCCTTCTTTCCTGAGGCACCTGTAGTCTCACCAAAATTCACGTTGCGGTCATATGCTCACGTATATTTGGTTTGCCAGATTTGATGACTGTTTTTAATATGTAAACTTAGACACGTGGGATCATAATAGAGTTAGTGTAAATATAGTTAATATAAATCATAAGTTATATTGAATTATTTTGAATAAGTTGGTCATAAAATGTTTACTATATTTATTTGCAATGTTTTGAGATGGTTGTAGATTTGAAAACATGCTGTTCTTTATATTTTCATTATTCAGTTTATAACTTACACATTCATAAATGTTTTTACTCTTACAATAAGTTCTTTTTATCCATTCTACTTATATATTATAGCTATGTAAGAATACTCAAATTGTTGGGAATATACATTTTTATTTGATGTTTTAGCCTTTGTTGTTGAACTGTGAACATCGACTTGCACTGACAGGTTGGTTTGCCATTTTATAAAGGGTATGTGTTTTGTAAGAGCGCCCATGTTTTGTGTGTTCAAAGAGGACAGGGCCACTCTTCCCTTGGGGAAATACAATAAAGATGAAATGTCCTTTAATAAAAAAAAAAAAAAAAAAAAAAGCACTTAAATAGAACAAAACAAAATATGCAACAAACAAAAAACAAAACATTGGGATTTTTGTTTGTTTTTCTGGTGTTGGGGATCAAACCCAGAGCCTCACACATGCTAGTCAAGTGCTCTCTGCTGAGCTATATTCCCAAACCCCCAAAACATTGTTCTGATCCAACCAAACAAGTTGGTCAGTTGAATATGGACTTTAGTTTTTGGTTTTTGACCCCTATTGTAGAATAAGTGAAAGAAGAAGGTAACTGTGATACTGTATAGGATACAGAGTTGTCCTATAAGTGTAACTTATAGGGGCCGATTTGGGAAAGAAGGCTTAGACAATGAGGCCTTTGTTGTGTAACTGCACAGGGAGTGATGAATAAATACACTTGCTTGGAAGTTCTAGGTCCTGGTTCTGGCATTTCCTAGTAGTAAGCTAGAATTTGTTATCTACCTGAAACCTTCTTTACAAGGATTAAATAAAATATTTGAAAATGTATTAATGAACTATAAATTGCTGTGAAAATCTTAGTTACATTTTTGTGTGTGTGTGTGTGTGTGCAGGACTGGGGTTTGAACACAGGGCTTTGAGCTTGCAAAGCAAGAGTTTGATCCACATATCCAGCCCATTTTGTTATAGTTATTTTGGAGATGGTGGTCTCTTGAACTATTTGCCCGGGCTGGCCTTGAATTTAAAGCTTCCTGGTCTCAGCCTCCCAAGAAGCTAGGACTATAGGCATGAGCCCCTGGCTTCTGGCTTAGTTTCATTTTCTTGTACACAGCTGATGAGTGATTGCAGGTACCTAACAAGATAGTAGGCATCCACTGCCACTACTTGCTTCTTTTACCATTCTCCTACTGACTTTGTCTCACTAGCAGCTAGGCAGTAAGGAGCACCTTTTTATTACAAGGCTGAGAATTATATAATCAACTCTTTGAGCTGTAACTCACTGTTATCATTACCTGGACCACACATGATACATTACCTGGTGCTGGGTTAGTTCTTTCTATTCTGCTGTTGTCCATTGCCTGTGATATCATCATTCTATGAAACAGTTGGTATCAGATAATAAAATAGAACAACCTTACTTGTGATATTTAAGAAAATAGATCCAAGAGTTATTGGATGTATGGCACAGTGGCACATACCTGCAATTCCAGAGACTGAGGCAGGAGGATACAAGTTTGGCCAACCTGGGATACAATGGTGAGATCCTGCCTCAAAAAAAAAAAAAAGTCAGAGCACATATCGGCATATTGTGTGATTTTTTTTTGTTGTTGTTGTTAAGAACAAAGGAGACTTCCCCTGCAAGCTGCTGGGAGCCTGGATGCAATTGTCCAAGTACAGCCCTTACCCTATGTCTTATATATGTTAACTCTCCAGTACTTCTACCTACAAAGAAAGCACAGACTCTTCTGAAGATGGCAGCTAGAGGGAGGAAGCAGAAAGCGTGCCTCCTAAAGTAAAATCTTGGAGAGACACTGGAGATACACCTTACAGGAAAAACCACTGAGAAGAGACAAAACTTTGACTCCTCCACACCTCCAGCCTGCACATAGCATCTCCACTTCACGTTAAATGGAGAAACCAGGAGGGCCCCCGCACTGCTGCCAGACTGCAGCGCCCAGACAGCTTGGGAAGACACAGACCACAGGTGAGCTAAGCAGCACCTGGTACTCCCACAGACAACCCTGGGCCAGATCAGCATAGCTCCCTGGACAGATTGACCCCCATCCAGGGAAAAAAGAAAAAAAAAACCTGAATAATAAACAATAACAACAAAAAAGACACATAGCAAAGAGGGTGGGGCACCCTGAGCGCTGAAGGGGGGAGAAGGGAAATCCCTCACAACAAGCCAGCTAGGAAGGCAGGAGTGGTGGCACACGCCCAGCAACCAGGAGCGGGAAAGCTTGTAAAAGCAGCGGTAGGAGGAAAACGCCACAGGAGAGTGGGGAAGACCCACCTCCCATGTGAACTGTAAATAAGCACACAGACCTGAGAAAGCAGGTGCAGTGTCACCCTCCTCAGTGTTCTTGGAAAGGGGAAAGCTTGTAGCAGTGGCAGTCGTGCCCAGGAGAACTCTAAGTAAACAAAGCCTGCAGGGCCAGGTGAGTGTTAAACTCACTCCTAAGATCTGCATAAATAAAGCCTCCAGCAACAGCAGGCTGTAAGCAGCAGGCAGGTGAGCCACAGCCTCAGATAGACATTCACTGAACTGTCTCCAGACTCTTTTTTTCTTTCTTCCTTTGATGAGACAAAAACTGAACTACACCTGCATGCTGAAAAACTTACTGAAACTGTATTGCATTTGAACTTGGGACATTTTGTGGTGTTTTGTTTTGTGTTGTTTTGGGTTTTTTTGGTTTTTTTTCCCCTTTGATGAGACAATGACAGAACTACTTCCGAGACACCATCTCCAGGACTGGAGGCTGAGGGATGAACACCAAAATTATTAAGACTGAAACTTTATTGCATTTGAACTTGGAGATTTTTTTTTTCTTTTCATTTATTTATTTATTTTTTATTTTAATTTTTTTTCAATCCTCTCTCTGTCTCTCTAATGCCTGTTCAGCTTACTGTTGATTAGTACACTATCTCTCCCTGTTTATATCTTTGAAACTTTTTTTGTTTGTTTCTTTGTTTTGTTTGTTTCTAATTGTTTGTTTATTTGTTTTTCCCTTTATATTAAACTTCTTTGCTTTCCATCTCCTCTCACCCTTCCATTCTAAATATCACCATTGTTATTATTACAAGCTAGAAAATACTTAATTGACACAGTACAGGGACAATAACAACACCAAGGGCAATGATGGGAAGACAGAAAAAACAGGGAAACCAGTTTCCCCACAGCAAAAAATTAGTACAGGAACCAGAGGGAAATGAAGAAAACAGATACTCAGATCCAGACTCCAACAAAATGAAGATAAACTATGCCATAGAACCCAATGAAGCCCACAAGAACTATCTAAAAGAAGAAATACTACAGGTAATCAATGAAAATTTTATAGAGATGATACTTGATATGGTCAACCAAAATGTACAGGAGACACTCAAGAAATTCCAAGACAACAAAAATAGAGAAATTGAAAAAGCACAAGAAAACAAAAGAAACCATAGAAGCACTGTATAAACACCAAAGTGAAACAAAGAACATGATTAATAAAGAGATAAATGAACTCAGGACAAAAATAGACAACATTAAAGAGGAAACCAGCCAGGATATGGAAAACCTCAGAAAAAAGAACGAAACAGAATTGCAAAACAAAATGGAGGGCCAATCCAGCAGAATAGAACAAACAGAAGACAGAATCTCAGAACATGAAGATGAAATGGTAATTAAAGGAAAACCAAAGAACTATTAGTTAAACAACTCAAGACCCATGAAAAGAAAATGCAAGAACTCACTGACTCCATCAAAAGACCAAACCTGAGAATCATGAGCATTGAAGAAGGAGAAGAGGTGCAAGCAAAGGGAATGTGTAATATATTCAACAAAATAACAGAAAATTTCCCAAATCTAGAGAAATCTCTTCCCATACAGATGCAAGAGGCCTTCAGAACACCAAACAGACCAGACCAAAATAGATCTACCCCATGGCATATTATCATTAAGACAACAAATACAGAGACAGGAGAAAGAATACTGGAGGTTGTAAGAGAGAAAAAACAAATAACATACAAAGGTAAACACATCAAAATCACAGCAGACTTCTCAACAGAAACATTAAAAGCAAGAAGAGCTTGGAGTGAGATCTTCTGGGCACTGAATGAAAATAACTTCAACCCCAGGATACTCTACCCAGCAAAACTATCATTCAAAATAGATGGAGCAATAAAAGTCTTCCATGATAAGCAGAAACTAAAACAACATGTGACCACAAAGCCACCTCTACAAAAGATTCTTCAAGGGATTCTGCACACAGAAAGTGAAACCCAACATAACCATGAAAGGGCAAACAGCACCAAACTACAGGAAAAGAAAAAGCAAGAAAGTAGAGTAACCTCAACTTAGGTACACACAATCAAACCTTCAAACAACTGAGACAACTAAATGACAGGAATCACCACATACCTATCAGTACTAACAGTTAATGTTAATGGACTTAATTCCCCCATCAAAAGGCACTGCTTGACAAAATGGATTAAAAAGGAAGATCCAACAATTTGTTGCTTACAGGAGACCCACCTCACCGACAGAAATAAGCATAGGATAAGGACGAAAGGTTGGAAGAAGATTTACCAAGCCAATGGCCCCTGAAAACAGGCAGGAGTAGCAATACTTATCTCTGACAAAGTACACTTCAAACCTACATTGATCAAACGAGATAAAGAAGGACATTCCATACTAATAAAAGGGGAAATAGACCAAAAGGAAATAATAATCATCTACCTGTATGCACCCAATGTCAATGCACCCAATTTCATCAAACATACCCTGAAAGATCTAAAAGCATATATAAACGCCAACACAGTGGTTGTGGGAGACTTTAACACCCCATTATCATCAATAGATAGGTCATCCAAACAAAAAAATCAATAAAGAAATCCTAGCTCTAAAATATACCATAGAGAAAATGGACCTACTTGATGTCTACAGAACATTTCATCCAACCTCCACACAATATACATTCTTCTCAGCAGCCCATGGAACCTTCTCCAAAATAGATCATATCCTAGGGCACAAAGCAAGCCTCAGCAAATATAAGAAAATAGAAATTATACCATGCATTCTATCTGATCACAGTGCAAGAAAACTAGAACTCAACAACAAAAGTAAAGACAAAAAACATGCAAACAGCTGGAAACTGAGTAACTCATTGCTTAATGAACAATGGGTCATTGATGAAATAAAAGAGGAAATTAAAAAGTTCCTGGAAGTCAATGAAAATGAAAACACAACCTATCAGAACCTGTGGGACACAGCAAAAGCAGTCCTGGAGGAAAGTTTATAGCCATGAGTACATATATTAAAAAGACTGAAAGTTCTCAAATCAATGACTTAATGATACATCTCAAACTCCTAGAAAAACAAGAACAAGCAAATCCCAAAACAAATAGAAGGAGAAAATAATAAAAATAAGAGCTGAAATCAACAAAATAGAAACCAAAAAAAACCATATGAAGAATTAATGAAATAAAAAGTTGGTTCTTTGAAAAATAAACAAGATCGACAGACCCCTGGCAAACCTGACTAAAATGAGAGAAAAAACCCAAATTAGTAGAATCAGGAATGCAAAAGGGGAGATAACAACAAACACCATGGAAGTCCAGGAAATCATCAGAGACTATTTCGGGAAACTAAATTCAAATAAATTTGAAAATCTTAAAGAAATGGACAGATTTCTAGATACATATGATCATCCAAAACTGAACCAAGAGGATATTAATCACCTGAATAGATCTATAACACAAAATGAAATTGAAGCAGCAATCAAGAGTCTCCCCAAAAAGAAAAGTCAGGACCTGATGGATTCTCTGCCAAATTCTATCAGACTTTTAAAGAAGAACTGATACCAACCCTCCTTAAAATGTTCCATGAAATAGAAAGGGAAGGAAAACTGACTAACGCATATGTACAGGAAATCAATGTGATTCAACTCCCTGTATAGCTATCCATATCTCAACTAGCAAAAACCCTTGGTCCTTCCTATTATTGCTTATACTGTCTCTTCAACAAAATTAGAGATAAGGGCAAAATAGTTTCTGCTGGGTAGCGAGGGGATGGGGAGGAAAGAGGGGGAGGTGTAAGGGAAGGGGTGGGGGAAGGGGGGAGATATGACCCAAACATTTTATGCACATATGAATAAAAAAAAAAGTAAAAAAAAAAAAGAACAAAAGGATTGGGCTGTATTGGAATTGAGCCCTAAAGGTCATTGTTTTGTTAAGCAAACAAAAGCAAATACAAATCTTATGAATGGAAATGGCCAGACAATTGAAGTCATCCTGCCAAATGTTCAGGCTATTGAAAGTATATTGAGTTTCTGACTTTAGAAATTATTTCTCTGGGAAGTTGGGAATATGAACTATTTTTGTTTGTTTTGTTTTACTATAAAATTCTAATTTTATTAAATGTGGGAAATTTTGTGACCAGACTTCTCTTTTGTTGTGAACTTTGCTGTAGACAGTTTTCTTTTTTAAAGATATTTCTGAAGGCATTGGTGGCTCACACTTATTTGGGAGGCTGAGATGGAGAGGATCTCGGTTCAAGACCAGCCTGGGCCAATAGTTGGCTAGATCCCATCTCTCAAATAACCAGAGAAAAATGGAAGTATGGCTTAAGAGATAGAGTCCTTGCTTTAAAAGCACAAAGCCCTGAGTTACAAACAAAAACAAAAGACTGTTCCCTACTTGAACTTGATTCTCCTGTATGAAGGAATGCTTTCCTGTTAGTGGAAAATGTGAGTAAAAGATTTTGTTGTAAGACTGTCGGAAATTATAATATTATTCTTTAATTTTATTTTATTAGTGTGCATTAATTGTACAAGGGGGTTTCATTGTGATTTTTCCATGGATCTGTACAATGTTCTTCCATTAGATTCATCCCCTTTATTATACTCCTTCCTTCTCTACCCTTTTTCAGACGATATTTAGTGCTTTTCATCGTACTGTCTTCATATATATGTCATGTACTTTGGTCATGTTCACCCCTTATACCCTCTCTTTTTTCCATCTTCCTCCCACTGATTCCCACTTCCCTGACAGTCACCCTTTTTCCTCTTCCTCCCTTCCTTCCCTCCTTCTTTTTCTTTTTTGGTGCTAGAGATGGAACCCAAGGTCACATATGATAAACACACTGAACTACATTCCTAGTCCTAATTTTTTTCAAATTATTAGAGTAGGACTTTGTGAATCACAAACATTTGATGTTCCAAGTCTTTTAAAAATATTTTCTTATATCTTTTGGATAGTTTTGTCTTTGCTGTCCTTATTTTATTTTTTTCATATGTGCATACAATGTTTGCTGTCCTTATACTTGCTTATCTTCAAATAAATATTATTTTGACTTTGACCCACAACTTTTATCAACAATTCTCTCTATTTGTTTTGCTAAAACAAAATTTCTTTACTTCAATATAGTGTAGAAGAAAATGACTGGATTTTGGGATAAACACAGAGGAGTTTAGGAGATAATTAAAATTTGATTGGACTAATTCTTTTCCAGAAATGCATTTGGGCAGATTTTATTGTACTACAGTTTCTTTGCTTTTGCTGAAGTGAATCTTAGAGCACCTGATTCATATTTCTGGGCCAGTTTCCCCAGTGACTTGCCTTTTTGCTCCTCTTGAAAATCTATTACTTTAAAGTAGTTTCAGTTTGATGTGACATATTTAGAAGCACATGAACATAATAATGAAATGATTGTTAAATCCAACATTTACTTAAATTTGTTAGACATATTACACATGCAATTTAATTTTCTCTGAAAAATGTTAATGATTGATGAAAAAGAATTATAACTACATATTTCTATAAGTGTTTTTAGAATATTAGAGAATGGCTTGAATTACTCATTAAATATTTTATTCTGTAGATTTCTAGTTATTTTAAATCAGTTATTATTACCTGATGATCTGCTAAATTTTTATTAAGAAATTGAATCATCAGCAGGTTAATTGCCTTATGACCTTTATATAAGATATTTTAAATATCAGCGGACTAATTCAGCAACCCAACTTGCTCCTGAGGAAATGAACTTTTCACTTACAGTGTAATATTTAGTTTGTCCGAGCCAGGTGTTTAGCGCAATTTGAAGCTTATGACTCAATTCCCTGGAAATGGAAATGAACTTTGGGGGCATACAACACCATAAAGTTTCAACTGGGAATGAATTTTTCCACTTAGAAATTGCTCACAGGCTAGTATATTCCTTCCTCCCCACAATGAGCCCCGAATAGTTTTTAGAATTCTTGTTACTAAAATATCAGTAGCAGAGATTAGTGTATTTAACCTTGAACCAAATTTCCTCCCAACATCTGATTTGTAATCAAGATCAACTTCTTATAAAGATGGCTTTGCAGAGTAATATGACCCTTGATGCTTTCTGCTTCAGTGGCTAGTTTGTGGATACATAGAGGTGGACAGGCTCAATTAATTATTAATAGAAGCTCCACTTGCTGGTTATTTTATCCCCATTGAAAGGCTGCTTTCATGCTGAGGGCTAGCAATGAATTAGCTAGGGAAACCCATCTAGAAGTTAACCTGTGCCCATCTGGGATGTGATGGGATTTTTTTTCTTTCTCTCTTCTAACCTTCTCTCTATACCAACCACCAAGTCCCTTGGTATTAAGATGATGTGATGAGGAGGATGAACTAAACTCCCTGGACAATTATTATGTCCTAATAAAAATATTTTTTAAAAAACACAATTTTAGATGGGCACCAGTGATTCACACCTGTTCCTAGCTCCTCAGGAGACAGAAGTCAAGAGGATCACAGTTGAAAGCCAACCCAGGAAAATAGTTCTTGAAACCCTATCTCAAAAATACCCAACAGGAAAAAAGACTGGCAGAGTATCTCAAGGTAGAAAGAGCACTGGCCTAACAAGTGTAAGGACCTGAGTTCAAACCCCAGTACTGCCAACAAAATAAAAGAAAACACCCCAACACACAAAACTCCCACAATCTTTGGTAAAATAAAGAGATGGGAACTTACTTAGCACAATAACACATCAAAATTGTAGAGATGATAGTTAGTTCTTGGGAAATAGTTCACTCTTTAAGGAAGGATTTAAAGATTTCAAGCTTTCTCATACAAACACATAGTAAGGAAATACCACCTCTAAGAATCACAAAAGTATCAGGAGAAATGAGCAGAACTCAAGCCTGAAACTAGGATAGCTAGTTGGGGCCAGAGGACATCAGGAAGTTTGACCAAGGAGATAGTAGAGTTTAGGGAGATAAGAATAGGGGATCAAAGAAAAGGGGTTTCTGAAGTGGATTCTGTAAGGCTGAAGTAGACTGCATGGAAAAGATAAAAAGAAGTGCTTTGATCTTTTTTCTGGGGTAGGTGTGCTCATTCATGATAGGTGAGTTGTAAGCTGATATTTCTTCTGGTATTGAATCACACCTACACACATTTGTAGTAATTACCTGTGAAACTGAGGTCATGTATAGCTATGGGAAGATTCTAGCTCTGTATGAAAACAAAAACAACTGGTAGAACTTATTTTTTGTTTTTTGTTCTTGTTTTTCATAGTGAATCTCTAGAGTCCCGAAGTAGAGAAGTCAAAAACTTTACTTCCTTTTAAAAAAAAATTAGGCTTGGAAACTCTGATTTATAGGTAGTCAGTATCCATAATCAGATAACACAGTAGTTAAATCCTATAGAGAGACTTATTTCACTTTTCAAGGAACAATTCTCCTGCTGAGGATTGTCCATTAGTCTGGGAGCAAAACTGTAATAGCTGTGCTTCAAACCTGGCCTAAACCTATGTGTCTTAAAATGTAGTTCCTGGTTCATATAATCAGCCTTAAGTTTAAGGAGACTCTTAATGTGCCTGTGGACTCCTGGATAACAAAAGTCATGAGTTTCATGTTTGCTATATTTCTGACATCTATTATTGTGCTTGAAAAAAAGAATTTCGATGAGTATTTGTTGAACTGGTTGAATTAAATTGAGAAATAGCACTATAGTCACACTCACAAGAGTGCTCGAACTATTTGCCTGAGTAATGCTATTTCAAGGTCTTCCTCACAGTTATAGCCTAGCCACTCCTTTTGGGTAGGAACTAGCTCATTTGAGGGAGAGGGGATGGGTGGAAGAGGACTATGATATAATTCCTTCTAGTCCATTAATTACAGGGTAGCTTTCCCTTCTCCATGCTCCATTTTTCCTGCCATGATTTTGTGCTCTTCTCAGTTACGTGGTACAGTCAAAACAGAAGAGTGTATTTTGCTTTGGTTTTTATCTTGTTCCTAAGGGAAAAGTCAGTGTTGTGTGTTTTCCCAGGGAGATGATGTCCCAGGACACATTTCCCAAGGGACTGCAGCTCTGATTCATCCATTCTTTCTTTTTAAAATTGCTTTAGTTTTATTTCATTTTTACCCTTGCTAATAAGATGCATGCTATAAAGAAACTGTAGGGGACATGAAAGGATAGACCTCATGGCTATTTACTCTGTTGGCAAAGATTCTCCTCTCCAGTGCTCTAACATTCTCCATTTTGATGCTGGTCCTCCATGATGGCTTTTTGTTCACAATAGAGCAGCATACCAAGGGGGTTGGTGCCACCCCTCCTTTGTAGAATGGCAAACTTCTAACAAGAAGCTAGTGCTAAATTCTTTCACCAGCGGTCTAGTTTTGGGTTCTTCCATTCCCCACTGTTAACTAGGAGTGTCTAAAAACATAGTACTGTATAGTAATTGTACACTAATTGAGGGGGAAACATTCAATGTATGCCTCTGAATGTGAACACTGTAGGAAACATTCAAACCAATGAACTTGAATTTGAGAGACTACTTGGATTCTGGACTTAACCTTGATGACACTAAATAAATTTTTATTGTTTTCTTTTTGGGAATCTTTACAAGTCCTCATCAGAGATCATAGAAGTAACACTATTATTAAAGAAAATAGGGACTTTTTCTAAACATTTTGTAGAGTTCTCCATCTCTTGGGAAAGATAGGGACACTATCAGTTTCTAGCTCCTGAATCTTCCTTTCCTTTTCCTCTAAAACTTCTTCCAATTGAGAGAATCTTCTTAGTCTGAAGGGAAAGCTGGGTTGCCAGCTCTATAATCAGACTAATTTTTCTATCACCTTCTTCCACAGGTGGATGACCCCCACAGAGCTCTTCCAGCAATGCATCCTCTAAAGCAAACGAGACAAGGAAAAAGGAAAGTCTGAGCAGTTTTACTTGGAGTTCCAAGAATTCAAAGAAAGGGAAGATGAAAAAGCTTCATTTCTCACGTTCTTAAAAGACAGCACAGATGTTGCATCATCTGGTTAGATACACTGAGAAGAAATCTAGACCCAGCAAGGGGGAAGATTCTGGGTGCTGTGAAAGAACTTGAAGCCTCTTGAGAATAAGGGGAAACAGCTTTTGCCAGTTTTTTTTTTTAATTTTTTTATATGCATTTAACTTTCAATTAGCCATGGGAATGAGGTGACCTTGAAAGTCCAATCCACAAACAACAGTCACCCCTAAGTTTCATATAATGCTTTACCCTAAGAACCTTTAGCCAAGAGCTACAATTAAGAAGAAATGTACTTTGAATTCAATTTTTATTTGACTATAAAAAAAAGAAAGAAAGAAAGCCTGTCATTACCCCTTCTGAAGAAAACAGTGATGAGAAAAGGCTAGCTTCTCTAGCCATGGTTTAGAGCTGCAGAGTGGTCCAGGAAAGAGTTTGCATGGTACCTCCTATACAGGTGCAGTTTGCTTACATATGAAGACTTCAGCATTTCTTAATAAAATCACAAATTCTTCTTAGACATAAAAGCTTATCCTTTATTAATTTCTATCACCTAACCTTTCACATAAGGATAAAGATCTGAGTAAGAGGGGAAAAGAGACTCCAACAAAGAGACAAAAGATTAGTGATTAGTAGCAGGGAGTCCTTGAAAACAAATTTCACTACCCCTCCAAACACATAGCTCCCTAAAGTAAACCCTATCTTATTAAATCTCTGCACCACCATCTTTCTTACCACTCTTTTCTTGGTATTTCCACCATCAAATTTCTCTGAGCTGTATAAAAGGCAGACAAACTTAGCAGTAAGCAGCGATGGCTATCAAGGGCTTAAGTGTCACTTCAGGAATAACAGAGACAACAGCATGCTGACACGTGGCTTTGACAGTTGATTGCTGTAATTGAAAATCCAGCATTTACTCAGTTCCCAGAGAAAACAAGCCCTGTGCCTGCAACTTAGAGGTTCTGTCAGTACTGCCACTGCTATGCACCCAAACACCTGTGCTGTGTTGTGTATGCAGGTAAGGAATCACCCAAATTTCTCAGCAAATAAAACTAATTGACTGTCATCAACTTTCCTAATGGATCATGGGGTGAAAGCTTGAGCACATCATTGCACAGCATTCAGGATCCTTTTAGTTTCATGAAAGTGATGAGGACTCACCAGGGCATTCTCTGATCTTAGATATTATCAGTAATTTAATAAATTTTAAGAACCCATTGGGAAATTTTTGTTTTTATCATTTTAATTTCTGATGCTAATATTTAAGGTGATGGTGGCTTGAGGAACTTTTTTAAGTTTAAAAGCAATGAAAGGACTGGATGTAGCTCAGTGGTAGAGTGCTTACCTAACTTGCATAAGATACTGGGTTCGATCCCCAGCACCACAAGCAAACAACAGCAATGAAAAAAACCTCAAAGTTCAAAGGGGCATTTAGTTCGTTGCTTCTGCAGTACACATGTGCTTTGCAGCCCAGGAGAGGGAGTCCATACGGCACAGACCTTCCTCGTCAGCTGGTATGCCCAGACCTCACCTTTTCATCTAGCCAGAGCTGGGCTGTCCAGTATAGTAGCTGCATGCGACCATTAAGCAATTGAGTGTGATTAGTCTGAATTGAGATGTGCTATAAATGTAAAATCCACATTCAGTTTGGAAGATTTAGTTTGAAAAAAATAGTAAGATATCTCAGTAAATTTTTCTGCTGCTTAAGTAATAAAGCAATAGCATTTTGGATATATGGCATGAAATAAAATTTATTATTGAAATTTATTTCATTCAAATATTCTTACTTTTTAAAAATAGTTAGGTTCTGGTGAAGACTGTGGTTTGTAGACAGCCATCTTCTCTGTGTCCTAACATGACAGAGAGAAGAATGAAAGCTAACTGGTGTTTTTTATTTCTTGACTGAAAGCTCACTGGTGTTTCTTCTTCTACTCCTTCTTCCCCTCCTCCTCCTCTTTCTCCTCCTTCCTTGTTTCCTCCTCCCACTTCTCCTCCCCCTCCTTCTCCTCTTCCTCCTCCTTGTCCTTTTTTTTGAGACAAGTCATATTATAGCCTAAGCTGGATTCAAACTGGTGATCCTCCTGCCTCTGAGTGCTGGAATTATAGGCATGAGTCACCATGACGAGCTATGTCTCTTCTTATACTTGTACCATCATACGGGCCCCACCCTCCTAAACTTATCTGAGCCTAATTACCTCCAGCAGGCCCCATCTCTAAATATGATCATACCGGAGGAAGACCTTCAACATGAGTTAGAAAAGGAGTAGAAAAGGCATATGAAACTGAAGAAAGGAGAGTGGTGTGAGGCCTTTGATGTCCACGGCATTGTATTAAATGAACATGCTGATTAGGAGACAAGCTAAAGAGTATGTATACCCAAAAGGAAACTTGTCATATAAAAATATTTTATTATTAAATAATCTCTTAACACATATGACACAAATATTTTTGTTCTATTTCTAAGCACATTAAAAACAAAAGTTTTTTAAACCTTTCATCAAAGTGGGAGACTCCAAGCATCTCATATCCTATTTGTATTGGAAATTGCCCCAGGCCAGTCACCCCAGCAAATTTTCTGGACTTTGCCAGTAACCATCACACTGCTCTTTCCTTAAAAACTCTCCCTTATCTGTAAAAGGATGAGACATGTGTTCCTAAGGTCCTAATGGCTTACATGTCCCAAATCTCAAATTATCCAGATTATCCAGAGACAGTCACAAGAAAGATCCATCTGTGTGAGCAAGGTACAACCTGATTAGTCACAGTTAGGGTATGAACTCGTTACACTTGCAGTGGATTTTACCAGCATACAATATTTCCCCTCTTTCTACGTGCATTTAAAATAGATATTAGGGAGCTGGGGATGTAGCTCAGTGGTAGAGACTTGACTAGCAAATACAAAGCCCAGAACTGGAAAAAAAAAAAAAGTGTAACAATCTTTTATCCACCACAGTCTCATGTGATGAACACTTGGTTCCTAGCTCACATACAATTTTGGGAGGTTCTGGAAACTGTAGGGAGTTATGGCCTAGTTAGGTAAGGTTGGTCACTGGGGGCATGCTTTCACAGGTTATATCTGGTCCCTAATTCTATCCTCACTCTCTTCTTCCTATCTGCAATGAGGTGAACAGCCTTCTCTTTCACATGCTCCTGTCACCATTGTGTGACATTGAGCTCAAGAGTGTGGAATCATGTAACCATGGACTGAATCCCAAAACAATGAGCCAAAACAAATCTTTTCTCCCTGAAGTTTTTTTTGTCAGGTATTTTGTCACAATGATGGCAAAAGTAACTAACACAGAAAACTGGTACCAGAGAAGTGGGGTCATTGTTATGACTGAACCTGATCATGTGGTTCTTAAGTCTTTTGAACTGGTTTGTGAAAGGAATTTGGAAGAGCTTGGAGAAGGTTAGAGAAAGCCTAGAATGCTGTAAGCAGAGCTGAACGGGTGATTCTGGTGGAAGCTCAGAAGACCAGAAGGCCAACAGGAATGTGGAAGTGCAAGCCAAGCTCATAAGGCTTCTGATGGGAACCAGGATGCTATTGGAATTGAACTTAGGCCAGTCACATTAAATTCTGGCAAATAATTGGTCTACATTTTGTCTATATTCTGAGACTCTTAGTAAGGATGAATTTGAAAGCTATGAACAAATTAATTTGATGAAGGAAATTCAACACAGCATAGCATTCAGGTGTGGCATGGATTTTACTGGCTGCTTTTAGCCTGGTATTCAGTGAGAATCAGGAGCAAAACACAGAGCAGAAAGATTTTTAAAAAACATACAGTTTGGTCAGAAAAGGAGCACATTAAAAGTTGCAGACAAGAAAGACATGATTGTTAAAGAGATTAGTGCCATAAAAAAAAAAAAGAAAATAAAAAACCAGGTGACAGTGGCTCATGCCTGTAATCCTAGCTACTCAGGAGGCAGAGATCAGGAGGATCATGGTTCGAAGCCAGCCCAGGCAAAATGTTAGCAAGACCCTATCTCAAAAAACCCTTTACAAAAATAGGGCTGGTAGAGTGGCTCGAGGTGAAGGCCAGGAGTTCAAGCCTCAATACTGAAAAAAAAAAAAAATCAAGAACTTTGGGATAAGAGAAAAGAAAAGATTCCTTGAGGGCATCACAATAATTGGCCTGACTTACCCATTTCAGGACCAAGGATATAAAGGCTTTAACTTTGCTTTGAGAAGAGAGTTTCAAGATGCAGTGTACATACTATCTATGAAAGTATTTTCACCCAGATTCAGCTACCCAGGCACTATTGCTGTAGCCAAAGTCCAAGGGGACCCAGTTACTGGTTAAACTGGTGGCAGACCTTGACATCATATACCTGATGGTGGTTTTGCAGGCATACAGAATGCAAGAGGGTCATGGAAGCTTCCACTCAGATTTCAAAGGAAATCATGGGAGGCCAGGCATTGAAGGACAGGGTTGGAGTCCTTCAGGACAGCACCTGAAAGGGTAGTGCTTGAAGCTGTGAGGATGAAGCTTACACTGGAATGGAAGCTCCAGGAATTTTAAAATTTTTCCAGTGACATAGGGTTTTGAACTCAGGGCTTTATACTTGCAAAGTAGTTGCTCTACCATCCTTAGTCCATTTTACTCTGGCTATTTTGGAGGTGGGTGTCTCATGAACTATTTGTCTGGCCTGACCTCATGATCCTCCCAATCTCCGTCTTCTAAGTAGCTAGGATTACAGGTGTTAGCCACTGGCACCCAGAGAGATTCCAGGATTTTGAAGATGCCAGGAACATGGACCATCTGCTGTTAGTGAGCAGAGCCAGCCCAAGAGACAGGCCATATGGACAACAACCAGCAAGGCCATAGAGAAAGGGATGACCAAGCCCACTGGAGCTCACATCATGACATCAAATGTTTTGATGCCTGACATGGAGTAACAGGATTTAGTATTTGCCCTGCTAAGTTTTGGTCTTGGTTTAGTCCAATCTTTCCTTGCTGTTCCCCTATTTTTTCATTTCAGAATGGGAATTTTTTATCTTGGTAGTATGTGACTTGTGTTTTTTTTTGGTCTAACATATTTTATTTGTTTTCTGATTTTTTTTCTTACTTTCTTTCTTTTTATTTTATTGTGTTTACATTTACTTACATGTGGATACATTGTTTGGGCCACCTCCCCCCTCCTCCCACTCTTCCTTCCCCACTTCCTGGCAGAACCTGTTCTGCCCTCTTGTTCCCCGATTTCATTGAGTGTGACTTGTTTTTGATTTTACATAGGCTCACAGTTAAGAGTTTGCCTTCAGTTTCAGAAGAGACTTAGAATTTAGACTTTTGAAGAATGTTGGAACTGTTAAGTCTTTGGGGGACACTTGGAGATAGACTAAATGCATTTTGTGTTATGAGATGGCCATGAACCTATGGGGGCCAGAATGGAATGTTGTGGTTTATGTATGAAATGTCCTCCATAATCGTGTGAATTAAGTGCTTGTTCCCAGCTCGTGGTACTATTTTGAGAGTTTCTGGAAACTTAGGAAGTGCAGCCTACTTGGAGGAAGTGGGTCATTTGGGGTATGCCTTTGATGGTTACACCTGGTACCTGTTCCCTTCTTGTTCTCTGCTTCATTCCTGTTCACCATAACAGTCTCCTCCTCCACATGTTCTTGCACTCTTGATTTTCTGCCCAAGAACACAAGGCCAAGCAATCAGGGACTGAACCCTCTAAAGCCTGGGTTCAAAATAAATCTTTCCTCACTTAGGTTGCTTCTGTCAGGTATTTTGTCACTGCAATGAATGAAGTGACTATTATACTGGTGGTGGAAGTTAGGAAGGTTTAGAAAGATTTAGAAAAAGAAGAGAGAATAGGACTATTCTGCTTGTGGTTGGGCCGGGTAGTGTCTACTTTGCTATGTCAGTTTTGAAAAACCAAAAGGCTCAGAAGAAATTGTAACACTTGCCATTGGCCATTTCCCATTTTTCATAACCTCACAACCCTCGTGCTCTTAGCAATGTGCCACACAAGAGTTCTATAAAAATAATTACTAATAACTAAATAGATTACAGCAGAAGTAATTGCAGTTTATGAAATAGCTCAGAGCCTAAGAGTGGAATGCATTTTGGAGACAATTTGGTCTTGCTTGCTGAGAATAGGAATTATTTCCACAACATCTTGACAATGATTCTTTAATCCAGTGACTCTCAAACATGGGGTCCCACAAGCTCTTCATATATTGGCCATCAAACTTGTAACCAATGGGTAAAATCTATTTTTTCATCACTGCAGCTATAAGCTGTTATAGAGATAACTGAAAGTTGGAAAGTTGTGATGGACGAATGGGGAAGAGAGTGGAGTACCGTCTGTAACTAATCAGAGAAAGAACGCATCATATCATTTTGGGGCAGAAGACCTAGAATATGTGCACTTATTGTTTCACAAAACCAGGAACTTGATAGTTTTCTATGAACAGCTATACAGTGCTGAATGGTGACTCAATGAATAGCAGGAAAGTTGTTTTGTTTTTTCCCTAAATACTCCTTTCCAAAGAGGGGTGTTCTTTTTATTTCTCTTTACTGGTGCCAACCAAAAGTATACACTGAGCACAGAAATGCTGATTTTTGAATCAAATACCTCTAACACTGGGAGGCACACTTGTTCCCAGATGGACTGCGAGTATCCTCCATAGTCATCTTTTTTATTCATTCATTCTCCCAGGCATTAATTATTGGGTCCCTGCACACAGAGAATGAATAACATGTGATGTTGGTTCCTATAGTCATGGCTCCACCATGGGGCAAGGGAGGGCAACCCTAAGTTAGGCTTAAAGAACAGTTCATGATTAGCCTAAACACCTCTACTGGATACTCACTCGTGAAAGTTTACTTTTCTCTCTGTCTTTCAAGCAGATGACCAAGGCTGCCAAGTATTTACTCAAAGAAAGACTCTTACCTCATTCCCCAGAGCCACCCAGGATTACTGTTTGGCCTAAAAGACTGTGCCAGCCTCCTCCTCCTCTGTACAAATGCCCATCACTCTGAGTCACTTCAGGTTGGTTTTGAAAGCTGTGTATATTTGTCAACAACCACCAGGGAGTCCGGTTTCATCTTTTGTCATACTTGGGCTTGTAAATTGGCACACCCTTATAAATATATTCCTTTTACTTGAATAAAAAAAAAGTCTTTCCAGTTTTCTATCCTTCTCAATGGACTTTTGAGAATAGCAGTTCTCTGAAATAAATGATTCACTTATTTTTTTGTATCCCCGTACAAATATTTTAAATTCTGAAACTCAGATTATAATGTTTTAAAGTTTCCTCCCTTCTTCCTCCTTCATGTTTTTTATTTGTAAAAAAGAACCAGTCTCTATACTGTCAAATGACTGACTTCAAAGGTGTTTCAATTTCCTTCCACAATGCTGTGAACCCTTAGAACTGATCTGAAGTTAGCATGTGTCAATTGATTTGGAAAAAGCCAAGCTGCACTATAAGAATAGATTTAAATGAAAATAAGTTTGGTCACTTAAAATAATTACCATGAAGTGTGATTTTTTTAGCAATTTTTAACATATCATAATGATGATCATGTGTCCAGGCTGCTAAATATTTTAGACTGGATAATTAATGAAGAACAGAAAGTGATTTCTCATACTTCCCAAGTCAGAGGAATCCAAGATCAAGTCTCCAGCAGGTTCAGTATCTGGTGAGGGTCTGTTCTTCACAGAGGGCACCTTCTGGTTACTGTCACATGGTAAAAGGGCCAACAGTCTCTCTCAAGTCTCTTTTACAAGGAAAGATCCCATTCATGAGATCTTTGCCCTCATGACCTAGTTATTTTCTAAAGGCTCCACCTCTTACTAGCAAAACATTGGTGATTAGATTCCAGCACAAGAATTTTAGAGGGACACAAACATTCAGAGCACTGTACTGTACCAGTTTTCAAAGCCAGAGTGGCAGGTCTTGCTGATGTGGATTCTTTGAGGACATGCTTAATAGTTAGGATGAGAAGCAAGTATCTCTAACTGCTACGTCACTCATGCCACAGTTAGAATCTCTCACCATGGAGGTGTGGGAGCTAAGCAGACCAAGGAAACTGAAGATCCTTATCTCCCTTCTTATGCACACTCTGAGGCATATAATCACTTATGCCTAGCACTTAATTAAATGCTAATTCCCAGCATATAGAGCTGAAGCATTGCATTGGCTTCACATCTGTTCATCCTGATTCTGCTACTTTGGTCTGCTTTCAACTCTACATAGACAGGGTCCCATTAAAATATAAGTTAGGTCTTGACACCTGCCTAAAACTGTTTGATGACTTTTCATCTCATCTTAATCAGGCTAAAAGCAAAAATGCTTGCTGATTTTTAAGGCCCTCTGTGATATGGGCTTTCTTTATTTTGCCAACATATCTCCTATTCCTACTATTCTGCCTCTAGAGTAAATATAGAATTTGTTCTGCATTTTCACCATCCTCATTGCTATTCCTAACTGACCAGGTGTGCTCCTACCCTCAGGCCTTTATGTTTACTATTTCTTCTGCCTGGACAATAGCACCCCACTTGTACATGGCTAGCTCCCTCAGTTCCTTCAGGTCTTCATTCTCTAAAGTCACCTTCACACAATGAGGCCTTCCTTGATTGTTGAATACTTCAAATCCCTGTTCCATGTTTTGATTTTACTGGCGTACTGTGTCTGACCACTCTATATTTTATTTTTATCTTGTTTGTAGTCTCTCTCATCCACTTGAATGGAAAGCTCCTTAACGGCTGAGCTTCTAGATTGGTTGTTGTGTTCACTAATATAGAACCTGTGCCTAAAACAGAGTTTGGAGTATAGTAGATACTCACTTGTTAAATGAAGAAATGCATGAGTTAAGTTTGTATATGAGACAAGATCACTATAGAAAGGGCTCTTCAGTGGGGTGAATATGATCAAAGTTACTACATGGAGGTATGGAACGTCATAATGCAATTCCTTACTTCGTGCAATTAGTATATGCTCATTTGAGAAAAACGGCCAGCCCAAAGGTTTCAGTTGGTGTATCATTAGGATGGTACCTAGATTTCCTCCCTGGGCACATTTTTTCTTCAAAGCTTTTCACTACTGTACTAAAATAGCAATTATAATAAGCTATTATGATTGCATAACACTGCATGTAACACTTATAAGTTTAGTTTTCCTTTAATAGAAAATGCAAAAGTTAGAATAGTTGATCCCCTAGAATTTGTCCTGAAAATGACTTCCCAAACCTGGCACCTGGAGCTTTTGTCAACATGGAGAATTCAAGGCCACACCCTTGAAATTCTGGCAGAGTGAATCTAGAAGAATGCCTGGGAATCTATATTTTTACAAAGCTCCCCAGGTAATTCTGATCATAAGCCAGGCTTTTACTGTTGAATTTCTGCTGGCTTGCAAGAGGTATGGTAAACCAAGTTTATAGCTAAATCCTAAAAGGTAGGCCAGAAATCATCCAGGCAAGCCTCTTCTTGACAAGACTGCAGTACACAAAGCCGAGGAGGGAGATCACATCTCTTCTATTCTTTGTGCTTCTCTCTGGCTACTTGACAAAGCTCCACCTGTAAATATTACTAGCTGACTAAATGCATGCATGGTCCTCACAGTCCCTCCCCTCCTTTAATTAGCTTATATTCCAGAAACATATTGCCAGTTCTTACTTGGCTAAATCATCTCCAGAATACCCAGAGAAAATGAGGAGTGTTTGAGGGTTTGTTTTGTTTTTACTTCTGTTTCTGTTTGAGTGGATAAATGGATCAATTTCCTTGCAAGCTGGTTGACAGCAGAATCTCTTTTTCTTCCCATGAAGCATGGATGGTAAAGAGAGGCTGAGTGGGAGCAGAGGAAGGGAGGGTCACACCTGAAGTGGAAATATTACCAGAAAAAAATGGTCCTGAAAATTGTGGTTCTCGTGTCTGGCAGGAGAATAATTTAAGCAAGGTGAAAGATTTAATAAAAGTAACAGTAAAGTTTATTAGGAGAGGAATACACTTTCAGCAGACTAAAAGTGGATTGTCTCTAGAGAGACCAACAGGGTTCGAGAGAGAAAGAGGGAGAAACATTTCCTGTTCCTCACACAGGAAATGGGAGTAAACACTCAAAATGGTGGTCCCCAACTCCTAGTTTTATACTGGAGAGCTGGGGGAATACATGTGGTCAAAGATAATGAGTCTGGGTGGCTGAGATGGCTGACAAAACAGGGAGGAGCCACCCTCCCAAATCACATCCAATCACACCCACATCCCACCAAAATCACAAAGACAATAGGTGTGTTTTAGAACTTTCCTTTCATTATTCTCTACCCATCCAAGGATCCTGGTAGCTTGTTAATAACTCAAAGAGGAAAGCAGAAGCAGGTACCTCCTCTTTGTCTCCCCTTTTCCATAATTTTATCATGTAAAAGATGGGAGGGAGCAAGCTGCTCCAGCTCTCCTTGTTCCACTGTAAGAGTCTGGCCCCTTAAATACTTATGAAAACAATATAATTTCCCTGTCTCCACTTATGTCCACTGATTATGACTAACTGCTAAGTGTCAGAAACACAGTGACTCCCCAGCTTCTTAAAGAGCTATCACACACATGGAGGAAGTGAATACTCTTCTGAAGATCTGAACCCAGGCTTTATCCCTGGATCTTGCTGGACTCAGACAACACGGCCAAGAAAACTAATAAGAACATTATTGAAGAAAGGTGTGCAATACCTTTGTGCAAGCAAGGGAAGGAGTGGTGGTTATATGGGAAAGCAAGTGAGGATTCTCAAAGATGATACTGCAAAACTAATATAGGCTGGCATGGGACTTTAAAATATCCTGCCCTAAGATATAATTCTCTGGTGTATTTCAGGATGGTCACTCAGAGAAACTTTCTTTTTGCAGTACTGGGGCTTGAACTTAGGGCTTTCACCTGGAGCCACTCCAACAGCCCCCCCTTTTTTTGTGATGAATATTTTTGAGATAGGGTCACGATCTTCCTGATCTCTGCCTCCCAAGTAGCTAGGATAATAGGCACGAGTCATGGCCGACCAGCTCCCAAAGGTTATCACAGGTTTTAAAAGCACTCGAATTGCAGAAACATACTCTCTTGGCTTCTGGCTTCCACTTGGGGCCACCATGCTTTCCTTTGCATTTTCCTTCCCTAGCTTGTAATAAACTCCATTTACCCCCATATGTCCTGCCATGTATTCTTCCAAGCGGGACAAAAATTTGGAAGTCCTCTGATCACAGACTGAACCAGTACCATTAACAGTGGGAGGTGAAGTCTTTGGTCAGTTTTCTATTAGTGTAAAAAAAGAAAAGTGTAACAATCATAAAGAGAAGAGGTTTGGACTCGGTGTAGCTCAGTAGTAGAGTGTGCAGTTAGCACGTGTGAGGCTTGGGTTCAATTCCCAGCAATGTCCCTTCCCCCAAAAAGGAAGGACTTATTTTAACTCACAGTTTTGGAAGCTGTAGTTCATGATAGGTTGGTTTATTTGATTTTAAGTCTCTGGGAGTAGAAGACAGCACATTATAGCAGGAGCACTTGGAAAAGCAAAACCACTCCCCTTAGGGCCAGGAAGCAAAAAATGAGATTGAGGAAGGGGAAGGGTCTCAAAATCTCCTTGAATGCCATGCCCCCAATGACCTAAAGATCCCTCACCAGACCCACTTCTTAAAGTTTCTACCACCTTTCAATAGTGCCACACTGGGGACCAAACCTTTATGACATGAGCCTCTAGGGGACATTTAAGACCCAAACTACAGCCTTCAGAGGCAAAAGAGTAAACTTAAAATTTTCCTAAGCTAGCCCATAGTGGGAGGTTGGAGAAAAAGCCAGTGGTCAGACATTGCTTGTTGGGCAGAGGTCAGTGCTGTATTCTCCACTCTTCCTCCCCCTCCCTCCCTTAAGAAGACATAGCAGAAGGAAGAATACCAACGGTGGGGTGGGATGAAGAGGTGAGCCAAGCTCCCTCAGAAAGGCACCAAATGCAATGCAAAAGCAAAGGCAAGCTCAGGAAATGTTTCTATGCCAGGAAATTCAAACCATGATATGAGGAAGAGACAACTAATCAATAAAGGCCACAAAAAAGAGAGAGCCAATGAAAAGTAGCCCAATCCAAGAGCCACTCAACCTTGCCTCTGTGCTGTAGACTCCTTTGTCTAGTTTTCTGCCAGTTCTTCTTTTTTTCCAATGGCATCCTAATAACCCTTTGATTCTACTATTCTCCCATCTCTGTAAATTTTTTTTTTTTTTTTTACCAACCCACAGCTCTGAAATCTCTGACATACTCCACCTTCTGTCCCCTCAGCAGCAGGGCAAGTGTTCTGCTAGACTGAGGGGAGAACAACTTAAGTTAATTTACCAACTCACTCCCTTTCTAGGTAGGATTTCTTCCCACCCACTTTCAGGGTCCTAGGTCCCATTAGGATATTTTCCAGAAGGGATTCCCTGACAAGTTTGAAAAGACTGCTAGCATGAGCTTTGCAGGAGGATATCAATCTAAGCAGGAGAAAGGAATTTGCAACCACTCTTTCTTATTCCAATGAATAGGACCTGAAGTCCCCTCCAAAAAGGCTGGGTAGTTGACTGTTCAAAGAGAATAAGTAAAGCAATGATCAACAGGCTGACAGGAAGCCAGAATATAAAAATGGACTCTAGTGGGAGGGTCAAGAAATCAAGGAAGGAAGAGAGCAGGAGATTATGTGAAAGGACAAAAGAGAGGACACAATAGATAGAGGCTTGTTTCTGTGCTTATCAGAGAAGGAATCAGTGACACAAAGGAAAGTGAAGGAGTAAAAGTCAAGATGATTTTATGTCTTTTGGACTGCATGTTGTACTACAGTGTCAATTGTGAAACTTTTCCCTGTTTCTTCCTGGTGCACAGATTTTATGGGCTTTGTCCTTATGAAATGAATGTTTGTGTACTGTGTGACATTGAAAACAAAATGATGCTCTAGTAATAATAGTTTTGGCAGGGGTTAGTCTTCAATAAAGAAGATGAAAATTAGTGGGTTTTATTTCTGAGCATAGTGGAGTGAAGGATCTATCATTTATGTTTATCAAGATTTCACTTGTTTAGGTAAAGGAATGAGGATTGTGGAAAGAGGGTGAAAATCAATTTAATTTAGTGATTTGAACATCATTAAATGTCCTTGATAGGATGCAGTCATTTTTTTGTGTATAAGTTCAAGTAACATGTGAAAGTATACCTCACAGCAGGCTTGCTTTCTTGAAACTCCCCCCATCCCCCAATGTTTATTTTATTTTATTTATTTTTTACTGGGATGATGATGATGGGCTATGAACTTTACTAGCTCCCTAGATACGGTGTGAGGTCTGGAGTCAGTACGTCTTGGCTGTAAGGCAGGCCAAGACGTAGAAAAGATGCCATGGAAATACCTAGACCTCATGTAACTTATTCTCAGCACATTGCATGCTAAACTCCTTTTTTTTTTTAGTTACAAAAAACTAAAAAGAGTGATTCCACTCTCCATTATCCCTCAGATAAAGACAAGAATACTGATCACACGTTAGCCTTGGGACTACTCAAATCCCTCCCACTCTCCAATTATTGGTGATCAAGAGCTGAACCACACAGGTTTTATCCCTCCTACAGGTCAGCTCAGGTTTTAAAGGTACCTGGAGACAAAGATAGTTCTCTCTCTGCTTCTGACTCCCACTTGGCACACCAGAGCCTTTTGTAACTCCTTTCACTAGTCTTTAATAAACTTCTATTAGCACCCTGACTATGTCTACTTCTCTTGCCTGGATGCATCCATGTGGGATATAAGAATCTTGGATTTTCTGTTTATCAGTGACTACAACAGTTGGAGTTTAAAAATTTGGGCATAAAACATAATAGTTTGCAAAAAGTACTATAGCAGCTGAAGGGTGACACAGAATTTATTTGTGTTGGTCATTTATTTTGCCATGAACACTAAAATTGATGAAACCAAACTGCTACTATTAACAATGAAGTAAGATCTTCACATAATTCTTAGAACAAATTCTGCAAGGGGTGATTACTCCATCACTTGAAAATGACATTTCTTAAGTTTGTTAGAGATTTTTACTCATATAAAATATCAAGCAGAGGAAGCTCTGATAGCTCCATTCATAATTCTCAGCAAGCTTTGGAGAATAATTTGGAAACAGGGAGATGTGTTTGGCAGAACAATAACCCCAAAGACGTCCAGCATAACATTCCCCCAAAGAGGTTCCCCAAACCTGAGAGTAAGTGACCTTATATGACAAAAGCAACTCTGCAGATATAATTTTATTGGGGATCTTGAGATGGAAAGATTGTCCTGCATTATCTGGGTAGACTCAAGGTAACCATAAGGCTCTATGAGGGAAGTAGAGGGTCAGAGTCAGAAAGAGCTATCAAATGATACTGTACTATGGCTTTGAAGACAGAGAAAGGTGGTAGAAACCAAGGAGTTAAAGTGACCTATAGAAGCTGGAAAATGCAAAGAAACATGTTCTCTAACTGTAACAACTACTGGAAGGAACAAAGCCCTGTTGACACCCTGATTTTTAGCCCAGTGACACTTATTTTGAACTTTTGACTTCTGAAACCCAGCTGTTTTAAGTTACAAAGCTTATGATAATTTGTCATAGCAGCATCAGGGAAATCTAATGAACATCTGAATAGTGAGAAGAATCTATCCATTATAGGAGATCCAGAGAGTTCATTTAATTGAGATATTACTCATTAGATTGGATTTCTATTTCTATTTCTTTTTTTTTTATTTTTTATTTTATTATAAATATGCGCATACAAGGCTTAGGTCATTTCTCCCCCCTGCCCCCACCCCCTCCCTTACAACCCACTCTGCCCCCTCCCTCTCCCCCCCACCCCCTCAATACCCAGCAGAAACTATTTTGCCCTTATCTCTAATTTTGTTGTAGAGAGAGTATAAGCAATAATAGGAAGGAACAAGGGTTTTTGCTGGTTGAGATAAGGATAGCTATACAGGGAGTTGACTCACATTAATTTCCTGAGTGTGTGTGTTACCTTCTAGGTTAATTCTTTTTGATCTAACCTTTTCTCTAGTACCTGTTCCCCTTTTCCTATTGGCCTCAGTTGCTTTAAGGTATCTGCTTTGTTTCTCTGCGTTAAGGGCAACAAATGCTAGCTAGTTTTTTAGGTGTCTTACCTATCCTCACCCCTCCCTTGTGTGCTCTCGCTTTTATCATGTGCTCATAGTCCAATCCCATTGTTGTGTTTGCCCTCGATCTAATGTCCACATATGAGGGAGAACATACGATTTTTGGTCTTTTGGGCCAGGCTAACCTCACTCAGAAGGATGTTCTCCAATTCCATCCGTTTACCAGCGAATGATAACATTTCGTTCTTCTTCATAGCTGCATAAAATTCCATTGTGTATAGATACTACATTTTCTTAATCGATTCGTTGGTGGCGGGGTATCTTGGCTGTTTCCATAACTTGGCTATTGTGAATAGTGCCGCAATAAACATGGGTGTGCAGGTGCCTCTGGAGTAACCTGTGTCACAGTCTTTTGGGTATATCCCCAAGAGTGGTATTGCTGGACCAAATGGTAGATCAATGTCTAGCTTTTTAAGTAGCCTCCAAATTTTTTTCCAGAGTGGTTGTACTAGTTTACATTGCCACCCACAAAGTAAGAGGGTTCCTTTTTCCCCCCGCATCCTCGCCAACACCTGTTGTTCGTGGTGTTGCTAATGATGGCTATTCTAAAAGGGGTGAGGTGGAATCTTAGTGTGGTTTTAATTTGCATTTCCTTTATGGCTAGAGATGGTGAGCATTTTTTCATGTGTTTTTTGGCCATTTGAATTTCTTCTTTTAAGAAAGTTCTGTTTAGTTCACTTGCCCATTTCTTTATTGGTTCATTAGTTTTGGGAGAATTTAGTTTTTTAAGTTCCCTATATATTCTGGTTATCAGTCCCTTGTCTGATGTGTAGCTGTCAAATATTTTCTCCCACTCTGTGGGTGTTCTCTTCAGTTTACAGACCATTTCTTTTGATGAACAGAAGCTTTTTAGCTTTATGAGTTCCCATTTATCTATGCTATCTCTTAGTTGCTGTGCTGCTGGGCTTTCGTTGAGAAAGTTCTTACCTATACCTACTAACTCCAGAGTATTTCCTACTCTTTCCTGTATCAACTTTAGAGTTTGTGGTCTGATATTAAGATTCTTGATCCATTTTGAGTTAATATTGGTATAGGGTGATATACATGGATCTAGCTTCAGTTTTTTGCAGACTGCTAACCAGTTTTCCCAGCAGTTTTTGTTGAAGAGGCTGCTATTTCTCCATCGTATATTTTTAGCTCCTTTGTCAAAGACAAGTTGGTTATAGTTGTGTGGCTTCATATCTGGGTCCTCTATTCTGTTCCACTGGTCTTCATGTCTGTTTTTGTGCCAGTACCGTGCTGTTTTTATTGTTATTGCTTTGTAATATAGTTTGAAGTCAGGTATTGTGATACCTCCTGCATTGTTCTTTTGACTGAGTATTGCCTTGGCTATTCGTGGCCTCTTATGTTTCCATATAAATTTCACAGTAGATTTTTCAATCTCTTTAATGAATGTCATTGGAATTTTGATGGGAATTGCATTAAACATGTAGATTACTTTTGGGAGTATAGACATTTTTACTATGTTGATTCTATCAATCCATGAGCATGGGAGATCTCTCCACTTTCTATAGTCTTCCTCAATCTCTTTCTTCAGAAGTGTATAGTTTTCCTTGTAGAGGTCTTTCACATCTTTTGTTAGGTTTACACCCAGGTATTTGATTTTTTTTGAAGCTATTGTAAATGGAATTGTTTTCATACATTCTTTTTCAGTTTGCTCATTGTTAGTGTATAGAAATGCTAATGATTTTTCTATGTTGATTTTATATCCTGCTACCTTGCTATAGCTATTGATGATGTCTAGAAGCTTCCGAGTAGAGTTTTTTGGGTCTTTAAGGTATAGGATCATGTCGTCTGCAAATAGGGATATTTTGACAGTTTCTTTACCTATTTGTATTCCTTTTATTCCTTCTTCTTGCCTAATTGCTCCGGCGAGGAATTCCAGTACTATGTTGAATAGGAGTGGAGATAGTGGGCATCCTTGTCTGGTTCCTGATTTTAGAGGGAATGGTTTCAGTTTTTCACCATTAATATAATGCTGGCTGTAGGTTTGTCATATATAGCTTTTATAATGTTGAGGTACTTTCCTTCTATTCCTAGTTTTCTTGAGCTTTTATCATGAAATGGTGTTGGATCTTATCAAAGGCTTTTTCTGCATCTATTGAGATGATCAAGTGGTTTTTGTCTTTGCTTCTGTTAATGTGATTTATTACATTTATTGATTTTCGTATGTTGAACCACCCCTGCATCCCTGGGATGAAGCTTACTTGGTCATGGTGAATAATCTTTTTGATGTGTTGTTGAATTCGGTTTGCCATTATTTTATTGAGGATTTTTGCGTCAATGTTCATTAAGGAGATTGGCCTATAGTTCTCCTTTTTGGAGGTGTCTTTGCCTGGTTTTGGGATAAGTGTAATACTGGCTTCATAAAATGTGTTTGGCAGTTTTCCTTCCCTTTCTATTTCATGGAACAGTTTAAGGAGGGTTGGTACCAGTTCTTCTTTAAAGGTCTGATAGAAGTCAGCAGAGAATCCATCAGGTCCTGGACTTTTCTTTTTGGGGAGACTCTTGATTGCTGCTTCAATTTCATTTTGTGTTATAGGTCTATTCAGGTGATTAATTTCCTCTTGGTTCAGTTTTGGATGGTCATATATATCTACAAATCTGTCCATTTCTTTAAGATTTTCAAATGTATTTGAATATAGGTTCTCAAAGTAGTCGCTGATGATTTCCTGGACTTCCATGGTGTTTGTTGTTATCTCCCCTTTTGCATTCCTGATTCTACTAATTTGGGTTTTTTTCTCTCCTCATTTTAGTCAGGTTTGCCAGGGGTCTATCGATCTTGTTTATTTTTTCAAAGAATCAACTTTTTGTTTCATTAATTCTTTGTATGTTTTTTTGGTTTCTATTTTGTTCTTTTCAGCTCTAATTTTTATTATTTCTCTCCTTCTATTTGTTTTGGGATTTGCTTGTTCTTGTTTTTCTAGAAGTTTTAGATGTATCATTAGGTCATTGATTTGGGATCTTTCAGTCTTTTTAATATATGCACTCATGGCTATAAACTTTCCTCTCTGGACTGCCTTAGCTGTGTCCCATAGGTTCCAGTAGGTTGTGTTTTCATTTTTATTGACTTCCAGGAACTTCTTAATTTCCTGTTTTATTTCATCGATGATCCATTCTTCATTAAGTAATGAGTTATTTAGTTTCCAGCTGTTTGCATATTTTTTGTCTTTACTTTTGTTGTTGAGTTCTACTTTTACTGCATTGTGATCAGATAATATGCATGGTATAATTTCTATTTTCTTGTATTTGCTGAGACTTGCTTTGTGCCCTAGGATATGATCTAGTTTGGAGAAGGTTCCATGGGCTGCTGAGAAGAATGTATATTGTGTAGAAGTTGGATGAAATGTTCTGTAGACATCAAGTAGGTCCATTTGATCTATTGTATATTTTAGATCTTGGATTTCTTTATTGATTTTTTTTTGGATGACCTATCTATTGATGATAATGGGGTGTTAAAGTCTCCCACAACCACTGTGTTGGCGTTTATATATGCTTTTAGATCTTTCAGGGTATGTTTGATGAAATTGGGTGCATTGACATTGGGTGCATACAGGTTGATGATTATTATTTCCTTTTGGTCTATTTCCCCTTTTATTAGTATGGAATGTCCTTCTTTATCTCATTTGATCAATGTAGGTTTGAAGTCTACTTTGTCAGAGATAAGTATTGCTACTCCTGCCTGTTTTCAGGGGCCATTGGCTTGGTAAATCTTCTTCCAACCTTTCATCCTAAGCCTATGCTTATTTCTGTCGGTGAGGTGGGTCTCCTGTAAGCAACAAATTGTTGGATCTTCCTTTTTAATCCATTTTGTCAAGCGGTGCCTTTTGATGGGTGAATTAAGTCTGTTAAGGATTCTCTTCCCCCAATCTTCCACGCTCAGTGCGCCCCACCCTCTTTCCTGCGTGTCTTTATTGTTCTTATTGCTTATTACTCAGTTTCTCTTTTTTTCCCCAGGGTGGAGGTCGATCTGTCCAGGGGGCTATGCTGCTCTGGCCCAGGCTTGTCTGTGGGAGTACCGTGGTACCGTGAAGCTCACCTGGTCCGTGTCTTCCCAAGCCATCTGGGCACGGGTGATTGGAGGCCGGGGGCCCTCCTTGTTTCTCCGTTTAACGTGAAGTGGAGATTCTCTGCGCCAGGTGGAGGTGTGGCAGGGTCAAAGTTTTGCCTCTTCTCAGTGATTATGCCTGCAAAGTGTGTCTCCAGCATCTCGCCAAGATTTCACTATAGGAGGCTTGCTTTCTGCTTCCTCCCTCTAGCCACCATCTTGGAATCTGCCTCAGCCTCTATTTCTATTTCTAGTCTATCTTTAAAATGAAAGAATCTTTTCACTACTTAACCTCTTCAACTATGTTCTATGACTCTTCTCTTCACAATCAGATCTCTTGGCTAGGTTATCTATACTCTCTGATTCCCATTCTTCATATTTTTCTCATGCCAACTCATTGCAATGCAGTTTTTATTTTTAATTGCCCTGCTAATCTTGCCCTAGTGAAGTTTCCAATGTCACTAAATCCAATCGACCCCTAAACCTTTATACCTGTTGACAGTGTATTAGAAGACTCTTTCACTGACTTCTGTAACATGACAACATTTTCTTCCAAATTTTCTGGCTACTCCATTGATTTTATTATGTGGGATTCTCCCACTGGATGGGCATCCTTACACTCCTGGTCTTAAACTGTCTTTTTGCTCTCTACAGGCAATTTCTCTTACTCTTATATGGCCTTGGTTGCAACCTGTTAGTATGAATGATGCCCAATTCTAGGTCAGATGTAAGCTCTGTACCCTGGACCCCAATTTTGAGATATACAACATGTCCCAAACTGAACTCAACTACCCCAACTCCATAACTGATCTTCTACCAATATTCCCCCCTGAGTAAATTGACATCACTATGCATCTACTTGCCTGGGAATTACTTTTAATTTCTTCTTCTTCTTTTTTTTTTTTTTTTTTTTCCAGTCTGAACTCAGGGCCTACACCTTCAGCCACGCCACCAAGTCTTCTTTTGTGATGGTTTTTTTTCAAGATAGGTCCTCTGGGACAATTTGCCTGGGGCTGGCTCTGAACCGCAATCTTCCTGATCTCTGCCTCCTAAGTAGCTAGGATTGCAGATGTGAACCATCAGCAGCCGGCACTTACGTTTCTTCTTTACTTCCCACCCCCTTTTATTTTTATTTTATTTTTTGTTGTACTGGGAATGGAACCCAGGGCCTTGTGCATGCTACCACATACTCTACCACTGAGCTATACTTCCAGAACCCTCTTTCACCCGTCCTTATAACAAAGCCCTGTTGATTCAAACTTCTAAAGGTTTCTTAACTGTCTCTAATTGTCCCCATCCCAGTTAAGTCAAGCAATATGCTTCTGCAACTTCCTTCACCTTCATGTCCTTATAATTCTCATTCAAAATTATGTTCTCATGGATTGGGAGTGTAGCTCAGTGGCAAAGCACTGACATGCACAAGGCCCCAGCACTGCAAAAAAAAAATAATTAGGGTTTTAATCACTATAAGGTTCTTTTTATCAAGAATTTTTCCAAGCTCTATGTTTTTTCCTCATTTTTCACCACTTTATATAATACAGGTAGCCATAAGAAACTGACAAGCTGATAGAGGTCAACTATCAGATGACACAAATGGACTTTGAGTGGTATACCTGAGCACTTGGATTTTTTTTCAGTTCTGAGGGTTGAACTCAGGGCCTTGCAGTTGTTAGGCAGGTGTGCTGCCCCTTGAGCCACTCCATCAGCCCTTTTTTTATTGGTTATTTTTGAGATAGGGTCTTGCTATGTGCCTGGGATGGCCTGGGATGTGATCCTCATATTTGTGTTTCCCCATGAAGATAAGATGACAGACATGCCCACAATGCCCAATCATTGACTGAGATGGGTTCTTGTGACCTTTTTGAACCGTGATTCCTTCCCCCTCCCATCTCTATCTCCCAAATATCTAGGATTATAGGGTGAGCCACTGGTGCCTAGCTAAGCACTTGGATATTTATCGTTGCTACAGGGTTCCATTTAAAGGAGACAAAGAAAAAGCAGGTTTTAAGAAAAGAGTCATGAAAAGCAACAGCAGAGCTGAAATGGGTATAAAATTCAAAATTGCAGGGCCTCACATACTGTGGAAGAGCTCAAAGTTGCTTATCAGTCTGACTTCCAATATGAGAGATTGTATCTAACTTTATTTTTATTAAGTCTTGCTCCACTTTTATTTTGTGCAACTTCTATTAGTTTAAATTTTACAGTAATTAAGATGATAGTAAGAAACTGACTCAGGCATGAGATGAGGACCAGGGATGATATGGTAAATTAAAGAAGCAGCATAAATGTGCCCTGCCTTTGAGGACATCCTGTGGAACACAGTTCTTTTGATTTCTCCTCCCTATGCAGTGCCAAATTTTATCAACTTGATTTCATTTATTTATTTTTTTTGCAATTTCAAGATGTAATTTCAACTTGAATTTACAAAAGATAACTCAAAAGTGGAGAAATTCCCCCAAGAGGGAACTCAAGCTTTTCTTTCTTTAGGAAAACTTCTGAAATTCAGTATAAATGCTAATTTTCGTAGATGTTTTCTCCTTCTGTTACCTACTTTATCAGGTAAACTATATTTCTTGAGAACAGTGTCAAAGCTAATGGTAAAAGAATTATTTTTAAGTTGGGCTCAAATCCAAGACACTTTAGAGAAGTACAAGAAATTGTGTAAGAGGGTGATGAAATACTTATGAAATGCTTTTGTACTGATACTGGGAAGATTTGTTGCATATATTTGAGAAATATAGTGTATAAATGATATCAGAAAAATAATACATATAATGTTTAGAAATATCAAAGAACTTCCATAATGTGATTCTATTTTTCTTTTCTATAGTCCCTTCTTCCATAAGAGAAAAAAGAGGAGAAAGAAGAAGTGAAGGAAAACTGAAAAACATTTACAGAGTATCTACACTATGTGGTTTTGCTAAGATCTTTTTTCAGTAATCATGCCAAAGAAGAATAAATATTTACATTTTGTTCCTATTATTTTGACTGATACCTTTTTGTATAGAAACAGGTCTGAAATATGCAGGCAACTTTGTAATCAGCTCACCCTACTTGCCTCTACTGTGAGGTACCCATGTAGATCCATGTGAGCCTTGAACCATCAGCATCTCCTGCTCTCAGGTCACAACGTATCCATGGGTGTAACATGTTGAGTACTTCTCAATTGTTTATAGAAGATTTCCGCTTGAATGAACAAAACAATAAGCCATGTGCCTCATGCTTTTTTATTTCCATCTTTTACTACTTTCTGATCTAGTAAATCTTAAGAATTTCAGGAATTGGCAGCAAGGTTACCACTAAAACTTGTGGGCATTTGTTCTGGTTCCTTTCCAATATGACCCTCCCTGTGTCTTCTGTTTCTAACCACCTGGATAAACAAAGACTTAGAGCACACATTCATTTTCAGGAGGGCAACTTCCCTTTTTGTCTCTGGTTTACAATATAGGAATTACTTAAACTTAATCTACATTATATACTAATTGGTCACATCAGTTGCTCTTTAGAACTCAGATTATATTTAATCAATCAAGTAAGTTGATTTTTTAACTTGGGATTAACCTCAAAGAACCAATATTGTTTGTAGATACATCAGTTGATGATTCAGCTTGGTGTAACAGGACACATGACTATCGGCAGCTTAGACAATGGGAGCTTATTATTGTACAAAAGGTGAAGTCTGGGAAATTCCAGGGTTGGTTCATTTTGTGCTTAAGGAAGGTAGGTTATTTTTAATCACCTCACCTCACCTGGGCCCTATTATCAGGTAACCATTTAGCTTCATGTGAGCCTTGTCCCACCTGCATCTCCTGCGGGCCTGGGGTCACAGCATTCCCTTGGGTGTCATGCTGAGTGTTTCTCAATTTTTTTTTTTTTTTGCTGTTTCAATTGTATTTTTAAGAAAAATTAATGGAAACAAGCAAATGAATTACCTTTGAGGACACTTTTAAAACTTTTTGAGCTAAAAATGCATATGTTCTCTGGATCTCTCTTATTCAGCATTAAGTTCCCTTAGGATAGGGACAATACATTGGCATTGTCTGAAGTAACAAAAGTGGAGTTTTTCACTTAATTGGCTTTTTTTTTCTCAATTGTTTATGGAATATTCTTGACTTTAAAGAATGAAACAATAGGTCATGTAATTGGCCACTACAATAATTTCCTAAAACTTTGTACACATCAGCCTCTTGATTTATCAAATAAAAACATTAATCCATATAATCAATGGGAATTTCTTCAACTCTAGAGAGCTATCATTAATTAGGGACTTTGGGCTTCTGAGGATATATTCTAAACTGTTTTGGCACTTAACTATTTTGGCTTCTCTTGGATTCTCTTGCTTTCCCCTCCTATTTGCAAGGTTACTACGTTCTTTACAGGGCATTGTCTAAAAGTTGGAAGAGAAAGGAAAGTCCTGTCTTATCTCTCTTTTTTAGGGTAGGAAACCTTCCCTGATGTTGCAACAGACTTCCCTCCCCGCCCTTCCTCTCTCTTCCCCTCCTTTCCTCCCTTCTCCTCCCCTCCTCCTCCTCCTTTTCCTCATCCTTCTTTCCCCCTCCCTCTTCCTTCTTCCTTTCCCTCTCTCTCTCTTTCTCCCTCTCTTCTCATTCATGCATGCACAAATATTCACCTTCATGGTTATATCATATCCCTAAAGTAGTCTTAAAGAGGAAGAAATAATCATGGTGACAGGTTAAGACTAATGAACAGTATTGTTCTGGAGTAGGTGGGAGAGATCCTTGAAGCACATTGTTTGCCTACTTTATTAATAAAGTTAGGGTTGTGTCAATAAGGAAAAACAGTGTCTTTTGTGTAGGTGACTAATATTGTATGCCACAGGGAACAAAACTGTTTTTTATACCAAATGCTAATAATAGGGTATCACTCAGTGCTATTTTTGTTCAAACAATCTGAAAGCCCAAGTCTGACTGGTTTAAGTAATGAAGAGAATGTTCTGGCTCCAGAGATAGTGCTAGCTTCATGCAAGACTTGAAGTAGTAGCTATAATAATATAACTGAAGATTTTGCTTCTTTTGGTCTTTCTGCTCATTCTTTACAGTGACAGCTTCTACTAAGTCTGGTACTATTCTGGGAGGCAGATGGCTGCCACCTTCTTGGGATAATCCTCCCCTTTCAGTCTGCGGTCAAAGAGAATTTCTACCTGCATTTGTTACAGAAAAATAGGCAGCATATCTTTCCCATAGCTTCAACAGATATCTCTTATATCTCATTGGCTCATTTAGATTACAAGAACATCTCTTGTAATCAAGGAGTGAGCTATGCAATTAATGTTTACGCTTACAACACTGTCATGAATTTAAGCAATGTAGTTTGTACCAGTAACTTTCTGACCTTAAAGAAAGGAAATCAGAAAGACAGGAAAATGAATGAATACGATCCCTCCCACTTTATTATGAGCCTCATATTGTAGCCATTTTCCTAGGAAGAGTTTCAATAAATTAAATAATTGTGGTCCAGAAGATGGCTTAAAATAAGGCAAGTTATAAAACTCAAATTAATAAGAAACACCTAGTGAAAGTCACACTAGTATCAAAATTCTAGCAGAATCCTAGCAAGATAACCAAGAGAAGCAAGGGAAGAGGTCAGGGCTTGCATACATATGATGGCCACTGTAGTAATTTCCTAAAACCTTTTACAAATCAGCCTCTTCATGTATAAAACAAAAATGTTAATCCATATATTAAATGGAAATTTCCCCACTTGTAGAATTCTATGATTATAGTAGGGACTTTGGATTTCTGAGTATGTGTTCTAAACTATTTTGGTATTTAACATAATGTATTATGTTGTTAATTTATGTGTTGAGATTTAGGCTTCTTATATCCACACTACATCCATGTCACCAATAGTGGCTACATGGTAAATGGGATTCTTGCTGACTTAACTTGGAGGCAGTGGTTGTGATTATGGCTCTGTCTTCTTCGATAAATAGATGGGTTGGACTGAATAAACTATTCAGTATCCCTCTTATGTCACTCTGACCCCCAAATTACCTGTCAGTCTTTCTTAGAGAAAAAAGGCCAAAAGGATCAAAGAAAAGGTAGAAATGACTTGGTTAATACCTTTTTTGCTGTTTCTGCTTCCTGAAAGTTATGCGCTTTATGGACGAGAAACCACAAAATTATATATTTGCATATGAGCATGCATGTCTGTGATATTGTGATGTACAGACATTTTTTAAATCAAGGCAGTCCAGGGGAATTAGAATTTCTCCATTTTGTGCAAGTCATTGAAACTCTAATCCTGCCTTGGAGTTCTTCCCCATAAAGAGACTCTCAGACCTATCTTGTCTAGTGCTAGATGGTAAGACCTCCATTACAGAAGGGGTGGAAGAAATGCTGAAGAACTGGAACAAACTGGCCTTGCTGTGTTCCCCACTCAGGATCCTAGCATTAGATTATAACCTGTTAGCCCAATCACATTTCTACATGGTTTTCCAAGCTTCAGTGTTTGCTTATGCAAGGAAGTCTCTCTAAGACTCAAAAGGACGGAGTTTGGATTGCTCCTAAATAGCTGAACATGGGGAAGTTCCTGGAGGATGTTTGACCTGGATACGGCAGGGAAGCTCTGCACCCTCTCCCCATATCTTACTCTATGTATCTCTTCCCCTCTGTTCTTTGTAATATTCTTTATAATAAACTAATAAACCTAAGTACTTCCCTGAATTTTGTGAACTGCTTAGGCAAATCAATCAATCCAAATGAGGGGGGATTCAGGACCCCCAGTTTGTAGCTGGTTGGTCAGAAGCATAAATATATAACCAGAAACTTGTGGCTGGCATCTGAAATGGGGGAGGAATAAAATTGAGTACTGAGCCAACTACATGTGGTATCTGACCCTACCTCCACATAGACAGTTTCAGATTTGAATTGAACGAGAGGAACCCCAGCTGCTGTCTGCTTCGGAACTGATTGCATGCTTGCTGCTGGGGAGAAATCCCCACAAAGTTTTGGTGTCAAGAAGTCTGTGTTGATTATTGTGGTTGTGAAAGCAGAGGGAATATGGTTTGTTTTTTACTCCAAGTCTCTCAAATAAAGAAAATAAAAATGACAGCAAGTTAGAATTTCAATTAAAATTGAAAAATTAATTTCAAAAACTGATTCTGTGTTAACCATTGGTGTAAGGAATGTGCAAAAAAGCAGATGGGGCATCTTAAATCTTCTAGTGATCATCTTCTGCCAAGATGGCATAGGAGCACAGATGTCTGCATGTGTAAATACAGGACTTTGTGGTCCAAGAATTTTCAGAGACTAAGTGTGATAGTGTGACAAACAAGGTGGGTGTGTGACTTCTGGCCACTTTTACCTGGTTGATGGGAGTCTTTTATTTGATCTTACCCCACCTGAAATTTACACTCTGTCAAAATAGTACATTTTGCTAGTGTAGTACAGAATAGGTAGAGGTAGAGAGGAATACACATGGCAGTGGGGAAGAGGGAGAGAGACCTAGAGAGGCAGCACAGTAGGAGAAAGCTAGAGGAGTGAAAGAGCTATCTGGCAATTTTGTAGAGGATGCTTTGGTAAAGAGTGACTCTATGAAGTCCCAGCACTATTCTATGGAATAGCAAAGTAGACTGTTATGGAAGTTCTGAGAGACAGACAGGGAGAATGAGAATCTGTTTTGAGTACAGAAACTGTGGTGCAAGAGTTTTATAAGGGCATGACTACCATATTCAGTCTGAATCTAGGATAGTGCAGGACCCAGGAGAGAACAGTGAATCCTGCAGAGCTGTGGCATAGATGCTAAATCTGGGCAAGACAGAGGAGAAATCTCTCTATAACTATAAATCCCTTATGGATTTTGGAAATTAGTAATAAAACTATATATTTTGTCCAAGTTAACTTTAGACAACTGAATCTAGTTTGTACTGCAGTGTGACTTTAGGCATTCCCAATCTTTTCATCTTGTTAAAGTTCTGAGTCAAAGAACCCTTCAGATGTTGTTAACTATAAGAATGGAAACCAAGTTGTAAGCACCTCCTCTGGCAGTCAAGAACCTGGAGTGGTAAAACTGGATAAGCAGCATCAATTTCCAAGTGGTGCTGGAACAAGGCCTGGTCTAATCTCGATGTGTCACACTGTACCTGTGCATGGGTATGTTGTACGTGTGATTATACATATAAGCATGACCCAGAACTGTTTCACCAAAAACAAAGCTGTGAGCTTCAACCCTTCCACCATCAATGCTACACTTACATAAAAATAAACCAACATGAAACTTTGACTTCACTAAAACTAGAGAAAAGTGTAAACAAATGAAATAATACTAGATAGTGTTTTTGAGTGACACTCATTTATTTTGGAAGATTTTGGAGGTTTAGACTCATTCATTTATCCCACGTAGAGTGCATCACTCACGAGCTTTGAAGTTAGGCCTTTAGGATAAAGTAATGACTAAAAAACAGCCACTACCTTCAAGGAAAATGTAGTTGTTCAATTTTTCTCATGTTATTCAAAATAAGCTTGCCTGTGTCAATAATCTCTCGATTGGCTCAGTTTCAAGATAAAGAATAGTAGAAGCTCTCAAATGTGAAAAGACACTGCATTTAGAAAGCAAGAGTCTCACTTTAAAATGTGAAACACATCTTTCAATTCCTATTGTCAAGAGCAATGTGATTAAATTGATATATAAGTATAAATTTCCTTGTGCCAAAATAAAGTTATAGTATTAATATTGAGGGGAGGGATCAATTTGTGTCCAAACCTGGGCCTTTCTAATTGTTTGCTATGTGGGCTTGACAGAGCTGCTTAAGCTCTCTGTGATTCAGTTTCTTCTTTTGTCAATAGGCCTATCGGGACATTGGTAAAATATCTTGAAATGTGCTAAAAGACTGAAGAGGACTAATTCATGTCAAAATCTTCACATACTACCTGGCACATACGACTTGCTCAGGAAATGTTAATTATTATTTTTGTATACACGCTATTCTAAGCACATTCCCCAACTCAAAGTTCTCCATTTTCCTGTAAATCAGCTAATGTTTCCATTTAGTAGAATGGTCAAGCATAAGTTTCCATTTATATGAGTTCACAATTCCATAGTTCTGTTTCCCAAGTCCCCAAATTCCCAAAGTCTGGAAAATCAGTTTTTCATAGCTAATCTGATGGTAAAGTCTGACTTGATTTGATTCATTTAGCAGCAAAACCTTTTCTGAACTGATGGAGACTATTCGTAGTATTTATATATTCCCTTTGGTGTAAATATCAATGTATTTGATGTCGGAAAGTTGTCCTAAGCCCTTACCTGCTTGCCTTTCAAATTTGAAAAATTCCAAATTCTGAAACACCTTTGACCCTTATGTTTCACATATGACATTGTAGATCTGTACTAGTCAGGGTTGACAGTATAGATGAAATTTCCATCTATGGCTCTGTGAAGCAAGATTTATTAAGCAAGAATGTGAGTCCCTCTAATTATAAACATGCTGAACCAATCAGTTTTTCAGATCTAAAAAATGTGAAACTCGTTTCCTCCATGACATTATTATCTGGAACAATCTTCCCTCCTCCTTCTTCACTCTGCTGTAATTTCCAAGGAACAGTTATTTTGGTTTTGGAACATTTTTCAAGTCATAATAATTCTACCCCTTTCCCCAATTCTTTTAATCTCTACCCCCCTCCCCCAGTCTCTACCAACATTCATATAAATCCATCATAAAATACAGGTCAAAGCATTCAGATAGTTGGGCAAAGGTACTGTATCACTTCAACCCTGATCTTGATTGCTTTTCTGCTTACCTCCAGCTGGGATAAGTGAAAGAATCAAGAGGCTTGGGTCTTGCCAAACATACTGACCCTATTCTGCCTTCCAACACATGCACAAACTACTGTTGGAGATCTTTCTAGTCTCTAGGCGGTTCATCTGGTTTTATTTCAGGAAGTGGACAGCAGATCCCAATCTAAAAGGCCTATTCTTGTTAACTACTTTTCAGATCTCAAGAGATGTCTAGAAGAAAATTCTTTTGGGTCTCTTTCTTTATCTCCAGGAAGTCTAAAGTCTTTTCATGAGTTTTTAAGTGCCTCCAAATATACCTGGTCATCACATCAGATTTAACCACAGGAAATACATCCGGGTTTAAAAATCTGATCTCATTTACATTTCTAATAGAAAGCAACAGTCTAGAAGTGAATCTGAAAATTTCTTTTCCAGGGTACCCAAAACATTTTCTTTCTCTTTTGTGGTCAGGGAGGCCTCACGATGTAGAACTATTTAGTTCCCAAGGTGGCCAACAGTAAAGAGAGTTTTATGACAGATGTTCATCCAAACAAGCAGAACATTTGAATCCCAGGAAGGTGAAGACCCAATTTTTAAGGAAATATGATCAAAGTGCCATCTGCATTTGAGTTCTTCCCAGGCCTTTTCCTCATTTGTGTGTCCCAGAGATTCTTCTGTTAAGCTTTGTTTCTCTAAACCAGGCATAATCTCTGCTTTTGCAGAATTACCCCAGGTCACAGCTAACAATTACTGACATGGTATTTACATTTATAGCTGTTAGACTCAAAAGCTAGTGCTCTTGTCCTTAAATCATGCTGTCTCCAGAAAATTCACATGTGAAACAGAACAGTCCCTCTGCTGTTAAACATTGGCCAACTATTAATATGGTGTAGAAGAGCTTTTGGAAAGCTTAATTTCTGATGATGGGACCAGGTGTTCAGGACTACATGCAGTACTTAGCTTCAGGGTTTTGTATATGAGACCACTGTCCTAATTAGCATAGCTAAGTATGGAACAAGCTAGAGCCGACTGCGGTTCTCCTATGGTTAGATGTAAACGTGTTGATGCAGTACATACAACAAACCTTAGGAAGACTCATTGGAACCATTATGGAGCTCATTGAGAGCTGAGCAGAAGAGGAAACACTAGTGAAATGCCAATTGTTGGAATTAAAGACTCTCCAGTGTCAAAAACAGATACATGAGAGACAGAGAAAATCTTGACAAGGCAATTTCTTCTGATCAAAAGAAACTCACTCCAGCTCCGTGGACATGCAAGCACAAGATGGATGACAGTGGCTTCTCCTTATATCTCTGATATAAGGGGCGTTGTACCTGCCCCTTACCTGGGATTTGTCCAGGTCAAAGGTTCACAATTTTTCTCTATTGGCTAAAAGGCTTGGGGGATGGGTTAGGGCATGCAATTTGGTGGGCAATTTTTGCGGGCAATGGGGCTGTACAAGAATCTGGAAGAAGAAACAAGAGCTCTTTAAACAATGCAAGTCACCTAATATTGGTGCCCTGAAGAATTTTAAGTAATCTAAGAGGGTGACATATATGTTGATAGAAAAGATCATTTTTCTTACACCATCTGCTTAAAGCAATCCAAGAGAGTGAAGAGTCACTCCTGGAGCAATTCTAGATGTCTTTACAGTCTAGCTTCAGTGACTCCTCCTTATCACTGAAAGGAATTCACTCTCAAAACAAGATGGATCCCTAGCTGAGAATCCTCCCATTAGCAAAGGAGCCCAGAATTCTCCTGAGATTTTGGTGATGCAAAATCCTTGGCTTTCTAGGAGACTACAACATCCAAATTTCTCTGGTATAGCCTCAAAACACCATGCTTTAAAAAAAGTGTGAAGTACAACTTCTTTTTTTCCTAAACCCAGGAACCTGTTTTCAGTAGAGATAAGAGGAAAACAGCTATTCAACCCATAATTGTACATGTTAATGAGAACTCATAATTTATGCCTTTAAGGGAGGCTACTGGAAGTACAGCCTGAAGATCCTGTCTCAGGTCAAAAGTGTTTCCTTGCTTGATGTTGTCCCCAGACAACAAATACTTCTGAGGAGGGAGGAGGAGACAATGAAGTAAAAGACTTAAAATGCATATATAAGAGGCTTTTAGAAAGTAGGTAAAAGACTTAAAATATGGCAAAAGATAGTGAACTGCAGTGTCAACACCTTCCTTCTTTTTCATTTTTTTATGTTGTCCCTTCTATGAACTGAAAAGAAAATATTCTCCTTCTTTATATCTACATCTATCAATAGATACCTACATATTATAGAGTGCATCAACTCGTGGTGCTAAGAGAATGTGATCTGTGCTCTTTTAGCTTATGCTGATTAGGTTCTAGGAGAGGCCACAGGACAGGTGGATTTAGATTTCTGATAAATGGGCTCCAGAATCATGACAATGTCACAGTGTACAGCAGCAGCAGGTTTTCTCCAACGTCTATTCAGCCATCAGGACACACTACATTATGGTTAGCATTTATCCATGTGTACCTTTGTCCCCTCCCCTGGAAAATAAACCTCTTAGCCATAGAGACAGTGCACTGTTACCTGGCTTCATATCTTCAGGGCTCAAACAGTACTATGGTCAACAGTGGGTGCTCCATCAATGTTAGTTGACATGTATTAATATGCTGAGGCTTAATGGCTTAATGTATGCCCGTGACATTAAGAAGAGATCTCTGTTGCAGGATAATTGAACTGATTATGATGTGGGATTTGGATGTGGCTATTTTAAAAGCATTCTTATTAGATGATGTGCTATATATAGCTGGAAGGTCACATTTGACACAAAAGTAAATACTCAGTTGACTAATGTAAGTGATTCAGAGCAAGTTTGTTTATGTCTAATGAAATTATAGAATACATGAAGATACAGGAAACTCACATTCTGCCTATCTCCTTTTTCCAGCTAAATTAGGCCCCAAGAAAGGAAATATATTTCTCTCTCACAGCCTGCCACTTTTAAACAACCTCAAAGGCCTATTCCCCATGGGCTGTACTTTGGCAGAACACTGCTGTTAGCCTGTGTATAGGGTCATGTGAAATACTGCGGTCTGGACAGTCACTGGTCCACTCCTTACTAATGGATATCACCTTTTTTATGGCTCCTGTTTGGGAAAAGAAATTCCCATGTTATTACAGGAGGGAAACAATAGGAATGTTTGAGGGGAATTGTGCTATGTACACTCCCGTATATCCAGTTCTGAACAATACCTAGTTCAACACTAGGAGTTATTTTTTATGGTTTGTGTGTGTGTGTGTGTGTCCCCATTCAGCCATGTGTTGAGCCCTTCTCTTTCTCTATCTTAACCAGAAAAATAAAAAAAAGAACCATTTGCCATTAGTTCAGTAAACTTCAGTGCATTATTGCCTTAGCACTTTATAACTCTATAACTAAAACTTTATAAAAAGGCAAATAATTCTCTTTATTAAAAGTCCCTTGGATCAGAGATCAGAAAATGCGAGTGCCCTTGCTGTGGGTCACTATGACACCAGACAGCTTACGTAGCTTTTCAATTTTTAGAGCTGTTAAGACTGGAACAATTGTAGTATACCCACAAAAGATTGCAAATTAGGGAGCAAATTTTAAAAAGTTGCAAACATGTTAAAAATAGAAAAAATTTGCTTTCTCCCTTCATGCAACATATTTTGGAGAACTTGGTCATCCACATTTAGTGTAAAGTACCTCAAAATTAATCGATTTCTTCTTTATACTGATCTAATTCCACTTGGTAGAAGGGGACAAAAGCAAATTTAAACTTGTCCCTTCAGGGTAACTCTGTCCTTGCAGCTTAACACTACCACTTCTCAGTCCCTAAGGGATTTAGTTCAGTCAGGTCTGGGGTCCCCTCACCAATCCCATCCTATCTTTTCCACAATAAAGTCTTTAGTAACTTTGCCTTGACAGAAAGATCTCTGCCACTTGGGTGGCACCTGCTCTGGTCAGTCTTGTCCAGTGCCCTCTATTGTCCTTTGCTGGTTGGTTTCTGTTAAACTGTGGCTGGTTTCTTCTGCTTTTCCAGTGTTGTGCTGCAACTAAATGCTGAAAGCCCTAACTTCTGACATGGCCCATTTTATCTCAGTTTCAATACTGCCTCCTTGTCCCAACCCAAGACTTCTTTGGGTCCCAGCAATTTTGCCCCTTACTCCTTACCCTATTGGGACTCCTGACAACCCGTATCACTCTTTGGCAGGATGCCTGAGACCTAGGGCATCAGAAAAGTTCATCCTTCCGGCCAGCCCGTGTGCTATCTTGAAGGGCTTGCACACTCTTCAGGCTCTGTGGTTAAGCTGTGAATAGGCTAGGAACCTATCTGGGAATTCATCCCTGCCACTATCTCCTCCTAGGTGACTGACCATGGCCTGTTTTCACACACCTCTTCTCCCTCTCTCTGCAACTCCTCACGATACAAAGGTAAGAATGTTCTTTATATCATATCACATGATCTCCCTTCTGACACCCAGATGATACGCACGAATTTTTGGGTGTTGAGGATTCTTGGTCTGCTCTGAGATAGAAATCAAAGGCAGACTGGAGCAGCAAAGGTCAGAAAGATTTTATTTGTAGTGAAGAGAAGGGAAAGGCTGCATGGGGGCATGCAGCAGGATCCAGAAACCGGTGGTCCCATGGGTCAGGTTGGAAATAGTTTTTTAGCTTTTTTTTTAATTGGGTGAGGACAGAGGTATCTCTCTGATGCAAACAGACGTTTCCTGGGAAGGAGAAGTGTCTCCCCAGCTAATTATAACCTTTTGGGAATACATGGACCTCCTGCAGTCCACCCTTCATTTCCTTCTCTATGGAATAATCTGGGGCAAATTTTCTAAGTGTGGGTTCTTGATATGCATTACTAGGTTGAACAATAACAAGTTTTCTTTCTTTTCCTTTTTTGACAGTCCTGGCGTTTGAACTTGGCTTCGTGCTTGCTAGGTCAGTGCTGTACTGCTTGAGCCATGACTCCCCTTTTGCTCTGGTTTGTTTGTTTATTTATTTATTTAGCTCTGGTTATTTTGAAGATAGAGTCCCTCTGTTTGCGCAGGGTGGCCTGTACCACAACCCTCCTATTTTAAGCTTCCTGATGTTGCTGGGGTGACAGGTGCATACTTCCATACTCAACTTTTTTCCATTGAGATTGACACTTCACCTGCTGTCCCTGGCCTGGAACCTTGATCCTCCCCATCTCGGCAACCCCCATGAGCAGCTTGCAATGGTGAACCCCTCCTTATGCTCCAGCCCCGTCCCAGCCTTGAATCCAATTCTCCTGATCTCAGCCTCCCAAGAAGCCAGGAGTACAAGTGTGAGCCTCAGGTGCCTGGCTCAAATTTCCATTTTTATAGGTCAAAATGGCCAAATATTAATTCTAAGTAATCTCTCTTATGAAATAAGATTTTGAAACTCTAAAAAAATTTATTTCTTTTCTCAAAGCATAGCCTGTTTTCCAAGTCTATCATCTCTGTATGGTGCCTAAAGCATCAATTTGAATGTCACAGTCAACCAGCTATTCTTTGTGCTGTATGGTTTCCACTCTCTCCCACCCTGAGGAGTCAGCTTCAGCCTCAAGGATGACGCTTAATGGCTATAGAAAATTTGGAGGAGAAATAAAAATAGAAATGAATTGCTAAGACTAGAAGTTATATTAGAGGATTTTTCTTTCCTTTTTTTTTTTTTTTTGGAATTGAGTCTTTTTAAAAAAATTTTTATTTTATTCACATGTGCATACAATGTTTGGGTCATTTCTCTCCCTCCCCCCCCCATTCACTCCCTTATCCCTCCTCATCCCACTCCCCTCCTTTAACCCCCCCAACCCCTTGCTACCCGGCAGAAACTATTTTGCCCTTATCTCTAATTTTGTTGAAGAGAGAGTATAAGCAATAATAGGAAGGAACAAAGGTTTTTACTGGTTGAGATAAGGATAGCTATACAGGCAGCTGACTCGCATTGATTTCCTGTGCATGTGTGTTACCTTCTAAGTTAATTCTTCTTGATCTAACCTTTTCTCTAGTACCTGGTCCCCTTCTCCTATTGGCTAGAGGATTTTTTGAAACCTTGTTTTTCTTTCATTATAAACATTCAAATCAGAAACCAATGCAATAGTTTTCCTTGTTGATGTGATAGTGGTGACATGACTATACCAGGAAGAAGTGAAGTTAAAATCTGTTCATTTCTAATCACATTGATTTAAAGTTTTTATTCTGTTTTGAAAGATCATGCAAGAATGACTTACAATGTCATTTTAAGAATAGCACACTTTTAGGACTGGTGGAGTGGCTCAAGTGGTAAGAGTGCTTGCCTAGCAAACATAAGGCCTTAAGTTCAAACCCCAGTGCCTCCAAAAAGGTTAAAAAAAAAAAAGAATAGTACTCTTTTATATTTACTGAGGTTTCAGAAAACATCACTTCAAAATGTAACTACTAGAAACTAGACTATGCCTCCCAAATACACCTGGGCATATTTTGAGCTGCTGTTCTTTGTTCTTTTGCTTTTTTTTTTTCTCATAAGAAACCACACACACACACACACACACACACACACACACACACGCAAAGAGTAAGCCTGAAAAGCTGTCCTTTTTTTTTTGGTGTGAACTTAGGGGCTCATGCTTGCTAGGCAAGTGTTCTACCACTTGAGCCACTTCGCCAGCCCTTTTTCATGATGGGTTTTTTCGAGATGGGGTCTCACCATGATTTGCTCAGGCTGGCTTTAAACCATGATCCTCCTAATCTCTGTCTCCTAAGTAGCTAGGATTACAGGTGTGAGCCACTGGTGCCTGGCAAAAGTTGTCCTTTTGGTAAAAGACATTGACGTGTATAAAGGAAACTGTTTCATGAGAAATGGTATTGTGCTGAAAGATTGGCGCTCAAAGTTTTATTTTATTTTAGTGCTTCTGAGACACTTTATCTACATAGCAAGATAACTTCCTCTCCTCACCTTCCCAAAGTTGTGTCTCCACCACACAGAAGCCCAAGCCCCCATTCCATTCTGAGAGATTAACATAAACGTGTCAAAGCTGACATTTATTTCTAGTTTTTATTTGAAGTGACTTAATCAGCTTATATTAAGCTGACCCTTCAAGTCATATTTTGTGGGACTTCCTTGAATTTGTATGCAATTAGAATGGCTTTTTGTCTGTCAATTGGCCTTAAATCAATCTAATTTTTATCTAGCTAAAGAACGTGGAAGGGTAGAGGGAGGCCATTTTTTTTCCTCCCTTTCACACTTGTATAAAAATTAAAATAAAAAAAAATTTCATGTAATGCTATTTAATTTAGTCCTTAATAAGAACCTGCTGAACTTTAGATTCTTAAGGGAGAATCTGAAATGCTCCAAATCAAAAGCTGTCAAGTTAAATGACCAGGCACAATCAGGTTTAGACTGCCTGTGTGTTTTGAGTATTTCTCTCCTCAAAATAGTTGTGGGAAAGAACCATGAAATTGGTTGTTCCAGATCTGAACGAGCCGTGAGATGTGTATCACCAGCGTGTGTGTAGGATGAGGCAACAGATGACATGGCTTCTTGACAGGTGAGCCAGAGGATGGGATTAAAATACTCTGAAATGTGGCTATATTCTTAAGAAATAAAGCACCAGCCCAGAGGAGACAGCAATCCACATTTCTTCACAAATATTCTGCCTGTTCATTGCACATAACCTGATTTCAGTAACTGCAGCGTTTATAACCGTTCTTATATGTTTAGACAGGCAGAAAGCTCTGGATTACTGAATCTAACACCTGGATTCTCTGTTCACATTTGTTTATCTGACTAGAAAAGAGCCAACAATTCTTAAAGGCTTTTTGGCTGTTTTGTTTGAGAAAAGACCCTAGCACTAGTATGCCAAAGAGTGTTTAACATTGATAAATATTAAATCTTGTGAGTGTTAAATTGCTTCTATTAGTTTTAACTTCTACTTAACCAATATACTTAATGAAAATTTCAGGATTGGAGGTGTGGTTTAAGTGGTAGAGTACCTGCCCTAGTAATGGCAAATCCTGAGTTCAAACCCTAGTACTGCACCCCCCCCAAAATCAGACTCATGAAAATTTAAACCCTCTTGAAATAAAATGAGTGAAAATTTTACTTACATGAGCTAACTAATCATTTCAAAGAAAAAAATTGAAATAAATATCAGACTTTAGTATTTATATTAGTCTCTCAAGAAAGAAAATAACTGAAAGATTTTGTCATATCTGAAATACTATAATTGATAATGATATTGAATTAAAATAGCTAAAAATGAAAATATACAAAAGAAATTTTCAATATTAACTATATGAGATAATTTATAATTCAAATCTGAGGTTTTATGTTAGGAAAAACACTTCAATTTCTTCTAAAAGAGAAAAATTTAAAAAAACTTGCCACTTTATAAATAAGTTATTTATTTGTTCTGTTTTTGAAAAAGATTAAAATGACTGCTAACTTGTGTATTCATTGAAAGTTGTTCGTTGTGGTGGTGGAGTGTGTGCTTAGCGTACACAGGCCCTGGGTCAATTCCCCACAGCAGCAGCAACAAAAACAATGGTAGAACATAGGTGACAAAAAGATGCCATTTTTTTCAGCCATAATAAGATAACATTTCACACCCCATGAAAAGAAATGCAATCCTCTCCTCCACAAGTCCTGGAATTGCACTGGAATGTGGTGCAATTTCTGTGGAAAACAGCATAGTGGATCCTCAAAAAAAAAAAAAGTTAAACATAGAATTACCATAGGACCCAGCTATTCCATTTCTAGATACGCACCCCAAAGAATTGGGTATATATGGAGGTACCTGGAATAATCAAATTTATGGAGACAAAAAGTAGAGAAGAGTTATTTAATAGGTAGAGAATTTTAGTTTGTGGAGTGAGGACAAAGAGGTGATGGTGGTTGTACAACACTTCAGGCCACTAAATAGTACACTTGAAACTGGTCAAAATGACAAATTATATATTATGTAAATTTTACTGTAATAAAAAAGTTTTTTAAAGTATGTGAATTTTTTCCCTCCTCCCTCCCTTCCTCTTTCCCTCCCTCCTTTCCTTACTTCCTTCCTCCCTCCCTTTCTTCCCTCCTTCCTCCCTCCCTCCCTCCCTCTCTCCCTCCCTTCCTTCCTTCCTTTCTTCCTTTCTTCCTTCCTTTCTTCCTCCCTTCTTTTTTGAGACAGGGTCTCACTACTGAATGCTAGAATTATAGGCATGTACCACCATGTCCTGCCAAAAAATGTGAAGTCCTTAAAAACTACTTTCTACCTGCACTTACAGAATTGTATTTCTCTCCCTCTATTGGCTACTAGACTACTTAATATCTCTAGTCCCTGGTTTTCTTTTCTATCATATAAAGCAGTAGAATTGGGTAACCTCTGCCATCTTAGATGGTTAAATAGAAAATATTAGCCATTATTCTATTTAAAATGACTATAGCTTTGGTTTACTCTTTTGCATTCCAGTTCTCTTTGGAAAGGAGCATAGACTGTGAGTTTACTTTTCCTTGCCAGTTGCACCTTTTGATGGTCATAAATAAGCTCTTTTGCTAAAGTTCATAGGACCTTGGCAAATGAAAAATATTTTGTGAAGAAAAAGAATATTTCACTGCATAAAATTGTGAATGTAAAATATTTTGTGAAGAAAAAGAATATTTCACTGCATAAATTGTGAACTTGACATGATCACATAGTATCTTCATTAGCACTACAGTCAATGACAGAAAAACAAAAATATTATTTCTTAATAAAATGTAAGACTTCTTTATGTTTTGCAAATTAAAGTTCATTATTTTATGATGTAAATACTATAAATAAAAGCAATAATCATATAATGTTCACTATTTTTCCAAGTGCTATATCAAATTATATATTTCCTTTTTGTAAGAAATTGAAGCCTGTAAGAAGCCATTTTGTAGGTTAATAAGAATGATAGAATGATTTTATTTCTTAGTTGTTGGTTCTGGGGTAGAATCCATGGCCTTGTGTGTGCTAAGCACACGTTTTACCACAGAGCTACAGTCCAACCCTGAGATTATAGAATTAGGAATTAGTTCCATGTTATATTTAAATTTTTTTATTTTTAGTGTTTTTCTTAGCATATGATAGTTATACAGGGGGTTTTGTTATAACATTTCCATGTGTACATATATTGTACTCTGGTCTTCTCATCCCTTCCATTATTCTCTCTTTTTACTCACTCCCCTCCTTAAAATGACTTCTACAGGTTTTAATGTTTCATATTCATACATGTATAGAAAGTTCCTCAACTGTATTCACCCTTCTTCACCCTCTTTATTTATTCTCCCCGTCCCACTATTACCTTCCCTGTGACATGACCTGTTTTACATTTCTGTCCTCCATGTTTAAGTGTCTGTCCATTATTCAGTGGAGTTTTGCCTTGGTGTTTTACCTAAAAATATATTGTACTTTTAAGAACTTTCTCAAAGAAACCCCAGCAGCACAGCAACTAAGAGATAGCATAGATAAATGGGACCTCATAAAACTAAAAAGTTCTGTTCATCAAAAAAAATGGTCTCTAAACTGAAGAGAACACCCACAGAGTGGGAGAAAATATTTTCCAGCTACACATCAGACAAAGGACTGATAACCAGAATATATAGGGAACTTAAAAAACTAAATTCTCCCAAAACTAATGAACCAATAAAGAAATGGGCAAGTGAACTAAACAGAACTTTCTCAAAAGAAGAAATTCAAATGGCCAAAAAACACATGAAAAAATGCTCACCATCTCTAGCAATAAAGGAAATGCAAATTAAAACCACACTAAGATTCCACCTCACCCCTGATAGAATAGCCATCATTAGCAACACCACGAACAACAGGTGTTGGCGAGGATGCGGGGGAAAAAGGAACCCTCTTACACTGTTGGTGGGAATGTAAACTAGTACAACCACTCTGGAAAAAAATTTGGAGGCTACTTAAAAAGCTAGCCATCAATCTACCATTTGATCCAGCAATATCACTCTTGGGGATATACCCAAAATACTGTGACACAGGTTACTCCAGAGACACCTGCACACCCATGTTTATTGCGGCACTATTCACAATAGCCAAGTTATGGAAACAGCCAAGATACCCCGCCACCAACGAATCGATTAAGAAAATGTGGTATCTATACACAATGGAATCTTATGCAGCCATGAAGAAGAACGAAATGTTATCATTCGCTGGTAAATGGATGGAATTGGAGAACATCATTCTGAGTGAGGTTAGCCTGGCCCAAAAGACCAAAAATCGTATGTTCTCCCTCATATGCAGACATTAGATCAAGGGCAAACACAACAATGGGATTGGACTTTGAGCACATGATAAAAGTGAGAGCACACAAGGGAGGGGTGAGGATAGGTAAGAAACCTAAAAAACTAGCTAGCATTTGTTGCCCTTAACGCAGAGAAACTAAAGCAGATACCTTAAAAGCAACTGAGGCCAATAGGAAAAGGGGACCAGGAACTAGAGAAAAGGGTAGATCAAAAAGAATTAACCTAGAAGGTAACACACACGCACAGGAAATCAATGTGAGTCAATGCCCTGTATAGCTATCCTTATCTCAACCAGCAAAAACCCTTGTTCCTTCCTATTATTGCTTATACTCTCTCTTCAACAAAATTAGAGATAAGGGCAAAATAGTTTCTGCTGGGTATTGAGGGGGTGGGGGGGTGAGGGAGGGGGCGGAGTGGATGGTAAGGGAGGGGGTGGGGGCAGGGGGCAGAAATGACCCAAGCCTTGTATGCACATGTGAATAATAATAATAAAAAAAATTGTACTTTAATCTGTCTAAACACCCTCCATGTTATACTTAATAGGTTGGATACTTTTTCTCCTGCAATGCTTTATAAATTTAGGTTAATCTAAACTGGGAAACTTCAGAGGCTTAAAACATAAGATTATTATTATTGTTTTTTTTGGTGGTGGTGGTGGTGGTACTGGGATTTATGAACTCTGGGCTTCATACTTGCTAGGCAGGTGCTTTACCACTTGAACCACTCCACCAGCCCTTTTTTGTGTTGGGTATTTTCTAGATAGGGTCTTGTGAACTATTTGCCAGGGGCTGGCTTCCTGATCTCTGCCTCTTGAGTAGCTAGGATTACAGGTGTGAGCCACTGGTGCTTGGCCGAAATTTATTTTTCATTCGTGCAGAATCTGCTATAAACTCAGTGGTCCTCCAAGCAGCCCCTTTTCAACAGTCTCAGGAAGCCAGGAAGATTGCATCCTATAGCACTGACTGCCTCAAAATGAGTTTGTGGGAAGAGAAGAGGGAGCTAGAGGGCTGCAGGAGGCTTTCCCTGGCCTCCACCTGGGGCATGACATATGCTGCTTCAGCTCACAATCCATTGGTCAGAGGAAATCACATGACCCTACATTACTATGCAGAGGCTGGGAAAGGTGGAGACAATTGTGTGCCATTTGTTGTGTCTCTCCAGATAAGATTCTTTAGTCTGAGGAGTTCCAAGCATTCTGAACTGACCAGATCCTGAGAGTTTAGGTCATAGAATATAGGAAGCTTCCAGAATAGCTGCTGTATTACCTTTCTTTTGCTGTTCTAAAAACTTACTCCAAACAGCAGCTTAAAGAACACAAATTCATTATCTTATAGTTCTGTAGGCCCTAAGTCCACCATGGGTCTCACTAGGCTAAGATCCAGGTGATGGTAGGACTATATTCATTTTATTTTTTATTTCTTTTATTATTCATATGTGCATACAAGGCTTGGTTCATTTCTCCCCCCTGCCCCCAAAGACTATATTCATTTTGGAAACTTTAGGAGAGAATCTGTTTCTTACCGTTTCCATTTTCAGAGGTTATTCACATCCCTAGGCTCCATTTCACTATCTTCAAAGTCAGAAGCGTTGCGTCTCTCTGACTCTTGCTCATAATCCATCTCCCTCTTACACAGCTCGCAAGGTTCACTGCTTTTAAGACTCCCATGATTATGTTGTTCCCGCCTGTGTAAGCCAGTAGATCTCTCTCTGTTGAGGTCCTTCACCTTGGACTGGTGGTAGAGTACCTAGCAAGCATAAGGTCCTGAGGTCAAACCCCAGGACTGCCAAAAAAAAAAGATACTTTACTTTAACCACATAGGCTAAGACCTTTGCCAGGGAAGGTATCATATTTGCAGACTCCAGGCTGAGGACAGCTTGTGTGTGTGTGTGTGGTGTACCACCTTTTGTCTCATTTAAATTTGATGCTAATAACTGGCTATCACCTTAGAGCAGCATAGCCAGCAGAACTCCTTGACAGCATTTCCTTCACTCACGTTTTATAGTCATGCCGTTGTCCAATGCTTGGCTGGAGGAGTGTAGCCTTCGGATACATCACTTGACTTTCACTGCCAACTAAGAAGGATGTTTGGTGACTGCACACAGACAGGAGTTATGTGAAATCCGGGGGTGCCACTCAAGTAAGGAATGCCTTTGAAAGTACATTGGCGAGCACTAAATAAACTATTTGGATGAGGGCAGGAAGTGTTTTGGTCTTTGGTTTTGTTTTTTGTTTTTTTTTTTGTAACAAGCATGTTGTGAATGTCAGGATCCAGGTCCAAGAATGGAAAAAGCTGCTTTATAGCTTCCGGCTGTTATGTTCTCTCTAGGTTACTGGGTTATTATTGTTAAAAGAAAGATTTACATTCTGGAACAATTACTCACATACACAATTTATTCACTGTATTTGGGATCTTTATATATTGAAATTTAAAAGAACTTATTAACATAGCAGAATGCAAACACATGGTATTCCAGTTATAAAAACATGATGACATGTAAATTTGCTCATATGGCAAAAGCTAAATACTGTTAGGGCAATAAGGTTATGGATGAGTTCCATCTTGCTTCAAATTTTGGTTAATATTATTATCATTTGCAAAAGACTTGTTACATGCTATATTTTTGGTAGTTTTATTTTTTTGATGGTACTGGTGTTTGAACTCAGGGCCTCATGCTTGCTAGGCAAGTGCTTTGCCACCCCAGCCACACCTCTGGCCCTTTTTGCTCTGGTTATTTTGGAGATGGAGTCTCACTTCTTGTCCAGGTTGACCTGGACTTTATGCTTCCTGAAATAGTTAGGATGACCAGCATTTTCCACCATGCCCAGCTTTTTTCCATTGAGATGGAGTCTCACAAAATTTTCCCTGGGCTGGCCTTTAACCATGATCCATTATTCTCTGGATCTCAGCCTCCCAAGTAGTTAGGATTGCATGCATGAGTCAAGCTTCTTTTTGAGACAAAGTCTCTCTGTGTAGCCCAGGCTCATGTAGAACTTGCCGTCCTCCTGCCTCAGCCTCCTGAGGACTGGGATTACAGGTGTGTACCACCATATTCAACTTTTGCTAGAGATAAAATTAATTAGCTTATATGTAAGAATGTTTATCAAAATATGATGATTATGTAAGTATATATTTTTCCGTGTCCTCTCTTTCCCACGAGTCAGAATAAACATTGTCTTGAGAAACTATCTTTCTAGCTTTATGAGGTGACATAAAAATATTTTGTATTGATCCCTTTGCTCCAGCCATAAACCCAGAGAAGGCTCTGGAGGCCAGTCTTGAACAGTGTGATGACAGCTCTTTGGTATAACTCAGAAGGGCATAGCTTTTCCCAATTTTCATGAGGCTGAAAGTATCCATCTGTCTTATTAACATTGATAAATTTCTAACTTAAATTTAGTTTTAAACTGAGGTAATTAAGCAGAAGAATTTTCTATCAGCAAGTCTGAGTTTTCAGAGGCCTCTGGCCCTCTCTCACCACAGTGCCCAGAAGGTTCTCAACCAGGGATTGAAAATGCACATTTCCACCTGGCCCAGACAGATCAGTGTGAGGGAAGGAAGCAGGAAGATTTTAGTGAGACCTGGCTCAAGAAGGCTGCTACACAACTCTGGCTATACCTCAGCATGCATGGAAGCAGCCAGATCTTCTTGGTTTTCAAAGAAACCAAAACTCTATGCAAAACATCTTAGTATCTAAACTTTGATCAACAACTCTTTGCAAACTTGTTTGAGTAATTTCATTGAAACAATACTCTGAAGATCTTCACAAGTTGAAATCAAACATGGAAATGCCCCAACTATCTAAAGCCTTAGTTTTTACAAGTTAGGGAGCTTGTTACCCATGAATTCTCAGAGCCCATCCCAGATAGCTCAGTTTAGCTGAATTTTCATCCCTTACCCGAGGTAATTTTCATGATGATCTCAGGATTATGCTTTGACAATTGCTGACTTAAAGTATATCCAGTGGAACGCTGGACAGAACTTTTCAGGTATTCACTAGTGTCAAGTACTCACCTACGTGAGGAGTAAACTGTCAGTTTTTAGACCACCATTCTCTCTCTATGGCACCAGCCCTCCAGCTCCCTAAGAGAGCAGCCTGTTGGCAAGGAGGTCAAGGAAGACAGGTTTTTTGTTTGTTTGTTTGTTTAACCTAAGTAAGGCTGGGGATGGTGCCTGGTTACTATTGCCCACTTAAGACTTTGGCCTTGGTCCAACAATATAATCCAAGTCTCTTATAAAAAGAGGAAACTCTTATAACAAAAGTTTATGGATTCAATCCTGACCACTCTGGTATTCCTGTTTATGTCCCGTTACACTTGTCATGTTTTCCTTTTTGAAAAACAAGGTTATCTGTTCTGACCAACTGGGCCATAAAGTAGAATGGTTACTTGTGGAACTTGGAGATTGGTTTGACAATGGCAAGGTCCTGGGTTCAATCCCCAGCACCATACAAAAAAACCAAACAAATAAGTAGCAAAATAACAACAAATCAAATATGACAATTAGAAAATGAGACAAAGAAGAACATAATTAAGGCCCAAAATAAGAAGTCCAGATGATCTGAGCTATGGTTGTTCAGAAGGGACCAAGTTAAATAGGACAAGAACAGTTGCAATGGCTTCAGGTGCTGAAGTTTGAGATGAACGTTCAGAAATGTGTGAAATGGGAATAGATGACCCTGAAGAAGGGCTGACTGAGGGGGCATGATGGAGGCCTCGATGATTCCATATTGTGCTCTGAGGCTTTCTCTCATGCTGGTTAAAAACAATGCTCTTTTTTTCTATCAGTCTTTAGGAATTATTTACTTATTCTTTGTCCTGTTATTAATTGTGCTTATTTTTCATATCTAAGTTAATGACTTTAGTTTTTTTCTATATTTTCACGGTACTTATATTTTTTTTAAAGAAATCAGTCAAATTCAGTAGGAACTTGAAAATAGTTTTACAAGGTACCCATCACTTCACATATTTTTCATTAACAAACCTTACTAATCATTAATAAAAATACAAATGAGAGATGAAAGATTTGTTGATAACTTCCTAAACACTCCTTCCTTGGCTAACATCTCTTCCAAATAATCACAAGTCTTTGATAACTACTTTTTAGGAATGACTTTTTCCATGTCATTATCTGTACTTAGTAATGTTATGATTTAACAAAAACAGTTTGGTTTTAGGGGTGGTAGAGTGGCTCAAGTGGTAGAGTACCTGCCAATTAAGCATGAGGTCCTGAGTTCAAGTACCAGAACTAACAGAAACAGTTTGGTTTTTTAAAGAAATATTTTAGTAAAACAACATGGAGTGAGTTTCATTAACATGAGCACCATGAAAGTGAGGATTTCATCTTTTTTGGTTTCTATAAATAGAAGCATAATTGTAATATATGGAATAAAATTGACAATTCATGCCTCACTGCTTGAGCTAATTTAACTTACATATATTTAAACATTTTTTAACCAAATTATGTGTTTTTTTAGTGAAAAATATTTTATTCTGAACCCAGCAGAACTTTTCTGACATCAGTTCTTTTTCAGAAAAGGAATTATTTTTATTTATTTATTTATTTTTTTTGAGGTTTGAGGTTTTTATTTTTTTATTATTTTTTTTTTCATTTTTCTTTTATTATTCATATGTGCATACAAGGCTTGGTTCATTTCTCCCCCCTGCCCCCACCCCCTCCCTTACCACCCACTCCACCCCCTCCCGCTCCCCCCCCTCAATACCCAGCAGAAACTATTTTGCCCTTATCTCTAATTTTGTTGTAGAGAGAGTATAAGCAATAATAGGAAGGAACAAGGGGTTTTGCTGGTTGAGATAAGGATAGCTATACAGGGCATTGACTCACATTGATTTCCTGTGCATGGGTGTTACCTTCTAGGTTAATTCTTTTTGATCTAACCTCAGAAAAGGAATTATTTAGGAAGACCTGAAGCATAGAGAAAGAGAAACATCAATTTTTACACAGTACCTCTTTAACAACAATAACAACAAAGAAATAATTTTTAAGAAAACCTAAGAGTTTATAGAATTTGCTGTATCCCCCCTTACTTGTTAGCTAAGCCTGGAGGAAGCCAACCAATTCTGTCTACAAGGATATGCCTGAAAAGCTGACAACTTCTCTTAATTATGGACCATTTATGTGATAAGTGTTTTGCAATATTTAATCCACTTTCCTATTTTGACTCATGAAATATGAAATCCTTTGTAGTGGTCCGCTCTAAGCATCTGTCGGCCTGAGGAGAAACGGAATTTATTACAAAGGAAACATCAGCAGGCTCTACTCAGCTTTTGACCTTCAAAATTGGGTTATGCAGCAAACCATGTGTGGCAGATGCTATTTTCCAAAGATGGTCCAGCAATATGTCCTACCCCACGTGTTCTGAAATGTGAGCTTGCCACATCCCACTAAGAGATGGAACACAACTGTCTTCCTTTGAATCTGCATTGGCCTTGACAATACTTTTAACTAACGAACACATTTCCATTTCATTTGATTTTAGGATGAGATGAAATTTACTACCCTGTTTTTAGGTGTAGCATTGCTAAGAGAAACAGATACCTGTAGGAGAAGGAAGGAACACTTGTGGTGCTAGTAATCTTCATATTTTTTTTCAGTAAAATCTTACAATGCTGTTCAGACTTTTGAGCAATGAGGAAACTGAGGCACAGCAAAAACCTAAGGATCAATAGAGCTGGGCTTCAGATCCTAGGTTCTCTGATTCTTTATCTTCTACTTTCTTTTCCCCAAGAACAAGATGTGCACAGCAAATGTTAAAATGTCTTTGATAACTTATTCTTAAATCTACATGTAATGTTAAACTCCTGAGTACAGATAATTTGTTGAACTTGCTTGGCAGTTTTCTCTGAGAATCTCAACCTATAAATTAAGAATGAATGGAAACATAAACTTGAGTACAATCCTGTAGGAGACCTAAGGTCCCACACAGAGTTCAGACCATCTGCTACCTTGTAAATACTGATTGTCTTTCCTGTAGGTCATCCATACATCCACGATGTTTGGACAAATATTTGAAGATAAAGGTGCAGGAGGTTTTGAGAACTTACCATGACTTTGCAACTACTACAAACTGTGATTCTGGTCCTGTAAGATCAAGATTAGGCTGTTGTCTTTAAACCAAGCTTCTGCAAACCCACAAGTGAGCTTTGAATCAGCAGGTTCTCTGCTAGACACCTGGGTTTGGATGAACAGCTGTTTTGGTCACTGAATCATTCTCTCTTTCTCTCTCTTTTTATTTTTTCATAGGACAAGTGTTTGAACCCAGGGCTTCATGCTTGCAAAGCAGACCCTCTACTGCTTGAACCACATGTCCAGCCCCTTTCTCATTGTTTTTTGATGTCTGTGATACTTTTTACATTTATGGCTGTTCTCTCAACTAAGAGGCAGTATTTATGTTCTTTAAGTTTTAGGAGCAGACCCTCTGGCTTATTGCAATTGCAGATTTATGATTGAGCTTTTCCCCCTGTCCCAGAAGCTATCTCTGTCTGTCTGTCTGTCTCTCCTCTCCCTCAGCATTTCCTCTCCTGCAGTCACTGTGTGTGCCCTCTGTGCGGTGAGAGAATATGCTCTGGATGGGACCTATTTCCTTTTGGAAGGTGCCTTGACCTTTCTACCACTCCTCCTGAACTTCTTCCTTTCCTGAGGCAAATGTCTGTTTAGAAGGGTTGCTTTTTTCATCTTCTTTTCACCTCAGGATTAAAGCACTTCTTTTGTTTTATTGTAAACAAGTCCCTACTGGTGAGGTGGGGGGAGACCCAAACAAACAAGCAAAACAAAGGAATAAAGTGATCATTATTCCAGAGTTTAGGAGGCATGCTATAACATTTGCAACTAAATTTCAAAACTTGTCTGTGATTCATTCTTCATTCATAAATTGCTTATTTCCTCTCTCTATACCAAGGTGACTGACTGTAAGAAATCTACTCTTCAGCTGTTTCACACTGCCTTGGATCCCAGAACCGACTCCATAGAGGAAACAAAACTGAGGTCAGGGACTTCTGCTCACAGTGACATCTGTCCTCATTAGATCTGGCCTGTGTTTGGGGAGCAGAGTACGAGAAGCCTATGAGAAGTTGACATGAGCACAGCTATGTCAAATAATCTGCAGGCTGGGATTTGGCACAGCCCCCAGCTGCAGAAGGGAGTGAGGGCAAAATGTAGCACAGCTGCTTTTCCTAAGATGTTTATGTCAAGAGTAGTGACTGCAGGTTCCTCTTGTTCCTGATAACTACAACGTTAGGCCCCCTGAGAACTGTTGCTCTACTTACTGGTTTGCCACTGTATATAATAAACTTGCTGGAGGTGGACAAGGCTGTTGTGTGTCTCTGTCAAAGCACCCAGCCCACCTGACCCCAGCTTTCTGCATGTTTGTCTTCTGTCTTTTGTCCTTTCTCAATCCCCTATTGCTCCCAGTTAGGTTTCTAGGACGAGCTTGCACAGGCTGCGAGACCTGTGTGCCTCAGAGATGGGGGTCACTGAGGAAATCAATAAGTCTGTCCCAAGTACAAAGTTGCTACAAATTTCCTCAGGAACCATTTTGGCAGGAGTGATCTCTATCTTGCTGCCTACCACTGTAGGATCCTGAGGCTGGAGTATGCTATACAGAACTTGTGTGGGCTTTCATAGCTGAGTATTTCATGGAACTCATCAACTTCTTGTTGCTGTGCTGTGTTCCTGCCAAGCTCCTCCCTTTCTATTGCTCCTCTCTTTCCTCCTCCTCCTCCTCCCTATAGAACAGGATCAATTACTGACCTCAAAGTAGGCAAGGTTTCTGGGTTTCTTTCCCTTATAAACTTACTATACCTATAAAAAAGATTTCTATTATATAGAGAATTCTGAATCAAGTAACTAGACCTGCTCTTTTCAATTGACTAATATCTGTACCACATTAGGGTCTCTTTCAGGCCCTTAAAGTGTATGCTAACAGGTTTTAAGCTACCCAGAGCCTAAGGTCTTACATTAATCATAAAGCAAATTTAACTCTTTATAGACATTATTGTTCTACCACCTAGAACTTAATGCTTCTTGTTAGATAACAGGAATAATCTTACTTACTGGATAAATCTTATCTGTTAATTAGTTCTGCAGCATATTAACTTATATCCTAGTATTAGTAAAGTTACTTTTAATGTAAAATACATCAGAATCAAATGCTTTTTTGAGATTCATAAAGTAGAACACCCATTCTAATAAAAAATTTGAAAGAAAAATAAGTAAGAAAACTCTCTAAGGGCTAATTTCTAAGAGGAAAACTGAAAATGAAAATTCTACATATGTTCTCTCTCTAAAACTATATTATTCCATATGTACATATGGTTCTTTTCCACTGAATAATATTAAAAGTACTACAAAGCCTTACTCTTTGGAGACTTATGGCTTATGCCTCTTATGGGTAAGTTGTTATTTTGTGTGGGGAGTGGATTATGAGATGTCTATGAGAACTTGACATAAGTACAGCTGTGCTCAATAATCTGCAGGCTGAATTTGGCATGACCCCAGCCTCAGAAGGGGAGAGAGCAAAATGCAGCACAGCTGCTTTTCCTAAGATGCTTACCTTCAGAGAGTAGTGATCACAGGTTTCTCTTGTTACCATGCCACCCTCCCCCCCCCCCCCCAGAACTGATGCTCCACTTCCTTGTTTGCCGCTGTATATAAAAGACTTGCTGAAGGAGGATGCAGTTGGCTGCTTGCAAGGCTGGCTGCTGTTGTCTGCTGATGACTACTGCTGGCTGTTGTGTGTCTGTAAGTCTAAGAATCAAGACTTTAGGTGTTATGCTAGAGATTAGAGGAAATGGGCTGGTGCGAGTCTAAGGACTGAGACTTCAAAGGATAGAAAAGAAGTAAGGCTTTAAAGAATAAAAAAGAAGTAAGGTTTTAAAGAATAGGGGAAAGAAGCTAAGTAAAAGAAGAGAAGAGAAGTAAAAAAGAAGTAACTAGGCTGTTGTGTGTCTCCATCTGATCACCCAGCATTCCTGACCCCAGCTTCCTGCATGTTTGTCTTCTATCTTTTGTCCTTTCTTCATCTCCAGTCACCCCCAGTTAGGTTTCTAGGACAAGCTTGTGGGTTGTGAGAATTTTGGAGATAGGGTCTTGCTTTTTGTCCAGGTTGGCCTGGACCATGACCCTCCTATTTTTTAGGTTTCCTGCCATCACTGGAATGACAGGTGCATGCCACCATACTCAACTATTGGTTGAGATGGTGTCTCATGGACCTTTTGCTTGGGGTGGCCTCAAACTGAGATCCTCCCAATCTTAGTCTCCTAAGTAGCTAGGATTACTAGTGGGAGCCACTGGTGTCTGTCTCAAGCCAATGCTTTGATAAAGTTTTATTTTCTTTTATTTTTTTCTAGTGTGGTGTTAATTTCATGTAATTTCAATATGGATTAGTTATGAACAGGCATTCTAAGCCTTCCTTTCCTTTTTCGGTTGTAGTGGGGATTGAACTTAAGGCCTTGCACTTGCTTTTAGTTTATTCCTCAGGTAGTTTCTCACACTTTTGCGTGGGCCAGCCTTAGACAGTGATTCTCTTATCTCTGTATCTGGAAGCATAGACATGCACCATCACACTCAGGACAACCTCTTTTCTATAAGAAATTGATTTTCATTTGTTGTTTCGTTTTAAAAAATGAAATACAGAGTTTTCTCTTTAAAATTACTTTATATAATACAAACCTGAATACATTCTGATATAACAGAAGATTGGAGATCCCATTCAATAAAATGGAATCTAATGGTTGAGTATGAGGGATTTACTGTAACTGCATTTAATTTGCTTGTTTTATCATAGTAAAAGTCTGTTTAAATGGTATAGAAGAAGAAGTATAAAATCTTTTATGAACACAAATTGTAGGAAAGTAACACAAAAAAAGTTGATCTGAAGTTTCAAACTAAAAATTTCTGGTAGACTTGGTTCATAGGAATTTTTTTTCAATTCAAAGAAAACATCCTTTAGGGTGAGGCACAAAATCAGTAGGGTAAGTAGAAGATCCTGTATTCTCACCTACTTGTGCAACAGTTTCACCCTGGCAAAAACATTCTGATTGGGTAATTACATTTAGAGATTAATCCTTTTGACTGCACATTTCATTATATATTTTTAAGATTCTTATTTAATAAAGCACAGTATAGAACACAGAAAAGGATGGAAAAGAATCAGAGACCATAAGTTGGAAAATTCCATTCTTTGCATGAAGGAGAACAGAGGAGAGTAAGGTTTAAGAACAGAACTGAAGAAATGAAAGTGATCCTTTTCTCTTATAAGAAAGTGTAACAGATCACCCTCATTAAAAATGATAATTCCTAGCCAGGTGTGGTGGCATATGCCTGTAATCCCAGCACTCAAGAGGCTGAGGCAAGAGGATGGTGAGTTTGAGGCAGCCTGAGCTACATAGTGAGACCCTGTCTCAAAAAACAAAAAGCAAATTCTTGCATTGCAATGCAGGCATACTGAGTCAGAATCTCTTTAAAAGGAACTACAAATTCAAATTCCACTCATACTCCAAGCGCCTCTAAGGTTGGTAAACCTTTGGGAGTTAAATACAACCAATTTAATGATTTAAAAAAAAAAAGATACAAAACTGGGTGTGGTCAAATATACCTGTCATATCAGCAATTGGAAGGCTGAGGCAGGATGATAGAGAGCTCAAGGTCAGCCTGGTCTACACAGTAGACACTGTTTCAAAATGCAAAACAAAATAAACTAACATAAAAAATCATACAAAACTGGGTTGGGCTTCTGCTCAACAAAAGAAATGGTCTGTAAACTGAAGAGACCACCCACAGAGTGGGAGAAAATATTTGCCAGCTATACATCAGACAAAGGACTGATAACCAGAATATATAGGGAACTTAAAAAACTAAATTCTCCCAAAACTAATGAACCAATAAAGAAATGGGCAAGTGAACTAAACAGAACTTTCTTAAAAGAAGAAATTCTAATGGCCAAAAAACACGTGAAAAAATGCTCACCATTCCTAGCAATAAAGGAAATGCAAAATTAAACCACACTAAGATTCTACCTCACCCCTGTTAGAATAGCCATCATCAGCAACACCATTAACAACAGGTGTTGGCGAGGATGTGGTGGGGGGAAGGAACCCTCTTACACTGTTGGTGGGAATGTAAACTAGTACAACCACTCTGGAAAAAAATTTGGAGGCTACTTAAAAAGCTAAATATTGATCTACCATATGATCCAGCAATACCACTCTTGGGGATATACCCAAAAGACTGTGACACAGGTTACTCCAGAGGCACTTGCACACCCATGTTTATTGCGGCACTATTCACAGTAGCCAAGTTGTGGAAACAGCCAAGATGCCCCACTACTGATGAATGGATCAAGAAAATGTGGTATTTATACATAATGGAATTTTATGCAGCCATGAAGAAGAACGAAATGTTAAAATTCACAGGTAAATGGATGGAATTGGAGAACATCATTCTGAGTGAGGTTAGCCTGGCCCAAAAGACCAAAAATAATATGTTCTCCTTCATATGCAGACATTAGATCAAGGGCAAACACAACAAGAGAATTGGACTTTGATCACATGATAAATCGAGAACACACAAGAGAGGGGTGAGGATAGGTAAGACACCCAAAAAACTAGCTAGCATTTGTTGCCCTCAATGCAGAGAAACTAAAGCAGATATTTTAATGCAACTGAGGCCAATAGGAGAAGGGGACCAAGAACAAGAGAAAAGGTTAGATCAAAAAGAATTAACTTAGAAGGTAACACACACACACAGGAAGTCAATGCAAGTCAACTCCCTGTATAGCTATCCTTATCTCAACTAGCAAAAACCCTTGTTCCTTCCTATTATTGTTTATACTCTCTCTTCAACAAAATTAGAGATAAGGGCAGAATAGTTTCTGCCTGGTAGCAAGGGGTATGTGGGGGGGGGGGAGGTAAAGGAGGTGGGTGGGGAAGTGAGGGGATGGGGGGAAGGGGAGAGAAATGACCCAAACATTGTATGCACATATGAATAAAATAAAAATTAAAAATAAATAAATAAATAAAGTGTGTACTATCAACCCCCCCCCCAAAAAAAAAGAAAAAAAGAAAACTGGGTTGGGTGTACAGCTCAGTGGTAGAGCACTTGGTTAATGTGCATAAGGCCCTGGACTTGATCCCCAGCACTGCGAACTAACAAGAACATAACAAAACTATACAAAACCAATTGCCTGATAATCATTAGCCCTCCTTCAATAATTTGTTTAATCAGTAATAATTTATCAGAGGTGGCCCTACTTTTTACCTAAGTACTTCTTTTCTTATAGATCTTGCTCTACAATGTATTTTTCATCTCAGGAAGTAACTAAGAAATGAATACTCATTAAAGACTTTCTAAAGTGGGAAAAGGAATAGGTGGAAGAGATCTGGATTCTGGAGTTAGCTTCAGTCTTTGGTCTCTCTGGGTTTGGGTTTTTCTCATTTGTAAAATGTAGACTTGGACCAGATTGGGAGCTATGAGGTGAGATCAACGTATAGAACTGGTCTGGGTAACCCCATGGGGAATAATGGGAGATGGTGGTAGCAAGAACTCATTGCAGTAAGGGGGTGGGTGGCCACTGCTCCTCTCTAACCAAAGGTTGCCAGGCAACAATCCAAGGCCATGGTGGTCAGAGCATCCAGCTTTCTGAGAGCTGAAAATTCTGCCTGTAATGTGAAAGGTCTTCATTGTTAAGTAGTTGAAAGTATTGAAAAATAACTAACATATTACAGCACAGGCCAATAAGGTAAGAACACTTGAAACAATTTGGTTGGCTGAATTTAACCTGTGGGCTGATTTTGGCCTTGTGAAGGTCTTTCTCCTTCTAGAACCTTATATGGTAGACCCTTGGTATCAGAAAGTTTGTGGTTCCAAGGACTGGACACCCTCAGAATGCATGGAGGTCAGTGCTGTACTTGCAGAGGTCATTTTTCCCCTGACAGTGCCCAACTTCTGCCAATGGCACACGCTTTTCAACAACTCTCAGTTCGCCTCTTTATCACTTGAATTCTGCATTCACTTTTGCCTTGCTTTTGGGATACCAATTTCTTTTTGGTAAGCAGATTTTCACAAAATTAAGGCCAGGGAAACACTCAGTAGATCACACAATGAAACACAGCTGGCGATTAACACCAGGCTGAAGGCTTCTCTGCATCCACTGGGCTGCATAATATGTGCCTGGGAATTTAAGTTTTTTGTTTTTGAAAGTTCCATTTATTTATTTACCACACGTGGCCAAAACCATGTGTAAAAAATCTGTGAATAAGCACACTTACCGTATACCTCTTACCTTTCTCAGCCACCCAGACCTACCTGACCACAGTGACAATTGAGGTACCTGGAAACATCCCAAAGTAGTAACCAGGAGCTGCCAGTCATGAGGTATCTCTCCCTCCCCAATGGACTTAGATTCATATTAGCTTTCAAAGGAGCCATGCTAAGAAGGCATTTAGCAAAGCAGATGCTTGGTTGTAGAAACTTCGGTTGTCTGTCTATCCTTATTCAATATTTCCCGGCAAGGACTTTGTCTATGCAAGTGATTTAGAATTGGGTAGAACCAAAAGATCTGAGCAATCAGATTGCCTGTGGTTAATTTACTTTTTTTTTTTTTCTGGTGCTAGGGATGGAAGCCAGGGCCTGACATGCTAGGCAGGCCCTCTACCACTGAACCCCTCAACCCCACTGAGTGCATCTTGTAAGTGGTATGGCCTGTATTCCTATGTCAGGGACACATACTGTAGAGATAGCTAATTAGGACAAATAAATGTTTCCACTTTGCTCATCCTTTACAAGCTACAAAGGCTTGAGCAATCTTTCTCCTAAAGTTTTTTATTTGCTTTCTCTTTGCTTTTCTTTTCCTTTTTTGGTAGTACTGAGATTTGAATTCAGGGCTTTGCATTTTACTAGGCAGGTACTCTGTCCATTGAGCCAAATCCCTAACACTTAAGCAACCTTTCTTTACCTCTCTGCTATAATTCATTTGACCTTTGATAGTTTGAATTTTTTTTTTTTCTATTCTGGGTTAGCTAGATCTAATGCAAGCTTCCTAAAATGAAAAAAAGCCATTGTATAATTCATTAAATCTAACTTTGCATACACACATGCAGCATTAATACCTCTATTCCCATGCATATTTAAGTATGAACGATTCCGTTCAGAAAGATTCCTTCAACTCGTATTCATAAGGTCCTTTTTCCCAAGCTATATTAGATTTCTGCCACTTGTGTTGAACTATCTTTTGCTATGTTGGAAAATTAGTAAGTTCCATTTGGCATTTTATACAATACTGACTCATCTGATATTTACAGGTTATTAAAGGCCCAAGTATTTATAGAACAGTATAATGACCTCCTCTCCCCCACCCTCCTTTTTGGAAGAGATCAACTGATGAAGGATTTCTTTCTTTTTTCCCCCTGGTGGTACCGGTGGTTTAACTCAGGGCCTCATGCTCCCTAATCAGACCCTGTATCACCTGAGCCATGTCACCAGCTCTTTTTTGCATTGGTTAGCTTTGGGACAGAGTCTCACTTTATGCCTGTGCCCACTGCACCATGATCCTTCTATTTGTTCTTCCTTGTGTAGCTGGGATGACAGGTGAGCATCACTGTGCCCAGCCAGTGGTTGAGATGGGGTCTTGTGCACTTTTTTGCCTGGGCTGAAACCATGTTCCTCTTGATCTTCACCTCCCAAGAAGCTAGGATTACAGGCATGAGCCACCACTCCTGGCCTGATTGAGAATTTCTAAAGGTATATTGACAACACCATTGAATTGAAGTGTGTGTCCTTGTTCTGCCATTAACCCCAGGACTTCGGGGAAATGGATCTGGCATTTGTTGACTTTCTATGTGCCAGATTTTATGTACATTGTTTCTAACCTCCCAACCATCTGCAAAGTAACTATTTTGGTTCCCATATTACATATTGAAGAAATTGACACTCAGCAACTGTCTGGGTGACTGAGCTGGGATCCAAACCTAATTCTTTACAGCTGCAGAGTCCATATTACTTTTTGGCACTTCCCAGTGCAGCAGAGTGGAAGAGGGTTTTCTGATTCCAGTTTTCTCATATATAAAGCATGATGGTTGGAAAAGGTGATCATGAAGGTGTCTTAACTTCTAGCACCTTGTACTGGTATTTTACTGTTTTCTGCTACAGAAAATGTGACTCATTTGTAGGTGAAATCCCCTTTGGATGTTTCCAGATACCTCTGATCCTGGCTGAGAATTTCAAACAGGATGTTGACAGATATATTTAACATTAATCTTGTCTCCGGTGGTATTTGGATTCTTTCCAATTCTTTGTCATTTGAAACAATGGGTAGCATTATTTTCTTTGTTCTTTTATTTTCACACAAGCCTACTCTGTACAGTTTCTCTTCCTAGCCCTGAGCTGCAGGTTTATATTTAATCAGACTCTTGCCTTTAAAAAAATAAAATCATTATCTGCACATTTGACCAACTACAGTATGGATTTCTGGGTATTTTATTTAAATCCATACTTATTTAGGTTGTCTTTACAGCACCATGGAAAACAAGGCTACATTTTCATAAAACTAGACAACAATGAGAAGATGATGTCAGAGGACCACACTGTCAGCTGCCAAGTAGACTATAAAACTTAAAATTCTCTCCACATTGCCTATGTATCTGAAATCGGCATCTCTACTTGCAAGTTTATTATTATCATTATTAGTGCTGGGGATTGAAGCCAGGGCCTTGTGCACACTAAGCACAAACCCCATTGCTGCACTATTCCTCCTGTCCCATGATTCCTTCTGACTATAATGGGAGTAAATTTGTGTTCACATAGATTGTTTAAAGGCATTTGCATATATAAGTTACGTCTCAAATAGGTTCATCATCTTAGATGCTAAATCATTTTCCACAGAAATTTAGAAATAACCCCATCTGCATTTTTCTGTTCAGATGGTTTCATCTAGCAATTTATCTTTTTGATGTAATCAGAATTTCATGTTAACAAAACAACAAACAGCCCCTCAATCATTATAGGATGGCCCACCTTTTCTTTTGAGGTAATGTGTTTCTGTGGTTAGGTCTGTACTTTGAGAGCCTTTTCTACTGCTCTAAAAATGTAATCATATCAGATAATTGTACAACTAAATTCTTATATAAAGAACTTAAATTTGAAATCTGCAAATAATAATTATAGGATTCTCTATAGCTTCTCAGCTTGCTGTAGGTTTAGTGATTTGCACGTCTTTCATCCCCATTCCTGATCCTAGTACTCTGCTAAAAATAACAACAACAACTTCGTTGACAGTCTTCTTCATGCAAGGCAACAATACTGGGTACTTTAGGAGAATGCAAACATGCTGCAGATAGATGTGCTCTCAAAGGGCTTATGGTCCAATAGGGAAGAAAAGCACAAAGATAATGGAAAGATAAACTAAAAGACACAAATGCCACTAAAAGAGCACATGTAGATGAACCTAAGTGTTTTTGAATAGCTGGTGTTTCACCTGAGTCTTAACAATCAGATAAATTTCAGACAGGGACACAGGGAATTTGGGGAGAATGTTCCAGGAAAAAGGAATAAAATAAAGTGCTCCTTAAGTTTTATCATTTGGTTCATTCTTTAAAAAAAATTCTCTATATCAACCCTCTTTCCATATATAGCTATCAACATAGTTAAATCAAATCATCACTTAAGAGTTATTTAGGGGGCACATCATTTAAGAATCCTCCTCTATCCAGTATGCAATGACATCCAATCTAGTTTGGGAGTAAGGAACATCTTCTTCAGTCTTCCCCCATTTCTCTAAATCAGTCTCACAAGCTAGAATCTTAGGAATCATCCTAGGATTACCTTCATATCCTTTATCTCTGCATCTAATCCATTACCTAGTCTTAATGATTCTACTTCTAAAATAGAGATAAACTCCATTTCAGATAAACAAAATGTAGTTTTAGAGTGGAATATTGTTCTTCCATAAAAAGCAATGGAATTTTAATACAGGTCACAACACGAATATTCCTTTTAAACATAGTTAGTGAAATAAGTAATAGCTAGGCAGATAAAGATTGCATGATTCCACCTTGAGGAAGAACAGAGACCAGATAAATTCATAGAGAAAGTGTAGAATGGAGTTTACCAGGGCTGCGATGAAGAGGGAGTTATTTTTTTATTGGGCACAGTGTCTGTTGAGGATGATGCAAACTGGCTATCCATGGCCATAATGGTTACACAACATTGTACGTGTAGTTAAATGCCACAGAACTATATGCCTACACGTGATTAGAATGATAAAAATAATGCATAGTTTTTATCTCATTAAAAAGATTTTAAATGAGTACATATATTATTTTCAAGCTCTCTTGTTGGTCTGAGCCACTTCTCTCTCATATCTGGATGAATGAGATTCTCATATTTGGTCTAGTTTCTACACCCTCATCCTCCGGTATCTTCTCCTTTATTTATTTTGCTCTAGGGATAACAGATTTATGAGTATTGCCAAGAAGCACTACACTGATTCTTGAGACAGTCTTATTCTCGCTATTTCCTTGAAAATGCTCTTCCTTGCCTCTCTGTGTGCTGACTCCTTTTATATGGTTTTCAGTTAAAATGTCATCTCCTTAAAGAGAGGTTTGCTGACCTACCTCCTCAGTGTTTTCTCCAATTAGTTATTATATATCATAGATCTCCATTTATTTTCTTCACTGCATTTGTCTCAATTTGTAATGTTTCTTTTTACCAACTTATTTAGCTCAGGTAGCAGAGTGGGTGGTGATGCCATTGACCACAATGATACAAGATAGAGGAAGCCCTTGGGTGAAGCAAGATTAGGGTAAAAAGTTAAACAAAAGGAAACATAAAGTTCATCTATAATGTAAGAGTCTAGAGTTCAAGAGGGAGAGAGATAGACTGGAGATATAAATTACTAGAGCATAGTATTTAAGACCAATTAAAATTAATCAGACAATTCAGGCCAATTAAAATATCAGACAACTGAAGATACAGAAGAAGAGGGCCTTAAGATCTTTTGAGGTTTTTTAGAGTAGACTTCAGCAAGTTAGAGAAGTAGTAACTAACTAGGAAGAAGAAAAGCCAGGACTGTGGTTTGACAAAAGTGAAGAATGCAGATGTGGTAAGAAGAAGAGGGCCATCTGTGTTGTATAATTCTGAGTTCAAGTAAGATGAACACAGAAAAGTTTACACTGGGACTGAAACCATAATATATGATTTATATCTTATATCTTAGAGCACTTTCATTTGTGTACTTTCATCTCAATGGGGTGGGAAGATAGGAAAAACCAACTGTGGTGATTCAATAGCAAATGGAAAGGAGGTGAGGAAGCAAAGACGGTGTGTAGAGATGATCTTTTTAAAATAGTTTATTCTAAGGTAAGAGTGGGAAAAAGGCACTGAGGGATGAGGCATTAAGGAACTTGTTAGGAACACCAACATGTTCCTAAGCAAATAGGAATGAGCTCTTAAAGAGGAGCATGTGATGCAAAAGATGAGGCAAATAACTGACACACCTGGGGAGGTGAGACGACCAGGTTTAGAGCACTAGTGGGAGAGAACTTTCTTCACAGCAACAAAAGGCAACTGGGAGAACACAGGTGAAGACATGATGCAAGAAATTTAGATTTGGTAGCAGAAGGATACAGAGGTCCCCATTGACGAGTTGTGTACTCTTGGTGAGTCAAAGGTGGGGTCACTTTCCAGGATATGTGTAGAGGAAACGGAGGGAAGTTTGGAGAGAGGAATGTAAAACAGAACAGTTGTCTTGCAGAGTGACAAAGCAACCTACTGGGAAAAAAATCATGAGTGCTTTGCTGGGCAAAGTTGTACACTCATCTATAATCATGTTAACAATGTGAAATCCATCAGGCAGGAGTGGAATTTAGAGTTAGAGGGCTTCCACCAGCTATTATGTCAGGCATGTGATGGAGAGAGGGACTATGAGCATGGCCAAGAAAATTTTAAGAAGTAATTTTTCAAGGATATGTTGAGGCCAGTTGATGGAGGGCCCTGAATGTCAGATTAAAATGTGTGACCTTTTTTTCATTGGCAATGAGAAGCCATTAAAGAATTTCTGACTATGAAAGTGACATTACCCAAATTGTCCTCCTGCATAGTTAACCTTCCTTTCATATAAAGGACTGAAATGATTAAAGAAAAGAAACAATGAGAACACTTGGAAGGACCAGAGATTAGATAAGGAGGATTTCGATGAAAGTAACAGCAGTACGCTGAACTTGAGCCAGATCACTAGAGGCTGTTCTTAAAAGACCTTGGTATCTGTGGGAACCAGAAAAACTTGGTAGGGACATAAGGCAAGATGAGAGAGAATGCTGAAGGCTGGACCAAAATTGGGTAGGATATTATCTAAAACAACAACACAGAACATCATCAAGGCACATGCTGATTAAGCAAGGAATGCAGTAAGAACCAGAAAAGTCACCTGAATATTGGATCAAAAAAAATCATAAAACTGTTGATCAGTGCAAGACCACTCTCCCCGGTAGAGTTCAGCACGTGCTACTCATGCAGACAGGATCAAAGTGGCTCAAGGCATAGGTAGGGCCAACACAAGGGCCAGGAGATGACCCAAGGTGCTGAGTGGGACAGGAAGGTCAACCAGTTTAAAGAGTGGGGTAGAAAGGACTTTAGCATTAAAATTAATGTTCAGTTTGGTTTTATAGAACTGGTCAATTTAGTGACAGTGCTCTGATTTCAACACAAAGCTCTAGATTTTAATCCTCTAGATACTCATGTATGCTATCCATAGGATAAAAGTCATAAAATAACACAGTTGGAGATAGGTCAAAATCAGCCTACTGCAATAAAGAATCAGTAAGATTTCAAACCAATCACAGGATTTGATAATCTTCAACCTAGGAGCCAGTAGCTGTGCTAGTCTGAAAAGTATACCTTGTTCCCTGGGAAGTCTGCCATTATGGTGGCCTTAAATTTTTTAATTTCATAAGCAAACTCCCTCTATCACCCCACAGTTAATAAACTACAGTACACTAAGAAAGAGTCCCTTTAAGTTTTATCCAGTATCCATCCATCCAACATTTCATGACCTTCAAAGCATCAGGCACTGTACTAGGCTGAGGATAACAAAGAAAAATAAAACATCTTCTCTTTTTCTTTTCAAGAAACCTACATTGTACTGGTAAAGACAGATAAGCTAAAATATATTTATAATAGCTGTTGGGACTAGCATGTACAAAAGTATATGGATACATAACTCACGGGAAGTCCAGGAAAAGGGTGAGGATATGGTAGTGGTGATGGAGGCAGTCTTCTTAGAAAAAGGTTCTGAAGGGAGAGGGGTGGGTTTTGGGATAACAGATTAGGGTCATCCAGGAAAGAGGAAATACCTAGTATGAAGCCTACAGACACTGAGCAGAGGGGCAACTTGGTGGAAATTTCTAGTAGTCACATATAGCTGGAGATAATTCTACATTTCAATTAGGCTTGGATTTTACTTACTATGTGTGGATTTCATTTTTCTAGTATAGTCTTTATTTAGTTTGATTTCCCTTTCCCTTGATGTGAAGCTCAATCAAGATTTTTTTCCTCTAGCTTAAGTTTCATAAGCACCAAATAGTATTTAGACAATGGATGCATGTAATAAATCCAGGAATAATACAAATAAAATTTCACCAAGATAGAAATATAAATGTAAAATCCGTCATTAAAAAGTCCAACAGTATTTACTGCCTTAGATCAAATTGATGCAAAGGAAAGTTGATGTAATTGAGGCAATAAGAGATAGGTAGGTGTATCAGTTTTCTTCAGGAATATTTCCGAAGGACTAAAGCCATTTTATACGACAGAAATAAGAATGCTCCTCAGTGTGTGTCCAAAGGAAGAAAAGAAAACCACAAACCAGTTTCCATCGTCTTGAGAATTTATCATGAGGCGAATTCTGAGCATCTTGATACTGCTTTATTGACAAATTAATTACAGTACATTATTTTGCTTGTCAATATTTTTATATATATATTTAGCTTCTGCTAAATAAATGACTTCCTTTTGGCTTTAGATCAAAAGCAGCCTCAAAAGAATGGCTTCTTTTTTAAAATTCAATTATGGACTCTTGGGACTTGTATGGAAAAGTTATGACTTTGAGAAAGAAATGATTATCCACTTATATATGAAATTTTTGTTTATAGCATCAAAATAGAGGGATTATACAAGGCCTGGTTCTAATAATTTTCTTCTTTTGATACAATTAATAAAAGACAAGCACTGACTTTTACATTCAGAGCAGTCAGCTCTTTATTTCCCCCAGTGCCTTTGACATTCTCTTGAATTTGTGGAGTTAATTACGTTCTACTAACCTTTGCTTCTAAGACTCCAAGACACTTAATGGTTAACATTCATGAATGAGATCATAAATTTAGAATTTTAGCCTCTGGTGCAATCACATTTGAAATATAAGTATGGTGATAATATATATATATATATTCAGAATTTTGTACTTGGTCCCCATTTCAAATATTTTTGAGTGTGAACGTATATTTATATGTCAGAACTTATGTCAGGTGGTATCCTTTTAGTTTTAATAATATGATCACTTTGAAAATATGTTAAAGTTTAGAAATGAAAAATATATTTTTAAAATTTAGTTTAATCTAATTATTTTGAGGAAAGTTCTTGTTGTTTTTCTCAGGCTTGCCTCAAACTCCTGGGCTCTTGCTTCAGTCTTCTGAGTAGCTGGAACTATGGGTGCGTGCCAGTTACTGTGCCTGGTGAAAACATATATTGTAGAAGAGTTTTCACTTTAAAGCTCCAGTTAATCTTTAAAAATAGTTAATGAGCTGGGCAAGGTGATTCATGCCTGTAATCCTAGCTACTTGAGAGGCTGAGATCAGAATGATAGTGGTTCCAGGCCAGGCCAAAAAACAAAAGTTCTTGAGATCCCATCTTAATTGAAAAGAGCTGGGAGTGGTTGTATGTAACTGTTATCCCAGATGTGACAGGAAGCATAAATAGGAGGATCAATGTTCTAGGCTGACCCAGGCAAAAAACAAGACTCTCTCTCCAAAATAACCAGAGCAAAAAGGGCTGGAGGTGTGGCTCAAGTGGTAGAGCACCTGCCTAGCAAATGTGAAGCCCTGAGTTCAAACCCCAATGCCATCTCCCCACAAATGATAAATGGAATTATGTATAAACTAATTAATATTGCATATAACTTAAAATGAAAGTGAATAATGTCTGATTGTGGTAGATCTTACATAAATAAATTAAAAGTATGTTGAGAATTATCTGCCTTTTGATAGAAACTTATTGAGCAACCTGGGGTTAGAGCAGAGGTTTTGTCACTTATCCAAATTTAGGAAGATTTGTTCACCCTAAAAGGCCATCAAAATTGTTTGTCTAGTCAACTAGGAAAAAAGAACTTCTAAAAGGTATTTTGTCAAACAGTTTAGCATACTGTGCACTGACTTAAGAGGATAAGACTTTTACTCAAACTCAGAAACCTACAACTCAGTGTGATAAAAACTTTAAAATCTTATTCTCTTACACATTTAGGAAAAATTTGAGAGTTAAGGTAATGCAGAGATTCTGTATAACTAAATAGATCTTATATTATTAAGTTGTCTTAGAAAGTACTTGTTCTGCTCTTGAGGACTCACAAATTCTTGTTTTCTTCCATTCTTGAAGCATATATGCATCTCTCTGCCACTTTTGCATCCATCCTTCAGCTTCAAAAATTTCCTTTTTTGAGTTACAATTGACTTGTTTTTATAATAACACAGGTTCAGTCTGTGGCTGGGGGCCTCTCCCTCCTTTGGTTGCCAGGTTCTGTTTAAAATTCTCTATACTATAAACAGGGCTCCTTCCTTGTTCACTAGGAATGGCCACAGAAAATAGTGGTTTCTGGAACACGTCTGGACCATCTTTGTGTAGCAGATACTCCAATGATATGACCAAATAAAGATGATGGCTTGGTGTGGCAGAACTTAAATTCTTCCTGGAAAATCAGGGTGACATCTCAGTCACTAATTCTGGGATTAAGGAAAGCATTTGCAGAAAGGTAGAAACAGTTTCAGTCCTACAGATTCCATTTATCCTGCCAACATGAGCTAACACGCTTCTCTGGGCTCCAATTCCACCATAAGCAGCTAAGGAACAATGCCATTCCCCTTGCATTTCTTCTTCTCCTCCTCCTCCTCGTCCTTCTGTTCCTACTCCTCTTCCTTCTTCCTTTGTTCTCCTTCTTCTCTCCCTTCTTCCCTGTCCTCCTCTCCTCTTCCTTCCTCTTGTGGTGCTGGGGATCCAACTCAGGGCCTCACACATGCTAGGAAACTACTCTACCACTGAGCTACATCCAAGCCTTACATGTCTTTATTTCTTCTTCGTTATGTTCTCTTTGGCATATATCCAACTGTGGCTTTATTTGATTGAGAAAATTGAAGCTATAGATAATCTGGCTCAAGGCAGTGTGTCTTTAAAAAGATTCTTCCTGACTACTATGATGCACATAGGTGTATACATGTAAAACTAGGTAATAGTATATATCTAACTCTATCCCTCTGGCCAGAAATAAATCCCGTGACTTCGAACAGAGGGCCCGGACTTATCCAGAAGAATATGGTTCTGTGTATCCTTTCTAAATTTGACTTGATGAGCTCAGACCTCCTAAAAGTATCCATTCTGTCCTCCAAATTTATCCAGATGATCAATGTAACTAATCTCTAACCCCAAACTCCTACCAGGAAAGATTGAGTCACTAAATAAAACAGAGAGAGGTTCCGGGGGATCTGTCAACAAGAGGTTCATACCGGGGACAACTGTTCCAGTATTGACAGTTGGCCGAGCATTGTTTACAGCCCCAAAGTCTCCAATTCAACTTATGTTGACAATGTTCCTCTGCTGATATTTAACAAAGGAGGGCCTGAGACTGCTCTGCAAATTTCCTGGAAGGAAGCATCTTCCTCTTTGGCTCTCATCTGGGATATTTAACAGAATTCCCCAACAGCACACCCTCTTCTGGTGATCATAGCAGGCTCCATGGTTAAGTAGGAAACCTTTGAGACTGATCAAGCTCCAATTCCCATGTGCTTTGTCTGACATTTAGCTGGTGCTTGCCCTTTCATCTAACCTTTCTGGATATAGAAGCCAAGAGATTTTAAAAAAAAAAACATTCCTAAGGGATGGACAGAAGGAAGGGAACACCATTTCCTGATAATGGTAGAATTCCAAAATTAGTCTTACAAACAAAGGAAGGAGGGGACCTTAACATCATTAAATTCCCACAGCTGGTGCAGCTAGAAAATTTTGGATCCTAACTACAAAGTATCAGAATGGGATATTCTTACCTTTTGTTAATTAGAGAAAATAAGCAGATTTCTGAATCATTCATAAAGGAAGGGCCTAAATAAACAGTAATAAATATTATAGGGAGAAAAGAAGAGATAGTTTGAACTTTCCTGATAAGATAAAGCAGAAAATGACTCTTTCACTTTTATGAAGTTTAACTTAAGCAGATTATAGGGGACAGTGACAGGTATATTTGTCTTCTGTCTAGAATGCTTTTGCATTTTCTCTTATCTTATGACAGCTCCTGGCTCTAGACCTCTGGCACACAGGCCAGATGTGGTCATGATATTAGCCCACTGCCTTGGTAACAACAATTGATCCAAGAAATAACAACGTGGTAGAAGAAGAGGTAATCAAATTCCTTCTCTAAGATATCTGAGTAGACTTGGAAAACGAAGCTGGGCTTCAGGGAGCTGGGTGTGAATTATCTCCTTTTGGCTACAAATACTATAAGCCGATCCTGGGCAAAAACAATTTATGGGAAGGATATAAGATAGCCCTCAATATTGAAGGAAAACTTTCAATTAAAGGAAAACTTCATAAAGTTAGCTACAGACATAGGTACCAAAAACTAACAGACAGTTTCTTTAGGGACCAAGGGCCAACCTCCAGGATGAACCAGTTCATTTTTTTCCTACCCTCTCACACTGAATTCAGCCCAATATTCAAGTTTCTAGGAAAGAACAGGTATGCTTGGCTCAACTAGTCACAAGCCTCCCTCCATCCAAGAGGGACTGGACACATGATTGACAGTCTCACAAGAACTGCAAAGAAAGGGAGATGAATCCTCAGAGGAAAATCATGCTTCTGTTACTGAAAGAAGGGCGCTGTGCTTCTGCTCAGGCAAAAACACCAGATGGTCAGTTTAGACGGTGAGCCAGGGCAGCCCTGGCCTGCAGTAGCCCAGATGGAGCGAGTAGGGAAAGAGTAGCCAAGGGAACATTCTGAAGCTTGTGATGAGTCTCTTTCTCAGCCTTGGCAGCTAATAAACCTCTCTGCTTAAAGCAGATTCATTTCAATTTCTGTCACTTGCAACCAACAAAATCCTGATCAATGCCTAGTTTTACACCAGTGCTTTTTAGGCCTAGAAGTCTCTGAAGTGTCCTTTTGAAAAGTAGAACCACGTGAAATTAGTGTGTCTGCCACAGCCTTGAAGCTGGAAGAAGCAAAGCTTCTTGGGATCTTGTACAACAAATCTCTAAGCTTTGCATCACTCCTAGGGCAGATGCCTAACCTCCAGGGAGCTTCTGAAATGAGTGAGAAGGACTTAGCTTTGATGTACAGTGGCTCCTTTTAGGAGAAGACTTTCAGTGGACAAAGATGACCTGACAGACAATCTCTAAGTAAGACCTAGATTCAAAAAATGAATAGAAGCTACTCTGCGAGGCAAATATTAAAACTCCAAAGGAACTTGAATGAGAAGTCTCACCTTGAAGTTTGTACTCCTTTGCTCATTCATCTTTCCTGTTGTTAACTGCTGATTGGTCTAAATGTCAGTTATTCCACCTTGGAGTAATTTATATATCTGAAAATTCAGTGGTAGAGCTTTAAAAGAATTTTCTGCAAATGGTGGAATGATGATTCTGGTAGGAAAAAAATCTTCACCTTTTATTTCCCTAGAGTCTTATTATTTTCTGCCATGACAGTGACACCCTTGGTAGCAATAGGGGTGCAGGATGCCTGCTTGTGCTTTTGACTAATTATCAGACTGAGCCCTATGTGATCTGACGACATGGGCAGTGAGCAGCGCTTTTTGACAAAGTTGCAGCAGTTGAAACAGTGAGATCCCAAGGCCGGCTTTGCCACTTTCTTAAGAAACTCTACCATACTGGTAAATATCTGTGTTCAGTGGTGAAAGGTTGCATTTAGTAGTGCTGATCACATAATTGTTTCCTAGTCTGGGGATAACAGCCTCTGAAGACTGTGCTGAGAGAAGGAGGAAGAGGAGCAGGTGGCATTGTTTAAGAAACCTACACACAAATGGACAACTATTCAAGAATGGACTCACTCCAATATTTATGAAAAAATGACCTCTCTCTAAATGCTTGGAATTTTACCAAGTCAAGACTTTATTTAAGTCCAATGTACTTTCTTTAAAATACACTTACACTTGATAGAGTTATTAGTCATTACACTTTAGCGAGAATTTATTTTAGTAACAGTTTTTTTTTAAATAATTGAGATACATGTTAATCTTTGTAAAGTGGCTTTACCATATTAATGGTATCATGCAACTATTGCCATATCTAATTCCAGGACATTTTCATCACTCCCTAAAACCAGCCTCCTTAACACCTAGCTGTAGCAGGAGCTTTGCTCCTCAAGAAGTTTGCAGGAGGCAAGGTTAAAAAAAAAAAAAAAAGAAAATCACAAGATTTGGGCTGAGTGCCTAGAAATGAGCACCATGGTGAAAGATACCCTTTAAAATAGTGTTTAGAGTTAGCTGTGAGCTAGCAAAAATTATCTCCATTCTGAAGAATATAGGAAAGCAATAAAAGTTCACAGGAGAAGTTGTCTAGTAATTAAAAACAGTCTGTCACTGAAAATCACTGAAGTGTTAATCCTATTACAAGCTCTCTCTAAAAGTGTGGCTGGTTATGCCTACCCTGGGAAGTATCTCCTTAGTGACAGCAAAACCAAGAGAGATGACTTAAGAGTTGATACAACTTTCAATGGGAGAATAGGAAAAGGAAAGTTGGTACCTGCGCATATTAAGGGAAAAGCATTTAAAAAGAACAAAACTCAGAAAGGTGTATTCCTTTAAATTTGCAAGCTTAAAAATCTATGTTGAAGACAGGAGCTTGTATCTTCAAGTGATGCCCTCACAAACCATCAACAGGACTTGATCACTAAGGTCTTTAGCTAAGTAACTGTGATGGTTAGTACTGATTATCAATTTGATTTTATTAAGAAGAGTAGTAATTAAGAAGAGAAGGGCATTTCCAGAGAAGATCTTGAGGGCTTTAATCTAATCAGTTGTTGAATCCTTGAACAGATTCAAGATTTGAACAACTATTAGAAGGCAGTGGAAACTGTTGAAAGTGGTCACCAGGGAGGTGTCTTTGAAGGATATTTTTTTGTCTTGTCCCCTTTCTGTTTCTCTCTGCTTCCTGTCTGCCATGAGGTGAATAGCCTCTGCCACATGCCCCAGCTATCATGTTCTCCTCACCAGGGGCCCAGAAGCAATGGAGCCAAACACTATGGACTGAAACCTCTGAAACCGTGAGCTAAAATAAATCTTTTCTCCCTGAAGCTGTTCTGTCAGGTATTTTGATCACAGTGATGAAAAACTGACTAACACAGTAACTTTATTCCCCATATTAAAAGAGGCAAAGAATGTTTTGAAATTTAACCTTAGGTTCCTGTGTACTGAGATTTACAAATAGGTAAACCCAAACTTTGGAAAGGAGTACAATAGGTATTTCAATGCAATCTGCTAGTAAACAAGTCTGTAAGCACTCAGGTGTGGGCTATGGCAATGGAGAAGGAATCTGCCTTGGGTTGTGATTATTTGCACAAAATAAAATCAACAAACAACACTCAGGATGTAAGTTTCTGCCTGTGCTAGTTTTATAATAAAGGTGGTTTTCTTTTCATGTGAACCTTCCATGGACTTAAACCATATATTTCCTTGGAAGTAATTTAAACACATAGCCAATAAAATAGTTTACTATGTTTATGTGAAAAGAAAAGTTTGGGTACTGGAGGTGTGGCTCAAGCAGTAGAGCACCTGCTTTGCAAGTTCAAACCCCAGTCCCACCAAAAAAAAAAAATAAATAAAAATGTTTGTTATATCACTATTTCACCAATTTGAATGTGAATATTCTTGAATCTATTCCTAATATTCTGGAGCCTCCCTGGGATCAGAAGACCTGGAAGGCATCCTAAAGACTTCTTAGAAAATTAATCAAACAAAGAAAATTGCACATTTGGATAAAAGGGAATTCTTACTTGTTTGGAAATATTTTGTTAATTTGTTTGTTAGAACTTTAAGCACCATTTCATAACCATAACAGAGAAGTACCTCTATATTAATCCAGGTAACATGAGATGTCACTTAGAATCAACACTTTTTTTCCTTCTTGCAACCTGAATTGTTATAGTTAGGAGGGCTTTCAAAGTAGGTGACCATGATATCACTTGATAGAGGCTGGAAGGGAACTCCTTTCCACAAATGGGTTTACTCTCCGTCTCTTTTTTTTTTTTTTTTTTTTTTTTTTTTCATTTTTCTTTTATTATTCATGTGTGCATACAAGGCTTGGTTCATTTCTCCCCCCTGCCCCCACCCCCTCCCTTACCACCCACTCCGCCCCCTCCCGCTCCCCCCCTCAATACCCAGCAGAAACTATTTTGCCCTTATCTCTAATTTTGTTGTAGAGAGAGTAGAAGCAATAATAGGAAGGAACAAGGGGTTTTGCTGGTTGAGATAAGGATAGCTATACAGGGCATTGACTCACATTGATTTCCTGTGTGTGGGTGTTACCTTCTAGGTTAATTCTTTTTGATCTAACCTTTTCTCTAGTTCCTGGTCCCCTTTTCCTATTGGCCTCAGTTGCTTTAAGGTATCTGCTTTAGTTTCTCTGCGTTAAGGGCAACAAATGCTAGCTAGTTTTTTAGGTGTCTTACCTATCCTCACCCCTCCCTTGTGTGCTCTCGCTTTTATCATGTGCTCATAGTCCAATCCCCTTGTTGTGTTTGCCCTTGATCTAATGTCCACATATGAGGGAGAACATACGATTTTTGGTCTTTTGAGCCAGGCTAACCTCACTCAGAATGATGTTCTCCAATTCCATCCATTTACCAGCAAATGATAACATTTCGTTCTTCTTCATGGCTGCATAAAATTCCATTGTGTATAGATACCACATTTTCTTAATCCATTCGTCAGTGCTGGGACATCTTGGCTGTTTCCATAACTTGGCTATTGTGAATAGTGCCGCAATAAACATGGATGTGCAGGTGCCTCTGGAGTAACAGTCTTTTGGGTATATCCCCAAGAGTGGTATTGCTGGATCAAATGGTAGATCGATGTCCATCTTTTTAAGTAGCCTCCAAATTTTTTTCCAGAGTGGTTGTACTAGTCTACATTCCCACCAACAGTGTAAAAGGGTTCCTTTTTCCCCGCATCCTCGCCAACACCTGTTGTTGGTGGTGTTGCTGATGATGGCTATTCTAACAGGGGTGAGGTGGAATCTTAGTGTGGTTTTAATTTGCATTTCCTTTATTGCTAGAGATGGTGAGCATTTTTTCATGTGTTTTCTGGCCATTTGAATTTCTTCTTTTGAGAAAGTTCTGTTTAGTTCACATGCCCATTTCTTTATTGGTTCATTAGTTTTGGGAGAATTTAGTTTTTTAAGTTCCCTGTATATTCTGGTTATCAGTCCTTTGTCTGATGTATAATTGGCAAATATTTTCTCCCACTCTGTGGGTGTTCTCTTCAGTTTAGAGACCATTTCTTTTGATGAACAGAAGCTTTTTAGTTTTATGAGGTCCCATTTATCTATGCTATCTCTTAGTTGCTGTGCTGCTGGGGTTTCATTGAGAAAGTTTTTACCTATACCTACTAACTCCAGAGTATTTCCTACTCTTTCTTGTATCAACTTAAGAGTTTGGGGTCTGATATTAAGATCCTTGATCCATTTTGAGTTAATCTTGGTATAGGGTGATATACATGGATCTAGTTTCAGTTTTTTGCAGACTGCTAACCAGTTTTCCCAGCAGTTTTTGTTGAAGAGGCTGCTATTTCTCCATCGTATATTTTTAGCTCCTTTGTCAAAGATAAGTTGCTCATAGTTGTGTGGCATCATATCTGGATCCTCTATTCTGTTCCACTGGTCTTCATGTCTGTTTTTGTGCCAGTACCATGCTGTTTTTATTGTTATTGCTTTGTAATATAGTTTGAAGTCAGGTATTGTGATACCTCCTGCATTGTTCTTTTGACTGAGTATTGCCTTGGCTATTCGTGGCCTCTTGTGTTTCCATATAAATTTCACAGTAGATTTTTCAATCTCTTTAATGAATGTCATTGGAATTTTGATGGGAATTGCATTAAACATGTAGATTACTTTGGGGAGTATCGACATTTTTACTATGTTGATTCTACCTATCCATGAGCATGGGAGATCTCTCCACTTTCTATAGTCTTCCTCAATCTCTTTCTTCAGAAGTGTATAGTTTTCCTTGTAGAGGTCTTTCACATCTTTTGTTAGGTTTACACCTAGGTATTTGATTTTTTTTGAGGCTATTGTAAATGGAATTGTTTTCATACATTCTTTTTCCGTTTGCTCATTGTTAGTGTATAGAAATGCTAATGATTTTTCTATGTTGATTTTATATCCTGCTACTTTGCTATAGCTATTGATGATGTCTAGAAGCTTCTGAGTAGAGTTTTTTGGGTCTTTAAGGTATAGGATCATGTCGTCTGCAAATAGGGATATTTTGACAGTTTCTTTACCTATTTGTATTCCTTTTATTCCTTCTTCTTGCCTAATTGCTCTGGCTAGGAATTCCAGTACTATGTTGAATAGGAGTGGAGATAGTGGGCATCCTTGTCTGGTTCCTGATTTTAGAGGGAACGGTTTTAATTTTTCTCCGTTAAGTATAATGCTGGCTGTAGGTTTGTCATATATAGCTTTTATAATGTTGAGGAACTTTCCTTCTATTCCTAGTTTTCTTAGAGCTTTTATCATGAAATGATGTTGGATCTTATCAAAGGCTTTTTCTGCGTCTATTGAGATGATCAAGTGGTTTTTGTCTTTGCTTCTGTTAATGTGGTTTATTACGTTTATTGATTTTCGTATGTTGAACCACCCCTGCATCCCTGGGATGAAGCCTACCTGGTCTTGGTGGATAATCTTTTTGATGTGTTGCTGAATTCGGTTTGCCATTATTTTGTTGAGGATTTTTGCATCAATGTTCATTAAGGAGATTGGCCTATAGTTCTCCTTTTTGGAGGTGTCTTTGCCTGGTTTTGGGATAAGTGTAATAGTGGCTTCATAAAATGTGTTTGGCAGTTTTCCTTCCCTTTCTATTTCATGGAACAGTTTAAGGAGGGTTGGTATCAGTTCTTCTTTAAAGGTCTGATAGAATTCAGCAGAGAATCCATCAGGTCCTGGACTTTTCTTTTTGGGGAGACTCTTGATTGCTGCTTCAATTTCATTTTGTGTTATAGGTCTATTCAGGTGATTAATTTCCTCTTGGTTCAGTTTTGGATGATCATATGTATCTAGAAATCTGTCCATTTCTTTTAGATTTTCAAATTTATTTGAATATAGGTTCTCAAAGTAGTCTCTGATGATTTCCTGGATTTCCATGGTGTTTGTTGTTATCTCCCCTTTTGCATTCCTGATTCTACTAATTTGGGTTTTTTCTCTCCTCATTTTAGTCAGGTTTGCCAGGGGTCTATCGATCTTGTTTATTTTTTCAAAGAACCAACTTTTTGTTTCATTAATTCTTTGTATGGTTTTTTTGGTTTCTATTTCGTTGATTTCAGCTCTTATTTTTATTATTTCTCTCCTTCTATTTGTTTTGGGATTTGCTTGTTCTTGTTTTTCTAGGAGTTTGAGATGTATCATTAGGTCATTGATTTGGGATCTTTCAATCTTTTTAATATATGCACTCATGGCTATAAACTTTCCTCTCAAGACTGCCTTAGCTGTGTCCCATAGGTTCCGGTAGGTTGTGTTTTCATTTTCATTGACTTCTAGGAACTTTTTAATTTCCTCTTTTATTGCATCGATGATCCATTCTTCATTAAGTAATGAGTTATTTAGTTTCCAGCTGTTTGCATGTTTTTTGTCTTTACTTTTGTTGTTGAGTTCTACTTTTACTGCATTGTGGTCAGATAGTATGCACGGTATTATTTCTATTTTCTTATATTTGCTGAGGCTTGCTTTGTGCCCTAGGATATGATCTATTTTGGAGAAGGTTCCATGGGCTGCTGAGAAGAATGTATATTGTGTAGAGGTTGGATGAAATGTTCTATAGACATCTACTAGGTCCACTTGATCTATTGCATATTTTAGATCTTGGATTTCTTTATTGAGTTTTTGTTTGGATGACCTATCTATTGATGATAATGGAGTGTTAAAGTCTCCCACAACCACTGTGTTGGCGTTTATATATGCTTTTAGGTCTTTTAGGGTATGTTTGATGAAATTGGGTGCGTTGACATTGGGTGCGTACAGATTGATGATTATTATTTCCTTTTGGTCTATTTCCCCTTTTATTAGTATGGAATGTCCTTCTTTGTCTCGTTTGATCAATGTAGGTTTGAAGTCTACTTTGTCAGAGATAAGTATTGCTACTCCTGCTTGTTTTCGGGGGCCATTAGCTTGGTAAATCTTCTTCCAGCCTTTCATCCTAAGCATATGCTTATTTCTGTCGGTGAGATGAGTCTCCTGTAAGCAACAAATTGTTGGATCTTCTTTTTTAATCCATTTTGTCAAACGGTGTCTTTTGATGGGTGAATTAAGTCCATTGACATTAAGTGTTAGTACTGATAGGTATGTGGTGATTCCTGCCATTTAGTTATCTTAGTTGTTTGAAGGTTTGATTGTGTGTACCTAACTTGATGTTACTCTCTACTGTCTTGCTTTTTCTTATCCTGTGGTTTGGTGCTGCCTGCCTTTTCATGGTTAAGTTGGGTGTCACTTTCTGTGTGCAGGATCCCTTGCAGAATCTTTTGTAATGATGGCTTTGTGGTCACATATTGTTTTAGTTTCTGCTTATCATGGAAGACTTTTATTGCTCCATCTATTTTGAATGATAGCTTTGCTGGGTAGAGTATCCTGGGGTTGAAGTTATTTTCATTCAGTGCCCGGAAGATCTCACCCCATGCTCTTCTTGCTTTTAATGTTTCTGTTGAGAAGTCTGCTGTGATTTTGATGGGGTTACCTTTGTATGTTACTTGTTTTTTCTCTCTTGCAGCCTTCAATATTCTTTCCTTAGTTTCTGAACTTGTTGTTTTAATGATGATATGTCGTGGAGTAGTTCTATTTTGATCTGGTCTGTTTGGTGTCCTGGAGGCCTCTTGCATTTGTATGGGAATATCTTTCTCTAGATTTGGGAAATTTTCCATTATTATTTTGTTGAATATATTACGCATTCCCTTCGCTTGCACCTCTTCTCCTTCTTCGATGCCCATGATTCTCAAGTTTGGTCTTTTGATGGAGTCGGTGAGTTCTTGCATTTTCTTTTCACAGGTCTTGAGTTGTTTAATTAATAGTTCTTCGGTTTTTCCTTTAATTACCATTTCATCTTCAAGTTCTGAGATTCTGTCTTCTGTTTGTTCTATTCTGCTGGATTGGCTTTCCGTTTTGTTTTGCAGTTCTGTTTCGTTCTTTTTTCTGAGGTTTTCCATATCCTGGCTGTTTTCTTCTTTATTGTTGTCTATTTTTGTCCTGATTTCATTTATCCATTTATTCATTGTGTTCTCTCTTTCACTTTGGTGTTTATACAGTGCTTCTATGGTTTCCTTTATTTCTTCTTTTGCTTTTTCAAATTCTCTATTTTTATTGTCTTGGAATTTCTTGAGTGTCTCCTGTACATTTTGGTTGACCCTATCCAGTATCATCTCTATAAAATTCTCATTGAGTACTTGTAGTATGTCTTCTTTTAAATTATTCTTGTAGGCTTCATTGGGTCCTTTGGCATAGTTTATCTTCATTTTGTTGGAGTCTGGCTCTGAGTTTCTGTTCTCTTCATTCCCCTCTGGTTCCTGTACTAATTTTTTGCTGTGGGGAAACTGGTTTCCTTGTTTTTTCTGTCTTCCTGTCATTGTCCTTGGTGTTGTTACTGTCCCTGTACTGTGTGTAATTAAGTATTTTCTAGCTTGTAATAATAACAATGGTAATATTGAGAACGGAAGAGTGAGCTGAGATGGAAAGCAAGAAGTTAAAGAAAAGGGGAAAACAAATATACAGACAAGAGGGAGAAAGCAGAACAAGGTATCAGACAAGAGAGTTTCAAAGGTATAAACAGGGAGTGTTAGTGTACTAATCGACAGTAAGCTGAACAGACAATAGAGAGACAGAGAGAGGATTGAAAATCAAAGATAAAAAAAATAAAAAATAAGTATATGAAAGTAATATCTATTTATAAAAATGAATTAAAGTAAAATGGAAAATAGGAAATTAAAAAAAAAAAAAAAAACCAAAAAACTTCCAAGTTTATATGCAATGCAATTTCAGTCTTAATAATTTGGATGTCCGTCTTAATCTCCAGTCCTGGAGTTGGTGCCTCAGATGTTGTTCTGTAGTTGTCTCATCAAAGGGGATGCATAAAGTAGAACAAAACTACACTCACACACACACAGAAGAAAAAATAAAAATAAAAAAAAAAAGCCCCACCAAGTGTCCCCAGTTCAAATGCAATAGTTTCAGTAAGTTTTTCGGCTTGCAGGTGTAATTCGGTTGTTCTCTCATCAAAGGTAGGGAGAAAAAGAAAAAAAAGAGTCTGGAGGCAGTTCTGAGAGTGGTATCTGCAACTGTGGCTTGCCTGCCTGCTGCTCTCAGCCTGTAGCTGGCGGCGTTATTTATGCAGATCTCTGGGGTGAGCTTAGCACTCACCTGGTCCCACAGGCTTTGTTTGCTCAGAGTTCTCCTGTGCGGGGGAGGGGGGCCTCTGCTACAGGCTTTTCCCTTTCCAAGCACTGGGAAAGGTGACACTGCCCCGCGTTGTCAGGCCTGCGTGTTTATTTACAGTTCACGTGGGAAGTGGGTCTTCCCTCCTCTCACAAGCGTCCCCGCTCCTGGTTGCTGGCGCGCCCCGCTCCCGCCAGAGCCTCTCCGGCCTGCCCGGCTCGTTTATTTACAGTCCCGGGAAGGATTCCCTTCCCCCAATCTTCAGCGCTCAGGGCGCCCCACCCTCTTTCCCGCGTGTCTTAACTGTTCTTATTGCTTAGTACTCAGTTTCTCTTTTTTTCCCGGGTGGAGGTCAGTCTGTCCAGGGGGCTATGCTGCTCTGGCCCAGGCTTGTCTGTGGGGGAACCGCGGTACCGCGAAGCTCACCTGGTCCGCGTCTTCCCAAGCCGTATGGGCGCCGGCCACTGGCGGCCCCGGGGGCCTCCTCGGTTCTCCGTTTAACGTGAAGTGGAGATTCTCTGCACCGGCTGGAGATGTGGAGGAGTCAAAGTTATGCCTTTTCTCGGTGATTATGCCTGCAAAGTGTGTCTCCAGCGTCTCTCCAAGACTTCACCATAGGAGGGTCGCTCTCTGCTTCCTACCTCTAGCCGCCATCTTGGAATCTCTACTCTCCGTCTCTTATGGGATCTGAAATTATACCACTAGAGATTTATTTCTTGGATCATGGAGGCTTTTGTTCACTGATAAGAAATTTACTTTTAAAGTGTAAAATATTCATGGGATGGATGACTCATTATTACATTATATTTTAACTTGACCACTACCTGAGAATGCATTGGAGATGTTGGCTTTGTCTTTCTTTTTTCCAGTAATGGTATATCCCTTCCTTTAAGGAGATGGCTTTCTGCCAGTCCAGCTCAGTGCTTCTGGTGGGAGTTGTCTGTCGAACATTCTCTTTCCTCACCCTTACTTCCCTCTACCCTGCCACCCAGTGGTGGATGCATGGCCAATGCTTGGCCAGCCACAACTGTCCACAAAGATTGGTTCACATCCAAGGATGGGTACCTAACCTAAGCCAGATAATTTTTCCTTGGGATTTTTTCTAAGTAGATCTGGTGGAAAATGCTTTCTTTTTTTCTGGGAGAAGAAGTGATAGGAAGTGCAGCCTATAGCTGCTTAAATTCATATTTCTAGTCTTTTCTGATATCCAGCTTAAAAGAATAAAATTCAATGCAGAGAGAAGCAGAGATGAGTGACAAAGGGTGTCCAGATGGCATCTGAGACCCTGAATCCAATGAACTATAAGGCTAACAGCATGTCCTTTCTTGGTTTACATATGTGCCAATAAATCATCCTTTCTCCTTAAACTATCATGAGTAGGGCATCTGATGTTTGCAAACAGAGGTCTGAGAACCCAAAACAAACATTTTACAAGAGGACACATGAAGCTGGATGCGGGTGGCTCACACCTGCAATCCTAGACATTTGAGAGGCTGAGATTGGGAGGGTCTCTGTTTGTGTCCAGCCCAGGCAAATAGTTCAAGAGAATCCATCTCTGAAATAACCAGAGCAAAATGGACAGGCGGCATGGCTCAAGTGATAGAGTGCCTGCTTTGCAGGTGCAAAGCTCTGAGTTCAAACCCCAATTTCACCAAAACAAAAAGGACACGCATTAACAAGGGGAAAGGTAATGTTTTAGTTCCAGAAATGTGTGTGTGTGTGTGGTGCTGGTAAGCCCTAATTATTCTGTGGTTAAATAAGGGTCATTGTGTGCTAAAGTTCCTGAATATCTTTTCAGACTATTGTGAAGTGAATCAAGAGGTAAGGCAAGGTGACCAAGTCTCTGAGAATGCCAACTACTGTTACTCTGGGGCCACAATGGTCTTGAGATGCTTTGAACTATTGAATTCAGGGTGAGGCTGTATGGCAGGGCAGTGGAAGGGTAAGAATGTGCAAATATTTAAGATGTCAGCGCTACATGTTGGTGCAGTGACTCAGTGTCTCCAACAAATAAGAGAAGCAATGCATACTTCAAAAAGGGGTGATGAGTCACTGTTTTGATCTATAAAGGGCTGTTTAAATTTTATTTATATGTCATAAGTACAGCAGGTTTTATTTATTTAAAAATAGAGGAAAGTGGCACCAAAGGAAAGATGGAATTTACTATACTCTCCCATTTCCTAAACTATTAGTGTCCTGATGCCTCAGTATTATTTAAATTTTGACCCATCAAAATATCTAAGAGACCAAATTATTATTAATGAGTAAATGATGTTATTTTTGTCAAAATGAAAGTAATTTCAATTAGGTACCTTGAAATAATTTTTTTTGCACTAGGTCTATATATATGTATTTGCAGTATTATGGTTTGAACTCAAAGCTTCCTGCTGGCCTGGCAAATATTGTACTGCTTGAGCCATACCACCAGGCTTGTACTAGTTTTAATATGCCGTTGAGACACCGGAAGTCCTTAAGTGAGCTGGAGCACTTTCTCCAGTGCTCCACAATCATTTTTATCTTCTTCTCATGTAACCAATGGTAAATATGGTTATGATGCTTTTGAAGTAAGGATTTTTAAATGGATAATATTCTCTAATGGATTTTGTGTGTGTGTGTGTATGTGTTGCTGGGGGTTGAACCTAAGGCCTTGCACATGCTAGGCAAGCACTTTATTACTGAGCTACATCCCCAGCCCTCTGATGGGTTTTTTTTGGTTTAGGTTTTATGTTGGTAAAAGCAAATTTATAAACTTTTTTTGTTATTTTGTTGAAAGAGAAAAAAGTTGGCTTTCCACATGTGTTTCAAGATGTCAGTGTTACATGCATTTGAATCAACCCTGGGAAACTGTTATTCAAAATTGAAGATGAAAACCAAAGTCATATCAAAAGGTTTACCATATAGTCAGGATGCTGGGAGTGTTCCCCTTCTGAAGCCACCACATCACCTACTTCTTCCTCCTCCATTTGTTTCTAAGTTACTCCTCTTTTTCCAGCATTACTTATGAGTTTTAAAGAAAACCAGTGTAAGAACAATGGCATGTTCCTAGCTTTGCAGGAGTGGCACACATCAAAGGAAGGACGACATTTATCCTAGAGAACCACAGCTTACTAGCAGCTCACCAGGCAGAAATGAAGTGCTACTTCTGTGACATAGCATAGAGAAATGCCTTCAGTCTACCAATGCTGGGAAATGCACTTGGTGTAGGGTGAGTTGCTGCTCTGGCAGCTGACTCCCCATGAAGTGCTTGCTGGTGTCTAACCAGCTTCTGATTATTCTTGTGTAATCTTGTAAGTGCACCTACCTCCAAGGTTATTCTTATATACATAGAATGCTAGCAAGATGCTTGGCGCCCAGTATTGCATATTAACTTGTATTATTGCTAATGATGGCAATAAGATTTTCCCCCTAATGTGTGTTTATAACTTCATAGAAATCTTGTTTTTAAAATCAAAACCAATGTAGCTATGAAAATTTTTCTGAACTACCTAGATAGTCCCCAATCAGCCTTCCCTATTGTTTTCTTGCTTATTCATCCATTAGTGAGAAGGACTTCCTTCCTTCCTTGTGCCTGACTCAGCCTACCAGCCTGCATGTTGGATGAGCTCCTGGCAACACTCCAAAGCCCCATCCCTCAAGGTGTCAGGCTTTCCTTCCTAGACTCTGCTCTTTCCTATCTGCCACCCAGCTTGTCCAATGACACTCCTCAGATCTATTTCAGTTCAACTCTTCATCTTCGGAAACTTCCCCTTAACAAACCACTTTTGTATTCTCCCCCTTTCTTAAGGAGAAAGTGAATCCAGCCTGGAGTTAGCAGTACACATGCTGTTTGTACTCATTCCTATCAGAGGCCAGGCCAGCCAGCATGCTGCTAAACCGGGATGCTGTCCAGCACAGTGACCTGGCTTTTTTCTATGTTGCCAGTGAAACCATAGGCATCACCCAGTATGAAGGATCAGTGGACAACTGTCACATGGTAATACTGATTGACCTCAAGGGGCTGGCTTTCCATCACAGAGCATCGTTATCTTCTCATTGAGTTCCAGGATGGTGATGGCAGCCTCCTGCTTAACTGTTGCCAAATCAGTTTGTAACTTTTTCACTTTCTTTTTGTGTTTAGTTTCTTTAAAAAAAAAACTAATAGTTTCCGTCACTGGAGACAGATGTATCAAAAGAATAAAAGGAATTAATGACGTCTGAACAAACATTACCTTTGAAGTTGCTTAGATGAAAAGCTCTGTTTATCTAATTGAGTCCTGTTTGAAGTCTGTGACACAGAGTGTATGTGCTCCTGTCAGAGCATTTGAGTTCCCAGCAATAAAAGCTCACTCTTTTCCTCACAAGATCTTTACCTCTGGAAGGTTTTTAATCTGGATCTGAACCCTGTGGATTGGTGATTTATAGAAGAGGCAATTTGAGAAGACCTTTACTTTCCAGTTAGCACTTACTACCAAGATGCTAATGCCTAAACTATCAGGATTCCCCTGCTACCCCAATCCATGAGTAAACTTGTGAAATAAGCAGAGCCTTGATTTTGAGTCATGTTTCCTTTGGCATGTGAATATTACTTGCATTCAAATAAACTCTAAAATGTATTCATGCTACCACAAATTGAAGATGTTTCTACACATTTACTATGGTATCTATAGAAGGAAAATGGTAAAGTGTAAAGAATGGTTTTTAAGCAACAGAGGACAGGAAAGACTTGGTATAAAAACAGTTTGATTTTTAAGTCTAAACTTTTGAGGGAACTACATTAGGAAATTGTTACATAATCAAAGGATTCACCCTGAGTCTTTATGACTAGAAGGCTCCTTTCATGAATTTTAAAGCAGATATGATTCGTCAAAATTGAACTCATCTGCAATGTTGGAACCACTGCCTGTTGTGACAAGGGCTGCGTTTGTTCATTTGTGTTGCATTTGGGTAGCTGCAGAGCTTACCTTGCCAAGTCTTTGTGGCTGGTAATTAAGAAGTCCAGAAAATGCACAATTAATACTTCTTGTCAGCCATAAATGTTTTTTTTTTTCAATAGGATTATCATTCTTTTTTTTTCAATTTTTTTATTGTTTTATTATTCATATGTGCATACAAGGCTTGGGTCATTTCTCCCCCCTGCCCCCACCCCCTCCCTTACCATCCACTCCGCCCCCTCCCTCACCCCCCCACCCCCTCAATAACCAGCAGAAACTATTTTGCCCTTATCTCTAATTTTGTTGAAGAGAGAGTATAAGCAATAATAGGAAGGAACAGTGTTTTTGCTGGTTGAGATAAGGGCCATAAATCTTGACATAAGGAAAGGAAGAGTTTTTGCTCAGTAAAAACTGGCCTCTGAAGGGAGTTCACTTGGGTGGCAGGGAATCACTTTGTTCTTTGAGAGTAAAGCCAATGAAACCAGTTTGTCAAAGATGGGATTAGATAGAGGCCTCCCATTCTACAGATAAGTTGTTGTGCCTGGGTGTAGTTCAGTGGAAGAACTGTGCCTGGTCCTGAGTTCAATCTTCAACATGGAAAACAACAGTAACAAAAATGACAGGTGGTCTTCCAGAGCCAACACAGGATGATCAGAACTTTACTAAATCTTAGTAACTGGTATAAACATGGCTGAAAGAGAATGTGTAACTTAAAGGGACAAGAGTCAAGGAACTTGTCCCAAGGTAGCTGGAAGGGTAGAACTCAGTAGAGTTCACCTTACACATTCCAGGTTAGAAGGCCCTGAGCCACAGTCCAGGTGCCACATCTTTACAACATTTCTTCTAGAGTAGTAGTTAGTACCACTGTCATCATTTCACCATTAAGCATCCTCTGGGTGTCAGGTACTGTGCCCTGGGCTGGCTAGTTGAAACATTAAGTATGGTAAGGTTTGTACCTCAGGACCACTAAAACTTTTGAATTCCCTTCCTCTGGGTCTCTATTCACTAAAACCTTTCATAATTTAGCATTCCATGTGGATTAATTCAGGAGCGACTGATCTGATCAGTAAATATGTCTGGGCATTTGATAGCTATGTTTCTCATGGCAAATTATTAAATTGTCATGTAATGTAAACCTCCCTTGTTTGTGAGCTGATTTGAGTCAGCTTGTTCCTGAGGCTCTTGTCCATCCCAGGACTGCTTCAATAGCACCTATGAGGCTGTGGGTGATATCAGTGATCTTTCCTGATGCTATTTCAAGACTATTCCACAATGAGATTTTTACAATTTCCTTTCATCTCTTAGAACTTTAGGAATAGAAAGTGAGAGGAAACATACAGAAATGAAAATTAAGAAAGTAAAGGGAATGAAGGGATATATGCAAGAAGGATTCAGAAGAAAGTGAGAACTGAAAGTATCAAAACAGAACTGATATTGACATAGATGCTGAAGTGTTGTGGATGAGATAGACTGATGAAAGCAAGTTATGCTGAAGTGCATTGAAAGACAGAAAAGGTGAATGGACAGAGAAACAAATACACGTGAGATCCATTGAAGGTGGCAAAATGTTAATGGCGAAATCTAGTTGTGGAGTATAGGGTGTTCACTAGAAAATTATTTCCATATTTCTGTGTCCTTGAGAGAAGAAAGAATTGAAGCTTTACTTTTCTTAAATTCGTAGTAGATGACATTCATATTCTCAAATCATGTCACAACTATTCACATGCAGATAAATATTTTTCTATAAACTTTTCTCAAAGTAGGCATTGATACTAATGAAATGAAATGAAAGAAAAATATGTGACTGGGTAAGAATTAGTGGGGTGTCACTAGGAGCTGGCCTAGTATATATAACTAAGGAATAGTCTACATTTCCATTTTGACCGGATGACTTGACTGATGGAATGCAGGAACCCAGAGTACAGACAACAGTGCTTCTCAATATCAGTTAAGAATTTCAACTCTTCCTCCCCCTCCTCCCCCTTACCCCATCCTCTTCCCTTTGCCCCTTCTTCTGCTTCTTCTTCTCCTTCTTGTTTGTTTTTTATTGCTGGGAATTGGACCCAGAACCTTGTGCATGTTAAGTATGTGTTCTACCACTGAGTCTATCCCCTTAACTTTTCATTTCATTGACTTAACCTTTTTGTCGCTCTGTTATGGAATTATGTGTTCTGCCTTTTCTTACTGTTACAATATTTGTATGCTTGCCTCATGATCTATTTGGGAAATGGAGGATATTTAGTTTGGAGAAGTCAGTACCCAGGGTAGTCATGACAACTGACTTCAGTTATCTAAGGGACAATTCAAAAGGAGAGGAAGTTGAGTCAAACAATGCTGTTCTAGAGATACTGCAAAGAACAATGGGTAGAAAACATGAGGAGGCAGGTTTTGGCACAATATGAGAAAACAGCCCCCAACAATCACAGCTACTTCCATAACAAGTTAAGTTGGGACCTAGTTAAGACCTGCCACGCTGGGGATGATTAAGCAGAGGCTGGATGAACATCTTCAGGCAGGCCCATGGTAACCTCTGGAACCTGGGTCAAGAGGTAGTTGGAAGTTTGTCTTACACCCAAACCTTTCCACCTGTGGCTTCCTCAAGCTTCCTGAAGGGTGCAGCACATATCAGACACCCAGCCCTTGAAACCTCTAGGGCTCATATAGTTGTCAGGGACACTTTAAAGATAATACTGTCATTTGTGAGAAATTGGATAAGAAGGACTGTTGATCACCTAGAATTCAAGGATAATGTGACTCAAAATACCCAAACATTATTGTTTAGTTATAAGGGAAAGTGAATTTAAATTAAAATTTGGATCAGAGAACTGGATTGGTTGCTTAAGGTTTCTATTGGGATCTTTTGGTTATTCAGATGCTTTTAAAAAGTAGTTTAACATCTTTGCCCTTTTTTTTCCTCTTCTCCTGACAGAACAGCTATATGCTATTAATTCAAGCCCTTTAGGCAGTTCAAACAATTCAGTTTGCCAGCGTGTCTTTTATTAGTCATAGACATCAAATGATTTCAGAAATGATAATATTTTCCTCTGCGCTTTTGGCCTTCACTAGCCAGGCAAGCCAAGTGTTGCACTTGAATCTAATGGAGTCTGTTAAGGTCTCCTTAGTAACGAGGGACTCTCCTCTTGATTACTGAAAGGATAGGAAAAGCTTGCTAGCTTGGGGGTAAATTCCTGTTACCTTGATTTTTTTCCTATTTCTCTTACAGAGTGGAAAGAGAGAGGAAATTATGTATTTGTGCAATGTTTTGAAAAGGAAATATTTATCTGTATTATTTTGCTGAGTGGCTTGCATTTGAGAATTAGAAATAACCAGGGAACTATTTATAGAAGAGTTTCAACATTGCTGCTAGCACTGTATAAAATTTATGGTTATTTCCACACACTTTGAATCATATTCTTGGATTATGAGGCTGAGCTTTGTTATTTACTGGTCATGAGAAATTGGTCCAGGCAACTGACATGGCCAAGCCTTGGATACCATTGTTGTGGGGACCAAATGACAAAGCATATAAATGACAGTACCCATGATTATGCTTGTAATACAGTAATGTTTTTCTGATTTTGTCATTATTTCTTGAAATACATAAGAGAAACCTTTAACCCTTCACCAAAATATTATGGTCTTTTCTAAAGACATCATTGTAATACCTTACAGAAAATAAAATTTGCACTTATTTGAAAGCAAGAATTTTAGTTTCTTTTTCTTCCTTCTTTTCTTTTTGTAAAATAAGTTCTATGCTTGATTGCACTGATCTCTTCCTCATTTTGTATGTGTAGACAAACTTAATGCTTTTTCTTGAGCCAATCTCCTGCCAGAGTTGGCCTTATGCCTGGGTGAAATAGGTGGCTGCCTCCATAAAATGACACGAGGAGAACTCTTAGGCATTAGCTCTTGTCCCCATCCCGGCAGCCCTATCTTGTGTCTGCTAGAACAGAACTTTTCCCCACTTTGTCTGGACTTTATCCGCTTAAATTTATCGTTGCTTGAAGAGCACATATCATAAAGATCAAAGTTTTGTCTCCAGAAGGTCACTGATACAATGCTTACTACCAAGGATGTACAAGAGAATTTGTTTGAATATAGAAGGTAAAAGTAGGTTTCTCCTTTCATTTCTCTTCTAATAGCCAACATAAATAGTGAAACTAATAAGAGTATAATAGCATTTGAATACAATTTGGTTTAAAAGTCAACTTTACATCTCTCATTTTGTTTTTTATTTATAGTACCCTCAGGAGAATAGTTGAAAGTCTAGGGATGTCAAATATGTGCTGTTGGATGTTCCTTTTCACTGCATGTCATGCCTTTGATTTTGGGTTTCTTTCATGCTATGCTATACCCATGACATCTAGTCCTTAACCCACACTCCCAGAAGTCACTGCTCATTGGTGAAACCTGATTGTCATTCAAGTTGTATCATTCTATATAGATGAGAAATCTGAGCTACCAGATAGTTCAGTTGGACCTACTCCTAGTCATGTAGTATATAAGTAGCTAAGTGAATCTGAACCAAGGTCTTTGCTAGGTTTTCTTTTTAATGTCATCTGGCTTCAGTAGCACCATTAATTTTTAAAGTTACTTAACAATAACCTAAAAAGGCAGTATAACAGATGTGGCTATAAAAATGTAGCTTTGAAATGTGATGGTGAAGCATTTATAGCATGGGTTGCTATGATACCCTTACAAAACTTAGGAAATAAAGGAAACATGTGATGAAGCCAGGTAAGGACAGTCTGGGCCAGGATCTTGAATTGATTCTGGAAATTGTTGCCATTCTTTTGAGTCATGTGAACATTTCCTACAAAATGCCTTGAATGAAAAATAATCATGAATGCACGATGTGGCTGGTCTTTGGTAAGGTCTTAGGGAACTGGTTGATACATAGTCTCTCAGTGCTCATCATAATCGTGACCAAGTGCCTGGCCCCATTTGCCCACTGGTAGATGCTTAATCGCTAAGAGAGTCGGACTTTGGAAGTCAGCTGACATTTTTCAGTTCTTCAGAGTAGCCCTCTTGTGAGTATCACTCAACCTTATTTTATGTAGCAAAACTTTATAAAAACATATTTTAATTACTCCCCAAATTGAAGAGATTTGGGATTCCCAATAAAAAGAAAAAAAAATTTCAGTAATTTAACAAGCAATTTAACCCACAACAGGGAAAGGATTTGCTTATAGTAGGAAACAAGTCTCAATTCTTTTCCTCTGTGAGGTAAATAATTATTAGAGACAGGGGTAGAGTTTGACACTAGACATCCTAGTTTTCAGAATGCCTGTATAAGTGTCTAGTTAAGAGAAATTATTAATGAGTACAATATATGGAGTTTGGATAAGAGGACATTTCAGATTGCAAAAATCCAGTTCTAATGCAAGTGATATATAACTTGTAACTGAAATAAAGCCAGGGACATGGCTCACTAAGAATTGGGAAGTAAGATGGAATTATCAAATCTTACCTGATACAGGATTGGATGTCCTCTTGGAGCCAAATTGTCCAAACCCTAACATTTTAAAAATGCCGAGGTAGAAACAGAAAAATGAAACAATTTGCCCAAATTTACAGCTAATAAAACTGTAGGAAGCAGTCCTCAGAGCCAGGTTTTCTGATTCCTTATCCGAATCCCCCTCCCCCGGCCCATATTTTGTTGCTCTGTAGCCAGAACAGCTGAAGGGAAATGGGATGGGTACATGATTGAAACCCAGAGTGGTAACTAAGATTCCTCAAGTCTAAGGCCCCAGTGAGAGAAACAACAGGGCTTTAGGCAGGCAGCCTTTCCTGAAAATCCCATTTACCCAGACAGCCAGGGAGGACTGGACTTGGGTCATGCTCATAACGCATATTGGGGTTACTTTTGATAGAAAGAAGAGTCTGTGCAATTGCATTCTTCCTAACTTGAAAGAAATGGCGCAGTTGTAGAGTACTTGCCTAGCATGCTGGAGGCCCTTGGTTTAAAACTCAGTATAGCTCCCCAGAAAGAAAGGAGAGAGGAGGAAGAGAAAAGGAGAGAGAGAGAGAGAGAGAGAGAGAGGGAGAGAGAGAGAGAGAGAGAGAGAGAGAGAGAGAGAGAGAGAGAGAGAGAGAAAGATATGGATTACTGTTTTCATGGAGTATTATGCTATATGCTATATTCTAATATCAAAAAACATCCACATTCTGAGATTAAGGTGGCTCTGTTTGTATGTTTCTTTCCTTTCTTTGGTACCACTGTCTCATTTTTCTTACCCAGCAAACTTTAATAAGCTGATCATCAGGATTTTTGAGAAAGAAAGAATCTATAGTGTAATAAATGAATTTTCATATTACTAGCTGATCTCAGCAAACAACAAAGTGCTCAAGGAGGCCATGCAAAAAGAAAATACAGGCACTTTCTCCAAAGCTACTTCTTGGTCTTACAATCTAAATTCACATCCTGAGAACAGAGAGAGAAACACTGTCACACCTAACAGAGCCTGGTAGAAAGCTGTTTTCCAGTCCAATTCTCCCTGGGGACAGAGAAAGCCCAAAGGGCCAAAGCTGTATATGAAGCAATTTCAGTTTCTCAGCCCCACCTCTGCAGGTGTTGGTGTCATTAACAAACAGCCATAAGAAGTGATGTGGGTGGAAAAGAACAGAAACTAGAGAGGATAGAATACACAAGTGGTGAAAAGAATTCCCTTACCTGCTTTGTGAAAGTGGTGTTAAGCTTCTCTAACATACTTTCAAAAGTAATGAAGAGGGGCTCTGTTTGAATTTTCCTTTCTTTGGTTAACATGGTCTTGGCAATTACTTTACAATTGGGCAGATATTATTTTTTTCTCTGTGCCCAAGACTCCCTTCTAGAAGGAAATCAGCTATTGGCCATCTATGACTTACCTTGAATCAAAAAATACAGGCATATGTTCAAGGACTGGAAAATTAAGATTCTAAGGACCCAGGTACTTAAAATTATCTTTAAGGCTTTTTTTTTGTGTGTAGTAAAGACAATCTAATTAAATTAATATCCTCAATAAATATATTCTCCTTCACAGAACCGACTCTGCCCTGAAAGCATTGTAATGAGAGGGGATATAGGATTGGTGAGTTCAAGAGCTGACCTTAAAACAAGTCCACAATGATAAAGAAATGCAACTAGAGAAAGGGAAAATTATCAGAAGAGGGGAAGTGATGTGGATACAACTTGAAATAGCTTTGGATTTCTGTACAAAGAAATTAGAGAAAGCAGCAAAGATGGAAGTTTCTGTAATGTGGATTATTTTCCCATACAATGCAATGTTTTAAAAATTGCTGATGTCTTATTGCAGAGTGGAAGCAATTTTACAGCAGAAATGTTTAGGCTTAAAATGGAGTCAGCCTGATCCCAGGATAAAATGCATTTGTGTGTTAAGAGTAAGAGTATGTGTTGGTGAGTGTTTTGAAAATTGCTGAGTGGCATGATGTTAGTTAATATACTAACCCATAATATTATGTTAGAATCTTGAGTCTTTTAAGTAGAAAGTCTAAGATAGTAATTGATTTTTGTCAATGAATCATTGAAGCACTTTATACTAATATCTGTAAGTTGAATAATGCATAGCTACAATTAAATAAGCAATTTGTCAATCTTTTAATTTTTCATTTATTTTAATCTGATATATGCCTACAAATAAAAGTAGATTCATAGAGAATCTCAAGTTAAACTTTCCCCTAAGAAAATTTAAAAGTTCCCATTGGATTCATTGCAATTAATGTTTGAAGTAAGGGTACTTACACCTTAAACCTTTAAATGTAATGGAAAAGCTGGGAACAGTTGTGGCTCCTGTAGTCCTAGCTCCTCAAAAGACTGAGGAAGGAGGATCAATTGAGCTTGGGAGTTTGGGGCCTGCTTGGGCAATATAATGAGATCCTTATCTTAAAAAACAAATTTAAAAAGTGTGATGGAAAAAATAGCAGTGTTTTCCACACCTGAAACCTGAAAATATTTTGACTAAAATGTGTCAATTCTGCCCTGTGAAAATAGTTTAGCAAAAGGTCTGAACATTAAGCAATAATTGCAACCTAAATGGTTTAATTCTTCATACTCAACATTTCAGCTGTGACTTCAGTTACTTTTCTCTTTCATCTTCTTATTTGTTTGTTTGTTTTTTTCTTTCTGCATCATTTAGAGAGGTTCTTTTGCTTATGTCGTGAAGTCACATTTCTAGGTGGGGAGAAAACAATACTGGGATATCTGTGTATGTATTCATATATAGAGAAAGATGGATGTATAGATAGATACAGATATTGTGAAATAGTGCTTTTGAAAAAGTTACTTTCAGAATCTGATGTTGTGGTGAATTGGGTTGCAAAGCATGACCTGATCAAAGAAGCACTTGACATTTGTGAATGGAGAGCAAAGAGTTGGAAAGTGAAGAGAAGGTGTGGTGGTGATGCGAACTTTTCCTTAGGAGATATTAGCAAGTTTCAGATTGCATATATTAATGAACAAGTCTAAACAAATGTCCTTGCTAGAAAACAAATCATCAGCTAAGGATTATTCCTTGAATTTCCTGGCAGGTCTGCCTCTTCAGTTAACTCACTTTCTAGAAGATGTCTTCTCTTCTTTCATTGTAAATCTAGCACTAAAAGATAGCACATGAGTCTAAACTTCTAAGCAGGGATTTTTAAGTAAATCACAAAATTGTGACTTCTATCAACACACCCTCATTTCAGATATGCAAGGATAACAGGTAGGGAGGGGAACTTGTGAACTTGCCTCATCTCTCATTAGTGACGTGTATCACTGTTTCTCAGATGCAGATTGTAAGATGTAGGGATAATCATATGAGGTGTTCATCAATTCATCAGTTCATCAAAAGATTAAAGATTTCCAAGCTTCAACAAAGGATGAATTACCTGTTTCTGTCTCAACTCAGAAAACCCAGAGAAACCATATTCAGCTGTTTTGATTTGGACTTGAGCTTCCAAATTATCCTTTATAATAGTGGGAACAACATGAGTCTGACCACCCAGACATGAAAATGTCTGGTATCTTGAAGTACATCCTTGGGACACCAAGGACTGCATCTGATACCCTCTACATAACATTGAAGCTGGCCAGTGAGAGCAGCCAAGCAGCTATGAAATGAAAATTCAGGAGATGCACCACAAATATTTTTGTAGGTTTTAAGATTTGAGCTGAGAGCTTCACTTTTGCTAAGCAGGCACTCTACCACTGGGCCACAAAGGATATTTCCTAACCCACAACGGATATTTTTGACTACCTAAAAGAATGCTTAGATGAATAATATGCTCTCTAATTTTACTCAAATATTATGTGCCAACATTGAAACTGACTTCTGTTTGCTCTGATTCAATTCTAGAGTGCCTTATCTAAACTGACAGTGCCAATTGCCCTGAGTCACAAGTGCACATGACTTTTCAACTGGAAGGCATAATATAAAATTTATAATCTTAACCATCTTAAGTGCACAATTCAGTAGTGTTAAGTATAGGCACACTGCTGATTACCAACTTCCATATCTCTTTCATCTTGCAAAAATGAGACTGTGTTCACAACTCCCCGTGTTCTCCTTCTTGCAGCTCCTGGTAACTACAATTCTTTCTGTGTCTATGAATTTGATTCATAGACATGACCTCATGCAAGTGGACACACAGTATTAGCCTTTTTTTTTCCTTTTTGGTGGGACTGGAGTTTGCAAAGCAGGAGCTCTACCACTTGAGCAACACCAACACCTCCAGTCCATTTTGGGCTGGTTATTTTGGAGATGGGGTCTTGTGAACTATTTGCCAAGGCTGGTCTTGAGCCATGATCTTCCCAATCTCAATCTTTCAAGTAGCTAAGATTACAAGTGTGAGCCACTAGCTCCCAGTTTGTATTTGTCTTTTTTTTTTTGTGATCAACTTATTTCACTTAGCATAATGTCCTCAAGGCTAATCCATATTGTAGCAGGTGTTGTTATTTCCTTCCTTTTTAAAACTATTATATTCCATGGTACATTCAGCTCACATTTTCACTTATATACATTGATGTCACTTGGGTTGATTCTACTTCTTGTATTGTGTGGAAGACATTTGTTGAAATGGTGCTCATGATGGTACAATAATTCTAATATTTGTCTTTTCTGGATGAACTGAAACTTTTAATTTTTTAAGGAGATGAGGGGTTTTTTTGGTGGGAATGGGTTTTGAACTCAGGTTAAGTATAATACTTATTAGGTATTTTGGTACAGTTGAATTTGTTCATATTTGATTGCAACAGCTTTATTGAAATATAATTCATGCACCATAAAGTTCATCCACTTAAAGTGTACAGTTTGATGGGCTTTAGTATATTCATAGTTTTGCAAGCATCATTACTGCCCAGTTCCAGAACATTCTCATCACCTTGTAAAGAAAGCTCTGTTCCCTTTAGCAATCATGTCCCATTCCACCTTTCCCCAGCCCCTGCCAATCCCTAATCTACTTTCTGTCTCTATAGGTTTGTCTATTCTGGACATTTTATGTAAATGAAGTCAGACAATACATACCCTTTTGTGTCTGACTTCTTTTACTGAGCAGAATTTTTAAAGGTTCATACATGTTGTAAAATGTTCATCATTCTTTTTTGTGACTGAACCATATTCCACTTACAGATATTCCACATTATGTTCATCTATTCATCTGTGAAACTTTTTACCTTTTAATTACAAAATTCATTCTCATTTCTCCACAATAGTTTGTTTTTGTTGTCAAATAAGCATGTTGATCCTAAAGTGTGAAATCATTTAGAAGTAGGGTAACTTTTAATTGACACCTAATAGTTGTATATATTTACGGGGTACAGTATGATAATTGGATACATGTATACAATGGTCAGATCAAGTTAACTGCACTTCCATCTCCTTTACCATCTATTGTTTCTTTGTGTTGTGATCTTTCAAACTTCTCTCTTTTAGTTCTTAAATATATAATTAATTGTGAACTATACTCATTCTATTGTGTTGAAGAACATTAGAAATTATTCTTCCTGTGTAACTGTATTTTGGTACTTGTCATTCAATATCTATCTCCCATCCCTTTCTAAACTCCTAGTGACCACTGTTCGACCCTCTGATTCAATGAAATCAGGGTTTTAGCTTTCACATGTGAGTGGGGAACATGTACTTGTCTTTCTGTGTCTGGCTTGCTTCAGTTAATATAATGTCCTACAGTTCAGTCCATGTTGCCACAAATGACAGGGTTTCATTCTTTCAATGACTGAATGATTATGCATATTTACCACATTGTCTTTATCCATTCGTATGCTGAGGGTCATCTTGATTGATTCCATATTTTGGTTATTGTTAATAATGCTGCTATAACCATGGAAGTCCCAGTATCTCTTTGATATACCGATTTTATTTTATATATATATACATATATATATATATATATATATATATATATGTATATATATATATATGTATGTATATCTTCAGTAGTGGGATGGCTGGGTCGTATAGTAGTTCTATTTTTAGTTTTTTAGGATCCTCCATACTGTTTTCCATAATGGCTGTACTCCTTTACATTCCCATCAATAGCATGTAAGAATTCTCTTTCTCCAGTCCTTGCCAGCATTTTAATTTTATCCATTCTAAATAAGGTGAGATGATATTCCATTATGATTTTGTTTTGCATTTTTCTGATTTTTAGTGACGTTACGCATTTTTTCAAATATTTGTTGCCCATTTTTATATCCTTTTATGAGAAATATCTACTCCTATTATTTGCTACATTTTTATTTTTAATTAGCATGTATTATTTGTAAAAGGGTTTCTTTGTGATATTTCCATATATGTATATAATGTGCTTCGACCAAATGTATTCTCTCTATTATTCTTTCTTATTCCCCTTCTCCCCTTTTAAAATTGGTCTGTTTGGTTTTATGCTATAGGTTTTATGCTATAGGTTTTTTTGAGTACTTACTATATTTTTTGAGTTTTTGTATTTTTTGGATATTAATCTCTCATCTGATGAGTAGTTTGCAAATATTTTATCCTATTCACTCTATTGATAGCTTCCTTTGCTGTGCAGAAGCTTCTTAGTTTGACACAATACTGTATTGCCCATTTTTGTCATGATAATAACAGAAGCTGGGTACTTTATTAAGAAAACAGGTTTATTTTTATTCACAGTTCTGGAATTTCAAGGGCATGACACCAACATCAGCTCAGCTCTGGTGAGAATTTCACAAGAGATAGCATTATAATGGTGGAGTATGTACAAGGGGAGATATCATGTCACCAGACAGGAAGCCAAAAAGGCTGGGGAGTGTTCAGACAGTTCTTTTATAACAACCCTTTCAGAATATCTAATTTAGGGTTCCTCAAGAGCTATCTGGATCTTTTCATAGGGTGCATTTCTAGGGTTCTAAAGGCCCCCCACTAGACTTCACATCTTATTTATTTATTTATTTATTATTATTCATATGTGCATACAATGCTTGGGTTATTTCTCCCCTCTGCCCCCACCCCCTCCTCCACCACCCACCCAGCCCCCTCCTTCTTCCCCCCACCCCCTTGATACCCAGCAGAAACTATTTTGCCCTTATATCTAATTTTGTTGAAGAGAGAGTATAAGCAATAATAGGAAGGAACAAGGGTTTTTGCTAATTGAGATAAGGATAGCTATACAGGGAGTTGACTCACTAGACTTCACATCTTAGTGGTCTCTTCTCCCCCAATGTCACCATGCTGAGGACCAAGCCTGCAATATATGAAGTCTTGGGAACAAATCACATCTAAACCATAGCAAATCACCATTTGTCTTTTTTGCTTTAGTTGAATGTGCTTTGAAGTCTTATTTAAAGAATAATTCCCTATACCAATGTCTGGAGGTGTTTCTCCTGTGTTTTCTTCTACTAGTTTCATAGCACCAGGGAAATTCTTCTCACAGATTTCCAAATTAGCTTTTCCTTATAAGTCTGACTTACAGTCTTCCTCCATCTTATAAAGGAAAGGTCTATACTGCAGCTGCTGTGATTTACAATTCTTTTATTTGGAAATGCAAAACCCACTGAGTTTTGAGCAAGGCCTGGGGTCAAAACCAGATTTGTTGCTCAATGTGTTATTAGCCTAAGAAATAGGTAAATTTTTATAAGTATCCAATGATTGTTAGAAAAGGAATACATAGAAAATTACTACTAGGCAATGAATCTCTTTCCTTCATCCACTCTTCCAAAAGAGAAGTGCTAAGGCTTCCCTTCCTATTCTGCAGTTTGACATCTATACATCAGACCCATTGAGGAGTTTTAAAAAAATACATATATTCATATTTCTCTCCAATTCCACTCAGCCAGAGTTTGGATTTGGGACTTTAATCTGTTATTTTAAGCCTTCTGGTTAATTCTGCAGAGATCAACGAGAGGGGTTTCTCTAGATAAGATTTAGGTGCTGGCCACAAGGCTGTATGAGTGTTTCCATGGACAGGAGTGAGCTTGTATACATGATGGCACTTAAGGGAAACATGAGTGTGTGCTAAGGGAAGTAGCGACATTTCCAGAAAGTTGCAGATGGGGAGTTTTTTGTGGAACCTTGGTCCAGGTAACATGTCTGCCATTTTTCTGTAGATGGGCAATTTCAGCCTTAGAGAGAAAAGGATTAGTTTAAGCAAAGGAAACTCAAGTATTGGAAATCATAAATATGACAGTGTCATTAAAGAATTTGTGAAGTATATCAGTTTCTTTTTTTAGCTTACAGATGAAGAGATAGTGAGCAAAGTGTAAAATGTACCAAGTCATTCAAAGTTCCAGTACTCCCTCCCTCTCTGACTTAGTGAAAAATACCTTTTCCCTTTGGATCCTAATTTCTCACCCATAACTACTTTGAAATTCCTTGCAGGTCAAAACAACTAAGAAAAATTCCTGTACTTGTTTTCATGCTCGTTGCATTGTTCAAAGCTATTTCAGTGGTTTTAATAAGCATTAGAGAAATTCAGCAGGAAAATTATAAGTCCTTTCCCTAACTCTCTCAACAACAGAGTAATCTGAAGCAAGTGCCTTGACTTTTCTTTCTCTAATGACAAATGGAATCTATGAGTTTATGTATGAATAAATAAACTCATGCTATTAAATGATCTGAGTCTCAAATGTTCAAAGTGATGTGAAAAAAACAGACAAAGAAGATAATACTTTAAGAAAATCCTCCTCCTTTAAGCTTTAAAATTATAGTTTGCTGAACTGGAGGTGTGGCTCAAGAAGTAGAGCACCTGCTTTGTAAGCACAAAGCTCTGAGTTCAAACCCCAGTCCTCCCCCAAATTACTATTTTTCTTATCTTAAAAGTAAGCCAAGATTACTTTTAAAACATAACCAATTCTTCCTAAATGCTTTATATCCCTTAATAATCCCTATATATACTTATAATACACATACACACATATTTTTGTGGCATAAAATAATCTCAAGGGTCTTGGATAGCCTAATTTTTATCTGTCATGGGAGGAAAATATGGGATTTTAACTATTATGTCATAATATATGAAGAGAAAACATTTTGACTTTTCAACTGAAAAGGCTTAATGAGAAGTATAGTTGCTAGCTAATCTTTAATCTTCATCCGCATTGGTTCTATTTACTCTTTCTGTCCCAAACTGGCATCACATTTTTAAGAAGAGAAAATTGTATCTAGTTGCCCCTGTATTGCTTTTCACAATAACACTATTTTTATGAAATTTTTATTGCTATCTTCTATGGTAGAGTAAGTGAGTAAAAGCCTATAAATTAGGTAAGGAAAATTCTACCAAAAGTGTTACTTAACATGGTAGATCAAATGAGAACTTTGTAACAGTTGAACATTTTGAATGGACTGATCCCCTTCTTCCAAGCACATAACTTACTGGAAAACCTTTTAGTTTAAGATTTACATGTCTGCTTCAACATTTTACAAATTTTACAAAGCAGATAAAATTTTAAGAGTGAACATAGCTCATTGGAAAAAGCTGGCTTTTCTGAGATTCTTAATCATTTAGCCCAGCTCAACCAATATTTATTGAGTATGTATTATGTGCTAGGCTTTAAACCAGGTGCCAGGTAAATAGAGTAAATATAAAGCATAATTCCTTTCTTTGGAAAAATTTCATCTTATGAGAGATACAGGTATATTATAAGTTTTTAATATAATGTTTTTATGTCAGGGTCAGTATATGGTATTCTGTGAGTAGAGAGTCAATGAGACAATTAACCATGACTGGAGGTCAAGGAAAGTTTCCTAGAGAGATATTCCCTAAGCTGAGCTTGAAACCTGAATAATTTGGCAGGTAAGGAAGAAAGGTGTACAAAGAGAAAGTGATTACAATATGACTGAGGTTAGGAAGAAGCATTTCTAGGTAGGAAACCATAGATGTGCAGACATGGAGAGAAAAAGCAAGAGGGATAAAAGCTGGATCATGGATGCTTATTTTTACAGTGCTGAGATGTTTGGGCTTTATGTTATAGGGAATGGCAGAATTTTAGGCTTGGATAGATGTATGCCGTGCATAAATGATTCTGGAGGTATACAGTGGGTAGAATTTTAAGAGAGAAGTTCTAAATGCAGGAATTTCACTTATTAAAGAATTTTAATGGTCCATGTGAATTAGGAGGTAGTGGAATGACAAAAATATTTAGGAAGGAAAATTTAAATGAGGATAGATTGGGTTGATTTTCATGTCAATCACATGGTATTGCCAAAAAATGCATTATGAATCTAAAAACTCTCCAAAGCAGAAATATGAGATATCTGAGTAATAAACAAGTACTGGGAACTCAAAGGATGTAATCTTGAACAGAATTAGAAATGCTGCTGCCTGGGGGTGGGGGCGTATCAGGAGCAGACAAAGATCTTAGGGGCTGAAGCTGTATGATCAGTGAGTCAACTTGACTTGTTCATAACAAAGAGTTGTTACAGGTCTATACATTTCCTGCATGTAACCTTCAGCTAGTAAGAAGCATTTGAATTGGGGAAAAAGCTAATATTGTCACCAGCTCAGAAACATTGAATGAATATAGGAAATGGGTGGAAAAGAAGACATCCTGGGAAACTTTGTATCCCTTCAATGCATACATGATGTGTGTTTCTGATTCTCATCTATATTGTGGTATAGAAGCAATAAACCAAAAAATGTACAGGAATGGTTATAGAAGCAATGAAACATGAAGGGTTCCAAGAGAGGCAAAATTGGAACTGAGTACTGGGAGTTCCCATGGAAAATAATTCCTGTTGGGAATATAAGCTCACAATGTGAAATTAAAAAGAATTTATACCTAGGAACTATTAGCAAAAGAGGAATCTGAAAAAAATTTTCATGTTCAAATATATTTTTAAAGGTATTTAGAAAAAAAACAGGTATAAAAAAGAACCAAAAAAATTGAGAATGATAATTGAAAAGCTGTGCTTAAAACCATAAAATAGATATAGCAGACAAGAGACTTTAGCAAGCCAGGGGATGATCTAGGGAAAAATCACAAGAAATCACAGAAATGAAGAGATGGAAAATATAGAAGGACATTCAGGAAGATGGCAGCTAGAGGGAGGAAGCAGAAAGCGTGCCTCCTATAGTGAAATCTTGGAGATGCTGGAGACACACCTTGCTGGCAAAACCACCAAGAAGAGGCAAAACTCTGACCCCTTCACACCTCCAGCCAGTGCAGAGCATCTCCACTTCATGTTAAACGGAGAAACCAGGAGGGCCCCTGGGCCACCAGTCACCTGCACCCAGACAGCTTGGGAAAACATGGACAAGGTGAGCTTAGCGGTACCACGGTACTCCCACAGACAACCCTGGGCCAGAGCAGCATAACCCCCTGGACAGACCTACCCCCACCGGAGGAAAAAAGAGAAACTGAGTAATAAGCAATAAGAACAATAAAGACACACGGGAAAGAGGGTGCGGTGCACTGAGCACTGAAGACTGGGGGAAGGGAAATCCTTCCTGGAACTGTAAATAAACAAGCTGGGTGGGCCAGAGAGGCTCCGGCAAGAGTGGGGGTGTACGCCCAGCAACCAGGAGCGGGAAAGCTTGTGAGAGTGGCGGAGGGAGGAAAACTCCACAGTATAGGAGAGAAGACCCACTTCCCACGTGAGCTGTAAACAAACATGGCGGCTGACAGGAGCAGCATCACCGCCCAGTAATCACGAGTGGGAAAGCTTGTAAAAGTGGCAGTGGGAGGAAAAACTCCACAGGAGAGGGGGGAAGACCCACTTCCCACGTGAGCTGTAAACAAACATGCAGGCCTGAGAAAGCGGGTGCAGTGTCGTCTCCCCCAGTGTGCTTGGAAAGGGGAAAGCTTGTAGCAGAGGCTCGCACACAGGAGAACTCTGAGTAAACAAAGCCTGTGGGGCCAGGTGAGTGCTAAGCTCACCCCTGAGATCTGCATAAATAACGCCTCCAGCAACAGCAGGCTGACAGCAGCGGGCAGGCAAGCCACAGCTACAGATAGCCATTCACAGAACTGTCTCCAAACTCTTTTTTTTTTCCTCTCTCCCTACCTTTGATGAGAAAACAACCAAACTACACCTGCATGCTGAAAAACTTACTGAAACTGTATTGCATTTGAACTTGGGACACTTTGTGGGTTTTTTGTTTTTTTTTTGTGTGTGCAGTTTTGTTCTACTTTATGCATTCCCTTTGATGAGACAACTACAGAACAACATCTGAGGCACCATCTCCAGGATTAGAAACTGAGCCGGACACCAAAATTATTAAGACTGAAACTTCATTGCATTTGAACTTGGAGGTTTTTTTTTCTATTTTTCATTTGTTTTATTTTATATATATATATATATATATTACTTTCATTTACTTATTTCTTATTTTTATTCTTATCTTTATTCTTTTTATTTTTTATTTTCAATCCTCTCTCTGTCTCTCTAAGTCCTGTTCAACTTACTGTCGATTAGTACACTAACGCTCCCTGTTTATAGCTTTGAAACTTTCTTGTTTGATTCCTTGTTTGGTTTTTTCCTACTTGTCTGTTTGTTTTTCCCTATTCTTTAACATCTTGCTTTCCATCTCCTTTCACCCTTCCTTCTAAATATTACCATTGTTATTATTACAAACTAGAAAATACTTAATTGTACACAGTACAGGGACAGTAACAACACCAAGGACAATGATGGGAAGACAGAAAAAACAGGGAAACCAGTTTCCCCACAGCAAAAAATTAGTACAGGAACCAGAGGGGAATGAAGAAAACAGATACTCAGATCTAGACTCCAACAAAATGAAGATAAACTATGCCAAAGAACCCAACGAAGCCCACAAGAATAATTTAAAAGAAGACATACTACAGGTACTAACAATTTTATGGAGATGATACTGGATAGGGTCAACCAAAATGTACAGGAGACACTCAAGAAATTCCAAGACAACAAAAATAGAGAATTTGAAAAAGCAAAAGAAGAAATAAAGGATACCATAGAAGCACTGTATAAACACCAAAGTGAAACAGAGAACATCATGAGTAAACAGATAAATGAACTCAGGACAAAAATAGACAACATTAAAGAGGAAACAACCCAGGATATGGAAAACCTCAGAAAAAAGAATGAAACAGAACTGCAAAACAAAACGGAAGGCCAATCCAGTAGAATAGAACAAACAGAAGACAGAATCTCAAAACTTGAAGATGAAATGGTAATTAAAGGAAAAACCGAAGAACTATTAATTAAATAACTCAAGATGTGTGAAAAGAAAATGGAAGAACTCACCGACTCTATCAAAAGACCAAAGTTGAGAATCATGGGAATCGAAGAAGGAGAAGAGGTGCAAGTGAAGGGAATGCGTAATATATTCAACAAAATAATAGCAGAAAATTTCCCAAATCTAGAGAAAGATACTCTTATACAGATGCAAGAGGCCTCCAGGACACCAAACAGACCAGATCAAAATAGAACTACCCCACGACATATCATCATTAAAACAACAAGTTCAGAAACTAAGGAAAGAATATTGAAGGTTGTAAGAGAGAAAATAACAAGTAACATACAAAGGTAAACCCATCAAAATCACAGCAGACTTCTCAACAGAAACATTAAAAGCAATAAGAGCTTGGGGAGAGATCTTCCCAGCACTGAATGAAAATAACTTCAACCCCAGGATACTTTACCCAGCAAAACTATCATTCAAAAATAAATGGAGCAATAAAAGTCTTCCATGACAAGCAGAAACTAAAACAATATGTGGCCACAAAGCCACCACTACAAAAGATTCTTCAAGGGATTCTGCACACAGAAAATGAAACCCAACATAACCATGAAAAGACAGGCAGCACCAAACCACAGGAAAAGAAAAAGCAAGACAGTAGAGAGTAACCTCAATTTAGGTACACACAATCAAACCTTCAAACAACGAAGACAACTAAATGACAGGAATCACCACATAACTATCAGTACTAACACTTTATGTTAACGGAATTAATTCCCCCATCAAAAGGCACCGCTTGACAAAATGGATTAAAAAGGAAGATCCAACAATTTGTTGCTTACAGGAGACCCATCTCACTGACAGAAATAAGCATAGGCTTAGGATGAAAGGCTGGAAGAAGATTTACCAAGCCAATGGCCCCCAAAAACAGGCAGGAATAGCAATACTTAACTCTGACAAAGTACACTTCAAATCTACATTGATCAAATGAGATAAAGAAGGACATTCCATACTAATAAAAGGGGAAATAAACCAAAAGGAAATAATAATCATCAATCTGTATGCACCCAAAGTCAAGGCACCCAATTTCATCAAACATACCCTGAAAGACCTAAAAGCATATATAAACGCCAACACAGTAGTTGTGGGAGACTTTAACATCCCATTATCATCAATAGATAGGTCATCCAAACAAAAAATCAATAAAGAAATCCAAGATCTAAAATATACAATAGATCAAATGGACCTACTTGATGTCTACAGAACATTTCATCCAACTTCTACACAATATACATTCTTCTCAGCAGCCCATGGAACCTTCTCCAAAATAGATCATATCCTAGGGCACAAAGCAAGCCTCAGCAAATATAAGAAAATAGAAATTATACCGTGCATACTATCTAATCACAATGCAGTAAAAGTAGAACTCAACAACAAAAGTAAAGACAAAAACCATGTAAACAGCTGGAAACTAAATAACTCACTACTTAATGAACAATGGATCATCGATGAAATAAAAGAGGAAATTAAGAAGTTCCTGGAAGTCAATGAAAATGAAAACACAACCTACCGGAACCTATGGGACCCAGTAAAGGCAGTCCTGAGAGGAAAGTTTATAGCCATGAGTGTATATATTAAAAAGACTGAAAGATCCCAAATCAATGACCTAATGATACATCTCAAACTCCTAGAAAAACAGGAACAAGCAAATCCAAAAACAAATAGAAGGAGAGAAATAATAAAAATAAGAGCTGAAATCAACGAAATAGAAACCAAAAAAACCATACAAAGAATTCATGAAACAAAAAGTTGGTTCCTTGAAAAGAACCTGACTAAAATGAGGAGAAAAAACCCAAATTAGTAGAATCAGGAATGCAAAAGGGGAGATAACAACAAACACCATGGAAGTCCAGGAAATCATCAGAGACTACTTTGAGAACCTATATTCAAATACATTTGAAAATCTTAAAGAAATGGACAGATTTCTAGATACATATGATCATCCAAACTGAACCAAGAGGAAACTAATCACTTGAATAGATCTATAATACAAAATGAAGTTGAAGCAGCAATCAAGAGTCTCCCCAAAAAGAAAAGTCCAGGCCCTGATGGATTCTCTGCTGAATTCTATCAGACCTTTAAAGAAGAACTGATACCAACTCTCCTTAAACTGTTCCATGAAATAGAAAGGGAATGTAAACTGCCAAACGCCTTTTATGAAGCCTGTATTACACTTATCCCAAAACCAGGCAAAGACACCTCCAAAAAGGAGAACTATAGGCCAATCTCCATAATGAACATTGATGCAAAAATCCTCAACAAAATAATGGCAAACCGAATTCAACAACACATCAAAAAGATTATTCCCCACGACCAAGAAGGCTTCATCCCAGGGATGCAGGGGTGGTTCAACATATGAAAATCAATAAACCTAATAAACCACATTAACAGAAGCAAAGACAAAAACCACTTGATCATCTCAATAGATGCAGAAAAAGCCTTTGATAAGATCCAACACCATTTCATGATAAAAGCTCTAAGAAAACTAGGAATAGAAGGAAAGTACCTCAACATTATAAAAACTATATATGACAAACCTACAGCCAGCATTATACTTAACGGAGAAAAACTAAAACCATTCCCTCTAAAATCAGGAACCAGACAAGGATGCCCACTATCTCCACTCCTATTCAACATAGTACTGGAATTCCTAGCCAGAGCAATTAGGCAAGAAGAAGGAATAAAAGGAATACAAATAGGTAAAGAAACTGTCAAAATATCCCTATTTGCAGACGACATGATCCTATACCTTAAAGACCCAAAAAAGTCTACTCAGAAGCTTCTAGACATCATCAATAGCTACAGCAAGGTAGCAGGATATAAAATCAACATAGAAAAATCACTAGCATTTCTATACACTAACAATGAGCAAACTGAAAAAGAATGTATGAAAACAAATCCATTTACAATAGCCTCAAAAAAAATCAAATACCTAGGTGTAAAGCTAACAAAAGATGTGAAAGACCTCTACAAGGAAAACTATACACTTCTGAAGAAAGAGATTGAGGAAGACTATAGAAAGTGGAGAGATCTCCCATGCTCATGGATTGGTAGAAGCAACATAGTAAAAATATCTATACTCCCAGAAGTAATCTACATGTTTAATGCAGTTCCCATCAAAATTCCAATGACATTCATTAAAGAGATTGAATAATCTACTGTTAAATTTATATGGAAACACAAGAGGCCACGAATAGCCAAGGCAATACTCAGTCAAAAGAACAATGCAGGAGGTATCACGATACCTGACTTCAAACTATATTACAAAGCAATAACAATAAAAACAGCATGGTACTGGCACAAAAACAGACATGAAGACCAGTGGAACAGAATAGAGGACCCAGATATGAAGCCACACAACTATAACCAACTTGTCTTTGACAAAGGAGCTAAAAATATACAATGGAGAAATAGCATCCTCTTCAACAAAAACTGCTGGGAAAACTGGTTAGCAGTCTGCAAAAAACTGAAAGTAGATCCATGTATATCACCCTATACCAAGATTAACTCAAAATGGATCAAGGATCTTAATATCAGACCACAAACTCTTAAGTTGATACAAGAAAGAGTAGGAAATACTCTGGAGTTAGTAGGTATAGGTAAGAACTTTCTCAATGAAACCCCAGCAGCACAGCAACTAAGAGATAGCATAGATAAATGGGACCTCACAAAACTAAAAAGCTTCTGTTTGTCAAAAGAAATGGTCTCTAAACTGAAGAGAACACCCACAGAGTGGGAGAAAATATTGGCAGTTACACATCAGACAAAGGACTGATAACCAGAATATATAGAGAACTTAAAAAACTAAATTCTCCCCAAACTAATGAACCAATAAAGAAATGGGCAAGTGAACTAAACAGAACTTTCTCAAAAGAAGAAATTCAAATGGCCAAAAAACACATGAAAAAATGCTTACCATCTCTAGCAATAAAGGAAATGCAAATTACAACCACACTAAGGTTCCACCTCACCCCTGTTAGAATAGCCATCATTAGCAACACCACGAACAACAGGTGTTGGCGAGGATGTGGGGAAAAAGGAACCCTCTTACACTGTTGGTGGGAATGTAAACTAATATAACCACTCTGGAAAAAAATTTGGAGGCTACTTAAAAAGCTAAACATTGATCTACCATTTGATCCAGCAATACCACTCTTGGGGATATACCCAAAAGACTGTGACAGAGGTTACTCCAGAGGCACCTGCACACCCATGTTTATTGCGGCACTATTCACAATAGCCAAGTTATGGAAACAGCCAAGATGCCCCACTACTGATGAATGGATTAAGAAAATGTGGTATCTATACACAATGGAATTTTATGCAGCCATGAAGAAGAACGAAATGTTATCATTTGCTGGTAAATGGATGGAATTGGAGAACATCATTCTGAATGAGGTTAGCCTGGTCCAAAAGACCAAAAATCGTATGTTCTCCCTCATATGCGGACATTAGATCAAGGGCAAACACAACAAGGCGATTGGACTTTGAGCACATGATAAAAGCGATAGCACAGAAGGGAGGTGTGAGGATAGGTAAGACACCTAAAAAACTAGCTAGCATTTGTTGCTCTTAATGCAGAGAAACTAAAGCAGATACCTTAAAAGCAACTGAGGCCAATAGGAAAAGGGGACCAGGAACTAGAGAAAAGGTGAGATCAAAAAGAATTAACCTAGAAGGTAACACACACGCACAGGAAATTAATGTGAGTCATCTCCCTGTGTAGCTATCCTTATCTCAACCAGCAAAAACACTTGTTCCTTCCTATTATTGCTTATATTCTCTCTTCAACAAAATTTGAGATAAGGGCAGAATCCTTTCTGCTGGGTATTGAGGGGGTGGGGGGGAGAGGGAGCGGGTGGAGTGGGTGGTAAGGGAGGGGGTGGGGGCAGGGGGAAAAATGACCCAAGTCTTGTATGCACATATGAATAATAAAACAATAAAAAAAAAGGACACTCAGGAGAAATGGAGCAGGGAGGAGGAATCTGAATATAGTTTCACATTATGGACCTGACTTTGTTTTTATTTTTCTAGTTGTGGAGTGGCCATTATGAATTTACAGTGACTAGGCCTCTCTTGTTCTTGACCTCCTTTGTAAATTGGCACCGTGAGTGGGAAAATGCTTCATGTAGAAATATGTGAAGCATTTGTTTGTTTTCCATAGATATACTTAGCAACTCAGGGAATACTGAATTAATAAATAATCACAGTCCCTCCATGGTGTTTAGAGTACAGTTATGGAATCAGACTTAAAACAATTACACACACATCTGGTTGCCAACTGTGACAACTGCTATGAAGGAATGACCATGGTATTATGAGAGGTTATCATAAGAGAAGTGATCTCACTAAGGAAATTGGGAAAGGCTTTCATATTGAAGGATAAGAGACGTTATTTAGATCCACGAGAAGAAAATAATATCAAGGCAGAGGGAAAAGTATGTGCAAAGGCCTGTAGTGCAAAGAGAAATTATGAACACAGGGTCTGGAAGAAACCCTGTGGCCCTCCAATAGAGAGAGTGAGAGGCTGTAGGGATAGACAGGAGACTAGTAGGTGATGATAAAAGCAACAGGAGGTGACTGAAATAAGTTATGCAAGTGGTTAATATGATCATATATATAATTTAATATGAAAATTATAGCAGTTAATATTCATTCAGTCCATGCTATGTAGTAGGCATCATTGTGGGCATTTTATATGTATTTATATACATGAAAACCCATGAGACAGATGCTGTTGCTATTATTGTGTATATAAGGAAACAGCTGTCAGCTTGATGGTTAATTTCACATGTCGACCTGACTGGCCCATGATGCCCAGTTGTTTGGTCAAAGACTTGTCTAGATGATGTAAAGGTACTTGTGGATGTGATTAAGATTTATAATCAGTTGACTTTAAGTAAAGCAGATTACCCTCCATAATGTGGGTGGCCCCAAACAACCATTTGAAGGCCTTAAAAACAAAGACTGAAGTTTCCTGAAGAAGAAGAAATTCTGCCTCAAGACTACAAGGTAGAAACCCTGTCTGAGTTTCCAGCTCACTGGCTCATCTTACAGATTTAGAACTCACAACTGCATCAACTCGTACCCGAATTTTCAGTTTGCTAGCCAACTCTACAGATCTACACATTTCGAATTTATCATCCTGTGAATCAAGTGAGCGAATTCCTAAACATAAATGTCTCTCTCTCTCTCTCTCTCTCTCTCATGCGTACATATAAATGCATTGTTGATTCTGTTTCTCTGGAGAATGCTAATACACTTTGGATTCATGGAATATATTTCAGAGAGCCAGAATGGATTCAGGTATACCACAACACCAGAAAGGAAACTAATTCAGTAAGTTAGGCATATGACGGGATCAGGGTAATGATGGCAGAAGCTGAGAGAAGAGGATGGATTCTAGAGATATTTAGGAGTTGATAGCAATCGTAGTTGGTGATGGTTTGAGTAAGGAAGGTAGAAGGCTAAGTCCTAGTTTCAGCTTATGTAACGGAAAGTATCAAAGTGGTACTCAGTTAAGTAGCACCATAATACCAATGATGTATATGGGAAGATTTATATGTGTGGTGGTGTGGTATTGGTGTCATAGATGTATAACTGTGACTTGAATAATGTTAAATTTATTTGAGATGCCTTTGAGATTTCCATAAGAATATGTGACTTGCAAATACAAACATGAAACATGATCACACACACACACACACACATACACGCAAACACACACACAGAGTTTTCAATAGTGAAACTGTTTGAGAAGACTAGGGGGAGGAGGACCAGGAAAAGAGAATGATAGAGAATGAATAATAGTGAAATACATAACATCTATGTAAGAAGAATGCATAACAAAATGCATTGAAAGCTGTTGAATAAGGGGGAAAGGAAAAAGGGTAAGGAAGAGAAATAGAGAAGGTTAGACTGATTAACATACAGTCTATATAGTCACTGGTGAAATACCATGGCAAACTCCTTTGAACAATGACTATACACTTAAAAAATGAAGGACAGGAATGTAAAAGAGTTCCTTTTAGGAGGAGGGAAGTACCAGTGGGAGAGGGAGAGTTAATGGAGAGGGTAAAAGAGGGTGAATATGGCCAATGTACTTTATGTGTGTGTATGAAGATGGAACATTGAAACCTGTCAAAATCATTTTAAGTAGGAAGAGGGGGATGAAGGAAAATGGTGGGGGAGATGAACCTAACTAAGGTACATTGTAAGCATATATGGAAATGTCACAATGAAACCCCCTGTACAACTAATATATGCTTATAAAATGTTTTTTAAATATGTGAATTGGGATTTAGTTTTTTTTAGATATAGTGCCTTGTCAAGGAAGTCTAGACTGAATATATAAATTAGGAAGTCATTTACTAATAGTGGTAAATGAAGGCATTTTATTGAAATCGCCACTGGAGATGTCATAGAGTTAGAGGAGAAAAAGACACAGTTAAGCTTTGTGAAACTCAAGTATTAATGAAGGACCTGCTAAGAGAATGAATGAACCTGCTAAGAGAATGAATGGAGGGTGAGGAGAGGAGGAGGAGGGAATCAGGAGAGTGTTTTTAGAAGGAGAGTGTGATCTACAGTGCTACATGATGCTCAGAAGTCAAATGTAATACGGGCTAAAATAAAGGGTTTAATGAAGGGGATGTCATGGTGTCTTTGGGGGAGCCAGGAATGGAATAATAGAAAGGTTGGGCTGAAAAGTGAGTGGAGCATAAATGTATAAGTAGATGTATCAGAGGAAGACATGCAACATCTGGGAACAGTTATGTCTGAACAGGACTGTGAGACTGAAGGAGTGGGATAGGAGGGAGAATTTTCACTATGCATGATTTTGACACTTTATTTCTTGTACATTTGGAATGTATTATCTATTACAATTATGAAATTAAAACAATTGGTTGAGAGTTTAGCAAATGGAGACAAGAAACATAGGCAACTCTTTGAGCACTTGGTTGAGAAAGGAGTGTTTGGGAATGGGAAGAATCTTAATGTTTTTCATGCCATTTGCAATATATGGGAAATGATAATTTTGAAGGGATACCGAGGACCCCATTCTGGAAAGCATATGCGTCCTGGATAGTTCAGGTGGTGCACAGACATAGATAGAGCTAGGTGGTAGTCTATTGCTGAAACTCCCACTGGTGGAAAATTGGAAGAATATTCCAGTGAGAGGTAAACAACTGGGCTGGTGCAAAGACTCAGACTTTTGGAAGGTGTGAGAATAATAACACCCACAAACACAGGAGTCAGCCTGCTTACCTGATTACAGAAAAATGATGGGAACTGACGGTGGCTAGCAAACTGTTAAAAGTTAAATGTGAGAGCTACCAGTCAGCCACCATAATTATTGTAGCTTACAAAGAATCTCTCTCTCTTTCTCTTTCTCTCCTGTGTCTCTCTCTCCCTGTCTTTCCCTCAATGGTAGAACTGTCAAAATGAGGAGCAAAAATCAGAATTTTGTAGTTAGGGCTGTTGAGCTTCAAAAATGAGTGAGGGCTTAGTCAAGCCAGATTTGGTTTCTTGTTGGGACAACCTGGGGCCCTAAAACACAGGATGGTGACATCTAACATGGAAGTGTGAGGCTCTGAAGACTACCTTGAACACTGAGAGTATATAGATGTGACTGGGTCTTCCCTATTAGAGCTGGCACTTTCTCATGTGAGAAAGCACTGCAGAAAATACTCTCTCCTGCACAAGGCTGAACAGGTGCTCCTCTCAATTTTGCTTATCTCCTATTCTGCCTATCATGATAAAAATGCAGCAATAATTAAACATATTCTCTATGCTCAAGGAAAAATATGTGAAAATTAAAGTAAATTAAATCAAATGCAAAATCAAGTGCTATTTTACACACATCTGCAAATGGATAATAAAAAATATATATATGGCTAAATCAGAACAACTGGAATAATTGAAGGGAAAGTCAAGGGGTGAAGGCACTAGTGCTTGCATTCTGTAGCTGGTATCATGCAAAACATTTTGTGTATGAAATAATGATCACTAACTTCAGGATATAAACAGAGAACCATAAAACTACTATTCAAATATAATTTCAACTGTTAAATTTTGAATGGTTGTAAAACTGGTTTAATTTTTTATAACCATAAATATTTATACCCCTCAAAATATCAAAGTACACCCAGAACCCATTCTTGGAACACTCAGTGCTCTGCCACACAGTTGGTAAACCTTGAGCTAGAGAAATATCTAAATAGGTACATGGGCTCAAGGCAAATTATTTTACTTAACTGGATCTATGCAATCTTGTTCAAATATTGATAAGAAGGATCTAGTCGAAAGGGAAAGTTTCAATACACAAGAAATATATGAATAGTTAGTTGATAATCCAAGATTCCTGAGATGGCAGGAGAGGATTAGATGTAACTCTAGGCGAATGTTGGCCCAGAAGTAGGTATAAGGTCTATGTTGTCATAAAAGGAAGGACAGTTCTGTCTGATAACATTGCTAGGACACTTTCCTAATCCCTAGCCTAAGAATCCCTATTCTTAGTTATAAATCACAGACGCCAATTTAACAAAAAGAATTTACTACTGAAAAACTTAGAGAATGAGATTCCAACACAGGTCCAGACAAGAGGGATTCACAGCAGCCAGTCCCTTCATTGGAACTATTCAGTCTCAGGCAACCCAGCTTGCAATCCTTCACAATAGTACTGGGGAGTGATGAATCTGTAAAGCTCCTGCTATCCTTGCTTCTGTTGCTTTGGAAAGGAGAATTTGCTGATTCCCCAAGGAAGTCTCCCTGTTCTTTTCTGGGCATTTCATACTTCCAATTCACAATCCATGGAATGTGCATCTTACAGGTCACATTCTTTTATTTTGGCTGCAAGTGAAGCTGGGAAGTTATCTGGTCTCATTGGCTTATAAGGTGACCCGTACTTCTACTGAAGACCTACCTAATGGACAATTTTTTTTTTTTTTGAAAAATCAAGTTGCATCCTGGTTGGTGCCTTAAGATCCATATCTGTTTTCTTTTTTTTTTTTTCATTTTTCTTTTATTATTCATATGTGCATACAAGGCTTGGTTCATTTCTCCCCCCTGCCCCCACCCCCTCCCTTACCACCCACTCCACCCCCTCCCGCTCCCCTCCTCAATACCCAGCAGAAACTATTTTGCCCTTATCTCTAATTTTGTTGTAGAGAGAGTATAAGCAATAATAGGAAGGAACAAGGGGTTTTGCTGGTTGAGATAAGGATAGCTATACAGGGAGTTGACTCACATTAATTTCCTGTACATGTGTGTTACCTTCTAGGTTAATTCTTTTTGATCTAACCTTTTCTCTAGTTCCTGGTCCCCTTTTCCTATTGGCCTCAGTTGCTTTAAGGTATCTGCTTTAGTTTCTCTGCGTTAAGGGCAACAAATGCTAGCTAGTTTTTTAGGTGTCTTACCTATCCTCACCCCTCCCTTGTGTGCTCTCGTTTTTATCATGTGCTCGAAGTCCAATCCCCTTGTTGTGTTTGCCCTTGATCTAATGTCCACATATGAGGGAGAACATACGATTTTTGGTCTTTTGAGCCAGGCTAACCTCACTCAGAATGATGTTCTCCAATTCCATCCCCTAATGGACAATTTTCTCTTTACAAGTTAGTGGGTTTAGAATTCTGGGCAGGCAAAACTGTCCACCAAGATTACTGTTGCATCCCATTGAGTGCCTTTGTGGGAATTGGTAAAAGATGCTCATTGAGGTAGATGCACCTTGTGCATTAGCCAAGGGGTACCTTTGAGAGAATTTTTAAGGTATCCTTTTTTCAAGAGGGAATCCTTTCCTGAGGGAGACAGTTTAGACAAATAGAATGTAGCTAGATTTTAGTTTCCATTTGACCCCCAGCTGGGTGATCTTGTCCAACTCCTATATGATGTTCTTGATGTCTCTACACCCGCTAGAGCTAAGGAGATTAAATGAGATCACGAAACCACTTGCAAAGAAATGGCAGCATTAGGTGGCAACACTGATCTCAAAGTCTATGACTCATAAGGACCTTTATTTTACAACCAGCCTTAAGGTCATAAACTACTACTTTACAGTCAATGTTATCAGAGAAGGCAGATGAACCCCCCTTTTTTTAAAAATTTATTTGTTGTTGTCATCTTCTTTAGTAAGGACCAAAGTAGGGCAAGTAAGTTTGATAAATGTGAGTGACCTTGTTTTCACTCAAGATTGAAAGATCTCATTTGGGTTTTCTGAGCCCTATCTTGAAAGATTCTTCTTCATGAAGAATTGCTTTTAGCCTAGATAATTCTTATCTACTAGGCTAGAGTCAGTCTAGGAATCATAACTGGCTCTAGGAAAAGAATCTGAGAAGTTGGAGATTTGTTTCCTTTCTTCACCTGGTATCCTCTCCCTACCTGTTCATAAGTCTTATGGATCTCTAATCTCAGTCACATATAAATTACTCAGTTGGCATCATTTTAATTTCTACAGGATATAGAAGCATTTATCAAGAGAATGAATCTAATGGTGGTAGTCAGGTACGTGTAGGCAGCAGAAGGCACTTCTCCCAGGGCCAATAAAATCAATCTGACAACACAGGAAAGTCATCTCTTTCTACATTCTGGGATATCTTATAGAGAGTTCTCTTGAACAGAGGTTGTGCTGGCCAGACCTCTTGAGACCAGCCTTGATTAGAGTAGCAGTCAGCATCTAGCCTCTGGAAGCCATGGGTTGTGGGCCATGGCTGGGCTGAGAGTACCACAGAGATGAAACTATAGGTAGAAATCCTGGTTATACAACAGGGCAGAATAATTGTAGACTTACCAATTTCATGAAAACTTAAGGTAAAGTATAGTTTAGAATTTCTAATGTTTACATAGAAGACTTTATCTCATAGTAAATTAACTGTTTCTATTAATATGTTCTTTATTCCATGTAAACTTTATGTAACTACAGTTACTCAAATTTAAATAACAGATACTTAACTTCCTAGAATGAACTACATGTTTCTGAAGTAATAATAATAGCTAACATTTACTCAGTGCTTTCTATATGTCAAATATAGCTCTCCTCTCAGCACTCTGTATATATTAACTCGTGAGAACATCAGAAGAATTCTATGTGGTAGAGACTCTCAATAGCATCCTAATTTTGTAGTTGAGGCCACCAAGGCACAGAGGGTTGGCCAGGGAACTTGTAGAGTTTAGGTAAAAGGTCACACCTGGCAAATGGCAGAGATGAATTTTGAACTCTAGAAGGCTGGCTCTCTTCTGAGCCAGACCGGCTTTATTAAGAAAGAACAAAGACTAGAAGAAATGAGGTCAGGAGCTGGGTAGCCAAAGGACGGGAAGTGAATGGAGGCCAAGACATGTAAAGTACAGAGATGGAAACAGACCCAGGGAAATGGGTAGTTCAGAGTTTATTCTCAAGTTGAGCAGTGGCTAAACTCCTCTGTATTCCATCTCTTGTGAGGTTGTTTCATGAACCTTAGGATAAAAGGACTAAGATTGTGTATCCATCCATGTTAAGTGTTTAGTATAGGACCAACTTTAGGAGGACACAGAAATGTTTCCTAGACTATAGCCATAGAAAGAACCAGGTTCATGCTTCGGAGAAGCAAAAATATGAAAATGGTAGCCACTGAACAGTTTGGCCATCAACATATAGAAAAGGAAAATGAGTTTAAGCAAGAAAATAATTAAAGAAATTTTGTTCTTTAATAGTGGAGTTATTAAAGGAAAACCAAGAAAGTTGGGCGTTCCTTCTAAGAAAAGTTGGCAGTTAAAAATATAACAACCAAATACATAGAACCTCCCCTAGTTGCTTCTTGCTACTGCCTATGATTTGATCCTGATGTCAAACTCAGGTCTTAATGAGCCTCAGTAATGGCTCCAGAATTTCTAGATAAGAGGCTTTTGCAGCACAAATGATCCTGATAGAAGAGGTCACAGGGCACAGGTCCAGGGCTGTGTTTTCATAGGAAGTGGACTGTTTGAATTAAGTTAGATCATGTTTTTATTGGAGGTGGTTTGGAAGATGAGGGAATTTTACTTTCCAAGCTACCCTTGATGCTACCACTGATTAGCACACTGCAAAAGGAGCGTTTTCAGTTTCCCAACCACTTCCTCTAAAGCTTCTCAAGTATGACCAGACATACACTTGAGATATGTTGCCTAAAGACAACAGACGGGCCACATTTCCTGAGCAGCCTTTCCAAAATCCTCTAGCTGTGTATAATTTGTTCATTTCAACCCTTAATGGGCCTCTTTTCATTTTTTACTCAGGAATACAAACCATATTGTTCAGAAGAAGCAAATTCATGGCTCATAACCAAAATGGACAAGATTTATTTGCTGAAGCACCTGTCCATTCCTATTAGGACCCAACTCCATTCTGAATCTCAATTCCTAATGAGAGCAAACAAATGGGGGCAGCTAAGGAATTAGAAATAGGCTCACAAAGTAAAAAATTTTATAGCCACTAATTTGTACCTGCATCCAAAGGGTCTCTCTCTCTTTCTCTACATCCCTTCCTTCCTCTTTTCTTTTTTCTTTCTCTTCCTTCCTTCTCTTTCTGTCCCTCTCTTTCTTCTCCCCTCCTTTTCTCCCTCCTCTCCTCTCTCTCCTTCTTCTCTTCTTCTTCTTCTTCTCTCTCTCTCTCTTTCTCTCTCTCTCTATCAAACCCAGGGCCTTGCACATGCCTTGTTTCATCTAATAGTTTAATGGATATTAATTAAATTTCCTTCACAAACTGTATACTAGGTTACATTCTAATGACCTGGCATTTTTTGAATTAGAATATATTCTGGCCAGGTATTTAAGAGTGCTTATATCCTAGTCTATCTTGCTTTTTAAACAAAACTTTTATATTGTGTCAATCAGAAAGCTACTAAATGATATCTTACCATTATTTTGACTTCATTTAATTATGAGGGGACTCAAACATGCTTATATTTTATGTCCATTATTATACTGAGTTCAAATATTAATTTTAATTTGTCTTAGCCTTATACCACAAATATTATTCTATACCTTTAGGAAAAAGATTTTTTTTTTTTTTTTTTTTTTGGGTCTTGATTTTTATTTTTTTTTCAATTCTTTTTTTTTATTGTTTTATTATTCATATGTGCATACAAGGCTTGGGTCATTTCTCCCCCCTGCCCCCACTCCCTCCCTTACCACCCACTCCGCCCCCTCCCTCTCCCCCCCACCCCCTCAATACCCAGCATAAACTATTTTGCCCTTATCTCTAATTTTGTTGAAGAGAGAGTATAGGCAATAATAGGAAGGAACAAGTGTTCCTGGTTGAGATAAGGATAGCTATACGGGGAGTTGACTCACATTAATTTCCTGTGTGTGTGTGTGTTACCTTCTAGGTTAATTCTTTTTTTTTTTTTTTTCATTTTTCTTTTATTATTCATATGTGCATACAAGGCTTGGTTTATTTCTCCCCCCTGCCCCCACCCCCTCCCTTACCACCCACTCCACCCCCTCCCGCTCCCCCCCCTCAATACCCAGCAGAAACTATTTTGCCCTTATCTCTAATTTTGTTGTAGAGAGAGTATAAGCAATAATAGGAAGGAACAAGGGGTTTTGCTGGTTGAGATAAGGATAGCTATACAGGGCATTGACTCACATTGATTTCCTGTGTGTGGGTGTTACCTTCTAGGTTAATTCTTTTTAATCTAACCTTTTCTCTAGTTCCTGGTCCCCTTTTCCTATTGGCCTCAGTTGCTTTAAGGTATCTGCTTTAGTTTCTCTGCATTAAGGGCAACAAATGCTAGCTAGTTTTTTAGGTGTCTTACCTATCCTCACCCCTCCCTTGTGTGCTCTTGCTTTTATCATGTGCAATCCCCTTGTTGTGTTTGCCCTTGATCTAATGTCCACATATGAGGGAGAACATACGATTTTTGGTCTTTTGAGCCAGGCTAACCTCACTCAGAATGATGTTCTCCAATTCCATCCATTTACCAGCGAATGATAACATTTCGTTCTTCTTCTTGGCTGCATAAAATTCCATTGTGTATAGATACCACATTTTCTTAATCCATTCGTCAGTGGTGGGGCATCTTGGCTGTTTCCATAACTTGGCTATTGTGAATAGTGCCGCAATAAACATGGATGTGCAGGTGCCTCTGGAGTAACAGTCTTTTGGGTATATCCCCAAGAGTGGTATTGCTGGATCAAATGGTAGATCGATGTCCAGCTTTTTAAGTAGCCTCCAAATTTTTTTCCAGAGTGGTTGTACTAGTCTACATTCCCACCAACAGTGTAAGAGGGTTCCTTTTTAGGAAAAAGATTTTTAAAGAAATACAGTAGCAGCAAAAGTGCAACTGAGTATTCAGTATATGGAATTCAAGGGAAGAGGCTCCTTGGAAGATGAGTTCATAGTAAAGGAAAAGCATGAAGAACAGTATCGTGTTATCAGGTGGGCTAGGATGCAAGTGCATTCTACATAGAAGAAGCAGCATGAGAACAGGTGTGGAATTATGAATTAAGGATCAATCATAAATGATGAAAGTGTAAAGTTGTGAAAAGTGATGAGAGTCACATTGTAGACTACACAAACAGTTCAAGACCATACCAAGGAAATGTACTCTGTAGAAAATGATAGGTGAAGAATGGACATTTGAAAACAACATTGGACCAATGGGAAACATTTGGGTTAGTCAAATGTGGGATGAGTGCAATAATCTATCTAAGAAATAATAAAGTTCTGCACAGATGCTGGGGATATTGAGGGGGAAAACTATGGATCAAAATTTCCTAAGTTAGAAGGATTGGTCTTAGGAAGGAAGACAAAGGAGGAGTCATTGATGCACTTGTTTGTTCATTACACTCCCTGGATGGATGCAAATACCTCTAACAAAAGTAGGTAATACAAAGAAAGATTAGATTCTCTCTCTCTCTCTCTCTCTTTGTGTGTGTGTGTGTGTGTGTGGATATAAGTCCAATTTTAACTTTTAGATGACTATAAGAGGTCAAGAAGAAGATTCAGCCTTGAGCCTTGCTCCATGAATCTATTCATTTAACAAATACTAGTATATTATTGAATGACTGCTCATCTAGGTACTACTCTAGGTTCTGAAAATATTATCATCAGAAAGAGAGAGTCCTGGTCTTTCTGGAGATTACATTCTACTGAAAGTAGAATATTAATTTCAGAACAAATTCATGATGCACAGGATGACTGCTTACTCCTTGGGCACATTGAGGAACGTGGAAACATTTTGTGCAGTTAATATGTGCAGCACATGTGTGTCCCTCTTGGTTCAGAATTTTTTTTGTAAATTAAAACAAATCTATTGCTTTATTTCCTTTGATTGTATATCATTGCTTCTATCTATAATCCAAAGTCTTTCTCAGACATGGAATCTTTATTTATTACAAAGTACATGTGGGAAACTACAAGTATGTTATATAATGGTTTCCTGGATGATATATTCCTGGAGAAAAATCAGTAGCTAAATGAAAACTCTATAGTGTTTCAAAACTCTATAGAGCCTCAATTTCCTTACTTGTTAACTAAGCAAATTGTATAACTGGTCTCAAATGCCCCCTTTCTGAGCTCAGGAAAGTCTATCCAGCATGGTTTCCTTGTCCCCTCATTCAACACTTTTAATGTCATCTGCTGGTTTCTTCCAACATCCTTTACCCAAATCCACTTCTTTTGACCTTTCCCTCATACCCAGGGCCAGCACTGGTGCTTCTGAGTTTTGCAAAAGAAAAATATCACAATTTTGCGTTATACTGACACTGGACAGTCTTGGTCTCTAATTCCAACTGAGTCACCCAAATGGCTCAGCAATTCTTCTGAGCCTCTCTTGAAGTTTGCTCTCATTTCCACCAGTGGTGGGTCAAGCCCTCACTGCTATTTACAAATCTCCCAAACTAATGAATCCTCTTTTCCTTTTCACACATGACTGCCACCTCCTACAAGAGAAAACACATTCAGATAAACAACTGGAGAGGAACTTCCTCAAAGTCACACTCCAGGGTCCACAGAGTCACTTGCTTCCCTCTTTTCTTTGCTGGCCCAAAGGAAGGGGTGCTTTCTGTCTGCCTATGGATGGATTATCCATTCCACTGCCCTTCTGTGTTCTGGGTTTCATTTTATCCCACCTTCTCAGGACTTTTCCCTTCTTATCATCCCTTCTGCCATGTTCAGATTTCCCATTCCTAGGGCCATTCTTAAGTATGCATAAGACCTCCTTTTTACTCCCTTTCTTTATAGCCAACTCTATGTCTTCCTACCCTCTCCACTCACTGCTTAAACCTCTTCAGGACTGCTCTGGTCTCTACAACTGACCTCAAGGCCTTGAACAAATGAAAATATTCTTGACGGATAGAATAAAATTAAATCTTCCAGGTCACTGTCAGATTTTTAATAATTTGTAAGGTTCTATGTTAGCAAGGTTTTCCATGCAACATGTAAGGATGATATAATTCTTGGGGACAGTCTGTAATGGATAAGTTCTTTGGATGTAGAGCAGTTCTTCTCTCAGAACTGATCATTTAATGAACTCTAGAGGGAAACAGTACTACTCTTTGATAGACTGGGTTTTAACTGAAAAATGACTCCATTTCATAGACCCACTGTTTTGAAGTAAACATGGAGATTAGGTTGAACCCTAGATGGGTGAAACTACTTTGAACCTAAAGCCATTATCTCCACAGTTGAAGTCATTGATTGTCTCAGGTATGCCTGCAGGGCACTCTCATTTTAGGCCATTATACAAAACTGAAACTCGTGGGAAATAGGAAGACTTTGCTGGTCAAGTGAACAATGACTTAGTTCTGTTTATTGGGTTGGATCCAGTATGCATCTTTCTTATGGTCCACATATATGAGTACCATGCATTCTTAAGGAAGAACACACTGGCTATGTCACTAAGTCCCACATTTCACGCAGTTTTGTTGAGTGGTGGAAGCCATTTCCCAAAATGAAAACGTCAACATTCTTGCTTTGCTTAGACAGTAGTATTGATTTGCTTTATTCTAAATGTGGCCTTCTCAAGTCAGTCCAGCTCCCTCTTATTATCTCAGGAATATTTATTCTTTTACACATGATCCTTCTTAAGGACAGAGAATTGCAGTGGGATCTTGCTATCTTCAAAGAACCACAAAGAGAAGGGTGGCACCCTTTGGTTCAAAAAATAATAAACAAATAACAAAAGCCAGTGTCTTATGAAATGGTGGCACAAGACCCTAGGTGACCACAAACATTATTTCCTCCTCCTGTTTTACTAGGGTTACTTGGTATTTTAGGAGCACCTGCTGACGGTGTCAGCTGCCAGAATACTGCTGGCACCACATGGTATGAAACAACAAAAGAGCAAACACAGGGCACTGTTGGCTGGGCCACCCGGCAGGCTGCCACCATGAATACACAAAGGATAGCCACGCCATCCACATCCCGGTGTGTCCTCAAAACATCTCTTTCATCTGTCACACAGTCCTTCCTCTTCAACCATTGTCTCTGTGAGAGGGGAATCCAGTCTAGCAGTAGACATCATCCACTAGATTGCAGAGAGAGGACGGGGTGAGTAGAACACCCTTACAAGGCAGGGGTGAGCATTCAAAAGAAAAACTGCTTACAGTAGATTAAGCCCTTATTCTGGCTATGACTAAGTTTCTATTCTGCACAAGGCATAGATTATTATTATTTTAATATTTACCTTTGGAGTCTTTGTTTAATCTACTCTCAAGAACATCTATCATCTCTATTACAGTATTTTGAAGTACATTGTCTCAAAATGATACTGACCCATTAAAAAGTTAAATCTACTTTGAAATGAGACTTTAAGGCACACAGGATTAAATGATTGAATTAGTGGCTTCAGGCATGGAATTTCACTATTTGGAATATGTTCCTTGTCTCATCTAGGATCTGTCAAAGCACACATTCAATGACTAATTGAACGCCAGAGTTTTTTAGCTCATAGGATATCATGAAGCAGGACAAAGAGAAAGATAAAATAGAGCCATAAAAGCAAAGAAATGTATACTGGGGATCTCTTGAAAAGAGATGTTGTTTATTTCATGTTTTTTTGTAGACTGGGTCCAATACAGATTAAAATCCATAAAAACATTCAGTATTTACAATGTCTCATAACCCAGTAATACATGCCACTCTAACGTACTAATAATAAATTAAAATAATCAGAGCACGATTAGTATTTGTTTATACCATTTCTCTCTCTTCAAACACATAGGTTGTTTTCAAAGTTGGTGTCATGAAAACAAAGGAAAAGAAAGAAAAGGCTGCAGTGCTTGGGTAAGACTAGTAATATGTCCTGCAGGACATATTACTATATTACTATAGTGCAGGAGCCCGGGCCCTGCACTAACCCTTGGCTAAATCAAAAGATGTTACTTGGAAAATTACTGTGTAAATGATAATAAAATCAACAGTGTCTTAAAATCCCTGGGAAAAACCGTGTTAGCAAATGATAAAAGACATTTTCTTGCCTAAAACACAGCCCAAGAAATTAAAGTAATGAAGCAGAAAGTACATATGATTACAGATGTCATAAAACTCAAATTCCTCACTTGGTTGCTATGGGCAGCATGTCCAGGAAAGGATGCTCCCAATAGTCCCCATATATCAAGAATTATAAAGGACTGTCTCTATTTCTGTTTTTCACTTCTTTCTTTTGTTCCTAATCTGGAGAATAAGGAGGTTGACCAGGTTGCATGTATGATATAATTATAAGTTGAAAGATTCTAGAATAATCACTGAGATGGCCTATCAGGCTGAAATCTGTGGACCACCCCTTGATCAGTTAGCTTATAGATGTATAACATTCATTACATACAAATATCACATTTTTGTTCATACGTGGAATCTAGACCAAAAAAAAATATGACATGATTGTAAAAGGAGGACTGTTAGTTTTTGGTAGGGAAGCCTGCACTTGGGGAGAGGGAGAAAGGAGAGGGTGAAAAGTACATTTTATATAATATATATATGAAAATAGCATAATGCAACCTGCTGAAACCTGTTAAAAAGGAGGGGAGAAAAGGAGGTTAAAAAGAGTAATATAGAAGGGGTGAATTTACTCAAGGTACCTTATGTGCATGTTGTAAATATAATGAAATGCCATTATAAAATTAATTTATGCAATAAAAATTACACATTATACACTGTTGGTTGGAATGTAAATCACTATAGAAATCAGTATGGTGGTTCATAAAAAATTAAAAATAGACCTACCTATGGTAGAGGGGGAGACGAAGTGAGGAGGGTATGGGTGAAGAGGATCAAGGTATGTTATTTATATAAGTATATATGTTATTTACAGATGTGTAAAGAAACCCATCAAATATTGTTTTTAAAAGGGAGTGGGGGGGGGGGTTAAGGAAATATAATAGAGGGAGTGACCTCTATTATATTTCACATAAAGCCCCTTTGAACTATCAATGAATCCTAATAAAATGACAAAATAAAACTTTGAATTAGTTGCTAATATTTAAAAATTAGAATATTCTATAGAAAACTATGAATGTAGAGCTGCTTTCAAAAATAGGACTAAAGGGCTGGTGGAGTGACTCAAGTGGTAGGGTATCTGCCTACAAGTAAGTGTGAGGCCCTGAGTTCAAATCCCAGGATGGCCAAAAATAAAAAAAATAAAAAAAATAAAAAAAGACTGATTACATCTTTGCAATCCAGTGCAGAATAAAAAGTCCAGAACCCCCCACCCTTATTCAAAACCATTAGGAATTTCAAACCAAGTGTGGGACCTTCCAGCAGGCCTTGTGCCTTTGCACCTGTTATGTTCACAAGCAACCAACCCAGCTTGAAAAGTCAGAGGAACTGGCAATTAGGCTGACACAACCTAGACTAAAATCAGTGGAAGCTGTGGCGACTGCCCCTTTTAAAACAAAACCTCCCTTCTCTGGGTCATCATGGCCTCCTGCATTCTCTTTTCTTTCCTCACTGAGCCAAGCATCACTCAACATTCATCACCACACTTGCACAATTGGTATTTCACCCCAGCTTCATGCCTGGCCCACATAGAAATGAGAGATGTGCCCTCTGGTGCAAAGGTTAACACTGCCCATACTTATGCATGCTTATGGATCACCCACTGGGACAGTGACCAGGCTCCCAGGCTTTATTGCTAACAGAAAGTGGAGTTACCCACATGCAGGTAGAAAACTACTTTTATTTTAAGCCAGTGCAGGCAAGGGTAGGCATAGTTTAAGAGGTAGCTCAAGTGACCTACAGAGGCCTCCTCTCTCCATGACCTCAACATGCGTTTTCATCTCCACGGGGATTACAAGGAATAATGTAAGACTGGAAGATGGCTAAAGCCGTTTCACTCCAGGATTCAAAAAGCCTATCATTTTATGAGAACCTCAAAGATTCTCTTCTAAAAAAAACAACTAAGAAAAATGCCAAGCACCAATGCACGTTGAAAAAAATCACTCTTTGTAAATTAACTCCATGCCAAGTGTTTGTATCAGTCAATCTCTTGGATTCCACCTGATGCACTTCAGTGAATCTTTCTCCTAGAGTAAAACTCATGTTGCTTGGCAATTTGGAGGATAAATCTGAAGTGCCCAGCTCTTCTTTCTAAATTTAATATACCCCAAAATCAAGTGCTATGTTTTCCCCATAAACTTGAAGTTTATTTCAGACCCCACTGTGGCTGTTGCTGGAGATTCTAAAGATGATTTTCCTGCTAAAAGCACACAAAACGGAAGGAATAGCTTTCTGCCAACAGTTCCTTTCCTCTTTGTTTGACCTGATGTGGTTCCTGGCACCAGAGAGTAGTTCATTTTTCTGGAGCATTTCCAAACTAGGTCTTGTTTCTATACAAAACCTGAGAGGCTCAATCACCAGGGTTCTGGCTGATACTCTGCCAAATTTCTCCCACTTGGTCAACATTCTTTACCTCATTTCCTAGCTGAAGTCTTTGCCAGGACTTTTGCGTTCATCTGACTGGGAACACACATGGTAAATACTTGGAAGGTTCTTTATGCCTCAGTAAATAAAAATATAATACATTCAACCCTTAAGTGACTAATGTGATGAAACATATTGCTTTTTAATGATTTTGACTCTTTGTCCTTAACTTTTCACTACTGCTGAACTGTGATCGTTGTGCATATATTCTGTCACAATAGGTCTTCTTAAAAAAAAAAAGTGCTTAAAGAAAAGTATTAACCTCCTAGAGCCTAGTTGTAGCTCAGGAAATGTGAAATAATTTAACAAAAATACTTTTTACCATGTCTATGTTTTTTGTTTTTATCTTTATTCTGTTCTATTGAAATTTATGCATATTATTATAGGCATGTAAGTCACACTTATTCCTACTTTATTTGTTATTTATTTGCATGTTTTGAACGTGCATAAGAAAAGAGATGCAAGTGTGCTCTTTTCTTTGCAACTCTCTCTCTACTCCACCCTTGAAACTGCCAGGTTCTCTGTGTCCTCTGCTTCCTCAATAGATATTAGCGACAAATGAGATGATTTGGTGACTTCAATATTTGAGCTGCTCAACTTCAAACTTTCTTCCTCTTCCTTTTTTTCCTCTCTTAACCTTACATATTTAACTACTTCCCCAAGTATTTCAGAATTTTAAGTACAAGAACCCTAGGGAATATTACTTTCAAAAACTTTGCTATATTTTCTACTGGTGGTTGGCGTATGGAGCTGGCAAGTGTAGGGCCTGCTGGGTCAGGTCTGCCACATCCCAGTGCTCAGTCACTTTTACCTGTGTTTCACTTTCATCCTCATGCTCTCTGCAGACCTCCCCAATCAAAATCCACACTTTCACCCTCAAGGTTTTTCTTGGCGTTTTTCTATCTTCTGATATTTGCTAAGCACTTGTCATCTACTCTTCTAGCGATTTTACATAGATTATTTTATTTAATCCTCACAAAACCTTCTGAAGCTGGTACAAATACCATTTTTCACCCATTTGCAGACAGTGTTTCACGTCTTTGAAATTGGGATGTGCTTTAAAATTGAGTATTGGCAACATTTAAAAAAAATCTCATTTGTAAGGTAGATACAAGGATGGTAAATACATCTTACAATCCATAGACTGTGAGTTCGACGAGATACACTATCCCCATGTAATGGACAGGGAGATGAAGTTAACTCCAGGTCTGAAGCCATGCAGTCATTCTGCAGCCTGACCACCAGACCCTGTAATGTTGTAAAGTGATCCTTTTTTTTCCTTTTCTTCTTTTTTCCATAATTTCCTTTTCATGATCATATTCAAGTATATTATTTTAAAAACCAATAATTATTTTCTTTTTGTGACTTAAAGTTTACATATATTCAAAGTAAAAATTTTGAAAATAGAGAACTTAAGGAGGAAATATAAGCTACCTTGAATCCTACTAAGAAATTACTATTGTCACCATTATGGTAAATTTTCTTCCTGGCTTTTTTTCCCGTGCATGTAATGACTATGTATGACTTAAGCCACTTAACCTCAAAATTCTTCTTTTTTTCTTTTTCTTTCTTAACCCTATACATTTAACTTCTTGCTCAATGATTTGAGGATTACAAGTACAAGGACCCTGTGTTCTGGAGTATCCTGCACAATCATACATCAATAGCAGTGCTGGCACACAGTGATATGGCTTTGCCTTCTCCCTGTCCATTTCACATCGTGTGGTGAGCACCTCCCTATGTTATTGCATGTTGGTAAGAACGTGACTTTGAATGCCCACCTGACTTTCCACTGCGGAGCTGTACTATAATTTAACACTCAGACTGCTTTCAAATTTTCATGGAAAGCACAGATGATGGGTAGGCTAATTAATACCTTAGGATTCCAAGAACTGTTGACTCTTTTTTTTAAGCTATCAGGCTCAGTTCCTTCTCTAGAATTAAGAGTAAGTGCTTCCCATAGGGAGGAAGAACTGTCAACCTGAAGTGTCTGGAAAATCCAGGGTTCAGATAGGAATCATTTACCTAAAGAGAAAAGCAGCTTCCTGTGGAACTGAACTTTGACACTGTGCAACTTCTTTGGAAGGGGATTGTATCTCAGCAGCAAAGGCCCAGGTTATTGGTGCATTTGAGGTTGCATCACCGTAGCAACAGGGCTTTTGTAGCATACAAATTCTGGTCACATCACTGAAAGTACTAGGTAGTTGACATTGGAAGCAATACTACTTTCAATGACGAGTTAAGAAGTGTGGAACACACAGAAAACACAGTCATGAGAATGGGACATGAGGACATCTGAGATAAATATTTTAGGATTTTTGATCTTCTTAGTCTCATTTTCTTTTTGCCTCTTCTTAGTACTGACAACAGGGAGGGGAAGTCAACAAGTGCCTGTCAAAGCAGAGCATGGTCATAAAACAGGGTCACAGTGAACTGAAGAGAAGGAAGTTTAAAAAAGCCCATGGGAAAACTGTACACATTCCTAACAGCCTATCACTAATCCCCAGAAAGGTGTTTTGTACATAGTCCACCTTCTGAAAATAGCCATGGTCAATTGTGGCTTTTATTTCCTGGGTGCATTCATGTTTACCATTGTGATCAAAATGTCTCAAAAATTAATGTCTTGAAGACTAAAAGGGTGTTTTCTCAGTATCACCAATTAAGTCTTCAGTAATGTCTTTTGGTTTTCCACTAGAATTCTAGAACTCTCTAAGTTGCTATAACCTAACTTTCTCTAAATGAAAAAACAGCCCTCCATTATCTCTAACTGTTCTATCCTTGTCAGTACTTGCTACACTCCAGCTGTGTGTGTTGTACTATGGTAAGAACTACAGGAATGACCAAACGTGAGACCAGGCCTTCTGTTTTTCCAGAGGCTATAAACTGAGATAAAGTGTGAGGGTAGAGTAGGGTAAAGAAGTTGAAACAGAAGTGCAAATAAAGCTGCTTATCTATACAAGGGTAAGTATTGGATAAATAACATATATTTGTATAACTGACTCAAATTTGTATGTAAAGAGTCTACATCTCAGAAACTTTGGTATGGAACCTCATCTTGTTACTTAGTGTGAAATAATGAACATTTGGGTTTTTTTGAATGATAGGTGTCATTTTCCAGAGTGGTTCTCTTGTGCATTGTTAAAGCATAATACCTGTGCAAAAAGCATTTATATTCTAATAAAGGCTAGAGATTTCTCCACAACCACCATGATTCAACTCATCCTTTGAGGAGGGCCATAAGGGACATCCAGCATTAAAAGGAAGAAAAAATTGTGTTCAGTTTCAGGGAACAATTGACTGAATAGTAATTAGAGGAATTCAGCCTTACAAATTGGACAAACAGAAGATGCTGAGAGAAGACTCCCAAGGAGGAAATGTCAGCGTGAACTTGGGAAACTGCAGACTCTGGATTGACTGCTGAACCATCTGGAATATTTCCTAATGTGGAAGCCAGAACAATTTTCTTCTTAATATTCCAATTTCAATAAATATACCATTATTCCCTTGAGAATCCCTTTGCATTTCTTGTGGAAGGAGATGTGATATATGCATACCTATTACATACTGTAAGACCAAATAGTCTTGTCATGTCTGTTAGTTTAAATAGGATTTAAGGGCATCATTATTTCTATTTTTTCTCTGAAGCTACAGATGATTTCTGAGACAGCTGTTAGACTTTGACTGAAGTGAAAGAAAAAATATTGTAATGATGTAGTTAAGTTCTGCTCTTCTCTGCTTTGGGAAAGAAATACCTACATCGGCCTCTTTATGTTACTGGCATGCTTAGCAATGTATTTCCCCTTTTTTTTATTGTGCAGTCACATTTTCTTCACTTATTAGATCTCCATGTTTCACAGGACCCAGAGCTCACAGCTGCTCTGGCCTTCATTGGAGAGTTAAGCAATTAGCAGCTGACCCTCAGGGATGATATTGTCTGGCTCTGCCAAGGAAACTGCTTGTTTGCACACAGTACTTGCTCCCTGTCAAAAAATTCTCTGGAGAGGACTTTGAATTGTTTTTAAAATTTGGTATGGCTTGCCTACAAAGATACTATGATTGCATTTATATGCTTTATAAAGTTCATTTAAGCAATATAATAACTGGTTCCTTTTTAATGTAGGAGAATAAAAATCTTCCTTTTCTTCTACCTCACTTAGCTTCATTGGGTAGGGTCCTATAAATTAGATCAACCAAAAAGAATGCAACTAAAGAAAAACAGAAGTCAATTAACATGTATATCCTATGAGCATGTGCAAGTACTTGGTGACCAGAACCTCAAAGGCATGGTTAGAATTTGAGCTTACTAAGCAGTTTTTATTAACAAAAGAGCAATAAATTTTCTAGAGAGGTGACAAGACAAAAGAAAAGGAACTTGAGTTTCTGAAGGTCAATATGGTCATCTCTGAATCTATGAGTGGGCTCAACCAACCTTAGATCAAAAATATTGGGAAAAAATGCACCTGTGCTTAACTTGTACAGACTTTCCTTCCTTGTGGTTATTCTCTAGACAACACAGTGCAACCATTTACATAGCAGCTCCCTTTGTGCTAGAAAGAATATAGAGACAATTTCAAGTATAGAGAGGATATGCACAGGTTATATGCGAATATATAGCATTTTACTTAAGGGATGTGAACACCCTTTGATTTTTGGTGTCCACTGAAGGTCCTGGAGCCCATCTTCCAAGATATGTAGGGACACCTTTGTATGGGGAGCTAGTGTCAGGTTAGGACTAGCTAGTAGAGTTGTTATGTAAATTCCTCTGGTGCCATCTCTGTGTTGATGGGGTCTATCTCCAGCATTAACTTCCTTCTTTCTAGTGGGCGGTGGTGAGGGCAGGGAAGAAGAATAGCTTTACAAAATTATTTCACTGTTTTTAGGAAAATAGGGGGTGGGCAGAGAGTATTTTTTACCATCAGCTTTTTCTTAATTCCCTTCAATTCAAAATAATCCTTATGTCAAGGTACCCTGTTTTGGGGTGGTAGATTGTTACCCTTCATTATTCTGATTTTCATTTTCTTGATGCAGTCTCTGGTTTTCCCTTAATTGTGGATGCATAGCAAAAATTCCATATTTTGGTATGTGATATAAGATAAAATTCCAAATTTTCTCTTTGATGGAAATTGAAGGATTTCCTGAGAGACAGAGAATTCAACTTGATTTTTTTCTTTGCTTTGAGACAGAATCTTTCTATGTAGCTCACGCTGGCCCAGAACTCACAGTCCTCCTGCCTTAGCCTCCCCAGTGCAGGGAGTACAGGTGTGCACCACCACACCTGACTTAACATTAGTGGTTTTATACGCTTACTCTGACACTGTTATTACTATTAGTTTTTTATTAACATGTTTATTAATTCTGGGAGCAAAAATAGCAGGTCATCTGCAAAAAAAGTACTGGTTGTGAGCACTGTAGCTGAGGAAACATAGGTAAAGAACTTTGCTTTGGTAAAGGGAAAATAATCAATATTCTTTTACCTAAAGCATCTTTCAAATGGGAGGAAGCCATTGGTATATGTATGGTAACATGTAGTATAAAGAGGGTACACAGAAGACAATGTCGCTGCCCTCAGGAAGTTTATAATTTTATATTTATAATATTGTATAAAGAGAGTCCAGAAGACATAATTGAAGTAAATTCCAGGCAGTACGTATTTATTGAGCACTTAATGTGTGCTCATTGGATTTCAGGACAATGAAATAGAGTCTAAATATTTTTGAAAGTGATGAACACAAAATAGTTCTAACAAAATATAATTTTAATAAAATAATTCAGATAAAAGTACTGGAGTAGAGATATAAATTTATGTGACCGCAGGATTAATTAGCTGATAATCTGCTATCAACTCATCAGTGAAAGGAGCAAGGAAGGACTTGACTTGAGAAAGAAGGGGCTATGAGAATGTTGACACTTGAGTTTTGCTGCATGCTGTGTTTTCTGAGTAAGACCTACACAGCGGGAAGATAGAATAAGATCATCTAGCTGGGCACCGGTGGCTCACGCCTGTAATCCTACCTACCAGGAGGCAGAGATCAGGAGGATCAGGGTTTGAGACACTACCTTGAAAGCACCCAACACAAAAGAAGGCTCATAGACCTACTCAACTGGTAGAATGCCTGGCTAGCAAATGTGAGGCCCTGAGTTCAAGGCCCAGTACTGCCAAAAAGAAAAGGAAAAAAAGAGTAAGATCATCTATGAAGAAGAGGCCAAGCATTTTAAAGTGGCCGAGTTATTTTTCCTCTCAAATTCCATCAGCCTGAAAAATAACTCTTTTCTTTGGCTTAAGTGAAAAGGTTAGCTATTCTAGCAACAATTTCAATAACAGTTCAAAAATGCCCACCTCCAAGGGGTTTTGCTTAGTTTGATTTGGTTCTAGGTAGATACGAACATGAATATAAATGTATAGTGGGGTTTTAGTGACTTGATTGGAAGACTGTATGGATTGCCATGCTTAATACGTATAAATGTGCATCTGTGTGTAGCATACATATTTATTAAGGAATTTGAAATCTGTCTTGTTCCAATCCCCAGGTCCACTTTCCTCTTTTTTTAAAAATTAGTGTGCACCAACTGTACAGAGTACTGGGTTCATTGTGACTTTTTCTTGGTGACCTTGATAACCCTCTGACCAAACTTGAGACCAGAGGGCATATTAGAAAAATTACCTTAAAAAACGTTTATTAGTGTATATTAATTGTACAAAATAATGGGTTTAATTATGACATTTTCATACATGGATATAATGTTATTTGATCAGCTATCACACACATACTCCTATATTTGTTAAGAGAAAGTATAGAGTGATGTGATTGTTGGTTTTTTTTTCTTTTTTTTTTAAATATTCATATGTGCATACAAGCTTTGGTCATTTCTCCCCCCTCCCCCCAACCCCTCCCTTACAACCCACCTTGCCTCCTCCCTCTCCTGCCCACCCCCTCAATAACCAGCAGAAACTATTCTGCACTTATCTCTAATTTTGTTGTAGAGAGAGTATAAGCAATAATAGGAAGGAACATGGGTTTTTGCTGGTTGAGATAAGGATAGCTATACAAGGAGTTGACTCACATTAATTTCCTGTGCATGTGTGTTACCTTCTAGGTTAATTCTTTTTGATCTCACCTTTCCTCTAGTTCCTGGTCCCCCTTTCCTATTGCCCTCAGTTGCTTTTAAGGTATCTGATTTAGTTTCTCTGCATTAAAAGCAACAAATGCTAGCTAATTTTTTAGGTGTCTTACCTATCCTCACCCCTCCCTTGTGTGCTCTCGCTTTTATCATGTGCTCGAAGTCCAATCCCCTTGTTGTGTTTGCCCTTGATCTAATGTCCACATATGAGGGAGAACATACGATTTTTGGTCTTCTGGGCCAGGCTAACCTCACTCAGAATGATGTTCTCCAATTCCATCCATTTACCAGCAAATAATAACATTTCGTTCTTCTTCATGGCTGCATAAAATTTCATTGTGTATAGATACCACATTTTCTTAATCCATTCATCAGTGGTGGGGCATCTTGGCTGTTTCCATAACTTGGCTATTGTGAATAGTGCCGCAATAAACATGGGTGTGCAGGTGCCTCTGGAGTAACATGTGTCACAGTCTTTTGGGTATATCCCCAAGAGTGGTATTACTGGATCAAATGGTAAATCAATGTTTAGCTTTTTAAGTATCCTCCAAATTTTTTTCCAGAGTGGTTGTATTAGTTTACATTCCCACCAGCACTGTAAGAGGGTTCCTTTTTCCCTGCATCCTCGCCAACACCTGTTGGTGGTGGTGTTGCTAATGATGGCTATTCTAACAGGGGTGAGGTGGAATCTTAGCATGGTTTTAATTTGCATTTCCTTTATGGCTAGAGATGGTGAGCATTTTTTCATGTGTTTTTTTGGCCATTTGAATTTCTTCTTTTGAGAAAGTTCTGTTTAGTTCACTTGCCCATTTCTTTATTGGTTCATTAGTTTGGGGAGAATTTAGTTTTTTAAGTTCCCTATATATTCTGGTTATCAGTCCTTTGTCTGATGTGTAGGTGGCAAATATTTTCTCCCACTCTGTGGGTGTTCTCTTCAGTTTAGACACCATTTCTTTTGATGAGCAGAAGCTTTTTAGTTTTATCAAGTCCCATTTATCTATGCTATCTCTTAGTTGCTGTGCTGTTGGGGTTCCATTGAGAAAGTTCTTACCTATACCTATTAATTCCAGAGTATTTCCTACTGTTTCAGTATCAACTTTAGAGTTTGGGGTCTGATATTAAGATCCTTGTCCATTTTGAGTTAATATTGGTATAAGGTGATATACATGGATCTACTTTCAGTTTTTTGCAGACTGCTAACCAGTTTTCCCAGCAGTTTTTGTTGAAGAGGCTGCTTTTTCTCCATTGTTTATTTTTAGCACCTTTGTCAAAGACAAGTTAGTTATAATTGTGTGGCTTCATATATGGGTCCTCTATTCTGTTCCACTGGTCTTCATGTCTGTTTTTGTGCCAGTACCATGCTGTTTTTATTGTTATTGCTTTCTAATGTAGTTTGAAGTCAGGTATCGTGATAACTCTAGCATTGTTCTTTTGACTGAGTATTGCCTTGGCTATTCGTGACCTCTTGTGTTTCCGTATAAATTTAATGGTAGATTTATCAATCTCTTTGATGACTGTCATTGGAATTTTGATGGGAATTGCATTAAACATGTAGATTACTTTTGGGAGTATAGACATTTTTACTATGCTGATTCTACCAATCCATGAGCATGGGAGATCTCTCCACTTCCTATAGTCTTCCTCAATCTCTTTCTTCAGAAGTGTATAGTTTTCCTTGTAGAGGTCATTCACATATTTTGTTAGGTTTACACCTAGGTATTTGATTTTTTTTAAGGCTATTGTAAATGGAATTGTTTTCATGTATTCTTTTTCAGTTTGTTCATCATTAGTGTATAGAAATGCTAATGATTTTTCTGCATTGATTTTATATCCTGCTACCTTGCTATAGCTATTGATGATGTTTAGAAGCTTCTGAGTAGAGTTTTTTGGGTCTTTAAGACATAGGATCATGTCGTCTGCAAATAGGGATATTTTGACAGTTTCTTTACCTATTTGTATTCCTTTTATTCCTTCTTCTTGCCTAATTGCTCTGGCTAGGAATTCCAGTACTATGTTGAATAGGAGTGGAGATAGTGGGCAACCTTGTCTGGTTCCTGATTTTAGAGGGAATGGTTTCAGTTTTTCTCCATTAAGTATAATGCTGGCTGTAGGTTTGTCATATATAGCTTTTATAATGTTGAGGAACTTTCCTTCTATTCCTAGTTTTCTTAGAGCTTTTATCATGAAATGGTGTTGGATTTTATCAAAGGCTTTTTCTGCATCTATTGAGATGATCAAGTGGTTTTTGTCTTTGCTTCTGTTAATGTGGTTTATTACGTTTGTTGATTTTTGTGTGTTGAACCACCCCTGCATCCCTGGGATGAAGCCTACTTGGTCATGGTGAATAATCTTTTTGATGTGTTGTTGAGGATTTTTGCACCAATGTTCATTATGGAGATTGGCCTATTGTTCTCCTTTTTGGAGGTGTCTTTGCCTGGTTTTGGGATAAGTGTAATTCTGGCTTCATAAAATGTGGTAGGCAGTTTTCCTTCCCTTTCTATTTCATGGAACAGTTTAAGGAGGGTTGGTATTAGTTCTTCTTTAAAGGTCTGATAGAATTCAGCAGAGAATCCATCAGGTCCTGGACTTTTCTTTTTGGGGAGACTCTTGATTGCTGCTTCAATTTCATTTTGTGTTATAGATCTATTCAGGTGATTAATTCCTCTTGGTTCAGTTTTGGATGATCATATGTATCTAGAAATCTGTCCATTTCTTTAAGATTTTCAAATGTATTTGAATATAGGTTCTCGAAGTAGTCTCTGATGATTTCCTGGACTTCCATGGTGTTTGTTGTTATCTCCCCTTTTGCACTCCTGATTCTACTAATTTGGGTTTTTTCTCTCCTTATTTTAGTCAGGTTTGCCATGGATCTATCATTAATTCTTTTTATGTTTTTTTTTGTTTGTTTCTATTTCATTGATTTCAGCTCTTATTTTTATTATTTCTCTCCTTCTATTTGTTTTGGGATTTGCTTGTTCTTGTTTTTCTAGGATTTTGAGATGTATCATTAGGTGTTGATTTGGGATCTTTCAGTCTTTTCAATATATGCACTTATGGCTATAAACTTTGCTCTCAGAACTGCCTTAGCTGTGTCCCATAGGTTCCAGTAGGTTGTGTTTTCATTTTCATTGACTTCCAGGAACTTTTTAATTTCCTCTTTTATTTCATTGATGATCCATTGTTCTTTAAGTAATGAGTTATTCAGTTTCCAGCTGTTTGCATGTTTTTTGTCTTTATTTTTGTTGTTGAGTTCTAGTTTTATTGCATTGTGATCAGATAGCATGCACAGTGTAATTTCTATTTTCTTATATTTGCTGAGGCTTGCTTTGGAGAAGGTTCCTTGGGCTGTTGAGAAGAATGTATATTGTGTGGAGTCGGATGAAATGTTCTGTAGACATCAAGTAGGTCCATTTGATCTATTTTATATTTTAGATCTTGGATTCTTTATTGACTTTTTGTTTGGATGACCTATCTATTGATGATAATGGGGTGTTAAAGTCTTCCACAACCACTGTGTTGGAGTTAATATATGTGTTTAGGTCTTTCAGGGTATGTTTGATGAAATTGGGTGCGTTGACATTGGGTGCATACAGGTTGATAATTATTATTTCCTTTTGGTCTATTTCCCCCTTTTGTTAGTATGGAATGCCCTTCTTTATAACGTTTGATCAATGTTTGAAGTCTACTTTGTCAGAGTTAAGTATTGCTACTCTTGCCTGTTTTCGGGGGCCATTAGCTTGGTAAATCTTCTTCCAGCCTCTCATCCTAAGCCTATGCTTATTTCTGTCGGTGGGATGGGTCTCCTGTAAGCAACAAATTGTTGGATCTTCCTTTTTAATCCATTTCATCAAGCAGTGCCTTTTGATGGGGGAATTAAGTCCGTTAACATTGTGTTAGTACTGATAGGTATGTGGTGATTCCTGTTATTTAGTTGTCTTAGTTGTTTGAAGGTTTGATTGTGTGTACCTAAGTTGAGGTTACGCTCTACTTTCTTGCCTTTTCTTTTCTTGTAGTTTGGTGATGCCTGCCCTTTCATGGTTTTGTTGGGTTTCACTTTTTGTATGCAGAATCCCTTGGAGAATCTTCTGTAGTGGTGGCTTTGTGGTCACATATTGTTTCTGTTTCTGCTTATCATGGAAGACTTTATTGCTCCATCTATTTTGAATGATAGTTTTGCTGGGTAGAGTATCCTGGGGTTGAAGTTATTTTCATTCAGTGCCAGGAAGATCTCTCCCCAAGCTCTTCTTGCTTTTAATGTTTCTGTTGAGAAGTCTGCTGTGATTTTGATGGGTTTGCCTTTGTATGTTATTTGTTTTTTCTCTCTTACAGTCTTCAATATTCTTTCCCTAGTTTCTGAACTTGTTGTTTAATGATGATATGTCATGGGGTAGTTCTATTTTGATCTGGTCTGTTTGGTGTCCTGGAGGCCTCTTGCATCTGTATGGGAATATCTTTCTCTAGATTTGGGAAATTTTCTGTAATTATTTTGTTGAATAGATTACGTATTCCCTTAGCTTGCACCTCTTCTCCTTCTTCAATGCCCATGATTCTTGGGTTTGGTCTTTTGATGGAGTCAATGAGTTCTTGCATTTTCTTTTCACAGGTCTTGAGTTGTTTAATTAATAGTTCTTCTGTTTTCCTTTAATTACCATTTCATCTTCGAGTTCTGAGATTCTGTCTTCTGTTTGTTCTATTCTGCTGGATTGGCCCTCCGTTTTGTTTTGCAATTCTGTTTCATTCTTTTTTCTGAGGTTTTTCCATATCCTGAGTCTTTTCCTCTTTAATTTTGTCTATTTTTGTCCTGAGTTCATTTATCTGTTTATTCATCATGTTCTGTGTTTCACTTTGGTGTTTATTTCCCTCTGGTTCCTGTACTAATTTTTTGCTGTGGGGAAACTGGTTTCCCTGTTTTTTCTGTCTTCCTGTCATTGCCCTTGGTGTTGTTGTTGTCCCTGTACTGTGTGCAATTAAGTATTTTCTGGCTTGTAATAATAGCACTAGTGATATTTAGAATGGAAGGGTGAGAGGAGATGTAAAGCAAAAAAGTTAAAGGAAAAGGGAAAAACAAATAAACAAGTAGAAAAAAACCAAAACAAAGAAAGAAAAAATGTTTCAAAGATATAAACAGGGAGAGACAGTGTACTATTCAAACATATGCTGAAAAGTCTCTAGAGTGACAGAGGATTGAAAATAAAAAATAAAATAAAAACTAAAAAATATATAAATAAAAAAATGTATATATAAAAATAAAGTAAAAAATAAAAAAATATAAAAAATCTCCAAGTTCAAAAGCAATTTTGGTGTTCGTCCCTCAGTCTCTAATACTGGAGATGGTGCCTCAGATGTTGTGTAGTTTTCTCATCAAAGGGGAAAAATAAAATAAACCAAAACTGCACAAAACAAAACAAAAAAAATCCCCACAAAGTGTCTTATGTTCAAATGCAATAACATAAGTTATTCAGTAAGTTTTTCAGCATGCAGGTGTAGTTTGGTTGTTGTCTTATCAAAGGTAGGGAGAGTGAAAAGAAAAAAAAAACGAGTCTGGAGACAGGTCTGTGAATGGCTATCTGCTGCTGTGGCTCACCTGCCCGCTGCTGTCAGCCTGCTGTTGCTGGCGGTGTTATTTATGCAGATCTCAGGGGTGAGCTTAGCACTCCACTTGCCCTGCAGGCTTTGTTTACTCAGAGTTCTCCTGTGCACGAGCTGCTGCTACAAGCTTTCCCCTTTCCAAGCACACTGGGGGAGGTGACACTGCACCGGCTTTCTCTGGCCTGTGTGTTTATTTACAGTTCATGTGGGAAGTGGGTCTGTTCCCCTCTCCTGTGGAGTTTTCCTCCCACCGCCACTTTTACAAGCTTTCCCGCTCCTGCCTGCTCCGGCCAGGCTTGTTTATTTACCGTTCTGGGAGGGATTCACCTCCCCCTCTCTTTGGCACTCAGGGCACCCCACCCTATTTGCTATGTGTCTTTATTGTTCTTATTGCTTATTACTCAGTTTCTCTTTTTTTCCCTGGGTGGGGGCGGACTGTCCAGGGGGCTATGCTGATCTGGCCCAGGGTTGTCTGTGGGCATACCACATACCGCTTAGCTTACTTTGTGGTCCGCGTCTTCCCAAGCCATCTAGGCTCCAGCATCTGGAGGCGGCCCGGGAGCCCTCCTGGTTTCTCCATTTAACGTGAAGTGGGGATGCTCTGCGCAGGCTGGAGGTGTGGAGGAGTCAAAGTTTTGCCTCTTCTCAGTGGCCTTGCCTGCAAGGTGTGTCTCCAGCATCTCTCCAAGATTTCACTTTAGGAGGCTCGCTTTCTGCTTCCTCCTTCTAGCCACCATCTTGGAATCCCGCAAATTATATTTTTAATTCATCAATCAGGAGTGAGTGTGTATATATTTATTTTCTTTTCAAGTGTATTTTAACTCTCTTTTATTAATGCATTTGATTATAATTTCAGTTATGGTCTATACAATGCTGAATCTTTAAAATGTGTCAAGGCTTACTTAGAGTTGACTGATGGCCAGTTTTGAAAATGTCTCAAATGTGTGCTTGAGAAGAATATTTTTGCTAATTTATGGGTATGGAGTCTACATATTAGAAAACTGTCAATTTTGTTTTTATAATGTTTAAAATATATTAAAATATATGTACATATTGTATAATATAGTATATGCTATTTATACTATATCATACTGAATTATCATTATATCATATAAATCACCAACATATTATAATTAAGAACTAATTAATCTATAATTAATATATTATAGTTAATGTATTATATACTATTGTATTATATATTACATTGTATATCATATGATTTGTTAAATATAAATTTATTAAAATAACATATTAACATATAATATATATTCAGATATATTTTAAAACAGTCTTTGATTTATCTATTTATAAAAGAAATGAATTGAAATATCCAGCTATAGTAGTTCGTTTATCTCTTTCTCCTTGCAATTTTATCAGTACATACACACATGTTTGGTCACAGTTAAATAGTATTCATGAGTGTTAATATCTAATTGGTAGATTTTAAAATGATTATGCAGCGTCTCTTTTATCATTATCAAAATGGTTTGCCTTAAGTTCCATCTTGCTTCATATTATTACAATAATTGTGGTTTATCATGGACTCATAGTTCTTTATACTTTGTTTTTACTCATTCTATGCTATTTTACTACGTGTGTATCAGATAAGCAACACAGAGCTGGGCATCAGATTTTTAATGTAGTCTGAATGTCTCTGACCTTTAGTGGTGGGCTTAATATATTGAAATTTATTGTTACTTGGGTTGGACTTATGTCTGTTATTATATTTTATGTTTTCTATTAGTTTTTCTTTTTTCTTATTTTGCTTTTAGTCCCTATGCTAGATAGATCAAGTTTATCTATTTATCTTGTTTCATTTTTTTCTCTCAAGATTCTCTTATTTTTTTCTCTCATTGCTATTCTGGAAGTTATATACTCTGTTTCCTATTTTTTTATGCCAGCCCTTACATTTTTAACACGTTTACCTGAGAAAAGTCCAAACTTAACCAGTCTCTCTAAATCCTAAGCCAAATGTTTTATAAAGGACATTAACATTTTAAAACTCAAATCTACTTCCAATACCTACTGCCTTTCATGTTTAGATTGTCTACAATGATAATTCCATTTTGCTTTAATCTGACACCAACTTTTTACTTTAATTTTAAACCTATAGAAAAGTTGAAGAAATAGTACAATGAACACCTTCCTACTCTGCTATCCTACATTTAGATTCAGCAGTTAATCAACATTTTGCCACTTTTGCTTTCTCTCGCTCTCAGGAGTGTTCCACACATCACAACAGCTAGGACCAAGTGCTTTAGCAAGCATCTTCTAAGAATACGATCTTCTGCGTAGACACCATACCATCATCACATGCAAGAATATGATCCAACACCCAGTCCACAACCTCATTTCTTCAGTGGTCCTGAAAACAGCTCTTAGAACTTAATTCTTTTTTGTATGCAGCATCAAAGGTTGTGCACTGTATTTCATTGTCTTATTTCTTCAGTTTCTTTCATCTGGAGCACTCAGCTTTTTATTTCCTTTCATAACACTGACATTTTTGAAAAGTTCAAGACAGCTGCCTAAACTCCCCTTTTACGAGTTTCATTTCAGTAGCACTGGTCTTTGGTAAATTTTTGTACTAACTTCTCAGCCTGGGGATGTAATACAGTGCTCCTCACATGAATTCAGACCTTGTATCCTTAAACAGAGCAGGCCCAGGTTTTCAGTTTCTTATAGGTGATTGTAATACACAAGTCTGGGTAGATAACACTTCCTTCTAGTTATCCCAAGTACTTCTAGTTTCCTTTTCACTGTGGAACAGTCTTTTCTGACTCTCCCACCCCTACAGCATAAAGCTCAGTTCACTTCTCTGCCCCTAGGGTCCTGCAGTCCAGTCTCCCTTCCGCTGTAGTGGAAGCTCAGCTGTATATCAGTAACTTGCTCTTGGTTTCACTTGAGCAAACTCTTAGCCTCAACTCCAACTCAGCATTTTCATTTTGAGTCACATTTTGTGTCTGGAATCTGAGAATTTCCTTTTCTTGGTTTCAATCTGGGCTAGGTACTAAAGACATTTTGTGGAGCAAAAATGTTTATATATTACCCAGAATTCTAAAATTCTAATTTTAGAATTAGAATTCTAAAACTTCTGGAAGACTTGGGTCATTGTTATTGACATACTGCTCTTTGTCTTGGAGGTAGGCTAAGTGAATTTCTTTTAAGATGGTTAGAATCAGTTTCTACTTAGTTGTTAATGACCATTTTGACAACTTGAATGTCCTATTGTAGTGAAGAGATATCTTCAGAAAATGAGAAGCTTGCAATTTGGCAAGTGCCACTAACTTAGGGAGAATGGCAAAGGCATGATTTCTCCCAGTAGACTGTAATAATTGAAAATTTCCCAGTAGAATTACTTTTATCATTTTTGTGACTTCCAAGATTCCTAAAGAGAAGCATGTTATAATCAGTAACTAAAGCCTCAATAGATTGTTTCCTTACTGGCATCAACTGGTTGTTTTCTAATAACAAGGAGCTTGGGGAAAAAAACACACTATAGGTGTTGAACTTGTTTTTATTACAGATGTACTGGGGGCACATTGTGACATTTGCCAAGGTTCTTACACTATGTCATAGTTGAAGTCACCCCCTCCATCATTCTCCTTTATCTCCCCTCCTCTTATTCCTGGAATAGTTTCAACATGTCTAATTTTTCTACTTCCATAATGAGTACATAGTATTTCTTATGTGTTGAATTTTGATGGGAAGAAATTATGTGAGAAACCCAGACTATTAAAATTTTGAACATGTAACACAAGTTTCCTAATTCAGTGTCTGAAGATACATACACATGCACACAATATTTTTAATATTTCAAAGCATACTTTATTTTTATGATAATTGAAGATTTGATTTTAAATTTATTTAATATTTTACTGCAATTAGTGCTAAATCTTATGAACTTTGAAAATATAGCATTTTTTGACAACATAACAGAGAGAAAACTTCAGGAGAACTTTAGGATAGAAGAAATAATTGACATTTTAGGGGAAAAGGTTATTTTGTTTTCAGGGCTTATCCTCCAAACTGCCAATTGGATTTTAGAAAACCCAAGGGTGTATTTACAAAGAAAATATAAGCTATAGTTTGTACAGATTTAGAAGTGATATTCCTCAGAATTAACTGCAAACAAGTCACCAGCCCTGGAGGTTTGGCCTCTTTGCCAAGCTCAGCAGGTGAGTTTGCTGAAAACAATGCATTCACAGATGCTATGAGTTGCCAAAACAGGACCTTAAGCTCTGTGTTGAACAATCTGAATTCAGATAAATTAAAATTTTTACTTTTCCATGAAGAAGTATAGTTTGTTTATAGGTTAGTTCATCTGTGGATTATAAAGTCACAGGGGTAGGAGGAGACAGTTCCTGTTTCCTTTGGCATCCAGTTCCCCTGGAGTTGTTCTTATTGCCCTGCCTGCTAATTGAAGGAAGGAGGGTGTTAGGGACCAATTGTGTCTTCTCCCCCACCTTAAGTTGATATGTTGATGTCCTCTTAACCCCCAGCACCTCAGAATGTAACCATATTTGGATATATACTCTTTAAAGAGGGAATTAATTTAAAGTGAGATCTTTAGAGTGGAACCAAATTCAATCTGACTGTTGTTCTTACAAAAAGGAAATTTAGACACTAGACATACATGCTTATGAAAGGAATGAGCACCTAGCAGAAGTCTTTCCTGAGGAAAGAGGCCTCAGGAGAAACCAAACCTGCTGACACCTTGCTCTTGGACTTCAAGCCTCCATTAACATGAGGAAATACATTTTGTTCTTTTAAGTTACCCAGTCTGTGGTCTTTGGTACGGCAGTTACAGAAGACTAACCACCAGGGTAATCATACCTTGGGCCTCTACAGGATAAATGGAAATCACTGCCAGAGTTCATTGTTTTACTGACCTTGGAAGCCTGGAAAGAACAAAAATACCCACTAAACTCTTGACTAAAAACTAACAAGAAAAAAAGCATTGAATCCTGGATTTTTTTAAGAATGCAAGAGACATCTGTATATCTTTTGCATTGAGCCTGAGCCTGTCCTTTTCTTCTCCCCATGACTACATAGGATGGATTATGATCTAAAATATAGACTGTTTTAAGAACAGTTTTAAGTCTTAGGAATAAATTTGGGATGAATGAAGTATAGATGAGAAATATGAATTCTCATTTTATTTCCCATTCCATTTCACAATGGAATTTCACAATGGACTTTCTTAACGAAATATAAATACATTTTTTTTTCTCCCTGAATCTAGTCAAGTCATCAGCATGTTATTCTCACTTGTCAAAGATCCTTGTCTTGGGTCTATGTGATCATTAATAAATAGCTGTGGGATACAGCTGTGGGATACAGCTGTGAGGATATAGCTGTGGGATACAGCGGCGGGGGTGGGGGAGAAGGGCATTGCCCCAGCCATTGCTCTCCCAAGAAACAAAAGCACTAATTCTAGAAATTAGTAAGATGAGAAGTCACCTTTAAAAAAACTGAAAAATAAAAACCAAGTCAAATGAGCTTTTTCAAGCATCTAATTGTTATAACAAATATGAAATTGGTAATAGTTGACATTTCATACAGTAAAAATACTTTTCACGTTAAGACTTATCTTCACCTAGCTCACAAAATGTCTTTTGTTCCCTGCTATCTTTCCCCTGTGATTACCAGCAATGATGTTAAAAATAAACAGATAATCTCACTAGAAATTACAGTGCTGTCACAGAAATTTGAAAGACAAAGTTGGGAGACTGTGTTTTCTCCTTTATAGATTCTAAGATATTTATAAAGTTAACTACACAAAAACTTCTGGAAAAAAAAATAAAAGAGCACCTAAATTTTCCATTTGTTGACTTGAATTTAAATATTTTCCCAGCCCTATTCTCACTTTTCAGCCTCAGATCTGCATGAACCATGGTCACTTTAAATGCTCAACAGGCAAATGAAAGGCAACAAGAGTATTTAAAATGAAACTAGTTAAGCTCCCCAGCCTGTGCTCACCAGTTTCCCTCCCTCAGTGAACGAAGCCACCTTTTCCACTCCCTGCCTAGGCTCTCATAACATCCTGGTTTCTCCTGTCCTCCTGCACACCTCCCGTTTCCCACTGCCCCACCTGCTTCACTTCTTTTCTCCATTCCCATGTCCTTTGAGGGAAGCCATCATCACATCCCACCCAGGTTGCTGCAATAGGTATTCTTGGCCCATCTCTCCGTGGTCTCCAGTTTGACATTTCTGAAATACAAATCTGATTATATCTAAAACTATTCAGTGCCTACCAGCTTCTCTTGGATGGATGATTACCTCCTTAGCCTTGTTTCTAGAAACCTTTCTGTGTTCTTGGCTCCTTTTTGAGGAATTTAATATTATATCCTTCTGCTTGCTATTCTCTCTCACCCATACTCCAGGGCACACTTCATGTTTTAACTGACCTGTGACTTTTTTTCTGGGAAATCTTCCTATCTGCTCTCTGCCTCAATTAGGAGCTATTTTCAGGAATTGTCACAAAGATGTGTATTTACCCCGTCCTAGTACCTTTCAGACTGCTTTGGAACTGAATGTTAACTTGACTGAGTCCTCTACCAGTCTCAAAGTGCCAGAAGGCAGAGACAAACTTTATGTTCACTGTTCAAGTGTCTAAGAGATGACTCCTAGGTATTTATTACATAAACAGGCAAAAAGTAATTAGAAAACAAAGATCGTACTATTCTTGACAGAGCTCTTCCTTTGTCTTTGCGTTTGAATGTCTTAGGTGATATAACAGATGGCTCAAATGTGCTTGAAATATCATTAGGTGAATCTTTATTTTATTCTTCATACAGCTCTCAAGGACAATTAGCTGGCTGTCAGGGAAAGTTAAGTGGTACCGATTCCAAATGGATGAAAACATTGACTCATCAGACCATTCCTGTTACTTAGTAATGGAGCAAATAAGTGGCATGACTCACGCCTTTCTCAAGCGTAAGCTCTTTTTCTCAGTGGTTTCTAATTACTCAAGGAAGTCTAACCTTTTAAAGTAGAGAAAGGGAAGCATGCTTCAAATTTCTTGAAAAAAAATTGGTAGAGATTGAAAAATAAATCAATGAGTCAAATCTGCAATTTCTTAGCAAATACAAGGATGGGAAATTGCCAGCCACGGTCAAGGATGTTACAGGGACAGTCCACCTATACACCTCTCATTTTCTTGTCTAGGAACTTCGAAGACTGCTCCGGAGGAGTGGGAAGTTACCATCCGGCAGGAAGATCATGTTGGAAGCAAGAATTCCTTTATTGTTTTGACACTTATGTTGGTTCAGTATTTCAGGACCGCTCTTGCCCGTTGCACAGCTGTGTCTGGGCAGGGAAGACCGTTAATGACAATCAGTAGCACAAGGAGTTCTTCTGCAGACCACACCTAATTCTTTTATGCTGATTAAATATTTAAGAACACCAAGGTTCCATACTGAAAGTCACCATACACTGTAAACCATGCCAATCTAAATCAAAAGGTCTTTAAAATGTTTGACATCTTTAAGACAGCAGGCTAATCATTCACCATTGGAATGTTAAAAATAAGCTTAATCTTCTAAACTGAAATCAGCACTTTTTCTTTCAAGGCTTTATCCCCAAAGGACTTAAGGGATAACACGTAGGACCCAAGAAGAAGTGATGCTATGAGAAAGCACAAGAAACTCTCCTTTGAAGTGTTCACCTAGGGTTAAACACCTTGACAGATCAAATAGGTATTTGGTACCTGCAGAGAAACCTGTACTCTTTTCTCTTTTCCTAGAAGAAATAAAGGACAAGTGGGCTTTTTTGAAAGACCTTTGGGAATTTTCACTACTTTGTGGAATTCTTTATTTTATAAAATCTGCCTATGTGTATTTTTCCCTTCCACCACTGACCCACATCTTGGAAACCAGGCCCCAAAAGACCTAATTATGGTGATACAATTAGCCACAACACTAGTCAATAATTTATTTAGCATTTCCATGTTGAATTTTTTATATTAAAAATGACAAATCAAAACATGCTTTTTGTTTGTTTGTTTGGTTTTTTGAGACCTGGTATTGCTGTATCATCCAGGCTGGCCTTGAACTCATGATCCTCATGCCTCAGCTTCTCAAGTGCTGGAATCACAGGTGTGCACAACCACACCTGGTTTCTTTGTTGAAAAAAGAACTTAATCTATTAAAGGTGTCAGCAAGGCATTGTCAAGACATCAGAGGTGGAGAAATGTATTCTAGTCTTGTTCTCCAGCAACAGACTTATTTTTAAGGTCATTACAAAATTGAATTCAAGATTGCTATGAGTTCAACTTCAGCCAGGAGAGAAAAGACTGAGTTTAAGCCTCAGAATTACAAGAGACAGTCATCTCTATAAGAGAACATTTAAGATTTACTAAAATCTTGAAATTCTTATAACTAGCCATCTATTTTATCTGTGGTTCAGGAAATGCAGAGTTTGAGTGTAGGACAGCCCAAAATAGGTAAGTTCTTCACTCATTTCCTTTGCCTTATGTAAAATGGTTTCTTTGGTAATCTATTTCCCTTAGAAAAGGGCTCTCTAACCTTAATACATAATAGGCTATATTGTGCTTAAAGCAGTAGTTCTTCCACTTTTTTCTTTTTTCTTTTTCTTGCTTTTAATTGTGGCTTTATTCAGTGACGGGAAACAGATGAAAAACAAAGGTCTTAACCCACCTATTTTATTCATTCCTTTTTTTTCAATGGAAAAAGAACCTAGTGGCAATAGGAAAATACAGACAACTTGTAGTTTTGAATTTATACAAATGTTGTGCTATAAATCAATGCCCATTAAGTAAAAAATCAATATGTAAATTTTATCATGCTTCTATTGATAGCATGTCGCCACTTCATCTGCAGGTTCTGTCAGTACATCTGGCCGGTGAGGTTTTGTGCTATGAGCTACTTGGCAGAGGTGGCTGAGGTGGTGGTGGGGGGGGTTGCACACATCATCTTCAGCATTAGTGACATGGACGATTCGTATCTAAACTTTAACATGCACATATTTTAATAGCCAGTTATTTTAAAGATAGAACTAAGAAATGGTAATACTAATATTCATCAACCAAATGTCCAAATAATTTTTTTGTGAAACAGGATCTCATCACAGCTTCCTGAGTATTGGGATTACAGGTTTGCACCATCATGCCCAGTTTGTCTAACTAATCTAATAACCCTCTAATAGCTCTCAATAAATAACCAAATAACCCCCACTATATCAAATTGAAAATGATAAAGGTAAACTAACATTTATTTGTTATTACAAAGAAAAATGAAGTTCTGAGAATAAAGCATACTGGTTGTTTACTTTCATAGAAGTAGCTTCCAACATCACTACGCACTGCATGAGACTGACTACATATAGTAACTTTTTTTTTTTTTTTTTGGCAGTACTGGGGTTTGAACTCGGCCTCACACTTGTGAGGCAGGTGTTTTTACCACTTGAGCCATGCCACTACCCCGAGACTGACTACATATAGAGTGTCTTCTTCCTTAAATTCTAACAATATGCTGAGTTTATTTTATGAATCCATCAATTACCCATAACAGTTCATCTTCTATTTAACCAATAAAAAATCCCCAGTCTTCCTTAAAAAAATGTATATGGAAATGTATGTCATTGTCTATAAATGGAAGAATGTGTATTTTGGATCGGCCGGAGGCCCATAAGGCAGCTCTCTCAGACACACCAGACTAAGGCTCGTTCCTCAGGAAACCCTAGTGTCATGTCCCAAGGATGGCTGCCGTCCCTGTGCCATGAATGAAGGGAAATGTACCTTTTGAAACAGTAGACATTCCTGATGGAGTTTAGCTGGTCATCCTTCAAATACTGGGATGTTGCTGAGAGGTTCCAGTCTTTGCCTTTAACGCAAGTCTGACCCTGCAGGTCACTATGACTGATCAGGATACTACTGCAGATGTTTCTGCTCAGAGCTTCAGCTATACATTGTACTCTTGATGTTCAGGGAAAAATATATTCAATGTGTATTTTGATATTGTTGTGGATGACTTGTTTTAATAGTAGTTTCAAAATGGGAATGGATTTTAATAGGTTAAAAATATAAGTAAATGCTATCGTCGATGCCTTTGCAAGTGACTATTGGTCAATCCTTCACAAGTCTCTTCAATTCTGAGGATATCAAAATATGGCCATAGAGTCTGGCAGCCCTTGTGGTTTTCACATCAAGATGTCTAGTTTATCTTAAAGATCAATTCATATGCTTGAACAACAACCAAACTTGTCCTCTCCCATACTAGAAAATTTTAATAAAAACTTTTATTGTGCCTCAGGAAGCAAGTTTTTTTTGTGGGGGGGGGGTTTCAAAGATTTGGCAGCAACACAACCTCATTAGTGTTAACACAGGTGGTGAAAACAGGAGCTTGAGCATTTGCTTTTCTGAGAGCGAGTGACCCTGACCGGAGGACAGCATCCTCACCTGGGCAGGAGGCGGTGTGTGCCCTTTTTCTAGCGATCCAACAGGGTTCCCATCCGCTTCGAATTGCAATGGATTTTTAGCACAGACTGTGGTTTCATCTTGATCTATGAGGCAATGCCTAAATGAAATGATATCCAAAACCTGAACAGCTGTATCTCTGTCCTTGGGCCTGTGAAATTCCATGTGAAAAGTGCTCAGAAAAAACTCCATTAAGTAAAAGATTTGGGGAGTTTTAGAAGCATTCAAACAAAAAATTTGTTTAATTTATATGACCCCCCCAGTGAGAAGAGTATTACAGATGGAAGTTTTAAATAAAAATTTTCCACATTATTTCAGAGGTTCTGCTTCCTTGCTGAATGTTGCTTGTTGCTTTTATAAATAATATTTCTTCCAGCTGGCACATTTCAACAGGATCCATTCAAATGGATTTCATGGAACATTGAGCAATTCCGGTACCTTTCTCAATCAAAACTAAAGGTTATATTATTCCCTCTATCATTTCTCTTTCCTTTCTATTGGCTAGAACAGAAGTTATTCATATTCTTGTTAATGTTTCAAGGAAAAGCACAGCTGCTACTTTTTTCGTAGGTGAAGCACATCTTTCAACCTTGGCTATGCCCTTGAAGACAGATTCTTTTAGGCATAACGTTTCTCAAAGGGTGATGGCTAAGAATGTCTTTGGTCTTCCTTTAGTTTGCCCTCATTTCTTTCCTGTGTGCTTTATGGGTAAGGACCTTGCTGTTGGGCAAAGGTACATACATAGCCGATTGGCCTATGGCTCTGGGTGACATGAGAACTTGTCATTTTGCCATGATTTCCATCAGCAAAGAAAAAAATTGGTCAGTTGGCAACTAAAGGTCAAACATACAAAGACTCTTTTGTCTGAGTGTGGTTGGATCAGAAAACCTTTCACCAATTTTAATAAAATCTCTGAAACATGATTGTAGAGAGGCATTGGGGAAAACTTATGACTTCTTTAGAACATAAGAACTCTCAAGGTGATCTTAGAGGTCACAGAAGGAATGGAGCTTGGTGATCCCTTTTTCCAATGACAGCAGTCACATAAGTTGTCAATGGCTTTTTAGAAGTAAAGCAGAGATACACCCACTTCCCCCAAAAGATTTGAGAATAGAAATTTATTGGCTAGCACAAGGGAAAGTTTGGCCTAGCACAACTGAGCAGCCTTTAGGCCATATGGTGGAAAGGGTAGTTCACTAGTGAAATAATCTTCAGTGGGGGCAACCGAATTAGTAAAATCTGTGGAGAGAAGGGAAGAATATGCAAGGACATATTAAAATGTGATGTCAAATAATGTGGCATAATGGGGACTTTGGGACAATCTCAAGGTCAAATGGATTAGCCTGGCACTCAGCAATCAAAGGAGGAGGGATTCTTTCTGACCAAAGGCAGGGCGGATGGCAGAGGAGAGAGGCATGATTGCAAATAGCCCCAGGCTCTGTCAACATCAGCTGTACCCACAGACTTGAAAGATGGACTTTACCCATCCAGAGTGTGGGAGAGACACCTGTACAATGAGATTACTGTCAGCACATTGCTGTTGGTAAATACTCAGACGAGCAAAATCAACAAAACACTGTGAGAGTCATCTTTAGGGGAGGTTTCCCTTGATTACCCCTTGTAGTACAGAGTTGATAGGCAGGGCTATCTTTCTTGAAAAGTGACCTAGTATTTTGATGAATATGGGACACTTCTTGAGGGGCCATTGGTTCCTTTTCCTCCTGGAAATCTTGCTTAAGGCATAGCACTATGGGAAGTTATCTAGACTGCCATTCAGATGGAGTTTAACCCTGAACCAGGTTAATTCACCATGCCTTGGGGGGCCTGGTGGGCTTGAGCACAGTTTTGGCCCTGCAGCAACAACTCCTCATGGTCAAGGACCATTGTATCTGCTATGCTTCAGAACTCTTCACCTGTAGACAACTGGACTCTGAAACCCACCATGTGGCCTTTGTCTTTCCTGGAGCCTCTGGTGGAATGTCCTGTGGATGTTTCCAAAGCTCCCACACTCTATGCTGAAAACAGCTTTCCTGTGAAGCCACCCTGATCTCTCCTGTAAAATAGCCTTCACCCTCCTTTAGGATTCTTAGCATCATTCATACTCTACTTTTTAACCTCTTTCAGTATCTGCTAGTTTATTTGTTGATGGTCTTCAAACACCAGTAGGGTGAGGGACAACCCAAGGAGGGACTTGATCTCCCAAGTTCCATTTATCTTTGTAACTCTGAGTTGCAGATGCTAAGGACATCTGACCTGGGCTATAAGTCTTCCTGCAAGATGCCTGGGAAGACTTAGCTTCAACACTGACCAAGTAGAGATAAGTCCAGAAGCTCATGAAATCCTTTCTGCTCAATCCCAGATTAAGATCCACATTAAAAATCCCTCGGCACTTAGAAAGAACTCATGGGAGCTAGAAAGATGAGTTCTCTAACTTCCTGTCAGCAGGGTCTGAGGTAGGCTGCCCCTTAGACAAGTTTCTCCATCAACTGCAGCATGCCCCATAGAGGTCACAGCACCTTCCACTGTTAGCAACATAGTGTCAGTCAGGAGCAGTCTGGAGCCAGTTCAGGCTCAGAAAATTTTAGGAAAGCTGGCAGCTGGATCATCTAATATTGATAGTTTAAAAGACCCATGGAGAGAAGGAATATTTACATCACAGAATAAGCAAACACTGTGAATCAGAGCTTCTTCCCCACCCTTCATTTACCAGGACATCACTACATCAATACCTATAGTCATCACTCAACATTAGTGTGAGATCTTTGACTGCATGAGCTTCCGTGTGTGTGTGTGTGTGTGTGTGTGTGTACACATATTACTGTGTACTCCCATAGGAGTGGGTGGGCCAAAAAAGATATTTGAAAAAAGATTAAACAGATGGGGACCAGAGGGCATGGGATGATGGGAAGTGAGTTCTAAAACTTGAGACATTTTTACACTAAAATATAGTTAGATTAAAATATCCGTTGATATACATTTTACTAGCTTAAGATTTTAAAATGATATTATAAACATGCCAGTGACATATTGGAAGGTGAAGAAGCAATAAAGTATTTGGAAAGAGATACAAATAGAAAGTCACATTTTTGTAAAAACAAATTTAAAATATCCCAAACTAAATGAAGTAAATAACATGTGTTTTTCTGTTACAAGTTATAGAAACTTAAGTTATTAACTTAAGGGGTAAGAAAGGAAGAAGGAAGGGAAGGTACTTTTATATTTATATGCCTTTATGCTATTGACCTTTAAGTCAAATATGTCTTGGTTACATTTTAGGATTGCAAAGCAAAGGAAATGCAATATGAATGAAATATGAATGAAATCTTGCAGGTATGCATGGAAAGTTTTGAGAGACACTATCTTCATTCACTTCTCACAGCATTATCTACTCAAAATAGGAAAACTTTAAAATTAACACAAATAAATGAGAATAAAGGTGGAATACTAAGTTTAAATATTGGAGGAATGTCTGTGCCTTGAAATACTGTACTTTGTGAACAAACAAGGATGAAGATAACCAAGAAAAACAGAGACTGCCTGGCCAGGTACAAGTACCTTATAGACAATGGACTTGTGCTGGGCACGAGAGCCTAAATAGCCCTTCTGCCTATTTTAAATATGACACAATGACTCTGTAACCTGGAAACAGCTGTGGAATCTTCCTGGGAATTATTTTATAGGGATTGTGGTGGGGAAACAGGGAAAGAGCAAACTTCCTTGTGGAAGGATCTCAGAAGCCATGATGTGACATAAACAGTGTACAGTCCACAGGGAATATGTTTCAAGACCTCGGGGGAACACCTGAAACAACAGATATACCAAACCCTATTATGTACCATAATTTTTCCTGTACAGACATGATAAAGACCTCCTCAGATCAATGATAAAATTTAATTGATAAATTAGACATAGGAATATATTATCAGCAATACACTGAACTAATTATAACAATATATTGTAATACAAATTATGTGAATGATCTCTCTTTCTCTCTGTCTCTGTCTCTCTCATACTTTATTGTACTGTCCTCCCCCTTCTTGGGATGATGTGAGATTATACAAGGCCTACATGATGGCTGGGGTGACAGAGGTTGTTGTAACACAGCCTTAGGCTACTACATATGGTTACCTGGACACAAGCACTGCAATACTGTGATGGTCATCCAACAACTGAGATGGCCACTAAGTGACTAGTAGGCAGTTTACAGTATGGATATGCTGGGAAAAGAGATGATTCACTTTCCAGGCAGGATGGGGTGAGATGGTTAAAAGTTATTACACTACTCAGAACAGCATGCAATTAAAAACACATACATTGTTTATTTCTGAAAATTTCCATTTACTATTTTCAGGCCATGGTTGGTGCTGGGTAACTGGAACTTTGGAAGGTGAAACTGCAAATAAAGGGTAAGCTAATACATACATTTTAACAATAAAGACAGTTAAAAGAAAATAAGGCCTGGCTCCCATGCTAAATTTCACTGTGGTGTTAAATGTTTGCTGAAAGGTGAGCTTCTTTCATTTCAGATCTTTAAATTATTATGGTTGAAGTGACCACCAGGACTCAATAAAAGAGAACATATGTTATCATATAACTGACTCCACCTGTGTCAGATAAAGGCAATTCCCATACAGCTCAAATATTCTTGTGGAAATAACACAGACTGTTTGCCATACTTGAGAACCACCTGTATTGTATGGTGATCTGATTGTAAAGATAATAAGGGTACAGGCTGAGAACCTAGAGAACCTAACACAGGATCTGTTGATATAATTAGGTGGCGACTACCAATCCCCAAGGTTCTTTTAGGGATAAGAAGAATTAGGCCTCTTTTGCTGCACAAGGAGAGTCATTGTTGGTTTACTTCCTATTACCTGCTTAGCTTGTGTCCTCCTTGTTTTTTATGGTTTCTTAGTTTAGGGAAAACAGAGGCTCTTTACTGGGGCTCAGGCACTTCTGGGAAAGTGACTATAAGATTGATATGAGAAGATAGGTTTGAAACACTTTACAAATCAAATAACAAACACTAGGATTTATTTTAACAACTAATAACCTCACTGGAAAAGTCAACACTGCTGGATTTTCTTTTACTGTGACATTCGGGTATGATGGCCTTTCTTCAAGTGATAGAAAGCAAGAAGATCCCATGACTGGACTCTGCACTGCCAGTTCAAGTTGATCCTAAGGAAACTTCAGCTGCAACTTCAACTATAGCTGTAGCCAGCTATAGAATAGATGACATGACCTTTACCCTGGCTAATTTTCAGGTTCTTTGAGCCTGTCTTGCCTCTTCAGCCTGCCTTCTCTGCCTGGGTCATTCCTACTCTTACCTCCATCTTCACTTGGACAATTATTTCCCATAATTTAATACTGAGGTCAGGTGTCACTGCCTACATGAAGGCTTCCCTGAGCCACCTCTACCTCCAACCTGAGCTAGGAATGGTTTCTCTAAGTTCCCAGAGTGACTTTTGACTTCTGTCATCATAACATTTGGCATAACGTGATACATAGCTGTAGCTGTCTTTTAAACTGTCATTAGATGATCCAGCTGCCCCAGCTTCCTGAAAATTTCCAAGCCTTAGCTGGCTCCAGACTGCTCCTGACTGACGCTATGTTGCTAACAGTGGAAGGTGCTGTGACCTCTTAGGGGCATGCTGGGGTGAGTGGAGAAATTCACCTAAGGGACAGCTTCTTTTTCAGGCAATCTAAGCAGTCACCTCAGCCCCTGCTGACAGGAAGTTGGAGAAGTCATCTTTCTAAGGATCCCATGGTCCTTAGATCCTTCTAGGTGTGGTTCACAGCTCCACTTGTGTATTAAAATGATGTGAGGAAAAGAGTAAAGTCCCAGTGTTCTTTTTCCTCCACAGATCAATGAAATCAGGATCTCTGCAGGAGGAGGGAGATGAGGAGGGTTAGAATCCAGTGTTCAGTATTTTTAAAAGATTCCCAGTTGATTTCAATGTGTAGACAAGGTCAAAAACCACTGTAATAGATGGCAAAGTATTAGAGGGTACTGGCTGGGTCTTTAGGATATTGACCCTATGCACAGCCTGACTGATACTGAAATTTTGCTAAATTAAAGAATTAATGCAATTAAAACTAGACTTTCAGAATGAAAATATTGAAACAACCCATCTATGTATAAATATAATATACAGTACAGTAAGCTGTTGAATATTAGGGAAGCATGGTGATAAAAGGTAAGTAACAGAGTGGAGGGGGGGTTGTTTTGATAAAAGCACGATATATTCAGGCCTGAAGTACCAAGATGAAACTATCAATATACACTTTAAAAAAGTGAAAGACAGGAGGGTAAAACAGGTCTGTTCTGGGGCTGAGTATCAATGGGAGGTAGGTAGGCATAAGGAAAGGGTGAATGAGGGCGAATATGGTGGATGTGTTTTGGATTCATATATGAAAATAGAAGAATGAAACCTGTTTAAATTCCTTCCAAGAAGACGGACGAGGGGAAGAGGGAGAATGATGAAGGGGGTAAATCTAACTAAGATATAATGTAACACGTGTAAATATCACAATGTATCCCCCCTGCATAAATACATGCTAATAAATTTTAAAATAAAATAATATAAAAACTAGACTTTCTTAGACTCTTATCAACTGATATTAAAAATAGAAATTTATTCCAGAGTGTGAGTAGTTAAAGAGGAAATATATCAATTAAAAATCACGAACCCATTAATTTTATAGCAATGATTTGGGAGAAAATCATTGCGTTTTTCATCTATCATATTCATAGTATTTTGTACTACTTAAATGGACATTTTCTAAAACAAGATGATGAGCTTTGAAGAATTTTGGACTTGAATGTATATACGTCTGCAATTCTATAGCATAAGAAATTTATGTATGTAAGAGCCAGTTCCAGAATATTTCTACCTATACCAAAAGAAATCGATAACCATTAACAGTCACAGTTCAGTAGGAGCAAGTAGTGTACTTCTGCCTACATTCTGAACATTTGCATCAATGGCATCATACAATATGTGGATTTTTGTTTCTAGCTTTTTTCATTTATCATAGTGCTTTTAATGTTCGTCCATGTTGTAGCAAGAGCCAGAATTCCTTCTTTTAATTTTTGTGTGGTACTGGAGTTTGAACTCAGGGCCTCATACTTACTTGGTAGGTGCTGTATACCACTTGCTATGGTCATTGCTAAAAGAAAGCTCTTGTTGCACAGTATTTATTCTTCAGGAGTGCAGAGAATTATATTTTGTGGCTGGACATTTGCCAGAACATATAGTCATGAAAATAAAAGTAAAATGAAAAGAAAAACCCATCCATGAAAGCTAATCAAGTTTCAGCCTTCTTCAGAAAAAGAATTGCATGTTTAAAGAAAAATTTGAAAGCAACCATTTACCCTAAACAATGTCTAAACAACACAGGTGCATAAGCTGTGAATAGGAGAGCAGTGGTAGCACAAATTCCCAAAGGTGTCTGATTCCAGACTGACCAGTAAGCAACCAGTTTGTGAAGTAATCTGAATTACAAATTCTTCTCATAAAATACATGGCTGAAAGGCAAAGTAAACTCCTCAGGCAACACAGTTTTGGAGAAGTTACAGAACTATCCTCCAAAATGTCAACGAACCTCCTTTCAACTTAAGCTATCCCAACACACTGAAGATTACACGTTTATAAACATTTAACATGCCAGTTGTTCAGGCTGAAATCCATCTCAATCCTAGGTTTTTTGTACAGTGAAACTTGGTTCCACAACAATGACTGTAATGAAACACTGCAGCCTTTCACGGGTTACTGTGGTAGAGCTCTTAATCACTTTGCTTTCCTCCTGAGCCCTGTCTCTGGGGACGGGTGTGTTCCATGCGTGGAAGGGTGTTGAGGGGAACATTCCCAGGGCACCAACTGGACATAACTTATTTTTAATGCTTAATGTAAACATCTAGCTGGATTCTCATTAGCAATTCCACTAAGCCGAAAAACGCCTCCTGTTCTCATTTCTGCCTATTCCCTCTGCTAAACTTCCAGTCTGTGTCTGCATTGTTCCTTCGCCCACTCCCACCTTCATGTGCTCTGCATTCTCCCCTACGCCTGGCCTGCAGCAGTCTCTTTTGATCAGACAAGCCTCCTCCTGCTCCTCCTCTTGATCCTTCCTCTTAACCGGTTCTTCCATGAGGACAGAAATAACAATTCACGACCAATGTTCCCTGCACCCATTAAGCCCCAAGCTTGAGACTGGCTTGTTAGGATCGGCAAAAATAGTTGAAGAATGAACAATTCATAACTATTTCTTTTGGTTTTGCGATCTGTTGCCTTTCCTGGAATTTTGTGTCTTTCTTGCATCCTTTCTGTGAGGACCTCAAGCCCTCTTTAGTTTCTACAACACTATTGCCTTAAGTTTTCACACACCTTTTTTTTTAAAGGTGTGAAGTTATTATTTTTAGATTTCTTTAGTGTTAAGATGACTCACATCTAAGCCATTTGCTGACTCTCTGACCTGGTTATTCTCCTTTGAGAAATCACACTCGTTTAAACAAGCCTGTCGAAATCATTTATTTATATGGTCGCTGAATTTTGTAATAGATTTCAAGGTTCTGGGGATCTTTTTATTGTTAAAGGTTTAGGAGAACTCTCCTAGGCCCCTTTTCCTTCCTGCAGTCTGAAGGGTTTATGTCTGCCCTTCAGACATGGCACTTAAAGGGAAGAGACAAGGCAATAGATGGAATTATTTATATTTTAGGGGAGAGGGGTTTTTTTTTTGGTCTTTCCTTTTTTGATGCTGGGATAGAACCCAGGGCCTCGCACATGCTAGGCAAGCACTGTACCACAGAGCTACATCCCAGCCCGAGAATTATTTATATTTTAAACATTAAAAATGAGGTTTCTCATCATATGGATTAAGGTCAAGTTTACCACTAAAAGTTATGGAAATGCTTATGCTTTTCAGAGATTTTGGATCATAGGATTGTGGATTGAAATTAAAGAGCTACATTAAAAAAAAAGAAAATAAATAAAAGAACCTTATTATTACTTAGAGCTTGGGAATAATTAATGTACTTATGTAATGGAGGAAAAATTTGTATAGTGGTTCTGTTAGGTAATATCAGTCATTGAATTCAAACGAGTTGCTGTAGTGATTTGAAAGTGATTTTACCTGAACTGCCTAATAAAGTCCTCCAATTTCTGTACTGTAGCTTTAATACATTTTGAGAAAAAGTTAAAAAAAAATGAGGTTTCTCATGCAGTTCAAATGTAGGTGCTTCCATTCTAGAATTCCTGATAGAATTTGAGAATAAGAAGGCTAAAAAGATAAAGGACAGAAGAATAAAATAGGGACAACTTGGGTCCTATGTTGGAAACTGAAATTAGGAAGGTAAAAAGTAACACCAGAAGGATGCCATGGAAAGGTGGGTGCCATCTGGCAATCCTCTACTCTCTGGCTTCCATACTCATATGACTCAAATGTTACCAGATGGATGTCAAAGAAACCTTAGCAAAATCAGCGGTCATCATTTAGCACTAGGCACTGGAAATATACATCATAAAAATTCCCTGTTGGGACAGTTGTTTGTGAGGTCAAGCAAGAATTGGAGAGAAACAGGTAGGACAACTTTCCAGGAGGATGAGAAAGTAAAGGTTAGGGAAGGCAAAGCGGGAAGGACAAGAGTGTGGTCAAAATTGTCTCTGAGTATCAAATGAGCTTTGCCAGGTACAGAACTCCTGGGATGTAGTTTTCCATCCCCTGTGGCACCGGCATCTGCCTAGTGCAGTTGGTGTATTCTTACTCAAGTGAAGGTGGGCAGAAATGCCTGAACTCTTTCCTCTATGTCTACTGGGACAGATCTAGAACTGCCTCCTACACGATCCCCCCATGCACAGAAAGAATGAGTAACTGCATGGGCTCAACAGGGACATGAATTTATTTTGAAAACAGTGAAATAATTAAGAGTTGAACTCCATGCAATAGAAACTGGTATTAGAAAATATTTACTTTCATACTGTTAGACAAATGTCAAAGCATGCGTTGCAAATGATGATCAGGGCAAGGCAGGACAGTGGCACTGGTGGCCAATGAGAAAATGCCAACATTAGTGAGGGTTGGCTCTGTCCCAGACATGGCATTTCTTTAAGCCTAATGTATCATCTCATTTAATCCTTATACTAACCCTACAGAAATGGGATCAATGAATGTTCCATTGCCCATATAGTCACAGTGTTAAACAATGAGAGCATCCTCTCATAAAGAATTCTGTTAAAGTTTACCACTAAACAAACCAGGGGAATATTGACTGGTTTATAGTTGTTTTAGTGAATTCTGTTTTGTTTTTAGCAAACATTTATGTAAGATTCACACCTGTGTTACAGGTACCAACCTAAGAATTTTATGAATAATAAGTCATTTGATCATCATGACAATTCTATGAGCTAGATACATTTAGTAAACTTAATTTGTAGATGTGGAAATTAAGTCTCACAGAGAGAAAAAAAACTTACTTGAAGATGCACAGCCAGTAGAGAGTAGTATAGGGCTCTAAACCTTGGCAATCTGTGTTTTATGTACACAGTTGATACCCAAGCATTTTGAAAATGTTTAATTAATTCATCCCATCTCCTGGTGGGGGAAGGAGGCATATGGAGTGTGTGGGCAGCATGAGGGAGAAAGAGATGTCTCTCTTTTCTTTTCCTCAGAATTTACCAATTACTCCATTAGATATTGTGATTATTGGTGTAAGCACTGACATTACCTCTTAGTAAATCTAGTAATGATGATAGACTTATTAGGGATTAGAAAACATTTAACATGTGAATGGTCAAAATCAATTTCTGTGTTTACAGCTAAAGTTAACAGTTCAGATTATACTTTACTTAAAAGTTTCAGTATTCAAATTTAGCAACCAGATCAACTATGCACACACTACATTTCTATTCAATTTTCTAAGCTTAGATTTCTATTTAAGCCTTTCTATCTAAGTATATGGCTTTTGAGAAATCTCTTTAAGTTTCAAATAAGTTCAATTGGAAAATACCAATTTCTTCATGAAGAATTGCAGTTATATCCCAACCTTAACTCCAACCCCAACTCCCATGCAAGGAGAGGAAATTAACCTTTGCTAATGGAACCCCTTTGATTGGGAGGCCAGGTCTCATCAATAAAAGAAACTAAAAATTCTCTGAGTAGACAGAGGATGGAGGCTGTGATCTGAGAAGGAAAAAGCAACAGACAAATTTAAGGGAGGAAGTCTTTTCATCCACAACAGAGAGAATGAAACATCAGGTCCTTTGCGATTGTGGCCTGAATTAGAAGGTATGCGGAGGAAAATTTGTTACAGTACTGTGCTAAAGACTAGTGCTGAACAAACAAAGCCATAGATCTTTGAGTGGGTTCATGAGCATGAAGCCGAGGGAATGACAGATACAAATGACTAGAAACTAGTGGTCCCAACTTTTCGATAGTAAAATCCCTGGGGAAGAGAGAGGCTCTCCCTTCCTACCAAGTGACTGAGACTAAGCATCCTACTAACGATGACGTTTGGAGTCTTAGTCATTGGTTATTTTATCTTCAGAAAAAAAGACTGTAACATTTTCTCTTGAATACCATGGAACTATTTGAAGGTATAGTGCACGTTCTCTCCTTTACTCCTGATCACTGAATGATGCTGAGGACAGTGTCAGCCCATGGCCAAGTATGCCTACAATAGACGGTTATTTTAGTGAAACTTCTATTGGGTTCAGCTGCTGAAATTCTGGAATCTGTTTGTTACAACAACCAGCACTATTCCAAGTAACCAATCAAAGTAATTGAAACAATAAAACAAACTGACTTCCTCCCACCTATAATCTCTACATATGCTTGGTTTTGTAAAGATTATCTTTCAAATTGTAGAACAGATGTAAGAAAGTAGCCTGGGTTTAAAAAACAGTGTAAGACTCCTACTTAGGCTACTTATAAATAGCTTTTGTTTAGCACACAAAGCATTCTCTTTTATTTGAATTCATTCCCAACGTTTATCAATGAGGAGACTTCACATAGGAATCTGAATTTTCATCTTCTGAAAATTTGGATGGTCTGGCCACTTTGGGCTTTAGTCTCCTTTTTATGTAAGTCAAGTACCTTCCAGACTAAATGACTTATTCTGGCCACCTTCCCTCTTCTGTATTTCTTACTTGGCTTTTGATTGTAGGTAAATTTGCCTGCTGGATTATCATATATAGCTGGAGATTAAAAACATTCTTAATACTAGTTACACTATAATTATAATGAGGAAAGAACTTTATTTGCATGTTGTGTGCTTGGCTTCTTTTGTTGGAAATTATGGGAAACAAACATCTAAAACCCACTTCAACACTTGCTGGTCTGATATTGTTTATGAGTTTTCATTTCCCGATGGGTATCTCAATATGGTCTACATTACATCCAACAGAAAAATGTCATCGAGAATCAACTCACTGGAAAATAAATGTTAACATGTTCTCCTTCTTAACATATTAAGAATTATTTATTGAATCATTTTCTTTGCTTTGTCTTTGGCTGTCAGAAAGATCAAAGCTATATTTCTGTCTCAACAATATTATGTGGGACGTTATGACTTACACATGAATATTCTATATTTTCCCGGATACAGCTATTTTATTTCAATATATATGCTCTCAATTATTATTATATATACTTTTAAAAAATTTAACTATTGTATATATGCATTTCTTATAAGTAACTTCAAATCTTTTGTGAAATTAGAATAAGTAAATAAATATGGTTAAATAAAACATTACAATTAATATTTAATAACTATAATAGAGAACAGCTAAAGCTTAATATTCTTGAAGTACCAGATACAAATTTTTATTTGATTTTACTTCTTCATTTTGAGCATAGGAGAAAACTATAAACAATTTCTTAGAATCCTTTTTGGATAATTTACTGTAAACTAGAGTAAATTATACTGTCACATACTTGTCCATTCAAACAAGGTCTTTATTGAACATCAACTTTTTGTCAAGAACTAGGTATGAATAAAGACAACTCTCAGAACTTAGAGAACTCAGCAAATGGAACAGAGTAAAGGCTGAAAGAGAGATGTCTGCACTAGCTGGAGGGATGACTCCTGCTTGAGGAGCTGGGAAAGGCTTGTCACCTGGGGTGGATGAGCACCAGGTGCAGAAAGATGAGAAGTGAGTGAAGCAGAGAGGGCAAGTCTCACTCTGAACATAGAGGTATCTGTATTGAATCCCAAGCCCTCAAATCAGTGCTATGATTTGGGTGTGACCTGGCCGGGGGAGGTGTCAGGAGATTGATGCTGTGGCCAAGGAGAAGTTGGACATTTGCACAACGAAATCTATAGTCCATGGAAGTAACCTCTCAGGGAAGTATGTGGACTTAGTCTGATTACTACTCTTATTATTCATTGATTTAATTGGCACTGCACATTTCAGAAAGGATTTTAGTGTAATTTGAAGAGGTAAATATATCAAATGAGGAGCCACTAAAATAGAATTTTTAGAATGTGGTAAAATGAGAGGTAAGATGGGGTAAGTGGAAAATTGGGTTGCACAGTTCATGCCCTGACACATAATGATACTTTAGAGGTAAGGTACAAACTTGGCTCTGGCCTTTCTGGCAGTCAGAATAACCATTTGCTAAAACAAAAAGTGGTGGACTGGGATGTAGCTCAGTGATAGAGTAGTTGCCTAGCATGTACAGGGACTTGGGTTTGATCTTTTTCACTGTAAAAAAAATAAAAAGGCATCCATGGAATAAAATCAAGTCCAATTCTCAGTGGAGGCACCAACATAGTTGGTGCAGAATGGCATCTGATATACTAATAAATGTCCTAGTAGTTTTCTGATGGTAAACACAGTAAAAAATTTCATGAGACAGGTTCTTACAGGAAGCCCAAGATAGTGGATAGCCAAAATACCTGGAGCCCTGAGCTCTCAGGAGTCCAAAAGAATCCTTCATGTGTGCGATAGCAAAAATCTGGTAACCTGGCTTTTTTTGCCAAGTAAGATACTGCCAATACATAGGGGGAACATAAGGTACAATGACTGACAATTAAATTAGCTTTTTATAGCACATAACAACTCTGGAAGCTCGGGTGCTGAGGACTAGCAGCTACGCTGGTCTGCCTGCTGGAAAGCCGTTTCTTCTTTTGTTTTTTCTTCTATTTTTCCTCTCCCCAAAGACCAAAAACTCAATGCAGAGAACTGCGGAATGAGTTCTGCAAGCACCTGGGATGTCCTGGACTTACCAAAACTCATGGACCAGGAACCTCTGACTGCCCCTGCCTACTCAACTGGAGCTGACCCCTAATACACTGAGTGAAACTGCAACCCCTCCAGGTAAATTCATGGAAGCAGAGAACATCAGCTTAAGTGAAGTTAGCAAGGTTGAAAGGCAAAGGCCACATGTTTTCTCTCATGTGTGGAATATAGACCTAATACAAGTATAGCAATATTATAAAAACTAGGTCACGTATGAGAGAGGGAAGGTAAAAGAAGGAAGTTAAGAGGGTGAATATGGTTGATATGCTCTCTATACAAGAATGACAGAGTTTTAAAACCTGTTGAAATCACCATAAAAATGAGACTAAGCGAGAAAAGTAGAGAGGATGAACCAATTTGGATTATAATACATATATACATGGAATTGTCACAAGGAAACTCCCTGCACAGCTATCTTAAACAAACAAAAGTATCAGGGTTTTTTTGAACAAAATTAGAGAAAAGGAGGGCAGAACAGGTCCTGTTGGGGAGAGGGGGAGGTTGGTACCAGTGGGAGGGAGGAGGATATAAGAAAAGGGTATAGGAGGGTAAATATGGTAGAAATACTGTGTACACATGTATGTAAATAGAAAAATGAGACCTGTTAGAACTATTCCAGGAAAGAGGGGAGGGAGGAGAAAGGAGAATGAAAGAGGGGGTGAATTCAACTACAACATATTGTAAGAACTTTTGTAAATGTCACAATGTACCCCCAGTATAACAATAATAATATTTTTAAAAAAGGATGTAACCCAAGGGCTGAGGGCATGGCATGACTCAAGTGATAGAACACTTGCATATGAAGTGCCAGACCTTGAATTCAATCCCAATACAGCCAAAAATAAAGTAACAGGAATAATTGAAGGTACTATTGTTTCCTTAAAAAAGGACAGATGCTTATAAAATCCTAATGACACTAAGTCATTAGCATCATATCACCTCCCTACCATTCAACAAAGGCAATTCTAGCACCTTGATGGAGTCAGGAATGTGGCTCTCTGCTATCTCACTTAATTCAAGGACTTAGGTTATCTATCTGAAAATAAAAATGGACTACATTTTAGATGGCACTCCATTATATACTTCCTTTTATCTCAGTTTTTAAAAGGTAAGTGTTTGCCCAAATATTGACTTATGCGCTGCTTCTGGAATGAAGTGAAGTATGAAACTCTGGTAAAAATGGTCAGCTGGGTTGGCACTGGAACTGACATCCATTTGTGGAAATGTGGGGCCGGAGATGATATCCTTGAATTAAAACACTGCCTACATTCATTCATTACTCATCCATTGTTTGACTGACTGACTGATTGGCTCAACAAATTCTTTTTTTTCTTCTTTTATTATTCATATGTGCATACAAGGCTTGGGTCATTTCACCCTCCTGCCCCCACTCCCTCCCTTACCACCCACTCTGCCCCCTTCCTCTCCCCCCACCCCCTCAATACCCAGCAGAAACTATTTTGCCCTTGTTTCTAATTTTGTTGTAGAGAGAGTATAAGCAATAATAGGAAGGAACAAGGGTTTTTGCTGGTTGAGATAAGGATAGCTATACAGGACATTGACTCACATTGATTTCCTGTGCGTGGGTGTTACCTTCTAGGTTAATTCTTTTTGATCTCACCTTTTCTCTAGTTCTGTTCCCCTTTTCCTATTGGCCTCAGTTGCTTTTAAGGTATCTGCTTTAGTTTCTCTGCGTTAAGGGCAACAAATGCTAGCTAATTTTTTAGGTGTCTTACCTATCCTCACCCCTCCCTTGTGTGCTCTTGCTTTATCATGTGTTCAAAGTCCAATCCCCTTGTTGTGTTTGCCCTTGATCTAATGTCCACATATGAGGGAGAACATACGATTTTTGGTCTTCTGGGCCAGGCTAACCTCACTCAGAATGATGTTCTCCAATTCCATCCATTTACCAGCGAATGATAACATTTTGTTCTTCTTCATGGCTGCATAAAATTCCATTGTGTATAGATTCCATATTTTCTTAATCCATTCGTCAGTGGTGGGACATCTTGGCTGTTTCCATAACTTGGCTATTGTGAATAGTGCCGCAATCAACATGGGTGTGCAGGTGCCTCTGGAGTAACCTCTGTCACAGTCTTTTGGGTATATCCCCAAGAGTGATATTGCTGGATCAAATGGTAGATTGATGGCTAGCTTTTTAAGTAGCCTCCAAATTTTTTTCCAGAGTGGTTGTACTAGTCTACATTCCCACCAACAGTGTAAGAGGGTTCCTTTTTCCCCCGCATCCTCGCCAACACCTGTTGTTCGTGGTGTTGCTGATGATGGCTATTCTAACAGGGGTGAGGTGGAATCTTAGCGTGGTTTTAATTTGCATTTCCCTTATTGCTAGAGATGGTGAGCATTTTTTCATGTGTTTTTTGGCCATTTGAATTTCTTCTTTTGAGAAAGTTCTGTTTAGTTCACTTGCCCATTTCTTTATTGGTTCATTAGTTTTGGGAGAATTTAGTTTTTTAAGTTCCCTATATATTCTGGTTATCAGTCCTTTGTCTGATGTATAGTTGGCAAATATTTTCTCCCACTCTGTGGGTGTTCTCTTCAGTTTAGAGACCATTTCTTTTGATGAACAGAAACTTTTTAGCTTTATGAGGTCCCATTTATCTATGCTATCTCTTAGTTGCTGTGCTGCTGGGGTTTCATTGAGAAAGTTCTTACCTATACCTACTAACTCCAGAGTATTTCCTACTCTTTCCTGTATCAACTTAAGAGTTTGGGGTCTGATATTAAGATCCTTGATCCATTTTGAGTTAATCTTGGTATAGGGTGATATACATGGATCTAGTTTCAGTTTTTTGCAGACTGCTAACTAGTTTTCCCAGCAGTTTTTGCTCAACAAATTCTTATTGAGAATCTACTCTGAGCTACACCCCAGCACCATCCTGGATTAAATTATATCCAGTTTATAATTTAATGAGGGATATAGACAAAGAAGCAGTAGACAAAAAGATACTTCTGTGGAAAGATTAGAAATGCATTCACCAGGGAGAAGAAATTTAACTGATGAAGTACTGATAAGCCATGGAAAGCAATTTGGCATCTTTAACTTACTTCCTAATATACCTATGCCATAAACTGGCAGCTAAAATAAAGTATCTTTTTCTATAAGATCATTAACTACAAACCTATAAAAATTTTAGAACACACATGATAAAAGATAACTTCATTTAGAATAATCTTATAGTTTGTTAACAGCTTAACTGAGCACAGTGTGTTCCAGGCAGTTTGCTAACTGCTTTATATATATTATCTCACTTAACAACTCCAAAAGTGCCTTTATTAGGCTATGCGATATTTTTAGTTTCTTTCCACAAATAAGGGGACCAGAAGGTCAATGTGGTTTAGAATGCCATGCATCATAGATAGCAAAGATGAGGCTCAAGACCAGGACCAGTTTCCAGTCTCTACCATTCTCTCTGGCAAGAATTTGAAGGCCCAACCAGCAGTCTTCAAATCCACTTATGATTCATACCAATAGCTTATCCTTCTGTCCTCTCTGTGGAAAGGGATGCCCTCTTAGTCATTCTAAAGGGATAGAAATTATTTTAAAAAACAATAGTAAAATATGATTCTTCTTAGATTCTTTCAGTAATAGTGAAAGGTGAGTTCTGAGGGAACATTAATGCTTGGAGGTTTATGTTGATTTATATAGCTCAGAATCAAAGGAGAAGAACTGAACATAGTTCTACATTATTTTCACTGTTTTTTTCTTTTACAAGTAGCTAATGATAGCAATGATCTGTATGGAATATTTGGGTCTCTAAAATCTACATATTCCTTAGATAGATGTCAATATGAGAAATTCAAGCTTATCAAGTAAGAAAATGAAATGCATGTTTGAAGAAATGTACAATTAGCTATTAGGTACTTAGAAAAACAAATGTAAGGATCACACTCTATGTCCAATAAGGTAGCCAGATAAAGATCAGACACATGCCATGTTGCTGGCATGGCAGGAATTGGCCTTGGGTGCTTATTCATCTTAAACTTATTCATCATCGAGAAAATAAGAAAATGGGACTCAGATCTGGTCAGAAAGGAGAAAAAGAAGTTCCTGGGTGCCAGACAAATCCTGGCTTGATGGGGTTGACTCACCTCATAACTTAGATCTCTGGCCCTCAACTTGCCTTCACTAGAAATCCAACAACTAAGATTAGTGGCTCCCTGAGCAATTTATTATGCCTGTTTTATGTTTTTTTTTTTGAGGAAAAACAAAGATAATACGATCCTGGTGGTGCTCCAAAAGTTTATTTTAAGTTAACTGCTAAGGATAGGTACTTTATTGGGCAGGAAGTGTTTAATGGATCATGGTTCAGAAAGCACAGATTCCAGGTCATGAACAAGTTGCTGGTGTGGAGTAAGAGCTCAGGCTCCTCCCCTTCCAAGCTCATAGAGAAGTTTGGCAGCAGCACTCACCAGTGGGATCTGAAACCTCTGCGATTCTCCAATTTTTAAATACCAAGTCAAGCACATGGAAGATAAGTCATGGAATAACCACACAAAGGATTAAAATGAGAGGCTAAAGAATGATTCAGTACAGATAACCAGATACTGCAGATAAGCAGATCACTAATGACAAGGAGACAGACAGACTAATCACTATATTCCCCAATACTAAAAAAACAAAAAAAGGAATGATTAAAACATTTGGAGGGCATTAATTTTAAGAGGAATTTTTTCCTTAAGATACTTGTCCTAACTCAAACTACCCTAACACAAATAATTACCTTCAAGTGATTATAAACATTCACTTCAAATATTTGTTTTATTCTGTGTAGGTCTCTAAGCAGATAAGTAATCATGTAAGAGAGAATAATGAAAATGGTCTGGGCAGCTTAGCTCTGTGGGTGGCTCCCCTGGATACCCATGTGTGTCTTAGGAGGAGCCATGCTTTGAACTTAGTGTTAAGTCTAAGCTGTGACTAGGTACAGTAAAGGTAATGGGATGGGCTCATAGTCTTCAAAATATTAGCAAGTGATAACTTTGAAATGTTATGGCTTGTATGTTTTCTCCATTTCATGGGTATTAACTTAATTATACCATAATACAATTCAACTATTTGGTTCTAGATGACTGAATAAAAGCAAGCCCAGACACTAGGTTGTCAATTTTCACCTTAAGTTCAGGATTCCTTTCTTACTTCACCTAAAACATGGATTTCCCACAACTGTGTTTTCTTTCTCTATTTTTTTCCTTATATTTCTATTCCAGGAAAACGTTATCTTTTGTCCTTTGAATGTCCCTTGATACCTCGGCAGCATCAGCCTCAGATGAAAGCGATACCTAATGTGACTAAGATCTTTGAGGAATACAGTTCTTTCATAGAGTAGTTTTCCCAGGGTTATAAAATTTCCTTTTGCAAATGCCAAAGTAACTTTATTTTTAATTTGGTCAGTTAAGCAATTCATTTGCATAAACTCTGTACAAGGTATTGAACAGATGCTGTAGGAGACTAAAAATAGACTTGGTCTCTGATGTCCAGGAACTTGGCTTGGAGAAGAGAGAGACCACATCACACCATTCTTTTGTGGGGCCTAGTGCAACAAGCAAAGAGGTACAGAGAAGTGCTGTAAAAACTCCAAGGCAGGAGAGATGACTTTCAGGTTGATGAAAGGAAAACTTCCTGGAAAAAGGAATCTTGATCAAGAATGGTAAAAATCTGGCAGACTCAATAGCAGGGACAGGTATTCAAGGAACTCTAAGCAAAGCCCCTAAGGACAAGGATGCATAGCATACTTGTAAATGAGATGAGATAGGAGAAGAGGTCAGACTGAGACTATAAGTGATCTGAGAAGTTTTCCAGAGTTGCTTCATGGGCTATAGATTTCGTTGTGTAAATGTCCAACTGTTAACTTGGCCATGGCATCATCTCCTGACACTCTCCTCATGCCAGGTGATACCCAATGATAGCTCTGATTTCAGGACTTGGAATTCACTAAGGATACCCCTAGGTTCAGAGTGGGCCTTTCCCTCTACTTCACCCACCGCTCACCTTTCTGTACCTGGTGCTCCCCCAGGTGACAAACCTCTCCCAACTCCTCAGGCAGGAGCTGTCCCTCCCTCTAGTGCAGATTCTATGTATCTCTCTTTCAGCCTTTATTCTGTTCCATTAGCTGAGTTCACTAAGTTCCGGGACTTGGGTTTATCATGACTAGTACATGCCTTGTTGAATGTACAGACAATAAGAGAATGTGAGTGGCTACAATGTACTCAGCCCTGTGCTTGGCACAGTGGATAGAGAAACAGATTATTGAATGACCTTAGAGTCTATGGGGACAAATACATAAATGGATAATGCCAACAAAATGCAGGACATGGAGTACAGAGAGCTCTGTTAAATTTAATAAGGAGGACAGTACTAGCCTGAGGCTGTCTCCACACTTTGGGTTTCTATGTAACAAACTTCAGCCTACCTTAGCACCCAAACAATACATACCTGCGTTTCAGTCAGTCACATGTGATTGTGATGATCGCAGCATAGCAAAATAAGGCAAATGCTTCATCATTCCATGCCCAAAGAAAGCAAAGGCCTAACTGGGGTCAATTAAGTGACTTCTCTGCTTTTGCTTCTATGCTTGACCAATAAAAGCTAGCTGCTAGTACTGCTGGTTGGAACTCTCTGGACCTCTTAGGGTTCTGAGTACTGCCTAACTCATGAACCTTTCTTTGCTCCAATGAACTCTGTTCAGTTTAATTTGTCTAAGTGTTTAACAGCTCCATAAGAGGCCAGGGAAACTAGAGAAAATAATCTGGGGACTAAGGGAGAAGTTGACCCCTGATAAGAGTCTTGCAAGGAGAGTAAAGGCTATTTATTAAGGTGAGGAGGAGAGAGAAGGATATTCCAACCAAGAGAATACTGTGCACAAAGTCATGGAGCATCAAGAAGTATTAGATATTAGATGTGTGAGGAAGGATGGCAGTTCCATTTTACTCATGGGCTCACTCTAAGGCTGAGAGAGAGGAGTGAAGGAGAAGAGGAGATGAGGGGTAAGGGCTATGCTTTGAAAACATCATCCATGGTGGCCACAGGGAAACCAGGAAGCTACCACATGGTCACTACAGGTGTTACATTAGATGAGGCACAGTCCAAACAGAAAGTCCAAACTTTACATGACTCTCATGTAAAGGAGTTTCAAGTATATGATGCCAGGAAACTCTTATTAATCCTCCCTATTATCTTTTTCCTAATATTTAGCATCCCCAGAATGCCCCAGAACTTTTTAATTTCTTATCCCTCCAGAACTCTTTCCCTATCTACAGGGTTCCATTCATTCCCAGGACCCTGCCTCCTTAATCTCCTTTCTCTTCTCACTACTCCAGTGGGTCATATTGTCCCTGTGTGTGAATGTCATCTTTCGGTTCTGTTTAGCTTTCTGCACCCGCTTCAGATGTTTTTTAATCAATTGATTCTGCAGTGCTGGGGATCAAACTTTGTGGTCTCAGGCATGTTAGGCAAGTACTCTACCACTGAGCTGCACCCCCAGCCATCACTTCAGATCACTGCACAAGGCTTAGTGGTGTTAAAACAAATGGAGGAGAAAAGGAGATTGGAGGTAGAACCTTCAGGAACTCTGTTTGACATCCCAAACAGCATGAAGAGGACAGAATGTGGAGAGGCAGCAAGTTGTGATTGCAAAATCATGGGTTTCAGAGTGTGACAGGTGATCTAACCTTTTCAACATTCAGTTTCCTTATCTGAAAATATGCTCAGCTTACTGAGTTGCACTGAGATTTAAAATAGATAATATAGGAAACACCTTCTACAATATAGGAAGGCATATAGTCCACTCTCATTTAAATTTTTCTTGTCAAATTAAAGCAAAATCTTGATGAATACACTCATCTGTTGAAACTTGAATATTGAACAATTATATATGAGACATCAAGGATGCAATATCAGTTCAGACCATTCTGGGATAGAGGCAGAGATGTTAGAAGCAGAGAATCTGTAGAACTAGGCAAGGAGGAAGATACCACAGGAATTTCCCTAAGGCACCAATGGTATTTTTTTTTCCATCTGTTTTTCATGAAGATAATATCAGAGCTTTAGTAAATACATCTGCTTTCCTTCAAAAATTCTGAGCTAACCCCCTCCTCCATGCATATGGATGTAGGCAGCAGTCTGTCACTAGGGGACTTCCCTGTGCCCCCTCCCTCTTCCCCCTGCCCCCTCCCTCTCTCCCCCACCCCCTCGCTACCAGGCAGAAACTATTTTGCCCTTATCTCTAATTTTGTTGAAGAGAGAGTGTAAGCTATAATAGGAAGGACCAAGGGTTTTTGCTAGTTGAGATAAGGATAGCTATACAGGGAGTTGACACACATTGATTTCCTGTACATGTGTGTTACCTCCTAAATTAATTCTTCTCTAACTAACCTTTTCTCTAGTCCCTGGTCACTAGGGGACTTCCTGTGCAATAGTCATGATCTGGCACCCTCAGGGTCTGGCCAGGGAAACAGCATCTGCAACAGAATTCAAGGCTAATGAGACTTACTTCTGTTAGCATATGTCACAATGCCACAATTCAGAAACAAGTCATTTTCAGTATTGGTCAAATGAGTAGACAAGGCTAAAAAAAGATTCTGAAAAATTATGAGTTAAAAACTGCTAAGGACCATGACATTAGCTTTTCTCTTCTCCAGCACAAAAATGGGGCATTTACCAAGATTTTACTCAGGTCAGTTCATTTCAAACCTTAATCAGATGGGCACCAGAATTTATTTTATTTTTGGCCATACTATGGATTGAACTCAGAGCCTTGGGCTTGTTAGGTAGGCACTCTTCCACTTGAGGTACACTGTCAGCCCTTTTCACAATGGTTATTTTTGAAGTAGGGTCTTGCTTTATGCACAGACTGGCCTGGCCCAATCCTCTTATCTGTGCTTTCCCTTGTAGCAGGGATGACAGGAGCACCCCATTGTGCCCAGCAATTGGTTGAGATAGGGTTTCAAGAGCTTTCTGCTCAGTCTGGCTTGAAACCATGATCCTCCTGATCTCTGCCTCTGGAGTAGCTAGGATTACCAGTTTGAGCCACGATGCCTGGTCTCACCAGATTTTAGTATTTTGCAGTCTTTTCTGTGTGATTCCTGGACTGTGTAGCCTCTTAGGTCTCAGATCTGTTTGAGGAACTTGGTGTTATTAAACAGATTAGCCATTTAACATGACTGGCTAGTATCTTTAATTTGAGTCATCCCATCACAGCCCAGATATAGATGGAAGAGATGACAAAAAGGATGGCAAGCAAGTATTTGAAGACTTAATCCATAGGCATTGGTTAACGAATGTGAAAATACAAGGTATTGTGGCAGGAGATGGTCCTCATCTGTTCTCTGTACAACACGGGCTGAAGTATAAATTAATTTTCCCAAAAAATTCATAAGGTCTTACTCAGGGGAGTACTTGGAGAAAATAGACAATTAGGTACTCTGGTTTATAAGGTCACTTGCCCCAAAATCACAAGACTGGAGCAAAATGAATATACATAAATCATGCTGTTCAATGTACAACCTGAAGACTAGAAGTACTGGCATTGCTTCAGTCTACAATCACCTTCATGTAAGAGTTCTCTGGCCTGACCCTAGTCATACAGGAAACAGAATCTCTGGGCAACTTGTTTTAAGAAGATTTTAAGTGATTTTTTTTTTATACACACTGCTCTTACCTGTATTCTATGTGTCAATGTTTGCCACGTCTCCACACTCACATCTACTCACTAAACTAGCCTGGCATCTTTTTCTATCTGTACTTCCCAGTTTTCTTATCCCGATAGGCCATCAGGATAGACCTGGCTAAACCATCCTATTATACATAAGAACTCAATTCGTCATTTTTATCATCAGTAAAATTGAGAAATTTATTTATAGAAATGTAGTAACAGTACTGATTTTTAGCCTTGTAATTTTGAGACAAACTTCATTGGAAACTTCTGGAAAATTTCTGTTTATTTTGGATGACAATAATATAAATGATGGGATTTAAAAAAAGGACAAAACATTTATGTGGGCTGTAAGTTTCTCCTGGGAAGCTTTTACTTCAGCTTTGTAGCTTTTCAAAGCATTGAAAGGGAGAAAAGCTTAAAAACCAAGTGCCTAACTCTTACAAACTTGAAGTAGTCCATATGTAAATATGCACCGGTTCTCAAATCTTGTGAATGGCAGATGGTTGGGAAAAACAGCTGGATGTGCTGAAGTTAATGCTAACATGTTATTCTATACACATGTGTAAATATTTACCTTCATGTAAAAACATCCGTGTACCGAGTGAGGTTAGCCAGACTCAGAAGACCAAAAATCGTATTTTCTCCCTCATATGCGGTCTTTAGCTCTAGGGCAAATGCAGCAATGTTGTAGGACTTGGTTTACATGACAAGAGGAGAACACATACAGGAGGTACAGGGTTAGATAGAAAACCCAAAACATGAAAGCAGTTGATGTCTCCACTGCAGAGGAATTAATACAGAAACCTTAAAGCAACAGAGGTCAACACAAGAAGGGGATCAGGAACCAGTGTAAAGATCAGTTACAGATGAATCAACCTGGGTTGTAACACATTTGTACATGGAAGCAATGCTAGGATTCTTTCTGTATAGCTATCCTTATCTTAACCAGCAAAAACGCTTTTGTCTTTCTTATTATTGCTTATTTCTCCTCTTCAACGGAACTGGAGAAAAGCGCAGAACAGGTTCTGCCTGGAAGCGAGGTGGGGGAGAGAGTGGGGGCGGGGGTCAAGAGGGAGAAATGACTCAAACAATATATGCACATGTGAATAAATGAATAATAAAAATAAATAAATAAAAACATCCATGTAATCCACAGGAGCACACAAAGCCTTTGGATTGAACAAGAGGTAAATTTATATTATATAATATATATATATATATAATATATTATATTATACATATATAATCCAGAGATGAGTCATTTGTTATAACTGAAGAAAAATATATGCCAAATTTTTTGATTTACCTGTTTTACTATCCAGAAACTATTCCTTGATTATGTAGACCCTTGAAAACTAAGAAACATGTGCACAGTCAAAACCATTTACAAAATAAATAATACTCAGATAATTTTATTTAATAGGATACATTAATTTTAAAACTTTAAGAGTATAACTAAAAAATTTAAATTTTGGCTGTCAATATACAACAGGGAATTAAAATTACTTTCAGCAAATACAAATGCTATATTTATCCTAGTGAACTTAAATATAAACTTTCTTCTTCTTCTTTTTTTTTTTTGCAGCACAGGGATTGAACCCAGGGCCTTGCCCATGCCAAGCAAGGACTCCAGCACTGAGCTAAACACTCAGTCCTTAAATATGAACTTTTAACCCAGTTAGAAATGGCGTTCCAGAATTATCAGTTCACATACAGGTAGGTAACTTTTGAAATAAAGATGATTTTTTTCCTTCACAACATACCTGTTTTTTCACAAGAACCATTTCTTTGAATGGTTCCCCATTGGCTTCCTTCTGAGTTCACAGCCTACAGTTTTTCCTCCAGCAGGAAACTTGCTGACACAGTTTTGATTTGGTTCCTTCAAACTACAAGCTATGTTCTTGTAAGGGTATGTAAGTGCAACAATATTTTATTTTATTTATATTGTTTATTCATTTATTCAAATGTGTATACATTGTTTGGGCCATCTCTTCCCCCTGCCTCCTGTCCTCCACTCACTCCCCTTGCTTCCAGGCAGAACCTGTTCTGCCCTCTTCTCCAATTTTGTTGAAGAGAAAGCATAAGAGATAATAAGAAAGCCATAGCATTTTTGCTAGCTTGAGATAAAGATAGCTATACAGAGAGATTCCTAGCATTGCTTCATGCACATATGTATTACAACCCAGATTGGTTCATCTCCACCAGAACTCTTCACTACTTCCTGGTCACTTTCCCACAGTGGCCTCTGTCAGTTTAAGATTACTTTATTAGCTCCTCTACAGTGGGCACATCAAACACTTTCAAGTTTTAGGTTTCCTTCCCTTACCTATTCCTCCTGTATGCATTCTCCCCTTAGCATGTGACCCATGTCCAATAATATTACTGGATTTGTTTTAGGTCTATAATCTGCATATGAAGGAGAGAACATACGCTTTTTGGCCTTCTGAGCTTGGCTAACTTCAGTTAAGATGGTGTTCTCCAGTTCTATCCATTTACTTGCGAATAACAAAATTTCATTCTTCTTTGTGGCTGAGTAAAATTGTATTGTGTATAAATACCACATTTTCTTAATTCATTCATTAGTAGTGGGGCATCTTGGCTGTTTACATAACTTGGCTATTGTAAATAGCGCTGCAATAAATATGGGTGTGCAGGTGCCTTTGGAATAACCTGAGTCACATTCGTTTGGGTATATCCCTAGGAGTGGGATTGCTGGATCATGTGGTAGATCTATGTTTAGTTTTTTAAGACGCCTCCATATTGTTTTCTAAAGTGGTTGTACTAACTTATATTCCCCCCAGCAGTGTATGAGGGTTCCTTTTCCCCCCACATGCTCACCAACAATTGTTGGTGGTGGTGTTTTTGATGATAGCTAGTCTAGCAGGAGTGTGGTTTTGATTTGCATTTTCTTTATGGCCAGGGATGGTGAGTATTTTTTCATGTGCTTTTTGGCCATTTGGATTTCTTTGAAAAAATTCTGTTTAGTTCAGTTGCCCATTTCTTCATTGGTTCATTGATTTTGGGGGAGTTTAGTTTTTTGAGCTCCTTGAATATTCTGGTTATCAGTCCTTTAATGTATAGCCAGCAAATATTTTCTCCCACTCATGTCCTTCTTTATCTTGTTTGATCAATGTAAGTTTAAAGTCTACTTTGTCTGATATAGTGTTGCTATTCCTGCCTGTTTTCAGGGGCCATTGGTTTGGTACATCTTCTTCCAGCCTTTCACCCTTAGCCAGTGTTTATTTCTGTCAATAATATGGGTCTCCTGTAAACAACAGACTGTTGGATCTTCCTTTTTAATCCAGTGTGCCAAACAATATCTTTTAATAAAAAAGTGGAGTCTGTTGACATTCAGTGTTAGTATTGATAGGTATGTGGTGATTCCTGCCATTTAGTTGTTTTTGTTGTTTAAGGGCTTGATTGTGTGCAGCTGAATCAATGCTACTTTCTGATTCTTTGTCTTTTCTTCTCTTGTGGTTTGATAATATTTGTCCTCTTGTGGTTTTGTTTGCTTTCATCTTCTGTGTGCAGAATTCCTTGGAGAATCTTTTGTAGTGGTGGCTTGGTGGTCATGTATTGTTTTAGTTTTTGTTTATCATAGAAGATTTTTATTGTTCCAACTATTGTTAATGATATTTGAATGATAGGAGACTTGCTGACACAGTTTTGATTTGGTTCCTTCAAACAACAAGCTAAAGATATGTTCTTGTAAGATGTCAGTGCAGCAATATTTTAAAAGCTACTTTTAAAAGATCAATTCAGAAATGAATTGCCTTCCATGGATATCTACTGAATATTAAAATTGCTTCTGGAACATTCTTCATAGGTGACAAATGATTAGAGAAAAAATGAAGAAATATTGATTTCATTTATTTCTAACATCTCTTTCTGGGCAAGAGATGAGACCACACTCAGAAAATATAATTTGTAGAGGGAACAAAAATTTTATGATAGCAAAATCAAAATTTCTCATGCAAGGATCTCAACCCTTCCATTGTAATTCACAGTTGCACTGTATTTGTACAGCCTGATCTGAAACCTTTATTGTGGTTTACAATACGGTTCTTGAAAATTAACTCTTAGGGGTTACAGCTGTCTAGAAAGCCTGGGGCTTCTTACTTCCTTGAATATGTACTGCAGAAGCAGCAGCATGGTTGGAGCTAAAGGAAAATGCTAGAATTCCAAATTAAAGTCTTATGAAAAGCAGATCTATGCAAATCATAACCCAAATTTTCCTATTGGTGGCTTTGTTTTACTGTTTGTAGATTCCTGCTGAGGAATGTGGTGGTTTGATAGTCCTTAGGCCCTTAATTCCCTTGGAGAGCCCCCGACTAGCTTTTCTTTTCATTCAGACAACTTATTGTGATTTTTCTCTATAGCTATGCTATACTTCTGAGACAGTCCCCACAAACGGACAATTTTGTAACTGCAACATTGTTACTGAAACTCTCTCCATGCATCTGCTGAAGCTCAGATTGTCTCTAAGTGTCTCTTTTGCATTGCTCTGAATGTTATTGCAAAGTATACTTTCTCATTATGAATATGCAGCAAATTTTTAAAGAGGTTACCAAATTTTTAAAGAGGAGGCCAACCTGCTATGGAAAAGGGTGAGCACTGGACTCCATCCATCCAGCTACATGAGCATACCTTTAACAAATGTCTGTTCAGGTGGCCCTCTCTACAGCCATTGGGCTGTGTGCTGGGAAATACAAAAGTCTAGTCCTGATGACCCAAGTCTTGTATGCACATATGAATAATAAAAAAAAAATCTGAAATAAATGCACAAAAGTAAGAAACATGAAAAAAAAAAAAAAGTCTAGTCCTAGGGCCAGAGGGAAAGCCATGCCATAAACATTGGCTGTGCTTTTCAGCTCTCAATGTCCTGAGAGACCTCCTTGTTCCTTATGGCCACTAACACATTAAGGTCTTGGTCACATGGTGGATTGGGAGGGTAGTCTTTCTTTTCTGACCACCCTTCTGTTTTATCAGAGTGCCATGGTTAAACACACACTCTTTTCACTCAGACCCTTAGGGTATAAATTTCAATTTTGCTATTAGCTATGTGATTTGTGCAAGTTGCTCAGCCTCTCTGAACTGAGAGGCTGATTTTCTTTTTTGTAAATGGCAATAGAGACCAAAAGAATATTACTTAATCCATGGGCTGGTTTTGAGGATTCTATGAGTTTATAAAATAGAAACTCTTAAAATAGTGCATGGAACATATTAAGAGCCTAGTAGCTGTTATATTCTATTATTTTTCTACTTCTAATCACAGTAATCATTCACTGAGTCTTATGTAAATATTTATCATTTTTCAAACTATAAAACAAAATATCTGAAGGCATCATAGCCTCTATAAACCAAGGGCCCTGAACTCAAATTGTGTTTGGTTTGCTTATTTCTTAAAATCTTCAGAGAAAACCTCTTTGTGTCTGAAATTACTTTCTTTCAAATATATGTATTACATAAAACACATAAATTATATATATATTTTTATATAATTGTGTATGTTTACACACAGACATGTATATATATATATGTTATGTGTAAATCAGGCCCATTTTTTTTGTTTCCACACCCTGTCTGACCTATAATCCATCTGGTCATCCTTTGGTGGTCTTTCTTTTTTTTGGTGATACTGTACTCAGGGTTTCATGCATACTCGGCAGGTGCTCTACCACTTAAGCCAGTCTACCAACCCAGTTGTCTTTCTTTTAAATCTACCTTCTATTGTTTTCAGACCTTTATTAATTCACTCAATAGTACTCATTTATTTATTCATTTGTTTAAAAAATGAATATTTATTATATGACATAATTTGAAGGTTAAAGAATAAAAATAATATGAATCATATCTTCAAAAACCTCACATTTTTAGCCGGAAAGGATAATCAAAAAATAGTTATTACACAATATGAAACTGTATAGATAAATAATGAATAGCTATATTAATAATTATTAACATTTGTTGGGTATTTGCTATATGCCAGACACTCTGAAGAGCCCTTTGTTTATAAATTTATTTTAGTGTCTCAATTTACCTTCAAACTTCCTGTGGGATTTCTACTATTATTGTTTTCATTTTGAAGATAAGTTGAGTTTCCACAAGGTTATATAACTTATCCAAGAAGATAGCAAGTAAATATGTTTAAGAGTGAATATCAGGTTTGACTCTAGACCCAAATATGACTCCAGCCCTAGAAGTGCACTTATAATCATGCCATCTCATGCCATCTCATTCTCTTTTCTGCTGATTGGTTTGGGATCAGGTTTGGAGGAATGTGAGCCTATCTTCTGGTTATTCTCTCAGGAGACATGATGCACACTGGACAGGCAGAGCTTTAATGATGTGGTGAAGAACTCTCATTTACGTACTAGATATAAATGTTATTGTAGCCATCTCACAAACATCAGGGGAACCAAGCATTTAATGAGGAGTACACAGGGAAGACTTGGGTTCCTGATGACATTGTCAAAGTGCTTTATCAACCAGTCTTGAAGGACACCCGACTTTGTAACTTGCACATAGTGAATCAACAAGTTTCCTTATTGTTTAAGGAGCTATTTTTTTCCCCCATTACTTGCTGCTGCAAATATTCTGTGGATACACTATCTGATTCTAAAATTTCATGGGCTTGCTTGACCACAAGTGAGAAGTCTGTGGAAAACAGCAGTAGCTAACACTTACTTCATGGCTACATCATAGTATTCTATTGAGTACTGCCTACAGTCACCTTATTCTGTTGCTCAAAACTCTATATATATAGCTTTGCTTATATTTTTGTTATCACCACTTTAAAGATGTTCTTAATGTTGAATTAACTTGCATATGACCCCACAACTTATCAGGTGGGTTAGAGTTGGTCTACAGTGGTCTCCCTCTATATCATATTAAACCTTAACTGATGATCTGTCAAAATGAGGCTGTGATGTAGTGTTTTTTCCCCTCGCTTGTGTGCACTACAGCAATCCTTCTTAGCATGTTGACTTATCTACATGAGGGATTTATTTTCTTTTTTCCAAAACTGAGAACTCTCTCTATCCTGCCATCTTCTTCTTTTTTATACAGATTCCAACTACATCTTTTTTTCTCCCCTCTTTTTAAATAGCTAATATATTTATTTATATCATTACATAGTTACAAAATTTTGCTAGTAATTGATTAGCAAGGAAGATGGAACAAAGCTCTAAGCCCAGATTATTTTTTAAAGTGATTGCTTCAATAACAAACGGAGGGATATCCAGTGCCTCCTAAACAAGCCAGTTGGTAAATCCCAGTAATAAACAGAACAATTTTATTTTATTTTATTATTCATATGTGCATACAAGGCTTGGGTCATTTCTCCCCCCTGCCTCCACCCCGTCCCTTACCACCCACTCCGCCCCCTCTCTCTCCCCCTCACCCCCTCAATACCCAGCAGAAACTATTTTGTCCTTATCTCTAATTTTGTTGAAGAGAGAGTATAAGCAATAATAGGAAGGAACAAGGGTTTTTGCTGGTTGAGATAAGGATAGCTATACAGGGAGTTGACTCACATTAATTTCCTGTGCGTGGGTGTTATCTTCTAGGTTAATTCTTTTTGATCTCACCTTTTCTCTAGTTCCTGGTCCCCTTTTCCTATTGGCCTCAGTTGCTTTTAAGGTATCTGTTTTAGTTTCTCTGCATTAAGGGCAACAAATGCTAGCTAGTTTTTTAGGTGTCTTACCTTTCCTCATCCCTCCCTTGTGTGCTCTCGCTTTTATCATGTGCTCATAGTCTAATCCCCTTGTTGTGTTTGCCCTTGATCTAATGTCCACATATGAGGGAGAACATACGATTTTGGTCTTTTGGGCCAGGCTAACCTCACTCAGAATGATGTTCTCCAATTCCATCCATTTACCAGTGAACGATAACATTTCATTCTTCTTCATGGCTGCATAAAATTCCATTGTGTATAGATACCACATTTTCTTAATCCATTCGTCAGTGCTGGGGCATCTTGGCTGTTTCCATAACTTAGCTATTGTGAACAGTGCCGCAATAAACATGGGTGTGCAGGTGCCTCTGGAGTAACCTCTGTCACAGTCTTTTGGGTATATCCCCAAGAGTGGTATTACTGGATCAAATGGTAGATCAATGTCTAGCTTTTTAAATAGCCTCCAAATTTTTTTCCAGAGAGGTTGTACTAGTTTACATTCCCACCAACAGTGTAAGAGGGTTCCTTTTTCCCTGCATCCTCGCCAACACCTGCTGTTGGTGGTGTTGCTGATGATGGCTATTCTAACAGGGGTGAGGTAGAACCTTAGTGTGGTTGTAATTTGCATTTCCTTTATTGCTAGAGATGGTGAGCATTTTTTCATGTGTTTTCTGGCCATTTGAATTTCTTCTTTTGAGAAAGTTCTGTTTAGTTCACTTGCCCATTTCTTTATTGGTTCATTAGTTTTGGGAGAATTTAGTTTTTTAAGTTCCCTATATATTCTGGTTATCAGTCCTTTGTCTGATGTGTAGCTGGCAAATGTTTTCTCCAACTCTGTGGGTGTTCTCTTCAGTTTAGAGACCATTTCTTTTGATGAACAGAAGCTTTTTAGTTTTATGAGTTCCCATTTATCTGTGCTATCTCTTAGTTGCTGTGCTGCTGGGGTTTCATTGAGAAAGTTCTTACCTATACCTACTAACTCTAGAGTAGTTCCTACTCTTTCCTGTATCAACTTAAGAGTTTGGGGTTTGATATTAAGATCCTTGATCCATTTTGAGTTAATATTGGTATAGGGTGATATACATGGATCTACTTTCAGTTTTTTGCAGACTGCTAACCAGTTTTCCCAGCAGTTTTTGTTGAAGAGGCTGCTATTTCTCCATTGTATATTTTTAGCTCCTTTGTCAAAGACAAGTTGGTTATAGTTGTGTGGCTTCATATCTGGGTCCTCTATTTTGTTCCACTGGTCTTCTTGTCTGTTTTTGTGCCAGTACTATGTTGTTTTTATTGTTATTGCTTTGTAATATAGTTTGAAGTCAGGTATTGTGATACCTCCTGTATTGTTCTTTTGACTGAGTATTGCCTTGGCTATTCGTGGCCTCTTGTGTTTCCATATAAATTTAACAGTAGATTTTTCAATCTCTTTAATGAATGTCATTGGAATTTTGATGGGAACTGCATTAAACATGTAGATTACTTCTGGGAGTATCGACATTTTTACTATGTTGATTCTACCAATCCATGAGCATGGGAGATCTCTCCACTTTCTATAGTCTTCCTCAATCTCTTTCTTCAGAAGTGTATAGTTTTCCTTCTAGAGGTCTTTCACATCTTTTGTTGGGTTTACACCTAGGTATTTGATTTTTTTTGAGGCTATTGTAAATGGAATTGCTTTCATACATTCTTTTTCCGTTTGCTCATTGTTAGTGTATAGAAATGCTAATGATTTTTCTATGTTGATTTTATATCCTGCTACCTTGCTATAGCTATTGATGATGTCTAGAAGCTTCTGAGTAGAGTTTTTTGGGTCTTTAAGGTATAGGATCATGTCATCTGCAAATAGGGATATTTTGACAGTGTCTTTACCTATTTGTATTCCTTTTGTTCCTTCTTCTTGCCTAATTGCTCTGGCTAGGAATTCCAGTACTATGTTGAATAGGAGTGGAGATAGTGGGCATCCTTGTCTGGTTCCTGATTTTAGAGGGAATGGTTTCAGTTTTTCTCCATTAAGTATAATGCTGGCTGTAGGTTTGTCATATATAGCTTTTATAATGTTGAGGCACTTTCCTTCTATTCCTAGTTTTCTTAGAGCTTTTATCATGAAATGGTGTTGGATCTTATCAAAGGCTTTTTCTGCATCTATTGAGATGATCAAGTGGTTTTTGTTTTTGCTTCTGTTAATGTGGTTTATTAGGTTAATTGATTTTCGTATGTTGAACCACCCCTGCATCCCTGGGATGAAGCCTTCTTGATCGTGGGGAATAATCTTTGAGATGTGTTGTTGAATTCGGTTTGCCATTATTTTGTTGAGGATTTTTGCATCAATGTTCATTAAGGAGATTGGCCTATAGTTCTCCTTTTTGGAGGTGTCTTTGCCTGGTTTTGGGATAAGTGTAATACTGGCTTCATAAAATGTGTTTGGCAGTTTTTCTTCCCTTTCTATTTCATGGAACAGTTTAAGGAGGGTTGGTACCAGTTCTTCTTTAAAGGTCTGATAGAATTCAGCTTCAATTTTATTTTGTGTTATAGATCTATTCAGGTGATTAATTTCTTCTTGGTTCAGTTTTGGATTATCATATGTATCTAGAAATCTGTCCATTTCTTTAATATTTTCAAATTTATTTGAATATAGGTCCTCAAAGTAGTCTCTGATGATTTCCTGGACTTCCATGGTGTTTGTTGTTATCTCCCCTTTTGCATTCCTGATTCTACAAATTTGGGTTTTTTCTCTCCTCATCTTAGTCAGGTTTGCCAGGGGTCTATCGATCCTGTTTATTTTTTCAAAGAACCAACTTTTTGTTTCATTGATTCTTTGTATGGTTTTTTTTGGTTTCTATTTCATTGATTTCAGCTCTTATTTTTATTATTTCTCTCCTTCTATTTGTTTTGGGATTTGCTTGTTCTTGTTTTTCTAGGAGTTTGAGATTTACATTAGGTCATTATTTGGGAAATTCAGTCTTTTTAATGTATGCACTCATGGCTATAAACTTTCCTCTCAGGACTGCCTTAGCTGTGTCCCATAGGTTCCAGTAGGTTGTGTTTTCATTTTCATTGACTTCCAGGAACTTTTTAATTTCCTCTTTTATTGCATCGATGATCCATTCTTCATTAAGTAATGAGTTATTTAGTTTCCAGCTGTTTGCATGTTTTTTTCTTTACTTTTGTTGTTGAGTTCTACTTTTACTGCATTGTGATCAGATAGTATGCACGGTATAATTTCTATTTTCTTATATTTGCTGAGGCTTGCTTTGTGCCCTAGGATATGATCTATTTTGGAGAAGGTTCCATGGGCTGCTGAGAAGAATGTATATTGTGTAGAACTTGGATGAAATGTTCTGTAGACATCAAGTAGGTCCATTTGATCTATTGCATAGTTTAGATCTTGGATTTCTTTATTGATTTTTTGTTTGGATGACCTATCTATTGATGATAATGAGGTGTTAAAGTCTCCCACAACCACTGTGTTGGCGTTTATATATGCTTTTAGGTCTTTCAGGGTATGTTTGATGAAATTGGTGCATTGACATTGTTGCATACAGGTTGATAATTATTATTTCCTTTTGGTCTATTTCCCCTTTTATTAGTATGGAATATCCTTCTTTATCTCGTTTGATCAATGTAGGTTTGAAGTCTACTTTGTCAGAGATAAGTATTGCTACTCCTGCCTGTTTTCGGGGGCCATTGGCTTGGTAAATCTTCCAACCTTTCATCCTTAGGCTATGCTTATTTCTGTCGGTGAGATGGGTCTCCTGTAAGCAACAAATTGTTGGATCTTCCTTTTTAATCCATTTCGTCAAGCAGTGTCTTTTGATGGGGGAATTAATTCCGTTAACATTAAGCATTAGTACTGATAGGTATTTGGTGATTCCTGTCATTTAATTGTCTTAGTTGTTTGAAGGTTTGATTGTGTGTACCTAAGTTGAGGTTACTCTCTACTGTCTTGCTTTTTCTTTTTCTGTGGTTTGGTGCTGCCTGTCTTTTTATGGTTAAGTTGGGTTTCACTTTCTGTGTGCAGAATCCCTTGAACAATCCTTTGTAGTGTTGCTTTGTGGTCACATATTGTTTTAGTTTCTGCTTATCATGGAAGACTTTATTGCTCCATTTATTTTGAATGATAGTTTTGCTGGGTAGAGTATCCTGGGGTTGAAGTTATTTTCATTCAGTGCCCATAAGATCTCACCCCACACTCTTCTTGCTTTTAATGTTTCTGTTGAGAAGTCTGCTGTGTATTTGATGGGTTTACCTTTGTATGTTACTTGTTTTTTCTCTCTTATAGCCTTCAATATTCTTTCCTTAGTTTCTGAACTTGTTTTAATGATGATATGTCGTGGGGTAGCTCTATTTTGATCTGGTCTGTTTGGTGTCCTGGAGGCCTCTTGCATCTGTATGGGAATATCTTTCTCTAGATTTGGGAAATTTTCCATTATTATTTTGTTAAATATTATACATACTCTTCGCTTGCACCTCTTCTCCTTCTTTGATGCCCATGATTCTCAAGTTTGGTCTTTTGATGGAGTCAGTGAGTTCTTGCATTTTCTTTTCACAGGTCTTGAGTTGTTTAATTAATAGGTCTTCGGTTTTTCCTTTAATTACCATTTCATCTTCAAGTTCTGAGATTCTGTCTTCTGTTTGTTCTATTCTGCTGGATTGGCCTTCCATTTTGTTTTGCAGTTCTGTTTCAGTCTTTTTTCTGAGGTTTTCCATATCCTGGCTGGTTTCCTCTTTAATGTTGTCTATTTTTCTCCCGAGTACATTTATCTGTTTATTCATCATGTTCTCTCTTTCACTTTGGTGTTATACAGTGCTTCCATGGTTTCCTTTATTTCTTCTTTTGCTTTTTCAAATTGTCTATTTTTGTTGTCTTGGAATTTCTTGAGTGTCTCCTGTACATTTTGTTGACCCTATCCAGTATCATCTCTATAAAATTCTCATTGAGTACCTCTAGTATGTCTTCCTTTAAATTATTCTTGTGGGCTTCACTGGGTCCTTTGGCATAGTTTATCCTCATTTTGTTGGAGTCTGGATCTGTGTATCTCTTTTCTTCATTCCCCTCTGGTTCCTGTACTAATTTTTTGCTGTGGGGAAACTGGTTTCCCTGTTTTTTTCTGTCTTCCTGTCATTGTCTTTGGTGTTGTTACTGTCCCTGTACTGTGTGCAATTAAGTATTTTCTAGCTTGTAATAATAACAATGGTAATATTTAGAATGGAAGGGTGAGCTGAGATGGAAAGCAAGAAGTTAAAGAAATGGGAAAAACAAATACACAGACTGGAAGGAGAAAACAGGACAAGGTATCAGACAAGAAGGTTTCAAAGGTATAAACAGGGAGCTTTAGTGTACTAATCGACAGTAAGCTGAACAGACATTAGAGAGACAGAGGATTGAAAATCAAAAATAAAAAAAATAAAGATAATAAAAATAAATATAAGTAAATTAAAGAAAAATCTATATATAAAAATGTATTAAAATAAAATGAGAAATAGAAAATTTAAAAAAACCCAAAAAACCAAAAAACCTCCAAGTTCAAATGCAATGAAGTTTCAGTCTTAATAATTTGGGTGTCCATCTCAGCCTCCAGTCATGGAGATGGTGCCTCAGATGTTGTTCTGTAGTTGTCTCATCAAAGGGGACACATAAAGTAGAACACATGCACAAAAAATACCCCACCAAGTGTCCCAAGTTCAAATGCAATACAGTTTCAGTAAGTTTTTCCACTTGCAGGTGTAATTCGGTTGTTCTCTCATCAAAGGTAGGGAGAAAAAGAAAAAAAAGAGTCTGGAGACAGTTCTGAGAATGGTATCTGTAGCTGTGGCTTGCCTGCCCACTGCTGTCAGCCTGATGTTGCTGGAGGCGTTATTTATGCAGATCTCAGGGCTGAGCTTAGCACTCACCTGGCCCTGCAGGCTTTGTTTGCTCAGATTTCTCCTGTGTGTGAGCCTCTGCTATAAGCAGAGGGGAAACCCTTTCCAAGCATACTGGGAAAAGTGACACTGCACCCGTGTTGTCAGGCCTGCGTGTTTATTTACAGTTCATGTAGGAGGTGGGTCTTCCCCCCTCTCCTGTGCAGTTTTCCTCCCACAACCACTTTCACAAGCTTTCTTGCTCCTGATTACTGGGCGGTGCTGCTGCTCCTGCCAGCCACCATGTTTGGTTACAGTTCACGTGGGAAGTGGGTTTTCCCTCGTCTCCTGTGGAGTTTTCCTCCCTCCGCCACTCTCACAAGCTTTCCTGCTCCTGGTTGCTGGGTGCACGCCCCTGCTCCTGCGAGAGGCTCTCTGGCCAGACCGGCTTGTTTATTTACAGTCCCAGGAAGGATTCCCTTCCCTCAATCTTCTGCGCTCAGTGCACTCCACCCTCTTTCCCAGGTGTCTTTATCATTCTTATTGTTTATTACTCAGTTTCTCTTTTTTCCCCGGGTGGAGGTCAGTCTGTCCAGGGTGCTATGCTGCTCTGGCCCAGGCTTGTCTGTGAGAGTACTGTGGTACCGCAAAGCTCACCTGGTCTGCATCTTCCCAAGCCGTCTGGGCACCAGCGACTGGCCGCCCGGGGGCCCTCCTGGTTTCTCTGTTTAACGTGAAGTGGAGATTCTCTTTGCCAGCTGGAGGTGTGGAGGGGTCAAAGTTATGCCTCTTCTCAGTGATTATGCCTGCAAAGTGTGACTCCAGCATCTCTCCAAGATTTCACTATAGGAGGCTCGCTTTCTGCGTCCTCCCTCTAGCCGCCATCTTGGAATCCCACCTCTGAGTAATTTTAGAGAGTAATGTATAGACAAAGCATTTGTCTTAAATATGGTCACAGATGAAAGAAACCATGGACAAAGAAGTAAAGAAGTACACAGGTATATAAATGAAAAATGATACCTGTTGAAACCACTTCAGGAATGGAGGGAGAGGAAGATAAACAAGAATGATGGAAGGGGTGAATTCAACTATGACATATTTGATAAAGAACTTTTGTAAATATCACAATGTACCTCCACTCAGTACAACAACAAAAGACCCATGCAAATATATATATATGTGTATATGTATATACATATATACATGTATACATATGTATGTATATATATATACATATATGTATGAATATATGTAAATATATAAAGGAAATCAGGAGAATGATACATAGGTAGGGAGGGAATATCAATTAGGACAAATTATAAAAAGAACCAAGTAGAAATTCTAGAGTTTAAAAGTATTCTTTTAGCTGCAGTGAAAATTTACTGGAAGGATTTAATAGCTGATGTAAGCTAGTGAATGAGATCAGAAAACTTGAAGATAAGTGTTCTTATCAGTTCAGGCTAGTATGTCAAAATATACCATAGGCTGGGTGGTTAAAAGAGAAAAGATTTATTTATTTTTTTATAGTTCTGGAGACTGGAAGTCTGATTAGGGTGCCGATATGATTGGGTTCTAGTGAAGGTCCCTTTCCAGGATGACAGATAGCTACTTTCTATTGTATCTAAAATGGCAGGAAGAGGGCTCACTTCGACAGCACATGCACTAAAATAGGAACAATACAGAGAAGATTAGCATGGGCTTGTGTAAGGATGATACACAAAGTCCTGAAGTGTTTCTAAGGTAGAAAGGAGAAAAAGGGAATGAATCATTTAGGGATATAATACATATTCTCATGGAAATGTCATAATGAAGCTCCCTGCATAGCTATCTTAAACAAACAAAAATGTCTTTAAAAAAAAAGATCAAAGGACAGGAAGGTAAGACAGGTCCTGTCTGGAGGTTGGTACTAGTGAGTGTGGGAGGACATAAGGAAAGGGTGAAGGAGGGTGAATATGGTGTAAATATTATGTACTCATGTATGAAAAAGGAAAAATGAGACCTGTTGAAACTCTTCTAAGAAAGGGGAAGGGATAAAGTAGAATGATGGGGGGGTGAATCAAAGATATATTGTAAGTATTTTTGTAAATGTCACAGTGTATCCTCAGTACAATAATAACACTCTAATAAATAATAAAAAAAAAGTAAAATGATAGGGAGAGAGGGAGATGAGAGAAAGAAAGGGGAGAAACAGGGAGAAATCAACCTGAACACTATGATCTCCTTTACTTCTTATAAAGCTATTAATACTGATCTACTTTCATGACCACATCTACACCTAACTCCTGCTCAAAGGCCCCACCTCCGAATGCCATAGCTCTGACCTCAACATATAGAATTGGGGTCAGGGGACAGAAACATTTAGTCTGTAACTTTCAACATCTAGCCCTCCCAAAATTCATGTCCTTCTTACATGCTAATTCATCTGCCCTCAAAGTCTTAACTTGTTCCAGATTCAACTTTAAGGCTAACTAAGTTCATAGTTCCATCTAAATATCATTATATATGGGCAAGACTCAAGGTACAATTTATCTAGAGGTAAAATTCCTCTCCAACTGTGAAGCTGGAGAACCTACATACTTTCAAAATACAATGGTAAACAGGCATTCCCAAAGGGAGAAATGAGAAAGAAGGAAAAGGTGAGTACTAAGTGCAAAAATTACCATGACAAATTCCATTAGACTTTAAGGCTTGAGATTAATCCTCTTTGGTTTGATGCTCTGCATTCTGGGCCCTTTGGGGTGGCAATGTCACCCTCATAGCTAACTGAAGCTCCACCCATACTGCAGCTCTGTGGGCAGGGCTTGTACCTGCCTAGCCTTGTCTAGTGGGGCACATAGGCTCTAAAGAGTAGGAGTCCCACCTCCAGGGTTTTGCCATGTGGGGGCCACACCTCCAGAGTTCTACCACATGGAATTCTTGCTGCTAAGATCTTACCAGGCAAGGGTGTTTACCCATAGTTCCAGGTGGCCCCACCACCATGGCTTGTTAGAGGCTGTTGGCCAGTTGAAACTGAAGTGATAGACATGACAATCTGTGAATTGCCTTTGGGCCATCTGTCTCATTCTTAAGGAGTATTACAAATTTATACCTATCATCTTTCCTATAGAATCTAAGAAATTTACTTTCTTTGGTATCATCTCATCTCTGTCTCTTCCAGTTCCAAATGGCAGTGTTCCTATTGAAGGTGTTACTTAGGTCTGTGATTCACAAGCACACCAATCCCCTTCACAAACAGTGCTTGACCACATCCTTGGTGTTCCCCATAGTATGAATAGACTCAGAACTTCCTGTATCTTTAGATTCTGGTTCCTTTTTGTTTAACAATTCTTTTTTCAGTTCACTTCTCTTGTTTCATATTTTACTCTAAGTTGTCAGAAGACACTGAGCTGCTCTTTTAATACTTTACTTAGTATTCTCTTCAACCAAATATCCACTTTCATCACTCACAAGAAAACCATCTCAAAACAGTAGAACATGAGCACAATTCAGCCAGGATCACCTTTTCCTTAAATTTCCAATAACATGTTATTCTTTGCCTCATGATAATTCATCAGAATAGGTTTTATCATTCATATTTCTACCAACATCCTTTTCATGATTATTTGTTTCTCTGAGAAACAGGTTTCTCCTTTTTTCTTTCTCAGCCCTCATCAGATTGCCTTCAGCAGATCCTTCATGGAAATATCCTTTCTTTATGCGTGTGGTGCTGGGGATCAGACCTAGCTGGTGCATGCTAGGCAAGTGCTCTACCACTGAGCTACATCTCCAGCCTCATTATCAGCTTTTCAAGTATGAGCTCTAGAGTTCTTCCAGCTTCTACCTATTACTCAGTTCCAAATCTGCACCTATATTTTTAGATATTTGTTATAATAGCACCCTAATTCTTTGGACCAATTTCTGATAGTCAGTTTAGATTGCTATAGCATATACCAAAGAATGAGTGGGCTTAGAAAACATTTTTCATACTCTGAAGTCCCAGATGGAGTTTCCAGTTAATTCAGTGGTAAAAGGCCTACCTTTTAGCTATAACCTTGTATGTTGAAGAGAGGGAGAACTCTTGTCTCTGCTTTTTGTTTTTTCTTTTTTCAATAGGGTAGAAATACCATCATGGGACCTCTACCCTGATAACCTCATTGAAACTTAATTACCTCACAAAAACTTTACCTCCAAATGCCATTACACTGGAGATTCAGGATTCAACATATATATTTGAGGTAGGGAGACATAAACATTCCTTTAGCATTATAAAGGGGAGTTGGAATTATCTGATTAAAAGAAGAGACTAAGACACCTATAGGATGCTATCAAATATACTAGCATACACATTATGGGAGAAAATATAAACAAATTAAAGTAAGAGGGAATAGTGCACTATTGTACACTGAAAATATTAAATATAAAATGCAGTATTGGATGAATTAAATAACAAAAATATATAAAATACATAGAAAAGAAATAACAGCCAAAATTCATTATTAGGAATAATATAAATATAAATGCATTAGACCTCCCAATTAAAGGGCAAAGAATAGAAGAATGCATTAAAGATGTGATCAAATAGTGTGTTGCTTACAACAAACTCCCTTTATACTCAATGAAATAACAGGTTGAAAGGGAAAGAAAAGGTATTGTATGCAAATAAAAGCACATAGAGAGCTCAAATTGCAATACTAATATTAGACAAAATAGATGTTAAGTCAAAATTTCAATAAAGACAAAGGAGGACATTGTATATTGATAAAAGTATCATTTCATCAAGAAGATATAAGATTATAAACATAAATGAACCAAATAACAGAGTCCCAAAAATACATCAAACAACCATTGACAGAATTTAAGGGAGAAATAGCAATTTAGCAAGAGTAGTTAGAGACTTCAATGCCTCCCTTTAAATAATGAACACAACATCTGAACAGAAAATCAACAAGGAAATAGATTTGAACCTTGCTGTAAACCAACTAAACATAATATATAATACATAGAACAAGCTACCCAACAAAAGCAGGATACACACTCTTCTCAAGTATACCTGGAACATTCTCTAAGATAGACCATATGTCAGTTCAAAAATTAATTGTCAATAAATTTAGTTTGCATATGAAAGGCATGCTCCCAGGTAGGTCATTTGATATTTCTAGGAACTGATTAGTTCTAGAAGGGAAAGTATTTCCAGAGTCAGCAAGGCCTGAGATGTTAAAGCATCAGAAATACACTGGGGGACTGGAGGTGTGGCTCAAGTGATAAAGCACCTGCCTAGCAAGCACAAAATTCTGAGTTCAAACTCCAGTACCACCAAGGAGGAAGGAAGGAAGAGGGAAGAGAGGGAGGGAATGAAGGAAGGAATGAAAGAGAGAGAAAGAGAGAGAGAGAGAGAGAGAAAGAGAGAGAGAGAGACGCACTGAGGGTGGAGGTTAAAGAGACACAATTAATACACCAGTAACAAACAATCAAAAAAGAAAATTTTAAAAATTCACTATAGCATCTAAAAAATAAACTACCTAGTAATAAATTTAACCAAGGAAGGAAAAGACTGGTACATTGAAACTATAAAAATATTACTGGAAGAAATTGGGAAAGGCCTAAATAAATCAAACAACATCCAATGTTCATAGACTGAAAGATTTAATATTGTTAAGATGACAATGTTCTTTATAACAATCTATAAATTAAATAAAATCCCTGTTAAAATGACAATTGCTTTTTTCTTTTAGAATGAAAAAGTCAGTTGTTAAATTGGAACCCAGAATACGCAAAATGATCTTGTAAAGGAAGAAAAGGTTAGAGAACTCACATCTTCCAATTTCAAAACTTACTACAAATCTACAATAATCAAAATATTGTCAGACTAGAACAAGTCTAGACATATGGGCGTATGAAATTGAACTAAACCCAAAGATCTGTGACTAATTGATTTTTTGACAAGGGTGCCAAGAAGATTTAGTAGGTAAAGAAGAGTCTGTTCAACAAAGTTTGGACAACAGGCATTGTCGTGCAAAAGATTGAAGTTGTGCTCTGACATCACTTTATAAACAAAACTTAACTCAAAATGGATCAATTACCAAACATATAAGCAAAAACTATAAAATTATTAGAAGAAAACATAAGAATCATAATCTCTGATTTTGCAATGGACTCTGATACTGAATTATTAACAGCAAAAATAAACAAACTCAGACTAGTGAGGTGGCTTGCAGCTCAATCTCAGCCATTTGAGAGGTAGAGAACAGGAGGTTCAAGACCAGCCCAGGCAAAAAGTTAGCAAGATCCCCATCTCAACCAATAAGTCAGATGTAGCAGCATGCACCTGTCATCCTAGTTAGGTAGGAGGTGTAAATACTAGGATTGTGGTCCAGGTTGACCTAGGCAAGTGTGAGACACTATCCCCAAAATAACCAAAACAAAAAACCACGGGGTAGGAAGGTGGTTCAAGTGATGGAGCACCTACCTAGCAAGTCCAGATCCTGAGTTCAAACTCCAGTACTTCAATAAACAACAATAATTACAATTGTAATCCAACCATACTTGTCAAAATTAAAAACTTTTGTTCAGAAAAGGATATGATGAAGAAAGTAAAAGCAAAGCTGATATCATGGGTGGGAATGTTTGAAAATTATGTATCTGATAAGGGTTTAGAAGTCCAATGTGCTATCCATTGAACGACAGAGCTGGTAAGGGTTTAATATGCAGAACATATAAAGAAATTTGTTCTCATGATGCAAGTGACCCAATTTAAAAATGAGAAAATTACTTGAATAGATATTTCTCCAAAGAAGCTATACAAATGGTCAATGAGCACATGAAAAGACGTTCAATATCATTGGTGAGTAAGGAAATACAAACAAAACCATAATGAGATTCCTCTCCATGCCTATTATGATGAGTATAACTTTAAAATGAAAAATATAAAGTGTTGGAGAGTATAAGAATCTTTGTACATTGCACATAGGAATGCACTATGGTGCAGCCATCATGAGAATAAATTTTGGTGGCCAATTAAAAAGTTAAATATAGAATTACTATACAATTGAGCAATCCCACTCCTAGATATATAACAGAGAGAATAAAAGTATAAATCCACACAAAAACTTGTATGCAAATGTTGAAAACAGCATTTTTCATAATAGCTGAGAGATAAGAAACAAATGTCCATCACAGATGAATGGATAAACAGACTGGGTTATGTACATACAGTGAATATTATGCAGACATAAAAGTGGATGAAGTCCTGATACTTGCTATAATTTTGATGATCCTAAAAAAAAATGATGTTAAGTGAAAGAAGCCAGGTACAAAAGAATATATATTGTAAGACTTCTTTCACATGAAATATGCAGAATAGGTAAATCCGTAAAAACTGAAAGCAGACTGGGGATGGTCTGGGGATGAGAGGGGAAGGCTATGGGGAATGGTTACTTAATGGGTCCAGAGTTTGGTGAAGTGATGAAAAAGTGTTAAAACTTGAGAGTGCTGGTGGCAATATTGGAAATACACTAAATGTTACCAAATTGTATATTTCAAAATGGTTAACAGACTGTTCTATAAATTTACTTCTGTAAAAAGTAAAAAGATGTATAGCTATCCTTATCTCAACTAGCAAAAACCCTTGGTCCTTCCTATTATTGCTTATACTCTCTCTTCAACAAAATTAGAGATAAGGGCAAAATAGTTTCTGCCTGGTAGCGAGGGGCTGGTGGGGAGAGGGAGGGGGTGGAGGAAAGGGAGGGGGTTAGGGGGAAAAATGACCCAAACATTGTATGCACATATGAATAAAAGGAAAAAAAAGTAAAAAGAAGTGGCGGGGGCAGGGGGAGCAAAAAGTAGGGAGGAAAAAAATAAAATGATTTTCAAGTTAGCATTAAGGTCCAAAAAGTTGTTACCATCCACTCATTGAGCATTATCAGGAAAAGAAATTCACAAACTTGGATTGACTGTTTTTTTCTTACATTAACACTGCCCTAAAATCTAAACACCGTTACATTTTTCTCCTAGTATCTCTCCTGTCTGAGACAAGTATTTCCCTTGACTTCCTCCTTAAATATCACTTCACACTTCTTCCTCAAAATTCTATCCCCATCTATTACTCCAAATGACAATATCATGAATAATTTTCTGAAAAAAAATAGAGGCTGCTCTATAGGTTCTTTTTGGTCTTTCCCCTAGCTGATATTAACCTATGTATGTGGGAGAAGACACTGCTAATCTTTTTCCAATAATTGTTTTCCTGTTTATTCCTTGAACTGAACTCCAACTTGCATTAACTAATAGCCATGTGTTTAAAGGAGCTTGACTTTGTCTAGTCCCACAGCATGAATCATGACTGAACTAAACTGATATTTTTGCCTTTCTCCCAGGTATAAGAGATTATTTTAGGAATGGCATATAACAGTAGAGACCCGTGAAACTTGAGGAAAAGGATTTTACCAGATTTTTTAAAGGGGGAGGCACATTTCTTTTTGCCAGGATATTGTCTTAACTGAATATAGTTCTTGAATTGCTGCAGATGTCTTACAAGTATGACACAGCTGACATATCGAAGGTAGTAGAGCAAAGAATGGACAGAACTTGTGCTCTTGAGGAATATTCTAGAACCATGAATTAACCACCTGGGAACTTCCTCTCTACTGGACTCACTGTTATGGGAAATGATAGCCAGCCTTGTATGTTACTGTTGCTTAAAGAGGAAGGCATCCTAACTGAAAGGAGTAGATACTCTTTGGTCAAAGACCAGTCCTTGAATCCAATCAACCTGTCACAAAGACTTTGTTCCTGTAATTTATATAGTCCACCAGCTCATGAACTTCTGCCCTTTCTATATTACCCTTTCTGGAAGTTTCCATTCAGCATATAAATATGTCAAAGTATTTCCCATGAATGATGTCATTGAACTTTCCCCTCTCTCTTCAATCATCAACCTGTTTCTTTGCTTCTTTCCCCAACTTCTTAAAATAATCATCTAACATACTGTTGTCACTCTCTTATAATTTTATTCCTTCTTTTAAAGATGTAAAAATATTGGCTTATATAATGGGGAGTCAGAAGTAGATACTGTTTGACTCACAACTATATTGTATAAACTCAAAAGAAGCCATAGTATTCTGTCTCTTCTTATCTGTATATCTTAGTGCTGCTCTTATATGTTAGCCTCATTACTCATTACTTCTCAATACAGATATACTGTCTTTCACAGTAGGGCAGCTGTAAACCATAGACTTCCAGTTTTGTGACTCAGAGGTAAGCAAAGAACTCAATTTAGTATTTCAGGTAATACGCTCTCTCCTGAATCAATCTTTATAGTTAATATGATGGGATATCATAACTGATATCCTAGGCCTAGGTCATGTGCTCTCGGGGCATCCCTCTAGCCAGGAATATTGTGATTCTCAAGTCATGAATAATTACATTGGAGTCAGGAAGGAGCAGTTCTCCAGATAAGGCAGACACAAAAATGGGGCAATTAGTCTACTTTGTGTGGTTATTCAGCACAATTATGCTCTTCCTTATGCATACACACACACACACACACACACACATATACACACACACTTCAAAATGTTCCTACATAATAAAATCCATTTATTATTTATTCTACATTTATAAAAAAATGCACTCATCCTTTCCCCAAAGGAGGCAAGCCAGAGTCATATAAACTTACTACATCAAGCTTCACCTTTAAATCTCCAAATTATGTGCACTTCCCCCAGTCAGATTCAAGTGAGAATCTCCTGATATGGCACCTAAAAACTGAATTAATAATGTACCATCCTTAACATGCCCAAAATACAGGAAAAACAAGGCAATAAGGAACAAGGGGAAATGACCTATTATTGTAACCAACCATTGCAAATATCACATTCTACTATTGAAATACAGAAAGGCCTTATCATCCTGGCAGTGGGTAGTGGCAGCCAAACTGTTTGACTCTCTTTCTGACTTCTGGTAGCCTTCTTTCTCCTTTACCTCTATGGGTGTAGCTGAGAAAATAGCCAGGGGAGTCCTTTGGTGAGGTATTGCATTAAGTTCTAATTTCAGATACAGCATGGATTTCTCTATTTCTCAGGACTATTTCAGTTGTGTTACATAAACTTAATGCAAATTGGCTTAGATTAAAAAGATAACTAATTAGCTCATTTAAGTGGGAAATAGAGTCATCCCTGGATTTTGAGTCACAAATTAGATTTTCAAAAATCTCTCATTCTACTATCATTGGCTCTGTGCTTGTTCTCTCTCTCATACATGCAATATGTGTGTGAGTATACATATACACATACACATATCAACGTGAAAAGGAATTCCTAATTGCTGGGAAAAGTGTTGCCATATCCCTCAATTATATTTTTATTTCAATCAGGCTTCTGCCTTCCATTACTCTACCAAAATTGATCTTGTCAAGGTTACCACTGATCCTCACTTTATCAAATACAATGGACAATTTTATGCTTATCTTACTCAACTTTCTAGTAAAACATTACGTGTTTGAGCATCCCTACCTCTGAAAATATTGCTCTCTTTCTGGTTCCAGGACATGATTTTCTGCAGTCTTTCTAATTCTCAGTTTATTTGGTTAAATTTTCTTTTCCTTCCATCTCTAAATATTGAAATCTGATGATTTGGTTCTGGGCCTCCTCTCTGCCTTATGTACAGGGCTTCAAAAGAATGCAATGATCTCTAAAAGATTTCATTAGGTGCCAAGCTTTAAAAACTAGTCAGTCACATGTTGATGACTCTCAACCTTTTCCTTTTCTTTTCTTTTTTTTTCAGTACTAGGGTTTGACCTCAGGGCCTCACACTTGCTAGGCAGGTGCTCTACCACTTGAGCCAATATTTTTATGTATAACCACTCATCTTCAACTCTGTATTAGTTAGCTTTTCTTGTTGATGTGACAGAATGCTTGCATAAAGAATTTATAAAAGGAAATATTTTTTTGGCTCATGTTTTCAGAAATGTCAGTCTATCATGGTGGGGAGCATGTGGCAGAACAGAGAAGTTCCCATCATGGTAGCCAGGAAGCAGAGAAAAGGGAATACAGAAAGGGTCAGGGAAGGTATAGCTCCCAAGTTATACTCCAGTAACTATTTCCTCCACTGGGTCCTATCTCTTAATAATGCTATCACATTATGAATCTGTGACTGAATCAATGTATTCATCAGGTCAAAGCCCTCACAATCTAACTGTCTCTGGAAACACCATCACAGACCCACCCAGAGTTGTGCTTTACTAATCTGCTAGGTGTTTCTTAATATAATCAGGTTGATAACCAAAATTAACCATCACAGACACACATACACACACACACACCATTAAGTAATGTAGATTTTCTTTCTCTTCTTCTTTTTTTAAATTTTTGTACAGACAATTGAATCCAGGATCTTGTATATGCTAGGCAAGTGCCCTCCTTCTTGGACAACACTCCAGCCCTTTTTTTTTTTCTGAGATAGGGTCTCACTAGCTTTTGGGTGGGCTGACCTTGAACTCTTGATCCACCTGTTTCCAATTCTCAAGGAGCTGGGATTATGGAATTCACCACCATGCCTGTCAAATAATATGGATTTTCATATTCATTTATCTATGTCCTCTCATTGACTATTCTCCACAATCTACACACATACATGCAGCAAGTAATGTTGGAGAATTGATTTCCAGTGTCACTCAAAAATAAACTAAGTCTTGACATACCCTTGTAGAGTTTGTGCCAAAGAGAAAGGAGGGATATAATTTAAAAACAGAAAGAAGGTCTTCCCTTGTGCTAAAGACTTTGCAGGATGATTTGGACTAGTATTAAAAATTATGAAACTCCCTGGCGATAAATAACAGAGGCAAACACAAAAAAAATATGTTTCCTACTTGTAGAATAGATAGGAACCCCTATATCTGAAGATACATTTAGTTCACAAAATTTGTTTGGTCTCATTTCAATTTTACAGTTATAAAAAACACAGATTCCTCATCCTATCCCCATCCTAGACAAAGCATACTTTTACATTTATTAATATTTTATAGTTTATTTTTAACAGGTTATTTCTGGCTACTTCTATGTTCTATGTTCATGTATATTTTAAAATCGACCTCCACCCCCAGGCCTAAAGTTGAGAAGCAGAGCTACTCCCTATAGTAGGGCTGGCAAGCTGCTGTGAAAGAGTATCACAAGCTTGGTGGCATAAACAAGAAGAATTAATTGTCTCACAGTTCTAGAGGCTACAAATCAAGTCAATGTGTCAGCAGGGTTAGTTCCTCTTGAGGGTCAAGAGGTTCCTTGTCTCTTCTCCGGACATTTTCTGGCAATCATTGGCACTCCTTGACTTGCAGAAGTGCACCCCTGCTCTCTCTTTCATCTTCACACAACTTTCTCCCATCATGAGTGCGTGTGTCCAAATTTCCACTTTTTATAAGGACAGCAGTCATCTAAGGTTAGGAGCCCACCCTACTATAGTAGGGCCTCATTTTAACTGATCATATCTGCAGTGACCCCCTTTACAAATACAATTATGTTCTCAGCTACTGGGAGTTGGAATGGCAACAAATGATTTTAGGGAGACATTAATCAATATATAATATCCCTAAATTATTTTGGAGAAATACCCAGAATAATAAAAGAATATTTTAACCATGAGTGAAAACAGAGGTGTTTATCCAAAAGTCAATAAATAATTAAAATATAAAGTCAGATGCCCAGTCATAGAATCCTAAGTTACCTATAATGTCCAAATAAAGTTATGAAGAGATAAGTATACCAGAAAGAAATGAAGAGATGTGGGAAAAATTCAGGCAATAATCATTGACTTGGATATAAAGGTCAATGCTTAGATTTAAAAGTAAAAAATCTATAATATCAGGTTCTGAGAAAATAAAGTCTACAGGTTGTTACATAAATTAAAAACAGCTACTGTGGCCAGGTACAATGGAAATAGCTCTTAAGTGTGTCAGAAATACCAAGTTTTTTTTTTTTCTGTAAATCTTCCTTACTTATTCGAAGCTCTCACCTCTAGGGAAAAATCATTCTTGAAGATCCCTCATTCCCAGGGTTGTTCATCCACCTGGGAGCTTTGTATATCCTTGTGGCACTGGGAAAGTCTCTCTGGTCCCACCTTGGGCATTGCTTAGAAAGCCCTTATCCCAACCCTTTTACACTGCTGGTGGGAATGTAAACTAGTGCAACCACTCTGAAAAAAAATTTGGAAGCTACTTAAAAATCTAAACATTCATCTACCAATTTGATCCAGCAATACCACTCTTGGGGATATACCCAAAAGACTGTGACAGAGGTTACGCCAGAGGCACCTGCACACCCATGTTTATTGCAGCACTATTCACAATAGCTAAGTTATGGAAACAGCCAAGATGCCCCACCACTGATGAATGGATTAAGAAAATGTGGTATCTATACACAATGGAATTTTATGCAGCCATGAAGAAGAACGAAATGTTATCATTCGCTGGTAAATGGATGGAATTGGAGAACATCATTCTGAGTGAGGTTAGCCTGGCCCAAAAGACCAAAAATCATATGTTCTTCCTCATATACGGACATTAGATCAAGGGCAAACACAACAAGGGATTGGACTTTGAGCACATGATAAAAGCAAGAGCACACAAGGGAGGGATGAGGATAGGTAAGACACCTAAAAAATTAGCTAGCACTTGTTGCCCTTAATGCAGAGAAACTAAAGCAGATACCTTAAAAGCAACTGAGGCCAATAGGAGAAGGGGAACAGGAACTAGAGAAAAGGTGAGATCAAAAAGAATTAACCTAGACGGTAACACACACGCACAGGAAATTAATGTGAATCAACTCCCTGTATAGCTATCCTTATATCAACCAGCAAAAACCCTTGTTCCTTCCTATTATTGCTTATACTCTCTCTACAACAAAATTAGAGATAAGGGCAAAATAGTTTCTGCCCGGTATTGAGGGGGTGGGGGGGAGAGGGAGAGGGGCAGTAAGGGAGGGGGTGGAAGCAGGCGAGAGAAATGATTCAAGCATTGTATGCACATATGGGTAATAAAACAATAAAAACTAAAAAATAAATAAAATAAATAAAAAATTCCTAAATTAACTTCTTTAATACATAAAAACATAAATTATACATTAAAAAGAAAAAAAGAAAGCCCTTATCCCTAAACATAGATCTTTCAAGTGAGCTGGCTCAGCTCTTCCACTGCAGGGACCTGGGGCCCATTGTTAGGACACAGGAAGTCTCCTTAGGCTTGGTACATTCTCAAAACACCACCTGTTTTTGTGGAACAGGTAGCTGGTTTCCTCTGCTGGTGGGGCTCACAGATTTGGCTGTCCACTCTACAGCGTGGGAGAAATGCGTTCTGCTGCCTTTGAGTTTCTCTCAAGGGGTCTCCTTTTTCCTAAATCCCTATTAGTCTATTTGAAGGGGTTTTTTTTGTTTTTGAAAAGAAATTAAGGCAACTTCAGGAAAAGTCCCTCGAGGTTAGGAAATAGAGGTCCCTAATTTGAATGAAGAAGGCAACCATTCCCATATGACTTTTAAAGTAGGAAGTGATTGTTCCATTAGAGCAAAATCAACTTACTACTTCTTTAGGGTGTGTGAAAATTAAAAACAAAAAAACATGCAAGATGAAGATGGAGGAATAAAATATGAGGAAAGGGGGGGGGGGACACCACACACCCAAAATGTCAGGATGATGCAGCCCCTTGTGATACCAAGAGAAGCCATGTGCAGAAACTTACGAACTGGTAACCAAAGCAGTGTGACATTACAGTCTGTGGGGCTTTGTTTGTTTGTGTTTTGATACAGGCCATTAAGCACAGACTGACAATAAGAGATCTTGAAGTGAAAAGTTGACATCCAAGTTGGATAAGGCAAGACAATGAAACCCACAGAAGTCCCAGGGTCTGGAATAAAAATCCAGAGCAGATTAGTACTTCTCCCTTAGCTACGCTAGGCAAGCGTTTGTTATTGTTTTGTCTTGCTTTAGCCGATTCCTTAGAGAAGGAAGAAATCAAAATCAGTTTCATAACTTACTGCATATTCTCTCTAGAGTTTTTACCATATATATCTGCATATTATACTCTGTGTAATCAGTCATTCTCAACAAGTGCTTCTCGTGTTTACCACGTTAAAGGAATGCTCCTTGGAGATATCTTTCTTTACTGGGTAGAGTAAAGATTTACTGGGTAGGAAAGGTTTCAACTACTGAAACCAAGACTCTGGCAGCAATCTTAGGCAAAACCAGAGCACAACACCTGCCTTCTCCTCCTTTGCACAATTCTGAAAAAGGTATAATTCTGCCTGGATGTGCTGTGAATTTAAGATGATTTCCTTAGGATCAGAAGTGCAATGTCAACATAGGGATAGGTGGGTGAGCTTAGGTTGTGAAAATAGGCTTAAAAAGCTGAAGACAGGTGGGGTGAGGGATGAAAGTTTTGTGAAGGGAAGGGCAAAATAGCCTCTGGGGAACTTAGATGCACAAATCCTGGGAGGAAGGGAGGAGATCAGAATGAAAAATAAGAGGGTCTTCTCATTTGTAGTCTTGTGGATGTATGAATAAAGAACATTTTCATTTTGTTGATTTCTTCCCCCAATTGAGAAACTAAATCATTGGGTTCAGTGGTCAACTGTCCTGGTTTACCTGTAAATGAAGATATTCTCCTCTTTAAGGGTCTTGTTTAGCATTTTTTATTTGGTCTATCAACCAAAAATTTGCTGTTGTTTTGTTTATTTTGTTTTGTTTTAGTCAAATTTCTTAGACAGATAGAAATCAAAATCAGCTTCATAGTACATTTTTCATAGTTTCACAATAAATTTTTAATTTACTGTGCATTTTATACAATGCTGGCTTTCATCATGGTTCACATTCCTTAACAGGATTTTGCTCCTAAATCACATGCTACAGAGTCACTAAATCAGCAGCTTTTAAACTTTTTATTCTGAGGACTTCTTTATACTCTTAATAATTATTGAGGACCTTAAAGATCTTTTGTTCATGTTGGTTTTGTCTAACTAATATTTGCTGTATTAGAAATTATTTAAAATTAAAACTTAAAAATTTTAAGTACCTATGTTAATCCATTTAAAAATAACACTAAACTCCATACATGCTAACATAAACACATATTTTAATTAAAGTACAAAACAAAAAAGAAAACTTAGAAGAGTGTATTGTTTTAAGTTTTTTAAATCTTAATATCCTTCTTACTAGAGGATACCTATGACTTTTTATCTGCTTCTCTGTTCAAAGTGTCACATAGTATCAGGAAAAATCCTGCCCACCCATGAAAGAATGATATTAGAAAAGGTTGTAACATATTAATATTACTTTGCCAATAGTTCTTACTTCAAAGATTGCACCCTCCAGGACCCTTAGACACCCATTTTGAGAACCTCTGCACTAGACTGTTGTTCGTCACAGGCACACATTGAAATGATCTCAGAAGACTTACAGAACTCAAAATGTAAACATTAAACTGTTCCTGAGAGAACCTCATGCACAAAACACATGGCCATTCAGAATTTTCTCCTGGAGCTCCAGGGGTTGTAAAAAGGGCAGAAGAAAAATCTATTTCTAAGAATGGGCTTAAGGTTTGATGTAATATTAAAAGTTTGCGAGATTCAGAAGATCTAAATAAGAAAATCCAAATAATAAAATGTCAATGAATAGTCCATAGCATAAGTGGTAACTTGAGCCTGCATGAAACTTTCCTTAGGAAATGAATCACCTTTCACATCTAACAACTCAAATGTAACAGATCAGTTGTGAACCCTGCTTTCCCTCAGCCCTTATATACTTAAGTAATCATGAAATACAACCTATAAATATTTCTTCTCTATTTTCTTTTTCCACCATTGATTTGGGTCTAAACTGGATTTTTACAAGTGTCTGCACCTTGATATGCCTGGCTCTGGTCTCTCAAATATGTCCTTCTAAATACCTTCAGTTTTCTGTCTTGAATTCAAATCTGCATATGCCTCCCTAAACCCTTCTTGGCTCCCTATTGGTTGCAGGTCAATTCCAAGTGCTATAATGGAAAGAACATAGACTTGGACATCAGAGAGACTAGTGGATAAATCTTGACTTAACCAAGGACCTCAGGGGAGTTACTGTCTGAGCATCCTCCATGGAGCATACGATGCAAAGGGACAGATGATTAAAATTGATGTAGGATGGGAATTGGGGGAGATTCATGAGAGTGCCTATGAAGGACATCTAACCCTAACTTGAGTGAGGAAGTAGTTTCTAACTGAAGATCTGGAAAGGAGGAGTTTCTTGGGGGTGTTTTTGGATAAAGAGAAAAGAAGTGAGAGGAGGTGGTAGGTCCAGAGTAGAGAAATTCCAGGCAGAAACTGAGAAAAAGGAATCTATTAAAATTTGGCTCTAAAGAACAAGACATTTTTCCCCTTAGATACAGGTAAGAGAGAAATGTGGCACATACACTGAATTGAAAATGGTGGATAGCAATGTGCGGAGAGTGGTAGAAGATAAAGCTGGAGAAATAAGTAGGTGGTCAGGTCAAACATGCCATGTGCCAGTCATTATCCATCAAAGTACTCAGCAATTGACTGGATAGGTGGGATGAGGAAGAGGAAATGCTTAAAATAGCACAGATTTCTGATTTTAGCCACAGGGTAGCTGGTGGCACCTATCACTGGCCTGAAGGATAAGGCAGAAGGAAGGTTTGGGGCTGGAAGCTGACGAGTTGAATTTTGGAGAAGCAGAGCTTGAGCTGTCTGAGAGAACCTTGGTGGAGCTGTTCAGCAAGCAGTTAGAAAATCAGGTCTAGGGCAGGAAGATCTGGACTAATGACAAAGGCATACTCATTCTCTGTAGATCGTATGCCCAAGGCCAGGTTACCAAGGGAGAGTGTAGAGAAACAACCAAAAGGACTGTAAGCCCACAGGTCATTTGTGAAATGGTAGACACAATCTTCTAGGATTGTTGGGAGAATTCCACGTGCTGAAATACATTGGCACATCTAGCAGAATACCTAATTTGCAGCATAGGCTCAGTGATTATTTACTGAATGAATAGCTAGATAATTGAGTGAAAGCACATACCTAACTGCCATGGTTTGGATATGGTTTGTCCCCAATGTGGTGGTGTTGACTAGAAGAACTTTTAAGAGGTGGGGGCCAAGTGGAATGTAGTTAGAACAAGGGACTCCACCCTCATGAATGGGTTAATGCAGTCACAGGAGTGAGGCGAATCTTGTAGGAGTGAAGAATTCTCAACAGAATGGGTTGTTATAACCCTCTGACCACTCTCCTAGGGGCTCTTGCCATTACAACACCATCTACCTGGGCCAAACAGATAATGGTACCATGCTCTTGAATTGCTAAAACTTTAAGTAAACAAAATTCATTTTTTTAAATAAAGGGTGTACCTTAGGTATTTTGCTACAGCAACACAAAATGGACTGAGACTAGCTTTCTGTTTTACTTATAAACATTACGAAAAGTGGAAGTGAGTTTACCACCTCAGAGAAAACCTTATAAAGAAAATGAAGGGTAATCCCATATAAAAAATGCACCTGCTCTAATCAACAGATTCACAGGGGACAAGGCCTTTAGCTTTTTTTTATACAAGAAAAATCACATTAACTAGCACCAGTTTGCTACTTTTAACTGACCTCTGTTTGATCTTGACATTTACAAGCAAAGGAAATCTTCAGTTATGTAACAGAGCAGCAGTCTACACATCAGCCTGCAACAACAATAACAACAGAAGCTGGCTTGTCATTGTGCCTGACTCAATTCAGAACAACACATCTCTTCACTAGCTTGAATTTTTGTCCCTTACATTCTCCAATTTATGGCCAAAGCATAAATATTAACATTGCTTAGATGAGAGGTGGCTGGGTTTTTCAATTAAAGAGGAAACTCCTGCTATAAAATCACAAAATTCTGACTAACCAAACTGTTCAATGAAGTTCCTGATTACTAGGTTTCATGGTAACAAAGAAACCCAGTCCAGGTCAAACAGACTGCTTGTGATTTTTATGGCATTGAAGTAGACTTCAAAATAGACCAGAAAACAAAAACTCATTCACAAAACCTCATGATTTCAGATTGGCATATCAAGCATAATTTCTGGGCATTTGTAGAAATGAATACTCCTACCAAGGGCACATTACTTACTTCAAATAAACTTGACATCAAGGGATCCACTGTTGCACTTAAACAATAAAGAACCAGAACATTTTTGAGGCAATCTCAGTACGCATTTAGCCATTTGGTACACATTTTCAGTACCTCACAATTTGCTAGAGATCAGTGTTCTTTCTATTTCCAAAATTAAAGGAAATATAGACCTAATGCTAGGATGTATTAAGGAAAATAATGGCAATTTATTTTAGGGTCATGGACAATGATTGTTACATACCAGTTCTTTGGGTTTTGTTTGTTTGTTTCTAGTTCAAGCTGTATAAACACACAGGCAGATATGACTGGAGAATTGAAGGTAAATATTAGTCAAGTCATTAAAACTCTCAAGAGAAAGTAAACTGTCAGATCTCCCTTTTCTGCTACTAGGGTCTATTTCCTTCCACCCCACCAGCTGTTACTTGAGCTTTGTTTCATCCCTTATGACATACCTCATTACTTTAATGGCCAAAGAAGTCCTAAAAAGGAAAGTTCAATCTTCTTTGGAAGACAAAACCTGAGTCCCAATAACCCTGAGCAAACCTAAGGCAATAATACACACACACACAGAGCTATAATTCTCATTTTCTAGAGGCCCAGAGCCCATGGGTTACCCCCTGTAACTAGACTTTCCAGTGGGGTATAAGATCCAATGACACTCTTTAGTAACAAACAAACATAAAACAACAAGCTAAATGAATCTTGGTCTTGAATTTGAACAGCATTCTATAAAGCCATTACTGCCCCAAACTGGGTTCTTGAAAAAAAGTCAGTGTTTGCAGGGGTATAGGATGAGGGGACCCCATTGGAGCAAACTTTTTTTCCTTCACCTTTATTTTCTCTTCTCGGAGTTCTTCAACTTTCCTGTTCATTTTGACAACATGAACATGGTATTTTATTTTTAATAAAGACCACAGATAATTTGTCTCCACCTCTTACATTCCCTGTGACTCCAACAGGGAGGGGTGTCCTAGCATTCAGCTTTTGTCATCGTCTTCTCACTTGAGACTTGACTTTCTGTCCAGATGAGATCCCCTCTGCAAACAGGGTTCCTAGAACACTATTATTGGTCATACTTCCTGCATATTTTCTATATTAAAAAGGTGTCTAGTTGTTCATATAACTGTATAAGAATTGTCATTTTGCCAGGTATTTGGAGATTTGAGAAACCAAATGAAGAAAACTTCATTTCTTTGGCTCAGTCTGAGATGCTGAAACAAATGGATACCATATTTGTCTCTTTCTATATGAGGTGTCCCAAGAATGTAAATATCTTCCCAGGCACAAATCTGATGACAGGGACTTCCAACCAGCAATACCTGCTGGATGTTACATAGTTATAGACCAATAGAATAGAATTTAGAGTTCAAAGATAGACAAGTACATCTAGGATCAAATGACTTTTTTTTGTCGAGAATGATTCAGTGGTGAAAGAATTCCCTTATTAACAGGTAGCGCTGGGAACACAGGATCTCTCATCCAAGAAAACCATGGAGTTCTCCAGGACAAAGCACTAGGTGTACTTATATGCTCAAGGGGTTGGAATAACAGGGGTAGATGTTACTATTTGCCCATCCAGTGCCTATTCTCCCTTTCTTAAAAGAATCCTCACACTTGTGGGCATGGCAATGGACTAGCTAAATTAATTTCTCAGCCCTTATGCAAATGGAAGTGGTCAGTGATATATAAGAATTCACTACCAGGTTTCCAGAAAGTCCTTTGAAAAGGGCTTTCTCATTCTCATCTTGCACTTGCCTCTTCCTTCTCTGTGCTGCCTCTTAGACCAAGAGGATGGAAGCCATGTTTATGAAGGCAAAAGAAACAAAGCTCAGGCATCCTGCCCTGTGATGTCTGTACTCAGACTTACTTTATATGAGGGAAGAGTCAACATCTATGTTTTTGGGAACAACCTTTGCTTGGGTTGTTTGTTTTAGGCACCCAAGCCTAATCCTAGGTGATTGGATCACTCCCTGAAGTTGGGGAGCACAGGACAAAGGTATAAAAGAACCTCAGCCTGAAGGTATAAGTGGCTGTCTGGTGCTAACACTAGATGGAATCTTGTTAGAAATGCAAATTCTTGAACCCTATTCCATGTCTGCTGATTCAGAAACCCTGGGGGTAGGGTCTAGCAATCTGTCCAACAAGTCCTCTAGGATCTAGTTTGGGAACTAAGGTAAATTCTTCTTGTTCATTGTTCCACTGTAGAAAAATTCTTTTACATTTTTTGAACTGTGATCACATAATCTTAAGAACTGTAACTTTGAATTTTAAAAAATGCTTTGGTTCTAATACCAGATTCACTTTTTACTGACTATGTGACCTTGGGAAAATGACAATGTTTTTGAGTCTCATTGTCCTCAACAGTAAATGGAGATTATAACACTGCCCCTTATTGTGTGAGTGAAATGAAATGTCTATAAATCTAAGCATGGTACCTGGAACACTATAGGTACATAATAAATGTTAGCTCCTCTAGTCACTGTCTGCCATTTGTAATGCATTGCAGAGGTCTGATTCAAGGCCTGCATTCCTGTAGGATGTGAGTGCAGACACTACTACTTCATCCCATTCCATTTATGCTTTGTCTCCATTATTGCCTGTGTAATTCTTTAAGATAAAGGAGAGCCTTAGGAAGGGAGATTCCAGGGGAAAAGTGGAAGGGAAAGGAATTTTCTTTGCATATGACAACTGGTCAGACAAGCTACAGAGTGAGGATACAGGAATGCCCTGTGTTTAGGTGCTTAGAAAATGTGTATCTCATCATTATCCCCAATGGGACCTGAGGAAATATGAAGAAGAAAAATACTCATATGCATTTTTTCTAAAAATTAAGACATAAAACTATCACATTCTTCTTTATTGAATTTCTCTCCATTCTATCACCAATAAACCTCTCCTTATGGAATCCATAAGATTAAAAGTATTTTTATGCCCCTAAAATGCCATAAAGTGACCCCTTGCTGTGGTTTGTCTATGCCTCATTTCTACCTGGCAGAAACAATAGTTGAAAAAAGGTCATTTCCTACCTAGCTTCCTCCCTTTGCATCAAATCATGAAATCTCTTTCCCAGCTAGTATACAAACACATTTATTATGTGCTAATATTTTGCTAGTTAACATATCCTAAAGTCATCCTAAACTAATTCTTACATAGTTGTTACTGAATTCACCTCCTCAGTAAAGGAATGATCACAAACCTCCATTCTTCAGCTTGCCAAAGAAAACCCTGAGATTACCAGATACCAGTGCAGCTCATTCAGTTCCTAGTGTGGGAAAAATCAGAGAATGGGTGGGGACAGAGCCTCAAGGGATGAGCAGAAAGGAAAAACAAAGTTGAAGTCCGAAAGTCCCTTCACCACACAAAATGCTGAGAAAGAACAGAAAAGTCACAGTCAGAGAAGGAAGCCTGGGTGGGGAGCAGAGTGACAAGAAGAGATGCTTCATCTGGTTGAGGCTAAGACTGAGAGTGCTGGATAAGAACAGTTGTGATTTGATTCACGCTATCTTGCAAATGTTTTGAGCAATATCATTAAGAAGCAAAGTTCTTATACATACATATAAGCACACACACACACACAAAGAATGACCTTTGTGGTTGATTGAGACTGATTAATTTATGTCACCCAAGGCATGAAGAGAATTACAAGTTATGACCACTGGTAGGAGTCAAAATAAACTGAACTTGGAATATCTATTGTCACCCTACAACATTGTCTTAGTCCATTTTGGCTGATATAACAAAATATCATACACTGCTAGTCTTTAAACAATAAAATTTATGTCTTACAGTTCCGGGAAATTAAGGTCAAGGTGCCAACATATTGGGAGCCTGGTGAGGGCCTGTTTCCTGGTTCATGGGTGGCACCTTCTTTCTCCGACCTCACGTGGTAGAAGGGCCAAGGGCTTCCTTGAGCTTGTTTTATAAGGACACTAACCATATTGGTGAGGGCTCCACTCGTATCATCTAATCACCTTCCAAATATCATCATATTAGAGATTAAATTGCAGTGTATGACTTTAGGACTTACATGAACATTCAGACATAGCACCTACTAAGAGGCAGAATACCTTATAACAATCCTCTAACACCAGCATGAAACTAGCAGGCTTACCCCCTTCTAGATACAACTGTGATGAGGGACATGAAGTGAATTGCCCGAAGGTCTTAAGGCTCACAGATAGTAGAGAAAGAACAAAGTCTGAGCCCTCTGCTGTCTGGTGCTGGAGCTCAGAACCAGAAGCCACCGATTGATGAAAGGGCCAACCAGTGTGTTGCCTCATAAGCTATGCCCTGCGGCAGTCAGCATTCTGTTCATTGTGAACTATGGGTGTTATTGACATTTTCCTAGAACCCGACTCAGTAGAAAAGCCATAGGTCAATTTGCTTGTGTGTAGCCATGAATGACAGCCATGAGATCCCCCTTCTTTGTCCTCATGCATCCATTGGTGATAGAAGCCAGACATGAACAAAAATTATTTTTATGGACATTTTTAGAAAACTTGCTTTTCTTTCTCACATTCTTAACATTTTTCCTCTTTTCTTATTCCCCCACCTTCTTTTTCTTTACTACCCAGTTTCCAGGAGTGTGGCCTTCTTCCCACTGTTCTTAACCTACAGGAAATATAATCAAGAATTTTCTCACACAAAACTTGGAGACATTTGGAATTACATTATCACTCAGGATAAATATTGGAGTCTAATCACCCTTTCTCACTGTACCCAGCTGGATCACTACAGTTGTTTATCACAACCTTGACAAGCCCAGATTATAAATCTTAACTGAAAATTATCCTGATCTCCTTTCTTCTATTTTGACAGTAGTGACACGACTGCAGAGACATAAAGAATAATTGTTCACCAAAGTGAAGCCCAACAAAGCATTTTGCTTACTCTGTGATGTCACCAGAGTAAGTGGTCATGATATCCTTATTTCTTTATTATTTTTTCCCCTCTCTGTCATGGTGGACACCAAGGGAGACCTTTGTGGAGGACCTGAGAAACATACAATTGAAGTAAACTGAGGTACAGGACAAGCAGATGCTTAGTGCAGATGACAACCCCAGGCATCTATACTTCCCATTCTGGGTTAATTCTATGTTCTCTAAAAGTCAAAGCCAGGAGGTAAGGATTCATCTAAAAGTAAAAGTTACCCCTTTCTCTAAGGCAAGATCCACTGGTTGGACTACTATGAGTTTCTACTCTTTTATTTCAGCACAAACCTTTGTCCTTGTCATTTCTGCTGGCCTCCCACCCCATTCTAGTCCACTAAACCAGTCCATATGGCCAGTGCTAACCCACACAGATAATACATACAATTTGGGTTACCAGCGAAAGCCAGTTAGTATTCCCAGCATCCTTGTAATAAAACTTACATTAATGACATTTTAAAAGCCTTAACATGTATGGAAGGTAAACATGTTACTTCAAACACACTCACGCCCATACACATACACACACAGAGCAATCTTTGTCACTAATAATAAAAACCATCTGTCTGCCATTGCTTAGCAGCATAGCCTGGTAAGGATGACAGTGGCACCCAGTGGACAAATGTTTGATTGTTTGAGACAAATGTTCATTCTGAAACATTTCTGAATGTTTCTTGAAAACATTCTTAAGAAAGGTCACCTGCTCGCATTTTCCTATCCTTCTCTCAGCTCACTTTTTAAAACATAAGTTTAGATTTGAAAATAGACCATATGGTATTGCTTATTGTAGTTTTTAATCTTCTCAATGATAAGACTAAACCGAAACACTGGAGAGAGCAAAAATCTCAGGGTTAAATCCCTTGAAAACTATGCCTATATTTATTTGATTGCTCTGTTTCAACAGAAGCAGGGGAGACAGCCAAATCTAATAAAATTCCCAGCTTAGTTAAAAATGTAATATTGAAAATGCCTATAATGTGATTTTACACATCACGCATTCCTTTTCCTCAAATCATCGCCAACTTCCACTTAATTCACTTAGTTATGTAAATCTGAAATTCCAAGAATTATGTTTTAGAACATCAACACTCACTGAAATTTAATGCTGTTGTGCAGTTCATCTTATAGTCATAAAACACCCACTTTTACTCTTCATCTCCTCCAAGGATTTCTGTTGTCTGTGAATTATTTGGGCAGAGAAGCCCAGGCTTGTAAGTCTTTCTTCCCAAAACACCAATCAGCATTTTACTTATGGTGCATACATAGTCCAGTGAAATCCAGTGTCCTGTATATTTGTTATTGTATGGTGTTGTATAAAGGGATCATACAGCTAAGAATCTTAGATTTTAAGGGCTATTTGTATTAGATAAAAATATTTTATCTAATACAAATACAAAAGAAAAGGAAAGATACTCTTATAAGTGAATCAAGTCTTATTTAAATGGGAAATCACAGAAGTCATTCGTCTATAAAATAAACATATCATAGCACAGAGAATGCTCTTCTTAGTTACCCATTCAAAAATTCTTCCCAGACTGGAGGCTCTGAAATTCTTCTGGCTTTTTTGTTGTTGTTGTTGTTGTTTTGAAATGGTACCTTATGTTCACCATTGCTTTATATGTAATTCACAATTTGCCACAGTTTGATGTTTCTTTTTGCTTGTTTTAGAGCCAGAGAGAGAGAAAAAAAAAAAAAAAAACCAGTTAGGCATAGATCTGAGATGGAAACTTTCTCAAAAGTGCAACACAGTTTCATTAATTGATGAAAGATCCCTGGTGAACCCTAACATCAATCACAATTTGTCAGTAAACAATAAACACCCCAAAGTTAAGGTTACAATTAACTGAGGGCACAGTTTCTGTCACTACATTACACGTTAATTATAGCTCTTTTTCTCATAGCACAAGTATGTCTTCTTCCATGTTACTGCAAAACTCCTTATAAAACTCTGAGGTAATAAGATTTTAATGTACAAAAACAATGTCTTTATTATTCTAAAAACTTCACAAAATGGTTTCTTCAAACATTTCTAAAGTATATTTTCATCCAAATGTACCAATTCATGAGAATTAGTAAAGATTTCTGATGGCATAAGTTCTCTTCTGTCTTTTTTTTTCTCCACTGACTTTCACTAAGCGTGAGCACTGGTGCACTATGCCATATGGGAAACCCAGTTCTGGAAGTTTTGCCCTCTGGGGCCAAGACTCTCTGGTAGGAGTGTGTGTGGTGGGGGGAAGGGGGCGGTGATAACAAATACTGCACTATACTATTTGCAAAGTGCAGTCTTATTGGGAAACAGTGCAGCTTCTGGTCTGAGCTCTTCTGATACCTATAGCCACTATGTCTGAAACCAGGGACCTGCTGTACACTTGTGTACACCCGCCATATGGCACAGGCGGAGCTCCACTTATGACCTGCTTAGCTTCTGTGAGTTTCAACACCCAAAGAGGGAAGTCAATATTTGAAAACCTCTCTTATAAGTCAGCTTTCCTCAAATAATCCAGGACAATTATTCTATGTAGATTCTATAAGTTTTGTTTTTATCTCTTCTAAGTCAACTTTCTTCAAATAATTCAGGAAAATTATTCTATGTAGTTTCTATAAGTTTTAGTTTTGTCTTGGGCGTATCTATTTATAATGCAAATATGTCTTGCTCATTCAGGAAAACCACATGCTTAAGGAAGACTTGCCTAACTCATGGCTTGTGGTAAATGAAAACCCAGTAAAATATAAATGTGAAAAAAATAAAGGCTGAAAAATTCTGTACAGATGAAAGTAAGTATTGTTGGGTTTAAAGTGAATGAAATGCCATATGTGTGGTCTTGTCTGTGCCCATGCGTGTGTGTGAGCCAATGGGGCAGAGGTTAAATGTGTTAGGTTTACATTTGCCATCCTGCACACTGAGGAACATCTACTTCCAGTTCCCATGACAGGTATTACCTGTTTGGTCAAAGCTTTAGCCTTTGCTTCTGCTTCCTTCAGGCAAATCTCTGAGCACTCAAGTTGGGCCAAAGTAAGCACCATTTGTCCAGGGTCCAGTGACTCCCTCTTCAAAACAAAAATCAAGTATTGCTCTTTGATAGGGGTAGTTTCCTGAGCACTTCTTGAACAATTTTATGAACTAAGGATAAGCTGAGTTCACAGACTCACACCAATCCTCAGTAATAAAACAGCAAAACCTTATAAAAACAATAATCTGGTTTAACAATTTGGAATCTAAAGGGAGAGAAAATTAACTGATGACAATAAACTGTTTCAGAAGGTTAGATGTAAATGACTTGCATTAGAACTTGGTTAATCTGCCCCTTTTGTTCTTACTGCAAGACATTAGAATAAAAAAGGAACAAAATGTTATGTCCCTAGTGGAAGGTGTCACCTAATAGCTACCATCTAACACTAGTTTGAATGCAACACTTCTCACCTCAAGTGTTAGTGCATCAAAGACAGAACAGTTTTAGAATCAGATCGTTCTTCCCCAGAGCATGGCTAATATGACTCAAATGAGCAGATGTACAGCCCTTGCCTCTTAAAATTGTCCTAAAGTTACTTGTCCTGAGTTATAAACTGAGTATGTAAAATTGGTTTTAGAGATAGTCACAGGCTATATTGAGACTCATTCACTTCCTAACTACTTCTTGGCTCATGTGACAAACAGTAACTGCAGAGCAATATGAAAAGTTAAATATAACCCTCCTACAGCCTCCCCAAGCATGTCCTGTTTTCTTGTGAGTACTCCAGCTGTCACAGCAGCTTTTGATTAACCCCATAAAGAATGAACTGTGTTCCTACATATTTTAAAGGTCTAACGGTTGCTTTGTTTTTGCCTTTAGTTTCTGACACCACCGATTTTACACATGTGTGCATTTCCTAGTGGTACAATAGAGCCATCTGGTGGTGAGTAGAACCAGCCATAAAAATAAAGCATTCATTCAGTTCCTATAATTGTTCACACTGTATGTTGAACCTTGGGGCTCTGCTACTGGCCTCTGAAATCAATGGAATTTCATGCAATGGGGTACAAAGAAATGTTTCTCAGTCTCACAATCAACCTGACCCCTAAGCCAATGTCTTCCACACACAGTTACATAATCATCCTCAAAGGTTTGCCTCTAGGGTATGAACACTTTATGCTGGAATGATTGATACTGTGGGAAAAATGAACCAATGGTCCTCACTGTCCCAGCATTATTCCAATAATTACAGAGTGGATCCAACATGGTGGCAGAGGTCTATAATCCCAGCACTTGGGATGCTGACATATGAGAATCTCAGCTATCCTGCGCTACACGGTGTGAACTTGTCTCAAAATAAACAAAAATAAAATTAAAAAGGTGGGTCCAAAAACAAGCATCAAAGCAAAGTTTTTGAGTATTTATACTGAGAAATGAATATATGCTATGAAATATTTTATAGCATGAGGTATTATGAAGAGGTCTAACTATTCCCAAAAAGATTAGGAATCCCTGATCTAGACAACTATTTCCAGGAAGAATCTTCTTGTTGAATGTTTGATCCAAGAGAAAGTTTTAAAAGGTCTATATGAACAAACTCAGAAAGATCTGCTAATCCATTTCTCTATGCCTTTTTCTCCAAACACCCAAAATTTCCCTAGCCAAGAAAGACAACCATTTCCAGTAAAAGCATTGTAAAGTCAAAACCAAATGAAACAGGTTTTGAATAACATAGGACTTTTTGTACAGACACATTTAGGAAATGGTCATGTGTTGTAGAACAAGGAGAGTAAACTGAAGAAAGCAAAGTCTGTCTTCTGCACACTTGCCACAGCTACAAGTTGCCCACTGCTCTCCACTTGTCGCTGACTTCCATACTCCCTTAAGGGAAAGAGGTTATAAGAGGCAAGCACTTTCCAATAGAAAGCAACCCCATTAGCTGAGCAAAAACATGAAAATTAAGTCCAGAAATAAATAAAAGATGGAGATGGAGGTTTTAGAGGTAGATGTGTGGTTTCAAAGACCCTAAAAAAGTTAGGACAGTCAGTCGTGGTCACATTTTGCAGGATACAAAGGCAGAAAGGCATAGTGAAAGGACTTGTACCATTAATTTAATCCCAATTCTGAGCATGTGGGAAAATATGAAATTTATATTAATGATAAAAACGAACAGTTTCTCAGTGATTAAAATAATTGATAGGCAAATTCTATTAATCATGAGTCTGTTACATGAAAGCAACAAATATTGGTGAGGACACAGGGTAAAAGAATACCTTATTTACTGCTGGTGGGAATGCAAATTAAGCTAGCCACTGCAGAAATCAGTATGGAGATTCCTCAAATAATTAAAAATTCAACTGCTATATGATGCAGCAATACTACTTCTGGGTATGTTCCCAAAAGAATCAAAGTCAGCATGCAATAGCACACCCATGTTTACTATTCACAATAGCTAGGTTATGGAACCAGTCCAGGTGCTCATCAATGGATGAGTAGATTAAGAAAATGTGGTATACAAACTCTAAAGTTGATACAGGAAAGAGTAGGAAATACTCTGGAGTTAGTAGGTATAGGTAAGAACTTTCTCAGCGAAACCCCAGCAGCACAGCAACTAAGAGATAGCATAGATAGGTGGGACCTCATAAAACTAAAAAGCTTCTGTTCATCAAAAGAAATGGTCTCTAAACTGAAGAGTGGGAGAAAATATTTGCCAGCTATACATCAGACAAAGGACTGATAACCAGAATATATAGGGAACTTAAAAAACTAAATTCTCCCAAAACTAATGAGCCAATAAAGAAATGGGCAAGTGAACTAAACAGAACTTTCTCAAAAGAAGAAATTCAAATGGCCAAAAAACACATGAAAAAATGCTCACCATCTCTAGCCATAAAGGAAATGCAAATTAAAACCACGCTAAGATTCCACCTCACCCCTGTTAGAATAGCCATCATTAGCAACACCACCACCAACAGGTGTTGGCGAGGATGCGGGGGAAAAAGGAACCCTCTTACACTGCTGGTGGGAATGTAAACTAGTACAACCACTCTGGAAAAAAATTTGGAGGCTACTTAAAAAGCTAGACATTGATCTACCATTTGATCCAGTAATACCACTCTTGGGGATATACCCAAAAGACTGTGACAGAGGTTACTCCAGAGGCACCTGCACACCCATGTTTATTGCAGCACTATTCACAATAGCCAAGTTATGGAAACAGCCAAGATGCCCCAGCACTGATGAATGGATTAAGAAAATGTGGTATCTATACACAATGGAATTTTATGCAGCCATGAAGAAGAACAAAATGTTATCATTCACTGGTAAATGGATGGAATTGGAGAACATCATTCTGAGTGAGGTTAGCCTGGCCCAAAAGACCAAAAATCATGTGTTCTCCCTCATATGTGGACATTAGATCAAGGGCAAACACAACAAGGGGATTGGACTTTGAGCACATGATAAAAGCGAGAGCACACAAGGGAGGGATGAGGATAGGTAAGACACCTAAAAAATTAGCTAACATTTGTTGCCCTTAACGCAGAGAAACTAAAGCAAATACCTTAAAAGCAACTGAGGCCAATAAGAAAAGGGGACCAGGAACTAGAGAAAAGGTTAGATCAAAAAGAATTAACCTAGAAGGTAACACTCATGCACAGGAAATTAATGTGAGTCAACTCCTTGTATAGCTATCCTTATCTCAACCGGCAAAAACCCTTGTTCCTTCCTGTTATTCCTTCTACTCTCTCTTCAACAAAATTAGAGATAAGGGCAAAATAGTTTCTGCGGGGTATTGAGGGGGTAGGGGGGAGAGGGAGGGGGCTGAGTGGGTGGTAAGGGAGGGGGTGGGGGCAGGCAGGAGAAATGACCCAAGCGTTGTATGCACATATGAATAATAAAACAATTTAAAAATAAATAAATAAATAAAAAGAGATCATCCTATATTTTCTAGGGCTTCATTGTAGTCATAAAGGTCATTATACGGAAAGAGGATGGCAGGAGAGCCAGAGAACATATGACAATTAAAGCAAAGGCAAGAAAAGACAGAGTGGGAAGAACAGAGACAGAAAGAGAGACAAAGAGACAGAGTGATTTGTAGAAGATGTAAGATGTGCTGCTTATGAAGATGGAAGAAGGGGGCTAGGAGCCCAGGAATGCAGGGGGCCTCTGGACATAGGAGAAGACAAGGGAATGGGTTTTCCTCTGGAGCTTAAGGAAGGAACACAAACCTGCAGACCCATTTTGGATTTCTGACGTCCAAAACTGTAAGATAATAAAACTGTGTTATTCTAAGCCAAAAAAAATGTGGTATATATACACAATGGAGTTTTATTTAGCCAAAAAGAAGAACAAAATTATGTCATTTGCAGGGAAATGAACTGGAATCATCATGGTAAGTGAAATAAGCCTCACAAAGATATGTGTTCTCTCTCATATGTGAAATCTAGGGGGAAAATAGGGCATGAAAGTAAAAGGGGAACTATTAAGGATGTGGGAAGGGAAAAGGGGAGGATAAGAAAGGGCAATTGGAGGGGTGAATATAATCAAAATACTTCATATGCATGGATGGAAATGTCATAATGAAACTTTGGCTTTGTAAAATTTAAAAAAGAGTCTGTTATATAATATCACAATGCTGGAAATATAGGAGCTATACCAGTCTTTGAAGATTGAGACTATGTGTAGGTTTCAAAATGTTAAACTCCAGAAATTCAATAATTTCTATTTTTAATTTCTACTTTTTAGTCTTAAATTTTTCTACCTAAATGTTTTGACAATAATCAAAATACATGTAACTAAGATGATCAAACTAAAATAATAGTAAGAAATGTTAAAAATCAAACAAAGTTTGGTTATAGTAAAGACACTAGACTTTTTACAGAAATGCACATGGGTTCAGTTGATAGCTTATGAATTGAACAAACCTTTATATGAAATTATAAGAGTAGACTTCCTTTTGGTTGCACAGGTGTCTCACTTGAGAACTTAGAGAAAACTTACAGTTTTACCTAATTTTTTTCTTGATTTCCCTAACCTATCCCAGTACCTTCTCATTATCCCTTTCAGGGCTCTTAAGCCTTTATTTCTCTGTCCTTAAATGACTTCGATCTTCTATATTAGCTATAAAACCTCTTCTGTCCTTGGAATCTGGTTCAAAATCTGTGATGGATCCAACCTGATGTGCCACATCCAGAATGACTCCTGTGTGCAGAGGCTGGACAGGATTTCACGGTCCTTTTGATAGGAGCCCAATAAAAAACTGCTGATTGATCAGAGGCTCAGTAGTTAAGGAAGGTGGTTGCACCACTGGAGAAGTCCTTCACGCTGAGAGCCTAAAACAGTGACTTCCTTGAGCAACACATTTTCCATGTGTCTGGCCTGGGACACTGACAGGGATCACGGCCCCAGGGAAGCCTGCTTGCCAGGGCCAAGGGCCAGAGAGTGCAGCAGAGGGCAAGAACATGGCCATGAGGTCAGGTGATGATAGCGTTATTGTAAGGGCTGACTGATAATTAATCCAGTAAACCAGGTAAATGCTTCAGCAGATGGTGTTCAGTAAATGCTAATAATTTCATTATCCCACTCCTTTAAAGAGCGTAACCTGATATTAAGACTTTCTAGCTTATTTAAAAACCTTACTAAAAGAGTATACTCTTAGGGACACTTTTGTGACAGAAAGTGATCAATGACCAGCAGTGGAAAATTTAGGCAAATATGTAATTAAGAACAATATGTAGTAAATGAGTGCATGGGTATTTATTTAAAAGCAAGATGACTAAATAAATGTGTGGTCACAACAAATTCCATCTTTGTAAAGGAATACTTTGGCATAGGAGAGCATTTTGGCACAGGCCACTTTTACAGAATTAAAGGTCCCAGACAATCTGAGGTTCCTAACATGCTGGGTGTCCACAGCAGCCCCTGTTCTGAGGTTCAGTGACTTCCTGCCATACAAAAACACACGCTTGCAGCACAGTTTGCAATGGCTGAGCTTCCTGTTTGATACCTGTGTCTTCACAACTGCTGTCTGTCCCTCTTTCCCCCTGTGTGACAGGACCCTGTGGACCTACACTTTCCACCCTTCTACAACCCACTCATACTTCTCATGCAGATTGAAGTCTTTCTCCCAGCTGCTTATCTTCTCCCACCCACCCACCTCAGCCATCAGAATTCACTGCACAGTAGAAATTTCAGCATTCTAAAGTCCTTTTGTGCTTAGGTTTTTCTTTGGCAGTACTGGGATTTGAACTCAGGGCTTCACACTTGCTAAGCAGGTGCTCTACCTCTAGAGCCTTTTCTTCTTTGATTTATTTTGGAGATAAAGTTTCACTTTTGCCAAGGCTGGCCTGGACCACAAGCCTCCTCTTTTAGGTTTCCTAAGGTCTTTGGGATGACAGGTGCACACCAGCAAGCCCAGCTTTTTTCCACTGACATGGGATTTTGCACACTTTTATTGCCCAGGCCTAGAACCATGATCCTCCTGATCTCAGCCTCCTAAGTATTTAGGATTACAGGCATGAGCCACCAGTGTCTGGCTCTTTGTGCTTAACTTTTGCAATAGCATTTTAGGTTGTTTCTGTTTTTATTCAGGCAAAAACTGAAAAAACTCAATTTTTCCAGTTTAACTCCACTTCAGTGAAAACAGTACTATTGTTTGTTGGGCATTGCTTCATAGTCACACAATAAGGTATTTAAGTTCAAATGTGAATAAATTATAGTTAGAGCTGATAGAAAGTGCCCATCAATCTGACAGCAGGAGGGGCCTAGGTGAGTCCGCTGAATAAGAAGCACTTTGCTTGTCACCTGGAAGACCACCTTCTGGATCTGACTTTATTTGAAGTGATTTTGTCTGGGTTTCAATGTTTTCATCTTTCAATGAAGAATGTATTTCCTAACAGGAAACAGATGGCTGTTCCAAAGGAGCGATTGAGGAGAATTAAATGAAGGAACTCTTTACAAAGGTGTGGCCATTGTAAAAAGCTTGAATAGAGAATGGGAAGGTACCCCCTGAAGTACAGATGTCCTTTCTCTTACCTTGACCTGAAAAGGTAGGAGGAGAGGGAAGGAGAGGAGCATCACTGTTGTAGAAAAGAGCTTGAGGAGAGGCAAAGAGCCTCTGCCACTTGTGCCCAGGCACTGAAATAAATAGCTTGACCTTCTCTTCTCTCATCCTCTGCTCTCCTGCCTGTGTCTCACTTGGACCAAACCCAACAAGAAGGCAAAGGGCAAGAGAGCCTGAATGACAGCTGCAGAGAGAACAGCTTTCCCTAAGATTGTAGAGTGAAGGAAGGTGAACAGAGGATGGGGGCGGGGCCCAGAGCCCTCAGCTCAAAGGGATTTCATACTACCAGTGGTTCCCAAATGCCAACCCAGAGAGCAGTGTTGGTTTGTGATAACACTTTCACCAGTCAGCAACTAAAGGACAAAGACAAGATTTTTAAAAAGTATTGTGAATTTTTCACAAGGCCAAACTTACTTCATTTAAAGAAAAGTCCTCTACTCTGGCATTATAATTGATCTACTATTCTTGGTGTAAAGAGGATGTTTCTTTAACAAATTACAGTGATGTTATATGGAAACTGGTATGCTAGTGTCTTTTCTTGGAAAAAATTTTGAAAAGTCGGCAGTCCTATGAGAATTAATCCTAATTATTTCAGAGTAAAAATTACCGGTTGATGAAGTATACAAGCGTAGAGCCCCTACCCATTTAACTGAACTGTGTTAATTATGAAATGAATGCTTTATCAGGCAGCCTTTCCAGAACTATGATTCCTGAGTTCCCCTAGACCTAGCCCAATGTGGACCTGTGCTGTCTATCTAGCTGCTTCTCTCGGCAAGATTCCAGAATGTTATTTTCATAGAAAAAATTTCATAAGTGGCAGACTTTTTTCCATTCTATAGCATCACTAATAGGAGAAAAAAAGATATTGCAAAGGAATTGTTGACTCAGTTTTAATTTATAAGATTGCTGATAAAAGAGAATGATGAAGGGGATGAATTCAACTATGATATATTGTAAGAACTTTGGTAAATGTCACAATGCACCTCCAGTACAACAAGAATAAAAAGAAAAGATTTTTTAAAAAGATTGCTGACATGGAAGTTGATGACCATGTGATGTTTGATAACTTTATAAATAACTTTAAATAATGGCCTACCCTACATCTCTTAATGTGCTAGCTCTTATTTAAATTTAGTTTAAGATAATTCAATTTATTTAAGTTTAAAAATATTTATTGAAGGCTATTTGTCTGGTTGCTATGCTCAGCAGTGAGGAAATAAGTAGTAACAAGACAGCCATGATTAATACTCTTACCAGAATTCTCTGCTTAGAATTTCTGTCCAATAGAAAAAGCCTGGGATTTGGTTTTATGTGAAAATCAGAAGACTATCAAAAGTGCAGTGGTTAATTTAATGCTTTCATGCTCGCTTATGACATACTGCTTTGTGCTTTGGGACTTGGTTCTTTTCTCTCTGATGAGGACTCTGATAAAAGTTAGGAAATAGTTAAGAGACCATCTTAACCTGTTTTTAAATATTCCAGTTCTATCTCAAATAACATTGCTTCAGAAGTTCTCAGAGACCTTGTATAAGCCTTACCAGGAGGGACCTGTAAACAATATATATCTTCCATAGTTTAAAGTTAACAGGGTCTGGCTGCAGATCTGTAGGAGAGCTGAAAATGAGATCATATTATGTAACATCTGTTACAGGATTTGTTCTGTGACCAAAAATAGCCCTTTGCTGATTTGTGAGCATCACAAAGTTCTTTGAATACTTGATTAAGTCTGTGACTTTTCTTCTCTTTCTCTCTCCCCCTCCACACCCCCCCACCCCTCTTTCTCTCTCATACAAAAGACAGACAGACATGTTTGCATACATTTACTTTCAGGGTGTTTAGGCACCCTTCTCAGTGCCATCCACGTGGCCCAATTAAGACCTTCTTGTTTAGAAGGAATTACATTCCAGCTACCTTTGGTTTTTATTCTAAAATAAAATGCAAAACCTTGATGAATGAGAGTATCAATATGCTCTTGCTGCCTCTAAGTTATGCAGATGAACAAATGAATACTCTTTTCTTCCTAGGGAAATGTCCCGAACTCAAAAGAAAGAAACGATTTTCTCTGAAGAATAATGCAAGTAGCACATCTGCCTAGACAGCCTGGATTTGGGAACTGAGACCTCACAGCAATTAGTATTTGTTGCCCACAAAGTGAAGTTTTTCTTTTTTTTTTTCTAAGAGTACGCTTTGTTCATAATTTTCTAAAAAGTGAGAAAAGACAAGGCAAGGTAATTGGAAAATATTAGAAAATATTTTGATTTTTTTTAAAAATTAAGGAGAAGGAGGAATGGGGAGTTGTTTAACGGGTATAGAGTTTCAGCTTCACAGGATGAAAAAGTTCAGGAGACTGGATGTACAACAGTACAAGCACTCTTGACACTTCTGATCTTTACAACTTAAAAATTGAAATGACAAAACTTAAAAATATTTTACTCCAATTTGAGATAAAATAACACAGATGTATAACACAAATATATCATGAAGTGAGGGAATTAGTCTATATTAAAATTAATTCAACCATTATTTGTCTACTTTAAAGGATTGTGAGAATAATTAGAAAAAAGGAATGAACATAATAAAAACTATGAAATAAATAATGAAAAAAAATAAGACAATCTTGAATGGATTTTGATTTCTTTAATTAAAAACTCCAAAACTGCCAGGCATCAATGGCTCAAGCCTGTAATCCTTGCTAGTTGGGATGCTGAGATCAGGAGGATGGTGGTTTGAAGTCAGCCTGGAAAAATAGATCCTGAGACCCCCATCTCTAAAATAACCAGAGCAAAATGGACTAGAGGTGTCGCCTTAAGTGGCAGAGAGCCTGTTTTGCAAGTGTGGAGCCATGAGTTCAAACTCTAGTCCCATCAAAAAAAAAAAAAAATCCAAAAATAACATTTGTTTTTAAATAAAATTTTCAGTTAAGTGGAGCATAGTATTTTTCCTATTTGTAAAGATGATGCTTTGAATAATTGAAATTTTTGTGACAGGATTACTTATTTTTTCCACATATCATACCCAAGTTTAGATTTTGAGAACTTGGGCATATTAGCTAATAATCTACTCTCCTACCAACCACCAAAGTTTTTAGAGACATGCATGGCTGGAGGAAGGAGGATTTTGTAGTTAGCTTGTTAATGAGGTGATGGAATTTTATTGTCCAAGATGAATGTGATTTTTCAAAGTTAGTTTTGTTAAGTACTAAAAAAACTAGTATGTGATTACATAGTAGTAATCAATAGCAAATATTTCATTAATGATAGCATTCAGAGTGATGGTAATTTTTTCTGCCAGTGACTTTTAGATTCTAAATAAGTTAAAAAAAGATTCAAGAAATTTAAAGAAATTTAACTGCGATGATAAGAACTTACATATTCCAATGACATTCCCAAAGCCTAGCAAGGAAATCCTTAGCTGAACTTAATGTATCTTAAGAAACCTTTTTTCCCCTCCTAGTCTGGCATTTGCACAGACTTACCTTTTTACCAAGATCTGAAGGAGAACTGTGTTATGCACCCTTTTATATCAGATAAAAATTCAGCAGCAATTTCCAAAGTACATTCCAATGTGATAAGGCAAGCAGAGGACAGAAGGAAGGGCTGACTTTTGTTATAAAATTCCACTTCTTTTAAGGTCTCCCAGTATGTCTAACAGGCGTGGCCAGAATACCAGAGCAAGTGCCACAACACATCCAATGCTTGATACTTGGTGAACCTCAGTTTTCTCATTTGTGAGAAATGCACACTTAATTCATCTTCAGCTCTGGCTTGGCTATTTGATGTGCTGTTCTGGCTGCCCAGTGTCATTCCTTATTTGGAGACTTTAACATCTTATGAAAGCTAGCTCTCCAGAGTAGAAGCCCAGAACACCTTCTCAAGCATCCTTTGCAGCCAAGGTATAAGGCAGGTGGCTTAGGCTCCACCAGTCATTCATATCAGCATGAGACTTCAATATGGATGGGAATGATATGAAAAAGATCACAGGTAGAATGAAATCTGGCCAGGAGGAGAAGGTCATCCTTGTTTTCAGAGGCTGCAGTAACCTAAGACTTGGAACTATATCCATACTCAAGGACAGTGACAGGTGATGTGGGGTTTCTACCCAGTGGCACAGTCACAGGTTCATCATCAGACCAATGTGTCTCCCGGCCAGATTCCCTGACTCTCCCGAAGAACCTGAAACATACCTGATATCCTTTACTCATCTGTTTTTCCCTTCCTACTAACTAGAATTTGTTCTGTTGATTTCAAATATGAATCTGACTAATGTAGGGGCCTTGAAGTAATTATTATTTATCCTTTGTGTGACTTTGAGCAAGTAATTTAATTATGAAATTATCCATTTCCTCATCTATAAAAAAAGGGAGAAAATAACTGCAGGGTGTGTTATGATGATGGAATGTGGTATTTCAAGAAAGAGCTTAAAATGGTGCCTGATCAATAGTAGTAAGTAACACACTTGCTAACATACAATCAGCTTTTTAATATCTTGATTTTATGTTTCCATGGTACAGTTTTGGGAGTGCACAACCTCAGAGAGCCTGGGAGTTGATTATAAAAGGACCAGAAACTCAGAAACTGGTGATGTATGCAACTTTACCTAACCTGGTTATTTCTTATTGGAGAAGCTAAATATCATTGTGCATAATTTAAGAGCAAAAATTTAAAAATGAACCTGGGAGGGCATATCCCATGTTACCCTCTGGCAGCTAACAAGAATTTTACTTGGTTTTCTTCATTTCTTCTCTTACTTCTTGTCAGAGATGATCTTTGGGGCTTCTGAGATGAGTCGGGGGAGACTGAAGAAGAACAAGAGAACTAAGACAATTTCAAAGATTTTTTTGTAGACAAAACTTAGGAAGATGAAAGATGGAAGCTTAGGAAGATGTAAGATGGAAATTTATGGAAAAGGAAAGGTAAATTAAGGAAAGTGTCTCTGAGCCAGGTGCTGGTAGTTCATGCCTGTGATCCCAGCTACCCAGGAGGCAGAGATCAGGAGGATCTTGGTTTGGAGCCAGTTCAGGCAAATAGTCTGCGAGACCCTATCCCGAAAAAACCCAACACAAAAATGAGCTGGCCGAGTGGCTCAAGCAGTAGAGTCCCTGCATAACAAGTATGAGGCCTTGAGTTCAAACTCTAACACTGCCCCCCAAAAAAGTGTGTCTGAAATTCCCTATTAAATTAATTAATGTGATTTAAGTCTCCATCTATCACCAGAGTTCATTGAACCCAAATATTGTTTTATTTTTTTGTCAAGCAGACACATTTGTAAAATTTGACATTTAAAAACTATCCTTCTTGGCAGTCCTATAAACAACAAAGATTATATATATTTTTTTATTTGAAAAAATAGAATAAAATTAATTTAACTTGCAATTATTATATAAGTCCATTGGCATCTTTTATAAATCTAAGACATATTAGATTTATAATCTATATATTCTTATATGTAGAATCTTAGGAAATCTTACTTTTCTTATCTTGGAAACATTTTGCTATTTGGTTATTCTAGGAATTATTTTGAATGATTATTAACCAATTATTTCCAATTGTGACTTTAAAATTAAAAACTAAAAAGAAAAACCAAAAAGAAATGTTAGAAAATCCTAGGATAAGACAATAATAAAATAAACAATGGTTCTTCAGTTTCTTACTGTCCCGAAAGTATAGCAACATATTTCAAGAAGGTATAAAACAGGAGACATCATGTTTATAGTCTGTATTTAGCTTTCATTAAACACAGTTGAAAATACTGAACTTTTCTTTCTTCCATCCATAATGCCCCCCAAAAAGAAAATTGACAGAGGAAGTCATTTTGTAGTTCTTAGACAAATCAGAAGATGAGTGTCACAAGCAATTACAGGAATCCTCGACCAGTGAGCACTGTCCACCACCACCATGCAGTCACCACATCTGACTCTTGAGAACTTGAAATGTGCTCAAGTGTTTAAAACATATTTTAAGTATAAAATTCACACTCGATTCTGTTAACTGAGCACAATGAGAATGTAACATCTCACTATACTCTTTGGGTTTATGTTAAATGATAGCACGTTGGCTATATTGGGGTAATAAAATATATTAAAATTTAATTTCATCTGTTATTTTAAAATTTTGAGGAGGCTATTAGAAAATTTAAAATTGTGCTATGACTTGCAGTATATTTCTGTTTTAGGTACTACTACTGACATTGGAATTAGTCTTATAAGTGAAATAGACTTTGAATCTTCAGATCACAATTTCCTACAGACTCATTATTCAGTGAGTGAACAGCCTATGTGTAGGGACATAAAAGGAAATGGGATGTTCTCATAAGGACAAACTACATCAAGGGATATTTTGTGAAAAGTAGGTGAACTTTTCTGTTTTGCTAGGAGGATGTATAACCATCTTCTCCCATCTTTTGTAATGTCTGTCTGCCAAAATTGTGATAAAAACAGATTTGCTATGTTTAAATTTTATTTAGGTATCCAACAAGGGTTTTATTTCGCTCTGGCTTTACTTTTTGTAAATTACTTGAAAAATGACTCGAAAAAATTAGAAGGATTTATTTTATTCAAATGTAAATGACTGTCATGATTTCCGAGCATACTAAGGGCTAAGAATTTGAATTATTTCAAAGCTACCTGGTAGGTACTAGACTGTCTTGTTGCTATTGTTTTAAATTACAAGCCAATTGTGACCATTACAGTATGATTTGTCATAAGGAAAGGTATTATGGGAGACTTTTTTCCAGATTTTCAATAACATGAAAAGAATGCAATTTTGAGGCAAAAACACCAAACCCTGCTATATGCAGAAGAGGAAAAGTAATAGGATCCATGACATCATCTCTAGGAACACAGATACTGCTGTGGTAAGGAAGACTGCAAATAGTAATAGCTCCTAGGTAAATCAGGCTGTTCTAGAATTTACAGCATTTTTTGTGAATATTTGAGGCAAATAAAATAGTCCTTTCCAAAGACTGTTTTCAAGCCACATTTAATTTAAAAATATCTTCCAAGTTAATTCTCTTTTGCATTAAGTGTATGGTTCAGGAGAATTTTCTTTCCTAACTGGAAAGCTTAGTGTGTCAGTAATTCCTCAAAAAACACATGAGAATCATTCATGTATTTATCCAGCGTCTTTTATATGTAAGGCCAGAGCTAAACCCTGGAGTATAAAATGAATTAATTGAATTCCCCATGGTGTGATGGAAGTTGAGGAGTACAGATATTCAGAAAGTGGATTTCAATATGATGAGGATGGGAGAAATGAAGCAGAAAAGAACAGGTGCTGCGCACTGTCTCTGCACCACAGATTTCCTGCATTTATGTCCCAAAAGTTCAGGCAAGGAAAACAACGTTAAAATGAAAGTGAAATAATACCCAATGCTACGTTCAGAGATTGCTACTTTTGGTATATTTCTTCCTAGACTTGTGCTCCTACAATGTGCATAATAGATAAAATGTGGATTTGTACTATATGTGTTAATTTGTGAATAATATGCAATTCACAATATGTCATAAGCATAATCTATATTTGACTAATGATAGATGTCACTTTCCATAAATTTTAATTTTCAAAATTATCATAAATTTAATGATCACAATAAATTCTAATGCATGGATATGCAGTTTTATCTACTATTGGACTACAAGGATACTTTTATAGGGCCAGGCCTGGTGGTCCATGTCTGTAATCCCAGCTACTTGGGAATCAGAAGTAGAAGGATTATGGTCTAAAGCTAGGTGGGTAAAGTTAACAGGAAACCCTATTTGAAAATGAAACTAAAAGTGAAAGGACTAGGGGTGTGGCTCAAGTGGTAGAGTGCTGGTTTAGCAAGTGGGAGGCCCTGAGTTCAATCCTTAGTACCACAAAGGAAAACAAAACAAAACAACAACAAAAAGACAGATACATATGTATGTGTGTAGATGTGTGTGTGTGTATCTTTGTGAACTTGTATTTTCTGAAGATACACTGGAAAAATGGTTAATGGATTTTAAAGAATATGCAGGTTATGGTTTGTGTCCTTTACCCAGGTCCTGCTGAAGTGCTAGTGTTTTCTTCATGTATATATAAATAGATAGATATAGATGTATAAGATCTTAAAATATAAGGATATGTACTGTAATAAATGTTACAAATATTTTCCTACTACCTATTTTGAATATTTCTAACTTCACCTGAAATGGTTTGACATGGTGACGAGTGGTAAATTTCCTTATGAGATATAGAATTTTCAGAAACCAAGTTATCTTGTTATCTTTGTGTATTCATGCACACCTTTGAGGAAAAAGTCTACTTTTGGAAGAAGCAAACCAATCAAATCAAATCTTGGAAAAACCTTTCATTTCTCTGAACCTCACCAAGTACAGATATATCACATTAATTGAAATGATCAAAGATATTTTTAAATACTCAATTGACTGTGATACCTGATCTAACATAAATACTTCAGCTTCTGGCAAGAAGACATGGGCTATTTATTAGTCACAGCAGGTAGTTTCAGTTTAACATAACTATCAAAATAAATTAACCTGATGTGATCCCGTCTGCCTGGGACTGAGGGTAGCCAGAAGCCATGCCTTACCCTTCAGATCCTATGTCTTCTTGCTGTCTACTCCCAGGGCTCCCCACCCTTGGCCACCCCCTTACCACCTACCTTTCCAGGAAAGGCTAGACTGGAAAATGTAGCTCTTTGGGAGGATGCTCTCTCTTCAGAAAATCCTAAGTAGTTTTGAAATCACCTCAGATTCTAGCAAGTGAAGAATGGTCTCAACATCAGGCTGACTAGTTAGAGGTCCTTCCCCCTTTCCCAGTCTTATTCCGATCTAAACCTTCTGGGCTTCTGAAGATGAGCAAATTGCACACAAAATTGGATTTTGATCCAAATATTAGTACAGGGTAACCCTCAATCTCTAATAAGTTTATGTTTAGCTTCTGCTTCATTTTTATACATCTCACAAATAAACTGAGCCTTCTCAACACCCTCCCCCATGAACATAATGCCAGTTGTTTGGAACTTTTTGCCACTTGAAGGAACTAAGTAGAGAAAAATGTCATGCGCACCTGATGAGACAATGCTTCTGTCTCTACAGGTCCTTTGTACCTCAATGCCTTGTGGGGACATTCTGAAAAACATTCTATCTATAAACAATGCATTCCAGTGCCACATGTTTTCTACATTTCTTTCTGTTGACATTTAAAAATAGTTAGAAGAACACATTTGCTTGAAGACGGGACATCCACTCTATCGCAGAAGTTGAAAACGAAACAGGCCATCAAGTACGATTGCCTGTGAAGGATCACTTTCTTCCCAGGACTTTGGGAAACCTCATTTTAAACTGCGAGATCTTTTTCATGGCCTCTGTTCTCAAGTTAAATGGAGCTTATTATTAAAATGACAATGTCTGAAGCTAATGTTTTCCTTTTGTTTTCTAGTGGTACTGAGGTTTGAACTCAGGGCTTTGCACTTGCTAGGCAGGCTCTCTACTATTTGAGCCACTCTACCAGCCCTATTTTTTTTTTAAATCTCTCTATGGTATTTCTTAGGTTTAACTCTTCTTCTTCTCTTAAATCTAGCTTTAATCATTGTAATTTTTGTTGTGATCAAAACATTTCTGAAAACAAACAAACCCTACTTTTTGTGAAATTGCTAATGATATGAGCAATTGATATGACCTCCCCAGCCATAGAAGTTGTTTGGGGCTATGTGAATTCTTCGGCTAATAGAGTAGGAGAAGAAAAGATGTGTGTAACTTCCATGTGGGGGACTAGCTGCACACAGCTTGCCCCTTGGTCCCGTGGCCATGCAACTGCAGAGGTTCAGTCCCTTATAGAACCTCTGAGCCCTCTGCCTACGATGGGCTTTATGGTGGAAAAATAAATCGTTCAGATAAATAAAGTATTAAGCCATTAACCATTTGTAACTCATAACTTTCAAAATTTTAATGATAATCAAGTTAAAATTGAAATCAATTGAAGCTTTAATCTTTTTTGATATTAGCTGAAAGGGGAAATATTTCTCACCAATCACAAAGATACTATCACTCCTACCTCTCTATTCAGTGTTTGACCTAAAGTCTCTAGAAGATTTACTTTATAGAAGTAAAGAATATAGTCTTCATAATTTAAGCTGAATGTAGTTTAAGATGGTTGTACAGGGGCAAGTGTGGAGGGGCAGAAGAGTATGTGTCTCTGATATGTATCAGCCACTTGCGTATTGCAAGATCTCAACATGAAAATAGTTCTGTTGAAAAATGAATAGGAACTCCAACATTCCAAACTCTGGGGAAAAAATATTACTACCCTTTTGCAGATGTTCCTAGAGATTCAATGTATAGTTTGTGTTCCTTCATGGAGAAAACATTTAAAATTGATATTGAGTATATGAACATAACCATGGCTTGTTAAGTGAAATATTTTACTTCCCTAAAATTTGCAAACAGACAGACCTTGATGAAGGACCTTAAGCCCTGGTCTCCCCAATCAAAGCTGGAGACCAGGGCTTACGACCGTACATCAAGTTATGAAGGGGCAAGTAATCTTGAGGAGGTAGAACTCTTTTGGCTAACTAGAGTTCCTTGAGAGAGACTGAGCTGTGAGTCAAATTAACTCGAAATAAATTGTAGACCTAAATATAAAGCCTGAAATTATGAATTTTCTAGAAGAAAACTTGGAAAAAAATATTTGTGACATTGAGCAGAGATATCTTAGATAAGATATCGAAAGAATGAGCTATGAAAGTTCCAAGTTAGAGTCCATCAAAATTAAAAGCTTCTGCTCTTCTAAAGACACTGTCAAAAGAACAAAGAACACTAACTACCCACAGAAAAAGACACTTGCAAAATGTATGTAAAACTTACTTAAATCCAAAATAGATTTCTTGAAAGAACTCTCAATGCCAAATAATACAAATCAAACAATACAACTTAAAAAGCAGACCAAATATTCAAATACTAAATAAGAGAAAGATGGCAAACAAGTTCACAAAATGCTCCACATTTTTTGTTACTTAAGAGAATGCAAATTAAAGCCACAATGAACTATAAAAACATTACACATATCATAAAGGCTAAAATTTAAAAAGTTTAACTTTTCCAGGGTTGGAAAGAATGTGTAGGAAACAGAACTTTCATATACTCCTGGTGGGGATGTGAAACAATTCATCCACTTTAGAACATGGTTGGCAATTTCTTCTTAGAAAGTTAAAAGTTCACTTACCATCTGATTCAACCATTCCACCCCTAGGTATTTACCCAAGAGAAAAGAAAGCATGTCCATACAAATACTTATGTGTGAATGTCCATAGCTTCATTTGTAAGAACTCCAAACTGGAAATAACCTGAATGTCAGTCCACAGGCCAAGGGATACACAAATGGGAGTATCCAATACAATGCAATACAATTCCACAGTAAAGATGGACCCTGAACACAAACTGCAACAGGAATGAATCTCAAAATAATTTTGCTGAGTTAAAGAAAGCAGTGAAAAGGAGCCCATTTCTATGAAGCACAAAGGAAATCTAGAGGACTGCGGGCAAGCAGGAGGAGATGGGTGAAGGACTTCCTAAGGGACATAAGAAAGTTTGGGGCTGCTGGATAGGTTTATTATCCTCACTGTGATGGAAGCCACACTGGGTATATTTGTATATGGTCAAACTTGTATACTTTAAATTTGTCAACTACAACTCAGTAAAGCTGGAAAGGAAGGAAGGGAAGAAGAAGACAGGCAGAAAAAGAATTCTGGAATTATCATTTTTTACCTATTAAAGTGGTAAAGTTAAAAAATTAATCTATTTTCTTTAACAGTGACAAATGTATATACTTAAATATACATGGAAGTACAGGTCTATATTGCTCTCATTTTAAGAATGAATTGAATTATCTACTTTAAATCATGATCTAACAACCATGATTTGCTCACCAAAGAGAAGAATCTTCTGAAAGCCATCTTAGAATGCTAAAATTGATCAACACCAGAAATGTAACCAAATATATTGTGGAGGAGCCCCCCCACCTCCAACACCTTTTTAGGAAACATGGCAGACAAAGGAATATCAAGGAACAGAGACAATGTGAGGGGTAGATTGACCACTGGGGGACCAGATGGAATTCAGAATCAAAGCCAAGCTTGCAGAGACACTCTTGCATGCATGGAGATCAAGGAAGAGACAACCATTTAGTAGGGTCCACAAAAGGGGAGACAGCCAATCAAAAGTGGCCTAACCTGAAGTATAAAACTTATTCTCAACCCTATCTCTGTGTACTATGTCCCTTTCTGCAGTCACCTGTTATCATTTCCCTTTTCATTGGTGTCCTAATAAATCATTTTTTTTTCCTACTCTCTGTCTTGGTAATTTTTTTTTTTTTTTTTTTTTACCAATCTGCAGTATTGATATAAAAATCTGATTATGGCTACCACCCTCATGTGCCACAGTAAAGATTGGGAGTGACATACCTAGCACTGTGCTTGGAGCTCAGCTCCTTTGTTTTATTTCAAATGATATTAATGGAGGGCCATTTGGATGTGTGAAATTTTGGCACAAGGACACGAAGACTAATAAGCCCAGCCCTTACTTTAAGAATGCACAATTAACCAAGGGAGTCCAAAAGTTAAAACAGTATTCATAGAACCGTGAGGCAAAGACAAGAAAAGAACAAAAAAAGCAGTAAAGACAAATGAACCAGGTTTCCAGTTCAGTGGTGACACCAAGTTGGTGTCTTGGATGGTTAAAAAGTCTTCACACAATTGCAATTTTTCATCCTTCTTTTTAATTCTCTCTGCCAAAACTAAAAATAATGATTAAAAAGAGGCAATTGAATCCATCCTACAATGTGGTGCCTCATGGTTCTGAGCAGAATCTGTTCTGCTGAGTTCTATTTTCTACCATTCCTGGACTTAAAAGGGACTGTGTGATAGAAGAGGCAGCATTCACTGTGGATGTGCTTGGCCTCCAGGTCTCTAATCCTAACTTTTTTCTAGCTATTAGAAATGTGAAAAGGCAGGAGCTAAAGCAGAACTACTTGCTTCAAGCCCCAGGGTCCCAACCAAGTCAATGCTAAATTGGAAAGGGATGGATTCTGAACTCCAGGAAGCTAATTGGGAACCCCAGGCAGAAGTCTTAATGTGGTAATTGAATTGGTACCTTGTCCTTTTCAGTTGTAGATGCTGCTGAAGGACAGGGCTGTCTCTAGGATGCTGACTGATAAGCATCTGTAGAGAAAGGGCAGTAAACAGAGAGTGGTGCCCTGAAGTCTCCCATTTCTCAGACCCAAAGGTTCCCACCAAACAGAAGGGTCACTCTTTCTTGGGGCAACAGATTCATAAATAGCTCCACTAAATAAATTTAAAATTCATGATTAGGTCTTTTTTTCCTAGCTGAAAAAAGCAATATATGCTTATTCAATTATCGCTAGAATTAGAAAACAATTTTTAAAATCAAAACCATTTTATAAATCTAATTTGGTTTCCCATTGGCTACTTACACTTCTCCAACAAAAAGTCTCTTTCTGAAAATTATTACAGATTTAGGAGCTATGTCCAGTTTGTCTGAGGCCAGATTAAATGAACTATACTGAAGAATAGAAATTAACATTTTATGAACTAAAAATAATTGTACAAATATGAGGTTCTGGTCATGCATCTCATAGTGGAATTATTTGTTCTGATCCAGTGATGCTGGAGTAGGAAGGGAGTGGTAAAACTGCCAGATCCCAAAAGAAACAGAAATTAAAGAGCAAAGTCCCCTAGTCCACAGAGAAAACCATTTGAATGCTATCAGCTCTACCATTACAGCTTTACCAACCATGTTCACATCTTAAACATCTTAGTGAGGTAGACTACTTAAGTCATATTATCCTTGTTCTACTGATGAAAAATAAGGTTTGGAGAATTTAAATCACTTGACTATTGCCACACAGCTTGGAGGTGGCAAGTTTGGTCCTGATTTCAAGTCCTTTGAATCCTAGTCCTATGATCTTTCTTTGATAAAACACCACCTTCACCTTACAGATGAAAGAACTGTTCTAGAAATGTCTTTGAGGAATCTACAGGGTCCTAAAAGTAACTGAATCTGTAAGGGAGAATATTGAGGGAGCCTGAGGGAAATACAGAAAACTTTTTGTTTTGTTTTGTTTTAAAGGGAAACTCTCAAACTTATATAAAAGTATAATGAACCTCTTCATCACCCAGCTCCAACACTTTTCCAAGGGAGGGACCCAATGGGGCACAGGAATAAAGCACCAACTTTCAAGGGTCAAAACTGGGTGTATTATTAACTGGCTTGAAAAAGGATGAAGTTAAATATTTCTGGGATAGATTTAATCTCAAACTTAGCTAATCCCAGATTTATATCATGTCTTGAATTCCAAGATTTCCTCACATATAAATACATTCTTTAGCATAGTAGAGTGTCTACAGTATTGTAGGCCACAGAGAGTGGTGTGGTGTTTACTGCATGTGAAAATGGGAAAGGCCACACCACTCCCCTACTGCCCCCAATACCCCATGGCTGTCACTCCACCTCTTTACCTCAGTCTCCTGCTTGGGAAAGAACAGTCCAGGTTTTGTTTTCAAATGTTTACTAGTAAGATGTGAAAACTTTATCAGAAAAAACCCTCAATATTAATTTGATTAAATTATAATTTCATTATACTCCCTTTTTTCAGAAAAGAAATTATGCCAAGTTATTTCTTACCAATATTCTGGGTTTTGGTTGTATCTTTAACTCTGAGTTTCTACACATTGATATCATGCTGAAACAAAATAAGAGTTTAAAATTCCAAAATTTAATTTCAGGCAGGCACACGCACCCATATCACAAGGAAAAGATCTTTATACAGTAACAGGTAAGATAAATTTTTAAAAGAATTTCCTCCAAATGTCAATTCCTGGACATTTCAAAGTGAAATAAAAACAATGGAATGTAAACTTTACTCACAGAAGATAAAATAGACTTTAAAGGCTCTCTTGAGAATAAGCAGTCTGGACAGTACAATCTGTTCTGAAAACTTGCAAAAATCTTTTATTTCCACTAAAAAAGGGGGGGAAGCATATCTCCTCCTATGAAACAGCAGACTTAAATTTTTTGTCTTCTTTCTCTCTCTCTCTCTCTCTCTCCTTCTTTCTTCCTCCCTCCCTCTCTGTGGTCTCTCTCTCACTATCTCTCTCCTCTTCACCTTCATTCTCCCCTTCTCTCTCTCTCTTACTTTCCCTCTCTCTCCCCTCCCAACATTTGCTTGTAAACATGTTATGTGGGCTTGAGGCCACATTGCTAGCTCCAGTGGTCATTTGTTACAACTTACCTTACTTAGCAGTTTTGGACATGATTTATTACTTCCTCTTTCAAATACTTTCTTCACTTGTCTCCCAAGACAGTTCAAGGTTCTAGAATACTTTTTCTACATCTGTCCCATTGGCTTATTTTTACTTCCTTTCTGTCTTTCCTGAAATGTCATCTTCAGTGGGATTTACCACTTGCATCTCATTTAAAAATCAAAACTTCACCTCATCACCTTACTTGATTTTTCCCAGGGTGCCTACCACTTTCTAACATACTGCAGACTTTGCTTATTTATTATATTTATTGTGTCTCATAACAACTGACAGGTGAACTCCTTGAACATATAGGGTATTTTCCTCTTGTTTCTGTTATGCTATCCTTGGCATTTTTGAGTGTGTGTGTACATGTGCATGCACTAGAGATGGAACCCAGGATTCTTGTACATGCTAAGCAAGGGCTACTCCCTGCCCTCTATCCTCAGCATCTTGAAGAGGGATAGGGGTTGTCAATGTTTGTTGAATCAGTCAGTGAATAAACTAGTGATTATTTAATAAACCTGATAGATTTAGCAGATTCCATTCTGTAGTTGCTCTCAATGAGCCTTACTTTAAAATCCCAAGCTACTGGGCTAGAGGTATGTCTCAAGCAGTAGAGCACCTGCCTAGCAAGCATGAGGCTCTGAGATCAAACCTCAGTACCCTCAACACACACAACTCCCCCCTATCCCAACCTACTTTATTTTTGGTTCTATTTCTCCCTAAGAAATATGCTGTTTTATTTCCATATTTCTGTGCATGCATCTCGCTTTACTCACACTGCAAAATTCTTAGAACCACTTAAAATGTTCACAAAGTAGCCAGTATCTACTGAACAATATTAATTAAATTCGTACTTAGTTCCAACTAACATAGGTTCCAACTGAGAAATATAATAGCTTTTCTTGCATCATACACAAATAGCAAGACCCAAAATTTTGGTGCTTTCTACCTAATAATACCTCTTTATTGTGAGGTGAAAAATAACCTTTTGGTTATCATAGTTGTTGGACAAACCAAAAACAGGCTTTGAAAGACCTCAACATGCTGGGCCTTCGAAGTCACCTTCTCTCTAAATTTATCTTCTATCGTCAATGTGCCTCACAAAACTGGTATTTTCACTCACTATATTACCTAATGGTTCCAGAGCACGTGTTTATCCTTTTCTTCAATCATTCTCTGACTAGAACATCTATGCTCTCTTTGCTTGTTGAAGTCTTGCCTGTTCTTCACACCATAACTCAATATGGCCTCTTCCCAAAGCATCTTTGAGTCATGGCCTCAGCGTCACCATGGAAACTCAGCATACACAGAGAAGTTCATGTTGTACAATAATTAAGAAAAGCTTTAGACTTGAGATAAAACAAATTAGAGTTGACAAATGTATTTATGAAATTTATTTTCATTTCAGTGATTTCTTACTTCAGGATTCTTGGAGAAACTAGAAAAACATCTTTAAATCTCTATTGGCAGGGAGTAATATGACATTTGAGCCTTGTAGTAGTTTTTTCCTTTTAAGAAATATCTGTTCTAACTTATTGCTAAACTTTTTACTCCATGCTTGTTATGTTGAATTGAAGTAATCACCAATTAGTTCATGTGAATAAATGATTTTAATAAAAAATTGGCTTGAGGCTGCAGCCATTCAATACACAATTCTTAAAGCAGCAGGTTTTCTGGGGAAATGCTTTTTTGGTTCCTAGGTTAATTGCATCCAGAACCTTTCTCCTTTCTTCAACAACTTTCATTCCCATTCAGGGAATGCAAACTGTGAAGCAGGTCTGTGTCAAGGGAATGACAGGTTAAGAGGAGGGGAAAGGAGGACAGGCAGAAAGTAACATGAGGCCAGTTCATTCTTGCTCAGCAGTGAAGGAGTTGAATTGAACCCTGTTCAGGATCATAAGGATAGCATAGGATTCTCCTTTCTCTTCCCTTTAAAGCCTTGCTCTCCACTGTGCAGAAAGCCAGGTTCCATGTATCAGGAGAACAAAAACACAAGTGATACTTTACAGTGAGGGTGGCTTCTTGCTTTTTCCCTGGTTTCCCTGCTAGCTGTACACTGGGCTATACATTTCAAGGTCATTCATTGAAGGGCATTTTTCCTTCATTTGGTAACAATGTATTCGCCCCTCCAATTGCCTGCGTGTTGACATATCATCTCTTTAGGTGCTTTATTAGGGGGAATTAGAAGAAAATAAATATCTGCTAAATTTCATTTGTTTTTTACAAATACAAAAAAGTTTCCCTCATCCCCCAAACTGTTCCTCTTTTGAAGGTCATATAAAAATGGCAGTTTAGATAAAATCTTAGGAGATTCATGAATTTCCCACATCACCCATGAACCACAGACCCACAGTCCAAAGCAAGGTCATGTTCACATAATAAGAAACACTTTTTAAAACTGAGCAAAAAGGAGCCATGGTAGCATGTGAACACACCATGCAGGTACTGCCCTCGAGGAAACAGCTCTTTCTATAAAGGGGACATAGTCACTCACAGTTTGAAAGAAAATTCCAAATGGAAGCTATTTCCACATTTGAAGGGAAAAAGTATTGTGCCAACATGCAAATATCCCAGCAACTGACTATAGATAGATTATAGGGGTGAACTGTACTTTCATACTTGTAGCCAGGTTGGTTTAGGGTTTTATTTGGGGAACTTGGAAAGAAGGAGTGACCCAGCTTTGTGTGCATACAGGTCCTGGCAGGAGAGTAGTGACGGTGACTTTTCATTTCAGTGTTTCTGAAAGGAGACTGACTCGGCATCCTTCATCCAACAATATTTATTGAAGCCTATTGTGTGTCAGGCCTTGCCCTGTGATCTGGGAAGGCTGCAGTGTCCAAAGGAAAAGGTCACTCTTCAGGAAAAGAAAAAAGTCTGATGTTTCTCCCCAGACTTTAAAGAAAGGTTATCTTTGAAGTACTGAGTGAAGGCTACTTTATCCAGAAATTTCCACAAATTATTTTCGGACAGGATGAGCTGGAACTCACCTGCAATTCTCTGAGGTTTCAGAGCTTGAGATTGCAGATTTCTTGTTATAACATCTTCCCATTTCAAGCCAGGCCTCACTGGGATCCCCTCTCCATGGGACAGACAGCAACTAATCCCATTCCTCAGAGTTTTAGAATCCCTGCTTCTGCCTGAGGTCCCTTGTTGCTAGGCAACCACAATGGCCATGGTAGGGACAGTTAACTTCACAAAGCAAAAATCTCAGTTACAAAGCCACAAAACCCCTCAAAACATCTCACAAATCAGATCCAGACAATGAGAACACATGAAGAATCATCATGTAGTCATCATTTCTGGAAAATCCATTCAAATGGGAAGAGAAGCAGTGGGCTGTGCTCAAATCAGAGCATGTTTACATCCAGAACAGAAGCAAAGGAATCAGTCATTATACTGCTGAAATGGATTGGTTTTCAGGCAAGCAATGGTTTCTCCACAGGCCCCTTGTGATGATTTACTTTCCTTGGGACCCCCCGGCTCCCAGCAGAAGACCCCACCTGGCCATGTTTTAATTAAAGCTTCTTTCCTAACATAGGATAGCAGAGATAATACATTTTGTGCCTAGGACTAACCAGTGTTCTGCTCACTGTCACAATTCATCCCCAGTCACTGCTCCTTCTTTACTATTGTTTGTCTAAAGTCACCAGCCATTTGTCCCAGCCAGAAGCTCTTCCTGGAGGCATTTGTGAGCTGAGGTGAGCTGATATCCACTCCATTTCCTGCTTTGACAGGAAGTACATTTAGTAGCACTGAGTCCACAGATCAGAATCACATCTGGGTTTTGATCTGTATTCTGCACTCACCTGTCCTATTCACAAAACACACTCCAAAATAAATTAGGTTATAATGACAAACATTTTTCTAATCATAGAATTTGTTTCTAGGATTGGAGCGTATGACTCAAATAACTACAGTAGTAGTAGAAATGAGCATTTGGAACTTATCAATTAAAGAGTGCAATTAGCATTTACTCCTCCAATATAACTTTAAGTCACTCAATGCCTTACAAATAAAATTAATATTGAGCAGTTTGTGCTCTGGGTGGAAAAATGAGCACTACCTGGACTGGGTAGGTATGGAAAAACAAGTACTAGGCTGTTGACCTTGCATTTGGTTAGCAGCCTGTGGAGGATCAGAAAATCATCTCATCTCTCTAGCTTTAGTTTTCTTATTTTTACAAGAACCACTTGAACTGTTTTTGTCATCTCTTCCAGGTCTAATATTCTGATGTTTCCTTAGCCCACTTATTAGCAGACCCACAGAGTGGACTGTACTCCAGTGCATTTCACAGAAATGTGCAGCTGTTCACAGTGGAGGTGGTTCATAATATTTTATGAAATGAAGGTCATCTCAATAATGGCTGGTGAAAGGCACTGTAGTCACTAATTATTTATAATGGTTATTAATCTTATCGAACATCTCACTTACCAAAAAGAGAGGCAGAGAGAGATTGCTGCTACAAAAACAGACTTTTAAAAGTCCTTGAGAAACAAAGTGACTTTTCCACTCTCTCTTCCTTCCTTTTCAAAGGAAAACTGCCTGGGAAGGAGTTCAGAAAGAATTGGATAAGAAATTCTCAGGTTTATTTAAGGCATATTGGTCTACAGAATTTTAGATTGAATAGGTTAACTAATAAAAGTAATGGTATTGCTCTTTTATGATTAAGATAAGATCATGCAAATTATCTTGTTTTTAAAAGAACTAAATTTTAAGAAAACTGCATTTCTCTTTCCAAGTCCAAAGCATAAAGATGTTAAAACAAAACTTCTATAAATATATGAAATCATTAGCACTGCCACCATTAACATTATTTTAAGCTGAAAAAACACTGTAAGCTCATATTGGCTCTTAAAGACTATTGCATAAATTAAAAGTCTTACCTTTTAGCCTGTCAAATATGTACCTTTTATTAGAATCGAAATCACATATGTGTATATAACAAGGCAGAGGCTTAAGGAATATGAATGTTTTCTATGATCTGCTGCTAATGCTTATATGTATGCCTTATCAAACTTGGATGAGTAAGTATTAATAGGACTAGAAAGGAGGGTGGGAGGCGCAAGCACAGCAATGAGAAAACAGTAAGACAGAACAGAGACTAGATTTACAGTGAGGTGGTATGGCTGAGGAGAGGGGAGAAAACTACAGTGGAGGATCTTTGAAATTTGCGTGGTTATTCTGCCCATTCATCTTTCATTTGCTTATTTGCTATCTTATCTTACAAATATTTAGTGAAAACCTACTGTGCGATGGGCATGGTGCTAAATAGGAACAAAATCAATATTTTCCTAGTCCTCATAGATCATTCTATTAAGGTTATCATTCTAGTAACCATGATTGCCCTATTGGACAAAAAAAATGAAGCAGGTCTTGGATTTACAAAAGCTCTTCTAACTTGGATCCCAAGCATTGAAAAGATAAATAAATAAAAAGTAAACAGAAGCAGCAATTTGGTGTTCCACCTTGCAGAATTACCAACCTGTGGAGAAAAATGGTTGCCTTTCATAGAACTGACTTACAAAAGTCCACTGTGTTCTCACTGGGATGAACACAAGGTGACTGTTTCAGTATCGGAGAGTCTGGGTAAGGTTGTTTGTGCTAGGGGAGGATGAGAAGGAGGGGACGGATGATAAAGAAACTAAGGTAACATCACACAAACAGGTACAGGTCAGTCTATGAACCATAACAGTCAAAATACCTTCCAACTGACTGCAAAGGCTTTCCTTCTGTTTCCCTCAGGTATTAGCTAGCTCACTTTTTTTTTTTTTTTTTGTCCTTTTCCTTGTGGTGCTGATTGCTTGACGCAGTGGGTCTAATTATCTCCAGGCGTCCAGCCTGCTTTAATAGAGAGGGATGTTTATCTATGTGAGCTGAGAGATTTTCTACCCCCTTGGCCCTCAAGTGTTTCCTTGGAAAACACAGGGATGAAATGGAAAGCTTTTAATTAAAGAACAGGAATGTTAACTTTTCATTTATGGCTTGTTTATAGCAGAAGTTAAACATTTCTTCTTTCTCCTTACTGTTCTTTACTGCAGTGAGTATTTTGGGATCCTAGCACTATTTGATTTCCCTATGAAAAACCCCTTTGAACAGTGACTTTGGAATAAATAATGAATGACAGGACTGTAAAATAGGTACAGTGTGGGGGGGGGGTACTTGTGGGAGGAGGAAGGGTGAGTGGAGGAGATGAAGGTGATGGGCTTCATATACACATTTGAAATAGAACAATGAAACCGCTTACAATTGCTTTAAGTGGGGTGGGGAAGGGTTTGTGGGGGTATGGTGGGGGTGATCTAGCCAATGTACAATGTAAGCCTATTCAAAATTGTCCCAATGAATCTCCCTTGTACAATAAATAAAAATGAAAAAAAAAGTCTCTCTTTCCTATGATTTAACTTTGGATGGACGGTAAATTTGGGTGCCTATCCCCTAGCATATAACCTAAGAGGAAAACAGACCCTGTCTAGACAAAGGACTACATGGAGTTTGAACTTGGCTAATCGGCAACTGGATCCTGAGACTCTGAATCTCAAGCAGCTGAAAGAGTTGAAGTTCTAGGCATCCCTTTTTATATTTATCCCACAATTTGATCAAGGTCTTGCTATGTGACAGGCATTTTTCTGGATGCTGGTGTTACAGCGGTGAAAGCAAGACAGAACTGCTGTTCTCCTGAATTCCATACTTCAGTTCATGGAGGCAATTGAGAAGGTTACTGGAGACGGGGACAAGGGCTATAAAGAAACTACAATGTAATGAGACCAGGACTAGGAGGTGACATAGAGCTGGGGCATGAAGGATGAGAAGAAACACCCCAGGATATTTGCAGGGAAAGGTGTTCTAGCTAGTGAGTAAGTCCCATTGTCCTAAAAACATGTCATTCAAAAACAAACTTACCCTGATCTCCTGTCTTCCTAAGTTCCCATTCACAGAAAACTTCTTCAAAAGAGTAGCTTCTTTTTCCCCATTCTCTTTAATCTTCTCCTTACAATCACCTCCATATATTGCTCTCCTTTCAAGTCCTGTTTCTTAGTCTCTGCTGTGGTTCTGGTTTCTGTACCTTCCTAACCCTAATTAGCCTTCTGCTGATTCCATGAGCTATGCTTAGCAATTCCCCTTTTGTTTCCTTAGCTAGATTTGTTTTTGATTGCTTCCAACCAATAAAAACTCTAATCTGCACATTTATACTTTTCATATTATTGTTGATTTTTTTTTTTTTCAGACAAGGACTCAATGTGTAGTCCAGGCTGTCCTTGAACTTAGGATCCTCCTGCCTCAGCCTCCCAAATGCTGGTAGTAAAGAAGAGCACCCACTGCTAAGCCTATTGTTGATTTTTGGCCAGAAAATGATGGTTTGATTTATAACACAATCCACATTCATTATTTTGTTTATACTTATTATTTGCTTTAAACTGTTACTACTTTATTGGTGAGTATATATTTATATTTTTCCTATGATTGATTTACTTTTATAGTTTTCACTTGAGAGTGTATCACTCATTCATTTGAGAACATTTATTATTATCTACATACTTATCATCTTGTGAGTTTCAGGAGATAGGCATGATTCAAACACTCATGGTTCTAAGCCATGTTTGTTAGATTGGCACACTTGCTGAGAAATTTTCTTTCAGCTTATTTCTGCTGTTAATATATTTAAAAGTATTCTTCAGGTCTTTTCTAATGCTCTGCTAATCTAGACTCTTATTCTTTAATTATGTCTCTAGTAAATTTCTTCCACAATCATTAGCTGGAAAATTAAATATAATTTCTCCAAATATTAGATTTTTATTACATTTTCATTTTTTTAGTAAGTTTCATATTCTTTCAATAGAGAAGGTAGTGACAAATAAGTAAAAACATACTAGGTGACATTGTAAGTCTTAAGAAGTCATTTCTCAGGAAAGTCATCTCTGCTAGAATTTTCTCAGGACTCCCAGCCACATGAACAAAAATGCTTTGGTGGACTTTGTACTGTGAAAGACATTTTCACATAACAGAAAGGCAACTCATCGTAGTAACTTATAAGGGAGTTTGCTGACTCATGTGGCTAGACGCTTCAGAAGTTAAAGGAATTTCAAGGTTAATCAATAATATTATTGGTGTATACGATCTTTACATCTTGCCATTCTTTCATAAGCAGTGATGTCTTCTGAAAGCTTGCTTTCCTCATGGGCATAGAATGGCTGCCAGCAGTACCTGGGACTACAGATGACTTTGTTCATGGCCCAAGATAAAGATGCTTTCCTTCTATAAACTTAGAACAAAAAAACCCTATGTTTTGTTCTAATTGGACAATCCTAAATAGTTAGATTACTACCCCTGGGAAAATGTTGATTGTTCTCCCCAAACCAATCACTTTAACAGGAAAAGGGTCCATCAGAACTCATCTTTGAACTGCCAGTGGGATGAATTCCACTCAAATGTAACTATTATACAGTGGGGAAGGGTGAAATATATTTAGGAGGCTCAAACACCATCCTAGCAGGTAAACATTTGCATAGTATTTACATACATATCTTATTTGATTATTTAATAAGAGAAGTAATGATGATCATATAATTCCCTAGAGTAGTGCTATATATAAATTCTTTACATAATTTGTTCATATTATATAGACTAGGAAATGATTTAACAGGAATAACTTACTGTTACAACCATTATAATTATTTCTCTGTCTCTGTATTTCTATTCTTTATAATGAGGTAGCATATACCAGTAAAACCAAAACAAAAACATACTGAGAGGGTGAAAAGAATGCTTAAACTTTTGATCTGAAGAATAATTTTAGAATCAGTCTTAGACAAAACTATGAGGTAAATAAAGGATAAATAATTAGTGGTTTATATATAGCTTATTTTCAGATCAGAATGTAATACAATATTTTTGTTCACTTAGTTTATTCATAAAATTATCAATCACCTGACAGTCATAGCTTAGGAATTATTTTGAAGTGTTAATCTCTATTATCAATAGTCATTATTTATTTAACTAAGACAAGACACCCATATTAACTTCTCTATCCCCCAAAATGATAAATCTCCATCTTTACCAAATAGAAGCAGCAATATAAACAAACTTCTTTTTTGTTTAAACAGGGTTAAAACTTTTAGATTTAGCTCCAAAATTCACTGAAAACTTCTATCATATTTCAATGTAGTTCATTTCATTGATTATTCCTTAATTTTTTTCAGTCATTCATTTGAATTTCATTAATTCTTAGTGTGTACCCGGCACTCTACTAAGCACTGTGTATCTGTGTGTGCTTCTGCTTGTGTGGTACTTGCATCAGAATTTTGAGAGATTTCTGAAACCCTTCCTCAAAAACAGAACAACGTAGCTGTCTGAAGATTCAGAGCTGGGTTAGAAAGAAGAGAACAGGGATGTGATAATAGTGTGTACATTTCCTCTACGGAAGTGGTAATTCCAGGCCACTGAGTAGTAAGAAAAGAGTTCTCAGCTCTGAATACCAGAGTCTGAACATGACCCAGAAGTATCATCTTTAACCTGGAGGTCACATCTTCATAATTACCCTTCACCAAGCTGGTAACACTTCAGGATTCCGTGTGAATCTATGTTAAATGTAAATGACAAGTCAAAAAGACAGTAAGTACCATCTATACTTGCTCAATGCAGAACCATCTCACCATTCTAGAGGGTTAATCATCACAGGCTAAGAGTGAGCTGATACCATACAAGGTGGAGGTTCCTCTTAGAACCTCCTTGTTTTACCACCTGACAATATTGCCTTATGGACAGCATATAGAAATTATTTAGAAATAAGTTCTTCAACAACTTAAGTATTGACAAATGCTGTCTTTGGGGATAATTAATTAGTAACTACAATCTAAGTAAAAGAGGGGAAATTTGATCTTGGAGAAGTTTAATGTGTTATAGTTTAGAAAGAAGAAAAAGCATTTTTTAAACAGATCAGCTCAAAAAAGCAGTTTTGTTAGAGCTCTTTGTGTCAATTAGGAGCATTCAACCTATACCACACAGGGAAAAATGCTCACAACCAACCTGACATATTTCAACCAGTGAATCATTGCTTGCCTTGCAAAATGCTGGTTATTATTTTATTATTCTCTGAGGCAGTTCATGAGATGCTTGCTGAATCCAAAAGCAACTCAGAGGGTGTGAAGTTCTAGAAGGTGGAAAGATAGAGCTCCACCCCCTGTTTGCAATATATCACACTAAACATTTGCCATTTGCACAGGATTGTTACCACCATGCTGACTTGTGTTAGAATGAGTAGAAATTATAGGTAAAGGAAAGAACATAATTCAAGAGAATGAAAAATGAAAAACATGACAACTTACCCTCACAAATGTCATTCTTAATTTTCAATAAAATTAATATACTATTATTTGCTTCTATCTAAACTGTTCTAATAAGAACAATAATTTTTAAATGTTAGTTACTAAATACTTTTTGGTGAACTATGCTAAAAGTATAAAGATTACAAATTAAAAAATGTAAAGAAATAGTAGTTACATTGCCATGTCTCCTTCAAAAGCCTACTGTCTCTGATAAAATTTTCACATATACTATTATGAGGATTTACTATTTGTCATTTATAGGATGACTATGTGTAGGCTTTTGGGACCATCTTTCAATCTATGCTGCTAAAAACAGATAGTAAACAAATATTTAACAATAAAATTCCTTTCCAGTAATAAGAAAAATATTGGCAATAATAAGACCTATGATCACACATCAGTTGTCTCTATAATCAAGAGACAGTTCAATAAAAAGGAAGGCTTTCTGAGGCTGTTCCAAAGCGAATGCATCCTTCATGATAGAATGGCTCCCAAAATAAGCTGTCATGTTTGGCTTCCCTCTTGGGTTATATTGAATTTCCTAAATGATCCTGCTGTCATTTTACACATGGCAGATGTGTCAGGTCAGCAACCAAACAGAACTGCCAGTGTGGGTAGTGTTTCTCTCTATCACTATGGGAGCAGCTTTCATTTGCCCCTTGATTTACTTAATGACATTAAAACCTACAATAAACATTAATCTCACTTTGAGGTATCATGGAAAGTGGATTTTTAAAATCTGTAGCTTAAGGTCTGTGGAGACACAGACCAAAATCTCAAATAAAATGGTGACCTAGGTTCTCCCAAGTTGATAGCTACACCTTTAAAAAATTCTTTTTTCATCTTTTAAAAAAAGTAGTTGTTGTACTGGGAGAACATGTGACATTTACCAAAGTTCTTACAATATCTCATTGTTGAATTCACCCCCTCCATCATGCTCCTTTATCCCCCTAACCCCTTTCCTGGAATAGTTTCAACAGGTCTCATTCTTCCATTTTCGTACATGAGTGCACAGTATTTCCACTATATTCACCCTCCCTTCTTTATATCCTCCTCTCTCCCACTGATACCCATCCCCAGACAGGGCCTGTTTTACTTCCTGTTCTCTGTTTTTGAAAAAAGACATTTTTGTTTGTATAAGATTGACAGTTCCTCCTTGAATCAAGTTATTTCCCTGGTTAATTTATAACTTTAGAAATTAAATGTTAATGATTGCCTAATAGCTAAACTACACCTTCCAGACTTATCATATCTTTTGAAATTGATCTTTAAACACGTATATGGAAGGTATCATGATTTATTTTTATTAGTACAAATATCAAATTTTGCTAGCTAGGGAATCTTAGAGTCTATTAGCCATTTGCTATTTAAAAATGCACACATATTATATTAGCTTTCATACAACATGAGTATAAAAGTGAAGCTAAGTATTTAGTAGTAAACTTGCCACCCTATTGATTAATTGTAACATCCAAATGCCCACTTTCTACTATTAGATCTTCCTTGATACTTTGAGAAAATAAGTACTTTATAAAAATTTCTAAAAAATGCTTAACGAAAATACACAGATTAAAAAGAAATGTTCTAGAAAAAAAGATCATCACATTTGCTGGTTCTTTGGTACAGAAAAAAGCACGAAAGAAAATTAGTCTAATTATGTAATTTGATATTACCACCTGACGGTAACAGTAATGATACTCCAATGACAGTTTATTCACTGAACACAAAACTGCTAGGTACAGCAGAGTTAATAAGCCTAGGTTAAAAATAACTTTATAAGCAAAACTGGCAGCATGAATATGCTTCAGGTGACATCAAAGATCAAATTCTACATAAAGTACTTAATTAAAAGTCACTATATATAAATTGGAATTTATACAATAGATAAATTAAGGATTTGGGTTAATTTGCATTATCAAATATTTATTTGATTCATTAATTTTTTTGTGGTACTGGGATTTGAATTCAGGGCCTCATGCTTGCTAGGCAGGTGCTCTACCATTTTAGCCATGACTCAAGCCATTTCATCAAAATTTTTAAAGAAAGCACATGTGCTCCTTTCATTATACAAAAAGTTTAGTGCATGTGAGGATGTGAGGATGTGTAAATTTGGACAGAAAACAGATAAATAACATCAGATTTTTCAAAAGAATATGTTTTAATAAAATTTAAAAATTATTCTTCTAAAAGAATGATCAAATATAATTTGATTTACAAAGTATTGAATTAGTTTTTCAAGGAAACACCTATCTTACAAAGGAAAGTATAAGAAAGATGATGCTATATAATAAGAAATACATGTGTGTGCTGGCCAGGAGTGTGAATGGACTCAGAACCTAAAGAATATCACAATGTGTTACTGCATGCTATTTTCATGCATAATTTAAGGGTACATGGGCAATAGTAACACAAGCAGAGAGACTATGTACTGAGCTCTCAGGACCAGATTTGGTGTTCTATTTATAGTATTTTATTTAACTCTTACAACTCTGGTGACAATTGTTTGGATTATTGCCTCCTATGTAGAAATTACAGAAATTAAATAATTGCCCCCCAAACCTTACAGCTAGGAACTCAAGGCACCGAGATTCAGATCTATGTCTTTTGGAAACTAAAACTGTACTCTTCAGTACTACACTACATCCATTTCCTGCAGGCATCCGCCACCACTCAAAATAGTATCTTGGTTATTGCAGGTCATAAAATAGAGTCCTTAAGTTCATCCACTAAATATCTCACCAGAAGCCTAATGATCACATATGTTCTTCTGGAAACTGGAGAAGTGGCTATCCATCCGCCTCAGCTCTTTTCAAAAACAAACTTCTTACTTTTTCTGTTGCATTCACTTACCATTGAATGCAAAAGGTATAGCAACGTAACAATCAAGGGTTGGCTTCTCTTAATACTCGTGTTATTAAAAAGGATTGTCATTTACACAGGACTGGCCAGACATGTGTGCGTGTGTGTGTGTGTGTGGTGTATTAGTGAAAATGTATTATTTAAAAAAAAACGATTTTAGTGAATTCTTGACTTTTAAGATTTATATAAATAAACCTTGAAATCTTTAAATTTTTTATGACAATTTAAAATAACTTTCCAGGGACCCCCTGCACAGGCACTCATGGATGTATCCTACAGGAGTGGAGTGAAGACTCAAATCCTCGTGCTGCTTATCGGTGGCATAATTGCATTTCTGTCACAGCATCTGTGTTTGCAGAAGTATATCGTGCTGCTTCTCCTGGAAGGTTTTGGGATTCACACACACACACAGATCAATAAAAATCATAAGAGTGATGTGTAGAACAATATATATTATACTTTTTATCCCAATGTATTTCAAAACAACCTGGTGAGATTACTACTGATGAGGAAACTGAGGCTCAAATACATAGGTAGCAGCACTAGGTGGAATCCAATTATATCCTGTCCTTATCATAATTCATGGCATATCTGGTCATTCCAAAAGTTCCCAGATGGGGAATGTGGCAGTGAAACCCTAAGCTGTCCAACTGAAATATAATCACTCCTCAAGGAAAACCATGGAAGGCAGTTCTCTTGTGTTGAATTATCACCTCACTATTGCCATGCCCTTGAATGGGGACTGGGGCTGCCATAAGTGGTTTAGTCTGCATCTTCTTAGTAAACCACTCGTGTGAATTCCATTAATTTGCTCTGGAGACAGTTTTTCCCTTTGTTCTCATGATAGACTAATCTCTGAATCAGTCTGAAGAAGATGGGCCTCTTCACTCCATGGGAAGCATTGTACATTTTATTTTGTTTGAATTGTCAAGGCTGGGGATTTTCTTAGCCATCAGCATAGATTTTGGACTTCTCGTCACTAATCAAAATGCCATGGTAGAAGTTTGTAATGGGAGGAACACCTGATTTTAGGGAGGAGGAGAAACAAATACTCTTGTTCAAAACATTACTCAAAAGTAAATCAACCAGGGCAGAGTTGTAAATGAAATAATCTATGTCCCCTTCTCCACTCATCTAATTCTGTGGGCTGCTCTCCAGCTGTCTTCTATCTTCAACTCTCACCTTTCAAATTCCTGTGTTGTAACCCTACTTTATATGGAAAGAGAATACTTGGTAGATAAAACCATGAACCTATGTTCTTCAGTATTGAGTTCATTACTTTGTGAAAACATGGTATGAAATTCTAATAAGATATTACTAGATTTTACCTTGAACTCCAGAATAGTAGACATCCAAATAAGTAGAAGGAAGTATTTATCTTAGACTTCCCAAAGAAATTTCTTTTTAAATTTTTAAAAAATTTTGATTAATATGTATTGCTTATACATATTAATGTACATATATTTCAATATGTGTGTACAGTGCGCACTGATCAAATCTAGCCTCCCTTTTTCTATCCACCTACTTTCCCAACCTCTATCAACCACTCTTCCACATTCAGGCCTATTTTTTTTTAACTTCCACAAATGGTAAAGAACATGAGTTACTTCTCTTTCTGTGTCTGCCTTATTTCACTTAACAGCATGTCCTCCAGCTTCATCCATGTTGCTGTAAATGACAGGGTTTTATTCTTCTTTGTGGCTGAATAATATTTCATTGTTTAGCTGTGCCTCATTTTCTCTTGAGGTGATATTTAACCTGGTGAAGGTGGGAGTCAAAATGTTAAGGAGGTGGAAGGAGCGTGGAAAGGGAAGAGAGGCTTCCTCTTTTGGACCTAACTTTTAATTCCTGAATCCTTGACCATGCCTCGTAAACAGAGGGCCAAATCAAACTTTCACTGATAATTTCCTTGAGTTAGGAAAATAGTTTAAGTCTTTAAATATACCCACCCTCTTTGATAAAGAATGCAGAGAGACAAGTATTGATAATCTAGAGAAGGTAATAGGTATCCTCAGATCCTTTCCAGCAGGATAGGGATGTCTTTATACAGCACCCAGCACTCCCCAAGAAACATTTCTCTTGGGAATTATGCATAGCATGATCAAGAAGTAAGATATTTATCTTTTATTTTTAATAGAATCTAGGTGAGTCTGGACATACTGTGAGCAGACTCAAACCTATGTAAATACAACTAATGCAACTAAATTGTCATAAAATTTCCAGTCTTTATTATGAAATGAAATAAAGCAGAGTTCTTAAGGATCCCAGTGCTGGTTGAAGCATAAAATGTTGAGAGGGCCCCCAATAAATTCTTTAGTGAAAACAAGACTTAAATGTATCAGGCAATTGGTAAGGCAAACAAAATCTCATTAGAGAGGATGCTAAGTAAATATAATAATTCATTCCTGTCCCCAAACCATCTGCCAGACTAAAAAACTTCCATTTCACCTACAAGAGCTCTTAACACATTTCTCTATCAGAAGTAAATGAAGATGAGACCAAATTTCTTTTTGGCTACACAAAAATCACCAAATTGCCATACATTATATAACTCCTATGGAATTTCACAATAAAATTTGACCTCTGTACTATAATATATATAATATGTCAAAGTCACAGTTATGTAAAGTGGAAACTTTATATTGTAGACTTTGGAGACAGAATGTACCATACAGGGGGTTATGAGTCCTGATGACAAGACAATATATACAATGGGATCAAGATGCAGCCAGACCAAGTCTCATCTGAAGACTCGGTTGGGGAAGGATCTGCCTCCAAGCCCATATGGTTGTTAGTAGGATCATTTCCTCATGGGTAGTTGAACTGAAGGTCTTAGGCCATTCTCAGTTTCTCTCTGGGGGAGTCCCTCCAACATGTGTCTTGCTTCCTCAAAGCACGCGAGCTGAGAAGACAATCAGAAACCTGTCAAGGCAGAAGTCACAAGATTTTATAACCTAACCAGAGAAGGGACATTTCATTTCTTTTTCCATATCTATTAACTATACAAATAAAGAAAGTCATAGGGTCAGTTCACACTCACAGGGAGGAGGTTACCGAAGGCTGTGAAAAACAGGTGGCTGAAATCACTGGACATAATCTTAGAGGCTGCCGGCCATATGAATGCAATTGAAAATGATTTAAAAAAGGATGGATATTTAAAAGTGGCTAGAAACAATACTTTTCAACAAAATAATGAAAGAAAATAATGTCTAAGAGCCATCTATATATAATCTTAAGGTATTTTTAAAACACTGAGAAATAAAAATGTAAGATACAATATAAAAAGAAATGCAAATAAAAACATCATTTTGTGTGTTACTTTGGAAAACATTAAATATTTAATTGAAAAGACCCATTCTTAGTGAGGGTAAACAGTTTCTAATGTATTTGTGGGGTTTAACATTCCTGAAGACAATCTGGTAATATTAAGATTTGCATACACTTTGACATCAATAGTACATTTAGGTATTTATTTTACAGAAATAATTAAGCCAACATTCAAAGATGGATGTGCCAGCATTCTCACTGATGTATATGCTGCTAGAAAAACCAGAAGTTACTTAGTACCCCATAAGAAAAGATTGCCTAAATAAAGCATATTATGAAAACTACAAAATAAAATGTGTAGCTTTTTAAAATGATCATTCATATTTGCATTTATTATTATAAAAATGTCTATATTTTAAAATAAAACAGGAAAACCATAAAAACTACATGCTATTATCTATGTAGAGCTGTATATGTGTGGTGTCCTGCAGGCCAAGGTTGCTGAAAGAAAATCTACCTAAATATTAAAAGTGATTACCTTTGACTTAGAGGATCATGAATGATCTTTATTTGCTTTTTCATATCCTTCTACATTTTTCAATTTTTGACCTACAACATAGTCACAATTTTATAATAATAAACAGCAATAAAGCTGTTTCCAAAATGATTTTTGAAACAATTTCCTCCTATACACTTACATGGGAATTGTTTTAAGTGTTCATCTTAAAAATTTGTTAATTGGAACAACATACCAACATAAAATCCTTTTGTGTTAAATGAATTACCTTCCATTGATAAATGGATATGTTCCAAGTCTTCTTGGCAAACTACACTTAAAAAAAGTCCCTTTAGATTCTAAAAACACATAAATATCATCAATCAAATGGGCACTGGAAATTAACTGTCTGTTTTCTTTTTAACCTGGCTTATTCTGGGAGAATAACTCAGTGAAGGAACAGCGGGAAAGGTTTTGCTTTCTTAAGAACATAAATCTGTGGCTGACATTTGTAATCATTCATTCATTGTTGAGCACCGCGATGTGCCAGGCATTGGGCTTAAGTGCTGGAGATGCAGCAGTGGGTCAGAAATACACTGTGCCTGCTCTTGTACCTGATGAAGACAAATCAGAGCACATGGCCCCTGAAGGTGTCTCAGAGATCACAGCCAGAACTCCCCAGCCCTCAACTTGTGCAGCAGATTGTCCCTCTTCCATTTTTCACTGTGTTGTTTGACAGCAAACTCAAATTCACTTCTCTTGTCTGTCCTGTGTAGGAAAAATTCCAAGAAGGCACTCACAATCTTTCTTCCTTGTTCACACATATTCTTTGTTCCATGATTATGTTTTATGGCAAAAGGGTGTGTGCAGATATAGTTCAGGTTACTAATCAAGTGACCCTAAAATGGGGAAATTTTATAGATGGCCTAACCTATTCGCATGGGCCTTTTACAAGCAAAGAGTTTTCTGCAGATGGCAATAGAAGGGAAAGTCAGAGAGACCCAAAACATGAGAAGGATTCAATTGAAGGTGGTTCTTCATGGCTGAGAAAGAGGTGCCACGGGGAGAGGGCCTGAGGGTATTCTCTAGGAGCTGAGGGAAGTCCCCAGATGACAGCCTCCAAGAAAGGAGGGTCTTCAGTCCTTTAACCACAAGGAGCTGAACTCTGCCCATAACAGAAATGAGCTTGGAAGACGATCCTGTGCTCTGGATGAGAATGCAGTAAACTGACACTGATTTCAACCTTCCACAGAGAACTCATCTTACACCATCTCTAAATTCTGTCCTACAAAACTATGAGATAATAAATTGATATTAATCTACCAAGTTTACAGTAAATTTGTTACAGAACAATAGAAAAGCGATGCATGTCCTTTTTCATTTGTATATCACTCCTGGGGAATGTTTATCACCCTGAAATATAACTGGAGCTGAGATTCATGGACTCCTGATACCCACCTTATTATCTGGAAGGGGACTTAAAAATCCAAGTTTCTAGGCATATTGACCCTTTTTCCAGTCTTTTTGTTTTCATTTTTTTGGTGATGGGTTTTGAACTTAGGGCTTCATACTTGCAAAGCATGCATTCTACTGCTTGAGCTACACCTCCAATCAATTTTGCTCTGGCTATTTTGGAGATAGGGTCTTGAGAACTATTTGCCTGGGCTGGTCTCAAACTACAATCCTCTGGATCTTAGCATGCCAAGTAGCTGGGATTACAAGTGTGAATCATGGTGCCCAGCCTTTTAAGCTAATTGGTTTTAATCTTTATTTTGAAATAATCTCAAACTTCTAGAAAACTTAGAAGTATAGTACATAAAACTTTTTTCTCCCTGAGTCATTTGAATAATTACTGATTCAATATGTCATTGCTCCTAAATACATCCATGAATTTCTTAAAAACAAAGACATTCCCTAAATCCAGATAATACAGCCATCAAATTGACTAATTCATCTCTCAGACTCCACTCCATTTTTATAAACTATCTAAAGAATTTCCTTTTTAGCCAAAGATCCAGTTCGGAATCATGAAGTATGTTTAGTAAGCGTGTCTGTTTAGCCTCCTTTATCCGGACGTTTCTCATTCTTTCCTTGACTTTTGAAACCTTGAGACTTGAACATCACAGGTCAATTATTCTGAGAATGTGCTTCAATTTGGGTTGTTCTGATTTCTTTATGATAGCTATGCACTTTGGTAGGAATGTTAAAGAAATGTGTTATTCTCACAGATTGCTATAAAATGGCAACAACTTCAACTTGTTCCAACACGAAGGACCTTACTGTTGGTCACCTAAGGTAGTGTTTGCCAGGGTTCCTTTAGTAGAGTGTTCTTTTTCTCTACTAAATTAACAATTGTTTTGTAGGAAGATAAGTTGAGGCTACATGAATATCTTATTTGTCATCAAACTTTAAATTTACTCATGTATAATAATTATGTCAATATATACTCCTGGTGTCTATTTTATTCACCATATTATGACTTATTATTATCCTTCATTTTGATACTCAATTTGTCACAAATTTGGCCTAAAGGTACAAACCCCTTTAGCTGGATTTGCTTCATTGATATTTTGACAAGTTCCAAGTCCCTCCAGTCTTTCACTACTTTCAAACTTTCTGATACAAGATCTGGAGGATGTGGACTTTTCTCCAGGGCATCCTGTTTGTTTTCAGTGAAAAATGATATTTAGAAACCAAGATCTGAAAGTGAGAGCACACAGGGGAGGTGTGAGGATAGGTAAGACACCCAAAAAACTAGATAGCATTTGTTGCTGTCAATGCAGAGAAACTAATGCAGATACTTTAAAGCAACTGAGGCCAATAGGAGAAGGGGACCAGGAACTAGAGAAAAGGTTAGTTCGAGAAGAATTAATTTAGAAGGTAACACATATGTACAGGAAAGCAATGCATGTCAACTTCCTGTATCGTTATCCTTATCTCAACTAGCCAAAACCCTTGTTCCTTCCAATTATTGCTTATACTCTCTCTTCAACAAAATTAGAAATAAGGGCAAAATAGTTTCTGCCTGGTAGTGAGGGGGTGGGGGGGGGAGGGGGGTGTGGAGGGGTAAGGGAGGGGATGTGGGGAAGGGGGGAGAAATGACCCAAACATTGTATGCACATATGAATAAAAGAAAAAAAATGTAAGGCTTGAAAATAAAAAATATCAACAACAACAACAAAAAAAAAACAAAAAGAAACCAAGATCTGGACACTGTGTTTGCTTAGTGTTTTTTATGGTATTGCTGCTCCTTGGCACAGTGACGTTTTTATAAATGTCTCCAAAAACACTTTACTCTCTGCTGCCTTGGGACTCAAGCACATACTGTTCCCTCTACCTGTAATGCTTGTCCCTCCTCTTCATATAGTGAACTTTTCTGATTGGAGCACACCTGCTTCTTCAGGGAAACTATCCACAGATTTAGACTGGTTAAGATCTCCTCTTACAGCATCATCTTCCCAAAGGAACATTTATAGTAGAGCAATCATTTGAGAAAAGACATCTCCTCCTTACTAGACTTACAAGCTTTGGAGGATAAAGACTGTCTGTTTTGGATCAAGGCTGAGCCAGAAGTGCCTTACATAGAGCCTGCCACATAGTAGTTTGCAACAAATACCTGTGGAAATAGGTAGTTACTAATTGCATGAATGAGTGAATGAATGAAGGCAGAACTTGAACCCAGTGCTTTTGCAGCTCTTTCACAGTGGACACTTGGAACTTTTAAATGTAATGGAGTCCTTGAAATGGTATTCACTAAATCCTTATACAATCAGGCATGATTTGATTATTTCTCACAAAATTGAATTTTACACACTGAATCACACAGTTTTCAACATATTTTTGAAGTTAGTTCTTCTTGAGCTAGATTCAGATGAAAATGAAAAACTACATGTCCTTTGAAAAGGTCATAGAATTTGTCACTATCAATTTAATCTCTTGGGTTTATTCTCCATTAGATTTATTTCTGAGTAACTTTGCTAAGTTGTTATGAAAACAAAAAGCTGCAGAAGAATATTTAATTTGATTGCATAATGCTAAATCTTCACCACCTCCTGGGTCCCTAATTAAATCTTGTTGTTACATGGTGCATTGTCCTCGAATGTGGGCTGCCCTGAAAATCTCAGGAAGGGAATTTATGATACAGGAAATCCAAAGCCTGCGTTGAGATAATATGGAAGTCTAATTGTCTTACTAGTGTCTCTGTAGGCAGGCCGAACAGACAATTGAGTACTTAGCTTGATGCATTTACAGTTTTCCTCTGGTTTTGAGTCAGACATAGACCCAACAAACACCCACCTGTGGTGTTGGCCTCTGCTCATGTAACTCCAGCACCTGCACCTGGGCATTGTAAGACCTTTTGGGATCACTTGAAGCAATTGATTATTGATTCCATTGATGTGTTTGAAGGGAAATGAGGTCAGAAGGGCAGGTCAAAAATACTAAGAGTTCTTTTAGTCCTGAGAGATGTATTTGGAGTGTTTTCAAAAGTTTCTGAGAAGAACTTCTGCAACTCCAGGTAATTCTTCTCCCATTCATTGTATGTTGTGAGGTGTTTTATTATAAAACCAGAGAATCTAAGAGCAAATTATATAACGGGAAATGACTATTTAAGAGTTCTCCTTCTCTCTGACTTTCATTGTGGTTTTCTTCCACTCTAAAATATCTGGCAAGAGGGAAGATCTGGTTAAAAATATTACCACAGATTAGATGAGAAATGCAGAGCAATATCACATGTGAATTAGGACTCTCTCCTTTGCTCTTCTGGGGCTGCAGTGAAAGAGTTTCTTAGCATTCTTAGCCACACAGAGGCTTCACACTTTTCTACAAACAACCTAATAATTAATTATAAGTTCAAGAAAAATAACTTTATTCTTCAGCCTCCTTCTAGTGTTATGTTTTCCTCAGGTACTTATGTATTTCAGGTGGTTTAGCATTCAGTTATGACTCATTTAATATGATTTTAAAAGGAGGATTTGTTATTTTATCATATTCAAAAAATAATTGAAATGGATGCAATTTAATTAACCAGAACTTTTTATCTTCACCAAGAAAATTATAATGTGGGCTTTACTAAACAAACCAAATGATCCTGACCAAGACTCAACTGAGTATTCAAAGAATCAAAGGCAATGAATCAAAGCAAGCTTATAAAAATCTCCTCTAATGAGAACACTGTTTGAAATACATTGTTCAGCTTTGAAGAGAAAAAAATGCTGAGCTGTATGGCTCTCCCACTTTTAAGAGGGATATACTTTAATTGTTGGATGAGTTTTGAGTTTTGGAAGTAATATTGGCAATTTCTGTGCCATTTCTAGCAAAAGGAATAGAGAGGTAATTGGGTTTCTGAATACCATGCCTTAAGGGACAGCCTGGAGGGTGGAACCACAAATGGCTCATTCATTCCTCTGGGACTATATTCCATTTGTCAAAATGAACAAATGTTGGGTATCAAGTCATTCCTAATAGTGAGTAATATTATTCAAGTTCAACAGAGCAGCACTCTGAACCAGAGAGAGCATGTGGACAAGAACAGAGCTGCTGATATTTTAACCTGGTCAAATAACAGTCTCTGACCACAGAGAACATTGTGTAGGGCTCTGGTAAGTTATCCAAAGAAGAATTAGATATCTGGTATATTTATCTCTTATGGAGGCCCCCTTGAACATCCTATAGAAATCTGTTTAAAGTAAAAGGATATCCTAACAAATGATATGTTCCTGGGAGGAATCTAAAATATCTATTTATCTGCTGGGGTGGCTGAGTTGGGATGATGCTATTATGGTAAGTGTGTACATTTCTGGCATAAATATTTACTTACCTCTACTTGTCAACATCAGAGAAGTTTCTCTGTCCTCCACTTGCAGTAATGTGATATCTAGTGAGGATCATCTCCCTGGGAGGCTGCTAGTGTTTATCTGCCAAGTGCTAATATTAAAATGTAGCCCTTGATGCAGGCAACAGTAGCCAGGGGATTTTCAGTATTGCATTCCTCCTCTTGTAGAGTCTTGGCATGGACTAGTTGCCTTCAAAAAGTAGGAATCATTGAGTTACTTTTTTCAACACAAATCACAAGTGTTTTCTCTGCCAAATTGTAAAGACAAATACACATTAAAATGCAAATAACAATATTCAAATACTTAGAAATTTTCATTCCCCTTTTAACTTTCAAATATGTTCATGAAAAAATAATTTTTTTTATTATTCATATGTGCATACAAGGCTTGGGTCATTTCTCCCCCCTGCCCCCACCCCGACCCTTACCACCCACTCCACCCCCTCCCTCTCCTCCACTCCCTCAATACCCAGCAGAAACTATTTTGCCCTTATTTCTAATTTTGTTGTAGAGAGAGTATAAGCCATAATAGGAAGGAACAAGGGTTTTTGCTGGTTGAGATAAGGATAGCTACACAGGGAGTTGACTCACATTAATTTCCTCTGCGTGTGTGTTAACTTCTAGGTTAATTCTTTTTGATCTCACCTTTTCTCTAGTTCCTGGTCCCCTTTTCCTATTGGCCTCAGTTGCTTTTAAGGTATCTGATTTAGTTTCTCTGCGTTAAGGGCAACAAATGTTAGCTAATTTTTTAGGTGTCTTACCTATCCTCACCCCTCCCTTGTGTGCTCTCGCTTTTATCATGTGCTCAAAGTCCAATCCCCTTGTTGTGTTTGCCCTTTATTTAATGTCCACATAGGAGGGAGAACGTACAATTTTTGGTCTTTTGGGCCAGGCTAACCTCACTCAGAATGATGTTCTCCAATTCCATCCATTTACCAGCGAATAATAACATTTCGTTCTTCTTCATGGCTGCATAAAATTCCATTGTGTATAGATACCACATTTTCTTAATCCATTCATCAGTGGTGGGGCATCTTGGCTGTTTCCATAACTTGGCTATTGTGAATAGTGCCGCAATCAACATGGGTGTGCAGGTGCCTCCGGAGTAACCTGTGTCACAGTCTTTTGGGTATATCCCCAAGAGTGGTATTGCTGGATCAAATGGTAGATCAATGTCTAGCTTTTTAAGTAGCCTCCAAATTTTTTTCCAGAGTGGTTGTACTAGTTTCCATTCCCACCAGCAGTGTAAGAGGGTTCCTTTTTCCTCGCATCCTTGCCAACACCTGTTGTTCGTGGTGTTGCTAGTGATGGCTATTCTAACAGGGGTGAGGTGGAACCTTAGTGTGGTTGTAATTTGCATTTCCTTTATTGCAAGAGATGGTGAGCATTTTTTCATGTGTTTTTTGGCCATTTGAATTTCTTCTTTTGAGAAAGTTCTGTTTAGTTCACTTGCCCATTTCTTTATTGGTTCATTAGTTTTGGGAGAATTTAGTTTTTTAAGTTCCCTATATATTCTGGTTATCAGTCCTTTGTCTGATGTATAGCTGGCAAATATTTTCTCCCACTCTTCAGTTTAGAGACCATTTCTTTTGATGAACAGAAGCTTTTTAGTTTTATGAGGTCCCATTTATCTATGCTATCTCTTAGTTGCTGTGCTGCTGGGGTTTCATTGAGAAAGTTCTTACCTATACCTACTAACTCCAGAGTATTTCCTACTCTTTCCTGTATCAACTTTAGAGTTTGGGGTCTGATATTAAGATCCTTGATCCATTTTGACTTAATCTTGGTATAGGGTGATATACATGGATCTAGTTTCAGTTTTTTGCAGACTGCTAACCAGTTTTCCCAGCAGTTTTTGTTGAAGAAGATGCTATTTCTCCATCGTATATTTTTAGCTCCTTTGTCAAAGACAAGTTGGTTATAGTTGTGTGGCCTCATATCTGGGTCCTCTATTCTGTTCCACTGGTCTTCATGTCTGTTTTTGTGCCAGTACCATGCTGTTTTTATTGTTATTGCTTTGTAATATAGTTTGAAGTCAGGTATTGTGATACCTCCTGCATTGTTCTTTTGACTGAGTATTGCCTTGGCTATTCGTGGCTTCCTGTGTTTCCATATAAATTTCATGGTAGATTTTTCGATCTCTTTAATGAATGTCATTGGAATTTTGATGGGAATTGCATTAAACATGTAGATTACTTTTATGAGTATAGATATTTTTACTATGTTGATTCTACCAATCCATGAGCATGGGAGATCTCTCCACTTTCTATAGTCTTCCTCAATCTCTTTCTTCAGAAGTGTATAGTTTTCCTTGTAGAGGTCTTTCACATCTTTTGTTAGCTTTACACCTAGGTATTTGATTTTGTTTGAGGCTATTGTAAATGGAATTGTTTTCATACATTCTTTTTCCGTTTGCTCATTGTTAGTGTATAGAAATGCTAATGATTTTTCTATGTTGATTTTATATCCTGCTACCTTACTATATCTATTGATGATGTCTAGAAGCTTCTGAGTAGAGTTTTTAGGGTCTTTAAGGTATAGGATCATGTCATCTGCAAATAGGGATATTTTGACAGTTTCTTTACCTATTTGTATTCCTTTTATTCCTTCTTCTTGCCTAATTGCTCTGGCTAGGAATTCCAGTACTATGTTGAATAGGAGTGGAGATAGTGGGCATCCTTGTCTGGTTCCTGATTTTAGAGGGAATGGTTTCAGTTTTTCTCCATTAAGTCTAATGCTGGCTGTAGGTTTGTCATATATAGCTTTTATAATGTTGAGGTACTTTCCTTCTATTCCTAGTTTTCTTAGAGCTTTTATCATAAAATGGTGTTGGATCTTATCAAAGGCTTTTTCTGCATCTATTGAGATGATCAAGTGGTTTTTGTCTTTGCTTCTGTTAATGTGGTTTATTACGTTTATTGATTTTCATATGTTGAACCACCCCTGCATCCCTGGGATGAAGCCTTCTTGGTCGTGGGGAATAATCTTTTTGATGTGTTGTTGAATTCGGTTTGCCATTATTTTATTGAGGATTTTTGCGTCAATGTTCATTAAGGAGATTGGCCTATAGTTCTCCTTTTTGGAGGTGTCTTTGCCTGGTTTTGGGATGAGTGTAATACTGGCTTCATAAAAGGTGTTTGGCAGTTTTCATTCCCATTCTATTTCATGGAACAGTTTAAGGAGAGTTGGTATCAGTTCTTCTTTAAAGGTCTGATAGAATTCAGCAGAGAATCCATCAGGTCCTGGACTTTTCTTTTTGGGGAGACTCTTGATTGCTGCTTCAATTTCATTTTGTGTTATAGATCTATTCAGGTGATTAATTTCCTCTTGGTTTAGTTTTGGATGGTCATATGTATCTAGAAATCTGTGCATTTCTTTAAGATTTTCAAATTTATTTGAATATAGGTTCTCAAAGTAGTCTCTGATGATTTCCTGGACTTCCATGGTGTTTGTTGTTATCTCCCCCTTTTGCATTCCTGATTCTACTAATTTGGGTTTTTTCCTCTCCTCATTTTAGTCTGGTTTGCCAGGGGTCTATCGATCTTGTTTATTTGTTCAAAGAACCAACTTTTTGTTTCATGAATTCTTTGTATGGTTTTTTTGGTTTCTATTTCGTTGATTTCAGCTGTTATTTTTATTACTTCTCTCCTTCTATTTGTTTTGGGATTTGCTTGTTCTTGTTTTTCTAGGAGTTTGAGATGTATCATTAGGTCATTGATTTGGGATCTATCAGTCTTTTTAATATATGCACTCATGGCTATAAACTTTTCTCTCAGGACTGCCTTAGCTGTGTCCCATAGGTTCCAATAGGTTGTGTTTTCATTTTCATTGACTTCCAGGAACTTTTTAATTTCCTCTTTTATTTCATCAATGATCCATTCTTCATTAAGTAATGAGTTATTTAGTTTCCAGCTGTTTGCATGTTTTTTGTCTTTACTTTTGTTGTTGAGTTCTACTTTTACTGCATTGTGATCAGATAGTATGCATGGTGTAATTTCTATTTTCTTATATTTGCTGAGACTTGCTTTGTGCCCTAGGATATGATCTATTTTGGAGAAGGTTCCATGGGCTGCTGAGAAGAAGTTGGATGTGTAGAAGTTGGATGAAATGTTCTGTAGACATCAAGTAGGTCCATTTGATCTATTGTATATTTTAGATCTTGGATTTCTTTATTGATTTTTTGTTTGGATGACCTATCTATTGATGATAATGGGGTGCTAAAGTCTCCCACAACCACTGTGTTGGCGTTTATATATGCTTTTATGTCTTTCAGAGTATGTTTGATGAAATTGGGTGCGTTGACATTGGGTGCATATAGGCTGATAATTATTATTTCCTTTTGGTCTGTTTCCCCTTTTATTTGTATGGAATGTCCTTCTTTACCTTGTTTGATCAATGTAGGTTTGAAGTCTACTTTGTCAGAGATAAGTATTGCTACTCCTGCCTGTTTTCAGGGGCCATTGGATTGGTAAATCTTCTTCCAGCCTTTCATCCTAAGCCTATGCTTATTTCTGTCAGTGAGATGGGTCTCCTGTAAGCAACAAATTGTTGGATCTTCCTTTTTAATCCATTTCGTCAAGCAGTGCCTTTTGATGGGTGAATTAAGTCCGTTAACATTAAGCGTTAGTACTGATAGGTATGTGGTGATTCCTGTCATTTAGTTGTCTTAGTTGTTTGAAGGTTTGATTGTGTGTACCTAAGTTGAGGTTACTCCCTACTGTCTTGCTTTTTCTTTTCCTGTGGTTTGGTGATGCCTGTCTTTTTATGGTTAAGTTGGGTTTCACTTTCTGTGTGCAGAATCCCTTGAAGAATCCTTTGTGTTGGTGGCTTTGTGGTCACATATTGTTTTAGTTTCTGCTTATCATGGAAGACTTTTATTGCTCCATCTATTTTGAATGATAGTTTTGCTGGGTAGAGTATCCTGGGGTTGAAGTTATTTTCATTCAGTGCCCGGAAGATCTCACCCCACACTCTTCTTGCTTTTAATGTTTCTGTCAAGAAATCTGCTGTGATTATGATGGGTTTACCTTTGTATGTTACTGTTTTTTTCTCTCTTACAGCCTTCAATATTCTTTCTTTAGTTTCTGAACTTGTTGTTTTAATGATGATGTGTCATGGGGTAGTTCTATTTTGATCTGGTCTGTTTGGTGTCCTGGAGGCCTCTTGTATCTGTATGGGAATATCTTTCTCTAGATTTGGGAAATTTTCTGTTATGATTTTGTTAAATATATTATGCATTCCCTTCACTTGCACCTCTTCTCCTTCTTTGATGCCCATGATTCTCAAGTTTGGTCTTTTGATGGAGTCGGTGAGTTCTTGCATTTTCTTTTCACAGGTCTTGAGTTGTTTAATTAATAGTTCTTCGGTTTTTCCTTTAATTACCATTTCATCTTCAAGTTCTGAGATTCTGCCTTCTGTTTCTTCTATTCTGCTGGATTGGCCTTTGGTTTTGTTTTGCAGTTCTGTTTTGTTCTTTTTTCTGAGGTTTTCCATATCCTGACTGGTTTCCTCTTTAATGTCTATTTTTGTCCTGAGTTCATTTATCTGTTTATTCATTGTGTTCTCTGTTTCACTTTGGTGTTTATACAGTGCTTCTATGGTTTCCTTTATTTCTTCTTTTGCTTTTTCAAATTCTCTATTTTTGCTGTCTTGGAATTTCTTGAGTGTCTCCTGTACATTTTTGTTGACCCTATCCAGTATCATCTCTATAAAATTCTCATTGAGTACCTGTAGTATGTCTTCTTTTAAATTATTCTTGTGGGCTTCATTGGGTCCTTTGGCATAGTTTATCTTCATTTTGTTGGAGTCTGGATCTGTGTATCTGTTTTCTTCATTCCCCTTTGGTTCCTGTACTAATTTGTTGCTGTGGGGAAACTGGTTTCCCTGTTTTTTTCTGTCTTCCCGTCATTGTCTTTGGTGTTGTTACTGTCCCTGTGCTGTGTGCAATTAAGTATTTTCTAGCTTGTAATAATAACAATGGTAATATTTAGAATGGAAGGGTGAGTTGAGATGGAAAGCAAGAAGTTAAAGAAATGGGAAAAACAAATACAAAGACTGGAAGGAGAAAACAGAAGAAGTATCAGACAAGAAAGTTTCAAAGGTATAAACAGGAAGTGTTAGTGTACTAATTGACAGTAAGCTGAATAGACATTAGAGAAACAGAGAGAGGATTGAAAATAAAAAATAAAAAAATAAAGATATGAATAAAAATAAAAAATAGGTAAATGAAAGAAAAATCTACATATAAAAATGTATTAAAATAAAATGAAAAAACAGAAAAATTTTTAAAAAACCAAAAAACGTTCAAGTTCAAATGCAATGAAGTTTCAGTCTTAATAATTTGGGTGTCTGTCTCAGTCTGCAATCCTGGAGATGGTTCCTCAGATGTTGTTCTGTAGTTGTCTCATCAAAGGGGACATATAAAGTAGAACAAAACCACACACACGCACAAAAAAAACCCCACCAAGTGTCCCAAGTTCAAATGCAATACTGTTTTAGTAAGTTTTTCCGCTTGCAGGTGTAATTCGGTTGTTCTCTCATCAAAGGTAGGGAGAAAAAGAAAAAAAAGAGTCTGGAGACAGTTCTGAGAATGGTATCTGTAGCTGTGGCTTGCCTGCCCACTGCTGTCAGCCTGATGTTGCTGGAGGCATTATTTATGCAGATCTCTGGGGTGAGCTTAGCACTCACCTGGCCCTGCAGGCTTTGTTTACTCAGATTTCTCCTGTGCATGAGCCTCTGCTACAAGCTTTCCCCTTTCCAAGCACACTGGGAAAGGTGACACTGCACCTGCGTTGTCAGGCTTGCATGTTTATTTACAGTTCATGTGGGAGGTGGGTCTTCCCCCCTCTCCTGTGGAGTTTTCCTCCCTCTGCCACTCTCACAAGCTTTCCTGCTCCTGGTTGCTGGGCGCATGCCCCCGCTTCTACCAGAGGCTCTCCGGCCAGGCCGGCTTGTTTATTTACAGTCCCAGGAAGGATTCCCTTCCCCCAATCTTCAGTGCTCAGTGCGCCCCACCCTCTTTCCCACGTGTCTTTATCATTCTTATTGTTTATTACTCAGTTTCTCTTTTTTCCCTGGGTGGAGGTTGGTCTGTCCAGGGGGCTATGCTGCTCTGGCCCAGGCTTGTCTGTGGGAGTACTGCATACCACAAAGCTCACCTGGTCCGCATCTTCCCAAGCCGTTTGGGCGCCGGCAACTGGCGGCCCGGGGGCCCTCCTGGTTTCTCCGTTTAATGTGAAGTGGAGATTCTCTGCGCTGGCTGGAGGTGTGGAGGGGTCAAAGTTATGCCTCTTCTCAGTGATTATGCCTGCAAAGTGTGTCTCCAGCGTCTCTCCAAGATTTCACTATAGGAGGCTCGCTTTCTGCTTCTTCCCTCTAGCTGCCATCTTGTAATCTCTCATGAAAAAATAATTTTTGAAAGTATTTATAGAAATGGAGCCACTTAGTAAGTCTACATATTGCCTGAAAAAATTCATTTTTCAATTGAGGTACTTTCTTACACAGAAAATTAGATCACACAATTGAAGTAGAAACTAAAATATATAAGCTCTTCAATGGCAGAGTCACTATAACCATAATAATACCTAGCAAGTAGTTTATTGAATAAATAAGCAGATGGATCAAATATTGACAAAATCAAGGTCCTGTTGGTTACATAAAATAATAGACAAGCAATAGAATTGCATAATTTTTTAAGTGGTGGAAAACATGATTTCAATTTAGCCAGTGGAATGTTCAGTGTATTTACTTTCATCTACAAAAAGGCATTCTGCGAATTTACTTTATTATTTCTACATTAGCAGAATATAGAAAGTTGTTTCTCTAATTTTACATTCTTGCTATACTGGACTTTCTTTGCTTTTTAAAACAAGGTTTTCCATCTATCCCTTGTAAAGAGAACTTTGAATGATGAAGACAACTGACTGAAGACAGCATACTATGCTGGAAATAGTAATGGCAAATACATAGAAGCAAACCAGACTGTTTACTTGGCACTTTTAATAGTTTATCGTATCTATGATCACCATTTGATTATAAATCATATGGTTAAAAATGTAGAAAATCAAGTTTATTTGTTTTTTGTTTCTCAGAATCCTTTTATGTCTCTAGGATAAAGAAATTAAACTTTGTGACTTAGATAATTATGACGGTGCTTGGACTCTTATAATTCTTTTCATACTGACACAGAACATCAAACAATGAGACAGCATTTAGTATTTATTATGTATCAATACCATACTAGACACATCACAGGATGTAAAAAGAGTATATGTCATGATTACTACATTCAAGTGACATATTTTCTTATGCAGAAAATGTAACTAACAATCATGAAAGAATTGCTAAATAACTCAAGACAGAAAGAATTAAGTCCTATTACTAAGAAAAAGAAAGAAGTTTGGGAAAGAAGTCCTGAGGAAATTAACTTTATGGAGAAGATCCAGGGAAATGAAAAGGAGAGGCCTTGTGAAGCCTGGTGAGAGAGCAGAGGGGGTAATGCAGGCTATGTGAATGAACTCAAAATACTGATTCCTCTTAGAACTAAGGGTTTATCAGAGTTTTGTATTGGATTTTAGACTCCTTTTTAGAGCACCCACAAGCAATCATTAGTAAAATTGTGAGTAGAAGGAAGGACTTCCATTAGAAGTCACATTAGACTAGAACAATGTTGACTTGTCAGAGGGATGGTCCATTTCATGGTGAGTCTTGAGACATAGGACTGCCATTCAGTTGTAGGACTGGTTTCCTTCTGGGACTAGAGAGCAATGACTATAAATTCTTAGCACCTAAAATTCAAAAGCATTTATGCCTAACAGTGGATGATCAAAGAGATTTCTGAGGAAAAGCAATCTGGTGAAGTTCATCCAAGGTCTACTCCTGCCCCCAAGCCAGAAAAACCATCTATTCTGTGAAGGAAAAGCAAGGAAATTTGGAAGACAATTAGGACGTACAGAATATTGTCTGTCCTTGTATGCTTACCCTGACCCTCCCCACACCTACCCCATGCTGAAGGTGGGGAAAGATACAATGGAATTCTCATTTTAATTTTGTTTTCTGATAATAAAAGGTACACATATGTTGCATCCTGGGTGAAAGTCAAAAAGTAAGCAACTTGCATAGAGAAGAATCTGGCACCATCATAATAAAATATTATTAAGGTATTAGGGACGAATACCACACTGTCCATTTGAACTGGGGAGTTAGCAGATGAGCCAATGTCCTTTGAAAGAAAAGAGTTTGCAAAAAATAGAGCAGAGATGGTGGAGAAAGGTGGTGAGGACACTGTGAGAGCCTCTGTACTTCCTTGAATTCTGAATTTCAAGAGTGGGGTGAGACGAGCTTAGGATGTGGAAAAGAAGATCAAAAGAAGGCTAGAGATGGGGCTAAGGAGATGTAGAGTGACAACCACAGGCTATGGCAACATGGTATGCTTAGGTAGATAAGCCCTGGGCAGAGGCTGATTCCAAACTCTATGAGATTACGCATCCTGGCAGGTGTTAAAATGTAATATGTATCTGAAAAATCAAGCCAGATCAACTAAAGCTCAAAGAATGTCAGTATAAGATCAAATGCATCAAAACCAAGAAGCAAACACATCCTTCCCAACAAGACTCTGTGCCTTTTAAGCAAATTTCCTTAACAACTTATTTCATTCTTCCAACAGACTCAAGCCCAGGGAGAAGGGAAGGGAGAAAAGCCAAAAGGAAGTTTTATCTAAAATATGCTTGGACTACAAACTAGGATTCCTGAGAAATTACCATATTTGTAGTGAGTTTACCTAGAATAAATTGTGATTATGTTTGTGCACATAAAGAAGGCTCAAAGGCAGAAAATGTATTTTAATTGTTCTTGAAATGTGAGCCTGCTATCTTTTAATTCTGGGCCCCTCAATTGCCAGTGAGTTTCTCCTCCCCTTTGACTTTTCTCATCCAGCTGCCCTTCAGGGGACCATAGTTCAAAAGACCTGACCCAAAATACCAGTATTGCTGCTGTTATGAAGCCTTGCTGAGCTAAATTATCATTTCCTGAACTATAAAATAAACATACTAGCTCCATTTCTACCTATGTTGGAGAGATCAGAAACAATTTTTCAAGATTTAGTCAAGTATCTGCAGTGTTTGTGTGAAACCCTGAAACTCCCAAAGCTCATCAAAATATCCAACTTTTCTCTGAATCTACAGGTTACTGGCACTTTTTAATTATTTTGGTGGTACTAGAGTTTTAAACTCAGGGCCTTACATTTATCAACTCTACCACTTAAATCATTCCTCTAGCCCTTTTTTGCTTTAGTTTTTTTTCTTTATAAGGTTCTTGTATTTTTTGTCCAGGACTGGCCTAGACCATGATCTTCCTACTTCTGCCCCCCACAAAGCTGGGTTTACAGTCCTGTGCTTCCATGCTTGTATTATCTTGTTCTTTAGATAATTCCTCCACTACACTTCATTTCCTGATTTACAGTCTTAAAATTTATATATCCTTGGCATAAGTACTTTTTGGTAAAATATTTATAACTTAAAATTACTTTTTATCTTGAATAATATCACAAATAGTATAAAAATAGTATTGTATTATGTCTATATACCTTTCACTGACCTTCCCAAACTACTACACTATTAAATAGTCTAAAAATTTTGTTCAGATTTTTCTAGTGTCCCCCAATCCAGGACCTCATGTTCCATTCGTTATCTCCTTTAGTCTGAGGTGGTTCTCCAGACTTTTTCTTTTCTTTTTTCTTTTATTATTCATATGTGCATACAAGGCTTGGGTCATTTCTCCCCCCTGCCCCCACCACCTCCCTTACCACCCACTCCGCCCACTCCCTTTCCCCGCCACCCCCTCAATACCCAGCAGAAATTATTTTGCCCTTATTTCTAATTTTGTTGTAGAGAGAGTATAAGCCATAATAGGAAGGAACAAGGGTTTTTGCTGGTTGAGATAAGGATAGCAATTCAGGGCATTGACTCACATTGATTTCCTGTGTGTGTGTGTTACCTTCTAGGTTAATTCTTTTTGATCTAACCTTTTCTCTAGTTCCTGGTCCTCTTTTCCTATTGGCCTCAGTTGCTTTTATGGTATCGGCTTTAGTTTCTCTGCTTTAAGGGCAACAAATGCTAACTAGTTTTTTAGGTGTCTTACCTATCCTCACCCCTCCCTTGTGTGCTCTCGCTTTTATCATGTGCTCAAAGTCCAATCCCATGTTGTGTTTGCCCTTGAGCTAATGTCCACATATGAGGGAGAACATACGATTTTTGGTCTTTTGGGCCAGGCTAACCTCACTCAGAATGATGTTCTCCAATTCCATCCATTTACCAGTGAATGGTAACATTTCGTTCTTCTTCATGGCTGCATAAAATTCCATTGTGTATAGATACCACATTTTCTTAATCCATTCATCAGTGGTGGGGCATCTTGGCTGTTTCCATAACTTGGCTATTGTGAATAGTGCTGCAATAAACGTAGGTGTGCAGGTGCCTCCGGAGTAACCTGTGTTACTGTCTTTTGGGTATATCCCCAAGAGTGGTATTGCTGGATCAAATGGTAGGTTGATGGCTAGCTTTTTAAGTAGCCTCCAAATTTTTTTCCAGATTGGTTGTACTAGTCTACATTCCCACCAACAGTGAAAGAGGGTTCCTTTTTCCCTGCATCCTCGCCAACACCTGTTGTTGGTGGTGTTGCTGATGATGGCTATTCTAACAGGGGTGAGGTGGAATCTTAGTGTGGTTTTAATTTGCATTTCCTTTATTGCTAGAGATGGTGAGCATTTTTTCATGTGTTTTTTGGCCATTTGAATTTCTTCTTTTGAGAAAGTTCTGTTTAGTTCACTTGCCCATTTCTTTATTGGTTCATTAGTTTTGGGAGAATTTAGTTTTTTAAGTTCCCTATATATTCTGGTTATCAGTCCTTTGTCTGATGTATAGCTGGCAAATATTTTCTCCCACTCTTCAGTTTAGAGACCATTTCTTTTGATGAACAGAAGCTTTTTAGTTTTATGAGGTCCCATTTATCTATGCTATCTCTTAGTTGCTGTGCTGCTGGGGTTTCATTGAGAAAGTTCTTATCTATACCTACTAACTCCAGAGTATTTCCTACTCTTTCCTGTATCAACTTTAGAGTTTGGGGTCTGATATTAAGATCCTTGATCCATTTTGACTTAATCTTGGTATAGGGTGATATACATGGATCTAGTTTCAGTTTTTTGCAGACTGCTAACCAGTTTTCCCAGCAGTTCTTGTTGAAGAGGCTGCTATTTCTCCATTGTATATTTTTAGCTCCTTTGTCAAAGACAAGTTGGTTATAGTTGTGTGGCCTCATATCTGGGTCCTCTATTCTGTTCCACTGGTCTTCATGTCTGCTTTTGTGCCAGTACCGTGCTGTTTTTATTGCTACTGCTTTGTAATATAGTTTGAAGTCAGGTATTGTGATACCTCCAGCATTGTTCTTTTGACTGAGTATTGCCTTGGCTATTCGTGGCTTCCTGTGTTTCCATATAAATTTCATGGTAGATTTTTCGATCTCTTTAATGAATGTCATTGGAATTTTGATGGGAATTGCATTAAACATGTAGATTACTTTTGGGAGTATTGACATTTTTACTATGTTGATTCTACCAATCCATGAGCATGGGAGATCTCTCCACTTTCTACAGTCTTCCTCAATCTCTTTCTTCAGAAGTGTATAGTTTTCTTTGTGGAGGTCTTTCACATCTTTTGTCAGGTTTACACCTAGGTATTTGATTTTTTTTGAGGCTATTGTAAATGGAATTGTTTTCATACATTCTTTTTCCGTTTGCTCATTGTTAGTGTATAGAAATGCTAATGATTTTTCTATGTTGATTTTATATCCTGCTACCTTGCTATAGCTATTGATGATGTCTAGAAGCTTCTGAGTAGACCAGACTTTTTCTTTAAGGATTCTATCTCTTTTGGAGAGTGTTGGCTAACTGTGTTGTAGAAAGTCTCTCAAGATAGGTCTTTCTGATATTTTCACATGATTAAATTTTTTTTTTGTCAGTACTGGAGTTTGAATTCAGGACTTCATGCTTGCTAGGCAGGCACACTTACTGCTTTAGACACTCTGCAGCACTCACTTGTGCATTTTGATGAAAATGTCAAAGATATGATACTATGCCCTCATCAGTGCATGGTATCATGAGGTGCACATCTTTTTTGGGTGATGTCAATCTTGATCATTTGGCATCTTTTTTTTACCATTTTTCCCCTTTGTAATTAGTAAATATCATGCAGGAAGATACTATAAGACTATATAAATATCCTGTTTCTCATACCTTTCTCTACTAATTTTAACATCTATTGGTGATTCTTGCCAGAATCAAATACCATTGTGGTGTTTACCAAAAGTTAATTTTAGAATTTTCCATTATTCCTTGTGTTTTTATTAATTAAAATTCTATTGTGGCTCACATCTGTAATCCCAGAGGTAGAAATCAGAAGGATAGTGGTTCTAGGCCAGCCCCAACCAAAAGGTAGTAAGATAGTAAGATCCATCTTAATCAAGTTCAAGCCCCAGACCCACAAGAGAGAGACAGAAAGAGAGGAGAAAGAGAAGAGAAGGCACTACCCTCAAGAAGAAAGAAAGCTATCATGTCTCCAAATAACTGCTAAGCATTGAGAAAAGGCACAGTATAGTCATGATCAATAACAACTTGAAGCTGGAAAGTATGGGGGGGGTGATGGTGGAAGAGGACTAGAAAGGCTTGTGCAGAGGAGACCCTGGAGCTAGATCTTGGCATTCTAAACAGAGGACACATCATACTCAGCACAGTCATCTAAGATGACTAGAACACAGCATGGAGATGACATGCTAAAGGCCAGAGGTTCACAGACAGAAGTCTTAGAATCTGTAGGGGTCCCTGACACCCTTTGAGTAGTCTGCAAGGTCAATACTAAAACACATAACCACCAAATGGAAATAGCTTAATGTCCTTCAACTGGTTAAGTGTTCAAACTGCAATGTATTCATACATTGGAATAAGACTCAGTGTTAAAAAATAACAAATTAGTAATACACACAAATAAAACTCAAATGCATTATGTTCAATGAAAGAAGTCAGGTTCAAAGGCTACATACTGTATGACTCCATTTATATGACTTTCAGGAACAAGAAAAGCTATAGGGACAGAAAATATGTCAGAACAGATTACAATAATGGAACATTTGGGGGAGATGGAAATATTCTGTATCTCCATTGTAGTCATACACCATATGCATTTATAAAAATCCATGTAAAACTGTACACTAAAATTGTGGATTCACTGTATCTGAATTATACCTCAATAAATCTAACAAAAATTTCTAAATAAACTGAATGTGGCAGCCTGTGCCTGTCATCCCAGTTACTCCTCCAGGGCGTCACAAATTTATGTAATACTGTCCTTGGTAGGCTGGGGTTGTTGACACACTGTTAACAAATAGAATACAAAAGAAAAAAATGCCATTCATCTGAGATTAAGTTATGAAAAGATTATGGCTTCTATCTTGAGTTTTCTCTCTCAGTCATTCTCTAAGGAAAACCTCTAATGTGTGGAGTTGCCTATGGAGAGAATCACATGGGCAGAGAACTGATGTCTCTGGCCAACAGCTGGGCAGATCTGAGGCTTGACAAGGACTACATAGATGGGTTTGGAGATAGATACTCATGTGATTGAGCCTTGAGATGATTTGAGTCCCAGCCAACAATTACATTGCAGCCTTGTAAAAAATCTTAATTCAGAGAAACCCACCTGAACTGCGCTCAGATTTTGGATCCATGACTTTGAGATAATGAACGTTGCTTTTAGTCACTAAATTTTGACAAAATTCTTTGTACACTAGAAAATAAATAATGTGTTAAAATATCTCGAAGGTGCCCTTAAGTTTGTGTTTCATAAAATATTTACTTTTACCCTCTAACTGTTGGTTCACTTATATCTTGGATTGGTTTATAGTAAATATATCTATATAATCATATATAAAAACTTAATTTCATAATATATTAACTATATGCTATATACATAAAGTATAAAAATTAACTTGCTTTTACAGAGTATTTCAAGTGTACTCTGAAGAGTGAAAAACATAATGGACCCATGTACCCATCATCCAACTTTAACACTCATGGTCAACAATTGACACAACTCATTGTCAATATTATTTCATCTGTCTCTACCTAATCTTCTCCCCCAGATTATTTTGAAGCAAGTCAAAGACATAGCTTTTCTTCTCTAATATTTTCAGCATTCATCACTATTTATGGAAGCATTTTTAAGCTATAAATTGACCACAGACATCACATAAAGTCTTCAAAGTAGAGCCAAGTGTAGCTACTCTTGGCAATATTCTCCTACTCAAAAGTACAGATAAAATATTCTATGGAAGAAATGCACAGGAATTTTGCAGTTAGGTATTAGAAAACTGAAGAGAGGGAAAACAATTGAAGGAGTTGGGTAATGGGATGAAAACAAGGTTGGATATATATATATATATATATATATATATAATCAGTGATGACTAACTGTATGGGGACCATCAAGTGACTTTTAAGAACAAGCCTAACAGTGAAGGTTAGATGACATCAAACATATTGCATATTTTATAAAACTCTCCTGTAGGTTCCCACGTCCTTCAGGAAATTACCATGGGAGCAAAGAGTTTGGACAGTAGAAATGCAGAGTGAAATAGTGCAGAAAAGTGGTCTGACAGATAGGAACTGAAAGACTGAGAAGAACTTGAGAATTCAATAAAGTAAGAACTGGAAGTCAGAAGTGATCAAGAAAAGTGTAAAGCGACATCCTTTCCACCAACAAAACCCAACAGGCTTCAATGCTGGGTTTCCAACAATATATGAGAAGAGGAGTTAATAAAGTTTTTTGCTTAAGTACTAAAGGAAAAGTGATTCTAGGAATCTAGAATATGTGTGATTACTCCAAGAGGTTGATGATTTACTTACATACCCAGATACATAGATTCATACTTGCTATGATGTGCATATGGCTTAAATGTGTTCTCCTAGGTACCTGTGTTGAAAGTTTGGTCCCCAGGGTAGCAATGTGAGGAGCTGATGGGACCTATAAAAAGGTGGTCATTAGGGCATTGGGAAGTGTGCCCTCAAAAAGGAATAACATAGTTCCCATGGGACCCCAGTCTCTTTCTGGCTTCCTATCTCACCCTGTGATCTCTCCTTCTACATGCCCTCCTACTATTGTTAAGCCATTGCATGGTATCCTCGCCAGAGCAGAGATGATGCTGGTACCATATCTTTGAATCTCTACAATTGTGAGCTAAACAAATCTTTTTCTTTATGAAGCATCTAGTCTCAGTATTTCATTATAGCATCAGAAAACAGATTAATATGCACTTCCAGTTAATGGAATCAGGAACAATATTACTTCTGATGCCTGTAAAAATATGTATGTTTGTAATGAAATTTGTAAAGGAAAGAAGGGGAGAATAAATTTTTCTGCCTTGATCTACTATATTCGTGAACACTCAGATATGACAGTGTCCAAATATAATTGGTCCAGGTTGAATATATCTGCAGAATTTGGATATGATTATCCACAAATTGCTCATGAAGGACTAATAAAGATACAATAATAGAACAAGAATTATTATACTCAATTGACATGAAAAACAGATAACTTTTAATTCCGGTCTGTACATTTTAGTAGTTTTCTGTTAAAATAAGGAATATATTAAAGTAACACTTTTATGAGTTGTAAAAACTCTGAGGCAAATGATCCAATTTACACTGACTGAAAATACTTTAAAAATCCATGAATTTTGTTTCCTTTATTTCATACAATCAAAGCTTCTAAGGACAGTGAGAATTTTATATAAGAATTTTTTATCCTGGTTTTAGAAACCTAGCTTTTCTTGTAACTGCACTCATGATTCACAACTACACCTCAACTTTATAGTGGAATTTTCATCTCAATCACTGAACTCACTGTACTGGAGGAGTACTTTATTTTTCTTGGATTTTATTGTCAAACACAGAGAGATAATATTATAGAGCAATTCTTCCCTATCGCCCACAGCAACGATAAACCAAAAATGTGTACCAGTAATAGTAAAGTATGATGTCAATCAAAAAACAATCAATTTTGCCATATATGGAGTTTTTTTTTAATAAAAAAGAATGTCTTTCTGGTGTATCGACCTGTCCTTGATTTCCAAATGGAGGATGGTTTTAGTAGATAAGAGTCAAAGGATAGCTATTATCTTGTTTCCCTCTCATGGATTAGTCATTGCAGATTTGAAAGTTACAAATCATCAACTTTCAGCTCTCCTGATGGAGGTGTGGGGGATTGAACCTAGGGTCCTGTGCATGCTAAGCAAGCAGTATACCTCTTGAGCCATGTCTCTAGCCCTTTTGTTTTTGCATTTTGTTTCTGAGATAGGGTCTTGCTAACTTTACCGAGGTAGCATCCAATTCATGGTGCTCCTGTCTCTAACTCATGAGTAGCTACCATACCCGTCTCAAAAATATCTTAATACTGGCATAAGAAAAACACTACTTGAAAGTAAACCTATGAATACATATCTATATGCATTCATATGCAGTTGCAAACATGTATGCATGCATGCACGTATGTAGAGTGTATAAATGTATGTGTATATAAAGGGGGGAGAAGGAGAAGAGAGAGAGAGAGAGAGAAAGGTAAAGGACAGGGAGAGAGAAGGGAGAGAGAAGAAAGGTAACAGGAAATGAAGAGTAGAAATGATCATACCATGCTCATCTCTCGCTGATCATCTGATCAGCTTCCTGTTGCTCATCTTGCAAGAAGGTATATACTTTCTTCCCCTCTCCTTACCCAATTTCTCTTTAATGTCTAAGACCCTTTTTGAGTCTCTTGACTATGTAGACCTTGGCATTGTCCCTCTTCTTCATGTCCTTCTAGTATACAATTTGATCACCTCAGACTTATCATTTAGCTACACACTTTTATTGCTCTCTGAATGTTCCATGTGTCAGTCTTGTCTCCCCAACTAAATGCCTCAGGGGCAAGGACTCTGAATTATCATTATGTATTACCACATCTTCTTTTGCTGTGTACTATCACGGATGCTAAATAAATGATAGACTGAAATAACAAAGTTGCCACTTAGGTTGTCATTTTGAGTAAGAAATTATAATCTGTTTTTAAAATTGAAACAAACTTTTTAGAAGGTTTCTATGCATTCCACACATCTGTATTTCCTAGTGAAACATAATATAGCTTAGTGGTTAATGACACACTGACTGGCTTTGTATTCTAGTTCTCTAGTATTTTAGTCATATAATCTTGAGCAAATATCCTCTAAGTATATTTACTATCTATAAAAGAGAGATGAAGAGAGATAATTGTAACATCTCACTTACAGATTACTGTGATAATTAAATAAATTTGTTCATGAACAGCCTATCAAATATCTGTACATAAAAATCATACTACAAATGGTGACTATTTTGCTATGGTTGAATAAAAACCATAGCTTATATTTATAAATTGGCAGCTTGCATCAAAAGTTGGCTAGTATCGGTTTAGAGAAAGCTCCATTTCTAAGGATAACTGTCTCAAACAAATATTTGAGCTGAACTGGGAAGGGAAATCTGAATTAAAAGACAGAAGGTTTATTGTAAACACAAGGCAAGAGTGATCAAAGTTAGCCTGTTCAAAAAGCCTAAAATGTAATGCCTTTCCCCAGTTCTAGATACTCTTTAGATACCTGACCTAAGAAGGTTTAGATTAGATTGACAAGGCAGAGTTGATTTAGGAGCAACCAACCCAGAGTCTAGGGTTAATAAACCCTCTGGCTAAGAAAGCATACTGGTATGACAGAAGTGATGTTTACCTTGGGGGAAATACATATATTCATATATAATGAGTATACATGCTTATGTAACATTCATGTAAGTATGTATCATTTCACACATTTGAAATAAATTTGGAATCTTCTGACTTTGTGAAGTATGAAATATATATACATATCTACACATACACATACATATACATATGTACATATATACATATATATTTGAATGTGAGATAAAAGAACTAAAATCAAAACTAGACCAAGACAAAGGGTAAGTAACAGTATTGTTTCTAAGGAACTGTGTGTTCTCACCATGTCAGTGCAGTACAACTAAAGGAATGTGCTTTGTAGAAATGAGGTAAGTAATAATGTAGAAAGACAGTGGAATATAATCAGAGTAACATGCATTTTTTAACTCTAAATACATTAGTCAAACTCTCACTTTCTAATGAAATATTCACAGAAGAATAAAATACTACTTCAATGTGATGAATTCACTCATTTAATAAGAGTCTTAGCAATCAGGCAGGTCTGCTTTTGAATCTGAATTCCACCACTGTGTAAAGTCATTTAACCTTTCTCAATATCCTCATTGATAAATTAGATAGAATAGAGCTTCCTGGAGGCCTCATGAAAAAAGTTATATTTAACTTAATTTCTACACCCTTCTCCTATCATTCCTTTTTACCCTCCCAAATAATCTGATTGGCTAGAGACCAAGTCATTTATTAAATCTTTTTTGCTAGTGGCATGTCACTAGGCACAAGAAAAAAATGTATACATGCCTGTGTCTGTCTCTGGCATGTACCTACTAAACAACCGGGTGGTAAACTGAGTCTCACATCCTTCTCCCCAGGGAAATGGAAAGGCTTGTACATTCCAGCCTTTTAATAAGAACACTGAATTAGGATTCAAGGCAAAAACCCAGCTAATGGAAAGGGCACCCTTGCTATTTTCCATGTTTCTTATATATCTGTCCACCTCTTGAGGAATTCATTAATACGCGAGGTGTCTAAAATCAGTTATAAATCAGTCCCTTAGCCACATCACAGTCTAAGAATACCCTATCTCAGTATAACCCATAAAATATATTCCATAAAGTATTTGTAAAAACCAAATAGAGAGAATGTTTTTAAAGTACTTAGTACAGTGTCTGGCACATAGACAATAAACAATATTTATTAACTTCTCTTATTTTTATAACTAGAAAATGAAGATTCTAAAAAATGGAGGAGATTCTCTAAAGTTAGTTAGTTAGTTAATGGCAGAATGAAACTCAAACTTGAGCACCCATTTCCTTTTGTAATTAATTGAACAAAACAATGGGTTTCATATGACATTTTCATATAATGTATATTATATACTTTGATTATATTTACCACCATTACCCTTTTTGGTCCTCCTCCCTCCTATATTTCCCCTCCCTTCAAATAGTCCCCCTTCCACTTTCATGTCTTTTAAAAAAATCTACATTTTGTATATGAAAGAAAATACACAGTTTGTTGTTTTAAATCTGACTTATTTTGCTTAATATGGTGATCTCCAGTTCCATCACTTTCCTGGAAAATGACATGTTAATTTTACTTTTTGGCTGAATAATACTCCATTGTGTATATATGCCATGTTTTCTCAATCCATTCATCTCTTGATGGGCACCTAGACTGATTTCATACTTTGGCTAGTGTGAAACACCAATTTCTTACCACAGTTTTATTCTTGTCTTTTCATTTCCCTCCAGCATTTTGTGCCTTCTGATGCCAACTTACCAGTCCCTTAGCCAGGCACTGCTAGACCTGGTTCTGTACCCAGACTCTGATTGTGACCCTTTTTGGTTTGTACACTCACTTGCAAAGAGTTGCTCAGGCTTTCTCCTCTCTCTGCCCTGAACCACATTGAATTTTCATGCCCTCTTAGAACCAGTTTCTAAAGTTGTATCCCCATTGTGAATTCTGTTTTCCATACTAAATTTTAACTATGCCTTTACAATTGCCTGCTACATATTTCCCAAAAGCTGTTTTACTGACACCTTTAAGTCAAAATGACAAAATCATTGTCATCCTCTGTCCCTACTCTCTTCCACCAAAAACACGCATTTTTTGACATTTCCAGTTTTAATAAAGAAGCCACTCTTCTATTTTCTTCATACTGAAGCCTCAGATTCTCCCCTCACTTCCTCCAGGCTCCAACATATGTATGATTTGTTGTCATTCTAGAGTAGTGCTGAATTATATGGTACCCACGAGCCATAGGTGGCTACTGAGTGATTGAAATATGGGTAGTCTGGATTGAGAATTGTAAGTGCAAAGTGCACTTACCAAATTTTGAAGACAGGTAAACAACAATATAAACTATCTCCCTACTGCTTTTTAAACACTGATTACATGGGCAAATAATGGTTTTTTGTATATATTAAGTAAAGCAAAATATATTGTTAAAATGATTTTCTTGTATTTCCTTTCCTCTTGTTTTAGCCAAAAGAAAATTTAAATTATACATATGAATTGCTTTTGTATTTTTATTGGACAGGATTGTTATAGGTCATCCTCTTCTTCTTTCTCAACATTTCTTCTATTCCAGTCTTACTACCTGCCTCTCCTCCTCCTCTTCCTCTTTCTCTTCCTCCTCCTCCTCCTCCTTTTTCTCCTCCTCCTTCTTCTTCAGCAGGGTGCCCCTGTGTAACCCAGGCTTCTCTGGAACTTATTATGTAGGCCAGGTTAGCCTGAAACTCATGATTCTCTTGCTTCAGTCTCACAAGAACGGGAATTAAAAGCATGACCCGAATTGTAGGCTGGCATAATCAGGTACAATCTATTCTGGTGGTCACATCATCAGTTATAAGGGAACCCATATCAGTGATGTTATGTTGGTCAAAATTGAGATTTTAAAATTTAAAAATTGTCATAAAAAAGAAAAAGAAAAAAAGCATGACCCACCACACCTAGCCTACCAGCCTAGTTCAAGCTTCTTATAATGCAGTTTTCTCTCATTGCACAGTCTCCCTTCTTCAATCTCCTTTATCCATGCTGCATTCTGTCTCCAAATCAATCTTGCTAATGAAAGTTTCAAATCAAACTATCCCCTACTTAAAAATAATTACTTCTCTATGACCATTAAATGAAGTCCAAACAGTTATAGTTCCCTCTCTTTGCTCCTTCACATTTAACCTATGATGCTTTGGGATAGCAAGAAAGTGTAAAGCAAGATGAAACTCTGTTTAGCTGAGGAAATCTTAACTTTCCTGTGTGTGTGTGTCTGGGGGTTGGGGAGGGGTTGTGAAGATATCACATGGCTTTCCCCCAGTGACTTCAACTTGTTTGTGTCTGGCTCAGAGAACGATGTCCATCACAAAGATTTTAGAAGCTCAAAGAAAATATCTTGTTTCACAACTTTCCAAAGTCACCAACCTGTTGCTGAAAATGATCAACTTATATAAAAACAGGCAGGAAGGAAAGGTTCCTGATATAGCTGAAAGGCCTTGACTCCTCAATTGAGATACCAAAATACCTAACATTTACTCACCATTGAGACTGGCTTTTCTCTGAGAAGAGCAATAAATTACTTTTATGAAGCAATTTATTGGAACAACTAGAAATACATGGGAAAAAGGCACAAAACTTGATGCAAATATCTTGTCATTCAGTACTATTTTCTGAATGTCAGTTGATGAATGGAACAGACTCAAAACATTTTGCTCTTTCAAACTGAAATAGGATAATGCTTTAAAATTAGATTGTGTTATAATTGTTAATGTCTTCCAAAGTAATCTATTAAGTTGATATTCAAGACCAAATCCTGCTATTATTTCTTTCAACATGAGCCCTACACAACAGTTCATCTTAATTACTGCTCATCCTGTAACCATTCATACTATTTCCATGACTTTGACAGGCCCTTGCCTAGAATGATACAGAGCCATAGAACTGTCGAGCTGGAAGGGAATTTGGAGATTGTCTACCATGACTCCTCACTTTGAAAATGAAGACCCTGAGGTCCTGGAGTTCGTGAAGTGAACTTCTGATAGAGACCACCACCAAGCTATTTTTCCAGTCCTATGCTTTTCATATCACATGATTTATCTTTATTTTCTTGTACATATTAAAATTCTACCTGTTCATCAAGATCTAAGATAGATGGCACCTGTCCATGATGTCCAACCAATGGCAGCATATTGCTCAGTCTGTTTACTTGCCTGTGCTCAATTTGTAACCTGCTATCCTTCTTGGATTTAAAACAGGTTGAAGATAATGAAGCTCTCCTCTGATACAACATATGCCCAGGAAAAAAAACCCTTCTAAATAGGAAGCTCTCTATGCATGTATGTCAAATGAATAATTGAACAAAGAAAAAAATCTATAATATGAGAAAAAGGATGCATGAAAATATTAAAAAAGTATTAGCCACAATGCATTGTGTTCTGATTTCCTTGAACAAAAAGCTTCCATGTGTACTTCAAGGTTTGTTATTCATTTTTGAAAAATAACTTCACCTTTGTCCTTTAAGTCTATTCCTTGACAAGAAGAACAGAATTCGTGAATTACAGCAGAGACCAAGCTACCAGAGATTTAAAGGTTAAGTTTGGAAATCCATGTGTCTCTTTAAAACATGAGGAGTGCCAGTTCAGCTGAGTACAGAAAGGCTTCCAGCCAGAGGGCCAGTTGAGTTGAATTGAAAAGGAGTTGGTTAGTTTTTGTTAGCAGATGTTTAAATGTAGAACAATCCATCACCCCAATTCTTCTGTTTCAGTACATTTATTAAGTAAATGTTTATTATGCTAAATTCCATTTCAAACTGCAGGACAGGGAGAGTATGGCTTTTAAAAGGCAGGAATTTCATGTATCTTGAATATGAGATTAACTTAAAAAGAACAAAACCATCAATGTATTTCTATTTTTAATTATCTTGTTTATATAGGAGTCAATGAAGGGTTAAAAAGTAAAACTTAGCCACAAATAAGTTTGTCCCAGGGAAAATTCCTGCACTGAAAAAAAACCCAGATTCCCTCACTGAAGGCCTACTGGCAGCTTTTTAAATGAGAAGGGGTGGGTAGAAAGAAAAAGGCATTAGTAGACCTCTTCTGACATTCAGATTCAGACCATGGCTGTTTACCACAGTTAGTGTTTAGTGGCCATGGAGATAAGTAGATATTTAGACATTTGGCTTAATTCAATTCACTTCTATGCTATGCAAAGAATAATTATTGAATATTTGTTATATGTAAGGCAGTGTGCTGGCTAGGAAATATGAGGTAGTTAAAGTTTATTACAAATAGCTTCTATCCTCTCCTTAACTAGAAGTTTCTGGCAGTGTGTTTCAGTACATTTATTAAGTAAATGTTTATTATACTAAATTCCATTTCAAACTGGAGGAACAGGGAGAGTATGTAGGCTGATGAATGAATTGCTCAAGTAAAAATGTGGCCTTGCAGTATTTGGACAATTTCACCTCTTAAATTTAAATTACCCAGAAAGGTAAACAAAGGAAGGGAATAACTCAGTGATGAGAAACCACCCAAGAAAACAAGTAGGTATTACCCAGAGCCGAAGGGGGAAGAACTCCTTGAGATATTATTGTTTAGTTCTTAAATGTTTTCTAACAGCTTGGTCACCAGCTTGTGGTGCAGCCTAATTACAGAGTTACATCATCAGAGTGTGCCTTTGAAGGGAATATTGGGACCCTTGGTCTGTTTCTGGCTCTCTCTCTCTCTTTCTCTTTGTTTGTCTCCTGGCTACCATGAGGTGAACAGGTCTTCTCTGCCACACATTCCTGCCAGGATGTACTGCGCTGCTACAGGACCAAAGCAATGGAACCAAGTGACCATGGACTGAAACCTTGGAAATCATGACCCAAAACAAACTTTTCCAACTTATAAAGTTGGTTATCCCATGGATTTTAACAAAACAACAGGAAGCCGGTTAACACAGGAAAGTCTCTGAAGGAGGACACCAACTGACCGTAGAGCAACTCCACTGGAACGTCCACCTGTGATACTCTATGGGATGTACCAATTGTGGACACTTCCTTAGAAGCGTTTTCTGGGTAGAAACCTCACCACTAAAAGCTATGGCCAATAATCTGATAACCTGGAAATCTATCCAATGTACTGAGCAGTGTATCAATTCCAAAGAGTCAACAGGATTTATTGCCAAAGATTCCTTTGCAAAAGTTAGAGGACGTATCATTCTCATATTTTGGCCTTCTTGGTGAGGGATTTTAATAAACACGGAGTTTCATGCCTGAACTCACTAGCTGGGGATTCTTTGAAACTTTAGTTGCAGATCACTTAGAAGAACAGTGTGACCTCCAGGAGAGCTCAGGCTTGGAACTCCTTTGAGGGGAGTAATCACAAGATTAATGTTTTCCCTGTTTAAAACTGATTTAAAACTAAAAATAATTATAATAGCCTCTACTTATCTTAGAGGGGGAGGAAGGCTGGCAGAGGGCAGGGATTATACTGCTAACAATGTCTACAATGTATTCTGCAGGGTTTCCTTGAACATGTTACTTGGGGACCCTGAAGTAGCAGGTCATATGTGCAGTGCATCTTGTTTTATCAATTACATGGGTAATTGGTTTAACTGAAATTCATTCTTTTCAAATATTCATATTTTGGTATTTAATGTGTTATGCAAGACTCAAGCACTTGAAAGATCATTGATTTATGTGTTGAAAAGTCCCATTTATTATTCCCATTTTATGAGAAGCACGAAGGAATTTAATTGACTTTACCAAGGTCACAACAAAGCAGTGATGAGAAACCCGAGAGTGAATCCTTTCTGCTTCCAAATGTTTTGAAAGTTGGTGCATGTAAAGAAAAAAAAATGTGTGATGAAAGAGCACTTCTGGGGATGAAAAAGAGAAACTTTGTCTTTCAATGCCTAGAGGTCTGTACTCCTCCAGAGATAAAGCTTTTATTTTAGGCTCAGAGCACGAAGTAATCTATACTTTACCTGGACATTTTCCTTGTTATATTCCAAACTTGGGAAAAGAAATGGAATAATCAAAAAAGCACAGTTTTATAACATTTTCCCCTACAAGTTCAATTTTTAATGGCAGAGTTTTGTGGTTTGGGCACAATTTAAAATAACGTAGGGTTTTGGTAACATATGCATATAAAAGATATCGCCTGCATTCTAATATATATATATTATATATATATATATATATATTTTTTTTTTTTGCAGTATAGGGTTTGAACTCAGGGCCTACATGTGAACCTCTCTACCAGCCCTAATTTTTGTAATGGGTATTTTCGAGATAGGGTCTCTCAAACTATTTGCCTGGGCTGCCTTGAACCTCGACACTCCTGATCTCTGCCTAAGTAGCCAGGACTCAGGTGTGAGCTACCAGTGCCCAGCTGCAGTGTAATATTTATTGAGCCAATAATTTCTGAAAGCTTGTTACTAGTCTCATTTTCTCATTTAGCTCTTATAAAATGCTGTATGGGGGAGATGTTATTCTTGTTATGCCCATTTTACAGATGAGGAAACCAGATGCCAAAAGATTAACTAATTTTCCAAAATGACAGAAATAGAAGGTTGGAGGCTAAATGCAAACAGACTGATTATTCATCCAAAACAAATCACAAACATGACCAAACAGTATATTAAATCAATTTCACAGCCCTATTGAAGGCTGCTTTCTACTTGCAAAGTCTCTTTTCCAGGCAATTTCTTAAAAACAATAACAAAAGCTGCAACAATTCAATTTAGTATTCAATTAGTATTTAGTTTTTATAGAAAACTTTACTCTATTTCTAGAATTTTCTGTAGTTCTATAATACTGTCTCTAAGCTTGATTCCTGGCACTATTCTATAGATAGAGAAGCATTTGTAGCAAATTGAATTCAAATTCCCACTTTGCCTCACTTGGGCCTCGTGACTGTTCACATTGGTATTCAGTTCCCAAATTTTTAGCTATAAATGTTTTGTTAGGAAGTAAAAGAGAATTTGGGAGATTAGTTCAAACTTCTCAACTTACAACTGACAAAAGTGAAGCCCAAAGAAATTAAGTGATATATTTTTTTCCTGGGGATTGAGCCCAGTGCCTCAAGCATGCTAAGCAGGCACTCTACAACTGAGCCACACAGCCATCCTTTAAGTGGTTTGAAAAAGCCTCCCATCCAGCTCTGTGTAGAACCAGTGATGGATCCAGACTGCCAGAGACCTAAGTGAGTGCTCTGCCACTGTTCAGTGCTGTCTCAAGATGATTAATATAGCACTGGTAATCTTCCCACTGGAGTTTTCCTCAGGCAGACAGTGTGGTGTAGAGCGGGGCAGAGAAGTGAGGCTAGGCCTCTCTAATGTGGACCTAGTCCTTTGCTGCCATCTGCATTGCTCCCACTAGCTAGTTTGAATCCATGACATTTTAGCTAAGCTCTGCAAGCTGCATAAATATCTCATTGCTGGCTGTCTTGTCATTTGACACTTTGCAGTGTGACTTGAATGAGTCTCCATGCTTTATAGGTCTCTCCCCTGGGAGCAGCTACATGGAGTTTCCCATAGGGAGTGGCAACTGAAGATCACTACTGCCAACCAACTCCTTAAATGCACTGGGATGGCTGTGGCAAGGGCCAGGGCTCACTCTGTCTGGCTCTGATATGTTGACAGTTTAATCACTGAGCTAACTTTGTAGGTAATACAAAGATGGGAGCACAAGGAACATGATAATGGAAAATCAGGTTACAAGGAAACTAGAATCATGGAAGAAGTGGAACACAATTAAATTTCAAAAGGGAAAATTTTAATTCCTAGACTTGAATGAAAAAAAAAAATTAACACAATGTATAGGAATGGGACTACTTAGCACAACCCTGACATGGGTAAATTTCTACTTGAGCGTAGGTAAAATGCTTAAGGGTTTAGGCTGACTTCACAGTCATGTGTAAGTCAACAGCAATGTGACTGCCAAATGAATCATTTCATCTTGAGCAGACTTACAACATGTGGTTTTCAGGACAAAGGAAGTGACATTTGTTTCCACTCATTCTAGTTAGGCTGTCTATGGTCCAGCCTGGGAGATGCTGTCAGAAAGATGGAGAGAGAGAGAAAGAGAGAGAGAGAAGAGAGAGAGAGCTCAAAACATATGACAACATGAAGCATATTGAAGGAGCTGGAATTGCTCATTATGGGGGAATATGGTGACTGTCAAAAACTACAAACTAATAAGTAAATCCACCATAGTTTCCTACTGGCATAAGACACAAGGCTCCTGGGTCAGAGACAAAAAACAATTTATTACTCACAGCAGTCATAGTAACCACAATACCAGAATTTTCTAGTGCCCTTGCCCAACTCCTATGGGACAATTCAGAAAAAGCTTCATGATTCCTGTACACATAGTGGGTTGCTTCACAGGAGAGGAACCTAGAGTTTAGGAAACCCCAGTATTTTGTAGTGTGCTGTAAGCAAATCTGCCCAAAATTTTGCAAGGAGATAGGAGATATTATCTCCAAGCAAATCTCTTTAAAAAGAACAAAATTTTGCCAGGGTCTTTGCTACAAAGACATGGAGAAACAGGAAAGAGCCATGGAGAGGTGACTTTCAGTAAAAACCACATCTTAAAGAGTTGTCACATTAAAGAGTATTAGGAATCGGGTCACTCTAGATAGCAAAGATTCAATTGGAGAAAATGCAGAGCAATAAATTTCTGGCAGATAAGGAAATATTTAAAAAAAAAACAGAAAATCTCAAACACTTTAAGAAGGTAGACATGTTTAGGATAAAGCCAGATAGTCATTTGTTGTTGACCATTTAGAAAAATATGCATATGTCAAAGAAGTACTGAGTTTAATTTTATATTAAGCTTCTTCCTGAACTCCTGACTGTGATCAAGTGTAGTTTATAAATTTGGCATAGTAAGAGGTTAGCAGCATTGACTACCAATAAAATAGAACAATTCTAACAGTATACTGTAATGAGTGATGTGAATGTGGTCTTTATTTATTTCTTGAATTTTCCACTTAATATTTTCAGACTGCAGTTGATTGCAAATAAGTAAAACTGAAGAAAGCAAAACGGCAGCTAAGTGGTGGGGTGAGCATAGAAGTATTATGTAACAAGAAATGTAAGACAGAGAAGGATGAAGCCTGCTTTCAAACTCGAGAGACTGTAGCACACTGTGGATCTTCCATAGTTCTGGCTGTGCCCTGGAGAATCCAGGATCTCTGTGATGCCCGTGGCAGGGCAGCATCCACAGCGTGGTTTTGTTGGAATCTTCCATGCTGTGGATCTTCAGCTAAGAAGTCTTTTAAGAATAAAGAAACTTTGAAGCCTTATCCTAGATCGATTCTCCTATATTGTGAGAAACAGCATCTTTGCTAAGGAATCCTCTGAAGTCTAACTGGAAATACTTCTGGTTGCCACTTACACTGAAGCTACAGACTATCCCAAAAGAAAATGCATTGTCCATGGGGCTTGCTTTCCAGAAACAACACACTTGCACCCTCCCTCTGCTGACTAAGATTATTATAAGTCTCATGTCATTAGCAAATGAATATTTTCACACACAGATTTATTAACTGTATTTCTGTTTGAATTGATTGTTCTGTTTGAATTGATCTGCAGATCACATAGGTAAGGTGACAGCTACAAACAGTGGGTAGGAAAGTGACTTCGGTCGGATCCCATGACCTATTTCTCTGTTTCTTTATATGCAAAGTGAGATAATCAATATAGATGACAGCAGTGTTGCGTTCCAGTTTTTCAAACTTCAAAGAACCCATGAAAATTTACTTTCTTAAAAACTGGCATAAGCTTGGTGCTCCAGGGCTGATTATAAGAGTGGAAATCTCTTTTGAAAAGTCTCTCTTACTCTAAAGCAAAGAAAGTATACAAACATCGATGAGGATATTGGGAAAGGCTTTGGGATGGAGGGATCTATAAGAATTTTAGATCAGGACATAAGTATATATTTATAGCAGGGAACTGGAGACAAGATTTCTGCTCTGTAATAAATCCACCAGGGCACCCTATTCTTAAAAAATGACTTTGGAAAGGGCATGAGAGTGTCTGAAGTGGGCCCTGGTTCCTCCTCCTCAGAAAGCTGCAGATAGAGAGGCTCACATCAGCTGAGTAGACATATGTCTGGAAACAATTCCTTTATCCTTTTCAGAAACAGGAGAACAAAGGTAGGATTCTTCTTTTCTATCCCCCAAATAAGTAAATCTTTTCTGGCTGGGGTCAGTTTGATTCTAGAATGCACAGCACAGATGAGGATTTGTGCCCTTTTTCTGGCTATCACAGCTCTACTGTACAATTTTCTGATTAATCAATAAATGAGACATCCATCTTACATCTCACAAATCTCACATTACATCCCATGCTGTGGGGCTCAGAACATTTATTTAAAATATTTGCTTCATTATATTTCACATACCAATTCTGAAAATTGACATGTTGAAACTATAAGATTTATTGTTTAATTCTTTATGGTGAATTTTTTTCATCATACCAAATTTATCAATATATTTACAACATAAAAGCTTTAGTGTTTGAGATTCACAATGTGCAATGAAGCCGACAAAAAAGGAACTCAAATGCATATTTTTTCTGCATACATAAACATCTACATTATCTAACTTCTGCCTCCTAAAACTGTTGTTTATTTTGCCTCAGTCTTAAATTTTTTAAATAGCAGAAGTATCCATCTTGGAATGTTTATTAATTTAGCAACAGAAATCTAGTTAATCTTCTTCACATTCAAGTTAAACTTTGCTTTCCTCCATGTCCACAATATTTTAAGAGGGTTCTTGGAGGGAAAGATGTTGATTAAAACTTGGGGTGTCTTGGAGGACATAGACCATGGTGGTTTTGTGACTCAGAGCTCAAACTAAAAACGAGGTTGGTACATTTTTTCTAAATCAAAAGGCAGATCTATTCTAGAGAGTGACCTTGGGAGAGATTATTTTTTTCATTCTGAGATGCAGATATATACAATAAAAGCCAGCTGAACTCATTACAAATATCCTGTAAGATAGGCAAAATGCTGCGCTGTAACTCCTGTTAGCCAAAAAGCCAGGAAAGAGAGGGCTTACGTGACCTTTAGAGAGAATGTTGCTCACCCCAAGGAGCTGAGAGCAATTAGAACAGAGAGTGAGTGCTGCTCACAGGGGGATCAATTTACTCTGAAGAGCTCCAAGCTTTTTACCACTTCTTAGGGTACTCTGGCTCTGGACAAGGGAGAAGGAGGGAGACCCAGTCAAGGGGAAGTAGAACATGGGGCTGTAATGTGAGAAGGAAAAACAAAAATAGAGTGGGGAATAAAGGGAGGAAAGAAAGAAGAGCAGGCTTTGGGAGCCCTGTGGCATTTACTGGCAATGCCTGGGCTCAGAGGCCTCGTAGAGGGCAGGTGGCTATTTCTGTCTCTTCCCCTTATAGAAGTGGAAACTTGTGCTGCCATAAGAAAGGGAGTGGAGGCTACAACTGACATTCTCATGAATCTATAGTGACTCCAATACTTTATTTTTCTCATTAGGATCCTCTGATGTCCAGGTCTGCCTTTGTCCTTCCTATGTGAGCTCAACTATCTCTCTACCCATGTGTCTCAGTCAGGTACTCTATAGTGCAGAATCCTAGCTCTGCATCTGTGTTTCCTAATCCTATGGTTTTCCCTCCTCATTTCCTTTGCACATTTCCAAATGCCTTCATCTTCTCAGGCCAAACAAAATCTAATTTATTTCATACTAATAACTTACAGTACATACAGTTTTATGCTGAGCACTTCAGCATGCTTTATCGCACGTGAGCCATTGCCTCCTGGAATATTTTTTTCACTATTTTGGCCCACACTCAGTTCTCCCTGGGTTTTATCTCCAGGAGCATTTGTGTACTAATGAACTCTACAGAATCAACCTCAGGGATGGAAGGCTGTGATAATGTCTATTTTCAACAGGCTCTCTGGGAGAAAGTTAGAAGTAAGGGTAAGCTAAGGTAGAATTTTTGACTACTGCTTCTTATGCTATTCCATATTGCTCAGTGCACTCTGACTGCGACATGTGCAACTTTTATAATAATAACCATAATTCATTGTTAGCTCCCCAGATGACTGTAAGCTATGCGAGCCATAGTCCTTATTGGTCATTTGAACAGTGTTCAGCCTCATGCTTTCCTTCACTTCTTATCTGTCCAACACCGTAGAAAGGACTCAGAACAGAAAGTGAACATGTCCTTTTCTTTTCTCTCCTGCATTAACAATGTCAGGATCAAAGCAAAGTCTGCATACATTTTCAAATGGTGTTGAATACATTCTCAAGAAAATAAAGAAATTTTAAAATAAGGACATACACAGCACATTTGAAGAAAAAACAGAAAATGTTAAAATTAATGGGTTAATGAAGTATGGATTAGTAAAATAGGAAAAATACTCGGGTGGCTTGTGGCCCATTACAACCACAAGATGAGCACAGATCACCAGCAATCTTTTGCTTTAGATCTGGAAGCAAACGATCTGTGAAAGCATCAACACACTCGTAGCACAGAATCCATGAGGTATTCACTCTTTTCAGTCTAAATCATTCTTGGAATAGTGTGCTTGATTATCTATAGCGAAATCTATAGTGAAAGAAGAAACGTGCATAGTCAGAGAGCATTAAGAAAAGTATCAAAATTCTCATTCATTGCTTGTGGTAATATAAAATGGCACAGCTTTCTTCTCAAAAAGCTAAACATACCCTGAGGTGTATATCCAAAAGAATTGAGAACCTGTGTGCAGTTATTCTCAGCAGAACTATGCATAATAGCCAATGGATAAACAAGCGAAGGAAGAGTCAAACAATGAAATAGTATTTGGCCAGACAAAGGAATGACATACTGATCATTGTTGGTCCATGGACAAACCTTGAAAATGTGCTAAATAAAAGAAGCCAGACACAAAAAATATATTTTGTATGATTCCATTTATATGAAATATCCAGAACTGGCAAATCTATGGAGACAGAAAGTAAATTAATGAGGGAAGAGGATGGGAGGTTTTACTAGTGAGTATAGGGTTCTGGGATTTGATGGTAGTGATAGTCACACAATTCTATGAATATGCTACAAAATCAGGTGTATACACCTAAAAAGTGTATACTTTTAAAGGCTAAATTTATGGTACCTAAAATATATTTCAATCCAACTTTTATTAAGAAAATAATCAAGGAAGAATATGGGGCAAGGGAAAACCTGGGTAATAGGACACCCCCAAAATGTGAAAAAAATAAAGGAAGAAAGCAAGGAGTTTTACTAAGGGCTGCCTGTTGGGGAACAGTTAGGTTTTTCAGGTTTTTTAAAATAAAAAATGATAAGTAGCTGAGGAGAAAATTGGAAGACATAGATTATAAATACAGCCTAAGGGGATTGGTTTAGATACAAGCTTTTCCTACTAGCACAAATTAGAATGAAAGATGTTCACATCTCCCTTTTTGGTGTACTTGGTGCTTATAATAGATTTTTCTTTAATTAGTACAAAATAACGAGTTTCATGGTGACTTTTTCATACGTAAATCAATCATTTTACCCCATTACCCTCTCTTACCCCCCCACATGCCTCTCTCCCTAATCCCTTTTCTTTCCCCTAATAATCCTCCTTTAGAATAGGTTTCATTTGTTTATCAAAATTGTTTTAGAACGATTTTCAGGAGCCTTTCCTAAATAGGACAGGGATGAATTAGATGACGACCTTTCATACTCTTTGGTCTTTTTCTTCCTTGGAAATACCATGTACCACCCACACACATTAGTCTTAGTGAAATGAGAGGAAGCAATGCTGATTCTTTGAAAGTTTTATTTGGTGGCTATATGCAGTTATAAATGCGACATTCCTCTTATGACTGTGAAAGTCTTCTCAAACAATAAGCTTTTTATTAAAACAAAAACTTGAAGCTGCACTTGTAAGCTATTATTTCAATCATTAGTGTAAAGAAAGTAAATCCGAGTTATATATAACTATTTCTACAAGTGGTATTAATATGAATTTGACGCCTGGGTAAGTAGTTTGAAATTTCTGTAGCCTTTGAGTTCAGTCTTATTTGGGCTCTCCAATGATGTCATTCTCACAGAAACATCTCTTCCAAGACTCCCCCTGCTTCCCAGTGCTCCCTGCTTTAGAAGAAAATAAGTACTTGCTTTGGGTCCTCTCAGCAGTCTTCCCCACTCTGCCCAGAAACCAGGGGCTCATGGGACAAAGCAAACTGAAAGGCATGATTAGATAATGGTATCTTCCTCACCTTGTCACCTAATTCAGGTTAGGTCTAATCCTTTATTCTCTGTCAGATCAACTAGTGTGTTTTATGGCAAAGTCTATGTCAGTACCAATGCTCTTGGTTTCATAGCCACAAGTTCAACAATATTCATTCATTGAGTAAACAGACATTCACACTTCCTGTATTTTTGTTAGTAATATAAGCTCTCACTTCCATCATCCTCCAAAACAAGACATCTTTAACCCAACTATGTGTTTGTGGAATAATGAAATGTGGTCCTAGGACTAGATATTGTCAAAGTTTAATTTGTTGAGAGCATTGACAGAAGGGACTCTTTACCCAGATGTGAAACACTTCTCCTCAGGAGGACAAGTTATCTGTCCTTCTAAGCAAGGGCATGGTCAAACTGCCCTTTCTCTAGGCCTTCCAGTCCGTCGGCCCAGGTGGAGGTGGGCATGCTCCGATATGGGTCCAGGAGAATCCGGAAGCACCTGACGATGAGGATGCCCAAGAAAATGAACAACAAAATTACAAAGACAAATGTCGTTTTCTGCTCCAGAGACATGCTAGAATCTGATGGCACATTCCCAAGGGGCACTAGGGGTGAAGGGTCGGGCTGTCCTCCATCCATTGTCCAGGGAAGCCACAGCACAGGATTCCCTGACTCCCTTCTCGTCCATCATCAGTCTGCTGAGATCATTGTGGCTGCAGCACGGAGACTGAGTTAGTCTCATGGGGAAAGAGAAAGAAGGAAATGCAATAACTATCAAATATCAACCTGATTTTCAATATTCATTCTCATGTTTTTTTCATAGAGAAGAAATCTATAAACAAGCTTTCCTTTTCACCAGAGAGGCTTAATTCTGGATGATTACAGGGAAGACTGTTTTACTCTTGCATGAAATTACTGTACCAGATTGTCCTCAGAATGGTCACCTGGGGCCAGGAGGGATGGGCAGGGACACAATTATTATACAAAAGATGAGAAGTGTGACCTGAAGGTGTGCCGTCGCCTTGACATCCAAACGCAACCTGCCTGCCAAGTCTCCTCTAGCTTCATTCCAGTAATGTTACTCTTACATCATTCTGATGATACCAATGAGAATCACCAGCTACGTGCCAGGACTGTGGCTAAACTTGACATATGGTAGCCACTCTGCTACAAGCTCCATGAAAGCACTGTACAGCCCCAGTGTGAGGAAACTGAGGCCAGAAAAGGTGTTTCACGTGGAGACCTTTTTAGGGAACATGGGATTCTGGGCTCTGGGCTCTGGTTTCCACTTTACTGAGTTTGAGGACCTTGGAGAGGTCACTAGCTGCAAAAATGGAAACACCTGCATAGCTTATGCTACTATGATAAATATGTCTGAAAAACCCTTTGACTGTGTACAAAGAAGAAGAAGACAAAGAAGTGTTGCTTCACTTGAGACTGCTTCTCTTTGTTTCCTACTGCCAAGCAAAGAGAGAAGAAGGTATCTCCAACTCTCAAACTGTAAAGATACTATGGCTTTTTCTTTCTTCTTCAGAAACAAAGACCAAGTTCAATATTTGACCCTGGGAAGCACCTAGAGAATTAAACTAGGGGAAAAAATGAATTAATCAACTTCATGTTTTTTAAAAAGACTATTTTCTTGACAGTGGCTTCTTTCCATCTAAGACAACCATTTGGTAGAGAAGAAAAGAAAAAAAGAGCAAGTTTTCACTATTTCCATTTTACTGGTGAAAACAACTGAGGAGTTTAGATATCACTGTTTGTTTTTAAAGGCAAATAGCAGAATATATAAGAACTAAATCAACTTAAATCAAATTTTGTAAAGAAAAGATACATATTAGACATTACCATACAGATAGTCATATGACTTGTTATGAATTTGTCTGCAAGAAAAAAATGTATAATAGTTAGCTATAGAAATTAACATAGATCCAAATAAATTATGCTTAATGAAAGTAAGCAAACAAATAAAAACAGAAATTATTGCCTAAAGCATCAACACAATATTTTTTCAGTTGACTCATAATCATTGCCTTCAGTGCTGCATTAGTAATCATAATAAGAGTTTGCATGTAATTTGATACTTCAAAGTTTATAAAACCACAGTTTAAAAAAAGCAATTTATGAAGTGAAGTGTAACCAGCATAACTGGTTTATGACCAGTGTCTGGAAGAATGGAGTTAGCCATTTGAGGGTAATGGATCCTTTTACAGTTCAATCACTTTGATATTTTTATCTTTTTGCTTTGCTTTGGTTTCTTGAGACGGGGTCTGGAACTCACTATGTAGCTGAGGTTCACCTCAAATTTACTATCCTCCTGCCTCTGCCTCCCAAGTGCTGGAATTACAGGTGTGCACAGACACATCTGGCTTTAATTTTTTTCTTACAGGCTGGAATGTTTGCAAGATTCATTTATGATTTATGTTCTCCTTCCTTTGACCCTGGCTCTCCTTGCTGGTTTACTTGAATTCCATTCTATGTCTAGTTTTCCTCCAGCTCAAATGAAGTCAAAGTCTTTTTCTTTGTCTGCCCTCAACCGAACTGAGAAAGTATACATTTCCAGAAAGTTCTTTGTGAAAACAAAAGGAAATGTAGGAAAGGCAAAGGTCACTAACTGTAAATTTACAACATAAGGATTTCTGGATCTGTGAAGTCAATAAATACAGAGAAGAACAGTGTAAGGAACCTCTAGGGTGTAGCAATAATCCTTAACCTCAAGCTGGCTGACTACAATTGCCTTATTTAGCTCCTTCCTTCCCACCCAGGTCGGCTTGAAGGAAGCTATCTTGACAGCCAGTAGTCTTCGCCAGCCTTCTCCAAACAGGGAAAAATGCCAATTCCTTTTCTCCTAAACCAATACCTTATACTTATAAGACTTCGCCCATAACTCAGGGCTGAGCTGGCACAGTGCTCATTGAGGGGCCTCCGTGATAGACAGACATTCCAGAAGTCCCAGCACATAACCCAGTCATTCTGATTCAGATTGCCTGCCACATCACCTTTTTCAATCTTCCTATAAAGGACTCTGGGGCTCAGCTTTTCACAGGAATGCCAACTGTTAGGATAATTTAAAAATCATCAGTTCTAAACAAGTCATGTGAAGTTATAGGGGCAAGGGGAGGGTAAAGGAGGGTGAATATGGTTGAGGGACTTTCAATACAGGTATGAAAATGGCGTATTTAAACTGCTCAAAGTCATTTTAAGAAGGGTTGTGGGGGAAGAAGGAGAATAATAGAGAGGATAAAGCAAACTGGTGTACAATATATGTATATATGGAAATGTCACAATGAAACCCCTGTATAACTTTCATATACTAATAAAAACATTTAAAAAATAAATAAAAATCATCAATCTTAAATTCAGTTTTAACATCATTTGCTAACTAAAAGACAAGAGGCAGTTGGGGGTGTAGCTCAGTGGCAGATCACTTAGCATGTGTAAGGCCCTGGTCTGATCCTCAGCACCTCAAAAAAAGGGCAAGAGTTAACCTCTTTGCCACCTGACTACATGCTTTGAGAAACCTATTAAAATATAGTACATATATTTTCTCTAATCCTGCATCACCAATCCCTTCTAGTATACCAACATGAAAAGAAAATAGAGGTAGGGAATTTTGAAAACTCTATAACACATGGTGAATTATAAACCTCTCTTCTCCTAGCATACCATGGTATCCAAATCCTTACTAAAATAACTTCTTTTGGCCAAATAATCAAAGCTTCCTATTAAATGCCAAGAAAAGTGACACATCAACACGTAAGCAGGAATTTGTCTATGAGGACTGTTCCTATCCAGAGGAGGATGAAATGTGATGATGTAAAGGGGATTGAAGGAGGAGGAAATGTGGTAGAGAGAAGGAAGACATGCTGGGAATGAGTGGCTGAGAAAATGGAGAGTAGACATAGGACCATGGCAAATGGGCAAGAAGAGAGCTCTGAGGAAGGGATGAAAAGTGCATAGAGACAAGATAGTCAGAAGATGATTATAGAGATAAGGGGATAAAGAGATCCAGAAACAAATGCAAGCTACTTCACAATTTTGCTTAGGACTGATTAAAATCCCTAGAAGAGCCTGCTTGATTTTAAACCTGTAATCACCTAATCAATAATTTACAAATTTAGAAAGCTCAACAGCATGTTTAAGTTGAAGGACGCATCAGATAAAAGATGGAGAAAAAGAAATTTAATCACTTCACTAACACTAATCAAAAATATTCAAAGACACTTAAATTTTAAAAGTGTCTGTGATAAAATAAAATGTTCTTTTTTGGTAAAAAATGATTCTTAGAACATGTTCATGCTTGGTTTTACCTGAATAATGAACTCTTTTAGATGTGGAATCTGGAAAAGCAAATTATTTCAGAAGATTTTGAAACGACCATCATGAGTCTTACCAATAACAAAGGGCAGGCAGTTATTTTAAGTATAAAGAAGGAGCACAGTTACTCACCACAGTATTTTAATCCTGACTGGCTTTCCCCATCACGCAGTGCATCTGTAGCTTCCCTTTGCCAGGTCCATTTGTGAATGCTTAGAAAATAAAGTCTAATTTTAATACTGGCCCAAGAAAACTTTAATTACAGATGCCATTTAAAAACATCATATATAATACATCCCTTTTCTTAAGTTGATCTCCCTGGACTCTGCAAAGTGTGAAACACACTGAATTACTTATGAAGCCCTGTGTGAGCAGTTCATCTTAGTCATGGCTTGCTCACTAGTAACCACTCACTTTAGTTTCAATAACTTTCTGTGTCCTCTTCCTTTGCTTGTACTTCCTACATGCTGAATCTTAATTCATCTTACTAAGACTATCTCTTACCATTCCTCCACCAGAAGTGCTATACACCCCAGTATCCAGGGGCCATTGAGCCATAGGGAAATGATGCTCTGATGTTTTCTGGCCCACAGAGTAATGCATACTGTAACAGTGGAATTTTCTAGGATATGAATTTATTTTCATAAGATTAAAATAGAAAAAACGTCAAGTCACATATGGTTTCCAGTAAAGTAACGAATGTATTGATAAGAATAAATTCTTGGGTATTGGAGTTGAGGAGAACATTCTCATTTTGTGTTTCTCAATTTGATCTTACACCAGCTGTCCTACTTCATAATGCTCATTGCTTCTCTCCGTTTCTATTTGTGGAGTTTCTCCCCTCCTTCAGGGTCTAATCAGCTATCCCTCCTTGGATGTCCCATCTTACATGTCCCCAGTCTGTCTCCAGGGCCTTCACCTGCCCTTGCCAGCACTGATTACAAGACAAGTCTCCATGCTGTTTGTGTCCTTCCCCTTGTTAAACGGCATGCTCTTTGAGGAATTCCTTGCTGTTTTGGGATTGTTGCCTCCTTGAATATAAATTGAATGAAACTTTTGGCCCTTTATAGTCCAGAAAAACTGAATACAAAATTCAAGTTTCCAGCAAACTCATACAATGGAGGTGAGGGGGAGAGCACATACCATTCAAACAATTGGGATGTCAGATCATTGTGTTTGAAACAGATCTTGTTCCAAAGAATCAGATCAAGTCATGATGACACTTTAATAGTTGTCAATCTCATTATTTGAAAAGCTGTTAGTTATTTGGCTCTTTAAATTTTCCTTAGCTTCAATGCCGATGGGTAGGGTCCAAAACATAAAAATCAGTCAGAGCCAGGCAGTTATCCTTCTATTGAAGAGGTCAACCCCTTCTTACCTAATCTTTTAGATGAGGAAGGGCAGTCATTTAAAATATACTGAATTCTAATGTCTTACATGCAGACTATTAATGTCAACTTGTGCCTTTCTTAGGCTGGGATCCCTTGGACATTTTATTTCATTAGCATCTCATTATACAATTTTGCAGAAAGGAAAAATACTTTTTATGAAGATGATATATCTTAAAGCTATGACAAGATTCTTTTCTTATTTTTAAAGTGACAGCAACCCCATCAGTTAAGTGCATCTGGTGCCTTGTTCTATAATGAACACAATTGATTCTGTGGCCTTACTTTGTGGTCACCAGTTGTCCACCTTCCTGGAATGGATTGCAATGGCAGCAGTTGCAATAGTGTCAGTGCATATACAACCCTGCCTGCCACTTAGTGTGTGTTTGATAAGTGGTGATGAATGAGTATTTTTCTCTTTCTACCATTTTTGTGCAAAGTGAGATTTATTTTTAATTTTTGTTATGTAAACAAGCACACAAAGGAATGGAGATTTATAAATAATCATAAAAAGAATCATAAAAACCAGTTACCAAAAGGATGGCATTTCTTTTCCCCACAAAGGATTCTGGATCTCAAGTTTTTCTGTGAATGTTGGAATGAGTTGAAAGCCGTCATCCATCTGATGCTAACAGCATGCAGGGAACAGTTAAGCAATGTTGTGTGTATTTTAAGTGCTCCTAAACCACATAATTGCCATGCCTAATTTTTAAAATTTCTAGGCCAGGTACCTAATTTCGTGACTTGACATGTTGTCACAAGTAGGTGTAAAAACAACCTGTCCATTGAAGAAGAACATTCATGGGCTTGTCCAGTTTATGTTGTCAGGACACTTTGCCCTACAAAGACATGTTGTGTACCCTATTTATATTTACCTGGCAGACTAGTGAGCCCAATCTGTAGCCTAACAGAAAAGGAATTCAATTTTCAGTGCCTGACACAGACTTACCCAAAGTGCCACATTCTTCTCCAACAGTTTGAGCTGACTATTGAAATGGTAAATCTGACTTTCAATGATTTTTTTTCTTGATTAGAAGCTTTGATATTTCAATGATTAAAGTAATACATAACCTGAGACTGAGACAAAGGAGAACCACTCTACTTTTTCAGCTAAAGGAGGCCTCAGCTGCATTCCTGCTTGTAGAACTGAAGTCTCTCCAGAGCACCTCAGTCTCCAACCCTCTTTCCCTCTCCACGTGTGCAACCTCCCAGGCCATCCCACACCCTCCCCCACAAGTGCGAGCCTTCCTCTTAAGCCTCATCATCTTCTCAGTGATCTAGTAGCTACGTGAGCAAAAGTTATTTCCCTATGAATTTTTTGGAAATTCTGCCTATTAGCACAGTGGACAGTATCTTCCAGGATATACACATAAAGATATGAAACATTTCATATAAATTCAAAAAATTCATGGCCCAAGGGGCCAGCTAAGAACTTCAGGTACTTTCCCAGATCTTTCTATGTGCTTCATCCATTTTAAATCCTCCATCCCTTGCTCTTATTTTTGGCTGACATACATATATGACAACATCTATATTCTTTTTTTTTTTTTTTTTTTTTACAAATATAACCCTCTTTTTCTAATACAATAGCCCCCTGCTTCAAAATTCACAGTTATACTTTCAAGAAACAGACCCAAAGCTATTAGAAAGCCCACAAATAATAATTTTGACAATGTGGAATGTGGTCAGCTACAAATGTCAACAGGCAGTTTCAAGGAGTTGCCAGCCCCAACTGCTGCACCAGCAGCTCTGTTCTCTGCTCATCCCTGCAAAGTCAACCTGCAGACACAGCGCTGATGTCTGGGAGTAGACCCTGTCATTGCAGAATCACTGCTGCTTGTCCCCTCTGGGTCAGTGGGGGCCATTTCACTTCAGCCTCAGCCCCAGCCTCAGCTGTACTTCCTTCCCACCTTCATCTTCCTCCTAACACTGCATGGAGAGTTTGAAAAAGACTGCAGGGAAAGACTGCAGCCCAGCTGAGAACATCAGAGAAACACCATGGGGCCCCGGATAGTACCTGGTACTATCTAAAGGCACCATTAACAAGCTAGGACTTTTAACTTCAAATAATAACTCTACTGTTTTCAGTTTCTTTCCTTGAGTGTTTCTTAGTTTAAAAAAAAAGAAAAAGACTGCTTGCCTCAAAGGCTAGTGCTGCCCACTTCTCATCACACAGGGACAGTCAGCGCTCTCATTAGGAATTGTTGAGTTGTGATCTTTGTAAACAAATCAAAACATCCTTGTTACATTTTGGGAGATTGGAAAAAACAAAAAAAAAACCCAACCTGTAATAGGCAAACAGCTTTCAAGCCTAATTTACTGCAGCTTAGGGGGAAAAAAACAGCCTGTTTTCCTACTTCTTTATCCAGTATCAGTACCATAATAAACTTAAGCATGCTTTTAAAAATAAAGACATGGTTACATTTTACCCCCTCCTGTTAACTTTCCCTAGCAACTGTTTAATTAGACTTTAATAGGTAGATTTAAATGTAGAACTTGGACCCAAAAGGCATCTATGTAATTATTGTTCATGCATAAATTGTAAAGTTAGAGAAAAACATCTAATTAGCCCATCAAGAAACAGTTGTGGTCAGGTACCTGGGTCTGGCTGAGCAAACACTTGATCCATTTCCTGGTGGAACAGTTACAGGTAGTTAGAAGGCTCTCTAGTTTCCATGCTTGCCGACCAAGCCGAGTTAAAGCAGTAGACAGTGGTGGCTGCGAGCAGCTGATGGCACACCCCAGATCTTAAAGCTGTTGTTTCAGTCTTAGAAACTTCCCATTAAAACCTCGAGTTAAAGGAGCATCGTCTTTCTGTGTGAGGCATCGTTAGCGGCCAATACAGCTGCTTCTTTGAGGCGAGCCATGATTTCAGTTCTGCCTCAGCAACTCTTCAGAGGATTCTGCTTCAGTGAGTAGAGGCAGTGTCCAAGCAGTGTGTCTGAAATCATCTTTAAGAAAGCATTAACATTCAAAGGGAGTACAGGGAAAACATCACTGGGCATTCCCATACCTTTTCAAAATCAAAGCCATAAATCTACCAGTGCTCTGTCTTCTTTATTGATTGCTGACACTGTCCCTCATTGGGGATGTCAATTAGCACCTTGCAGCAACCAGCCTTTATATTGATCATGCTTTATGACCTTCAGGCCAACGCAATTAATAGGAGGACTTGTAGGGAAGGGCATTAACTTAACATTTAGGAGACGAAGACTCCTTTTTCTAAAGAAAACTAAAGTGACCTTTCAGAAAAGCAGCCTTTGGGAGGCAAAGAGAAAAGAACAATGCAAAAGAACCAAATTATATTTTCACCACCTGTTTGTAAAGTTGCTAGGCTCTACATCGCCAGGTCTGGTGTCTCTTTGGCCAGCTAGGAAAACTGTGGCCTTGGTACGTCCCCCTCCCCACACAGGCTACCAGAGACCACTTGATGAATAAAAGGGATAGGTTTCTCATCTACAGACTCTTGTTGCATGGCACAGTACTTGAATTATTGCCTTGGAAATAATGCCTAAATAGATCGGAAAATATTTTAGGATAAAATTCTTCTTTAAAACAAAATACTTCTCTGGAAAGAATTCAGCATAATCCTTAAGATGGAACATCCTTGTTTTTTGGCAACTCACCACTTTCTTTGTTGAAGTGGAAGCAGAGTTAGCAACAACACACCCACCCACCAAATGATGGGGTGCGTGATATTTAAAGCTACCTCTGTGCCTGGCAGCTCTGCTGCCTCCCCAGCCCTGAGGAGAAACCAGCCATTACACAGCAGCTCAGGGAGACTGGAAGAGAGCTCATCTTTAACGGGAAACCCTGTCATCCATGAACAGGCAACAATCCTGACGAGGCCTCAGACTCCAGAAGGCTCTCTAAAATCCAATGCTAAGTGTTATGATCTATCATTAGAATCAAATGCTTGATGTTAGAGTCTAACCTCAAAAACATGAAAGCTCTTTCCCCATGTTCTCCTGATTTTAAATTAGTTTTACTTGCCCTATTACATGCACACATGTGCGCACACACACACACTAGTGAGCACCATCACTCAGTACTAACTGGTTTCCCTTGTGCTTTAGCCAACCAACGGTGCTGGTAGAAGGTGTGGTCTGTCTCAGCAATGCCAACAGTGTGGTGCCGAAAACATTCCAACCCCACCTTCAATTATACATTTATCATTCCGTGTGGTCAGAAAGTAATGTAGTCAGAAATGAGCTTGCATTACTGTGGCTGCCCTGCCAATGAGGCCTTTAAAATATGATTTTAGCCTACAGACTTATTGAGGTGGAAGGGAACCCATGAGAACCCAGGTCTATCCTCTAGCTACTCCATAGGCTGAAACTATCCCTGTGCTAGCTAGAGAGAAGAGTGCTCGGCCTATTTTTAAAACTCTCCAGTGAAGTAGATTCCACAATCCCCTGTGACAAGCTCTGTTTAAAGTAACTCCTTCACTGCTTACTTGGTCTAAATGCATTGGTGCATTTCTTTTCTTTCTGTTCTTAGCAAAAAAAAGTCAGACATTAACCATTACCAAATTTTGTTAGAATGCTCTTCCCCCAAAGAAAGCTGAACTAGATAAACCAAAGAAAGCTGAACTAGATAAACCAAAGAATCCTTAATGAGCTCTGGTGTTATGCTTGGAGTCAAGTTCGGGTATTTCTTTGACACAACCATTACAGTTTGATTTATTGGAATTAGCTCTTCCTTCCCCGATGCAGATACACTTTGTGAAAGATCATGAATACTGAAATAATGAATAAAGATGTATGTGATTCCATTTGAATATTTCATAGTAGGTCCTATGTCTTTAGTCTTTAATAATCTTTATAGCTCTTCTCTGAGTTCTTTCCACAATTTCTGGTATAGCTTTAAATAGGGAGTCCAGAATACTACAAACTCAGGTGGAATTGCAATGAAACAGGCTGATTCCATGATAAATAAATTATAAATGCTGTGCTTCTACTTAATCTTCATGACCTCAAGATTACACCTGCAAGCTAGCTTAGTCTTTCTCTTTAACCACACAATGTCATGTTAGCTAGAAATCTGCTTTAAGATCTTTTCCAACACTCTGATTTCTAGAATTATCTTTAAGGTTCTTTAGTTGATAATTCTTTCCTAAAAGCCCTATGATATCTTTTCCATAAAAAAACACAGGTAATGAATATGAAAACAGGTTTCATGAGCCATCAGACTTTAAGCTAATACAAAGAATAATTATTATGTTTCTTTCTAACTTTGCTTGATTCTTAAAATAAAATTGAGTAAATTCTTAGTGTACTCTTCAAGATATAACCATGGTTCTTATCACTAGACTCTTTGAGAAAAATCTTTGCTTCCTTCCTTTGTATATATTCTTGCTTTCACTTATTCAAGAAACATTCACGAAGTTCACAGTCAGTATCATATACATTATGTTAGGTATAGCAAAGAAGAAACAATATGGTTCCTGGGTGCCAGCACTGGACAACTCTAGGAGGTTCCCTGTTCAGTGCCCTGAGGAACCCAACCTCTATCAAGGGTTGCTGAGTTGGACAGACTAGCTCACTTCCACAGTATTTACTTCCTAATTTGCCCCTCCAGACATTGGCATTCTGTCCTTACCTCTCTATGGAACCTGATTTCATAAGACCACCAGTGACTTCCAATTGCCTCAAGCAAAAGAACCTCTTTAGTGTTCATTTTCCTTGCTGTTTGGCAGCATTGGCCATGGCTGACCATTCACCTCAAGGAAAACCCAGAGAGAATATGTGGGCTGAGAGGCAGGAACTGATATCTCAGCCCTTCAGGCCCCACTTCCTTGGTACCTCCTCTTTGTAGCCTCACTTTTGCCTTCTGAGGCTCAAACCAATATGAAGTGACAATGGAAAAACAGGCAGGCTAGGACACGGGTTCATGACTCCACTTTTAATTCATATAAAAGAAGTAAAATCAGGTTAGGTGCATCATTTTTATTTTCTTGTCTGCTTGGTAAAAAATAAATAAATAAATATGCTATGTAATATAAAACTTAAAAAAAAAACCCAAAATCAAGATTAGTTCAATTTCTGATATCCTTTGATTCACCCGGTCGAAATGTGGGTTTATTCATCCACTCATCTATCTTCACAGGTCAGTGAACATTCAAAGTGCAAGGGAACAGTGGGGAAAGTTTAATAATATTTGTACCATGCTTGTAAGTTAAGATACATATTTAGACATTATTAAAAGCAAACAGTCCTCAGCACCACACAAAAAAATAATTGAGTGGGTTAGAGTTCAACTGTACAAATTGCAGGTCGGCAGTCTACTGGTTTGATGTTTTTTTGAATGCAGTTCTGCACAAAACACATCTGCATTACAGAGTGCTCAGTTAGAAGTTGATGGATCTAGAATAGAGAAGTCTTCGAAATGAAGACAAGGAACAAATAATGCTGCAACTCAGTGGAAATGTCTTTGAAAGAAAGAAAATGCTGATAGAATTTAGTGCTTGTGAGATTGTCCTACAAAATTAAGTTTATTATTCTTTCCTGTGTAAGTCACAATAAAAAAACAGACAGAAAGAAAGTGCATTGTGCTCATAAAATCCAGTCTGTAACCCTAACTTCACAAAATACATAGCAGTCCTTCTATTTAGACACAATATTTCCAATATTTTAGTTATTAATTCTAATTACAGTATGAAAGTATAAGACTATCCTTGTGGACTTAACAGTCTGGTAAGTATTTTTATTCTTTTAAAGTGACTTTTACAATAATAACAATTTTCTTAATGACTTTGAAATACTGACTGCCTTTAAAATGTTATATAAAGTGCCAATTAGAGTTCTATAGTAACCATCCCTCTAAATTTTTATGCCAACATTCGGAACTGTTCTTTCCTTCTGTTCAACAGCTGCATTTTAGAAAGGAAGCTATCCTGCGTGGATAGTGTGATCACGGAGCAGCCTAGGACTTTAAGATGATTGAGAAAATGAAATAGAAAGGACCAGGGAATAACTGACCTGTTAGCCTACCTTTAATACCTGACAAAATTCTGAAATTGAAAGTCTTTCCACTGAAAAATCAATTTGAAAACACCCAGAGGAGAAAAATACCATATGAAGCACTTAAAAAAATGCTTGTTAAAAAAATCATAAAAAACCAATCTCAGTTTCTGATATTTGAACTTGTAGAAAAATGAGAAAGGAGGCTAAGGAAGTGGTAATAAATAGAAGTTGTGATAGGTGGTCACTGAATGCAAATTTCAGCTGCCTTGATGCTAGCTAGATCTTACAGATGATGAGGTCAGGTGCTACTTGAAAAATATTTAACTTCATAAATATTTCAGTATTTCAGTGAGAACAATCAAGAATTTCAGTTATGTAATATATTGTTAAAATAAGCAACATCCTTCTCTTTCCAATTCTATGTTCCAAACTTTGGCAGGAGGCCTACTATCTATAATATAATATATATTATATATTATTTATATTTATATTATATATATTCATATATGTTATATATAAATAATATATATTTATGTATTATAAGCATGTAAACATTATAAATCACCTGCATTTCTGTTATATATAATATTAAATTACCTCATGAGCTTGTCAAGCATGGGGAAAACTAGGCCCAGATAATTTGATTCAGTCAGGCCAAGAATCTGTATTTGGAATAAGAAACCTACATGATTAATGATGTAGGGCATAATGAAGTCTATATCATTTGAACTATATCATTTGAAAAGTGACTTAGTTGAATTTTTCCCCTCCATGATTATTGGGTCATAGTAGGCATTTTAACAGTGTGAGAAAAAGCCGTAAGCTTAAAATGTGGGATATCACAGACCTCTTTGAAAAAGTGATTAAACCTATGAATGCATATATCATTAGGGAGGAATTGTATGTCCTCCTGCATCGTGATCCTCTTCCTGGAATTCCCATTCAAAATACATAATGTCTTCTCATTCTCCCTCCCTTCCTTCCTCCACCTCTTACCTTGCACTAACGTGATAGTAAATAATGACCAGAACAAAAGCCCATGGTGAGGAAGACAACAAAATAGAACCAGAGGCAGAGTCAAGCTTGTTCTATTTCTGGGAGAAGGAATATGAAAGGAGGAAATGACAAGAATGAATGACAAGACAGAGCTTGGAAAACATGCAGAGGGGGTGACAGTTGGAAGGGAATGACTGCCCAGCAGGAAGAGAAAGTGGGGCTAGATTAGGGGGAGGTGGAAGGCTTGCAGTACTTTCCAAGGTTATAGGAGTCACCAGTGGGTGGGAACCCTGAAGCAGCTGTTGGGAAGTATGATGGCAAGACTGAGATAAATTGTCAGTTATGACAGCAGGGACATCCAGAGAATGCCAGCATTGATAGAGTAAGCAAAGTGATATACCTGTATCTATTAAGAAGAAAATCACAAACAAGAGAACTAAAAAGAGCAGTTGTTAACTGCTTGGTACCAGCTCTGAGATATGAGGACAGCAGACGAGTTTATAAGTCCTTCTACACAATTTGATTTTTTAAACACATACAAATTGATTAACTATGTGCAATTTCCCTTTGCAAAAATTGTCAATATTGTGTGGTTATAGCATTTTAAAACAAAAACTTTTCCTTAAACCCAAGTGTCTCAGGTACCAACACCAAATGGGTAGATGATTCTTTGAGGACAGGGGTTTCCTAGAACACCTAGTACCCTCCCCTAGGGCTAGGGTCTTTCTGCATATAAGTAAAGCTAATCCTTTTCATCCTCCTCAAATATCTCATGTGCATTTAAAACGTGATTTATTATAAGCACACAGAATGCAGTCAAATCTAAACCATGGCCCTGGTTTTCCTGTATCAAGCAGGCACCATCTGCATTTATGTGTGCTCCATATTTAATTATTTATACAGCTAACTTCTATTTAGTTATTTATGTGTTCATTTACTTATGTATGTATATTCATATACTCCACTAAATTTCAGAGTTGCTCGAAGAATGTCATATAATAGATCATATGTCATTAGTGCTAGCAGAATATTACATTATGTATTCAATACATTTTTCCCATTGTTGGTCTTTAAAAAGAAGGTTGGGATATTCTTATTTCAAGTTTGGAAAAATAATATTCTTTTAGAATGGTTTTTTGGTTGAAACACTAGATATCTTATTTAATCTAAAAATCTATGTATTTTATGAGCTTTATTTTTACAGCAATTGTACACAGACAAAATGCAATAGGATATACTTCAAATGCTCAGAGGTTTTTGCTAACACAAAGGTAAAAATGGTGGATGGTAAATTAATAGGGACTGAATATATAACTGAATATATACCTCAGGAAAAATTTTCAACACTTTATTTGAAATGTTCAAGAATAGCATTTAAAAATAACCTGAGACACAGCAGATATTAGTCAAGTTTCACTTCCATTTTCTTTCATCCTCATGAGAATGCCCTTGAGCACTACTTTTAGGAAGGGTCCTCACTTTTGTTCTCAACATTTCTCTTAATTCAAAAGTGGATGTTGGGTCAATTGAGAAAAATGAACATTAAGTTTTGCCGACAGCCTGCGATTGGTGTTGCGTATCACAAACATAGTTCAGGGCTTGGGTCAAATGCCAATATGATATTCAGTGAGCTATGGATGACTAATGTGTAAGCCAAGAAGAGCTGTGTATGCGAGTGGGGAAGAAAGAAGAAAAATCTCTCCATTGTTGTCTGTACATGCTCCTGCTCCTAGGCAGTCAGGAGGTCAGCTGAGCCATTCATCATTACACAGTCACCTCTTCCCTGGCCCTGCCTTTGAGAATTAGCCTCCATCCCCTAATATGAGCTCTCTCTGGCTCTTGGAACTCCTTCTAGAGGTGGAATCCATGTGTTGTCTATCTGATTATGATCCCTTGCATCTTTAAAAACACAAACAAAAAACAAAAAAACCCTTCTTTCTCATTCTGCAATCCCATTGCCCCCAAACTACAACTTTGTCCAAATCATCTGTTTATTTGAAAAATGACTTACCTTTAATCCCTTCAAGTATTATCCATTCAAAGACTATCTGACTTGGTTAAACAAATATGACTAAGAATGGAACATATTTTTGCAAACCCTCATAAACAATGCTCTTTTTAAATATTTTCCTGGTGTTGAACACTATAAAAGCAGCAGTAAAATAATAATAATAATAATAATAATAATAATAATAAACATACTAATAATAACACCACAATCACAATAATAAAACTCATCTACACTGTGCCTTTGGTCTTCTCAGACTTTGAACTCTTATAATGCAGGAATTGGAGGCCTTTACATGTTTTTATCCAATGAATGTACTGTGTGTACTTGTGTTTGTGTGTGGGAGTGTGTATTTGTTCTGACTTTTGGTTAGTCTGTAAAATGTATGAGAATAAAGGAGATTGGGTCACCTATTGATTTACTTTTCACTTGACTGGTTATGATTTTAGAAGAGGTAGCAAATTTATCCACAGACTTCACTCTGTTATAAATTGTCCTAAAAAAACCATCGTAATTAGATTTCCCCCATTTTTTTCTCTTACAACATTGTGCCTTACTTTGCCTGTCATAGTAAAATAGGTCCAACCAGGTCTAACCATTAATTACAAGCTTCTACCTAGTAATCTTCATTTGTATCTGACAAGATAGGGTTTTAAAAAGTAAATTCCAGTGGCAGAAAATACCAAAAGTAGTTTATTTCTTGCTACACATTCATTAAAGGTCGTTTGGGGACTCTGCTCCTGTGTTATCATCATCCCCATTCCAAGACTCAGACTGAGGGGCCAGACTCACCCAGATACGGAGGTAGAGGGGAATGAGAGCAGCCAAAACACATGTCACTCTTAAAGAATTTACCAAATGGTTAGAGCCCTCACCTGAATTTAATAAAGAGAAGTGGAATTCTTCCCTAGGAAGGAATGTGGACTACTGTCATCCAGTGACACAGTCTGCCATTACATTTAGCTGAACTTCACCCTCCACAGAGTGACCACCATGGGCGAGATAATCTTTCTTTAGTATAAATCTCCTCCTCCCTATCTCAGCATCCTCGATCCCAGTCCTTGCTCCATTTCCACCTGCTCTTGGTTGCCCCTCATGCATCTACTTCCTTGTCTCCTCTTTGATTCTAGCCTTATATTGGCTTTTGATGCCTGGATTTACTTAGTTTCTTTAGTCTTGGACTTCTTCTGGGATTATATCTTTCCTCCTCTCTAGCTCAGCAGAATATATCTGTCTATAAATGTGCCGCCTTTCTGACACGCTACAGAATTTTACATCTTTCCTAATGGACAAGCTCATAGCTGGACATTTTTACACGCACTCCGACATCCTGGCTTCAGCCCTAATGAGTCAGTTATCACTTCTAGTGCCTCATAGGAACTATAACATGCTGGGACACATAATATTATTATTCCAATTTTATAAACACATAGACAAGGTTTGCAGAGGTTAAGTGCTTTGCTTAGGAACACAAAGATCACATTCAAAACATTTTGCCCATTCTCACTTGTCTGCAGTGCCTAAGATAATAATAAATATGGCAGGGTGTCAAAGTAAAGTTTGATAAGCCCCTGGAAGAAACAATGGTATTCATCCTTTAGGGGGCAGAGAAGTAGATGTAAATATTTCAAGGGACTGAACCAGATCTCGAGTTTGAGAATTACTCTTCTGGTCTGCAGAAATGTCTGGTTCTAGCAGATGGGCAGAAAGACTGTGGCCAGGGCCAGATGAAAGGTAGGTGTCAGGAGTGACCTGGACTTCCACAATAGGGCAAGCATTTCAGGTCTGAGATCTTACATAAAAGAGTTATCTATGTGCCTCTTTTCAGAATTCTGCCCTACTTGCAGTGATTCAAGATTAGTTTGTTAATCAGAGATTATTGTTGTTTGTCTTCCCTGTTCTCCCTTGCCACCTTGTATTATTTTATGACTTTTTTCTCATTGGACAGCGCCTCTGATATCTTTATTATAACCACTGTGACCTTCACCAACTCCTCTGGACACATGTAGAGTCAGAATTTTAAAAGAGCAGCAACATTTCTAATAAGGTATAAGCATTAATTTAGACTACATGAGGACGCCATAAGGCATAAACATTGTTTACAGTTTCTGCTTCTTCATCGTCCTCTGAGAACCTAAGCCTATGCCATCCTGAGAACAGATAGGAAAAGTTCTCTTCTCCCAAAACCAAAAAACAAAAAGGAAAAGAAACAAAGAAAGCTGGGCTTGTTGGTACAAGCCTGAAATTCCCAGTGCTTGTAGCCTAAGGCAGGAGGACCACTTAAGGATGGAAGTTTGAGACCAGCCTGGACAACGTAGCAAGACATTTAAAGAATAAAAACAAGAGCAACAACAACAATAAAGAACTAAAATTCTACCCCTAAAGTGAGTGTTCTTGAACAGGACTAGCCTGGTCCTGTTCCTGCAGGGATTTAAAAGTTTTGAGGTTAATACCAGTCTTGAAGTGGCCACCATGTGACAAGATCACTAACTCAACAAGTGGGCAGCTGAGTCTCTTTAGCCACTTACTTTCTCCCCCTCCCCTTTATAATTGGACAGTTGAATTTTCTCTTGAGTTAAAATGCTGCATGAAAGATGTCTAGAGTTTTTTGAACCTAGCTTAGCACTGGGTCAGGGATTGGCTCATCTAACTTATAAGTCCACAAGAATGAATACAACTTGATAGATGAAGGAATTTCCATCCACATTATGCATGTTCATGTTTTCCATTATAAAATCATTTCTCAAAACTGCTCTAATGAGCATGGAACCAAAGAGAGCTGCACACAGCGTCTCAGTGATGTTGCACAGTAGGAGATATCAATAAATAAGGCAATCCATGTTTCACCACTTGAAAGATCTGAGTTCCTTTATTTCAAGAAGAAGACTTTGAGTCTTGGGCTGTGCTGTAACTAGAATGCACAAAAGCTGCAATTTGGAGTAACTCTTACATAACTTTGGACATAACTCATGCACAGCAGTATAGTCTATTACTAAGAGGATTGAGAGTTACCTGAAGACTCCTGGGATCTTTTTTTGTTTGTGTGTGTGTGTGTCATGATCTGAGATTTTTGGTGTTTTCAAAGTGGTGCAAGGATCTATAGATCCAGTTTCTTACACTGGCTCCAGGACAAAGCTATCTTATACAAGTTCACTCTTGGGTCTACCTTTCTCCCACTGTTAAAATCAAGGAGGCCCCAACTAGATTTAAAATTCTGATTCTACACCTACCATATGCATACAAGGAAACTTTTCCCTCTTTTCCCATGCTTGGCTAAGCTTTCCAAACACTTAACCATGTCCAAAAAATTGGAAGGAATCCAAACCCTTCAAAAACTGCACGGTGTCAGGCTAAAATGTTTCAGCAGCACTTCAGGGGAAAATTAGAAGCCCAACTTCTTCAGTTCCCTTAAACATTTTTGGGGAAAATATTTTTTCAGTCTAGTTTGCTTCTCTCCAAGAGAAAAAGAAGTGAGAGTAACTACATGATTATTTGCTTCAAGTCTTCATCCTCAGAGGCAGAGGCAGCTGTTGAAATCTGAGGGGCACAGACTCTGCACCATGGTGGGAACCGTGAAGCATCATTTCCCTTTGCAGAAACCTCTCAGCTCTCTCATGTCTGCCCAGCACTCTCTGGGAGGTGGAAGAGAGAATCAGGACTGTTTTGGATGAAATGCAATAGCAACTTCCATGCACAATCCTATCTTTTAAATTGAAAATATCACATATCCAGAAATAAGTTCCACCATCCTTGTGAGTATCAAAATAGCTCAATGTTGTCTGTAAGCCAATCATAGGGAATTATACTGTTATTTTAAAATACTTGAGCTTTCTTCTTATTGATAAATGATAGGAAAGAAAAACACAATTCTACAAGCATGTTTTCATAAACACACAAAACAAAACTAATTCAAATCTACTGTGATTTGAGTAATTGCTTCAATTCAAATGCAGTGGCTGGTAATAGGACTGGTTATTTTCCTTTCAAAGGTTGCTGTTTCTAAAATGAAAATAAATTCAATGGGTTTTGAGCAGAAGCATATACTGTGAAGACTTAAATAAAGAGTCATTTCAGAAAGTAAATATAAATTGTGCAGCTTTTGTCAGAGCCTTCCAGTGGAAAGTTTCTTGTAATGTTTTACTAAGTGAAGTTTGCTGTTCAGGTTTCATCATAGGATAATGGACTAAGGACCTATATATTCTAGTGTCTTTAGCATTTTAGATTTTTTCATGTTCAATGGTAATATAATCTCAAAAGTATGTCTGTTGTCAGCAATTGTCATTTGTGCTGGCCAGCTCACTGAGCTATCCCTTAATGACTGCGAGAAACCACACATCCACTGGAGTCCACTCCTCAGTCAGGTTGGCCCTGTCCCAGAATGACCCTGTATGGGATACATAATCAAGAAAATCTTAGTATAAATAATTCATAGAAGAAACTTTGCTTAAAAATTAAGTGAATAGATTATAAACATATACAACAATGAGATCTAATGGAAAATCAGGAGTTCATAATTACCATCAACAGAAAGCCTGAAGCAATTCAGATAATTGCATTATTTTTCTTCTCCCTACAGCTTCTCTGTGCCTGTATTCTTGAATATGTAAAATGGGGATAACTGTACTTACTGATCTTTTAGGATTGCTGTAAGGATTAAGTGAGTAAAATTTATATAAAAGGTCTTAGAACAGTTCCTGATACATAGAAGTATTATATAACTTTTTTTGATTGTGCAATGACCACAGCACATTTTCCCATGATAAAGTAAATTATAATTTTTCATTTCTGCATAAATACAACAAATTATAAAACAAATATATTCTAAAACCTACTGCCTATATTCAAATTAGAATGGGAACCATAAAGATGTACCTCTATTTTGTATGGTGTATCTATACATTATCACTATTTTTTATCATTTGTTTGCCAAACACCTTTAGGATGATTTGCAGATAATAATTTGTTTAAGCCAGGCATTGGTAGAACAATAATGTCACCATTTATAAATCAGCCACCATTGTATCCTCATACCTCACTTGAGAAACTTTCAAGGACAGCTCTGCCCTTAAAGAGAAAATCCCATTCTCTAAGACAGCCCCACCCCTACCAGAGACTACTACACATGCACTAACTTCCTTAACTCCCCCTTCTATAAAAGCCATGCCTGGCCCAGATTCTCTGCTGCACCATCTTTTCCCCAGCCAGCCTGGCAGCTTGGGCCTGCCATTAAACTTTGCTCTATGGATGTGAGACTTTTCTTGTGAGCTTTCTTTGTGAGCGGCATTTTTCCTAACATTTGGTGCCATGACTCAGATCAGGGTGCACTCCCAGCACTGACCTTGCTCTCCTGGCCTTCCCCACCCCATCCCACTCTCTCTCTCTCTCTCTCTCAACTTCTATTCCCTTCCTCCAGGATCTGAGCTGCTTTACTGGGACCCCAGATCCTAGAAAACACCGCTCCCTCTTTAGCTCACAGGGAATTTCCTCTGCCCCAGTGTGCCTCCAATTGCCATCCACCACCTGCCAATCTTCCCTCAAAGCCCTCTCTCCCTTGATGAGTCCTCCTCGCATGCAGAGCTGTGATCTCTCTCTCTCTCTCTCTCTCTCTATCTCTATCTCTCTCTCGTTTCCTTGAAATCCTAGCATTAGGTTTCAGCTTGCTCCAGTCCCTGGGAACTGGATTCCTCACTAGGGACTGTGGACCCCCGTGGTGAAGACGTTCCCTCTGGGTGCTCCACATCTCTCTCTCTCTCTCTCTCTCTCTCTCCTGAAGACCTGATATTTCGGGGATGCCTGCCATATCTCTCCTCAGGTCAGGCCTCACCATGGGAGTTGGACCATCCCAAATTCCTTCAGACTTCCGATTGGGATGTCTCCTGGCCAACCTTGGGCCCCTCCGCCTAATGCCTGATCTTAAGCCCCAAAAGCTCATCTTTCTCTGTAATCAGGCCTGGCCCCAATATCCATTAGACAATGCCTCCAAATGGCCACTTAATGGCACTTTCAATCCCAATATTTTAAGGGATTTATACAATTTCTGTGAGCATGCTGGTAAATGGAAGGATTTCCCTATGTCCAATCCTTTCCCTATCTCCGCACCAAACCCTCCCTCTGTACTTCCTGTTCCCCTGCACAGGTTCTATTGCCTCTAAACCAACTTCTAAACAAGCCAAATCCTCTCCAGAACCTCCTCCTTCCCCATGCAAGCAGACTTCTTGCACTGCTCAGGCTGCCTGTCTCTTCCTATCTTCCTGGAGGACTTTTCCGTCATGGTGCCACACCAGCCACTCCTTGCCAACTCTGGCCTCACAGTGATTCCTGCTCTGGGGGAGCTCATGCTCCCTCCCTGTGGGCTGAAACCAAGCCCACGGTTTATTCAGTGAATGGAGAGTGGAGGTTTCATGTTGCTGAAAGTGTTCCAGTACCAGTCAATGAGAGTGACCTAGAGATACAGGATCTCTACCCTCTCCATTGGGACTTCAATGGACTAGCCCTCATCCAGTCATTCTCATGACACCCACTACTATCGAGCTCAGTGGGATCCCTCAATGGCGACACCTCTCAAGGAACAGTTAGAAAAACCGAGAAGGGAGTTGGAGGACTCTTGGAATTGTCTAGGGAACAACATTTCACAGTGGTTTTCCTGGCCAATGCCAATCCTAATGCCTATGTTTCTTGCTTTCTTATTCTTAAGCTTCCTCCTTTGTATCATACTGCATGTCTGTTATTGCTAATCAAAAGTTTAACCAGTTGTACCTCCAGGGATATCAACCTACCAGGACACAGGAGCCTGAGGATCCTGCCCCATACAGTGCCCCCTGCCAGCAGGAAGCAGCTAAGAGACCGATGCTTTGCCCCAATTCCTGATCCTCAGCCCCTACTCTCATCATTATTAAATAAAAAATGGGGGAAAGATAGAATAATAATGTTACCATTTATAAATCAGTGGCCATTTTATCCTCAGACCTCACTGGAGAAACTTCCAAGGACAGCCCTGCCCTTAAACAGAAAATCCCGCTCTCTAAGACAGCCCCACTCCTACCAGAGACTATCAAGCATGTGCTAACTTCCTTAACTCCCCCTTCTATAAAAGCCACACCTGGCCCAGATTCTCTGCTGCACCATCTTTTCCCCAGCCAGCCTGGCAGTTTGGGCCTGCCATTAAACCCTGCTCTTGGATGTGAGTTTTTCTTGTGAGCTTTCCTTGTGAGCGGCGTTTTTACTAACAGGCATGGTGGTGCATGCCTGTAAACCTACTCATTCAGAGGTGCAGGGAAGCCAGCACAGCCAAAGGTAGAGTGAGACCCCGTCTCAAAAACAAAATAAAAGCTAAAGGGCTGATGGATTGGCTCAAGTGACAAAGCACTTGCCTAGAAAGCACAAGGCCTTAGGTTTGATCTCCAGGACTACAAAGAAATTATTTAATCCTTATAAATATATTACATATTATTTTAATAATTTTGTAGTTATGGAAATGGAGGCAAAGATTGATTACATAACTTGCCCAATATCACACAGGTAGACAGCAGTGAATGGAAGATTCAATGGAGACAGGTGGGCCCTAGAAACAACTTGTTTAATCCCCATGCTGTTCCTTAATATGAAAGTTCCTCATCTAAATTCCTAAACTAGCAGCCACCAGTTTTCCAACAATGGGTTAGTCAGGATTAAACTATTACCATTTGTAACTCGGCAAAATCTCCCAAGTTTAGATTCTCTACAAGGGCCCAATTTTGTTCAATGAGTAACCTTTTACAAAATATGTGTCCTACTTCCCTAATTGTACTAAACCCTTTATTCCAAAGCCAAAGTGCCAAATAGGTTATGACATGAAGAGGCCCTCCATAAATATTTGGGCCTATGTGAAATTCCATCAAACTGTGAATTTTACAGGATTCAGCTGGAATGACATTTCTCCACTTTTCACCTAGGACCAGTCCTCTTGCTGGTACTTCTCTTCTGTCACCTACTTAGTCAAATCTGAACTGAGTTAGCTGGAGGGCCCCACCTGGAAAGGCTTTGTCTCCACTCTTCTGAAAGCCATCTGCCTTTATCTTTAAAAAATATCGCTCAGCATTTGAAATAAATATGGGGCTCTCAAGAAAAATATTTGTCTGAGAGTAGAAGCTGTCAGATGCAGGGCAACAAGACCCCTCCCCCCTCCCCACCCATACAGCTTGGGTAATGCAGTTCGTACCATGGACTGGGAGGGTCTCAGGGCAATTTCCTTGCAAGGATAGGGGGCATGAAAAAGAAAAATATATTTAAACCAAGACAAAGAAGCAGCAGCTAGATCTAGACATGCAGCTTCCATTGTATTCTACAACAAGGGGCAGCTGTGATATAGAGGCCAAAGATTTTCACTAGCTAGTCCAAATTCCAATTCTGCCATTTCCTAAACTCTATAAACTTGAGTGCTCTTCAATCCTTTCTGTGCCTTAGATGATGGGGATAAGTACGCTAGTCCTCTCCATATGCTATGCAAGTGTGTACTGTTGCGTTTGATTTTTTTTTAAATTAAATTCGAGGGAATGCATTAGCAACTGAGCATGCCTCTTAAAGGGCACACTATATTAATGAGAGAATAAAGAATTGGGGTCATCATGATGGAAAGTAATTCTTTCTTTCCCCTTTTCCTATGTTTTCCTTTTTTGGAGACAAAAACCAGTAGACAGGACACTCAGGAACTTTATGGAGGAGTGAATCATGGGAAATATCCATATAAAATCAGTACCCCAGCTAAGTGATGATTCTGACCTAATAAATAAAAACAATATTTCGGTGCGATTAAGCACTGAAAGTCTTCTGAGGCTGGGAATGTGGCTCAAGTGGCAGAGTTTTTGTCTTTTGATTTTTTTTTAATGTATAATTTCAAGCACTAGGTCCTGAGTTCATCCCCCGTGAGTGCTAGAAAACAAATAAACAAAAAACTGGTCTCCTCAACCTCAAAAAGAAGGCAGAGTTGAACCCTAAATGACTCAGCAGACAGAGGGGAAGAGACTGGGAAGTTAAAAGTCTGCCTGTCTTGTGAAAGATTCTCCAGCCACAGACCTGCCAAGGCCCTGCTATGGCAGGAATATTCTCCAATTCTATAAGCAATGCATATATATTTATTGAAACTTAGGAAAATATTTTAGATATAAGCAATTTTTCCCTTACCAGTGTATTCTGTTTTCTTCCTAAGCCTCGTTCTTCATGTGTTTTCTGGTCATTTGGACTTCTTCCTTTGAAAAAACTCTGTTCAGTTCTTTTGCCCGTTTCTTCATCAGGTCATTGCATTTTGGGGAGTTTAGTTTTTTGAGTTCCCTGTGTATTCTGGTTATCAATCCCTTGTCAGATATATAGCTCGAGAAGACTCTCCCATTCTGTGGGCTGCCTCTTCAACTTAGAGACCATTTCTTTGTTGTGCGGAAACTTTTTAATTTCATGTAGTACCATTTTGTCCATCCTTTCTCTTAGTTGCTGAGCCGTTTCAGATCTATTGAGGAAGTCATTGCCTATACCTATTGCTTCCAGTGTATTTCCTGCTCTTTCGTGTACTAGCTTCAAAGTTTCAGGTTTTGTATTAAGGTCCTTAATCCACTTTGAGTTGATACTTGTACAGAGTGAAAGACATCAACCTAGTTTCAGTTTTCTGCATGCAGATATCCACTTCTCCCAGCAGCATTTGTTGAAGAAGCTGTTATTTTTTGGTGCCTTTGTAAAAAAATCAGGAGGGCATAGCTGCGTGGATTCGTATCTGAATCTTCTATTCTGTTCCACTGGTCTTCACATCTGCTTTTGTGCCAGTATCATGCTATTTTTATTGCTATGGCACTGATAGTTGATTATAGAAAATGTACCTGCTCCAGGCAACTAATCAGGGCAATACTTTCTTCACATTGCATTTTAAAACTCAAGTCTTCCTTCCTTCCTTTCTTCCTTCCTTCCTTCTCTCTCTCCCTATCTCTCTCCCTCCCTTTCTCCCTTCCTCCCTTCTTTCCTTTCTTACTGTTTTATACAATCCACTGTCACATGTAGTCTGAAAATTGCACTTTTTTTTTTTTCCCTTTGATACTGGAGTTTAAACTCAGGACCTCACAATTGTTAGGCAGGCATTCTACCACTTGAGCCACTCTGCCAGCAAAACCTACTGTTCTAATTCAGGGATCAACAAACTTTTCCTGTATAGAGCTTTGTAGGCCAGATGATGTTAGTATTTACTACTGGTCTCTGTTATAGCATGAAAGCAGCCATTAAAATGCATTAAACAAATGAATGAGCGTATTACAATAAAACTGTACTTATGGACACTGACATTTTAATTTCATACAATTTTCACATTTCATGTTCCGCGTTTTCCCATCCTTGTCTTAATTTATCTATAAGTTACTTAAGGAGAAGAGCATATTTTTTTCACATAGATGAATGATAATTAGATGCTTCTAATGTCAGTAGTTTATATGAATGCTTAGGGTCACAAGATTGCAGGAATACAAGAATTTACAAACCAGTAAAAGGAAGGAGAAAAGAAGAAAAGATAGGGTAGTAAATAATGAAATGTCGTATCGTCAAGAGTGCCGAAATGGACTGTGCTATCTGTGAAAACATTTCTTGATAAGCTATTTAGAAACATTGCCTTTATTTTTTACTTTAAAATTCAAGTCACAGTTGAACATGGATTGCTCAAGAGGCTGCCTGGGCTTTTCTGTGATTAGTATCAGAACGGAAAAGATGGGATATGAGCCATGATTGTTAATGGAAGCCACTTCTTTATCCTCTTATCATCCCACCTGGCAAACAGAGGGATGAATCTAAATAGAAAGAAAGAGATCTCTTGCTTTTGATGCATTTTGATGCTAGCCTTAGTGTGAAAGAGCATTTTCAGAGTGACTCAAATAAGGCTACATCTTTCTGAACCCAGGAATACATTGAGATGAAGAGATTTCTTCTGAGTTGCATAGTGCTGCTAAGTTCCAGCTGGACAACTTTAACCATACTGAACTCTGCTGATAACTCTTGCTGAGTTGCTCTGATTCCCAGGGAGAGACAGATTCAGTGGCAGTTCAGAAAGTTTCCCACTTGTCACTGTCACGATCGCCATGGACACATTCTTTCCAAATGAATATTGAGATCCCTAGAAGAGCTAATGCAAGACATAAACCCAATCCTTACACTTTCAGGTCTGTATACTTTTTAAAAATCACACTGCAACAACAAGAAATTGCTAAGACAAACAAGTGTCTGTTTACAAGTCTCAAGGCCTCTAAAACTCTAGTATCACCAAGAAGGAATAAACTCGAGACTATTTTCATTCTAGTGGGAAAGATCTTAAAATCACCAAATTGGGATAACTTTTGAGTATCACCGAATAGGAAAGGCCACATATAAAGATAGCCCATACAGAGCCAATGAAAAGGCATGGTCCTGGAACACTCCCAGAGTCTGGGAAAATAAATTTAGCATGTTCGGTATCATTCAAGAGCAATCAGTTTTGTATTTCAGCTTTTTGTTTGGCATAGTATAAGCTGATGTTCTACTTCTCAAGGTGCACTCTCGGTTCCCCTTCCTAAGCCAAACTATTCTATCTTCTCTCTGCAAACAAACAGCACTTCTGCCCTAAAGCTTTGCCTACTACCTCTAAAAAAGTGGGGCGGGTGGGGGGGGGAAGAGAGTTTCCGCCTTCTTTAACATGCATTCTCACGAATCTTAGTTTCTTACCAAAGTAAGTAGGTATCTGCTAGAGTAGATAGAGTAGATCACACCTTTAATAATAAACATGAAAAACTTAGTCAACAGAACTGTTAAATGCTTAATATGTCTATTTGGCTACAACTTTTATGTCTTAAATCGAAATTTAGTGTAATTCAGGGATCACGTTTAACTTATTTTGTTTTCTAGAGTTGTCCCTAGACATCATCCTCAAGACTGACCCTTAGTATTGTCTGTTCATGTACTAACTTCCAAAAGAGTCTTCTATATTTCCATGCATCAGAATGTACTGACTTGCATTCTGTTCCTCAATATTCTTCTTTCAACTAACACAGTTAGGAAATAGGTATGACAAGGCCAATTATGTTGGAAGGCATCAGTGACAACGTGTCACTTTCTTTATAATACTATACTCTAATCGAAATTATATGGAAGAGAACCAGAATGTCAGGAATGAACTCATATCCGAGCTGGAATTTCAGGCCACAAAGGTAGTTATTTTTCAACCTGAGGGCTTCATTGAGGCTCTCATACATATACTCAGCCAAAAGACAAACTTAATATGTAACCTTGATAGTAACAACTGTATAAACAGATTGTAAAGAATGTTCATGTAGCTGGTGGAGTGGCTTAAGTGGTAGAGCACCTGCTTAGCAAGTGTGAAGCCCTGAGTTCAAACCTTGGTACCACCAGAAAAAGAATGTTCATGGAAAATAGTATAAGTGACAAAAATTTTAGGATTATGATTATAAAGAACCTTAACACAAGGATTATATGTAATGGAAAATGTCTAATCTAAATGGAATTTATTTAAATAATACTACATCTGAATTACATCACACAGGCCACATACTTAATTAAGATCATAATTAGTTTGTGAATTATAAGCCACTTATATTTCTAATATCAAAATTTAACTAAATAATTTTCCTATTTTAACCACTCAACCTTAATTAGGTCATTAGTTGGAGTGAAAAGGAAAAAAATGTTTGCACTTCAAGTAGCTCATATTTCACCAGGCTTAGTGAATATGTTTCTGCATGCAGTTTTTAATAAAAGCATAAGCAAATGTTTCTCAAACAGGTGTTGCAGCTAAAAAAGTGGTGAACAATTACCATATCAAGGAAAAGCACTTAGCAAATTCATAAATCAGTGTCCAATGCATGTTCCTGTGGTTACAAGAGTAAATAATTTTCAGGTTAAGTAAAGCCATTTGCCTTTATTACAGGTATAAATATCTCACAGTATTAACTGACCTTGGGTCAGTTCTATTAAATTCCTACTAGCATTCAAAATTTTAATGAAGGTGGAATATTTTTCATTAAATAAACAAATGATTAGGAGTAAAAATAGACATTTAAATGAATCCTAATTTATAAGTGTATTTAGTTTTCCATAGATGCAAGCAATAAGAATTCCTTTTATTTTTTTCCATCGCACATATGGTTATGCAGATCTCAGCTTTAAGAAAGGATTTAGAAATGTCTTCAGAAAAATGTCATAACATTACCATAAATATATTTCATAAATATATCTACAATATTTAATAGGAATGGTTCCTCACATTTTTAATTATACTCATTGATTTTTCTGATTAGAATAACTATTTCTGCCAGAATTCACTATTTATTGCTTACAATGTCTCATTTATTTTCACAGATTCATTTCGAAAGCAATTATTTTAGTACTCACTTCATAGCTAAAGGTATTAAAAGTGGAAGGGCATATAAATCTCTCTCTCTCTCTCTCTCTCTCTCTCTCTCTTTCTTTTTCTCTTAGTAAGGAGGAAAAATGATTTGCAGAGCAAAAAAAAAAAAAAAAAATGCAAAGCTCCTGAACAGTATTGCAATGCTGAGCTTTGCTGGGAAACAGAACTCAGCCTTGTGTCTAACTCTTAGGACATAGATGTATTTGGGCCACGTTGGGTTTTTTTTGTTTGTTTGTTTGGGGTTTTTTTGGTGGAGGTATTTGAGGATCAACAGCAAATTAATGGATATCAAAAGAGAAAAGGGCTCAAACTTTAACATGACTATCTTCATTCGTAGATCCCTCTCTAGCCCATGGGGATAGTGGGCCTGTGATGGGGCCAAAAACCCAGACACCTTCAAGGATCCTGGCACATGGGTAAAACAGGATATGGGCATCCCTTATTCAGGCTTGGCTCTCATTTTCCTAGGGTAGAGGGACCCAGGCTCTTACAGAAGCCTTGTGAAGCAGTTTGTACTATTGCTGTCAATATACTCAGAAGTTTGGAGGCACTGGGTACACAATTGGAATTCCAAAATCCATATCCTTTTAGTAATAACAAATCTTTAGTCTTTTTAGGTGGGGATAAAGTCCCTTTCACATACAGTACCAATGATTAATACACAGCAGGAAGACAAATTGTCATTTGGGAAAAGACTGTGATTTCCAAAGGGTTTAGATTCCACAGCATGAAGAGGGAACTTCTCATTCACCACGGGCAGGCTTTCAGGCCCAGAAAGGCAAGGTTATGTTGATAGTTTCCTCTTTCTCTTCCTAGCATAAAATCTGAGGAAGAAGCCTCCAATTCCAGAGTTGGTGGGGTGCAGATGGAGTGTCACCTTTCAACACTGGGCTTGCTGGGCTTGGGTTAGAAGATGAGGCAACAGCTCCTCAGGGAATTTTCCACTGCAGCTGACTAGCTGACTGCACACTCGCAATGTGGCTGAGTTACTCGGGGTTTTGTTGCCCTTTTGTCTCTCTGTTTTCATTGGCACACACGCTAAAGTACAGAAAACCACAAAGATGTGCTCATGCTAGTGCAAATTAATACTGGATGGGGTGAAGTAGGCTGTACATCCTCAGAGGATTCTGAGGGCCTGAGGAAAGGGGTCTACAACAAACAGTAGAGAGGCCCTGAAGCAGCACCAGATCAGAAGCACCACGTGGTCGAGGGCGCACAGGTATTTGGGTGTGAATGAGAAGTGGGAATACTGTAACACTTCATTTATGGGTTTCACTGTCCTGTGATGGAGATGTGAAATCTTATTCACAGGAGTCTCACGTAGTTTTCTTCAGGCTATTGTAATCCAAGAACACAGTTCACCTGTCTTTGGTAAGGATTAAAATATGAGAATAGATGGTATTTGTTGCTTTGTGTGTGTGTGACTTATACGTAAGTAGAGATAATCTTACAAAAGTTTTCAAACATTTTAGAGATATAAAGAAAAACACTATAAGTTCATACAATAGAAATATAGTGTGCAGTAACATATAAATTCATATATATAAATATATGTAGACATATATAATGTATATATAATGTATATATATAAAATGTATATATAATGTATATATAACGTATATATATATATATATATATACTGATTTATTCAAGTGATCTTAACATTGATAGCAGCATTCAGCCTCCCTTAGCAGTTCCTTTCCCTCATTGGCTAAAGGACAATTGGGAACTTGAAATCTCCACCATTTTGCATACGTGTTTTTTTTTAATTAGAGTCACAGTTTTTATTCCAAAGTATTGAATTTCATCAAATCATCATTGTAATTCAGTCCAAAGTGGATTGCACAGTCCTATATCACAGTCATATAAGCAGCAGGGTGCTTTGCCCCCTAGGAGCAATCACACAGACAGACACACCAAAACAACAAAATGTTCAAGTGCCTTACCACATTGAGAGCGAAAACACCTGACCCCCTCAGTCCCACTGAACATTGCTGAGCCCTGGGAGGAAGAGAAGAATCTTAGATCTTACCATTTTCTTCAAAAGACACTGGGGGAAGACCTACCACCATCATAGACTATGTAGCAGTAACTAGATAATTTTCTGCTATTAGGCAGAATGAAAAACAGAAACCATTCTATTTTGACACACACAACTGAAAACTAAAGAAAATTGCACTTATTTTGTACACCTCAGGTTTCTGACTATTAATTACATAACCAAAGTGACTTTTAGTATAATTCACGATATATAATTTTAAAGTTAATATTCAGAAACTCTAGGAATGTAAAATGATACTAAAATCACTGGGTTGCACTTTAAGCAGGAATTTTGCTTGGGCAATGTAAACCATCAAAATACCTCTTATGCATTGATACCTCTTATGCCTTTAAAACCAAAGTTAGAAATATATTTTAACTCGTATGCCTGTAAAAGTTCTTGTCTGATAACATCATAAAGGTCTTGTCCTTGTTTATTTCCAAGTAAATAAAAGAGTTAGGGATATGTTTTCTGGACAAACCAAAGAGAATCACCCATGATAAATATTTTCTTAAGGATAAACCTCATAAGACATCAGCTAAGAAATACAAATTTTAAATCTGATTCTAGGATTTGTAATACACAGATAAAACAGGAATTACTTTGTCATAGGAGAAATGCAAGTTCTCTACAAAAGCAATTAATTCATAAAATGAAATATTTCTGATCTTTCCAGTCACGTGAAAATAAACATAAAATAATTTTCCTCTAATAAAACAAACGATGACTTTGAACTTCATTTCCAACTTTTATAAACAGAAATAAAAGAAATTACCTTCATTTCAATGATTTCCATTAGCTATCATTATTTTATCTGTCAATTCCCAACACTAACACTTAGGAAGGGAAAACTTTACTGAGTTGGAGAGACTAGCTCGGACAGTAATGTTTAAATTGTCTTGAGGCAGGGAATTATCAAAATTAACCAAAAAGAAAAGAGACAAAGGATGAGGTGAGGACCACATTCCAGTTACAGAGTGCAGAACTGGCAGACTGGCTCAAGTGGTAGAGTGCGTGGCTAGCAAGCATGAAGCCCTGAGTTCAAACCTTGGTACTGCCAATTACTGAGTCACTGGTCCTGGTAGGACCACCACATATCCTGCTGAGGCAGAAGGAAATAATATGTTGTCTACAACATTCTCAGAGACAGTCTTCAATACTGTTATCATCTAAATTCTAACCTATTCTAAACAATTTGTTGGGTCTGGCGACCTAAGGCAGATGAGTAAATATCTCATCCCTGTGGACAGCACTATGATTCCTGCATCCTGAGAAGGAGTTAGTTGTAAATCTGCATTTCTGCATCCTGAAGAGGAGATACAGGGTCTGATAGATCTGCCAGAGGGCTGAGGAGCAAAATGCTGTCAAGATAGTTTCCCCTCCCCCAATAAGGGGCAAAACAGACCAGTTCACCTACGAAAGCCCACGAATCCACAGCCAATGAAAACAGCCCACCTAACCCTTATCCAAAGGCAGAGTTAAAACGCCCATTAAAACCCCAGCCTTCACCTGAGCAGAGAGCTACTGGTTTCCTGGCTCCGCTGCACTGCTCTAGCTGTAGCCTTTCCTCTCCCTGTAATAATCCTACTTTGTGTACTGGTTTTGGCTCACAAATCAATCAACTGCCTCATGAGCCAGTTCTCTGGCCTATGAAGCAAGGACCCTTGACACTGGCCCACAACACTTCAAAACAGCACATAAGAAATTGACCATAGTTAAGCTAAGAATAATTAACTTATGTTTTAAAATATCCAAAAATAATCTAATAATTGTATGTTTCTTTTACAAAACTACTGAACTCTAGATCTTAGGAGGATTTATATACATAGGTGCAAAATTTTGGTACTTTCATGTAGCATTGGCTCAACTGGACAATCTCCAAGGACTGAACTGAGAATCACAAATTTATATAGAAAGGTCCAAGTTGCTACATTGTAAACAAAGGCTCTATTTTCTTCAACATAGTTCTCCATAAAGTAAGACATTCCTTAAAAGAAAACTGAGCAACTGATCTTGTTCAATATCATAAGGATACTACTTTGTGCACTAAAGAAAACTGAGCCAGTGACTTTGTTCTATATTATGAGGACCTTGTTCTCTTCCCCTACTCAGTGAGGGTAAGGGAACCCCAGCTTTCCAGATTTCCTGTTGAGAGTATCTCTGATACACTCCTTACTTCCATGATGCATAATTATTGTGATCTCTTTTAAAACGTGGTAACTAACACATTGCCAGGATGATACCCAGCTCCTGAGGCAGGCTAGCAAAAGAAATTTTTGGGGACTTTGGCTGCTGCCATGAGGCATGGCTTTTCCCAGCACATTTCATGCTAAACGCTTAATCTCCCCCCAATGCTATCCTTTGCAGTTGTAAAATTCTTTTCAATTGCAAATCCTCTGCAGTTGCAAAACAGGAAGCCTTGAGGCAATTGCACTCTACCCTCTATTACTTCTCAGATAAAAGCCCTTTGCTTAAAACCTGAATGTTGACCACATCTCATACATGCAATTAAGATACCTGAGAATTAGCATAAATGCATGCGCAGAGCGCCCCATGTTGTATGACAAGACCTTGCCAATCAAATCTGTCAATCGCCCTAGCCTGTCCTGCAAAGCCAATCAGATTTTTCCCACTCTTTGCCCTTTCAACTTATAAGGGCCCTTTCAACAAAGATCAGTGCACACTTCTATCCTACCTGGCTGAGGGCCATCACTGCTTTCTCAACAGTAACTTCCCCTCACTTTCAATAAACTTTACTGAAACCACAGTTTTGGACCAAGGCCCAAACTCCTGGGATTCAGCATGCCAGATACAGCCACTCACCCCTGCATGCCAAATAAAAAGACATGGTAAAAGGCAGAGAAATGAGATTTATTACACATCTTAGTGCAAGAGGCACTCAAATTGCTTTTGCTGAAAAGCACTGATTCCTTACTTGAGCCCACATATTAACTAAAAACAGGAAAAGCTTGGCATTTCTGTCTCCATTTTGTATTGGTCTTTGCTCTAAGCCATCCTCTTTACCGTCACTTTACAATCACCGTGGATTCCAAAAGAGGACAAAATTGGTATCTTTATGACAATGAACTGGAGCCACCTGGAGCTGCCACCCTCCCCATGAGGCCAAATTATCCCAAGAATCCTCTCAAACAGAAACCAGATTATTCCCTCCAGGTGATAACTTCCAAAACTGGACCAGACCACCTGCCTGACCAAGATTGCAGTCCTCACCAGTTATGAGACCAAGCAAACCACACCTGTGAGTGGGACTGTTTAGCTATGCATACCTTTGTCCCCTACCTGCAGTTCTTTTATCTATTTAAACCTATAGCTCATGTCTGTACCCCAAAGATGGCTGAAGATGAGCTGAGTGCTTACTCTGCCTCTTCCCACGGCATGTCCCAAGCTGTGTAACCAACCTCCTTTCTCTGCCTTCACCATGCCTCTTTATTTGGCATTTGGGGGGGTAGCTGGACTTGGCATATGGAATCTCAGGAGTTTGGGCCTTTGGTCCAAAACTGTGTTTTCATCAGGACATGCCATGGGAAGAGGCAGAGTAAGCGCTCAGCCTATCTTCAGCCATCTTTGGAGTATAGACATGAGCTGTAGGTTTAAGAAGACAAAAGAACTGGGGTGAGAGACAAGGTATACATAGTTAAACAGTCCCCGTCACAGGTATGTTCTAGTTGACCATTATCTCAGTTTGAGGGTTCTGGAGAAGGGTGATTACTCCTGCTCCAGGGTACAGCCTCATCATTATAAGCAATTGTCCTGATTTGGAACAGTCGTCTGTCCTGCAAGGCTCTACTACAGGAAGTTTTAGTCCCTTGTCATAAAGATGTTATCAATCATTCCTGTCCTTCCTTGCTTCCAAGGTGGCAGCAGGAGAGAATGGCTCAGAGCAAAGGACAACAGATACAAAATAGAGACTGGGATGCCAAACTTTTCTCCTGCTTTGAGTAAATATGTGGGACCAAGTAAAAAGTCAGTGCTTTTCATCAAGAGCAGTTTAAGCACCTCTTACATTACTATATTTCCACGTCCATGCATGGATTCTTCCCAAGTGGGATGCAAGACCACCCATCTAGGAGCACTTGTATTAACAAAAACATACACTACAGTGTGAATGATGGTGTAGAAAGGAGAATTACTCTTATTCCAGCAGAGGCATGTTTTCTTCTTCATTCTTGTTTATGGGAACCAGAGCTCTTAACAAGATTTTGATTAAAAGAAAGATACTGGTCTTCAATATACCATACATTTAAAATATCTCCTCATCCATTCTCAGTCATACACTGTCATGTGTACCTCATCATAAATGTAGTGGTTTTGTTACCGGAATGTCTAGCACTGGTATATATACCTTGGTTCTTGCATCTGGCAGGAGAATTCAGGCAAGATGCAAAAATGAGGTGAAAGTAATAGTAAAGTTTATTAGGAAAGGAATCTAGTATAATGGGATAAAAGTGTGAAGAAATGAAAAAAAAAAAAGGAGAAACATTTCCTGTTCCCCATACAGGAAATGGGAGTAAAGACTCAAAATAGTGGTCTTCATCTCTTAGTCTTATACTTTTCCAGGTAAAATACACATGGTCATGTCTGGCAACCTCTAATTATTAAGATAATAGATCTGGATGGCTAAGACAGGTGTTAAAACAGGGAGATGTCATCTAGGGCCATCTGAAACACAGGACAATAGGTATGCACTAGAACTTCCCTTGGCAGACAAGCCTTTCCCTCTGCCCATTCAAAGAGTGATGCAGTTTGTTAATATTTCAAAGACGAAGGCAGATACAGATAGCACCTTTATGCCTCTCTGTTCTTGTACCATAACATCTAAAAGGAAGTAGGAGGGGGCTAGTTGCTCTGATTTTTTAGTTTTTACTTTGTTTCAATGTCTGAATCTGGCCTTTTTAATATATATTAAAATGGTATAATTTCCCTGTCTTCTCATCTATCTATCCTGCTCACCCATCACTCGTGGCTAACTGCTACCTAATGGTTCATTGACACCACTCTCTGGTTTTCATTGAAACCTCTCTCTTTACTCTGAGGGAAAGCTGGCAACAGAGATAGGACCCTACCTTGTCCTTGGCTACCAATTTTCCTGCTAAAACTGTGGACTATTTACCATCTATGACCTGTACAGAGCAATCTTCTTGGAATCTCTCCTACTACTCCAGGGATTCTCTTCTCTCTCTTCTGTGTTGGGCTTACTCTTTCCTTTGTTCCATATTTTGCTTTTCTACATTTGGTGGAGAAGATACATTTGTATCTTCTAGTAGTGTTCTCAAAAAGAATGTCTTGCATGTTTAATAATACTGTATTCTATTTCCAATTTGATATTTTGGTTCTGTATTGAATTTTACATAGGATTTTTTTTTCTTGATTTTAAAGGAACTCTAAGGTTGGAATTGTGGCTCAAGTGGTAGTGCACCTGCTTAGCAAGCATGAAGGCTTAAGTTCAAACCTCAATACCATGCCCCCCCCAGAAAAAAAGAATTCTACAGAGATAATTTGAGTTTTACTGATTTCCATGTGTCTTGCTTTTCCATCTAGGAGCTTTGAGAAGCATCTCTTTGTGCCTCGTTCAGAAGTTTCACAATGAGGTGCCATATGCAGGTCTATTTTCATTCACTGTTTAGGCCTCCTGTGGGCCCTTTCAGTCTAGAAATTCTTGACCTTCAGTCTTGGGGAAATGTATTCAATTATTTTCTTGATGATTTTCTACCTTCAATTTTCTCTGTTCAACCTCTTTTTAACCTTCTATTATTGTATATTAGATGTTCTATACTGTTTTCTAAGTTTCCTACCTCTTCTGACCAACTTTCTATCTTTTTTATCTACTTCATTCTGCTCTGTTTTGTTCTCTGAGTTCCGTTTTTGTAGCATCTTATTCTCAGTTCATGAACACAGTATTTCCCTAAGCTGTCTGTGATATTCAGGACAGGCTTTGGAAGATTTCTTCTTCTTCAGTGGTTTCTTTTTCTTCCAAATTGTTTTATCCTGTATGTTCTGATTTTTATCTTCCACTGTGAAGAGCTTTCCTAGTTGGAAGATCTGAATGTGTGTGTGAGGCTGGTTAACTTTGAACATCATTATCATGTGATCTGTGTGGGCTGTTTATTGGAGGACAGTGACTACAGACCTTTTCTCTTCTGTTAGGCCACTCAATTCTCCAAAGGTGTATCTTCTTTTCTTGAGTGATGTTAGCCTATTGGGGCATCTAATCACTCAGTGTCCACCAAGCATAAATTCACTGAGCCTGTTGATCTGATTAGCATAATCTCATCTGAATCCTGGTGGTCTGAATGTTCATCTCTATCCCCTTCCTGACTTCCTCACTGTGTTGTGAAATTCATTTGAAATTGTTTTCTTAAAGCACTAAGTATGAGAAGTTTGTTTCCATCTCGTTGGCCAGATAAGATGGAAAAACACACGGTATTTCTGTAGACAAGTGAAAACACTGAATCTCATTGATGGCACAGAGACTTACCTAGAAACCTTAACAACCAACTTATTGCTCTAAGTTTTACCCTTTTTTAAAATTCCATTGCCCAGAAATTAGAGCGAGGAAACTGAAATTAAGCTAGTGCTTATAAACAGGAAGCATATAGGCTCATGGTAAATGTTTAGGATAAACCTACAAACTAAACTTTCACTTCTTAGTGCTATTAATTGACATAGCCTTTTCCTTAAATTAGCTAAGGGAAAGAGGATGAAGTATAAGTACTGATGATAATCATTAGAAATTCTCATAAGCGCTTGTTCTTGAGTCATTTAGGCACTGATTTTTTCACACCAAACAAATGTTCATTTTCCTTGTGATTTGCCCTGTTCTCCATGTTTTCAGTTAATTATGATTTTTGTCTTCTCTTTGACATTTTTTTCTGTTAATGTTTTCCCCCTTTGTTGTGCTACTTTTCCAACTCATTTTCTATGTTTCTATTTGCATTTACACAGTAAACTCAAGATCAATGACATGAAGTCATCTGAGCTTAGTAATTACCAATAACTCAACCAGTAAATAATTTTAAGTGGACTGTGTGTGTGCATGTGTGTGTATGTGTGACAGAATGGATAAACCAAGGAAATAGTATAAATATATATATATATATATATATATATATATATATATATATATATATATATAAAATGTATGTATATGTGTACCATAGAGAAATATATAAATTCAACTCTATGAGTATTCTATGATTACTATATTTTCCCATGCAAAATGCTTAAGTTAAATGTTCCATAAAATATGGAATATGTATCCTTCATTAAATTTCCTCCAGTTGGTGTTTTGCCCTGACATTGACACTGTTAGGGATGATTAGCATTCCATGACATCCAGGTTCACAGTACCAGTGGGTTGTCTATGAGCTTGTCTGGCTGAATAGAATATCATCCTCAGCCTGTTAACATCATTAACAGATATAATGCTGGGTAGATTTGGGTTTGAACTTCTGTCTTTTATCTGCCAGATTTCCATTTTAAATGTAATCAGAACAAACATACCATTAATACTAAAAGCAGCTCAGTAATAGCTGACATTTATTGAGCATTCACTACAAACCATGCAGTGTACAAAGAACATGCATTATCATATTTCATCTCTTCAAATCTCTGTGAGGTGCTTGTGATTACTCTGCATATTTTACAAGTGGGAAAACTGGGTCTCAGATTAATAATGTGCCCAAGGTCACATGACCAGAAATTGTAGAATCTAGTTTTCGTAACTTCAGTGTCCTTGTTCTTAACTATTATGATTTATTGCCCCAGTATCAGGTGGAATATATTTTTAAATAATCTATTAGAAACTCAAAGTAATAGTTATGAGCTTCTCAATGTTATATTATTAAGAAAAGATGATAGAAGAAATGAAGTCATTCAATGCTACAAATCCCATAGTATTATTAACATCACAAAACAGAGTAAACATTAGAATCACTGCCTCAATTAAGAATGTGTGAGTTCCCATATTTATTGCGGCACTATTCACAATAGCCAAGTTATGGAAACAGCCAAGATGCCCCACTACTGACAAATGGATCAAGAAAATGTGGTATTATACACAATGGAATTTTATGCAGCCATGAAGAAGAGCGAAATGTTATCATTCGCTGGTAATGGATGGAATTGGAGAACATCATTCTGAGTGAGGTTAGCCTGGCCCAAAAGACCAAAAATCATATGTTCTCCCTCATATGTGGACATTAGATCAAGGGCAAACACAACAATGGGATTGGACTTTGAGCACATGATAAAAGCGAGAGCACACAAGGGAGGGGTGAGGATAGATAGGTAAGACACCTAAAAAATTAGCTAGGATTTGTTGCCCTCAATGCAGAGAAACTAAAGCAGATACCTTAAAAGCAACTGAGGCCAATTGGAAAAGGGGACCAGGAGCTAGAGAAAAGGTTAGATCAAAAAGAATTAACCTAGAAGGTAACACACACGCACAGGAAGTTAATGTGAGTCAACTCCCTGTATAGCTATCCTTATCTCAACCAGCAAAAACCCTTGTTTCTTCCTATTATTGCTTATACTCTCTCTTCAACAAAATTAGAGATAAGGGCAAAATAGTTTCTGCCGGGTAGCGAGGGGGTGGAGCGGAGAGGGAGGGGACAGAGTGGGTGGTAAGGGAGGGGGTGGGGGCAGGCGGGAGAAATGACCCAAGCGTTGTATGCACATATGAATAATAAAACAATAAAAATAAAAATAAATTATTACCAGGAAAAAAAAAAGAATGTGTGAGTTATGTATTGTATTACAAATTACTCCAAAACTTAGTGGCTTAAAATAATGTCATCTTTTCTCAGTTCCTGTGAACCAGGAGTTCAGGATGACTTGGCTGGGTGGTTGTAACTTGGGGTCTAGTAGTTCAGTGTCAGTCAGGATAACAGACATCTGAATCTGGATGGACTGGAGGATTGGTTTCATAGCTCAATTACACGGTTGAGAATTGGGGTTTGGCTGTCAGCAAGAAGCTTGAGTTCTTCTCTACTTGGGCCTCTCCACAGAACTGGAGAAGCATAGCTTTCTCAAAGTAAGTAATCCAAGAGAGTAGTGTGGAAGCCATCATGCTTTTCATGACCTATTTTCAAATGTCACACAGTGCCACTCTACCTTATTCTCTTGGTCGTGGAGGTTAGTTATGACTGTTGTTGGTGGGCACTCCAAAAGGATGTGAATACCCAGAAGCAAAATGCATTGGAGGCCAACCTTGACTCTGGTTACCACAAAGGAAAAAGGGTTTTTGTTTGAACACCACTTGGAAAGCCTCAGTGTGTAGAAGGTGAGACCCCTCCCCCTGGGGAGGCATTTTCCAACCCTGGATAGTGGTAGAACAGCTTTCCATGAAGTCCTCTGCTTTTTCTGAATGTGATATGCTAGCTCAGGGTGAAAGCAAAATGGAAGGTATTAAGAGGGAAAAGGAAAGTAAAAAGATGAGGCAGACAAGGAGAAAACCTGGCAAAGTTTTGAAGTATTTAATAAAGTTTTATTGTCTGAGATTTTTTTTTGATGGATGATGTGAATCAATTTCCTAATATTCCCAACAAGTCTTTTTTAACACCTAAAATAATCAGGACGTCCTGTAGAATTGGATTTGTATTTTGGTATGCAAAAATACACTGAATTATGGTTCAAAGAGAACATAGACTGAAAAAAAGATAGCTTACATATCCTACTGCAGCTGGGGAAGGCACCTCTACCATCTTCCCTCTAACACTGGAGAGTGCCTTCTCTTGAGAAACTATTTATTTAAAAAGAATTATGTATTCATTATATTTACGATGCAGTTGCAGAAGCTTTAATAAAGGATTAAGAAAAAAATTCAGATCTGGGATACTTGAATGGCTGATTTTGAAGGTCATGGAATCTCACTGGAACTTTTTAGCAATTAGCTGACAAAATGAAATAAACAAGTGTTCATTCTTTCATCCCACTCCAACCCCACCTCCAGTAAACCCCTCTCTTCATTAAACTATAATTTGAATTTCCATTGCTCTTTTCTCTGAGAAGAGTTAGATCAGGTTACCTTGAAGTCTCAGTCAGCTCTACACTTGCATATTTTTCTAAGTAATAACAGATAGAAAAATATGTAAAGCAGTATCGAGGCAGGCTAGAAATAGAAAAAGATTGGGACTCAAACATGTATGACTTAACATATTGCATTTCAGACTGAACATTTTCTCTTTCTCTTTCTCTGAACCTCCTTTCCTTTTGCAAATATACAGAGAGTGATCTATCACCCTAGCCCATGGACCACACAAATACCTCTCCACTGGCCAGTTATTAGCGATCTATCAGGAACCACCCAAATCTTTCCCCTCCCACAGGTTATAAGATTTAAAAATTCTTTGAAACAGAAAGTCCCCTGCTTTTTCCTGCTTGCATCCCACCTGGCTCACCTGGCCAGATGGGGCCACCGCTGCCTTTTGTAATTAACTCTATTTACCTCCACATGTCTTGCTTGGATGCTTCCTTGCCAGACACAAAGAATTTGGAAATCTTCTGATGTGAGACTACAGGAATCTACAACAGTGTGAAGAAATGTCATGAGTATAATAAAAATTTGTCTTCCTGAGGTGTCATATGCACAGAAGTAGATCTTGACTAAAACTGAAAGCTTTTCTTTTATTACCATCTGTCTTGTTTCATGTTTCAAGATTTGTTTTCCATCACATTCAGAATCTACTTTCAATGGTTTTATTCTTTGAAAATAAGACTATTATCTTTCTAAGGGTATACATTTACCATGCTCAATTGTTTTCCTTTGTATTTGAAACTCACAGGTAAAGTCCTATATCCTCATCACAGTAGTCTTGATAATGAATTTTTCTGTGATTCTCAAGTATATTTACCTCCTGTTGGATATAGTTTCTTAGCAATTTGTCAAGATTGATTTTGCATCTTTTTATTAACTAACCAGCCATTACAAATTGTGGTTACAAACATGACTCAGCATCATAATATGTTAGTGTAGAAATTACAAAAATCATCTCCTGAAATGGACTTGAAAGAAAAAAGAAGATGACAGTACGTCAGCAGCGGGATGGCCGTAGCTGTGGCGGCGGCTGCAGAAGCCCGAGCAGCCGCGGCCGCAGTGGAGGCTGGAGCCCGAGAGGCGTCGGCGGTGGCACCCCGGGGAGTTTAAGATGGCGGCAGGGGGGGCGGCGGGCTTGCGGGAGGAGCAGCGCTATGGACTGTCTTGCGGGCGGCTGGGGCAGGACAACATCACCGTACTGCATGTGAAGCTCACCGAGACGGCGATCCGGGCGCTCGAGACTTACCAGAGCCACAAGAATTTAATTCCCTTTCGACCTTCGATTCAGTTCCAAGGGCTCCAAGGGCATGTCAAAATTCCCAAAAATGATCCCCTCAATGAAGTACATAACTTTAACTTCTATTTGTCAAATGTGGGCAGAGATAACCCTCAGGGCAGCTTTGACTGCATCCAGCAAACATTCTCCAGCTCTGGAGCCTCCCAGCTCAATTGCCTGGGATTTATACAAGATAAAATTACAGTGTGTGCAACAAACGACTCATATCAGATGACACGAGAAAGAATGACCCAGGCAGAGGAGGAATCCCGCAATCGAAGCACAAAAGTTATCAAACCCGGTGGACCATATGTAGGGAAAAGAGTGCAAATTCGGAAAGCACCTCAAGCTGTCTCAGATGCAGTGCCTGAGAGGAAAAGGTCAACCCCTATGAACCCTGCAAATACAATTCGAAAGACACATGGCAGCAACAGTGTATCTCAGCGGCCATATAGGGACAGGGTGATTCACTTACTGGCGCTAAAGGCCTACAAGAAACCTGAGCTGCTTGCTCGACTGCAGAAAGATGGTGTCAATCAAAAAGACAAGAACTCCCTGGGAGCAATTCTGCAACAGGTAGCCAATCTGAATCCTAGGGACCTCTCCTATACTTTAAAGGATTATGTGTTTAAGGAGCTTCAACGAGATTGGCCAGGATACAATGAAACAGACAGACGGTCATTGGAGTCAGTGCTCTCCAGAAAGCTGAATACGTCTCAGAATGCTGCTGGCACCAGCCATTCAGAATCTCCCATCTGTTCTAGCAGAGACACTGCGCCATCTCCTCAGACTGTAAATTCCAACTCCAACTCCCCTAGCACTCCAGAAGGCCGGGGGACTCAAGACCTACCTGTTGACAGTTTCAGTCAAAATGGTAGCATCTATGAGGACCAGCAAGACAAATATACCTCTAGGACTTCTCTGGAAACATTACCCCCTGGTTCAGTTCTACTAAAATGTCCAAAGCCTATGGAAGAAAACCATTCAATGTCTCATAAGAAGTCCAAAAAGAAGTCTAAAAAACACAAGGAAAAGGACCAAATAAAAAAGCATGATATTGAAACTATTGAGGAAAAAGAAGAAGACCTTCAAAGAGAGGAAATTGCCAAACTAAATAACTCCAGTCCAAATTCCAATGAAGAAGTTAAAGAGGATTGTACTGCCTCCATGGAGCCTTCTTCAACAATTGAACTCCCAGATTATTTGATAAAATATATTGCAATCGTCTCCTATGAGCAGCACCAGAATTACAAGGATGACTTCAATGCTGAGTATGATGAGTACAGGGCTTTGCATGCCAGGATGGAGACTGTAGCCAGAAGATTTATCAAATTGGATGCACAACGAAAACGCCTTTCTCCAGGCTCAAAAGAGTATCAGAATGTTCATGCAGAAGTCTTACAAGAATATCAGAAGATCAAGCAGTCTAGTCCCAATTACCATGAAGAGAAATACAGATGCGAGTATCTTCATAACAAGCTGGCTCACATCAAAAGACTAATAGGTGAATTTGACCAACAGCAAGCAGAGTCATGGCACTAGAACTCTGCTTAGACCAGAAGATGTGAATAAACTTAAGCTTATTTATTTAAAATTCCAAATGAGTTGCTCTAGATTCTAAAAAGATGAAACTTTGCCTGTGAGAAGTTTCAGTATTAGTAAACTTGAGTTACTTTTTTTTTTTTTTTCATTTTACTTTGCTTCCCTGCATTTTGAAGCTGTTTTTTTCTGGTCCTTTTTTTCCTCTTTCAAGACTTGTGTTTGTTAATAGAAACCTTTTATTAGACATTGGGGATCCAATGTCTATACTTCAAATCAATTTTTTTCCTTGAAAACTTGTGTTTGTCATTAGAAATGATTTTTTAGATATTGGGGATCCAATGTCCATACAAAAGTTGCGTGTATTTAAAAAAAAAAACAGTAATGTGCAAGTGAAATGCTTTTGGATAAACATAAGCCTATTTTCTGACTTTTCTTAATGCGAACTCTTTGCCTTAAATGGTAGAATATTTAGATATTTGCACAAAATACAAAAAAAATTAAAACATTGTTTTGGAGGGTTAAAGTATAGCAAGTTGTGTGAGTATGTGTATAGATTTTATACACATATGTATATAAAGGCTGATTTGATCTAGAATATTAAATCTGCTCTGCAAGTTAACCCCCACTGCAATGATTGCCTTAAGGTGTTTGCTAGTTGTGTGCATAGTGTGGTTAATTAGCTACACAGCTTCCCAGTGATTAAAGCAATGGGAAGCACACTGTGGCCTACCAGCGTCTGAAAGCGTGTGCTCTACCTGTATGTGTGCAGAGGTGACATGGATGTGAGCGTGCGTGGAGGAAAAAAGCTGCTACTCTCAGTAGGCCAAACGCTCAGGTTAAACAACTGATGAGTGTTACTGTAGGTTTGTTTGGGTTTTTTTGTTTTTTTTTTTTTTTTCCTGTCAAATTGCTACTTCTATTGTGGAAGACAAAAGCATTTCCATTTCAACAGTTTGTCAGCTTTATTAATGTTGGGCAAAAATTGATATGCTATAAAAATGAAAGAGATCTATAGTTTTGGGGCAAAATTATAAAATTAAATGTGTAGGTAACCTATTTATATACTGCTATAAAGTATTTTTTGAAGAGAGATATGCAAAGAAGCTATTACCTACATGAAATGTATATTTAAAGATTTTTTTTCATCCTGGATGCCAGGAATATAAAAAGAGTGGATATATTTAACCATACATACTGTGATTCATCAAACAGCACAAACTTTCATTTCATGGAGTTTATCTGTTGACGTTGATTTAAACTATCACTTGTTTTATCATGTGGGAACATAAGTTATGTGGTCAAAAATACAAGGCATTTGATTCAAAAAAAAAAAAAAGAAAAAAGAAAAAAGAAAAGAGCTTTACATTTAATGCATGGTATAGGTCTTTCTCCCACTTTCCTGTGTTCTCATCTAAGACTTTGTACAAGAGAAATAGAACAATTACTGTAGGATAAAGTCACCTAAAAGATTTTGTCACCAGAGATTTTCATTATCAGAGATGAAATTTATAGTTAATCCTCTATGCACAAAGAATGGATTGATTGCTCAGTGGGTAAATTCTGTCTTGATAAGCATCTGTTGGCCGATTCTGCTACCCATTTTGCTCTTACATTGAGTTTCTAGAAAGACAGTTAAATAAAATATTTTTCAAGGGAATATCTATTTGGGGAAGGAAGATAAAATTATGAACAAAATTGGGCTAAAGAATAAGATTGCCAGATAAAGAATAGGATATTCTGTTTGATTTGAATTTCAGGTAAGCAATGACATCTTAACATAAGTATGTCCCAATATTTTACTGGCAATCCTGCAAAGACTTTTGAGGATCCTTTATTTTCCTCCTGGTTCTAATGATTACATAGTGACCTAAAGAAGAGTTACAAGAGCACACTGAATCTGGAGGACAGCCTGTGTCTTACAAGCAAGAAAACACTTGCTTTCTGACGATTTACATGGGGAAAAAAATGGCTGACTAGATAGTACCAGGAATGCTTTTGTTAGCATGTGCAATCACAGATATGGTAGCAGTTTTGAGAATCTTGAGCTTTAACCTAGAACAGAACCCTGACTCTGCTGCTTTCAAGTTTTGTAACTGCAGGCATGAAACTTAATCTAAGTTGTAGTTTTGTCATTTGTAAAATAGAGATCCTTTTTCTTACACTGAAGGTTCATGAGGAAGATAGTACAGACTATGTGTCAAGTCACTTGGCCAATGGCCATCACCCAGTAAAGGTAAACTTGCCTTTCTCTTGTAGGTATGTGAAAGAGGCTCAGAATCCAAGACACTGAAGGAAGAAATGCTACTTGTTCCTATGCTCCTTAAATTACCTGTCCTGCTCCAAGTCATGGGGATGGAAAGAGGAATCTTATCTGAAAAAATTACATTTGCAGTAATGTAATTGTACTAGAGAAATAGAACAATTATTGTTGCATAAAGTCACTTAAAAGATTTTGCCACCTGAGATTTTCATAATTAGAGATGAAATTTATAGTTAATATTCTATGCACAAAGAATGGATTAATTGTTCAGTGGGTAAGTTTTGTATGCAAATAAAATGGCAAAATTTCTGTCAACTCCAAGAATATTTATAGGCATTATTGTGCAAATGATCAGTTGATTCTACATTGTATTTTATTAGTTTCCAATGGTCTTTCTGGTTGGGTTTCATTGCTAAAATGTTAGCTGACTTCTGGAAAGAATATTCCTCAGGTTTTTTTGTGTCTTCAGTTGTTTATAGTAGCTTACAGCTATTTGAATAAAAAAACAGGACACTCATCCTCACAAAGAGTTTTTAAAAATTTGTTAATTTATGTAAGAAGCCTGATCACTTTATACAAAGTTAACTGCACTAATTATACTTTTCATTGATTTCCTCAATTGGGAAAAAAGTCTATAAATTAAACTGTCCCACTTGATCATTGTGTGTGGCTATGACACCCCTGGTCCCTGGTATGATCCTGACAACTCTGTACATCTTTTTTTACCCTAAATCATGACATAAGGGGAGATTTCTAAGATCAAAAGCATAAAATACAACTCTAGGCTGATGGAACACATTGGCTATTTCACCAAATACTTAAAATTTCAACCCTAATGAGCAAGTAGTAGCTAGATAGCACCCTCTTTTTTTTCCTTGTATCAACATTCTGATCTAATGATGGTATGAACAGAGCTTAGCAAAAAGATACTCAAAATCACAAGAGCCTGACCTCTGTTATCAATACATAGTCATAAAAGTGTAAATGGAAAAACATTGCCATGACAAAAAGCTCAGCAAGCTTGACAGTCTTCTGATGAGTAGGCTTAAATGTCTCAAATTCAATAAATACATGAGCAGTGCACTGCAGGGAAATGGAAACACTGAAGAAGAGGGCTGTATTTTGGCTGGATCAATTCAAAAGTGTCCAGAAAGGAGGATGTTGCTTCTTAGGAACAGAATGACTTGGTCATTAGAGTTGTTTTCTACTGAGGTGATTATGAACCCCACTTATGGTGAGATTAAAAAATACTGTGTAATTCTAGTCACCTTCCATTTTTATTTCCCAGTACCTACCAATTATGGATTTGCTTTCCAATATTGGGAAAGAGGCATTTAGAATCTTAGATATAATATCCACTAAGACATTATAATAATCATGAACTTATGAAATCGATAATATTCCTTTAATACAAACCAAAGATGGTTAGAAGGAAAAGGGAACATTGGCAAATTCTAAATCATACCAAGAGAATTTAACATAATTCTTAGTAATGGTTGAAGGTTGAAAGGGCATAGATAATTGGCAGTGCATCAAAATTTGCTGAATGTATATGATTTCATTTAAAAATCCTCAACAGTCAAAAAGCAAAAATCATATGGAGCACATTCTTACGGCATGATGCAGGAATTGCATAAAATACTTTTTAAAAGACCATGAAAACTGAAATTTAGGAAAATAATCATTTTCTCAATGTCTCAGTTAAAGAAACAAACAAAAATTGAAATGAAGAGAATATTGCTCTCAAAACAGTGGGATGCTCTAGTAATTAATGCTGAAAAAGCAGACTAAAGGGGCAGAGACCAGAAGCAAGCAGGTATACAATGGAATTTAGTATTTGTTGAAAGTTACTTTTGAGTCAATGGGAAAGAGCATATAATTCCAAATGGTTACCCATTTGGAAAAGGAAATAAAATGGAAATTCCTTTTTATATTATATATAGAAGTGAAATTTGTCTGGATTAAAATTCCATTTTAAACTATATTTAAGAGACGTGTTTCATAATATTATAAAGGAGATGACCTTTTTAGGAAAGCTGCAAATTCCTGAAATCATAAAAGAAAATATTCCACTATATAAAAATATGATAATGGTCTGAGAGAAACTACTTTGTAATACATTACAGAAAATAGGATCCTATTCAGGTCATGCAAAGATTCCCTATAAATAAATAATTACCAACGGTGAGAGCTTGAATATACAGCCTAACTAATCAGACCACATATAAAAGCAGAACCCTGATAACTCAAGCCAGACAACACCCCTAGAGCAACTGTCCCAAAACAGCCATTACTTGGTTATTAGCTGACAGCTTCCCTAATTTTTGCTCCTGTCCCAATTGATTTAGGGTCAACAGAAGAAAACCAAATATGCATCCCAACCAATCATGTAAGATGTCCCGATTCTGGGATGCCTACTCACGCCTTCCCTAAGCCTAGGCCTCCAACAGGGATACCATCTGAGTGCTTGTCAAACATAAGTCATGGTGGTCCTGTCCTTCACTGCCACAAGCTCGGAGTCAGTAGACTTTGTTCTCAATTGGATGAGCTTTGTTTACTTTCACAATGGTCACTTTATTTGTCAACTTTAAGCAAGGATTAGAAAGCTGTATTCCTGATCTCACACACTGACTAATGAGATGGTCACAGAGATCAAGGGGGTTTTCCTTTTGTATCTGAGTTATTTGAAAAAGTTCTTAGGTGTTCCACTCTTTTCACTTTGTCCCCTGGTACCAGAACACTGTAGTTCGGGTGATTTTCCAGGGAATCCTCTTGGGAGTGTAATAAAAGTAAACATAACCTGTATTAGTCAAATTTGCATCACTACAATGAAATACCTGGGCAAGCAACTTTATAAAGAAAAGAGATTTATCTTGGCTCATGGTTCTTAGAGTCCTTCTTGCTGGCAGAGTCCTGAGTTAAAGGACATCACATGGAAAGAAATAAAGAGCACACATGAGTGAGTGTCTCTCTTTCCTACAAAGTCACCTTTAAACAACATTGTTGGATTTAGCTTCTTCTCTCTTAGTATGAAATGGGGATTAAATTTGGACTCATGAACCTTTGGGGACACACTCAAGCTGTATCTAAATCAAAGCAAGACTGAAAACTCTAGTAGCCCACATGGCAAAATCTCAAGAGTTTATCTCTGTGACCAGTGGCATAAAAGTCCATTGGGTGGCATTTAAATGTCCTGGTATGCTCCTGTACCTGTCATGTTACACTGTCCAAAGCAGGCATTGAGCTGGAACAGTCCATGCTTGTTTTAAATGCAGATAGTTTAGAAAGCATTAATCACAAAGAGCCATGGGAAATTGTATTTAACACATGACTTGGTTTGATTTTTGTTTCTGTCTTTTCAAAATGTGTCAGATTACAATCTTCACTGGCTGGGTGCAGCCATAATCAGGTGCACTGGAAATGTCTGGAGACAGAAGTACCAGAGGACTGTCCCTCCAAATCCAGTAACCAAAGACAAGGATCAGTTAGAGCCACAGAATTCAGGCCAAAGGAAGCCTCCCTACACCATTCATTTGGGGAAGACAGTGTGTAACCAGTTCTATGAGTCCCAAAACAGGGAAGCTGATGTGTTGATTGGGGCATTGTTAAGTAATGGTTTCTAAAAGGATTCTGAATCAAGAGAGGCTAGAGCCACTTTGGGGTTTTTAGTCACTTTTTTTGTTTTGTTTTTTGGTAGTACTGGAGTTTGAATTCAGGGTCTCATGCATTCACTTTACTATTTGAGCCATGCCTCCAACCCATTTGCTTTAGCTATTTTTCAGATAAGGTCTTACATTTTTGCTTGGGGCCAGCAATCCTCCTACTTAGGCCTCCCGAGTAGCTGGGATTATGGGCCCATCTTACTTTTGTTTACTAAAAAAGGAAGAAATACTAAAACAGGGATGCAGTAATGTGAGCACCTTACATATTCAGTCCTGCCTATGTACCTCCATAACTGTCTAAATAACCCAATTTGGAGGTAATGTCTGTAGAACAAAGCTTAGGCCCTCTGCAGAAAAGAAAGGCAAAGCTTGCCTAGATTAGATTCCCTTTAACTAAGAGCAGGGTAGAACATGTGCTTATATCTAGGACTTATCTTTTTAACACTTTTCTCTAAGTAGAATAGATTTCTTATTATTAAGGATGAGTTAGCCTTACTTTACTGATGGGATACTGGTGAAATCAACATTGGCATTTTTGTATGATTTTTGTTTGTTTCATTTCACAGGCTATGATGATTTTAGTCTATTACCCACAAGTGGTATCACCTTCAAAGCTTCCTTTAGCTAAACACCCTCATGTCACCCTTTTAAGCAACCTCTAGCAAGTAGAATATTCCATCTGACTCCCTCTCCGATCTCATCCTTGAAAATGTTCTGATGTTATGTATAGGTGTGAAATGTGGGCTGGTGTCGAGAGTTCTTACCTTCACAGGCCAAAGAACTGGCTTGTGAGACAGCTGATTGACTCATGAGACAAGGCTGGTACACAAAGAGTGGTGCAGCAGAGCCAAGAAACCGGTGGCTCCCTGCTCAGGTGAAGGCTGGGGTTTTTATGGACACTTTAACTCTGGGTTAGGGTAAGGATTAGATGGGTTTTTTCCATTGGCCATGGATTTGCATGTGCAGGCTCTCTTCGATGAGCTGGTCTGTTTGCCCCTTATGGGGGGAAACAACCTTGAGAGCATTCTGTTTACCAGCCAAGTGGCAGATTTATGAGGCCCTGTAACTCCTACTCCAGGTGCAGGGCTCATAGTGCTCTCCATGGGGGATGGGATACTCACTCACTCATCTGCCCTTTAGGTCCCCAGACCCAACACTGTTAAAACAGCATAGCTAAAATCTAAGTAGCTTCAACCACTCAAGCCTAATGTCTTCAAGCAAATTTCACTTCAGGTCATTTATTCTGAGAAGGAGAAATGTTAGATAATGTATTCTAATTCCAAGATTATCATAGCTATCACTGACAAAAGTTACTAAGAAATGACTACAAATTCTTGGAAGGCAAACTCAAAGTAATTTGTTTCCCATAGAATCTCAATAAGTTTCAGTTAGTAATTTATGAATATGATTTCCTGCACCCAGATACTGTACTTTGGTGAATAATAAATATGCAGCAAAAATATTGAAAAATAGATTACAAAATAGTGCAGAGAAAAACATCTAGGACCTTTCTCAGTAAAGGTGACTTGGAGAAGTTAGGGAATTATTTTATGAAGCCTGGGGAGTTTAATTTTTCTTTCTATAATGTAATTATAACTATGCAATAATTTAATGAAATAATTACAATAATTTATAAATCTTGACTCTTCCATATTTATCTAAAGACTATATCTGAAAGGAAAAACTTTGGGGGTTGTTTCTAACTCAAAGTATATAGACAAAGCTAGGGATTTTTTTTAATCTGAAAAATATTTCTGGCTTACTTTAATCAACATTTGTTAGTGACCAAAGATAAGCATTGACACTAGCTTTTTTTTTTTTTTTCCCTGCTGGTACTGGAGTTTGAACTCAGGGCCTCATGCTTGATAAGCAGGTACTCAACCACTTGAGCCACTCCATCAGTGCTTTTTTGTTGGCTATTTTAGTTCACAAACTCTTAGATAGGTTAATGGAACTGAATAGAAAGTTCAGAAATTAATGTACTTTTTTTTTTTTAGAAAATCTAGTATTTGACAAAAGAATTCTTTTAACTCACTGAGGCAAAGACAGTCATGTTTTAAAAAACTGATAAGCATTTGGCAAAAACTTAAATTGATTCCTCAAACTATACATGAGAATAAACTCCAAATATTCCCAAATTGAAATGGAAAAAGTTAATCAATAAAGTACTAGAAGAAAATATGGAGGCCTTCTTTAACTTCATTGTGGGGAAAGCTTTCTAACTATAACTTGAAATCCAGAACAATAAAATAAATGATAAACAAATGTGACCGCATAAGCATAAATATTTTACATAGCAGAAAACACTCTAAATAAAATCAAAAGAGAAATGACAAACATAGATCATATTTGTAATATGTGTCTCATATAAACAGTGAATTTCCCTAATATACAATGAACTTTTTTTAATTGAAAGGAAAAAATCCTATTGAAAATGGGCAAGAGACATGAACAGATGATTGACAAGAAAAGGTTCTAAAATGTCTCTTAAACACATGAAAAAATGATCCATCTCATAATAAGTGGAGTGATACTGATGTATCATCACTCACTCCTCAGATTGGCAAAAATTACAATCCTGACATTGCAATCTCTTGGTGAGGCATTGGGAGAACAGGTACTCAGGTGTATTTTTGGTATCACTCCTTTGGAGTGTCAGTATCTAGTAAAGTTACATATGGATGTACTATTGATTCAACTGTCCTACTTCTAGAAATTTATCCTGAAGATAACCTCAATCAACCCCGAAACACATATGCAAAAAGTTATTCATTTGTAGCATTACTTGTAAAGGCACAACATTAGAGACTTCCTAAACATTTAAGAATAAGAAATTAGTTGAATAAACTGTTGTACTATGCACAGTGGAGTATTATAAAGTTGTAAGAGATAGAGAAAAGCAGGGGGGAAGAGAGAGAGAGAGAGAGAGAATCACTATGAATTGATAGGGAATGATTTCCAGGAGATATTAAGTGAAAAAAATCAAAGTACAAAAAACATATTAAATTCTCATAATAAAGAAGAGAAAATAATTTGTATTTGTATTCTTACTGCTGTTGAACAAAACAAAACACACAAGAACTGTTAAGAAAAATGCTGCTCACAAAGAAAGCTCACAAGCAAATCTCACGTCCAAGAGCAGGGTTTAATGACAGGCATGAGCCGCCTGGCTGACCCAGGAAAGATGGCTCAGGAAGAGAGAGAGTCCAGGCCAGGCATGGCCTTTTATAGAAGAGGGAGGGTAAGGGGTTGGCGCAGGCGCAGGGGTCCCTGATGGGGGTGGAGCTTGTCTGGGAGCATGGGAAACCTTGTTAAAGGGAGGAGCTGTTTACTGGGAATGGCTCCATTTTCCAAGATGTGAGGCCTGAGGATAAAATGGCCGCTGATTTATAAAATGGCCACTGATTTATAAAATGGTGGCATTATTGTTCTATCATTCCCCCATTTTTTTCTTTAATAATGATGAAGGTAGGAGCTGAGGATCAGGAATTGGAGTGAAGCATCAGTCTCTTTAGCTGCTTCCTGCTGGCAGGGGGCATTGTGTGGGACAGGATCCTCAGGCTCCTGTGGTGTCCTGTATGAGGGCTTCACAGCAGTTTTCTGGGCAGTTGTGGAGAGATTGATATCCCTGGAGGTACAACTGGTTAAATTTTTGATTAGCAATGGCAGACATGTGGTCTAAAAGAAATCTTTGTGCCATTCTTATGATACAAGGGAGGAAGCTTAAGAATATGAGAGCAAGAAACATAGGCATCAGGATGGGCATCAGCCAGGAGAACCCCTGTAAAATGTTGTTCCCTGAAGCAGCACTCTTCTTGTAAAAATAGGCAGAGACCACCCTTCTCTGCAGGGAGCAGGTCAAAACCTCATCGGTTTTGGAGTACAACTGAGGCTAGGGAGTCAAGTTGTTTTTGTAGGTTTAGAATAGACTCAGCTACCATTTGAAGATCACTTATCAATTGATTAGAGAGTTTTGTGTAGTAGTGGACAGAAGTTCCTATTCCCACAGCCCCTGTTCCCATGGCAGCCGTTATTCCCAGGGTAGCTAACAAGGGAATAGCCTGGATTGCCCCTTTAGATCGAAGGTGTGCGGTGAGGGGGATGGGTAGGTCCTGATCTGTAATTATATCCATGTCAGGAACCAAAAATACCAGAGTGCAGATGCCGTTCCAGGCTTGGGGTAGACAGGGGTATACACTCTGACCACATAGAAAGAGAGTCCCGGGAACAAGGGGGGGGGGGCAGCAGATATTGTTTCCTGATTTGTTGGCTGCCCTAATGGTGTGACATTTTTTGGTCACCAGGGAGCCTACCACAACTATCCCTGAGGAACTCTGCAGACAAAGAGGGACTGGCTGGAAGAGGGGAACTGGGGAAAGGGTGGAGGCGGTGGGCCTTTTGGTGAAGGAACAGTTTAAGGTAAAGGGTGTGGAAATGTTTATGGGGCTGGCGATGACCTGAGAAGTGCCAGTCTGCTGACACATCCAACAACCACGGGCTAGAGTAGGATTGGTGTGGTTGAGTAGTTGATGAGTGGTATTTATGACCAGGAGGAGAAGAGTTTCATAAAGGGACAGCGTATGTAAAGGAATTTTAAGAGGCTTTCTGGTGGGAAAGAATAAGTCATTTAGTCTTTGAGGTACCTGGGTGGGGAGGACCTTCCGGAGGGCCTCATCCTGGACTCCGCCTCCATCAGATATGCCAAGCTGTAAGAGGTAAGTCCAGCATACCTGTTGCCCCCTCCTTCCGTGGCAGCGGTAGCCAGCGTGGTCACCTTTACTGATACCCGTCCAATATTTTTGATTAAGATGTTGACATAAAGTGGCGGTGCTATAGCACACCTTTTGCATGATGGTATATGCTGTAAATGGCTGGCATGGGCGAGGAGGGGCCCAGCTTGCAAAAGTCCAAGTCATAAGAAAGAGCTGCATGGTGGGGCCATCTCCAGTCAGGGGGAGAAGTTGTCCATACGCCAATACTTAGGAGAGAAGGAACGAGGACAAGAATTACCCACAGAAAGGGATGGAATGAAAGCATAGGTGGTGCTGTTTACAATAAGGCAAAGAGAATGTTGGAAAATGAATAGATTTCTTCAGGAGTAAAGTCTGAGAGAGTACCTTGGAGGTGAAGATCGGCTGTCCAATCTATGAAGCAGGGGGAAAGAAGGTATGAGAAAGGAGGGAGGCTGATTGTGTTGGGAGGTGGGAAGAGTAAAATCTCAGAGTAGAGTGTACATAGGAAAGAGTAAAAGCATGGGCAGGCACTGACAGAAAAGAATGGGAGGGGGAAGTATAAAGAGTGAGTAGGTGAGATGCCAGGTCCCCAGGCATAGGGCTCCTGCCTATGCCCCGGGAGTCTCTGTGGGTGTGTCTCCATCTTCTAGGATCTTGGGGAGGCAGGAGATCTTTATTTTTATTGGTTCTGTAAGAAGAGATTGGTAGGTCTTTTGTGGGGCTGCCAGTTTTAGATTTTGAACATGCACCCAGGAGGGAAATCCTGCTAGCTTAGCAGCCGTGGGTGTGGTGAGGATGACCTTAAATGGGCCTCTCCACTTGCAGGTGGCCAGGTGGGGCTGTACTTTTTAGATAAACCAGATCTCCCATTTGGAGGGAGGGAGTTATTTTTGGTGGTGTTAGAGAGCTGTGGCAGCTGATCATGAACATGAGACTAAAGGAGAGAGTGAAGAAAAGTGAGGAGAAGATTGAGGAGAGTGGGGGAAATGTTAGGGGGTTCTGGTTGAACTGTGATAGGGAGGAGTGGTTGGCCATAGAGGAGCTCAAAGGGGCTGAGCATGAGTGGTCTTTTTGGAAAGGCTAGGAGGTGGAGAAGGACTAGGGGCAGGAGTTTTGTCCAATCTAGGTGGAGCTCAAGGGAGAGTTTGGTGAGAGTATTTCTAAGTGTGCGATTGGCACGCTGAACTTTACCTGAAGATTGGGGGTGACAGGGAATGTGAGATCTCCAGTGAATATTTAAGGCTTGTGCCAATTTTTTGGAAATAGAGGAAACAAACTCAGGCCCATTGTCTGACTGGATGTAGGCTGGGAGACCAAACTGTGGTATGACATCTGTGACCAAAATTTATTGGTGGTAGGGAAGGCCTCCACCCATCCTGTGAAGGTGTCTACCAATACCAGGAGGTACTTGATCCTCTTTACTTGAGGCATATGTGTGAACTCCACCTGCCAATCCATGGCAGGAAGACATCCCCTGGCTTAGTGGGTAGGAAAGGGAGGGGGTCTAATATTGGAGTTGGGGTTTGTGTGCTGGCAAATTGAGCAGGATTGGGTAATCTGTTTAAGGTATTGTATGTCTCCTGGAGCTAGGGAAAGGGATTGGCGGAGAAAGGTGTAAAGAGCATGAAGATTAGGATGAAAAAGCGTATGTAAATAGGAGAGAAGAGTTTTAACTTCAGAAAGGGGGAGAGAGAGTTTAGTGGGGGGGAAGAAGCTGGGGTTAGGGGGTACATGGTCAATTGGGGTGCAGTTTGGAGGGCTACTCGCTTGGCCTCTGTATCTGCTCAGTTATTTTCTCTGGTAATTATGGAGGAGTCAGTTTGGTGGGCTTTGCAATGAGTAATGCCCACCCGGGAAGGGAGGCGTGAAGCCTCTGAGACCTGGGCTATTAAGGCAGCATTGATAATGGGAGTTCCTCTTGTAGTTAAGAATCCCCTTTCCTTCCAGATAGCAGAGTGGGACAATAAATTGTGAAACACATATTTACAGTCAGTGTAAATGTTGATAGTTTTGTCTTTTGCCAGAGTTAGAGCTCTGGCCAGGGCAGTCAATTCTGCCCTTTGGGAAGTAGTACCCAAAGGGAGAGGGCATGCCTCAATGATGGCAGAATCAGACATGATAGCATATCCAGCTCTTTGCTGTCCATTGTGAATGAAGGAGCTGCCATCAATGAACCAAGTGTAGTCAGCCTGAGAAAGGGTGCCCTCCTGAATGTGGGCTGGGCAGGGGAGGAGCTCCTCAAGGATCTCAGAGCAGGAGTAAACAAGAGGTGTTGAAGAGAGAGGAAGGAGAGTGGCTGGGTTAAGTGGGGGACACGAGATGAAAGTTAGGGTGGGATCCTCGACCAAGGCCACCTGGAGGGATAGGACACAGGAGGGGGGCATAGAGTAAAGTCCCTCATATGTGAGGAGTTCTGAGAGGTTATGGGGAGAGTAAACAGTAAGGGGGGACCCAAAGGTAAGCTTTTTGCTTTCCTGGATCAAGAGAGAGGCAGCTGTCAGGGCCCTAAGGCATGGGACCCATCCCCTGGTTGTGGGGTCTAACTGTTTGGAAAGGTATGCTACTGAAGCAAAGGAGGGCCCTATGTTGTGTCCTAGAACTCCTAGGGCAAACCTTGCCTCTCAGAAATGTAAAGGAAAAAGGGGTGAGTGAGGTCTGGCAGGTGAAGTGCTAGAGCTTGTAACAGGGCTTGTAAGAGGGTTTTGAAATGACCTGACACAGGCTGAGAGGGGTCCAGGGGCTCTTGGATGGGACCCCTGGATGCTTCATATAGAGGCTTGGCCATTAGACTGAAGTTGGGCACCCAGGCTCTGAGATAGCCAGCAAGGCCGAGGAAGGAGAGAATTTCAGCCTGGGTGGTGGGGGCAGGGAGAGAGGCTAATAAGGCCTTATGATCTATGGTGATAGCCTTATGAGTAGAAGAGATGGATAGGCCCAGGTAAGTCACCTGCGTGAGAGACAGTTGAGCCTTGTTAGGGGACACCCAGTATCCCTTTTTTCCAGAGAATTAAGTAGGAGGGCAGTGTGTTGTTGGCTTTCCTCGAGAGAAGGGCTGCAGGGCAGGAGGTCATCTACATATTGGAGGAGTTTACTTGGGGAGAGATGGAGGGTAAGGAGGTCCCTAGCCAAAGCTTGGCCAAAGAGGTAGGGACTGTCCTGGAACCCCTGAGGCAGAACATTCCAGGTCAATTATTGGGAAGTATGAGAAACTGGATCAGTCCAGGTGAAGGCAAAGAAGTTTTGGGACTGTGGGTGGACAGGGATAGTGAAGAAAGGCATCTTTTAGGCCCAGGACTGTGAAATGGGTGGTGGTACCAGGGATGAGAGACAGGAGAGTGTAGGGGTTAGGCACCACTGGGTGTATAGGAGTCACTGCCACTGCTTTTTAACAGGCAGAATAGGAGTGTTATAGGGGGAGTGGGTTGGGCAAAGCAAGCCCTTAGCGAGAAGCTCTGAGATGATAGGCTTTAATCCCTATAAGTGGATTAGAGAGATGTGATATTGAGGTTGGTTTGGGAAAACAGAGGGATCCTTGAGAGTAATAACAATTTGCTCATGATGTGTAGTGACTGCAGGGTTTTGGAGGTCCCACACAATGGGGTCCACCAGTGTAGCGGGTAAGGGCAAGGGGTTGGGAGGGGCTTATGGAAGCAGGGCACCCATAACAGCAAGGAGGGGCTGTGAGGATGGAGACAAGGGTTTAATGGGTTGAGGTTTAACAGGGGGTGGGTGTGAGGTGAGAGTGGCCTGGAATTTTGACAAAATGTCTCTTCCCAAGAGTGGGGTGGGACAATTAGGAAATACTAGGAAGGAGTGAGTAAAAAGTGTATCTCCCAGTATGCAGGTTAAAGGAAAAGTCATTAAGGGCTGGTAGGAGTTCCCTCCACCATGACTATGGAGGTTAAAGAAGGCTTGGTAGGTCGCTAGAACTCTGGCAAGGCAGAAAAAGTGGTGCTGGTGTCTAGGAGGAGAGAAATAGGCCTACCTTTGATGAGGGCAGTTACCCTGGGCTCCCGTGGAGTTACAGTTGTTGGGCCTGGGAGTCCTGGGCTCTGTCAGTCATTAGCCATAGTCACCAGTCCTAAAAGATCAGTTAGGGAGGAGGGATGGTGAAGGGGCTTAGACCCTCTGCCTTGAGGGATGGAGGGGCAGTCCATCACCCAGTGGCCCTCCTGTTTGCATTTAGGACATGGCCCCGGTGGGCAGCATGGTTTAGGACATGCACAGGCACAGTGACCCTCAAGGCCATACTGAAAACATGAGCTGGGAGGTGTTCGGGATTTTTCCTGGCCTCAGGAGTTAGAGGTTGGAGGCTTTTGTTGGAGGAGGACTTGTGCCAACATCTGGAATTTAGCCTTATCTTTCCTCTCCTTATCAGCCCTTTGTTGTTCTTCTCGGTAATTATAGACCTTGAAGGCCACATTTAAAATTTCAGCCTGTGGAGTCTGAGGGCCATTTTCCAGCCTTTTAAGTTTTCTTCTTATATCTGGGGCTGACTGAAGGATAACATGAGTCATAAGAATGATTGTCCCATCCTGAGTTTCAGGGTCAACTTTTGTATGGCGTAGTAGAGCCTGTGTGAGTCGGGACAAGAAACAAGCTGGGTTTTCCTCTTTTCCTTATTGAATTTCTTTGAGTTTATCAAAATTAACAAACTTTTGGGCCGACTTTTTTAGTCCTGCCACTAAACAGGTAACCATCTGATCCCTAAGCGTCTGTCACTGGTTTGGTAATTCCAATGAGGCTCCTCAATAGGGACTGCTGTGGCCCCTACAGGATGGGCGGGGGTGGTGCGATGGACCTCATCTGCATGTACCCTAGCCCTGTCCCAGACCCTGTGTCTCTCCTCTGGAAGGAGGGTGGAGGAAAGAATGAGATAGATGTCATACCAAGTAAGGTCACAGAATTGAGCCAAGTACTGGAACTCTAACATAAGATTCTGGGTTAGTGGTGAAAGACCCAAGGTGCTTTTCTATCTGAGAGAGGTCAGCAAGGGAGAAGGGGACATGGACCCTCACAATGCATTCCGCTCCGGCCACTTCCTGGAGTGGGTAGATGGAAACCAGCTGACTGGGGGGGTCCATGAGAGCAAGTGTGTGGGGGGCTCATAGGATCCTGTGGTTCTGGGTGGGTGGAAGGATGGGCAGAGGAAAGGGCAGGAGGGGCAGAGGAAAGGGCGGAAGGAGGGGTGGCGGCCGATGGCTGAACAATGGAAACCCATCTCTGATAAGGTGGAGGCTTGTTAGCAGGGTCAAAAGAAGGGAAACTTTCAGAGTCAGGCGGGGGCTCGGAAGAGGATTTGGCTGGTTTTGAAACTGGTTTAGAGGCTAATAGAACCTGCACAGGGGAACAGGAAGTACAAATGGAGGGTTTGGTGCAGAGATAAGAAAAGGATTGGATGTAGGGAAGTTCCTTCCATTTACCAGCATGCTCACAGAAATTGTATAAATCCCTTAAAATATTGGAATCAAAAGTGCCATTAAGTGGCCATTTGGAGGCATTGTCTAATGGATATTGGGGCCAGGCCTGATTACAGAGAAAAATGAGCTTTTGGGGCTTAAGATCAGGCATGAGGTGTAGAGGTCCAAGATTGGCCAGAAGACATCCCAATGGGGAGTCTGAGGGAATTTGGGATGGTCCAACTCCCATGGTGAGGTCTGACCTGAGGAGAGATATAGCAGGTGTCCCCAAAATATCAGGTCCTCAGAAGAGAGAGAGAAATGTGGAGCACCCAGAGGGAACATCTTCACCACAGGGGTCCACAGTCCCTAGTGGGGAACCTGGCTCCAAGGGATGGGAGCGAGCTGAGACCTAGTGCTAGGATTTCAACAAAATGAGAGAGATCACAGCTCTGCATGTGAGGAGGACTCACAAAGAGAGAGGACCTTGAGGGATGATTGGCCAGTGGTAGATGGCGGTTGGAGGTACACTAGGGCAGAGGAACTTCCCTGTGAGCTAGTGAGGGAGCAGCGCTTTCTAGGATTGGGGGTTCTGGCAAAGCAGCTATGGTCCGGGAGGAAGGGAATGGGAGAGGAGAGAGGAGAGAGGAGAGGGATTGGGTGGGGGAGGCCAAAAGAGCAAGGTCAGTGCCAGGATGAAGGGTGGGGGAGGCTGGGAGAGCAAGGTCAATGCTGGGAGGGCACCCCGATTTGAGTCACGCCAACAAATGTTAGGAAAAATGCCACCCACAAAGAAAGCTCACAAGAAAAATCTCACGTCCAAGGTCAGAGTTTAATGACAGGCATGAGCCATCTGGCTGACCTGGAAAAGATGGTGCAGGAAGAGAGAGAGTCCCGGCCAGGCATGGCTTTTTAAAGAAGAGGTGCAGGGGTCCCTGATGGGGGTGGAGCTTGGATGGAGCTTGTCTGGGAGCGTGGGAAGTTTTGCTAAAGGGCAGGGCTGTTTATTGAGAATGGCTCCATTTTTCAAGAGGTGAGGCCTGAGGATAAAATGGCTGCTGATTTATAAAATGGCGGCATTATTGTTCTATCAAGAACCATGCACCCAGAAAGTTCTGAAATTGACCAAAAAATGTAGTGGTGTTGGGAAGGATGCAGGAGGGAATGACATTATTATTTTGAATAGTTTTGACTTTTGAAGGCATGATAATATTCTACGTATTCAAAAATAAAATTAAATCAATAAAAATAAGGGGGAAAACCTGAAAATGAAAGCAAACTAAAAACAAAACCTAATTTTTGTCAAATGACAAAATTCAGAAAGGAAGAGAGGAAAGAAGGAACTGGGAAACTGGATATAGCAAGGAAAAAAAGTCAAAAACAGGACATCCAGTTAAACTTTAACCTGAAATAATAGCAAGTTGTTTGAACTAGAAGTACATCCAGAGCAATGTGTTCCCACCTACCACCCATCTCCTCCCAGTTTCCTGGTCTTATTTTATACTGCTCTCTCCTTCAGCTCCCACCACAAGGACCTGCTTATCATTTCTCATAGGTACTCTCAGGACTCTTGCCTCTCTCTTCTTTAGGATTCTGATCAAAGATCACCATTGTCAAGAGGTCTTGTCTGTTTACCACACTGCTTTTTCCTCTTACTCTGAATAAGTGCAGATACAAAGCTTCTGGCACTCAGTAAATGTTATTTTCCATTCCTCAGTCACTCTTCTTGGAATAAAGGGACTTCTTTTTTAAAACGTAGAACCCAAAAACCAGTTAGGAAATTCAGTAAAATCATGCAAAGAGAGGTGCTTTGCCTCTAGCTCTTGTGACTAATCAACTGTTTCAAAGTCTTAGAGGAGCTATTTTTCTTCCAGCTATAGCTATTCCATTTAGAATGGTAATCCCAGGTCTCATTTTGTATTTTCTCCAGTAGAAGGACGTGAAGGTCACTCACTTAGCAAACTCTTCAGTTCATGTGAAATGCATTTAGAAGCAGCAACTAAGGCAATATAAAAGTGAAGATGAACTGAAGTTATTTATATTCAGTAAAAATGTGTTAGAGGAGTAAAGTAAGAAAAATGTGTCTCTCCAGCTGGAATACTTTCTATGTGGCTAAGGAATGCCCATGGCCCATAAGCCACCAACCAAGATTACTCATGTTTTCCCAGAAGTGGCTGGGCCAGGCAATAGGCAGACAAAGGATGGAAGGATGACAAAGATATACCCAAGGTGCTCCACAAACAGAAGCATCAAACATGTTGGGGGAAAGCCTTGACATAATACTGCTGAATGTGCATTGTCTTAAAGTGATAACTGATGGAAAAATGAGAATTTAGTAGCTCAATGTGCTCATTTTACAGTTTTATCTTATTTTGAAATTGAATTATGGGGTTTAAGAAGCATCTTTAATATTTTCTAGGCTTAGACTTCTAATGGTATAGCCATCTGGTTGTTTTCCATGACAGTCAGTCATCTGCAAATGTAAACTTCATCTTCCATAGATCAAAACCTTACCTTGCCCAGTAATGTCTTTTCCTCTGAGTACCTTACTTCATGAAGTAGATACTTCCACAAGCTGGAGGTACTCTTGATCTTACTCCAAAGTAAAAATACTCAGCCCTTGCAACGTCTTTATTTTTTCTGGATCATGGTGATAAGGAAAAAGTACTAATACTTGACTTCCTTGGATACATGCATTTAGCTTGTGCTGTTACCATTGATGCAAATTTGCATGTGCAGTAGTTAAGCATGAGTGGTTATAAGCACACTGCTGATAATTGCAGTGGAATTGCATGCATAGTGCAATCTTTTTAGAAAGCATTTTTATTGATACTCTAAGATACCCAATATCATTAGCCCAAAAAATCATTATAAATCTACAAAAAATAAGCTTAAATAAAATTTGAACTGTAATCTTCATGATTCAAGGATCTAACTTTTAAATCTTTTGATCATTGAGTATTCATCTAGATTACCTGTGTCTTTCTCACTTGAAATAAAATGGGTTTTTCTATCATGTTTTCTCTTTCTCACTCAAAATAAAGTAGGATTTTTTTATCATTTAATGCACAGTGTATTTTACACTGCTAGTCATGAAATCAATTTAGTGGATCATAACAAACACAGCTTAATGAGCTCTAATAAAATAGCCAACAGAGTACAGCTATAGAAAGGGAAAGCATTTTTTATAAAACTTTTCTTTTAAAGTATGTACAATGTGTCTATTGAATGTATAGGTGTTAGGATGCACTATAAATTGTACTTATTAATGTGATCACAGCCAAAAACATGTGCAGATTTAATTGTACAAGCAATTATCAGTTATGCATAATAACAGATGAAATACAATTCTTAGATTAAAAAGAAACACTGTTATCCATTGAACACATTTCACAATAGGCTTTCAGAAACAGTGATGGTTCTCAAGAAAAACATATCCTTTACTACAAAGAAAATGCAGTTCTGATTATGTAAAAACCACGTTTCTAACTTGCTTTATAAGTTAAAGGGTAAAAACAAGCAAATACAAAATAAAAAAAATTTTAATTCCTTTAAATAAGATTTTAAAATAGGATTTAGGATAACCAGGCTTTGTGGGCATTTTGATGACTAATTTGGAAATGTTTTATAAGAATGAAATGTTGACATATTTTTTGAGGCTTGAAATCTCAAAAGATGCCTTCCCATGGCTTATTTCTCTATGATAGCAACTGTGATGGACCATCAGAAGGAGGAATGACATCTCTGGCATCTTAATGAGTGTTCTCAGAGATGGGGTCTGGCAGATATTGTCCTGGTCTTTACCTTTATTCTTGAAACTTCATTGGTTGCCTGTGTTATGATTCTACAGAAAGTCAAGCTGTGAAGGGAGAGGCTCAGATATCCTATGGAAGTCCACACCACCAGAATGATTATCCCGCTTGGATCCTGCTCTAAGATTGAATTACAAATCTAGGAAGTTGCCTGTGTAGATCCATCCCTGGCTACTGCCGGGGCAATGAGGACTGAGTGTTTGCCTTGAAAGCCTCTGATACTACCCCAGACTTCTAAAACAATCTTGTATCTTGGGGGGTGGGGTGATCAACAGTGTCAATCTGGGACAGAGAGTAGCCTGCCTGCAGACAGTTAATCTATTTTGGAATTTGCTAATTAGTGTAGTATGAATTCTTGTTTGCCAGAGTTTCAGGAAGTCATTCATTTCTATCTTACCTCCAAAGAACCCATTAATTGAATGCCCCTTTTTTGATAGAGAAAATCAGCATAGAATGTGGCATGTAAGTAAGAATTGAACAATCTTCATCTTTATTTAATGCTTTTGAAAAAAGTTTTAGTGTAAAAAGTAATCTAGTCCAGCCATAAGAATATTTGAAATTCATTGACCAGTCCCCAGAAACCTTGTCAAGTCATTTTCAAAATGACACTAACTATAAATGGAGAATGGAGAATGTTCGTTTTGCTGGGAAGAAGTCCAAAAAAGTAAAACATTCTTAAAATTTATACCAGAGTATCTACATCTTTCTGTCCTCATTTTGTCCAAATTTTAAAAGCTAAGCTCCTAAGTCCAAACTCTATAAATAAGTCTTTACCAAAGAGACCCCTGTGAGACAGGGTGGTGTAAATATTAGAATTATAACAGTGGTTCCAGCTTAAACTTTTTGCACTCATTTCAACCCTCTTTCCTCATGTACCAGCGTGGGGTCTACTAACTCTAGGGCATCTATCCTGTTGTTTTGATGTAAAAAGAAAGCCTGAAAATAAAATTTTAAGGGCTCTGGAGCATTTGTTTACTATGGTATACTGAAGAATACTTCCTCAAAAATACCCACATCCTAACCTACAAACCTGTGAATATGTTATCTTTTGCTTTGTAGCAAAAGGGTCTTTGCAAAATGTGATTAAGTTAAGGACCTTAAGATGGGGAAGTTGTCATGAGGGTCCTTATAGGAGGGACACAGACAGAAGATCTAATGACTGAAGCAGGAAAAGCTCTGAAGGCAGAGCCCAGGAAAGCAGACAGCCTCTAGACAATGAAAAAGACAAGGAAACAGAGTCTCCCTTCAGAGCCTCCTGAAGGATACGGCTTGGTGGACACCATGAGTCTAATCCAGTAACACTAGTTTCCAGCTTCTGAGCTCCTGAACTGTGACAGAACAAATCTATGTTGTTTTAGTCATTATGTTTGCAGTAATTTATCAAAGCAGCAATAGGAAACAAATATATTTACCATGCTTTCCCTCTAAAATAAAGTCCTAGTGTCACTGTTACTTTGGGGTGAGTGTTTTTGATTCTTAGAACAGCTATAGTCTCCCACCCATATCCCAACCCAAAACAGGACTTGGCTTGGGCACTGACTCCCCATCCTATTTACCAAAATAGATTCATGTAACATAGCAAATGAAAGTTGAGGAATTTCCTTACTTTCTCAAATCTGAGAATTATGATTCTATTATGGAAATTTTTTTGACCTAATAACTCAGAAAAACTATACTTAGAGAGGTAAGAGTATTTTAAACCAGTTGGATAAACACAAGTATGACACTTCTTGAAATATATCTAAAGAACCAAAATTTTATAAAACATCAAGTTATCTTAATTTCCAGGATTCCTCGTACTTTTTCTTACCTTGATTTTATTTGTTTCTAAAAATAGGAAAAAGAGATAGATTTATTTAGCTTTTTCTCTTCCTATTTATATCTCTATATTAGAAGACTATTTTCCATATTGGGTATATATTTTACTATTTACTTTGGAGGGAATCTGGTGCTTGACTGAAGCCCAAATTGATCACATGTCAGCAAATAAGTTAATTCATTTCAACTGAAACTCAGTAAAAGATTTTTCTCCATCACTAAAACTTCAGGAACAAATCCATGCTTTCACAGAGACAAAACTTATTCTGCAAACTCTATTTTTCCTTTTTTATTTTAGGACATATTATTGAAGAAAGAAGGACTTCTTAATATTTTACTCACTTATGTCAGTGGTCCAAATGGGTAAAATATAACTGCCATGTAATTTTGATCATCTACTAATGCTGGACTTTCAAGTCACCAAAAAAAAAAGCATATTAAAGAGAAATGTAAATGTCAAAGTCTCTGGGGTTTGATATTCCTGCAATAATTTTAATGAAGCATATATATTTTTTCTAGTTCAGTGAAGGTACTTTCAAAACATAAAGAGAAATCCTAAAAAGGCAAATTTGCATAAGACTTGAAATATGAAAATCTAAATCATAGAATTCAAGAACTTGCTAGAAAACCTAGGAGGTTATTATTTCATCTTATCTTGGCAGTAAGTTTCTCTTTCACAAGCTTCAGCTTTGGCCCTTGAGTAAAACACAGCCTGAGGTAAAGAAAGCTTGCACAAGAAAGTACTCACCCTAAAAACATGCAAATAAAAAAGAGTCAAACAGCAAGCTGGCAGTAAAATAAGAAACAACCTCTCATAGAAAGGTCAAGAGACGATGCATTGTGAAAAATCTCCAGGGAACTGTCACTGCAAGAAAGGGGAAATGACAAAAGTAACAATTTTAGAGAACAAAGGATGAGTGCTGAAAAACAGATTGGAAGCACCTGCCTTATTCCTTTTTGAGAGACCATATTCAAGGTCATTTCCCAGGAATCCCTTAGGAGTTCTGCAAAAAGAAAAAACAAGGTGTATGTGTGTCCGGCAGGGTGGATTGGGTTGGCCCCAGATCTTTGCTAACTAGGAAGAGGTGCATCCTGAAAGAAGGCAAAGCTGGGAGGGTAGAGAGCTGGATTCTCTGGGCTGGCAGCCTCTGATCCCAGTTTTACCACTCAAGTTCCTTGAGGTTTTCTTCAATATTAAAAATAAGAATGCAAAGATTTGTTATGACAACCTGCCTCATAATGATCTCCTGAGTAATAATGATCTCCTGAGTAATAATGCTCAGCCAAGCTTAAATCTTACATTTACACCCAACACAGATATGTCTCTCTCTCTCTCTCTCTCTCTCTCTCTCTCTCTCTCTCACACACACACACACACACACACACACACACACACACACACACAAAGAGTTAAAAATCATTTCCTACTTGGTGGCAATTTGCATATCCTTATAGGAACCTTTAATCCTTCCCTAGCCTAGGAAGGATTACATCTGTGATGTCGTGGCTTTCGGGATGACTTAAAGATCATGGAAGGCGTTGAGTTCATTTTCAATTTTCAAGCAGCTATATTAAAAAAGAAGAAAAAGAAACAGGTGAAATTGTATTAATATTACATTTTATTTAATCCAATATATCCAGAAATGTTATTCTAAAATGTAATTTTTAAAACGTGATGTATCTTATTGACACACATCATATCCCACTGTTAAGTGCCCAATAGCCTTCTAGGGCTCAGGGCTCCACTACTGGACAGCACAGTTCTAAGTGATGAGGTACCACTGAAGGTTTGGGGGACACAGGGTAGACTCATGTGTTACTCCAGATGAGCACTCTGGTGGCCACAAGCAGTGACTGTAGAGCAAAAGTGGATGAAGAAACTTCAATGAGAAGCTTCTGTAATAGTCTTTGTTTGCGATGTAGAAGATCTGAGCTATCTCAATGGTAATGAGGAAAAAAGATGAATGTCCAAAAGATGCAATCAATAGACTTGGTGATTAGATGGGCACAGAGCAATCAGAAATAGTCTAGAATGATTATATGTCTAGCTACTATGAACAAGTAAGTAATAATGTAATTGACTGAGACAAGAAAAGCTGGAGATGAAGTAAGTGGGGACCAGATGGGGTGAGCAGCAGAGATAATTCACTTCTGGACATGTTGACTGTGAGTTGCTGGTGTGGAACCCACATAGTGCTGTCTATCAAGTTTTCAGCTATAGGGTCTGAACTTCAGGGAGAAGTTGGTTCTAGAGTTGTAGGTATACAGATTTAAGTTTTCCATAAACATTGTGTGTACTTATGAGACACCTAGAAGCAAAGTAAACCAAAGAATGGATGGAAGGAGAACAGTCTATGAATAAGGAGTAGATAATAGGGTAAAAGAAAAAGCAGGGGATGAATTGCTATATAATTTAGGAGAAAAGAAAGTTACAAGGAGAGAAAGGTCAACAATGCCAATTACAGCCAGAGCCAATGCAGTTTTAGAAAAATGACAGAAGTAGAAACCAAATTGCCAGTGGTGGAAGCCTAAGTAGGAAATGGGGAATTTGACACTACTTATTCAACAGGCATGGCTCAGAAGGGAAGATGGGCAATCAGGGAGAAAGGAGAGGGTTAAATAATGATAGAGTCCCCACTACATTTACAAACTAGAACGAAATAACCAATAAGACTGAGACTGAGAGAGATGAGACAACAATTCTAACATTTTGATGAATACAGAGGAATGACAAGATGATGTGATGATGAGAACAAGGAGAAGGACTTTACACAAACATAGACAAAGATTTAGCAGTGGTGACAAAAGGGATCTGCATTACTGCTGCTCCTTGCCCACCACATATAAGGCAGGGTGATTAACTTCCATTCCCTGAACACAGAAAGTGATATTTAAGGCAAGGAGGTAGAAGATGCATTCTTGAGATTGTAAAGAAATGTGTTTTGCATACTCCATGTAACTCCATAGGTACCAAGGGAAAGGGGCAAAGAGAGCAGTAGAAGAAGGAAAAATTGATAAGAGAAAATGCAATAGGTAGAGGAGTAGTAGAGACAAGACAGAGTTGGAAGGACTTATATTTTGGTGATAACCAGGGATGCCAAGGATAACCAAAGATGCTGGGATCAGTAGAGAGTAAGGTTCTAATGGAATCTGGATATCACTGGGAACTGGCATCACTGGCAAGGATCTCTGACCTCTTTCTTTCTCATCCCTTTGTTTTGTCCTTTTCCATTTTCCTTCCCAATCTAGGCTTTAAAGATTCTATGGGGAGCAGTTACAACATTTATTAGCACTACTGATGATATTCAGAGATGAGAAAGCTACCCTTTATTATGCTTTTAAGCATTATAAGAAATAATGCACAAAATCCAGTCAGACAGCCCCCCCCTCCCTGCCTTCCTCTCCTCCCTGGGGATGTAGGGACAATGAACTGAGAATAGTTCTGAAGGTGTTTGAATAAATATGCAAACCTATCTTCCCACTAGTCACTCTATGCTCAATAAAATAGCAAGATAAAAAGTGTCTCTTTTAAAGGTAAATATGTCCTATTTGTCCAACAATGAGAATGCTTTGCTTTTAATATTTTCAAGTTTGGGACTTGATTTAAAGTACACAGAGAGCCATCACTTAACTACTTTAAGATTATATTATATCTTTGAGGTTTTAATCACTGCTTTTAAAAGTTATTTTTAAAGATGTTCACTTTTGATGAAAGCCCTAGAATACAATGTCACTCTGTAGCAGCAGTTTTCCACCAAATGCTTTCAGTTATGAAAACACATTGATTATACTGCTACATACTGCTAAAAAGTGTTCTGCCTCATAAAAGGATTTGGAGCAGCATTTGTTGCCATCTAAATTGTGTATTGTACATTTGATAGCTACATACTGAAACTGAACAGCTTTTCCTATCTAACCCCAAAGACACTATAATAAAACAATTCTGAAGCTTTTTCTGAAAAGCATGATTTGATGGATTCGTAATCTAAAACTAATCTTTTTGTTCCCCCAAAACAAATGCCAGTTACATGCATGCCTCTGCAGTTTTGTCCAACACTGTTTGGTCATCTCAGTCACTTAGAATGGCATTGAAAAATATTAAATGAAATGACAGGGTTGCTAGAAGTGTCTGAATTCCATCACCTAAGAGCAAAATCCTGAGGTTTAATGGGTGGTTTTAGTTTCCCACATTTCATGAGATGGAGGGGTTTGTATTTTCCTCCTGGGAAACATTAAATAAACTTCAGAAACACAAACCTATTAGTCTTGGCCAAACAAATCCAAAGGTCTGTGCTACTCAGAGCTAACACAATTTGCCTGATATCAAAGTTAATGCCAGTTTTGAAACTGAATTTGAGGTCCAGATTCCGAGGGTGGTGACCACATTTCTTCAGCCAAGTAAGGATAGGGAAGCCAATAGTATACCTATAGTCCAAAATTGAGTTTCAAAATGCTGAAAACATACATACTGATCTCATCCTTTCTGAACCCTGCTGTAAAATAGGATAGGCTGTACATTCTGGAATGCAAAAAATATAGGCTGATAAAACACTAATGTGGAATTCACCCACCTGGCTTTGGTGACCCAGGAATAACTTCATTTGGCTAGTGTTTCCTATAGTCACATATATACTACTTGATAGAAAGTAGTAATGGTATCTGTTAGCTCCTTATAACTGACTCTTCTGGACTGAACTTATACATCATCGTGTATTGTTATGGTTTGGATCCTGAGCATTCCCCAAAGGCCCGTGTACTAAAGGCTTGGTCCTCAGCCCATGGTGCTATTGGGAGGTGGTAGAAACTTTAAGAGGTAGAACCTAGTGGGATAAAGTTGGGTCCTTGGAAGGATGTGCCTTTGAAGTCCCCTTCAAGATATTCTGGCCCCTTCTTGTCACTGAATAGGCCTTTCCCAACTTGTACTCACCTCATGAAGTACTGTGCTGCCACAGCTCCAAACCAACAGGACCAAATGACCATAGACCTCTAAAATTGTGAGCCAAAATGCAATTGATTATGTCATATTTTGTCATAGCGTCAGAAAGCTGACTAACACTAATGTGTGTGATGAAAGGAATCAAAGGATTTTAGTTATGACATCATTTTTGAAGTCTTTTCATTGGATTTATTACCATCAGAAAACACGAGCTTCTTACCTTTATTTTGTCAAAAATGTCCCATACTTTATATTCTTACTGACCTTGTCACTCCTCCTCAAGAGATGGAATCTATGTGCATTCTCTTTGAAACTGACTGGGTCCCTGACACAAATGGAATGCGGAAGATGTGATGCTATACAACTTCTGAGGCTAGGTTGGAAAATACCATGCAATTTTTTCCAGTCTCTCTTGGAACATTCACCTTCCATGTAAGAAGTGTCAAGCTACTATGTATGCTGTAAGGAAGGCCAGAGACTACCTGCAGAGGCCCCAAGAAGGCATGAAGAAAGAGAGAGTTGTCTGGCTAGTCCCTACCTGCTTCAGCTGCTATCCACCTGCACTCACACAGGACAGGACCTTCCAGCCAAGCCATTTATAGATTCCTGACCCATAGAAACAAGGAATAATAATTGATTTTTTTTTGTTTGAAGTCGCTAAGCTTTGGGGTAACATGTTACACAGTATTAGATAACAGGAACAAACTCCTAACTTCTGCCTTTATTAAGAGGCCTCTTCAATAAAGGGTCTTGCAGTAGATGTGTAGAATACTGTCTAGATTCTCCCTCTGCTCCAAAGAACTCATTTGCCCAGGTGAGGGGAATGCAGGTTGTTGAGGCTCGCAACTCTGTCCCCTTCCAGGGGTTGCCCTTGACCAAAGGGAACTGTCTTGCACAAGGTACACCTTTCCCTATGGAAAGCCCACATTTAATGACTGCTTGATGCAGGGTACAAAGACCTGGCCTCCTTGGCATAATTCAGACAACACAAAAAGGGTATCACAGAGCCAGAGCATCTGCCTTCATGACCTACTGCACAACAAGTTCCACTTGAAGACAGTTTCAGATAACCTGAAATAAGACTGGCCTCAATCAAATGTTAACTCTCAGTAGAAAAAATGTTAAGGCCAGGCTAATAGATGCTATAATTCCTGATTTTTCCCAATAGAAAGAAGTAACAAAGCTATTCCGATTCTTGCAATGACATGAACAAAGTTACTAATCACCTGGTTATCATCTGTAGACCAAGGTGATTTCCTTGACAATCTTCAAGGCATACTTTGGTTGTACTGAGCCTAGCTGTATATGATCTAATTTGTCTGACCAAAACTTACTTTGACCTTAGAAAGGTTGCATTATATGTTTCAGAAGAGAGTGTATAAAAATAAAGCCGTAGTTTTAAGTATCTGTATCAGTGATCAACATTTGAAACAAGACCACAAACCATCTCTAAATCTCAGTCCTAGATAAGTTATGGAATTTTAGTGAATACCTGCTGAAACTATTTAAGGAAGAAGATTTTTACGATGCTTCTGAGACTTGAAGATGCCTAGTTTCATTTTTCCTGGAAGGAAATGCTTCATCTCTTATTTTATCTACCAGTCATCTTCTAGAAGTGATTGATTATTTCATAAGGACTGCAAAAAGAAAGAGTTCAAAGATCATTGCTGAAGGCTGATAATACGGGGAAAGCTCAATGATTTAAGCCACAAGACATTTTTATTTTTCAAAGCAAGTCCTATGTTCTACTTCAGGCATTTTATAATTAATTCATGACGATGAGCTTCAAGCTCCCCGCTTTCCCCTCCTTCACAGCTTATCTAGCTTATGTTTGCAGGCTCTTTTATATCTTAGCATGAGGACAACTACTAACAGGAACTACCGATTTCTCAAAACTTTCAAAGTCTTCTTGAAAGTTGTGTGTGTGATACCAGCACTACAGTAAACCAGAAGTAAATAAGGATGCACATTTACTGACTGTCAATACTCTGCACAGTGTAATAAGAAATTGTCCTACTTTACCAGCTTGGGAAGCAAAATAAGGTATCATTCTTTCTAAAATTACCCCAAACCATCAACACATCTGCAAGAGGAAAGTATTTCTTCCATCCTGGAGTCTTCCTTCCCAAAAGAAGTCCCAAAACTCAGAGGTATTTACTCAGGCAAAGCTTTTGGCCTTTGATGGACAGAGGAGGGAAAGGAGAATCCTGCTTAGTCAGTGAGGTGGTTCATGGTCTTCATCCCTTGTGGTTGTTACTGCTATGGTGCCAGTGCAGCCCTGGCCTGCTGACCAAACCAGAGGTCTTCCAGTGCTGATCTGACAGGAGTTCCTCTCCATTCAAGGGATAGTGACATTGGCCTTTTGTTCAGCTAAGATTTTTCTTACCACAAATACATACAATTATTATATGTTAACCAATTTTTTAATGTTTGAGATAGAAATGCTCATTATTATAATTTGATCAGATCATTGCATACATGTATCAAATTATCACATCACACCCCACAAATTTATACAACTAAAATAGCAATTAACTTAAAAATACATAGATTAAAAATTTGTTTTGAAAAAGATTTCCCTCAGCCTTACAGTTCTCTAAAGACTCAACTCCTTACCCTACATACAAACTCAGTCATCGTCTCAAGACCACTTGCAATATTAAGGAGGCAAGGTCATGGTATCCATTCACCAACATGTGTTCTACCCAGCACTGCAGCCCTTGCCCAAACTCCACCTGCTGCATGGGCGAATTAGGACATAGTCCCAGGAAAATGATCCTGAAGCACCACTCCTTAGAGGCATAGGGGTAGCCAGGGTCCAGAAAATCAGTGGCTCAGCTGACAGCCCAGAGCCAAGGGACAGGCAGTGACTGTCCTGGATCACCCAGCCTCCAGGCCCATTCTCAGGAGACTCCACCACGATTCTCAAGGAGTATTTCAACTGTCTCATCCTATATCCCCTATCAACAACCAAAATATAAGATCTATCATCCCAACAACTCAGGCTCAAGTTCCCATAACATGTCAACTAGGAGTAGCAAGAGTCTTAAAATAATGTCAATACATAGGATTTGTCTGACTTGGCCTCTACTAGGTCACCTCTGCCTTGGAAATGCAACTGGATAATTCTGGAATTTTCAGAGAGATCCTGTACATGTTCCCTGAAGCACTCTCCTCAATATTCACAATATTTACTGCCATTACAACTGCTCGTGGACGAGCTGTATCCTATCATGACAGTCCCCAGAGCTTCCAGTTGTAACTCATTGTTAACCACTGTTGATGATGCTCAATATAGGCATGGCACTGGGAGTGCCTACCTGGGCAGGTCCCTGTGTATGACATGGCCACAAGCTTCCCAGCAATGCCACTTCAGGCCAAGTACTGTCCACACAGAGGGAGCAGTCTTTCATCAGAAACTGAATTGCTGGCCCTTCATTTCAAAGAGCTCTTAATCTTTATCCTCATCTCTCTTCAGCCCCCTCCTCTGGATGTAAGTCAACATGCCTGGGGGCATTACAGATCCATACTCTGCTTCTCTGGAACTCACTCTGTGTGGTTCATACAGCACAATTCATGTGTCCTTGTCATCCATGGAAACCAAGCTTGGCTGGCCCACTCTGGAATATTCCAGACATGCCCATGCATGCCCAAATTGTGGGACAAGCACAGCTCACTCCTGCTGCTGACCTCTGCCATCAGCATGAGGCCATATTCACTGCATGGCTTAAGGGATAGCTGATGCATGGGCTCGGCAGCTCTGGAGAGATGTTGGGAGCAGGTGAATGGTCAGGCTTCTTTAGCAGGACTAAATCATGCCCTAAAAGCTCAATTCGATGACACAGGAAGTCACCAGAGTTTCTTGAAGAGGAAGAGGAAGGCTTAGGCTACAGCTCAGTTATAATATTTCTATTTCTCTCTAGTTTCACCACCAAATGCCCTTTTGTTTATCCTTTAGGATTTACATTTCCTGCAGGGATGAATAACATTGTGCTTGTGGTGTGAAGAGAGAAACCCCCTAAGGGAGCAAGACATCTATGTTATGAAAGACTCCTCCACAGGCCGGAGGATTTAGAGAGCTGCAAGGTTCTTGAAGGAAAAAAACATTCAACTTTCTAAAATCCATGAAAGGGAAACTGTGAGCTCTGATTTTAAGAAGTCAATTAATTAAAGTTAAGTACTCACAAACACTGCCAAATGCCAGCTCCAGATTAAAGGACGTGAATGTGCATTTCTCTTTGACCTCTTGTCACAGCTTTTAGTACCTGAAAGATTTGTGGAAAGTAGCTTGTGTGCTGATTGAACAGAAATGGGTATTAACTAGCAAGCAGGGGACATGAAGAGTTCAAAGATAATCTCAAGCATTTAAAGTTTGTGACTTCTCTTTTTATCTTTTACTTCCCATAGCTCCTCTTTCAACATGTTTTACTTTCTTATCTTTTTCATCTTTTACTTTTCACCCACACATGGATTTCGTGAATGGCTTCAATACCTTCTTCCCATAGGGGTGTGTCTGGGATGAGCAACTACTTTGAAGTCTGTTGGCATGGCTCTCTCTACTGACTCCTGCCATTTCAAGATGTTTCAAAGTCACAGTGTGATCTTGTCTCAGAGGAGCACAGAGCAGGTAACCAGTCAGAATGCTGGCTCACTCCCCTGCTCACTGGCTGTCAGAGTCAAATGCCCACACAGGGCTGCTTACTGTGGTCCCTCAGCCCTAAGCCTTTCTCAACAGGTTTTCACAGGTGGGAAAGGTCAGAGTCTGGGATTTTTTCCAAACTCCTTTGTTAAAGGGTAATCTCCACTCTAAGAAATTATGATTTTTTTTTGCCCCTTTTTTTTTTTTTGGTGGTAATGGGGTTTGAACTCAGGGCTTCACACTTGCTAGGCAGGTGCTCTACTGCTTCAACCATGCCCCCAACCCTTTTTGCATTGGTTATTTTGGACTAAGGTCTCACTTTTTGCCCAGGCCTGCCTGGACTGCAATCCTATTTTACCTTTCCCACAGTCGCTGAAATGACAGGCACGTACCACCACATTCAGCTTTTTTTCTGTTGAGATGGGGTCTTTCGGACTGTTTGCCCAGTGTCACCTGGAACCACAATCCTCTGAATCTCAGCCTCCCAAGTTACTAGGATCACAGGCATGAACCACTGGCACTTGGCTTATTTTTATCTTCTTTAGAAAAAAAAAAAAAACTAAGTTAATGAAACTACTTTCCCAAATAAGTAAAAGAAATAGAATAGCTGAGTGCGAGCGGCTCATTTCCATAATCCTAGCTACTTGGGAGGCTGAGATAGGGAGGATCACCATTTAAGACCAGCCCCAGGGAAATAATTCATGAGACCCTATCTCCAAAAATAACCAGAGCAAAATGGACTGCAAGTGGGGATCAAGTGGTAGAGTACCAGCTTTACAAGTACAAAACCCTGAGTTCAAACCCCAGTTGCACCCCCTCCCCTCCGCAAAAAAAGAAGGAAACAGAGCAGATTGAAATACTTCATACTTCTGTATGAAAACAGAATGATGAAAACTGTTAAAAAATTGTTTTAAAAGGGAGGGAGAGAAGTGGGATAAGAAAGAGTAATAGAGTGGGTGAATTTGATCAAAGTACCTTATATCCATGTGTGAAATGAAAACCCTTTGTATAATTAATGTATGCTGAGAGAGAAAGAGAGGAAAGGAAAGAAAATGAAAAAGGAGAAAAGAAGGGCAGGGAAGGGAAGGAAAAGGAAAGAAAAGGAAGGGAAGGAAAGAGAAGGGAAAGGAAAAAGAACACAAAGCAGGAGAGTTTTAAAATCCTAGGTTCCTATACAGGGGTTTTAAGAATTAAAAGAACACTGTTATGTGAGCTGGGAAGAAGGAAGCAAATGAATCAAATTTCTATTATGTACCACACAACCCAAAGAAGTAGGTATTTACCCCCACAGTAGGCACCTATTGCTTTTGGGTTTTTAAACATGAGAAAACTGAAGTACAAAGAAGTTAATCATTTATCCAACCACTGACCGTGGGAGTCATGATTTACAGTCAAGACAGCTATCTGGTCTGCCATGGTCCCTCCCTGGAGTCTGACCTATCACTTATATCACATTTTCCCAGGGATGCCATGGCTGGTAGCCCCACCCCTACCACACCCCCACTACCTCCTAGCCTGGGAGGGATCATTTCGGAGCTCCCTCTACAGAGGCCTGGAATTGGTTGAGAGTTGCCTGATTCTAAATGGACACACCTAAATTCAAATCCCTTGAAATAATTCTTAAAAATACTACCATAGTAATATCATTATTCTCAGGGTTGGGGACATAGCTCAAGCAGTAGAGTCCCTGCCTAGCAGGCATGATTCAAACCCCAGTATTACTAAAAAAAAGATAGTAATAATAATAATGGTGATGATGATGATGATGATGTTACTTAGGGCCCCTGCCATACAAGACCCGATGCTCAGCACTTTGCAGACACCGTCTCTAAGAGAATGCAAGATGAACAGAAGCCATCACTGGTCACCAGCATTGTACCTCTTCCTTGGAACCCCAAATCCATGCAATGTGTGTTCAAGTCGTACAACCAGCTTTTGAATTGATCAAGAAATCAATTTTATGTTATTTTTCTCTGTCATCTTAGGGAATTCCATGGTTTCTAATAATGCTGAGATTATAAAAATTCCCTGGTCATCGTCACACATGAGATCTCATCCAGTCCAGCCAAACATGACCAGAGTTCATTCTGTTCCCTAGAGTAACAAGTCTCCAGACTCATTCAAAGTTTAAGTACCTTTGTCCTGTTCTTTCATTGGCTTTCAAAGAAGTGCTTTTTCTTTTTTGCTCTGCCAACTCCAGGCTGACCCAGTCACAGATCCTAGCCTGGGTCAGATGTACCAGACACAAGGTCAAATTGTTCAAGGGGCCCCTGGCTTGACTGAAAGGGTGACATTTTCCCCTCTCCCACAGTGAGACCTAGGGAGAGAGAGAGAGAGGGAGAAGAGAATTACTGCCTCCCAAGAAAATATCATGAACTCTTGATTGATTTCACAGAGCTTCTGCCATCTTCCCTTAGCATGCCCTACAGATGGGGTCTAACAATCTTTGGTACCTCATGTTTTATTCTTGGGTTGTGGGGAAGCAGTTTAGCTGAAATAGCAGAGAATTTTTTGAAGTCCAGTTATATTCCAGTGAAGACACACATTCACATTCTCACCTTCTTCTTCCATCATATACCTTCTAAGGAATTCTGTGCTTTGCTAGAGTCGGAGTCCCTTTGTTGCTGGGTTATGGAATGGTGTACAGCACAACTCCTTTCGGCCTCTCCCACCTCACAGCTGGGTGTGATTCCTGCTTCCTGGAGGGAGATTACACCTCAGAGATTTTCACACTTTTGAAGCCATGAAACTTTTCTAGATTTGTTTTATATTCATCCTATCCTCCCCACCTCAACAATTTCCAGAATGTTATTGCAGTTGGAAGGAAACAAATTTTATAATCATTTTAAATTCCTTTGGAAATGTTTGAAGAATCCAGGCTCTCCATTAAATTGCTTTTAAAAAAAAATCCTCTGTCCTTGCCCAGTTATCTTCTCCAAATTTTAAATATGACTATGTAAGGCTTGACTATCTTGAAAGATAATGGGAAGCCCATATAATGTAGAAAAATATTCACTGAGAGTAAACATAGAACTAACACGTTCAACAAAATTTATTTTCCCATTATTATCAACAATAAATATATATTAATCCATCCCATAGTGGCTTTGTAAATTACACAGGGTAAAGAATAATGGCCAACTTGCAGCGTGAATTTTCTGTATCCAATCCCAACAAATTTAGCTAAATTTTATTTTACTTTATTTATTTATTTATTTGACGGTACTGGGGTTTAAACTCAGGGCCTCATGCTTGCTAGGCAGGTGCTCTACCATTTGAGCCACTCCACCAGCCCTAAATTTTATTTTTAAAAGAAAAAAATGTTTTGTCTCTGGTCAGTTGCTTAGTGAAATTTCATTAATGCTTCTTATTTATTTTCAGGGATTAATATGAGTCTTACAGGCAGTATTGTGAACATACACATAAACCTTTTTATTGTGTAAGCACAGTATAATTGACCTTGTTCATTTGCAGCTTAATGGTAGACAAGCTTCAGGGATGTGAATGGCAAAGGGCTCTTTTCAGCAGCGGTCAAGATTCTTACCAGAATCCTGTCTAAGTCAAATTAGCAGTCTCTTTTACGTCTGCCTGGTAGATCTCAGAGCACTTATGAAGGTTCAGAAGGGTGCCTTTCTGACAAGTAGGTGGTCACTAACCTGTGATCTCCTCACAGGCAGGAGTGGGTGTCACAAAAATTTCTTTTTAATGGGCCTTAGGATACTGTGCTGCATACTGTTGGTTTTGATACATGATTCTTATATACAGAATACCACTAATATGTGTTCACTTGCCTCTGAAAGCATGCAAAGAAGATGGCAGGACCTCCATGGAATGGCCATAGGGGCTTCTTGTAGAGGCAGTTTGGGGGGCTGTGGCCTTTCTGGTATGTTCATATTTATTCCCGAATGTTGCAGGACTGGTAAGTCTCACCACTGAGGCCTCTATGGCCATGTCACCTCTTCTGAATCCCTGTTCCACCTCCAGTCACATTTCCCTCTTCATAACCATCAAATGATTCGTCACTGTTTAAAACAATCTTGCTCATTATGTTATTTGTTTTCTTGTTTATTGTCTGCCTCCCCCACTGATGTTCAAACTCTAAGGAAACAGGGACCTTGACTTCAATTGTGGCTGCATATCTGGCACCTAAATGAGGGCAGCTATGTAAGAGATAATAAATGAAGTTTCAGCCTCTTGCCAGAAGAACCTTAAACAAGTTGCTTGACCTAGACCTTGAGTCTTCATCTATAGAATCAGAGCTCAGAGGTAATTGTTAAGGTTCCATTTGATTATAAAAGAACACTGTCCTTCAAAATATGAATATCCTTATGTTAATACTTGTATTTTTCATTTCCCATAAATTTATATTTAATAAATTATATGTATTAAAATCTTTTGCTATGTGATAGTTTACACTTATATAGAGATAATGTAAATACAAGCAATCTTAATATACTAAATCTATTCAATATTTTAAATTATTTTAGTATCTCAAATTTTTGCTGAAAGTAGGAAGGGGGCACATAGTTATTGGTACCCATTACTGACTTTCTAATGTAATGTATATCCTCAGTCTAATCTTTCTGGTATCTGGGAAGAGTTTTAACATATGATTAATCCCTAACTGTTAGTTGATTCTTATTTCCTAAGTATTTTATCACAAACTGCCAAAATCCCTTTTGCAGAGTTCCATTACCTGTTTTTACAGACCACCTGTCTACGTCAGAACAGTAGTGTCGTGTTCTGTGCTAAGGGAATCCCTGAAGAAAGCCTCGAGTCAAGGTTGAGCAAAGTGTTCAACAACTGAAAAGAGACTGGGATATCTAGCCAGGATCATATGCAACTGCTGGAGGCACAGATATACAAGAACTGTAGATGAGAACATATCCACAGATCCAAGGAACAATCAAAAAGAAATACATTCCTACAAATGCTTGGAGACTCCAAGAGAAACCCACAGACATTATTAATGTGGAACCCACACCCAATTATCTTTAATTGTCACAACACTACTCAGGACTGTGCACCTGATAAGCTAAGTGCTTCAGGATTTGATAGTAATAACCGCTAAGAGAACATGAAGCTAGAAAGTCATCATTTTAGCCAATTGGTTAACACCTAGGAGTTTCTAGAAACTTTTATATAAAACTAGAACCTTCTGAAATAAGGTGACCCTGCTCAACATCCGGCTTGTCAGTGTGTCCACTTACTTGTTTTTAAAAGGCTGGAAACATAAACAAAGGAGCTAAGTAACTTGAAGTGAGAGTTTTCTTCAGGCACTAGGGCTTGAAGTCCATCTATTTATTAACAATAATCAGCTTTCTACTTTCCAGAGGTCATTTTTATCCAGAGTAAATCTGTAGATAATCAGGATTAAGGACTTCCAGCCCTGTAATAATATCACTTGCCCCACCTGTTTGTGGACAGGTATAAGAAATACTTGGTAAAGTGACTCACTGTCTTCTAGTCTCCACAGCTAAGGAAAAGTTTTCTAAGAGGAGCTGAATTGCTAGACTCCTCACCCTTTGTCTTGTGAATGGGTAGTGAGTAGAGTGAAAAAGCTGGAAATACATAGAATTGCTATATTTATTTATATGAGAAAAGGCTTGAGTTCCGTGAAAAGGAAAAGTTTCAGAAGCCACAGGAAGAAACCAGTAATGATGAAGAGGAAGCCAGTGGGTCCTGGAGATTAGAGGCTCTGTGGAGGGATTTGGAGGAGTAGCTGCTAGGGGCGGGAGGCAGGGGTGGGGGAGCTTGGGAATCAGGAGCTGATGATAGGTAGAGTTTCAAGGCTGCTCAGCTGTATGTCCTGTGATATAACGACCCTACAATGAAGTCACTAAAGGCTTATGTAATGTTCAAAGGTGCAAGAGGAAAGCAGAAACATTACCTTTTCATGTGTTTTGTCTTGGCTTAGATCATAAAGCAGCAGTATTATGGCCCTGAAATATTTAAGTAGCATGTGAAAACATCACATAAGACAGGTAATGATATTTGAGGAGTTGCCCTTGGGAATGAAGTCACTGAAACAGTGCAAAACTTGGCGAGCGCATGTAATCCCAGCCCACATGTGTATATGAGCAAGATCAATGGACTCCCACTTGACCTGCACTCCTGCCCCTCTGCTTTCTGTCCTCAGTGGGACACTAGGGCTCCTGTCAGGCATTGCTGCAGTGACAACAGTACCTCCTCACACAGGCCTCTCCACATTGTTTCCAGGAGGAAATATCTCCAATACATAGGACTCTCTCTGAAATTGTACATGAGTCATTGTCTTCCTTAGATTTTTCTCTATTTTCAAAATATGCTGTGATTAACAAGACAGATACAGGGTTCCAGTAATAAGAAATATATTTGATCTTTTGAGGTTCCTAGCACAGAACTCCTAAAATCCTTGGAATTTCCTGAATGATAGGAGTGCCATTCATAATGAGCTCACCCCTGCCTTGTTTGGGGCACACTGGGATTTGAACTCAGGGCCTCAAACTTGTTATGCAGGCACTCAACCAATTAAGCCAGTCCACAAGCCCTTTTTTGTGTGGAGTATTTTTGAGATAGGGTCTCTCAAATTCTTTCCCTGGCCTGGCTTTGAACCTGGAACCTCCTGATCTCTGCCTCCTGAGTAGGTAGGATTACAGGTGTGCCCACCAGTACCCAGCATGAAACCCCTTTTGATCACACCTGAATTTATGCTAGGTCACTCAAGTGACCTGAGTAACCTCCCACATGGAGCTGGTCACCAGAAAGACCAAGGGATTACAGAGTAGGCATTTTCATCCCTCACTCAGAGATATGGAGAATAGCTTCATCAAAACTCTTCAACAACAAGATGAGCTTCTCTGGGATGCTGAGCATGTGGAGTTGTTGGGAAGATGGCAGAGAGGGCATGAAAGCTCCAAGTCCCCGATAATCATACATCGCTCTGTGCCTTCTCTCCCATCTGTTTCTTCTTGGTTGTGTGCATCATAATAAAACAGGAAATGTAAGTGCTTCCCTGGGTTATGAGTCATTCTGACAAGTTACCGTTCACAAGGATGGGTTGTGGGCATCCCCAATCCAGAGCTGGTCAGTCAGAAATACCAGAGGCCTGGATTTACAGTTGGCATCTGAAATGGGGACAGGCTTGTAGGACTGAGCCCTTAACCTGTGGGATTGATGCTAACTTCAGGTAGTGTCCGAATTGAATTAAATTATAGGGCACCCAGCTGGTGTTCAGAGAGTTGGGAACATTGTTTGGTGTGGAAAAACCCCACACATCTGGTGTCAGAAGTGTTGTGTAAGTGCAGAGAACCAATAGTTACAGTCCCTTGACATACTCATGTGTTATTTTAAAAGAAGCAAGCAAATCATTTTTGTAATTATAGCAGTCATTACAACGGGTCGGGTCAGTTCAGTTGCAGTTGCTTATAGAATCAATACCTCTGGATACTTCTAAAAAATAAAATCAACAACTTTGACTTTGGTAGTCTGGAGGTCAGCCTTATCAGAAGCTTGAAACTAGACTGAGTAGTCTATCAATCTCTTCCTGCTCTGTAATAAGGGAAATCTACTTTCTTAACTCCCTTGCTCCCAATTCTCTTTTATACTGCAGTCCATTAGATATGTGTCAAATAACACACACTTGGACCATGTTCAGAAACTACAATGTTTCTCTCTTATCTGCTAAATTGAACCCACACTCTTCTACCAGGTCTCCAAGATCCTCCAAAAACTAGCCCACTTCTCCTCTCAGACCTCACCAACCATAGCTGACATTCTCTATCTAATAGAAGACCAATGTCACCCCCACTCTGCAGCAGAGCCTGCCTCAGTGCTGCACATTGGGGCACCTTTGCCCATTGTTGGTGAAAACCCCCACAGCCTCTGCTTCTCACTGCCCTCATCGACTGGGTCCTTTAAGGTGGGGCTCAGGTGTCTCCTGTCAGCAGCAGTCCCTATCATGGCAGTTTCACTCATTAGATTCCTTTGAACTTACACTCTATCTGTGCTCTAATATCCTTCTTAGGTGTTACACACAATTTAGTCATTTAGTATATCAGTATATTATAATAATTCAAGTTAAATATCCCTTATCCAAAACACTTGGACCACCAGAATATTTCCAATTTTTTCAGAATATTTGCATATATAATGAGAAATTTAAAAGATAGGACTCATGTCTGCACACAAAATTTATGTTTCATATATATCTTTTACACATAACCCAAAAATAATGTTATATAGTGCTTTCAATAGCTTTGGGCATGAAGCAAAACATCCTCATATACTGTGGCATCATGTCAGGGCTCAAAAAGTTTTGGATTCTGGGACATTTCAGATTTTGGATGTTCAGATTAGACATGTTCAACCTGTACTATTTTGATGCTGTCATTGTAATGGATAAACTAATATGGCAGGCCCTTCTGGGAGTGAGTGTTGAACAAGGAAGATCACCTGGTTCAAATAATAAGTCCACTTGGGCCCCAAGGATTCATCTGTTTGATTCCCATTTTAATAGCCTTGGAAGGGTTCTTATTAAGAGTATAAAATGACAGCCTGAAAAGACAGCTCAAGAAGCAGTGATTTCACACCATGGACTATGGAATAAATTATACCGTCAAGCATTTAAGTGATTCATTTAAAATATACAATAAAATATGTGGAAAATTTGTACTATGGGACATTTACTGACATTGTACACAGCCACAAAGAATGTTTGGTGGTCATACAAATTCAGTAAATATGGATTAAACAAACGGATTTCCCTCCTCTAGCATTGCTCAGTCTCCAGCATTTGCACCAGAATCCCTTTGAGTGAGTTAGTATATGCATTCTTCTCCAACCAAGCTAACCACAGGACCATTTCACATAGCAGTTTTATAAAGCATTTTCTGTTGCAAAAAACTTCCTGGTCAACACTGGTGTGGTTTGGGTGTGCACTTGAAGCACCCTCCTCTTGCTTCAACCCTTATTAAGTGGCAGCTAAAGGCAATGCTTCTTTTTCTGATCCTGACTATATCTGCATCTTGTCTTCTGACTGTGTGCAGGTTCTCTGCTCTTTTATTAGATGTATTGGTACTTTTTCATCTTCAATGTTGTGCCACATGACAAACTGTGAATAATTCTTAGCCACTTTCTACATTTTCTCAGTTTGAACTCTAATTCAGAGAGGCAGCCTCCTGTACTGATCAGAAGGGTGGACTCTGGAGGCCCACAGCTCAGCTTTTAATTATACCTGTACAACTTACCAACTATATAAACTGGAGACACTTCTCAAACCCTTGGTGCTCCAGCTATAAAGTAGGAAAGCTTACAGAACAAACCTCATGAGATTTTGTAAGAGGTCAATATATGTAGTTCTGTGTTGGTCTTTTTCTGTTGCCAAGAATGGGATAAGGTATAAGGAAAAGAGATTTATTTTGGCTCGTGGTTCTAGAGGAACAAGGCCTAGTGACCCTGTCTGGTGATGGCCTTCTTCCTGCCAGAATCCTTAAATGGCACAGGGTATCACATGGCAAAAGAGTGGGAGTAGACATATGTACCTGTGTGTCTGGTCTCTCAACCTTTTCCTATAAAGACACCAGGCATCAGTCATGGGGGTTCAACCTTGATAATCTTATCTAATCCTAACTATCCCTCAAAGATCCCAGCTCTGAACACTATAGTCAAGATTAAGTTTCTACCCCTCAACATCTCATAATAGGGATCAAAACCACGGCAAGTGCTCATACGGAACCTGGCCTTTGGCATATCTTTAGTATGAATTAACTGCACAATCCTGAATTCTACCTCTCTATCGTCAGCTTCAGTTGTTAACTGTTAGCTAAGTTGAAGACCCATATAAACCCTTAAACACAGTTTTTGAGGCAGTGTCTCATTAAGTAGCCTAGGCTGGCCTGGGACTCACTACATACCCCAGGCTGGGCTCCACCTTACAATCTTCCTGCCTTAGCCTCCCAAGTGCTGGGTTTACAGCCTGATTCTTGACTTTAAAAAACTACTTGCTGTAATTTTCTAAGAAAAGTCTTTCTGTGTTTTCTTGAGGAAAAGAAGAGAAATAAGAAGAATGAACTAAATGCTTTTGGTGAGAATAGAATGAATGCTTTCTGGGCTAAGTGTTATCTCATAGAATTATTCCCTATTAATCTACTATGGAGGTGAGCAAACTTTTCTGTCAAGGATCAAATAATAAATAGTTTAGTCTGTTAGGCTTAGTTTGTGAGGTAGCACTAAACTCTGCCACTATGTGTAAAAGCAGCCATAAGCAATATGAAAGGGAATGGGCATGACTGTGTTTCAATAAAACTTTATTTACAAACACATAAAGCTGGCTAGGTTTTTCCTGCAGCCTTGTCTTTTAGACATCTTCTCTGTGATTGTCCACTCTAATTTCTCAGTCATGTGATAAGAATAACAATCCAGTTGGCTCTGCTAAATGTGAGGAAGCCCATCCTTCAGGAAGCTAGTTGAGATGAAAGAAGCTAGTCCAAGGAAAATCCCAACAAATTTTGGAGAGCTGTGAAGAGAAAATGTCAGAGAAACATAGCACAGTCCTGGTGCATGGGAAACTGTTTAACCAACTTTGCTGAAGGCTGTCTTTCCTCAGGCTTTTATATTTTTGTAAACCAGTAAATTCCCATTATTGTTTAAGCTAGGTTGAGTCTGGTTTTCTTGTCTCATAGTTGTCTACTGATACAACATGATTATAGCTATATTAAATACATCAATGAACACTTTATGGTGGATGCTCTTGGTGTTCAATTTGTATTTATATCTAGTTAAAACTTTTGCTGACTTATCCAAAACAGGAAATTCAACAACCAGAGCACATTCCAAAATGAATTCAGAGCCATTCATCTAAAAGTTTCTAGGACACTTTAGGCATTTCGAAAGTGCCAGAGGACATTATATTTTAAGTAACTATTATTTCTATTTTATTTATAAAACTTTCTTATATTTTGGTTATATTGCTTCTGGCTCTTCTGTTACTTTACATAATAAAAACAAGCAAATTCAACCATCAATCTATAACCCTCAAAGATCTGACTCTAGCTGAGAAGAACTCTAAGTGAAAACAAGAGGCATTTGCACTGCCTTCATAAATCAACTTCTTCTTGAGAGATTTCTTTAATGTCACAAAGTCAGCCTTACACAAAAAAATTCCAAGATGCTGTGGCTACCATTCTATCTCCTGTCTCAAACAAACAGGACTCTTTGTGGTACAGGACTCTTAGGCAAAGTGTTCAGAAATGTCTTTGAAGTCCCTTGATTTGAATCTCGAACACTAGAAATAGTAAAGGCCTTGTTCCTAGTGTGGGGCAGTGTGTTTGAGGTCTCTGAATATATGGCAGGAATGCTTTATACAGCAGACACAGTCTCTAGCTTACACACTCTTACACATTCCTGAGACACTGAGATGCTGGCACGTACAGCATTGTTCCAACTTGCTGATCACCACTGGAGCTACTTCCAATACATCAGTTCCAGCACTGCGTGTTCTCATACTCATCAGAAGTCTCACAGCAACATCAGCAGTGAAGTTTGGTTCATGTTACGAGTTAGCTTTCTACCACTGCTGTACAAATTACCACAAACTCAGTGGCCTGAAACAACAAATTTATTATTTAACAACTCTGTAAAGAAGACTGACACAGGTCTTACTGGGCTAAGTGTTGGTAGGACTGCCTTTCTTCTGGAAGCTCTTGTAAAGAACCCATTTCATTGTCTTTTCCAGCTTCTAGAAGATTCCCTCAGTCCTTGGTTTGTGATTTCCTTCTATCACTAGAGCTAGGGGGAATTAAATCATTCTCACTTGGAATCTCTCCAATTTATCTTCTGTCTCTCTCTTCCACATTTCCAGTTCCTTGTACTGGGCCCACCCAGATAACGTGGGATAATCTCCCCCTGTCAAGTTCAGCTGATCAGCAACCTAAATTCCAAATGCAACCTTAATTCCCCTCTGCTGTGTGTACTCACGGATTCCAGGGATTAGGCGAGGAATATCTTTGGGAAGCCATTATTCTACATTCTGCAGGGAAACAAGTAAGGAAACAATAGACAAATAAAATATATCAAATGACAAAATGGTGACAAGAGCAATGGAGAGGTAAAGCAAGCAGGACCAGGGCATGGTGATGATTAGACATGTGTGGTTTTATATGGGTTGGTAGAAGTCCTCATGATTGAGGAACATCTGAGCAAAGACCTCTAAGAGGTAAGGGAACTAGGCAAGAAGCTACCTGCAGAAGCTTGTTAAGCAAAGGAAATGCTAAGAGTGGGAGCCTGAGGAAGAGCATGCTGGGAGTACTGGGGGAGCAGGAAGGAGACCAGTGTAGCTAAAGCCACCAGCAGGAGGGAAAGAATGAGAGAAGTGGACAGAGGGAATGAACATCACCTCAGGCTTCACAGTTATTGCAAAAGACTTTGGATTTTACTCAGTACGGATGAATTTTTAAGAACATTGTTTAGAAACTTTATTTTATTTATTTTTTTACTTTCTCCTTCCATTTTATCATTTTTTACATGTGTGTACATTGTTTGTGCCTCCCCACTCCACTTCCAGGCAGAACTTGTTCTGCCCTGTTTTCTGATTTTGTCAAAGAGAAAACCTAAGAGATAATAAGAAAGACATAGCATTTTTGCTACTTTGGGATAAAGATAGCTATACAGAGAGATTCTTAGGGCTGCTTCCATGCACTTGTGTATTGCAACCCACACTGGTTCATTTCTACCAGACCTCTTCACTACTTCTTAGTCCCCTTCCCATAGTGGCCTCTGCTAATTTAATATTACTTTGCTTGCTTCTCAACAGGAAGCACATCAACCACATTTGAGTTTTAGGTTTCCTTCCCTTTCCCTATTCCTCCCATGCACGTTCTCCCCTTAGTGTGTGACCCATGTCCTATAATATTACTGCATTTGTTTCGGGTCTGTAATCTGCGTATGAGGGATTTTTGGCCTTCTGAGCCTGGCTCACTTCACTTACGATGATGTTCTCTAGTTCCATCCATTTACCAGAGAATGATAACATTTCATTCTTCTTCATGGCTGAGTAAAATTCCATTGTGTATAGATACCACATTTTCTTAATCCATTCATCAGTGGTGGGGCATCTTGGCTGTTTCCATAGCTTGGCTATTGTGAATAGCGCTGCAATAAACATGGGTGTGCAGGTGTTTTGTAATAACCTGAGTCACATTCCTTTGGGTATATCCCTAGGAGTGGGATTGCTGGATTACGTGGCGGATCTATACGGAAACTGTATTTTAAACTGAAGTTGTTACAATGATCCAGAGATTCCCATATTCACCCAGCTCTTTTACAATTATCTCTATAACCACGGCACATTTTACTCTGCTACAAAACCATGCAGACTTTATTCAGATTTCCCTGAATAGTGTCTTCCACTAATGTCCTTTCTCTGTCTCAGGATCCAGCCCAGGTGCACTCGTCTCCTTTGCCTGCCCCACTCAATGACGGCTTCTCATTCTTTCCTTGTCTTTCATACTTTGAAAGGGTACTGCTTAGACATTTACAGAACGTTCCTTAGCATGGGTTTGTCTGGTATATATACTCACAATTACACCTTGTGATGGATTTGGGGAAAGAATTCCAGGAGTGAAATGCCCTTTCCATCACATTATATCACAGGGCGCACAGCATCAGTGTGGCTGATTACTGGTGATGCTAACTTTGGGTTCCACTACATGGTGACTATTTTCTGTTTTCCATACTTCATTAGAAGTGAGTCACAGATTCAGGGCATACTCAAGGCAAGAGGAATTAAATTCTGTATTTTGGTACAAGGAGTATCAAAAGATTTGTGTACATAAGTTAAAAACACTAAATAATTAGTATGAATTTGGGAGGAGATACTTTGAGGCAATGAAAATATCTCGCATCTCCTTAAAGTTTTGCTCATTGGTGGCAGCTTACATCAAGGGATCCAGTCTGTAGTCAGTGGTGTTCTCATGATGGCTTTCTATTTCCATCATTCTCCTTATATTTAATATTGGGAATGCTTTTGTAAGGAAGATTTGCCCCTTTGGCTTCTTCAATGAGTTTTTATAGTTTCAGGTCTTACATTTAATCTTTAAACTATTTTGAGTTGATTTTTTTGTGTGTGGTATAACATAACATTCGATTTTTTTTTTTACATATGATTATCCAGTTTTCCCAAGTCTATTTGTTGAACAGACTATTCTTTCACCATTGTGTATTCTTGGTACCCTTGTTGAATATCAGTTGAATGCATGCACATGGATTTATTCTGAACTCTATTCTCTTCCATTGGCTTATATGTCTACCTTTGTGCCAATACTATACTTTTTTGATTACTATAGTTTTGAAACGTATTTCAAAATGAAGATGTATAATGCCTCCAGCTTTGTTCTTCTTTCTCAGGATCAGTTTAACTATTCTTCATCTTCTGTGGTTCTATATGAATTATAATTGTTTTTCAGTTGTCATACAAAATACGATTGAGATTTTGATAAAGATTGTATTGATTCTGTAGATCATTGTCCAAAATAGTATGGACATTTTAATGATATTAAGTCTTCCAATCCATGAAAGTGAAATGTCTTTCCATTCGTTTGTCTTCTTTATTTTTTAAATTTTATTTATTTATTTTTGCAGTGCTGGGGATTGAACATATGGCCTCATAGATGCTAGGCAAATGTTTTACCACTAAGCCACATCCCCAGTCTTCCTTCTTTAATTTCTTTATCAATGATTTATAGTTTTCAGTATATAAGTCTATCGTCTTCTTAATATATTCCTGAATACTTTTATGCTATTATAGATAGGAATGTTTCTCAAATTTCCTTTGCAGATAGTTCACTGTTATTGTATGGAAATTCAACTGATTATTACCTGTTGGTTTTAGAGGTAATTTGTGTGTATGTGGTGGTATCAGGTATTGAACTCAGGGCCTTGCATTTGCTAGGCAGGCATGCTATCATTTGACCCACTCCGTCAAACCTCATCTGTTGATTTTATATCCAGCAACTTTGCTGAGTTAGTTTATTCATTTTCACAGTTTTTTTTTTTTAATGGAGTCTTCAGGGTTTGGTATATACATATGATCGTGCCATTTGCAAACAGAGACAAGGTTATTTCTTCCTTTCTACTTTAAGATGCCTTTTATTTCTCTTTCTAGCTTAGTCATTCTGGAGAGGCTTCTGGTGCTATGTAGAAATTCAGTGGTGATAGTGGGATCCCTGTCTTGTTTCTGAACTTAGAGAAAAAATTTCAGTTTTACACCATTGTGTGTGATGTTAGCTATGGGGTTTCCATACAGTGCCTTCGTTGTATTTAAATACTTTCTATTCCTAGTTTGTTGAGAATTTGTTAAATACTTTTTCTATATCTGTTGAAAGAATCATGTGATTTTTATCCTGATTCTGGTCATGTGATATGTCACATCAATTAATTTTCCTGCATTTAATAATCTTTTCATCCTGTGCATAAATTCTGCTTTGCCATGAGATATTATATTTTTAATGTGCTCTAGGGTTGATTTGCTAGTATTTTGTTGAGGGCATTTTTAATCTACATTTTTTTCAGGAATATTAGCCTGTAGTTTTCTCTTCTCGTATATCTTTGTCTGGCTTAATATCAGGCCGCATAAAATGAGTTTGGAAATGCTCCCTCCTCTTCAATTTTTTTGAAAGCATTTGAGAGACATTGGTATTAATTCTTCATTAAATGTTTGACAGAATTTGCCAGGGAAAATATCAGGTCCTAGGATCTTTTTCGATAGATTTTTGATTACTGAGTCAATCTCTGAAGAAATAGATTACCTATTTCTTCATGATCCAATCTTGGTAGCTTATATATTTCTACAAAGTTATCCATTTCTGCAAGGTTACCCAATTTGTGACATGTAATTGTAAAAGCAGTCTCCTGTGGCACTCTGCATTTCTGCAGTAATACTGCAACAAGGAGACAGTAGTAACGTCTCCTCTTTTATTTATGATTTTATTCAGCTGAGTCCCTCTTCTTTTCTTAATTCAGCTACAGATTTGTCAATTTTGTTTATCTTTAAAAAAGTTTCATTGATCTTTTCTGTCTCTGTTTCATTTTGTCCTATTTGCTTCCTCCTGCTAACTTTGGGCTTAGTTTGTTCTTCTTTTCTAGTTTCTTGTGGTATAACATTAAGTTATGTGAGATCGGTCTTCATGTAGAAGTTTATTACTGTAAACTTCCTTCTTTGAACTGCTTTTACTGAATCCTATAAATTTTGATATCCTGTGTTACAATTTTCTTTGTCACAAGATGTTTTTTTTTAATTTCCCTTTTGATTTCTTCTTCACCCTATTGGTTTTTTGAGAGCACATAAATTTTCATTTGTCTGTGAATTTTCCAGTGTTCTTGTATTGATTTCTGGTTTCATATCATTATGGTTAGAAAATATGCTTGATATGATTTCAAACTTCTCAAATTTGTTCAGACTTTTTGTGGAATAACATATGATTTATTCTGGAAAATATTCTGTGCTCTCAAGAAGAATGTGTATTCAGCTGATCTTGGATAGAATCCTCTGTCTACATTGACTAGGTCCATTTGTTCTCCAGTACAGTTCAAGTGTGATGTTCCTTATTGATTTTCTCTCTGGATGCTCACCCACTGTTGAAACTGGGATTTTGAAGTTCCCTACAATTATTTTGTTGTCATTTATTTCTCCTTCTATTTCTTATACTATTTCTTTTAGGTATTATTTACTATGATATGAGGTGCATGTACATTTATAATTATTATATCTATCCTCTTCATGAGTTGACTCTTAAATCCCTATGTAATGATCTTCTTAGTCTCTTGTTACAGTTTTTGACTTAAAGTGTGTTTTGTCAGAGAGAAGTAAAGTAACCCTGTTCCTTTGTTTTACATTTTCCTGGAATATATTTCCCATTCCTTGTTTTCTATCTACGTCCTTAAAGCTGAAGTGAGTGTCTTGTAGGTGGCATATAGTGGTTGATTTTTTTTTTTTTTCAGTACTGGGGTTTGAACTCAGGGCCTACACCTTGAGCCACTCCACCATCCCTTTTTTGTGAAGGGTTTTTATAAGATAGGGTCTCACGAACTATTTGCCCAGGCTGGCTTTGAACTGCGATCCTACTGATCTCTCCCTCCTGAGTAGCTAGGATTACAGGTGTGAGCCACAGATGTCCAAGAGTGGTTGTTTTTCTTAAGTCATTTAGCCATTCTCTGTGCTTTTTAAAATTACATTTAAAGTAATTATAAGCACATACTATTTCCATTTTGCTACTTTTTTGCTGGCTTTTTTTCCCCTTTTTTCTTTGCTGTTTCCTATTTGATTTTTCTGTAGTGCCATGTTTTGTTTGCTCTTTCATTACCTTTTAAGTATCAACTATAGGTTTTTGATAAGACCTACATAAAACATGTTATAGCTACAGCAATCTATTTTAAATTTATAACAATTTAACTTTGATAGCATATAAAAATTCTGTCTTCTTTCCCCTCTTTATAATTTTTGCTATCACAATTTATATCTCCTAATATTATTTATCCATTATGAATTATTACAGCTACAGTTATTTTTTTAATATTTTCATCTTTTAACCTTTCTATTAAAGCTGTATTTTACACCTGACCATTACAATATTAGAGTATTCTGAGTATTGCCTTTACCAGTGAGTTTTACACTATCAAATGTTTTCATGTTGCTAATTAGCTTCCTTTCATTTTTTAGTTTGAAGAATTACCTTTATCGTCTTGTAAAGCACATCAAGTAGTGAAGCATTCCCTCTGCTTTTATTTGGGAAAGACTTTATCTCTCCTTCCTTTCTGATAAACAGCTTTAGTGAGTGAAGTATTCTTGCTTGGCTTTTTTTTTTTTTTCTTTTCCCTACTTTAAAGATATCTTCCCACTCTCTCCTGGTCTGAAAATTTTCTGCCAAGAAATCTAATGATAGTCTTATGTGCTTTCCCTTATATAACGTGACTCCCTTTTCTCCTGAAAATATTTTTGCTTCTAAAACTCTTTAGTCTTTGATTTTTGACAGTTTGATTATAATACGTCCTTGGGAGCTCTTCTTTTGTTTGTTTGTTTTTGATACAGGGTCTCATTATGTCGTCCAGGCCAGCCTTGAACTCATGATCCTCCTGTCTCAACCTCTTGAAGCTGGAATTACATGTGTAAACCAACACATCAGCTCCTTGGTGAATGCTTCTTTAGGTTGAAATTTACTGGATAACTTTAAACTTCATGTACCTGAATATCCATATTTGAGTTTTCAGGCATTACTTCTTTTTTTAATTATTATTATTGCTGTGCTGGTGGGAGTACATTGTGGCATTTACAAAAGTTCTTACAATATATCAAATATATCCTACTTGAATGCACCCCCTCCATTATTCTCCTTCATATCTCCTGTCCCCATTCCTGAAATAATTGCAACAGATATAATTTTTCCATTTATAGGCATGTATACACAGTACTTATCCCATATTCATGCACCTTCCTTCACCATTTCTCCACCTCCTCCCCCTCCCCGCACTGATACCAACCCCTTCCCTACCTCCCCCAGGCAGGACCTGTTCTGCCCTACTATTCTCCAATTTTGTATAAGAAAAGAAGAAGAAAATCACATTTTTGGTTGTTTAAGATAGCAATACAAAGTTTCCTTGTGGCACTTCCATGTTTATAAGTATTATAGGCAGATTTGGTTCATCTCTATTTTTCTTCTTTCTATCTGAGTCCCTTTCTTATGGTGGTTTCAACAAGTTTAAAAATTTTTATACTCATTCTTGTATAGAGAGTACATCAACCATAGTAACCTTAACTTCCTTCTTTTACCCTCCCTCTCATACGTGATCTACCCTTAGCGTGACCTGTTTTTTATAATATTACTGTATTTGTATTAGGTCTATATTCCACATATGAGAGAAAACATGTGACTTTTGGCCTTCTGCACCTGACTAACTTCACTTAAGATAATGTTCTCCAGTTCCATCCATTTACCTGCAGATGACAAAATTTCATTCGTCTTTGTGGCTGAATAAAATTCCATTTTGTATAAATACCACACTTTCTTGATCCATTCATTAGTACTGGGGCACCTTGGCCATTTCCATAGTTTAGTTATTGTGAATAGTGCTGCAGTAAACAGAGGTGTGCATGTGCCTTTGTTGTAACCTGATTTACAGTCCTTTGGGTATATCCCAAAGAGTGAACTTCCTGGATTATATGGCAGTTCTGTTTTTAGTGTTTTGAGGAGCCTCCATACTGTTTTCCACAGTGGTTATACTAATTTACATTCCCACCAGCAGTGTGTGAGGGCTCCTTTCTCCCACATCCTCGCCAACATTTGTTGTCAGTGTTCTTGATGGCACCCATGCTAACAGAAGTGACATGGGGCCTTAACATAGTTTTGATTTACTTTTCCTTTATGAACAGAGTCGGTGAGCATTTCTTCACCTGTTTTAGAAGTCTATTTGGACATCTTCCTTTGAAAAAGTTCTGTTAGTTCAGTTCTTTTGCCCATTTCTTCATTGGGTCGTTGATTTTATGAAGAGGGAGTTTTGTTTGCTGAGCTCCCTGTATATTCTAGTTGTCAAGTCCTTGTCTGATGTATAGCTGGCAAAGACTCTCTCCCACTCTGCGGGCAGCCTCTTCAATTTAGGGACCATTCTTTTGTTGTGCAGAAGCCTTTTAATTTCATATAGCACCATTTGTTAATTCTTCCTCTAAGTTGCTAAGCCTTTTGAGTTCTATTAAGGAAGTCAGTCATTGCCTATGCCTATTAATTCAGTGTATTCCCTACTCTTTCCTGCACTAGCTTCAACATTTCAGGTCTTATATTAAAGGCCTTGATCCATTTTGAGTTGATATTTGTACAGGAAAACAGACATGGATCTAATTTCAGTTTTCTGCATGCAGATATCCAGTTTTCTCAGCAACATTTGTTGAAGAGGCTGTCTTTTCTCAGTCATATGTTTTTGGCACCTTTGTCAAAAAGCAGTTGGACACAGCTGCATGGATTCATATCTGGGTCTTCTATTCTGTTCCACTGGTCTTCATATCTGTTTTTGTGCCAGTACCATGCTGTTTTTCTTGCTATGGCTCTGTAGTATAGTTTGAAGTTGGGTATTGTGGTATCTACAGTGTTGCTCTTTTGACTCAGTATTGCCTTGACTATTCACAGTCTTTTGCATTCCCAAAAGAACTTTAGGGTTGATTTTTTTAATCTCTATGATGAATGTCATTGGAATTCTGATGGGAATTGCATTGAATATATAGATTGCTTTTGGTAATATAGCTATTTTCACTATGTTGATTCTACTGATCCATGAGCATGGGAGATCTTTCCAGCTTCTGTAGTCTTCTTCACTTTTTTTCTTCAGTGATGTATAGTTTTCCTTGTAGAGGTCTTCACTTCCCTTGTTAAGTTTATTCTAAGATATTTGAATTTTTTTGAGGCTATTGTAAATGGCATTATTTCCCTATATTCTTTCTCAATCTGTTCATTTTTGTTGTATAGAAAGGCTATTGATTTTTGTAAATTTATTTTGTTTCCTGTTAGTTTGCTGAAGTTGTTTATGGTGTCTAGGAGTTTTTTGAGTATAGGATCATGTCATCTGCAAGTAGGTTGACTACTTCTTTCTACTTTGTGTTCCTTTTATTTCTTCTTCCTGCCTTATTGTTCTGATTAGGAATTCCAAGACTATATTGAATAGGAGTGGAGAGAATGGACACCTTTGTCTTGTTCCTGACTTTAGAGGAAATGGTTTCAGTTTTTTCCCATTCAGTACGATGTTTGGAATAGGCTTGTCATATAAAGCCTTTATTATGTTGAGGTACATTCCTTCTATTCCTAGTTTCATCAAAGGTTCTATCATGATTGAATGTTGAATTTTGTTGAAGGCTTTTTCTGCATCTATTGAGGTAGTCATGTGTTTTTTGTCTTTGCTTCTGTTAATATGCTGTGTTACATTTTATTATTTGCATATGTTGAACCACCCCTGCATCCCTGGGGTGAAACCAACTTGATCATGATGCTTGATCTTTTTGAAATATTGTTGAATTCAGTTTGCCACTATTTTATTGAGGAGTTTCACATCTATGTTCATTAAGGAGGTTAGGATGTAATTCTCTTTATTTGTTGTATCCTTATCCAGTTTTGGGATGAGTGTAATGCTGGCTTCATGGAATGAGTTTGGTAATGTCCCTTTCTATTTCAAGGAAAAGTTTGAGGAGGGTTGGTATTAGTTCTTTAAAGGTCTGATAGAATTCAGGTCCTGGGCTTTTCTTTTTGGGGAGACTCTTTATTGCTGCTTCAATTTCATTGTGTGTTATGGATCTGTTTAGGTGATTAATATCCTCTTGTTCAGTTTTGGATGTTCATATGTATCTAGAAATTTGTCTATGTCTTTTAGATTCTCCAGTTTATTTGAATACAGGTTTTCAAAGCAGTCCCTGGATTTCCTTGGTATTGGTTAGCTCCCTTTTTTCATTTCAAATTTTATGAATTTGGGTCTTTTCCCTCCTCATTTTAGTTAGATTTATCAGGGGTTTGTCGATCTTTTTGCTTCACTGATTTTTTGGTCTCTTATTTCATTGATTTTGGCCCTCATTTTTATTATTTCTCTTCCTTTGCTGGTTTTGGATTTAGCTTGTTCTTGTTTTTCTAGGAGTTTGAGATGCAACATTAGGTCATTTATTTGAGATCTTTCTGTGCTTTTAATATACGCACTCATGGCTGTAAACTTTACCCTTAGGACTGCCTTTGCTGTGTCCCATAGGTTCTGAAAGGTTGTGTTTTCATTCTCATTGAATTCCAGAAACTTTTTGATTTCCTCCCTTTTTTCTCCAGTGACCCACTGATCATGGAGCAGCATGTTGTTCAGCCTCCAGATGTTTTGAGTATTTTCTTTAACCATTACTTCTTTAAGTCAGGTTTCTGCCCTCTTTCTCTCTCTTCTTGATAAATTCCTATAATGCAAACATTTGGCTCACTTGACTCTTCATTCCTTTTCATTGTTTTTTCTTCTCCTCTGACTGGATATTTTCAAATGACTTGTCTTTGAGGTCACAGGTTCTATTTTATGCTTGATCAATCTGCTATTGATAGTTATTTTGTGTTTTTTTTTCATTTCAACTCCAGAATTATTGTTTGATTCTTTTTTATAATTTCTGTACCTTTATTGAACATCTCTTTTTGTATTTTTTTAAAATTTCATTGAGTTGTCTATCTGTATTGTCTTGTAGCTTACTGAGCTTCCTTAAAATAATTATTTTGAATTCTTTGTCAGGCAGTCTATGGATGTCCAATTCTTTAAGGTAAGTAACTAGACTATTACTTCATTTATTTGGAGGTGCTACATTTTATTTTTTCATGTTCCTTGAAAATCTTGTATTGCTGCATTTGCATTTGAAGAAGCAGTCACCCCTTCTGGTCTTTACTAATGGATTTCAGGAGAAATCAATGAGGGGTTCTGGGACTCCTTCTCAGTTAATTTCTGTGGACATACCTGCCCTGCACCTCTTGTTCCTTTTTGGAGGTAATTTTCAAGACTATATATACCTTATCTTGCTTACACAATTCCGGGCTGGGCTCAGAGAGCCTCCTGTTTGTTTTCCCTAGGGTTGTTGGAAATGTGGGCCCCAAAATGACCACATGGAGAGGAGTGATCTGGCCAAGAGATTCTTTATTGCCGGGTGGGAGAGGGAGAGAGCCGAGGGAGAGCTGAGAGAGGAGAGAGGAGAGAGAGAGAGAGAGAGAGAGAGAGAGAGAGAGAGAGAGAGAGAGAAGGTCAGGTGCTTAAATACCCCTCAGTGAGACTCGGCATGATCTGATTGGTTAGGATCTTATGGTTCATGCTGATTGGAGGTTGGGGCAGAAGGAGGATTCAAGCTAGACTTGAGGCAGGACCGTGACCCTGGAAAACAGAAGCTTAAGGGTGCAGTAAGAACCGAAACCTATCGGCGCCATTATTGCCAACATTCCTCCCTTTTTTGTTTGTTAAAGAAGGGGGGCGTTGTGTTCGCTCTGGATTCTTTGAGCTGGCAAGGGGCGGCGTAGGGGAAGGGAGGGTTAGTTGGCAGATGGTGGCAGAGTAGCGAGTCTCATAATGGCATACACCCAGGCTCCAAAGGTGAAAATTTCCTCTTCCCTGAATTCAATAAAGGTTCCCTGTAGCCATAGATCATAAATGGTCTCCAGCCACTCCTCTGGGTCTCATATGGCAGGTATTAGCCAGCTGTCCTCACGTAGGGAATTAAGGAACTGCAGTAGACGCCTTGTAAGAGATTCAAGTGGCTTATAGTCCAGTGTCCCGGTAGGGTTCATGGCGGGTGTCCTCCGGCTGAGCTATGAGGGGGTGATATCCCTGAAGGAGAAGCTGGTTGAAACTTTTGTTAGAGATTCTGCTCACCTGAGATCTGAGAAACTGTAGTAAGCAGGGTAGGAGGGTGCAGAGAGTAACGAGCATAAGCAAAGGACCCAAGAAAGGCAGGAGCCAGGTGACGAGAGGAGAGCTCAGCAGGTTGGTTAAGGTGTTTTTACTGGGTCTCCTTAGGAGGTCCTTGACCAAGTCTGTTAACCTGTTGACATTTTGTTCCACAATTCCGGACTCATTGTCATAATAGCAACATTCCTCCTGGAGGAAGAAACAGGTATCCCCTTTTTCAGCTGTTAAGAGGTCCAGGGCCCTACAATTTTGGAGGGCCACCTGAGCTAGAGAGGTGAGCTGACGCTGAAGGGAGGCCAGTGAGGCCAAGGTGGACTCAAGGGTGATCTGTAAGTGCTCCTCAAAGTCCCTTGCTGAAATAACACTATGGCCAAGAGCTCACCCCCGCGAAGCCTGCAGCGGCAACAGAGGTTGCCAAACTTATACTCACCATGATGGGCAAGAAGGCAGCATGCTTTGGTCAAGTGCCAAATAGGAGGGAGAATTCAGCTTCCCCATAAAGAGTAAGTTGGGGAGCTATGATTACCAGTATGCAGGGCCCAGGAGTAGTTTGAGTTATGCAGGAGTGTAGGGTGTCGTGGCACCAGAAATATAGCCCCGAGGGGGACACCAATTGTGCTGTAACTGTGACATTGATATGACAGGAGAAAGAAAAAGTTGGACCGAGATGTTGAGAGTGGGATATAACAGGTGTGTGTAGGAAGGGGAACTTGTATAGAGTCAGGTGCCCATAGAGGTACTGATGGCAAGGGAGGAGTGCATGAGGAGTTTCGCAAGGCAGGGGAAGCCTTGATAGAAGAGAAAGCATTAATGGGAACTGCAGCCAGCAGAGGATGCTGGAGGGAGGCACAAAGAAAGCAGCCAATGACACTAATGGATGTGGTGAGGTTCATGAGTTGGAGTGAAGCCTGGAACAGTTGGAGCCAGGTAGGAGTGGAGGATTGTTGAAGGGCCTGTTGTAGGCTTTGTTCCAACTGGAGGACCTCCGAAGTCACCTCCTTTTGAGTAGGGATTGGAAGGGTGAGCTCCCTGGAAATCACAATGTGAGCTGAGGGTTTGGAGGCAGTGCACCCAGCATAGAGGGCTATCATTTCACCCTGAACCCATCTGTTGTCCCATGGGTTGGGGGTGTGGGCTACGACGGTCCCATTTTGTCCCCTATAAAAGGAGAATTCATTGCCTGGGCCCCTTAAATTCAGTACCTGGTAGATATTGCAGGACCAATAGGGACATCCCCCATGTTCCTGGGTATATGGTACCCCCTTCTTGCAGTAGTCCTTAGTCTGGGAGAAGAAAGGGCAATGGCATCCAAAGTCGCTGTCACTCTTGGGTTTGAAGGGGACTGAGAGAGGGGTCTGGCACCCCTTAGGAGGGCAGTCTCCAGTGCCCACCAGACTGGTGATAGAGGTTTGTGAGACAGTGTAGGTCTCCCGTATCTTAAACCTCCAAAAGTACCCTCTGGCATTAGCCTGCCCACTCATGGAGGGGAGGGTGAGGACCAAGAATGAAAAAAGAGAGTCAAGGCACATCCTTGGGGGCCAGGGAGGGAACATGAACCCGAGAGATGTGAAGTTTCAAGGGGTATCCAGGGGAAGGGGTGCAAATGAAGATGGGGGGGTGAAGGCGAAGGGTCACTAGGATCGCTCTGCCAGTTGTCTCTGGGGGGCTGGGCTGGCTTTAGCCTGGAAATATGAATCCAAGATGTTAGTTTTCCCGGAGTCTCTTCTATTTGGGCTGTGGTAGGAGTACAGAGGATGATTTTAAAGGGCCCTTTCCATTTTGGGGTAAGGGGTTTCTTCTCAGGGAAAGGGGGAGAAAAATAGACCCAGTCCCTTGGGTTTAAAGGGAAAGAGAGATGAGTGTGTGAAGGGTCCGGAGATAAGGTGTCATGGTGTCACCATAATTGGGTTCGAATGAAGGAGAGAAGAGGAAAGGTGAGGTGCCCTGGGAAGGAGCCCGGGGAGGAGGTGATTCCCGAAGGCAAAGCTGGGCGACCAAACATTAACGCAAAAGGGGATATTTGTGTGGGCTTCCATGGGACCACCTGTAGGCAGAAGGAGGCTATTAGAAGGAGTTGAACCCAGTCTATGTGTAGTTCTAAGGTGAGTTTGGGAGAACCTCCTTTAGTGTACGGTTGGAGCATTCTACCTTCCCTGATGAGGAGGGGTGGTTAGGGATGTGGAACTGCCATGGGATATTAAGGGCCTTGATAATTGTTTGGGTCACCTGGGACATGAACTCTGGGCCATTATCTGATTGGAAGGAGGTAGGCATCCTAAACTGAGGAATGATATGGCTTACAGTAATAGATGCCACAGTTGTAGCCCTCTTATTGGAGGTTGGGAAGGCCTCCACCCATCCCAAGAAAGTGTCTACCAGAACCAGAAGGTACTTGTGTCTCTTTACTCTGGGCATATTTGTAAAGTCTACCTGCCAACCCGCCCCCGGGATGTGTCCCCTGGCCTGGTGAGTAGGGAATGGGCTGGGCCTCAAAGGGGTGTGTGGGTTAGTCCTCTGACAAGTGGGACATGTGGAGGTGAGGTGGTGTAGATCTTGGGAGTCTTCTGGAGTAAGGGGGAAGAATGAGTTTAAGAAAAGTTTGAGATTTTGAGTGCTAGTGTGGAAGATGGAGTGTAGATATGAAAGGAGAACGTGTCTAGGAAGTGACTCATGGGCCGGTTCAGGAGTCTGGTCCTGAGGTTGTGCGAGAGCCAGAGTGGAGTAGTTCTCCCCTGCCGCCTGTCGGGCAGCCTGATCTGCCTTAGAATTGCCCCTAGTAATGGGTGATGAATCCGTTTGGTGGGACCGGCAGTGGGCGATTCCAATCTTAGAAGGAAGGAGAGAGGCCCGGAGTAGGTTGGTAATGAAAGCAGAGTTGGTGACAGAGGTCCCTCTTGTGGTTAATAATCCCCTTTCTTTCCAGATAGCTGAGTGAGAGAGGAGGATGTGGAAGACATCAGTGTATAGAGTGAGAGAATGGTCAGCCGCCAGCTCAAAAGCCCTTGTAACTGCAAATGGTTTAGCCTGCTGATTGGTGGTACTGGGAGGGAGGGGCTGTGCCTCGATGGTTTGGGTTAAGGACACTATAGCATAACCTGCTCTCTGTATATCCTCTACATATGAGCTGCCATCAGTGAACCAGGTATAGGTGGAGCCTTGTAGGGGCCCTTCCTGGATGTGTGAAGGGCAGGGGAGAAGGGCCTCCAGGGTCTCGACACAGTAGTGGGTAGGCATGGCGGTAGAGGTGGGCAGGAGAGTGGCAGGGTTTAAGGAGGAGCAAGCACGGAGGGTAATGGAGGAGTCATAGAGGAAGGAAACAAGAAGCGACAAGATCCGGCAAGGGGGGAGTGTTCTTAAGCCCTTATAGGTGAGAAGTTCTGCCAGGTGGTGGGGGGAAATGACTGTGATTGCCCCCCTGAAAGTGAGTTTCTTTGATTCTGAACTAAAACATAGGCCGCTGATAAGGCCCGTAGACAGGGGGCCCATCCCTGGATTGTGGGGTCTAGTTTTTTTGATAAATATGCTACTGGGGCAAATGTGGGACCCTTGTCTTGACCCAGAACTCCCAAGGCTAAGCCTTTATTTTCATGGACATAGAGGGTGAATGGTTTCTGGGTGTCTGGCAGGTGGAGGGCCGGGGCCTGGAGAAGTGCTTGCTGAAGGCGTCGGAAAGGGGTGTCAATAGAGGTAAGTAAAGGTTCAGAGGAGTCTCCCTTAGTGGCATCATATAAGGGGGCTGCCAGGAGGGAATAGTTGGGGATCCAGACCCGGAAGTATCTGGCCAGTCCCAAAAAGGAAAGAATTTCTTCCTGTGTTTTGGGAGCCGGCATTTCCCGAATGAGCTGTTTTCTGTCCAGAGTAATTGCCTTAGAGTCATGGGACAATTGAACTCCCAGGTATGTAACTGTTAATTGAGAAAGTTGGGCTTTGTGGAGAGAGGCCCGATATCCCTTGTCCACCAGAAAGTTTAAGAGTAAAGTGGTGTCAGTTTTAGAGATGTCTAAAGAAGGGCTACATAAGAGTAAATCATCTATGTATTGGAGGAGAGTGGACCTAGGGAGATGGAGATTTTTGAGATCATTAGCAAGCGCCTGTCCAAATAGATGAGGGATATCCCTAAAACCTTGAGGGAGGACTGTCCAAGTGAGCTGTTGTGAGTGGTGTGTGTGTGGGTCCGTCCAGGTAAAAGTGAAAATGTCCTGTGAGTCAGGGGAGAGGGGAATGGTAAAAAAAGCATCCTTGAGGTCAAGGACCGAGAAGTAAGTGGAGGAGGCAGGAATAGAGGAGAGAATGGTGTAAGGGTTAGGGGCGAGGGGGTGTATGGATTTAACAGTGTTATTAATGAGTCTAAGATACTGGATGAGGCAGTAGGTGCCGTTTGATATTTTTACAGCTAGGATGGGGGAGTTGTATAGGGAGTGGGTAGGTCTGAGGAACCCCTTTTGAAGTAAATTGTTAATGATTGGTTGTAGTCCCAGCAGGCTGGAAGTAGGGAGGGGGTACTGAGGCTGGCACAGAAAGCGATGGGGATCCTGTAAGAGAATCTTAATGGGAGGACAAGTGGCCAGGGAGGGAGTATTAGTGTCCCATACCTTGGGGTCCACCCCTGAGGGAAGAGTCTGGCTAGTGGAATCAGAAGGGCCGGCCATAGCCATAAGGGCAAGAAAGGGAATGGGATAGAAGTTAAATGAGATGGAGGCCCAAAATTTGGTCAAAATATCTCTTCCCAGTAAAGGGGTGGGACATTGGGGCATGACTAGAAACTGGTGGGTGAAAGGATGACCTGAAAAGGAGCAGGAAAGCATGGGGGTCTTTCTGGGAAAAATAGTTTTGTCCCCGTACCCCGACAATAGGGGTTTGTGATGGGCTGGTGGCCCCCCAAAACTCTGTCAGAACCGAAAAAGTGGCACCGGTGTCCAGGAGGAGGCAGATGGGGCGCCCATCAACCAGAAGGCTTACCTTGGGCTCCAGAAATGAGATGGTAGTTGCCGGGAGGGGAGTCCCAAGGCCCCTTCAATTGTCAGTTGCCAGCCCTATGAGGTCAGGACTGGAGCAAGAAGCCGACCCGGCCTCCTGCCAGGAGCCAGGGCAATCAATCGCCCAATGTCCAGGGGCATGGCATTTAGGACAAGACCGGGGCAGCGGCCTGGGACTAGGGCAGACATTGGCCCAGTGTCCCTCTTGTCCACATTTGAAACAAGGGCCTAATGAGCTCCTGTTTGGTGGGCGTTGACTCCCCCATTTAATTTGAGGGTTTGGGCCTCTCATAGCCTGAGCCAGCATCTGGTATTTTTGGTGTTTTGCCTTTTCATCCCGGGAGTGGAACACTTTGAAGGCAGTCGCCAGCACTTTGGTCTGAGGAGTCAGGGGGCCTCTATCAAGTTTTTTTAGTTTAGCTCTAATGTCGGGGTAATTTTGGGAGAAAAAATAAATCATAAGGAGCTATCTACCATCTGTGGAATCTGGGTCAATGTTGGTGTATTGTTGGAAGGCCCTGGTCAATCTATCTAGGAAGGTAGAGGGGTTCTCTGTTTTGTCCTGGATGATTTCTTGGAGTTTCTCAAAATTAATGGCCTTTTGTCATGCCTGTTTTAGTCCTGCCAGGAGGCAGGTGGCAAATTGGTCTCGGACAGGAAGTCCAGCCTGGGTGTTGTAGTCCCAATTGGGATCATGATCAGGCACCACTAGGGCACCAGTAGGGTGAGCAGGACTGGTTTGATGGACCTCATCTGCGTACGTGCGAGCCTGTTCCCAAACCCTTCTACTGTTAGGAACAGGAGTCCTATTCCCCTGAGAGACAGAAAGCCAGCTGAGAAGGTAACCACCAAAGCAGAGTTTATTTAACTGGCTTGCCAGGGTCGAGCTCCAGCATGGACACGCAGGACCAGTCAGGAAAGCTCGACCCCCAGTCTTCTTAGGGGAAAGCTTATATAGTCCATTTCCAGCCGTTACAACGAGAAACCCGCGCATTTCTTAACCAATGATTTTGTAACATCCCCCGCTATTTCAGCCTATTGAGCAACAGAACAGTAACAAGCATATTTCGTTTTATCTGCATTGGGCAGGCAGGCAGAACACGTCCTGCACGTAGCTCACATCTTGCATGTCTCCCCTGCTATCGTGTCTGAGTCATGTCCTGCTGCTTTGTTCATCTTATCTATACCAAAGGGGGGGGTGTGGTTTTGTCTGTCACAGCAGAGTTCAGTCCCTCTCATTCCCCCCTTTTCTTGGACCTAAACTGAGGAATCATCCTCGAGGGGATGAAAAGCTTGATACTGTTGGCGGAGGACCAAAAGTTGGATGGTGTTAAGTCGACCTTTGACAAAAGCCATAAGCCGGTTTAGAATCCAGGGCCCTGCGGTGGCCAGTAATAGAAGGACTATTATTGGTCCTGCTAATGGAGAGAGAAGGGTAACAAACCAAGGGGACTGGTTAAACCAAGGTTCGAACCATCCTTCTTTGGCCTCCCTCTCCTTTTTTCGTTGCTCCAGTCCTTCCCGAAGTTTAGACATAGAGTCGCGAACGACCCCGGTGTGGTCGGCGTAAAAGCAACATTTCTCTCCCAGAGCCGCACAGAGGCCTCCATTCTTAAGGAACAGTAGGTCGAGCCCTCTCCGATTTTGGAGGACCACTTTAGATAAGGAAGTTAGAGACTTTTCAAGGTGACTAATAGATTTTTTAATGCGGTCTAGGTCTTTATCTATGGCTGCCCTAAGGGAGGTGAGGCCTGATTGTTGGGTGGCCAGGGAGGCTATGCCAGTGCCTGCCCCGGCCAGGCCTATCCCGAATAGGGTAGCGATAGTTAATGTGGTAATGGGCTCTCTTTTCATCCGAGGGCGATGAGACCAATAAAGAATGAGATGTTTAGCTGGGTGGTAGAGGATTCTGGGTACCACTATTACCATCAAGCAAAACTCCCGGGAGGCATTAAAAACTGATCCAGCCAAATGGGGAGTCAGCCCAGTTAGTGAGCACGTCTACCAGGCACCTCCATCCGGAGTTATCCAATGAGAGGTATTCCAGTTTGGGTGTTCATTTATGGTGGCACATAGCCTTTTATCCTTCCTCGGGACCTTCCCTACACAAGTTCCTCGGCCACTGACCTGAGCCATGGTTAGGCCGGCGGGTTGGGCCTCCCAATTTGTTGTTGGAACAGTGGCGTTAACTGCAAAGGAGGAGTTAACCCCTATGGCCTCGTAAAAAGGGGGCGATGGACTGTAGCAGAGCCAGCAAGCTTCAGTTAGATTAGGGGCTGTCCTATTCAGGGTCTTAAATGTGGCAAGCAATAAGGTTTCTAAGGGGTTAGGTGGTGGTGTGAAGGGAATGGTGGTAGTGGGCCCTGGAAGCATTATCTTGGGACTTTGGGAGCTGCTGGGAGCAATACTTTGGAATGTCTGGGGGTTTTGGGTTGTGTGCAGAACTAACTTGGTTTCTGACAACTCTGATTTTGACTTAGGATTAGGTTTTAACACAGGATTAGGTCCTATAGGGTTAGAGATAGGCTCAAGGCGCAACAATATTTGGAATAGGACCCCTCTCCATGGCCGTTTGTAGGGCAGGAGACCCCATGTCAGTCCGCTTACCCATCTCCGCTCCTTCTTTCCCTTTTCTGTAAAGGAGATCTTTACTAAATTTGACCCTTGCTCCACCTGCCATCGGTTGTAGGGTTTAACAAATTGCATAGTAATCAAGTCTGGGGTTACTGCCCATTTCCATTTACCATCATTGGTCACTACACATTTCCAGTGGGTGCAATAAAAGCTTTCTATACCCCCACAGTCCCGGCGCCATGCGCCGGACTCATATCCTGGGCAGGCGAAAAACCCGTTGGAGTGGAGGGCCTGGCGGTCAAGGAGCGAGGATGTATCTCCCAACACCCTTTTTCTCATATAATGCCCTTGCTGCTTCTGGGGGAGATTGTAGAAAGTGCCCAATACCATTTCTAGATCTACATACAGTTTAGGCCACCAAGTCCATTGAGCGGCTGCTGGGTGCGAGGTTAAGTTTCATTCTTCGTGGGTGTCTCCGCTCCTCAAGACCCAGGTCTGTTTGTATGGTCGATGAGAGTTGTTTCCGGTCACACCCTGGAGGATTACCAGTAGGATACCTAAGATGGCTGTGGGGAATAGAGGACGTTGCTTTCGCTTCCAGGAGGGTCCCGCACCAGCCGGAGCTTGAGTGGGTTTGTGCGATGCTTTTGTGCAGACCAATTTTTCTTTTTTTTCTCCGGAGGGTGTGCCCGTCTTACATGGGAGTGGTGTACCCATGCTGCAATCCCGTTGACCTTGAGGGCGGTAGGGGTAGCAAACAGTACAACATAAGGTCCTTTTCATCTAGGTTCTAGGGTTTTGGACTGATGTCTTTTAACCCATACCATATCCCCCAGGACTATGCCATGTTCCGTGTTCGGGGTCCTCTCTGCAGTGTGGTACGCTTGAATTAGGGGCCATATTTGTTGTTGTACTTTAGCTAAAGCCTGTAGCGTAATCAGATAATTTGGGGCCAGATCATCTAGTCTCGGGCTTAAAGTCCTTTGAATGATGGGGGGTGGAGCCCCATACAGAATCTCAAAGGGAGTTAGCCCATGGACATATGGGGAGTTCCGGACTCGGAAGATGGCCAAGGGAAGGAGTGTCACCCAATCACCGCCAGTCTCCAGGGCCAACTTGGCTAAAGTCTCCTTTAGTGTCCTATTTATCCTTTTTACTTGCCCTGAGCTCTGGGGGTTGTATTTACAATGTAACTTCCAATTGGCCCCCATAGCCTGGGCTAGTCCCTGCAGGACTTTACTAACGAAAGCTGGGCCATTATCTGACCCAATTGCCTCGGGCACCCCGTATCTGGGTATGATTTCCTCTAGCAAAGCCTTTGCTACTACCTGACTCGTCTCCTTCTTTGTAGGAAAAGCCTTCACCCAGCCCGAAAAGGTATCTATGAATACCAGCAAATATTTGTACCCAAACTTTTCTGGCTTTACCTCAGTAAAATCCACTTCCCAACTTCTTCCCGGAGCCCTCCCTCGTTCCTGAGTACCTGCATGGTGCCCCTCCCTTCGTCCTGGTTTTATGACTGTGCAGCTGGCACAATCTTCCACAATTTGGCGGACTGTCACGGTCTGGTTCGGAAATCGGAACTGCGCGGATGTCAGCAGGTCTAACAATTTTCTCCACCCCAAATGGGTGGACTTATGCAAGTTAATCAACAGGAATCGTCCGAGTTTTTCGGGCAGAATTAACTTGCCTTTCAGGTCACTTCTCCATCCGTTTTCCCCTTTTCTAATGGGGGAGTGGGCCCTCATCCAGGTAAAATCCTCCGTGGAGTATTCTGGTCAGGGGGGTAGCGAAGGGAGCTCTGGGACAGGCACGTCTACAGCCGCGACCATGGAAGGACTCACCATTGCTGCTCTCTTTGCTTCTTGATCTGCTCTGTTGTTACCGACTGCTTCCGGTGTCTTGGCAGACTGGTGGCCTGGGACATACATCACTGCCACTGCCTTCGGTTTTTCCACTGCCATTAATAGATGCTGGACCTCGGCCAAGTTTTTTAGATTTTTTTTTCTTCTGCTGTGCGGAATCCCCTTTCGCGATAGATGGTCCCGTGGACATGGATGGTACCGAAAGCATAGCGACTATCAGTGTAGATATTGACTCGCTTTCCTTTTGCCCTCTCCAGGGCCTCTGCCAAGGCAATTAATTCCGCCTTTTGGGCTGAGGTTCTGGGTGGGAGGGCGCTGCTCCATACCGTATTTCCTTTTTGGTCGACTACAGCTGCCCCTGCCCTTTGGACTCCATCTTGGACAAAGCTGCTTCCATCCGTGTACCAGTTTAGTTTGCAGCTGGACAGAGGGATATCCTTTAGTTCAGCCCGTACCTGTGTAACTTTAGAGAGGAATTCTTTGCAGTTATGGACAGGTGTCTGTAGTTCCGGATTAGGCAACAGGGTGGCAGGGTTTAGGGTTACGGAATCTGTGAATGTGATTCGAGGGGAATCCAGCAAGAGCCCCTGGTAGTGGGTGAGCCTGGCATTTGTCATCCATTTTCCGGGGGGTTGTTTGAGGATTCCCTCCACCGGGTGAGGGGCTGTTACCCAAAGGGCCTGTCCAAAAGTTAATTTATCGGCTTCTCTCACTAGCATGGCGATGGCCGCTATGATACGGAGGCAAGGGGGCCATCCCGCTGCTACTGCATCTAATTTTTTGGAAAGGTATGTCACAGGTCTCTTTCAGGGGCCTAGTTGTTGGGTCAGGACTCCTTTGGCTACCCCTTTTTTTTATCTACAAATAGAGTGAATGGTTTTGTGGGATCTGGCAAGGCTAAGGCAGGGGCCTGTAAAAGAGCGTTCTTTAGCTGGACAAAGGCCTGTTGTTCTCTTTCCCCCCCATCTCCAATTCGGAGCCTCTTTGGTGGCCTCATATAAGGGTCTGGCTATCTCTGCAAATCCCGGAATCCAGAGTCTACAGAATCCTGCGGAGCCCAGGAACTCTCTCACTCCCCTAGTGGATGTAGGGGATGGGATAGCCAAAATAGTCTGTTTCATGGCATCAGTCAGCCATCTTGCCCCGTCTGTGATCCGATAACCCAGATATGTCACTGACCTTTTACAGATGTGGGTTTTTTTGGCACTCGCCCGATATCCCAGCTCACCTAATTCTGTTAGCAGGTGTTCAGTAGCCTCGTTGCATTCCTCTCGGGTTTCTGCCGCTAACAGTAAGTCATCAACATACTGCAATAGAGTGACTCGCGGGTGGCTCCGGTGAAAGGGTTCCAGGTCCTGGCTCAGGGCCTCGTTAAACAGGGTGGGAGAATTTTTAAATCCTTGTGGCAGTCTGGTCCAAGTAAGCTGTCCAGATTGGCCCCCATCCTCGTGCCACTCGAAAGCAAACAGCGGCTGGCTAATTTCTGACAATGGAATGCTGAAGAAAGCATCTTTCAAATCAAGGGTTGTATACCACACTTGTGAGGGGGGTAGGTGGCTGAGCAAGGTATATGGATTCGGAACGGTGGGATGAATGTTCTCCGTCCACTCGTTTACCTTGCGCAGGTCTTGCACAGGCCTATAGTCTTTGCCTCCCGGCTTTTGGACGGGGAGCAGAGGTGTATTCCAGGCAGACTGACAAGGCCGCAGTACTCCTTCCTTTAATAGCCTGCGGATATGAGGGGCTATGCCTCTTTGAGCCTCCTCGGGCATAGGATACTGTTTCACCCGAATGGGAAGAGCGGAAGCCTTCAATTGTATAACTACAGGAGGGAGGTGTTTGGCGAGCCCAATTCCCGCAGTCTTTGCCCAGGCCATGGGAAATCTTTTTACCCATTGGGCCATGTCCCCTCCCGACTCCTGTTGACTCTCAAACAGGCGATGTTCGTCAACCAATGATAGGGATAGGACATGTATTGGGCTCCCCTCTCGATCAGTCACAATTATTCCGTCTGGCTCAAAATGGATATGGGCCCCAATTTTGGTGAGTAGGTCCCGTCCGAGCAGGGGAGCAGGGCTCTCAGGAACAACCAGGAAGGAGTGTGTGACCTGGTGTTTTCCTAAGTTTACCCTTTTTTTGGTAGTCCATGTACATAACTGTGTACCGGTGGCCCCCTGAATGACACTTGCTCGTTCCTTGTTCAAAGGTCCATGTGCCTTGTTTAAGACTGAATACTGGGCGCCGGTATCCACCATGAATCCCATCGGCTTCCCCTCCACATGTATTGTTACCCAAGACTCGGGGAGGGGGTCCGAGCCCTGTCTCCTTCAGTCCTCTTTCCGGCTAGGAGGACTCTGGCCTGCTCTACTGCTCTTTCCCTTTCCCTTCTATCCCCCGGTCTCCTTTCAAACCCTCTTCTTCCCTTTAACTTAGGACATTCTCTCTTCCAATGCCCAGTTTCCTTACAGTAAAAACAGTGTTCCTTATCTGGGGTCCTGGCGTGGCCCCCTCCCCTGGGTTTGTCTCGGACACCCGCTAGGAAGATACGGGCCATTTCTCTTTATTGCTTTCAGTTTTCCTTAGCCTGGAACTCCCTGTCCTCCTTTCTCAATTTCTCCTGGGCCTCCCTGTCTTCCTTTCTCCTCCTTTCCTCCCTTTTTTTTGGAGTTTCCCTAGCGGTAAAGACCTTCTCTGCTATTTGTAGCATCTCTCTAATGGTCATTTCCCCTAAGTTTTTCTGTTTATTAGGTTTTCTCCTAATGTCTGGAGCTGCCTGATTAATAAATGAGAGCACCACAGCAGACCGGTGGAGCTCCACCTCAGGGTCAATAGGGGTGTACTGACGGTATGCTTCATAGAGGCGCTCTAAGAAACCGGCCGGGCTTTCGTTTTCCCCTTGAACGACTGCTTTTACTTTTGCAAAATTGGTGGGCCATCTAGCGGCCGCTCGGAGACCGGCCATAAGAGTCTGGCGGTAGATCCGGAGATGCTCCCTACCTTCTGCGGTCCCGAAATCCCAATCAGGGCGGCGTAGGGGAAAAGCCTCATCTATGGCCGGTTGGAGAGTTGTGGGTCTCCCATTATCCCCCAAGACGTTCTTCCTTGCTTCATTGAGGATGCGCTCTCGTTCCTCTGTCGTAAAAAGAGTATCGAGCAGCTGATGACAGTCATCCCAAGTGGGACGGTGTGTATGCATGATGGACTCCAAGAGATCTATGAGACACTTGGGGTCCTCTGAAAAGGGCGGGCTCTGCATCCTCCAGTTGTATAGATCACTGGAGGAGAATGGCCAGTACTGAAACTGTTGTCCCCCTCCCGGTCCCCCTTGGCCTACCATTCAGACTGGAAGTGTAGGGACAGTTTCCTCCCCCTGCGTTGATGAGGAGGGCCCGTCTTCCCCCTCCCTTTCTCGCACCCCTCGGGGGCGAAGTCTTCATCCTATTTCTCCTCCTGCTGCCAGTCCCATTGAGGAGGATGAGGAAATTTCCTCCTCCAGGGCACTGGCTTGGACAGGGGGAGTCACGTATGGAGGCGGCCAATCTTCTTCTGCTCCTGTGAGGGATGGGTAAAAGGGGGAACTCTCTGGTAAGACCGGAGATGGTAAGGGAGGTGCCCTATTCTGAGGACCGGTCAGGGTGGGAAGAGGAAGTTTCTCCTCTTCCTTTACGACCAAGGTGGGCGTGACTGGGGTTTTAGCCCCAGGAGCCGAACTGGAAGAGTGAGTCAGAAAAGCTGTTAACCAAGGGGGGGGGTGTTTCTCGCCAGATCCTCCCAAACCATGATGTAAGGGACTTGATCTGGATGGCCTCGATTGCCTGGCCAGAAAATGACTGCCTTAACCTTAGTGATCAAGTCTAGGGAGAGGGAACCTTGAGTGGGCCATCCGACTCCGAAGGTGGGCCATTCTGCAGAACAAAAGGTGTTGAACTTACCTTTCTTGATGACTAGACCCGCATTTAAGGCCCTTTCTTTAACTTCTGAAAAGTGAGAAAGGATTAAAGACTTTGGGGTTGTTTGTCCCTGTCCCATTGTGGAAGGAGACTTAAACACCAAGAGAGATAGAACAAAAAGGGTAAAAGCAACAATAATTCCACACACACACAACACTCTCCAGCACTCGCTCGGACCGGTCCTTCTCTCACACTGGTGCACACCCCATTCAACCTCCTCACCGTCCGGCTTGGATATCAGGCCGAAAGGCGTCCACTTGACGGGTGGTTGGTCGATTAGCTCAATTAGTTCTTCACCTGGCGCCAGGATTCCTAAAATGCTCGAGCCCAAATGAGAGGAGAACCTCTCCCGGCAGGACCCTGCAGTCCTCCTAATGAAATTTTCAGAGTAGAACTCCCTGGGGATTGGCCGAATCCCCGCCGCGGACCAAACAGAACACTCAAGTTCCTCCAAATGAGGGTCTTGGATCCCCTCTCAACGCCTAGGACTTGGGATTGCCCCTGCTTTTTCGCGGCTAAGTTTTGTCTCTCAAGAAAATGGAATCTCGCTGGGGCCTCCAAATGTTAGGAACAGGAGTCCTATTCCCCTGAGAGACAGAAAGCCAGCTGAGAAGGTAACCACCAAAGCAGAGTTTATTTAACTGGTTTGCCAGGGTCGAGCTCCAGCATGGACACGCAGGACCAGTCAGGAAAGCTTGACCCCCAGTCTTCTTAGGGGAAAGCTTATATAGTCCATTTCCAGCCGTTACAACAAGAAACCCGTGCATTTCTTAACCAATGATTTTGTAACATCCCCCGCTATTTCAGCCTATTGAGCAACAGAACAGTAACAAGCATATTTCGTTTTATCTGCATTGGGCAGGCAGGCAGAACACGTCCTGCACGTAGCTCACATCTTGCATGTCTCCCCTGCTATCGTGTCTGAGTCATGTCCTGCTGCTTTGTTCATCTTATCTATACCAAAGGGGGGGGGTGTGGTTTTGTCTGTCACAGCAGAGTTCAGTCCTTCTCATTACGTTCCTCAGGCAAGAGGGTGTTAGAGAGAATGAGATAGATATCATGGTAGGTTAGGCTGTAAGACTGGAGTAAATATTGAAATTGTTTGACATAGGCAGAGGGGTTAGGTGTGTAGGAGCCCAGGTGGGCTTCGATTTGGGAGAGATCAAGCATAGACAAGGGGACATGAACCCTAACAATGCCCTCAGATCCGGATACCTCCCAAAGGAGTGCTAGGAGGGAAGGAGGGGGAGGCTGGGCAGTGAGAGTGTGTGACCTAGTGGCAGGAGGACTGAAGGTGGGAGAAGAGGGAGGAATCAGAGCGGAAGGGGAAGTGGGGGTGGAAGGCGGTGCGGAAAGGGGTGAAGAAGCAGGAAGTGGAGGCGGGTTGAAAGATTGCGGAGTAGGTTGGGGAAGAGGAGGATTAGGAGGATTGGGTGGAGCCTGCCGACGTTATGGAGGGGGCTCATTGGCTGAGCCGAAGTCCGAAGAGAGGGTGGAGGTTGAGGCTGAAGGCTTTAGAGCAAGGAGTACATGTTTAGGTTTGCAAGTGGTGCAGAGAGCTGGATTTAGATGGAGGAATGAGAAGTCTTGAACATATGGAATCTCTCCTCATCTTCCCGATCACTCACAATAGTTATATAGATCCTGTAAGAGGTTTGGATCTAAAGACCTGAAGAGGGGCCAGTGATTTTGGTTATCTAAAGGATAAGTGGGCCAGATTTGAGTGCAAAAGCAGATTAATTTTTTTGGTTTTACGTCTGGGGTCAAACCCAAGGTGTCTAAATTATTGAGGAGGCATCTCAATGGGGAGTCAGACGGCAAAGAGGATGTAGAGGCACCCATTGTGTGGGACCTGGTCCCGTAATGGGAGAGAAGGATATTATGTACTGTGGAGCGTCCTCGTGCAGCACAAATACCCGACAACAGCACAAGGCCCACGAAAATCAATTGTCATTGAGTTCTAGTGGCGTGCTGGGCCGAATGGCCGAGGGCTATGGGTCACCTGGGCCCAGGCTTTTTTGATGAGCGGTCTCTGAGACCCACGACAAAATGGATCCAAGCCCAACAACTGAGGAAATCCTTCTGCCGCCTGAGCCACCCAAACAGGGGGAGTGTTTGAAAACTCCCAGAGACACTGAAGGGAGAGAACACAAAGAGAGCCCGAGAAGGGTATGTGGACTCACCAAAGAATGTCCAGTGTTGGATGCAAGCAGGGAGATCGGGAGGATGAGTCCTGGCCAGTCACGTCCTCAGGGTGGTTGTGGGGTGAGTTGGAATGGGGGTCCCACCAGGATTTAGTGGGGAGCCTCCATCCGAGTCATGGCACCAAAATGTTGGAAATGTGGACCCCAAAATGTCCATGTGGAGAGGAGTGATCTGGCCAAGAGATTCTTTATTGCCAGGTGGGAGAGGGAGAGGGCCAAGAGAGCCGAGAGAGAGAGAGAGAGAGAGAGAGAGAGGGAGGGGCAGGGGCTTAAATACCCCTCAGTGAGACTCAGCATGATCTGATTGGTTAGGATCTTATGGTTCATGCTGATTGGAGGTTAGGGCAGAAGGAGGATTCAAGCTAGACTTGAGGCAGGACCGTAACTCTGGAAAACAGAAGCTTAAGGGTACAGTAAGAACTGAAACCTATCAGCGCCATTATTGCCAACAGCAGTATCATTGCACTCAAGTTGGTGTGAGCATTTACTCTTGCAGAGTAAAGCCCACACTAGATATTTGTACTGACTATTGCCTCCTGCAAGTGTGTACCCAGGGAGCCAGTCTGAAGAGGAGGGATGAGGCATGAAGATTATCAAGAGTGCCTTTGAGCCAGTTGGTATTCATACCATCTGAGATATCCCAAGTGGTTCACAGGTCATCTTCCTAATGGAATTTGCAAAGCACTTAGTAGAGTGGGTGGCCTCTTTTCCCTGCTGTTAGCCTCTCTCAATCACTCAGACTTTCCAATCACCTAAGTAATATGGGTAGGAAAAGAAAGCAATGGGCATCTTGCACAACATCCCTCACAGCTGGGGGAGGCAGGTGCTTACTCACTGTACTCTCACTGTACTCCATGGGAGAAGTCGCTGACTAAAGATGGATTTTTTGGCACTGAGTTGTGCCACCTTGGGAGGAAGAGTGGTATGAGTAAGGTGAAACTTCTTTTACCCTCTTTGATGCATCTGTGCCTGGATTTATTTTTCCTCAACAATCTCCTGGCACTTCTCTGCTGAACTCCCAGGCACCCATGCAGTCACTTTCATCCATGAGTAGTCATCACAACACACAGTCCTTCTGTGAGGAGTGATGATAGAAAGTTCCTATTTTACCATCCTGCTGATGTCACTTTTGACTTACAGGTTTGAAGGGTCAGTGTTTTTGCTTGGCTGACAATAGCTCTGTAGGGGGTGACTGTTGTAATAATTCAGAGTCCTTAACTTTAATCCAGTTATTCAATGACTACTGTTATGCAGCACCTCAGGGTGCCTTTTCCATAACCCTCCATACAGATCACAGATAATCTTTATTCATCAAGCTTGTTGAGCCCCAGTGTGTCTCAGGCCCTGTGCTATCTGCTGATAATGCAGATAGGAAAAGAGTGTCCTCTCTCCCTCAGGCAATCAGGTATAACAGGAATAGCAAGTACAACACGTGCTAATCACTGGAGCAAAGATTTGTAAAAGGAAAAGATCAAAAACAGGACACAAAATTGAGAGTACAGTTCTAGAGTCATTTTAGGAGGTTGGAATCATAGCTGTACCACATAGCAGCCAATGTCTCAGAATCTTTGAGCCTCAGTTTCCTTACCTGGAGTTGATAAGGAGACTCACCAATAGAAAAGACCATACTGCATGCACCACACCATTTGGTTTCCATCTTTGGCACAGGGGAAAAAACTGTTTCCTGATTTTCCTGCAGCTATGAGGGACCATGTGTCAGAGTATATGCAGAGAATGTGGGGGAAAGTAGTAGGATGCCAGACAGAGGTTCAGCCTCTAAAACATCCACATGATCCTCTACATACTCTGTTCCTTACCATGCAAAAGATTTTGGGATGTTTGAGCCATGTTATGCAAGGATCTTAGAACCCAACAACTGCCTGCTTGACAGCAAGCTGCTCAAAGAAGCTATCCAGCCAGACACATGTGCCTCAGACTCTGCATGAAATGTAAACAGTCTCCCTGCAAGTCTGGAACTTCTTATTGAGACAACTAGACCATCCTGGTTAATATATCACCTTAAAGGAAGCCTTCATGAGATAAAAAAGCTCATTAAATCCTCGCAGATGCTGACTGCTAATACTATCATCACCATGCTTACAGAGGGGAGCACACTAACGAGGGGATTTAAGGGAATTTGATGCGTGGATTTGAGGTGACAGGGTTTATAGGTGACAGAAGTCAAGAGTTTTGAGCACTTTACTTTTCATAAAGAAAGGAAGAAAGCTGGGCATGGTGGTACACACCTGTAATCCAGCATTCATTCAAGAGGCTGAAGCAGAAGGATTGTGAGTTTGAGGCCAGACTGGACTTCAAAGCAAGATCCTGTCAAAAAAATGAAACAGAGAGAGAGAGAGAGAGAGAGAGAGAGAGAGAGAGAGAGAGAGAGAGAGAGAGGAAGGGAAAGGAGGTAGGGAAGGCAAGGAAGGGAGGGAAGGAGGGAGTAAAAAATAGTAGAAAAATGAGGAAAAAAGCCTGAAGTGGGCAAGAAAGAGTAAGAGCTGTGAAACAGTGGGCTGAGCAGCTGCCCTGCCACTGCACAGTGTCCTTGCCTGCCCAGTGCCCACCCTGTGCTGCTCACAGCAGCATGGCCAAGGCCACAGGGCCTGCTGACAGCTGCTCACAGCTTTGTGATGTTTCTCCCTCATCAATTCCAGATCCAAGAGGAGAAACAAGAGGCCTGGCCTTTTCATTTGTTATAATCTGACAGAAAGCTGCTTCCTGGACACTTGTTTTGACTACTCGAGATGTGTTTCTTTTAGCACCTTCCGGTCACAGGAACAGTCTTAGGAAACAAAGAGAGCGAGAAAGTTCCGCCAAGGAGAGGCCAAGGGAACAAAGCACAGAGCGTTCTTTGTCTCTTTGGGCTGTGAGGGAACAAAGGACAAATGTGCAGAATAGGGTTGAAAAGCTGCAAAGGAATTTTCCTCAATGCCTGCTCTGGGCTCTGCAGACATTTCCCTAGGCCTAGGTGTTCAGTCCATGGCCACACAATAATTTTCCACATGCAAAGCCAGCCAGTCGGCCTTTGGGCTGAAGTAGCCATGACTTCCTTACTATCATCATCAAACAGGATGGGAAGCCTCCTGGAGGGGGGAGCCTGGACGTTTAAAAGGACACTATCTGTCCCTGCCAAGCTTACTAAGGTTTGCTTAGCCAGAAAGCAGTTGTTCTGGGGGAACTAAGAATATTGTTGAGTTTAGGGGTGGTTGTGTGTGTGAGTTTAAGGGTGGTTAAGTTTTAGCTTTTGCTTCTGAGATGAAAATGAACCATGTACACAACTAGAGAATTGACACCAAGCAGACCGGACAGAATCAGCCTCATGTTATGGAAAGCTTATAGGTTAGGAAACAACATGTCGGAAAAACACAATAGTTGGTGTTTCCAGGCAAAAGAACCATCCATCCCTAAAATACAGGAAATTACTAAAACAAAGAAAATCAGAACTGAAAAAATAAAATTTGAATGTGTGTGAAGTTTATGAAACCTTCATAGCGATGTTATTGCTCCAAAATTTCTCTGTCCCAGTGTTCCCCTGCCACCTCCTGGCGGTGATGTTTTTCCAGAACTACAATCTACCTCTAGGCATTAGGGAACAGCGCTTCCTGCTGGCCTTTCCATGCTAACAAAGCCCCAACTACAACACAAGCATAAACTAATAAAGCTCACTAACCCTTCGTGCCCCCTTCCTGGAAAGAAAACCACATCACTTAAATGTATCTGTAAATCAAAACCTACTTGTCTATGGCATTCTTGCAGCCAAGGCAAAACAAAATCCAGGCTGGCTAGGCTTTGAGGAGGGATGAGCACACAAAGATCTTTTCATGCCTTAGGCTTTTAGAGAATCTTAAAGACCAACCAAGGTCAATGATATCACAGCCTGATTTCAAAGATTAGTTTTTAAAGATACATGTCACAACTGTTGCTAAAAATATATTTTTTCCTTTTAAATCAAACATTTAGAGATAAAAAACAAGCATAAGAGAAAATGTCAAATCTGACATGCAGTTTGTTATCTGGAGAACTAGCTTCTGAGGGGAAATTTCCTTCCTTCCTCCCTCCCTTCCTTCCTTCCTTCTTTTTGCTTCTTTCCATTCTACTTTCTTTCCTCCTTCCCCCTATTTCTTTCTATTGCCTGCTTTTGTTTTGTTTTCTTTATCCCACTTTTTAATGAAAGAAAAAGAATATCATCTGTTGAGCACCCACTTTGGTGACAAGTGCTTTTCACATATTATTTTATTCATTCTTACAGCAACCATAAGGATTTCTTCCATTGGTTTAATCTGAAAAAAAAAATCCTGTCATGCTTCCAATGAACACATTATTAAATAGAGATTTGTGTCTTAAAGGAGCAAGGTGCACAGTTTTTCAGAAGTCTTTAATGTCTAATACCTAAACATCTACCTTCCCTTTCTGCCTTTAATGCAAACCCACACAAATATCACACATACACACACAGATACATGCTCTTTCTTTTTGTTCTGTGTTGTGTATGCTAGGTTTTATTGGTTGCTTGTTCTGCCTCTCTCCTTCCCTCCATCCCTCCATCCCTCCATCCCTCCATCCCTCCATCCCCAAAGGCCTTGGCTAGCCTGAACGCGAGGTGCACCTGAGGCTGTCTGGTGACAAGAAGTCCCTCTGCCCTTTCAAATGCCATCCTGAACTTTGCTTCCTCTGCCACCCCCTTGCCCTCCCTCTCTGCCTCTCAGCTCCTCTGGGCTCAGGGACCGCATGGGGTAGGAGTGGAGGAACAGAAGTTGGTCCAAGGAGATAAGAGAGCTGTCATGGCTCAGTATTTTCACAGAGGAATCCAAAACTCCTTCAGAGTAAGCATCCATGGAATGAGACAGTCACTCCAATGGAAACAGGTTGGATTTATTTACAAGATTGCGTGGAATCTTGAGAAATTAATAGACAGCGTTCTCCATTGGGTCCGGCTCCACATTGCCAGTCCCTGCCCTCCCTTGCCCTGCACCTGGGGACAGCCTGTGGCTTCCTACAGAGAAGACCCAGTGTTGCTGCCCACTTCCTGCTCCAAAGGGAGAGGTACGGGCTGCACTCTCCAGACACTGCATCCACTCTTCTCCATGTTTCCCTCTGCTACTGCTTCTTCACAATTTCTTACAGGAAGGACTATGAAAATTAACCTTCAAAATGCTTTCGGCCAAATAGACTGCAAAATGAAGAAAATTATACTCTACTAAAATAGCTTCTAGGATCACATGGGGAAGCTAAGTTTTCACTGGGCGGCCTCACATTCTCCTCTTCTGGAACCTAGCTGTTTTCCCTGCTGGCTGTTCAATTCTTTGTTCTTCATAATAGGAGAGAGGTACTATTGTATCCTCTATTCATGATGAGGCAGCTGAGGCACAGAGAGTTTATGTAATTTCTCGAGGTCACACAGCTAGTGAACAGTGGAGCTGGAGCCTGGCCTGATTGAAAATCCTTATCTTTCCCTGAGTCAGACACTTTGCATACATTTCCCAGATGCTGAAGGGGCTCTGGGGCATTGAAAGGCTGTTCTGTGGATAAACACCTGTATACACGTACCCCACAACCTTGCATTCACCCCACAGTGCTCTGCAGAGCTTGTAGGTGGTGAAGATAGTAACAAGAACAGAGTCTAGAGTCTATTAATTGCCGTGTGCTACTCTAAATACTTTTACATTCACTAACTCATTTTACAAATGACACTGAGGCACAAAGTCACATGCCCAGGACAGAGGTGCTTGTGCAAGTAGGAAGGGTTGTGTAGAAAGAAGGTCAGTTTTTGGCGCATCCCCTGGAAGATGCAGGGGTTGGTGGTCTAATTTTCAATGCAAATTTTTTCAGGGTATGTAAGTTAATTAGTTTACTAAGATAGTTTTGTTTGTTTTTTTCCTCCTTACTCTACAAGGAAGCAGAAGATCTGGGAACATGCTGTTGTAGGGGAGGGGAAAATGGGGAGACTCTTAAGGAAGAGATGGGTGTGGCAATGTCTGCCAGCAAAGTTGCATTGGAGATGCTTGTGGCATGGGGCACGTGTTATCCATAGTGGCTGTCATGTATTATTCCATTGGGCAAGTAGCCCCATTTCTTCCTCTTTAAAATAGGAAAAAGAGTTCTAGCTCATAAACTGTTGGTCGACAAGCCTCAGCCCAGTGCCAGGCTTCTCCTATTTGATGCTAAATTGTTTTCCTCTGCCAGCCCTGCCTCACACAGAGATGCCTCTTCAACGCACTCGCCTTCATCCTGGAGAAGATGCACAGGTTCCAAAGACAGTTGGATTTCATATGTCTCTCCACTCTCCCCCACCCCACCTTTATGAAACAGGGTCTTGCTATATAGCCCAGGTTGGCCTTGAACTCAAGATCATCCTGTTTCAGTCCCCTGAGTGTTGGGATTACAGCTGTATGCAACCATTTTTAGCTGGAGTTCGTATTTCTGAATCCTTATTTTACCTTCTACTTATGCAGTCTGGGGAGGAGCCATTGGGACAGTTTCCCTGTTTAGGATGTACGTTACAAAGTACAATATGGCTGAAGATTCTGTCTGACACTACACAGCAATTGCCAAGGCAGAGTCCGGATTGCATCTGTTCTGACAGCTTAAGTTCTGTGACCTCTCAGGGGACAAATTGTAGCTGACCCGATATTGAGTACACCTGGCTCAGACTGAGTCTCTGTAATTCTACTCACCACAGAGTTCTTGTCAGCACTAACAGAATCAAATGGTTCTGTGATGAATGTTCACTTCCTTTTGTTTTCTTTTTGCCAAAGAATAATTACGAATTGGGAAAAACTTTGCAGACGAGGAACAATGAGCCCAGTTTTTGCTTGTGTAAACTCAAGGGAAGGCTGGCACAGAGGTTCTGTTCTCTGAGGGAAAGCAGTAGAAACGGGACCACTGATGACTTCCTTCTGGTGCTCTACCAGTCCCAGGCACTGGTAGAGAAGCTAAATGTCTGAGTAGCTTTTCTTTCTGTACTTTCAATAGAAAAGAACTCAACTTGTAGGTATTGCTCTACCAGACCTCTTCACTACTTTCTGTTCCCTTTCCCATCGAGGCTTCTGCCAGTTTAAGATTACTTTATTCACTCCTTACCATAAGCACATCAACCTCATACAAGTTTTAGGTTTCTTTCCTTTTCCCTGTTCCTCCCACGCACATTCTCCCCTTAGTGTGTGACCCGTGTCTAATATTACTGCATTTGTTTTGCCACATAGGGGAGACTTTTGTTGATATCGCCCATTTCCATTTGTTGTAGGATCAGAAATAAAATGAAAATTTTGTGTTAAGTTTCAAACATTAACCAAAACTTGGTAAGAGCCAGATAAATGATAGCAATGTTAATTGAACAGCCTGTAATCTTGTGAAAAACATTTGGTCAAGGGTCCAAATTTGAAGCACTAGAAAGTCAAATTTGGTGTTTCACTCTGTAGCAGAAACGGAGTTGTGATGACTGTCCTTGTCGGGGAGTCACCCCTCTACAAGCCATTATAGGTTAACATTTTGCAGTATTTGAAGAATGCGCTGGCTTTGACACTTAGATATTTTACATGCCCCTGCTGCCCTCTAGTGACAGGGCGAAGTCTCCTCCATGGACTGTCTCATTAAAGCTAAAGAAATCATTCTTCCTAACTCTGCCTACTCAGATTCATGGGGAGAGGGAAGAGAGGACAGGGAGAAACTAGAAGGTGACACGTCCCCTTGTAATTCATAAGGCAAATGACAGCAGGCAGCCTTGGGTTAATAAGTTAAGGGTCTTTAAATGCTTTTAAAGTTCCACATTTCTTTAAGTAAAAGGACACTTTCTGCCTGCGTCTCTGGGAAAGTCCCTGGCATTTAAGCTGAGTTTCCAAGGTACCCCAGGTAATTCAGAAACACCCCCCAAATCATACAACTCCTCTCAGTTCTGGGAGACCATGGGATGAAGGCATACTCCTCCAAAATCCTATAACCTACAGCCAGAACAAAATGTGCCCCTCGTGAGCACAGATCAGCAGAGCACCAAAGAGTTTCAGCATCCAAGTTTCCTTCACGCACGTCTACTGTCAAAGCCTTTCTTTCTTAAATTTTATCGTTTTTACATTTACTCACATGTGTATACATTGTTTGGGCCGCCTCCCCACCTTTCTGGGCAGAACCTGTTCCACCCTCTTGTTCTCTGATTTTGTTGAAGAGAAAACCTAAGAGATAATAAGAAAGACAGTGTTTTTGCTAGTTTGAGATAAAGATAGCTATACAGAGAGATTCCTAGTGTTGCTTCCATGCACATGTGTATTGCTGTACCAGAACTCTTCACTACTTCCTGGTCCCTTTCCCATCGAGGCTTCTGCCAGTTTAAGATTACTATATTCGCTCCTCTACAGTGAGCACATCAACCATATTCAAGTTTTAGGTTTCCTTCCCTTTCCCTATTCCTCCCGTGTGCATTCTCCCCTTATTGTGTGATCCATGTCCAATAATATTACTGCATTTGTTTTAGGTCTGTAATCCACATGAGGGAGAACATGCTTTTTTTTTGGCCTCCTGAGCCTGACTAACTTCACTTAAGATGACGTTCTCCAGTTCCACCCATTTACTTGCAAATGACAAAATTTCATTCTTTTTTGTGGCTAAGTAAAATTCCATTGCGTACAAATACCACATTTTCTTAATCCATCTGTCAGTAATGGGGCATCTTGGCTGTTTCCATAACTTGGCTATTGTGAATAGCGCTTATTAAACTTTGGAAACAGCCAAGATGCCCCACTACTGACGAATGGATCAAGAAAATGTGGTATTTATACACAATGGAATTTTACTCAGCCATGAAGAAGAATGAAACCTTACCATTCGCAAGTAAGTGGATAGAACTGGAGGACATCATTCTGAGTGAGGTTAGCCTGGCCCAAAACACCAAAAATTTTATGTTCTCCCTCATATGTGGACATTAGATCTAGGGCAAATACAGCAATGTGGTTGGACGTGGGTCACACGCTAAGGGGAGAGCACATACGGGAGGTATGGGGATAGGTAAGAAACCCAAAACATGAAAGTATTGGATGTCCCCACTGCAGAGGGACTATTACAGAAACCTTAAAGCGACAGAGGTCAATATGAGAAGGAACTAGTGAAAAGGTCAGTTAGAGGTGAATCAACTTCGGATGTAACACACTTGTGCATGGAAGCAACGCTAGGAATCTCTCTGTATAGCTACCCTTATCTCAACTAGCAAAAACGCTTTGTCTTTCTTATTAATGCTAATGTCTTCTCTTCAACAAAATTAGAGATAAGGGCAGAACAGATTCTGCCTGGAAGTGAAGGAGGGTAGGGGGGAGAGTGAGGGGGCCGGAGTGGGTAGGGGGAAGAAATGGCCCAAACAATGTGTGTACATGTGAATAAATGAATAAAAAAAAAATTTTAAAAAATAGTGCTGCAATAAACATGGGTGTGCAGGTGCCTTTGTAATAACCTGAGTTCATTCCTTCACATTTATCCCTAGGAGTGGGATTGCTGGATCATATGGCAGATCTATGTTTATTAGTTTTTAAGAAGCCTCCATATTGTTTTCCAAAGTGGTTGTACTAGCTTACATTCCAGCAGTGTATAAGGGTTCCTTTTTCCCCGCATCCTTACCAACATTTGTTGTTGGTGTTCTTGATGTTAGCTATTCTAACAAGAGATGGAATCTTAGTGTGGTTTTGATTTGCATTTCCTTTATAGCCAGGGATGGCGAGCATTTTTTCATGTGTTTTTTGGTCACTTGGACTTCTTCCTTTGACAAAGTTCTGTTTAGTTCAGTTGCCCACTTCTTTATTGGTTCATTGATTTTTGGAGGGTTTGGTTTTTTGAGCTCCCTGTATATTCTGGTTATCAGTCCCTTGTCTGATGTATAGCTAGCAAGGCCTTTCTTCCACTCTTTGGGTAGTCTCTTCAATATGGAGATCTTTTTTCAATTTGGAGATCTTTTTCTTTGTTGTTGCTGTGCACAATCTTTTAAATTTCATGTAGTCCCATTTGTCCATCCTTTCTCTTAGTTGCTGGGCTGCTTGAGTTCTACTGAGGAAGTCCTTGCCTATACCTATTGCTTCCGGCAGGTATTCCCTGCTCTTTCCTGTAGTAACAGCAAGGTTTTGGGTCTGATATTAAGGTCCTTACTCCATTTGAGTTGGTATTAGTATAGGGTGATAAACATGGATCTGGTTTCAGTTTTCTGCAGGAGATAACCACTTTTCCAAGCAACATTTGTTGAAGAGGCTGTTTTTTCTCAATCATGTTTTTTGGCGCCTTTGTCAAAAGTAAGTGGGCATAGCTGAGTGGATTCATATCCAGGTCCTCTATTCTGTTCCACTTGTCTTCATGTTGCTTTTTGTGCCAGCACGGCTGTTTTTATTGCTATGTGGTATAGTTTGAAGTTGGGTATTGTGATACCTCCAGCGTTGCTCTTTTTGCTCAGTACAGACTTGGCTATTCAGGGTCTTTTGTGTTTTCCAAATGAACCTTAGGGTAGATTTTTTCAATCTCTGTGATGTCATTGGGATTTTGATGGGAATTGTGTTGAATGTAGATTGTGTCAAAGCCTTTCTTTCCCCAAGGGGAGACCCAGCCTGCAGTGCTGTCTCTGTTAATGACAACCACTTGGTCCCCAGGGAGAAACCATGCTGTCATTGCCATTCCTTCTCTCCAGGCCAGCGTCATCAAGAAGCCATGAGTTCCATCCATCTGTCCTGGATACCATTGACTGAATCCAGGTCTTTACCATTTTCCACTGAGACTATCTTCCTCTCTTCCAAATGGGATCATGCTTCCCCACTGCCACCACCCATCACCTACATTGCTACTAGCTATTTCTCAAAAAACCCCATGCTTTATTATTTAGTGACCTTATAAAAAAGTCTAGTAACAGGAAATGATCTAACCCATTTCTTCGGCCTCTTTTCCCTTTTTCTCCCACTACTCTCTCTGATCAAACCCCTTCTGCTGGGGCATGCTTCGCCCTCTACATGGAACCCCTGGGCATCCTACAAGAGTGGCACATTGTCTCCCCAAGGAAGCATCTCTCAACATCCTGGTGGCCCCCCACATGGGCCCACACAGTGTACTTTGCTATCACAATTGGTTCCAGGAGTCCTGTTATCACTTGTTTCTGTCCGTCTACACTTCAACCTGCTCCAGAGCAAAATTCCAGGTTTATTTAGTTGCCTGGCATGAAACAGTCTCTCTCTCTCTCTCTCACACACACATACTAATATTTAGGAATACCTTTGTGTAAGATATCTGTATATAATTTTGATGACCAGCTTCATTTCATTTACACCTTACCAATTGAAATGCATTTTGGAGGCATTATGAAATTCAGCATCTGACAGAATAAGGAGTGAGTCTTCATGCCACCTCTTACTAGCTGTGTGACCTAAACAAGTAAGTAACCTCTCTGAGCATGTTTTCCACTCACTGAATGGAGATGATAGTGTCTTTCCTGCAAAGTGAAGACTAAATAAAGCACTGTATATAAAGTTCTTAGGAGTGCCTGGAATGTACGAGGCACTCATTGCATGGAGTTTTTGCTACCTGACTATCATCTGTTTATCTATCATCTATCTATCTATCTATCTATCTATCTATCTATCTATCTATCTATCTAATCTATCCATCAGATACATGATATAAAATGCACATGCTAAAGGAATTTATTCTCCCTGTAGGACCAGAAGTCCAAAAAAATCCAATCATCTCTGATCTCATGCTGAATATGTCTATTACTTTACACCATGATTTCTTTCACATTTTCACTTGTGCTTGGCATAGACGTTTTTTTTAACGAACGCATATTCAAGGTCAAGTATCACTTCATGGAAGTATCTGTCCACCATTCCTTAATTTCATACTGAGAAGCAGGGGAAAGTGCATTTTTAACTAATTGCCAATTTAATCATTTCCCCTCTCACTTCTTTTTCAGCTGACACTGGACCAAGTCAGCTGAAAAAAACAAATTGTCTAAGCAAACACCGCTTCAGCATCTTGTCTCCAAAGTCTAGCTGGCAGCACAAATCTCATCAACCCAAAATGGGGTGTTCTGAAAGAGACAGACTCCAGCTCCCTTGACATGCTGCCCTCCTATATAATCCATAGCATCAGATTCATAAAACATCACCTGGCTGACTTAAGGCTGAAACAGGGTACAGGGGGACCAAGAAGGAGACATTAGTTCTAAGTCCCTGCTGCTGAGAGTATTTTCTTATACCCTTGTACAGAACTTAGCATAGACAAAAGAATAGTGTGGAAAAACCCAGCCTGCTAACAAGTCATTACATAAATGTAAAAATGAGGCATGCCCATGACTGGCCCTATGTTACAAAAGAGATTTATTTTGCAGGCCTGGAGTCTGAACTCAGGACTCAGCACTTGTGAACATGTGCTCTACTGTATGAATCATGCCCCCACCTGTTTTTGCTTAGGTTATTTTGGACACCAGGTCTCATTTTTTTCCCAGGCTGGTCTGGATCACGATTCTTTTTTATGCTTCCCGCCATTGCTGGGATGACAGGTGCATGCCACTATGCTCAACATTTTTTCAATGAAATGGAGTCTTGTGAACTTTTTTGCCCAGGTTGGCCTGGAACCATGATCCTTCTGATCACAGCTTGAAATGACAAGTGCACCCCACCACAGTCAGCTATGGGTTGAGATGGGGTCTCAAGAGCTATTTTGTCCTGGCTGGCCTGGAACCACAATCTTCCCAATCTCAGCTCCCAAGTAGCTAGGATTACAGGCATGAGGCACCAGCTACACTTATTATAAACACATGGACTTCTTTCTACCTGTTATCTTCATGATAAGTAAGTATTAATAAAAGGAAAAGTTAGAGGAAGAGCTTTAGGCTATTGCATTGGGCTCTAATTCTTCACCAAAGGTTGGGATGCATCCTAGGGAAACCAACTCTACAAAAGGAAAACGAAACCTTTCACTCTGGTAGAAAAGCATGGATCAAACAGGCTGATTCTAAGGGAATAGAGAACATTGGATAAACTAAGAGAGAGACAACTGAATTTATTTCTAATCTTAGTATCTAGAATTCAACACAGTATAGCATGCCATGCAATCCCAGTGAGACAGTGGGGAAACACTCAAAAGGGACAGAATGATCAGATGCTGGGAAAGGCCTGCAGGAATCAGACCTGTTTTGTGCTTTGACAGCAAAGCCAAACAACCATAAGAATGAGGAACCAAGGCTCACATGCAGCCCTGGAATAAAAAATGCAATAGCCACAAATACATCCTACTAACACACACAAGCAAGGGTCAGCTCCTGAAACCTGCCTTACCTTAGTAGTCAAAGCAGCCCAAAGAACTGCCTACAAATGAGCCCAGACAGTGGCCAACCAGGTCCAGACACTGTCTACAAGTCTGAATCCCTTATTTGCATGATGGACTGGGATAAGCACTTTTGGTGAGAACTCTTCCTATGATCAGCTACCCCTCTTCCTTTGTTCAGGGACCTGCTGAGTTGCCCTTGGTCAGAGCTGTATCTCCCATCTGGCTCAAGATAGCTCAATAAAAGCTCTCCTGTACCTCTTTGGGTCTGGTCTTGTTTCTGTCACTTCTGGAGCGAAGAACTCAGCTCTGGCAAAATCAACAATAAACAAAGTTTGAGTTTAGTCAGTATAAACACAACTGCAGGGCCATGCCACATGCAACCATCATGAAATTCACTTAAAGCTCTGGGAAATCAACATGACCATCTCCTTCTTCAGTCTTTCACATCCCAACAGGAGTCCAAAGGTTGAAGCCCAATCCTGTCACCATTTCAAGAGTTGGGTAATTTCATGTGAAAATCCCTACATCTTGATTGTCTTAGGGGAAAAAAAAAAAAAAAACAGATAATTTGGTCACACCAAAGCCCCTAATTCCACATGGCAACAAGTGGCTGAAAGTGGGGCTCCTGACCCTTAGATGAGTTTTGCCTTCTGCCCCTTTCCCTTCCTACCTCACTCCCATGGCCTGCCTGACCTCTGTAGGTGTCTGACTGCCACTTCTGGTTACACAGTGCTTTCATGCCTAGTAGTATTTAGTTCTGATGATCAGGAGTAAGGCAAATCGCAAGTTTTTCCTCCAACAGCTGGTGTTTCTGCACAATTTCTTTAAATGTTATTGGTAAGTGGCGAGCGTTGTCTGTACTACCTAGAAGTCTTACTGACTCGTATAACCAAGGAGCACCGCCTACCACAATCACAATGAACACAGGAAGCCCTGAGATACTACACTTGTTGCCCACTTGACTCATGTTCTTTTTGGCTTAGATGAACTCCTGCATTGTCACTAATGGCTCATTGCAAGTTCCCCCTAATTCTTCTGTGCTTTGTCTTTTTTACTCAGCACATTCGGCCCTTTCTTTCCATTAGGTTACATTCCCATTTTTTTCATTACTAGGCAAAGGTCTCTATTGTAGTTATTGGGACTGTATCATTTTTTAAAAATTGAGCTGGTATTTTAGATGTGGTACTGTCAGTTTTGTTAATGCTTTGTTTTCAAAATTACAAAGGTTTTCATTGACTTGTCTTTATTCTCTCTAAAACTTCTGTTACTTCTAACATACGACTCTGCAGAAGGCAGAGGTTTTCAGGAATACATATATCAATTAGAATAATATAGTCAAAACTACTCTTGAAACCTTCCTTAAGAAGGACCCAGAGTGGAGAGTGATGTGTCTCATGAGCCTCACAGAGTTCATCTACCAGCACTGGAATCTCTTATGCAGCTGGATGGTGCATAAACATGTCAGTGTGGGGAAGCGTTTGTAATACTCATGGGAACTAAGGGAATGAAGAGACAAGTGAGAAATATTTACAACTTACAGTACCTAGGGTATATTAAATGTGTTTAAAAACAGTAAGAAAGAGAAAACTCAGTGGAAAACAGGCAGTAGACCTGGGACCGTACAACAGAGGATATCCAAATGGCAAAGATGAAAACGTGCTCTAGTGTCACAAAATATTAAAACCAAAAAAAAAATTAAAAATAAAGATTTAACAATTTCTGCTTGTAGAGCAAGTAGAAATATCATATATTGATGGTAAAAGTGTAAATTTAGGGCTAATCACTTGAACATTTTAGCAATACCTCTAAAATTGAACTTATACATTCTTTATGACCCAGAAATTCTAGTCTTATTTGTATTTCCAACAGAAATGCTACATATAGGTACCAAAAGAATTGTACAAGATGTCCATGGTTGCATTATTCATTACAGCCACAGAAACTGAAAACAGTCCAAGTGTCCAGCCATACAAGAAAGATGCATGAATTAGGGAACATTCAGACAACAGAATACTATGCAGCAAGGCAACAAATACTGCCATGTAAACAACACAGATGATTTACACAAACATAATGATGAAGAAAGGAAGTTAGAGATAACACAGGCATGATTTCTTGAGTGGCTCACTCTTATTAAGCCATTTCATTTATGTACTTTTCCATATGTAAACAGCAAATTGTTTATAAAATATCTGAAAAATATGTAGTCAGTACCTTGTTTCACGACTACTTTAATAATATGAAATTTTCTTCAAATACCTTCCTGATGTCACTAGAGAACAATTCTGGCTTTTATTCTAAAAATGATACTCAAAGATAAATGTAGTATGTTTTCTTAAATTTGGGAGAATATCCAAATGTCTTAAGCATATTTTCATCCCAGCAGCAAAGACCCCCAACACCCTTTCAAAATGAAAAATCAGAAATATGGGGTAATAAATAGGTCCCCTAAACACTAAGTATAGACTAGAAACATACCAAGACAAAGTACTCCTGCCATCACATGAATTCAGTTACCATCCACAAATACTTACAGGATTAATTATACACCCCTAACTTTGGAAAGTAAATCTTCAGGATACTGTAGAAAAACTTACTTAGCAAGTCACACACTGAATTTTCTGAGGTTGATCTGTTACGATATTGGGCAAATGACTTACATAAAATTGGGAGAAATAACACAAGGTAGGATGAAGTTTTTACTCCAGTTTCTAACCAACAATAGGTACTTACTATATAAAGGATGGTTCCTTTTTCCATTCTTACTACTTATAGCTCTTAAAATCAGTTTACTTTGAGGATAATTTAAAAGATTTCCTTCATCTGTAAATTTTTAAACCTCCTTGATACTGTCTTGCTAATTTTGTTTCTATTGCCAAAACATTTATAAGTGTAAGTTTAACACAGCCTTTCTGGGCCCTGAACTGATATTCTTCTAGTCTATTAAATGGTCTCTCATGGCAAACAAACAATCCCCAATCAATACTCTCTTGTCTTCTGGCAAGTATCCTCCACCCCCACCCAGATTCCCACCTGGACAAATCAAAACAAAAATCTCTAGTCCTGGAATCATAAGCTCAGAATAGCAAATGCAGCAAAGAATAAACTGCCCCCCACCTTGTGGTTAGAACACAGCCATTTTGGAAGATCAATAGTTTTTGTTTTTGTTTTTTTTTAAAACAAAACTAACTCTAACTCTTATAAGTAATCACAGTTTCTTGCTATTTATCCACAGTTGCTGAAAACTTAGTTCACACAAAAACCTGAACATGTTTACAGAAGCTTTATTCCTAATTGCCAAGGTGCCCTTCCATAGGTAAATGGAAAACTGACCTGCGCTACACCCAGACAATATGTTATTCAGAGCCAAAGAGAAATGAAATATCAAGCTATGAAAATACCTGGCAGAACCTTAATTGTATATTACTGAGCAGAAGCAGCCAATCCAAAAAAGCTACAGTGCATGATTCCAACTGTATGACATTCTGGAAAGGGAAAAACTAGGGAGACACTAATTATCAGTTATCAGTGGTTTGGGAAAGGGGTAGGGTTGAATAGGTACAGCATAGAAAATTTTTAGAGCAGTGAAAATATTGCATATTATAATTATGAACACATGCCATTGTACATTTATCCAGACCAAAGAATATACTACACCCCCCAAATCAATCTTAATATAAACTATGGGATTTGGGTGATTATGATGTGTCAATGAGGTGAATCAATTGCAACAAATGGGCCCATCTGGCAGGAGTACTGATGATGGGTGAGGCTATGCATTTGCAGGGACTGGAGTAAACGGAACATCTCTGTATCTTCTGCTTTGATTTTGCTGTGAACTACTCTAAAATTAACAGTAAAAAAAAAAAAAACAACAAAAAACAAAAAACACTGCTGGAGGTCAAGGGTAAATTAAAGAGGTCTCCTCATGAATACAGGCTTTAACTTCTTTGTACCCATTACTTTTTATCTCCAATGTTTCCTCTCTCCTAAATACTCTTGAGTTTTCTGACCTTGATGTTAGCAACTATGGTGTGTTTGAATGTTACAATTCCCCTAGAAAGAAGATGTTTGAAGTTGGCTGTTGTACAAGAATTCTTGGTAGTCAGTAACTAATTAAGATAAAAAAGGCAGGCTGGTAGAATGGCTCAAACAGTAAAAGAGCCTGCCTAGCAAGAGTGAGGCCCTGAGTTCAAACTCCGGTACCACCAGAAAAAAAAAAGACAAGAAAGGAATCCTTATAATATAATGTTAGTATAAATTAGCATTTTAAAATCACTTGAAAATACACTATATGGAAATAAACTAAAGCATTGTTTATTTATGACATATTTACATACTTACAAAATTGATTATATCCAGTATGTTGTTGTGCATAACATCACAAAACAGACACATATCCTGGGAGTAAAAAAATCCACATTTTAAAATAATTTATGCTTAACGAAACGTTTAAAACACAGAATATTATCAATTTAGCCTCATAAATCACAAAGTCCTGTTTAGATTTTTTTCTAGCCAAAGAACACAGTAAATCCAACATGTTAAGTAATTTAGTTAACCCTGAGTAACTGCTAATTTGCATAATTCTGAATAAAGGTACACTATACATGTTCACCTGTACTTTCATACACTTACTATCACACTTTTTGTCTCTACTGAACAACTGAGGAGCAAAGAATGGGAAAGCAATGATGACAAGAGAATCAGAAGAGGAAATTACCAGCATCACTGAAAACTTCTCCTACTTCAGAAGTCTGCAGCACAGTTTAAGTCTAGGGCTGCCACCCAAAACTTAACAGGGGCCTGGGGTGTGGCTCAGTGGTAGAGCATTTGCCTAGCATGTACAAGGTCCTGGGTTCCATCCCCAGACCTGTGACAAAAAATAAACAAAAAACTGAATATAAGGAGGATCTCAGAATTGAATCATCTGAGCAATAATCTAAGGTTAATGCTAAATTACTTTTCCTATATTTTTCCTGTTGTTGTCTTACAAAGTTAATCAGTTTACAAGCTTATAAAATTCAATGATTTGGAGTAAAATATACAAAATATAAAATTTAATAATCTGGAGCTCTTCAAAAGAAAAACACTAAAGATAACCACAACAGTGGTAAATGAACTAGGTTAAATAGGAGTAATCCAAAGACGCTTGAGAAAAAATAAAAGCAAATAGCCATCAACCCATACCCCCTTCCCCCCCAGCTCCAATGCCAACATGGGGGTCATAAGGAAATGGGCAGGAAAAGAAAAGAACATGTGAGAGCTGAAGGGCTGGCCATTAGATGATGGGCACATCTAATGCCTCGATACCACCAAGGCCACCTGGCCAACCTGCCCTGAGACTTTGAGCTACATTTCTTGCTCCTACTGTAAAAGGGGAATCCAAGGAGAACAAAGTAAGAGGTTTGGAAAGCTGAGTATGTGAAATTGGTCATGTTCTGATGACTTTCAAAGAGAACTCTGGGCTAAAAAAATAATGAGACCAAATTACATCAAGTATTTCCCTCTTCCATCTGCCCTTCACACTACTCACCCACTTATGTTGCTCCAAACAGCAGAAGCCCACCAGGTTACCGGGGGCAGAAAAATTACCAAGCTTCAACCAAGTCATGGCAGCATTCTGCCACTGTTATTTGGGGATTCAAGGTAAACCATCACCCAGTGAGATATCAATGTTCACTTATGATCCCATTAGAACAACACTCAAAAACATCAAATAAGATATTGAAGAATTGGTTAAAAAAGGGAAAGAAAAACTCAGCTATTTCTTGGGAATGGTAAAATTTCCCTGTAATAGGAAGGAAAGTAGCAAAAACATTTTATGTACGTCCATACTTGCCTTCTGTCTGTGATAAAACACTAAGCTTTTGTCACCTGGCCAAGGCCCTGATAAAATACTGCTAGAAGAGAAAGGCAAATGGTAGAGAAAGTCTTCTGTTCTTATTCATGAAGAAGGAATAAAGTGTGCTGGCCCTATCATCCCTGGACAAAGGTGCACCAAAGCAACTGGCTACATAACATGTCCATCTCTTACTATCCAAATGACACAGAGGTCTGAATTTCACCATCATTATACAATGCTTGGAAATGAATACACATTACAGTTTCAAAATTGAAACTTCATTCATATCCTCATATAAAAACTAGCATAAATGAGTTACTGGAAATAACATTAATACAAAGTGCACCTTCCATGTAAAAACAGTAAGACAAGAGCTTCAACAACTTTTATGCAATTGCCAGATTGTGCTAATTCTTTTACATCTAAACAACTGTAAAGAAGAGTAAATGAAAATTAAATTAGTTATACATGAAACTACCTTCAGAAAGCTACTTGAACTTGCATATATAGAATTCCACTGTATAAGAAAAAAATTTACTTAATTTTTTGACTTATATAAATCCTAAAATGGTGAAATATATTATTTGAGGGAGGAAAAAGCTTTCACTAAATAAACATAATGGACTAAATAAACCAAATTGAATACAAAATAGCTTCTTTGAAGATGTCCGTAAAAAATAAAGGCAGAATGCCACAAAGTTAGAAAAGTAATGCTTGAGTCAAACTAACAAGCAACCTTAATTAAAAGAAAAGGCATAGAATCCCATAAGCAACAAAGTAATTTGCTCTCAAAATTTCTCTTTTATGGTTTGGAGAATATGAGTGGAAGCAGGAACAATGGCTGCTGTTAAGAGTTTATTCTTGAAAGAACTGAAATATAGTATTATACAAAAATAACATTAATATCTCTGATCTAAAATATATTTGGATGATTCTCCCCTTTAGTTGTGATACAGCAACGAAAAAATAAAGTGAATCCCTAATGTTCGTAATATAAATCTGTAAAAATGCCAAAAATTATTTTTAAAAAGAAACAAACATAATTTTCAGACTATACAGGTATATTACCAAAAATAGATGATCAGACCTTGGTTATTTTGGCCCATATTCTATAAACATGCAGAGAAATGTGCAATGTCTCTCTATGGGTGTCTGTCTTACAATAGTTTTGAGCACACTATCCACCATCAGACCTGGAATCATGTGTACATACAAAAAGAAAAAAAATGCTTTTAAAGAGTATTTAACAAACATGTTCCTTAATTTCACTATGTCAAAAAGCAAACAAAATAATCAAGTACATATCATAAAATTAAATGTGTTTGCATAAGACTTTCCACTTTATAAATTTGGTATATTAAATTGTGCTATAAATATATTTGTATCTTTTGTTTTTTGAGAACTATGACTATCATATGATTATAAAAAGGATTTATATCTTTGCTTCTAATGGGATGACACCATGCCTTTATTAAAAGGAAAAAAAAAAACTGCGGTCTACAGGAAAATTACAAAATCTGCTGGATTCATTGAAGGTGTTGAATTAAGAAGGTGCAGTATCTTCTTTAGCATGAAGTTGACAGGGAGGGACAGTCTCCGTACCCGGGACAGGCCACCTTCACAGGGTCCTCGGTGGAAGGCGCTGTTTATACATGCCTGCCGCGGCCTTGGCTGCACTGTAGATTATCTGTCGACGAGACATGCCAGTGAAAGCCAGGTGCCAATCAGTCCGGCTGACGTTCACTAAACTCTTTTCCAGGACTTCACCTACTGTCACCAAAAGGCCTGACCACCTCAGATTATAGTCCTGGGGGGTTAGACTTTGAGCCTATGGAAAAATGAAACCCGTATTACTCATAGTACATTAAAAACACCATTGGAACTAGCCATATTAAAAATAAGAACACCTCAAAGTCTTGATTCAGATTACTTTTAACACAGATTATGATAAATCCTGAGAAACATGGCTCCCAACGGTATAAAGTTACAAGACTACAAAAAAGTCAAAATAATTTTACACACATCTACTCTGTTAAAAAAAAAATCCCCATTATGCTCATTTTCCTTTTGTTCAAATATAATCTAAGTCTTTTCTTTTTATTTATTTATCTTTTTTTTTTTTGTGGTGCTGGGGATTGAACCCAGGGCCTTACACAAGTCTAAATTGCAAATCTATCAACTATTTTTTCACAGAACTCAAAGGGCTTGATTTTAGCTCCATATTCAGGGTCACTTCAGATTAATAATAGGGTTAGTGGTAAAACTATCTTTTTATAATCATAAAATTCCAACCAGAAAGAGACAGATTGCATAGTAAGGCCTTAGCCTGTTTAAGAGTTGCTTATCAGTTTGAGAAAGTATCCCCAGATTAACATGTCGGTAAGTTAATAACACCACATAATGTTCAGTAGGAACAGCATCAACCACTGCCACTGCTACATCCACTTGCATGTGCTTCCGCTCAATCACTTGTTCACCCACACAGGAAGGAAGTAAGATATCTACATGGAGACTATCTACATCTATAACCATTCCCAAATATGCAGGCAGGGTATTAAAATCACCTCAGGGGCTCTTCCCCACAGTAGTTTCTCATGACCCAACTAGGATAACCACATTGGGAACTCCATGGTTTGTTCCAAGAGAAATAGTGTAATATATAAAATATCTGAGTAATCTGATAGAAACAGTACAGCATTTGGGAACCAATACTCTAGTATTTGCTTTGAAAATGTACACTGTACTGCCAGTAGTTCACTATATTTCAAAGATCACAGCAGAGAAATTACTAAGGATGTTAGAGACACCGTGAAGCTGTACGCCTCAAACTACTAACTGCATACAAATCCCTACAGTCTTGTTAAAATGCAGATCCTGGCTCTACAACTTTGGGTAGGGCTGAGAGGCTGCATTTTTAAATCAAATTTTCAGGTGACATTTATGATGCTGGACCAAGGATCACATCTCTGAGTGATCTGATATTATCAAAAATCTAGAACAGCTGGGTTTTTTAATGGAGGAAGGGAAGGAATCATTTATTCTTAACATAAATTACATGAAAATTTTTTCCAGATTCTTACTACTATACATATACTATATCATCAGTATTTAAGTACTGATGATAGTAACTCCTTGAAGGTTTGATTTCTGTTCCACTACATTACAGAGTTCTACTAAAACAGAACAGACATAAAACCTTTCAGAATGGATAAAAAGAAACAGGGAGAGGAGTTTAAGTAGAAATAAAAGGAAGGCATTTCAATTGTACTCAGTTCTTTATCTTCTGAAACCACCTGACCAAAAAAAAAAAAAAAAAAAAGAAAAAAGAAAGACAACAGAATGAAAAGCAAACAATAGTCTTTGAAGTAACACTATTTAGTTACCCATGTTAACAGTTTACTGCATATCTTTTGGTGAGGTAAAGATCAGGAGGCTTGTGGTTCGAGGCCAGCCTAGGCAGAAAGTTCATAAGACCCTATCTCAATTAATGACTGAGCACAGTGGTGCACACCTGTCATCACAGCTACATCAGGAAGCACATGTAGGAGGACTGCAGTCCACGTGGGTCAAGTACGAAGACCTTGTCTCAAAAAGTAACCAACACAAAAAGAGCTGGTAGAGTGGTTCAAGTGGTAGAGTATCTGCCTCACCAGTATGAGGCCCTGAGTTCAACCCCAGTACCACTAAAAAACAGTAATAATTAATTACAAAGGTTTTTAATGCTTTATCATTAGATCTGAGGTTTGCTTTATCTACCACACACACACCCTTCTATTTCTAATTAGCTAAGACTATCTAACAGTATGTTTGTTATTTCTAGCAAATATTTTCAACTCTATCTAAATCTTTTTTCCTCTTTAGTTCATGCATGTATTGAACTTCATAACTGATCTGCTATTGGTGATCCATTCTTGAAGACAATTATTTCATGGTCAGGATACAATGTTTTTCTAATATATTTCTGAACTTTATTAATTTTACCAACAATCTTGGCATTTATTTCTTAAGTAATTCAGATTAAAATTTTCTTTAGGGTTAAGAGTCATACAGTCCCACAGGATGATCTGGAAAACTTTCTACCTCTATTTTTTGGTATTCTATGCAGCATGAGAACCACCTGCTCCTTGAATAGTCTGTAGATCTTACAGCACCACTAGTGACATTTTTGGTTAGATGGAGCTCTTTCACTGAAATGCTTCGGTAAGGTATTTAGACTAAATCATATGAAACTGACAATATTGACTGTTTTTGACTATCAAAGAGAGCAACTTTGAATCAATAGTAAAATTCATAATTTTGCTATAGAATCTACCATTTTATGTATGTTTTAAAATTTATTGATATATCATTATGTACGGTATTTGCTTACAATCTTTTAATCACCTTAATATGGGAGTGAGTTTAATATTAACACCTATAAAAAAGGTTTCCTTGAATTTCTGAAAAGAAATGATATAAACATTTCAGTAAAATCTCAAAAATCCAAGCATCAATTATACTATACTTTCTAAACTGTGACCCTCTAAAAGGGCCACTGGCTGCTTAACAATTTTATGAACATATAGGCCAAATTTATATGTATCTACATATGTGCATTTTCTTTGGAGAGAACCCAACAGCTTTGTCAGTCTCAAGCATCTACAAGTCCCAAACAATTTTAAGACAGAAAAAAGTCAGCAAAAATATATTTAATAGTATAGAAGTTCCAATGTAAATATACATCTGGGTTCCTTTTTATTGAGTAGAGAAAATTTATATTTAAATACAGAGGAATAAGAGTCACTGTATTCTTCTGGAAACTAAGAGGATAAAGGTACACTGTTAGGTCCAATTTCTAGGCCAAATTTCTAATATTGGCTTGTTACTAAAGATGAACAACTAAGAAGGAAGATTTCACCAAAGAAAAGGGAAATGGAGACAAGAGTGGAACTAAATATATAAGATGAAGGGGAAAGTAAATGAGAGGCAGACACAACACAGGTTGAAAAGGTAAACCTTCTGACCTCAGGTAGGAAATAGTATAAAAACAAATAAAAATGAAGAAAATTAACAACTAGCCATATTAATCAATGTATTACCTTTCCAAAGACAGTTGGAAAACAAAAGCAGGGAGATACCCAAGCATGGAAGAACCAGGAAATTAAAAAGCAAAGAAAAAGGCTAAAACAGAAAAAAGACTCACAAAATTGAGAATAAATTTCTAACAAAAAACATAGCACAAATTTTTACTGTGAAGATGACATTGTAAGTTTCTCTGGAGCATAATGAAAAACAAAGGAGAAAACCAACCTGTTGCACAAACTCTAAAGGCACTGGTGTGGCCTGAGTAAACGTTTCCAGGTGAATGCCATGCACAGGATCTTCCACCACCAAGCAACCAACATCAAACCACCTGCAGCAGAGCATACTAGTATCATACTGTGTATATGCTAAATCACAGCAATAGTGAAAAGACAAAAAATGGAAAAGCCAAGTACTACTTCAGATAAAACATCAGCAGATTTCAAGAGGGAAATGTTTTTCTAATTGGTTCACAAGAGATTAACCCATAAAAAATATAAAATGACTCTATTGTCTTAATTCCAAGAGAAAACTAATGGGGAATAACAACAAAGAAAAATGACTTAAAACTACTTACCATGGAGCGTTTCTTTTCTTGCTAAGATGGAGAATAACAGAAGTGGGGGTACCCAAATACGCAAGAGACAATTTATAGTCATTTGGCTATGCAAATGAGTGTACTCAATAGTACTCATGAGTACGATTCTTAAACATTACTTGCTACAATGAGAAATTTCATATTACCAACTCTATAGTTAACATGTACCCATCCAGCAACATTGCTAGCAAATTAAAAAGTAAACTCATTCAGAGGAAATAGTGACATATACTCTCCTCATGAATGCATAATCAATCGTTCTAATGAGTTTTTGAATTGTTCACAATGAATTAGGCTTTGAAAACATTCTCATGAAACCAAGGAAATTCTTCCACTTAAAGACACTTACAAACTATAAAAAGTGAGATACTTTTAAATTCGCTTAAGAGAAGACAACTGTGACCCCCACCACATTTCAGCAAGAAGATGCCCTGAAACCATGAATTTAAACAACAGGAGCATATGGAACAGGAACATGTCCAACACTTCTATTTTTAAAAAAATACACAGTGCAATGAAACATAAAATGGATTGGGAAACGTTTATTTATAAATTCAGAAAAACAACCAAGTAACAACTCTGCTAAATATTACAATGGTAATTTGTAATATCTGTAGTATTCATATATTAAAACTGTTTCAAATAAGAGCATTAAATAATAACACTTCTTATATCTGGTATACTAATCTATATTTTGTATTTTGCTATGACAATTTTTCTCAGTCAAGAAAATGTATTTGTGAAGCCCAAGCTCCCTTAGCTAAATTTTCTTTTGCATTGTTTTGAATGATTTGTGTACAATCCCTATCATGACTCATGTACTGACCAGACTGTTATGCCTGCATGGCCTGTAAAGCAGAACCACCTACAGTATGAACAGTGTGTTTTATCACACTAGTGAATACACATTAGAGCTCTAAGGTCCCCTTTTTTCCAAAACACCACATTTAACTGAACATGTCAAACTGGACATCAGCTTTCCCATTCTCTTCAACTCAAGGTAAAACTGCAACCAATGTCATCCTTACCAAATGCTCTTCCATGTCTACCCCTCAGGTTTGGGCTAGGGAAACTCAGTTCTTCCAACCCGGAAGGGAGAAGAGTGGTCACAGAGACTGACCACACTCAAGGACAGTCAGTACGGATTCTCATGTCCCTCTGTGGCTGGTAAATAAGGTGGAGTTGCCAAGCATATTTGACTTGAAGGACTTGTAAGAACAATTGTGGTTCCAGGACACTTAGATTTCATGTAGTAGAAAAAATTTCACCAAAAGTCTGGGGCACTGTCAATTTCTATTTTACCACAGAAGACTCTTACCGTTACCAACTAATTCACAGAATAAAGGGCACAGGCAATGCATTTTAGGGACAGTTAACTACACTTAGCACATTACCAAGATTTTCTTTTAAACCCAAGGCCTTTTTTTTTTCTTGGCAAGGCAAAATTTACTTCTGCAGAAGGGTGTGCAGGCATATGGGCACAGCACGCACAGAGGGGCAGGCAGTCTGTCCCTCCTTATATTCCTGACACAACTGACCCTACCTCTTGACCTGGATTGGTCCAGATCAAAAGTTTCCAATTGTCTCGACTGGCTGAAATTCTACACTAACTGAGGGAGGGGTTAAGACACACAGCATGGTAGGCAATTTTGCCAGGCAAAGGGGCTGAGCAAGAATCTGGAAGGAGAATCTGGGACTACAGACAATGTAGGTAATTAAAATGGCAACACACACTTTGACAGAAAAGACTGCTTTCTCACAATTCTCCCCCCTTTAATTTATATTCTTTTCTTTAAACTCATTTAACATTAATTGACTTTCTATTTCAGCTGTGCTTAACAACAGCTGGTGTGGCACAGGAGTTTGTTTAGTTAGAGCAGTTTCTATGAGCCTATAGTCAATGCTGGTGCACAGGTCATGACCCCAAATACATCAATGAGGGATGTTAGAATTGAGGCTATTACTCCTTTCCATTTTCCAAACCACTGCTCTGGACAGTTGGTCATTCATTTATCCCTGAGTTCTCGCCAGTTGTTTGACAGGGCTGTCAGGCCTTGGAGAGCCTTGGTTACAGTCCCATCAAGAGCTGTGTTGTTGGGGATGAATGTGCAACATTCACCCCCGCAATCAGGACACATACCCGCCTCTTTTCTGTCAGAATCATGTCCAGAGCCATCTGGTTTTCCCATGTCATCCTACTGGTGGGGCCTAGTTGTTCTTCAATTCCCTTCACTGTATCCCTATCATAATTGACAAATTTCTATTGGTTATAATAGACATAGTTAATCCAATCTACATTCTTATTGATAGTGGACTACCAGAATAGTATTGATTCAAATCCTGCTGCTATTTGATTTTTTGCTTTGAATTTATCAGGGACTCCTTGTGGGACCCCAATGGTATCTATGTAGACAAGGTTTGGAAAGATCTGAAACCCAAGGCCTCTTGTGTATGCCTCCAATCCTTTTGAGATAGGGTCTTGCTAACTTTGCCCAGAATGGCCTTGAATTAGTGATCTTTCTGCCTCCGCCTCCCGAGTAACTGGGATTACAGACATATACCATCATACCCAGCTCATCATCTAAGATTTTCTGGATTGCTCTTCCTGACTGCCATTTTCTAACCTCAGTTCTAAGCATTTCCTTGACTTTATCTTCTGTGCATTTACTTTCCACAGGAGCACCACAAAGAGAAGCAGCACAGCAGGAACTAGCAAGTGTCTGGGATTCTGGTTTTACTCTCAGTTGTCTTGCTCTCTCTTTCCACTCTGTACTATCGTAAGTCTTTTGTCCTCTCTCCTTCTTAATCATTCTAGTAGTCATCAACAGGCCTCCTAAATACTATTTAGCATTCCTGATTTTTTGTCATATTCTATTCTCTTGGTTAAAAGCTACTTGATGGGAAAATGCCACATCTAGGTAGGATGGAGGAGTTTATAGCAGGCTGACACTCCCAATGAAAAGCTAAGTGAGCAATCATACATTCAGAGGCATCAAAGCTGTAGAAGCAGGAAGGACCAAAAAAAGGGAGGGGGCACACAACCTTTCACAGATAAGACATAATCCCTTCAAATGACCCTTAGTACAACCTAGACTTGACTGATTGAGTCTGTGACCCAGATGTTGGAATTTGTAGGAAAAGATTTAAAAATAACTATTATTCATATGTCCAAGAAAAGAGGGGTAAGTATAGTCAAAAGATGAAGAGATGGTAATAACTGAACCTACTTTGAAAAAAGAATTCAACATTTGACTAACAATAAACTGTACATAGCAGAAGGCAAGATTAGTGAATCTGAAGTCAGGTGAACAAAAACTGTCCAAACTGAGGAACAAAGAGAAAAAAACAGTCAGGGGATAAAAGTAACAACATGGAAAATGTGAGAACTGTCAAGAGTTGAACAAGCATGTAATCAGAATTCCACAGAGAGAAGAGGAAACGAGCAAGAAGCAATTCTTGAAGGATTTTCCCAAACTGATGAAAGACATCAAAGAATTAAGAAGCTCAAAGAATCCACATTAATTATAAAAGCATACAAGCCAACAACACAACCATACCTAAGCACGCCATAGTAAAACTGCAGATAAAATGACAGAGAAAGTTTTAAAAGCAGTTAGAGAAAACAGCATATTATCTTTACAGAAATGATAACATAAATAGCTGACTTAACGGAAATGACATTTTTAAAGTGCTGAGAGAAAAAAATTTCCAACCTAGACTTCTATATCCAGCAAAAATAAAGGGGAATTAAAGCACTTTCAGACACACAGAAGCAGAGAGAATTCAAAATGAGCAACCCTACATTATAATGTAGTATCAAAGGGAGTACTTAGGTAAAAAGTGATTCCAGTCAGAAACACAAAAAATGCAGGAAGGAATTAAGAGGATGACCATAAATGGATTAACAACTGCACAGAACAATACTAGTGTAATGCCCAAGGAGTTTAAAAGAAATTTGACAATAACACTTTAAGAGGTGAAAACAAGGTGAATAGTATTAAAGGTGGTTCCAGGAGTTGGTGCAGTGGCTACATCTATAATCCCAGAAGATGGAGATCTGGAGGATCATGGCTTGAGGACAAATAGTTAGAAACCCCACCTCAACGAACCAGCTGGGTATAGTGGCGTGAATCTGCAATCCCAGCTACAAGGGAGTCATAGGTAAGAGGACTGAGGTCTAACACCAGTCCAGGGGAAAAAAAGAGACCCTATTTGAAAAATAACTAAAGCAAAAGAGAGCTAGGGTATGACTCAAGTGATAGAATGCCTGCCTAGTAAGCATAAGGTCCTGAGTTCAAACTCCAATACCATAAAAAAAAAGTGATTCCTATATTATGTCATAACTTTTATTGTAATACATTTAAAAAACACACTGTAATCTCTAAAGTAACCATTAAATGAATAAAGGGACTAAATCAAGTAATAATCATTGACGGTTCCTCAGTGCTCACATAGAAAGTTCACACTCTTCAGCATGGAACGCAAAGCTCTTCATAAGCTGCCCCCACACCACTCCTTCATTTTCTACTCAATAAACCTTCAGGCCAGCTGACACAATCCCTAACCAAGAATGCCTCTTACTGACCTTCAGAATGACCTACCTCATTCTTCCACCTATCCAAGTTTTACCACCTCTTCAAAATACAACTTTGAACAGCCATTCATGAATTTCATGTGGCACTACCTCTACTGAGTTATCCCCACTGATATGTCATACGTTTCCTAGCAGTCAAAGTCATAGTACTTTTACAATTATTGTTTCAAGCTGATTCATCTGTGCAGGTATCTTCTTTCACCTGACCTATAATAACCCCTGGAAGATTGAGGATATTACAGTTACAAAGTCCTAGGCACAATTCAATATCGAATACACAAAAAATAAGGAAAACGAGAACAAAACCACCATACATTTACAAAAGAAGATAAATTTCACCAAAGGGAAGTTGTTTTAGTATAAAACAACTCAGTATATCCAAAAAGATTTTCCCACTAAAAAAAGACATCTACTAAAAATATAAAGCTCTCGTGAAGCACTGGTGACTCACACACGCCTGTAATCCTAGCGAGTCAGGAGGCTGAGATCAGGAAGCTCTCGGTTTGAGGCCAGTCCAGGCAAATAGTTCGTGAGACCCCTATCTCCAAAATAACCAGAGCAAAACGGACTGGAAGTGTGGCTCAAGTGATAGAGCACCTGCCTAGCAAGCATGAAGCCCTGAGTTCAAACCCCAGCCCCACCAAAAACAAACAAACAAAAAAGAATATGCATACACATACTTACAGAGCCCTCAAAAACAACAACGAATTCTGTCTGAAGGGTTTTCTGAATAAAACATTAGAGAATTCTCAGCAGAAACTCACAACTTTGTGACTGCTATCCAGCCGTTGTGTCCACACTTTCCATTACTATGGGTAGCTGTGTGAAGGACTGTGTTTGTGACCCATGGTCAATCCTATCTGAGTCAGTACACCAGTGTATCATCTGTGATTTAGTGCTACTATGTGGATTATCAGCACAATTCTAGATAACAGGCATTACTCTCTCTACTGCAGAATTACATGAGAAGTGCCACTACCCAATCTGGGATATGGCTAACTAGGTGACAGAGGCAGCATCAGAACAGACTTTTCTCACTGGTTTTTGAAAACAGGAGATACTTTTTGCTAGGTATTCAGTATGAACTCCCTGACCCAATTATATTTTGCCTTGAAGAGAAACAGTGAGGCTCTTACTTGTCAGGTAGCAACTCCGCAATGAAGTTTTCCACTGATACAGCAGTCTGCTTCTCATGGATCACTCCAGTTCGACGTAAGCTATCTATGCGTTCCTGGGCACCCTAAACAACAGCATAGGTTGGAATATAAATAGTGTAAATATGGTAGCATCAAGTCTAAAATACTAAAATAATGGGGTAGTTGTTTATTTAAAAAGATATATAACAGATAAGAAGGAACTTAAATCTTTACAGTGAATACTGTAAATATGCCTCACTCATTCCTCTCAGGAGGTAGTTATGGCTACATTTAGGTTAAAAAGCAGCTTAAACACATATAATTCAGTAAAAACTACTAGGGGATTATTGGGATGTTCATCTTCTACTCTTTGAAGGTGTCATCTGAGCTATGTAGGACAACAAAATATTCCTATGTTGTTTAAAAACTAATGAGGAAGCACACTGTCCACATGGTCAGCTATCTAAATTCATTTTCCTTTGCCTTACTAAAACTACATCAACTGTCCCTCTCATCTTAAATGTTACATATTTGCCCCTTCTTTGTGTTCCCAGTGACAAAGTCATACTCCGGGACTTGGTCATCTTTCTGAAGACCTGCAACCTTGGCACCCACACTTCTGTTCTTACTGCCAGTCTTCCCCATCCTGATCAAGTTCTCACCCTGACCTCCAAAGCCACACGTTCTAAAGGCCAACTACAACAATGTCAAGTTCTAACTCCCAGATGCAATCAGCTTTTGGTTGAGAATTCCCACATCTATTAACTCTTCCCAATATGGAAAAGCACACTCAGTCTGAGGCGTAAGATCTGTTCCAGTCTTTCAAGTAACACTTATATATATATTTATATATAATATAAATGCTTGTGATTTACCTTATGTGCAACTGGCTTAGAGTACCATTATTGTGGTTACATACTTGTCATATTTACTTTACCTACTTACCATCCTTTTTTTTTTTCCCCATTTCCAGATTAGACCAAACTTAAGTCCTATGGACATCAGTTAGCTTTGTTGTATTTTATAAAAAACAAACCCTACCACCACAAAAAGCATTCCTGGAAATGCAAACTACATGGCAAATTCAAGAGAAACCCAAGGGAAGTCAGAACATTTCAAAGTGCATGTGTTTGTGGCAGCACTATTCTCTTAAGGACAGACTATCATGAAATGTAAAAAGGCAGGAAACATGATTTGATTTGTATTATATGTAACATATTACATTTAGATATAGATAAATGCCACCTAACATCCCCAGATTCAGAAAAGTAAACTTACAGTGTGTATGTGTGTAAAAGAAAGAGCTTCATATTCTCTTAAAGTCTAAATTAACTAAAAAGCACCTCAAATCCATGCACCACTATCTAGAACTGGTATGGGATTATGTTTAATTACTAATTATAACCAATATACCAGCCTTTTCCCTCAATGAAATATGCTATGCCAAGTGCTCCATGCTAGTGCTTTACATGTGTTATATGAGAACAGGTAAAGTATCTGTGTGCCTGGCTCATGGGATGCACTCAATAAAAGAAAGCTACCATAGATCTTTTATATAAAACATCAGATGCATTTCTCCTTAAATGTAAATATAGGTGATTCTTGTTGTAGCGGGTAATCGTGATTATCAACTTGAGTGATTGAGAAGCACCTAGGAGTTCAGGGAAGTCCGGGTGTGTTTATCTTTGAGGGTGTTTCCAGAGAGGAATAGTTAAGGGAAAGGACTGCCCCCAGGATGGGTGGTGCCACTGCATAGGTTAGCAGCCCAGAGGAATAAAAGGAGAAAAAGAGAAGGTTCAGAGTGCTTGCTGGACACCAGGAAGCCACACCCTCTCTATCATGATGAGCTGAAACCTCGGAAACTATGAGACAAAATAAATCTTTCCTCCCTTTAAGTAGTTTTTCCTCAGGTGTTTGCCACAGTAACAGAAAAAGTGACTCACATACTCATTATTTGTGGATTCTGTATTGGTGAAAGTGACTATTCACTAAAATTTACTTGTAATCTCAAAATTAGGCATGCACAGAGCTACAAGAAATTTTAAGTTGTCTGATATGCACATTTCCAGATAGGTCAAACATGGTGATACTCCTGTCTTCTTATTCCATCTTGCATACTGTAAAGAAGTGGCTTTTTGTCTACTTAGAACCAGGGTTTTTTGGTTTTTTATTTTACATTTTTATGCTGTTGAAGATTTCACTGCTTAAAATAGCCCCAAGTATTGTGTTAAAGTGTTGTCTAGTGTTTCTAAGCACAAGAAGGCTGTGAAATACTAGAAGGCTGTGAGTATACCTTCCTTATGTATAAGTGCTAAGTTAACTTCATTCAAGCATGAGTTACAGCATTGTTGGCTACAAGAGTTTAATATAATACACTCCTCTCAAAAAATTACATACATATACATACAAGATGCATACAGACAGAAAAACACATCAAACAATGCTAAATACTAATACATTTCAAAATCACTGTGGTCAGAAGCCCACAGGGATCTAATCTTACATTTCCCCTGGAAGCAAAGGTACAGTGGTCACTAATTCAGTGTCTGGGGAAACATCATAGAAAGTAACTGTGGCAAAAATAAGACTATCTGTCTTGCAAGCAAGATTTCTTGATGGATTAGAAGTGAAGGAGAAAAGTTAGGGATGCCTCTAAGATTTCTCGCCTGAAAGTGGAAGGATAGGGCTGACATCAGGGCAGCTGGAGAGGGGAAGGAACAAGCCTAGAGGAAAGAAAAGCAGCTTAGTCTACACATACTAAGTTTAATTATATATGGTAACTTTTAAGTAAGTCAAGAGTTTAAAGAAAGCTTTCAGTGAAAATGTAAAAATGGAACTGTCAGTGTCAGTGCATCTGTGATGTTTAAAGCTGAGGATGGCAGACTGCCAGAGGAGTGACTAGAAAAGGGGACAAAGGTGGGGGGGAGGAGAACAGGAACCAGCATGTGAGGAACAGAAGCTGCGAAAATCAAGTGAACATAGGAAATAGCCAAGCCAAGGGTGGGTACCCAGGAAGTCAAGTTAAAACAAACAAACAAACAAACAAAAAAAACAACATTGAAAAGAATGAGTGATCAACTGTCTGGAAAGCCAATGATATGTCAAATAAGATGGAGAATCATGGTGACCATAATGCACTCTCAGTGAGTAGTGGAGGTGAAAGTCTGATTGGGGTGGGCAATTGCAAACAATTAAAGAGAAAAATGCTGGCAACTCCTGAGGGACTTTTCCTAAAAAAGAAGCAAAATAAGGTAATAGGTGATAGCAGAAGTAAGGTAAAAGAATTTCTTGGGTTTCCGTTGGCTTTTTTTTTCTCATTAACTTTTTTATTAATTTATTTAAGGTTGTGCCTTTTCTAGGAGTGCTCAACCCATTTCTTTTTTCTTTTATTTTACCATTTTTACATTTACTTACATGTGTATATACTGTTTGGGCCACCTCCCCTCTAATCCCACCTCCGCTTCCAGCCAGACCCTATTCCACTCTCCTCTCTAATTTTGTTGAAGAGAAAACACAGGAGGATAATCAGAAAGACACAGCTTTTTTTTAAGGTAAGAAACATGTTTGTATGCCACCTACGGTTCATTTTTCTGGCACAATTGTGTGCTGGTTAACAATTCAGTAGAAAGCACAAAAATTTATGAAAGACAGGACAGAATTCCTGGAACCTTAACATGTTCAGTATTATTAACAGTGATAATAAAAAAACCTAAGGCATTCAAAGGATATTATAATTTTAGTAATTGATTTGAATGTTAAAACTTGGTTAGGATCTCTTTTAGTATTAACTATTCTCTTTTTGTGTTCTGAGCACACTTTCTTCCCTCCCCAATAATCAAAACCTATCTTAGGCGTCTTTAAATTAAAAATTAAAAATTCACTATGTATGGAGTTGTCTAACTGAAAAGCAAGCTGATCACTATTTCAGTGTATTAAAACACATTAACTCCATAGAGACCACAGAATCATTATCACAGTTCTGAAAAATTTAACTGCCAGATTCCATATACTGAAAAAGAGAGTGCTTTACTCACTTTTAATCCAGCTGCATAGCCCACTGGTTGAGGAGCAATATTGGACTGTCCTGCTTCCCCTATAACCACAGCTAAGCCAAAGACTTCCTGAAAGGCATCTCGAACAGCAGCTACTTTGACTTCTTTATTTGAGGTCACTACAATATCCAGCTCACCTCCAGATTCTACAAGGACCAAAAGAAAATTTCAAATCCAAATTTAAATAGTAAAATTCTTATCACTACTGCCATACTATGTGTTAACATTTTATTTATATAAATATTATCAACTTCATAAAACAATACAAGATATTAATCATTATTTTTATATGGCTGAGGAAATAGGCTGACATAGTTTTGCCCAAGGCAACAGCTATCTTTCTCTTTTTTTTGGAGGTACTGGGGTTTGAACTCAGGGCCTCACACTTGCTAGGCAAGAGCTCTACCACCTGAGCCACTCCCCCCGCAAGGCAACAGCTCTTTAGTACTAACGTCAGGACTCCAATGTCAGTCCATCAGACTCTGAAGTCTTTTTTTGCCACACGATCTGATACGACCCAACACATTTTCACTCTCTAACCTAAGAGCATGTGATTCCAACATGTGCTCAGCTCCAACCTACCAACTTTTTCTCAGTTTTGGAACTGGGCGTTTAATCCATCATCTGAAGGAGTCTCAATTGCAGAAGATGGTACATACCTTCTAAAGGTTCTGACTATCATATCTGCCATAACCAGAGCACACGTTTTTCAGTATTCTATGAATGTTCCAGAATGTTTTAGCTCTAGGTGAAAAATAGTATTCTGTGGTCAAACAATTGCGAGAGATGCTACACACCATATTCCATCCTTAGAAATTCAGAGTGCACCTTAACATATCAAAGATTTGATTTTAACCCAGGTCTTTCCATATGTAATCTGTCCACTGAATACTTTTTCAGCATCTAATAATGGCTGCTAAAAGTGTTCCATAGATTTCAATTTGGGACAGATATGAATATAAGAACAGCTTATTTTTCTACTATACTACTCTATTAATTTAGCTAAGTTTCATCTTAGCTTAAACTTTGCATGGACACATTTATTGCACTTTAAAGATTATAAGTAAAAAGCTTTCTTGCTGTTGGTTAATAAAGACACAAACTCATTAAATGCCAAGTTCTAACACCACGTGGATGCCAGGTTCCAGCCCTTCAGCTATAAAGCAATCACAGAAATCAGACATCTGGCTTATGAAGTATAGTCACACATCTGGGATACTCAACAGAAAATGAAAATGAAGACTCTTGCTGATGACAAATAATCCATCAAAGAGTTGAACCAAAGTTATATATTGAACAAGAATTACCACCAGGAAATATACCTTTTAGATAGAAAATAATTTAAATGTGGGTCATCAATCTTTATTATACATCCTCATCATTAAAAAAAGAGCATACAGCACATTGATCTGTAAATATATGTACTACTGTTTTAGTATCTGAAAGGTAAAATAACATAAAATATGAAATTTTAAGTTTAACAGTATACTACATTTTACTTATTCATCAGTTCAAACATTTTTAACTTTTTATTTTTAAAATTTGTACACTATTGTTTCTAAGCCAAACAATTTGACAAAATTATTTTCGTTTTAAAAATATAAACCTAACATTTTATGACATAGACTGAGTATCCATCATCCAAAATGCTTGAAACTAGAAATGTTTAGGAGTTTAGATTTTGGAATATCTGCTTATACATAATGAGATGTGTTAGGGGTGGGACCCAAGTCAAAACACAAAATTCACTTCTGTACACACAGCCTGGAGGTAATTTCATAGAACATATTTAGTGCACCTGTGTTTTCACTGTGACCAGTCACATATGGTCAGGTGTGGAATTTCCCACATGTTGCATCATTTCAGTGCTCAAAAATTTTCAAAGTTTAAAGCATTCTGGATTTCACACTTTAGGATCGGCAATGTTCAGCCTGTATAGTGAACTCAAAGACCCGGTTGTAAGCACAGCATTTTCTGATATCTGCCATTAATGGCTCTCTCCAAAAAACAGAGTTCTCATGCAGCTGCTTATAATGTAAAATACTGAGCCCCAGATATAAGGCTTTTTTCCCTAACTATCTTAGGGAACATGTGAAGGTATTTTCCTTTCATTTGTTTTTACATGGATCCCTTTGTCCTGTTTAACACAAAGAGTATGTTTAACAGTCACACCCTTGCTGGGAATTTCAGCAGGTATCAGAGCCTGCAAAGGATAAGTCACAGCGGGGAAGAGGAAGACTGTGTGCTTTCTCAGTTTTAAATTCCATGTGGGACATATCTTGATCATAAGCTAAGAACTGTTCCTTTAAGCTACAGCTCAAAAAGGCTTTTCAGTTTGTCATGGCGGTTCTGCCTTTAATGATAATGGAGAACGAACTAAAGAACAAAGAAAACTTCATGTGAATGCAGTTAAAATCCATTTCCCATAGTTCTTATGACTCCTTGATATATCTGAAATTATTATATCAAGTGATTTCTGGAATATTTCTATAAAAATGCCATTTGTTTTCCTGAGTTTTATTAGATCAGATTAGTGTGGCTTTTGTTGTGTGGCATTAACTGTTTCATAATTATATTACTTTTTAAAGGTTAACAGTAGGATTATGTGTTATCATAAGTTATGATATGTGCTAACAGAACCTACATTCTTGTATCTTTATCACCTCCTTAAGTTTCTGCCTTTTACTTTTTTCTCGTTTCTTTTTTTTTTTTTTTTTTGAGATAAAGTCTCTCTAGATAGCCTGAGCAGCCCTCAAATTGCTGCTCCTCCTGCCTCTTCCTCCCAATTAGCTGGGATTACAGGCACATACCACCATGCCCAGCTATGCCTTTTTCTTGATGTTATGGAAACTACTGGCTTGAAAAACTGTCTTGTTCAAGAGTCCAGGCTTTATCATTTACTACCTTCATAACCATGAGGAAGACACTGCCTTTTTCTTTGTAAAAAATGCCTGCTATATTATAGGGCTTGCTCTAAGGCATGAATTAGCTGCTTTCACAGTGTGACATACTACAGCCATTAAAATAGCAATAACTCTAAAAATATTAATTTCTTTCCTTCATTCAAAATAAGTACTTAAGAATACATATGATGCATTACATATGGCAAACTGGATTATTATGACTACAAGATATCAAACATATAAAGTAAGAATCAAATTTCTGAATCTTTTGGACAGTCGCAAACATGAACAATTTAGCTGATTCAATTCTTAATCCAATTTTCTACTTCAAGGAAAACAAAATGGTTGAATCTAAAAAAATTCAACATGGGCTCAATCTAGCTCTACCTAGCAGTGTAACCTAAGATAGTAATTTACACCTCTTTTGAACCTAGGTTCTGATCCAAAACTTGAGGAAAATACCTATCTTGCTGAGCTCTGTGGCCTTAGGGCCTGACAGAACAATCACTCCACAAATGGTATTTAGTCACTAATCCGTCTTGTCCACAGACATGTGCTAGACAGCAAACTAGCAACTAGGTGAGATTCATGAAAACTTCTGGCTTCTTACTGCCTCTAACAGTCTGTTCAGGTACCTACCACCAAGCTTTAGCTTGCAAATGACTTCCTATAGGATTTCTGGTCACTGACCTAGGTAAGCACTGACACTTTTTCATATTGGATTTGCACATAAAATTAAACAGCACACAATATTTATATGTCAACTTTCTGGAGGATTCTCGGTAACGGGCTCAAAAGTGGTTGAAACAGTTTTTCCAATCAACCTAATAATCAGATACTATTAGTAACTATATTCATATTCTCTAAAATATTATTTCTGAGTTAAGCATAAATGCATTTAACTAAAATTGGTAACTGCAAAAATGCCCAAACCAAGTACAAAGTATCACTTTAAATGTCAACAGTGCATGAAGTAAAAAATTCATGCTAAGCTTACAATTAAAATCCGTAATGAGACTAATAATTCACACTGTTTTTACTCCTCCAAAGGTCATTTTGTGGAGTTCTCAAAACTTACTTCATGGTAATTAACAAAAAGATAAATTAATAATGCCAAAAACAAAGACTGACAGTCAATGCAAGATCACAAGAGGATTCCATGACCAGAGGAAGTGGCTGACACTGACGCCTACTTCAAACTCATCCAGCAGATACTGGTCTAGCTTATGTACATACTGATGTATGGAGCCATGCCAGGGTCCAGCGTTGTAATCATGCTTTCTACCGAATGCTTTGTCTTATCAAGCACAGATTTCACCATAGGATTCCCAGCCACACCCTGCATAAAACAAATTAATATATAAATGCATATGCTAAGCAAAGAACACCATGATCTTCAGCACTGTGAAGAAACGTTTTTTTAAAGTTTCCAATATATCGCAGACCAATACTTCTGAAAAATGTAAGAAAGACGAGGTCAGGGCAGTATCACATTGCTAAATGGTCCTCTCAATTTCTCTTCCCTTCACAGCACAGGCCCACAGAGCAGCAGCAGTGGCAGACCACACTTTGAGCAGCACTGGTCTGGAAAGGATGATACTCTGTGTATATGATATTAATGTGTGTGCCATTTATAAGTATATTTTTATATATTCCACTTTTATTTATTTACTAATCTAAAACTTTAAGTGAACTGTTTCCCTCAGAACTACAAGCAGATATCTGTCAGGCCATACTTTGCTCCCTAAAAGATAAAAAAAAAAACAGTAACAAATACTTTTCATCCTTAGCCTTCATAACAGGTCTCCATTACCTCAACATCTAACATTTTGCTATGTTCTACTAAAGTTTCCTCTTTCTTATCTGATTCACTCCCAAACTCTCCCTTCCCAGCCCGACCTCCTCTGGATTCTTAGAATAACACTATTAGAGAGAGGAACCAGCTTGACAGCTCCTTCTTGCACCACACTTCTCCCACAGCAAAAAGGACCAAGGGAGGAGTGCCTTGCACAATGGTCCCCAAGCCCATGGTTTCCCGTGTACCAACCTCCCATAAACCAAGGGGATAAAAGGTGGCGAAATGAGTTGTGACTGAAATTAAAGACTGTCAGCCAGCCTGCCTCAGCTGAAAATCACGTGTTACTTCTACTGCAAGCACTGGAGAGTCTACCTGGGTATTATAAGTGCTACAACACGTGTGCTCTTAGTCTCTACATAAAGAACATTTTTAAAAGTACAAGGACATGAAAGAGCAAGCTTAGAAAAAATGTCATAGGCCTGAAACATGCAGCTCAAATAATGTAAAACAGTTAACCACTTAACAATTCAAAATGTTTAATATTTGCAATGAAATTGCAAATAAACCCTCAGCAGAATATTGGGAAGAACTTAGCAGAATGATCTCACAATTCACTGAGGCATGACCTCACCTTCTGTCTTATTACCCCATGCCCACCTCAGCAGAGTAGGCCCTTGGCACACATCAGTATAATAAATGGCCTGGACTTAAAACAATTAGCAGTATGCTACCATTGCAAAGACAGGCAGAGAGCAGAGGACAGAACACACGAGACCATAGCCCAATGGCGACAGTAAATAAGATACAGGAGGCACATCAGGTCACTGAGGACATGACACTGAGACAGTCCATTAAGTAGTTGGAAAATAATTAAGTTTGGTTTCTACCTTATATAATATAGTGAAGTATATCAGCTACATTAAACTGTAAAAAGTAAAATGATAAAAGAACTAGAGGATGATATGCAAAGAAACTGCTGAAAATTTTTGACAAAATTTTTGTCAAAAAATCATAATAAAATTAAAATGTAAATTAAAGTGCTGAAGATGCATACGGTGAAACACTCTTACTATATTAACAGCTCCTACAAATTCATTACAAGAAGAAAATCATCCCAATTTAAAACTGGACAAGGAACATGAATAGAGAATTCACAGAAGAAAAATATAAATGGCTGAAAAATCTGGTGAAAATAATCTTCAAATTCAGGAGCACATTAAAATTAGGTTTTAAAAATGTTTTATCTATCAGACCAGAAAGTACTCTATCTCAAATCAGAAAATATTGCACTTCAAATAGCTAATGTTGTCATGAAAAATGTGATTACAGTATAGTTTAGTATTACTTTACTAAAAAGCAGTAGGCATCAATAATTTAAAAATGTTCACTTATGCTTATCAGAAATTAATCCTGGTGAACCAGAGATGCCTATAAAGACTTACATACAAGAGTACGCATCACGGTTTTACACAACATGGTGCATGGTTAATGACGATATTACTGAAAATTGCTGAGAACAGATCTCAAGTTTTCTCACCACAAAGAAATGTAAGTAGGTGAGGTTATGCATATGTTAATTAGCTCAATTTAGTCATTCCACACTGTGTACATATTTTAAGCCATGGTGCACACAATAAATCTATACAATTTTTTCTTCTTGATTAAAATAAAGCTTTAAAAATTACTATTAGAAAATAAGCAAAACTTATAGTTAGAAGAATGCCAACAGCAGATTAGTAAAATAAAGCACGGGTAATACATGCAACAATATCTGTGGTGAAGTAGCCATTAAAAATGCATTTCTAAGGAGTATTACGTGGCTGGGAAGATGTTTGTGAGATCTGCTGGGTAATGAACAAAATAACAACACTCACACGACCATTCCAGCTTGGCTTCTACCAGAAGAACAGGTACAGCTGCATGGCTACACAGATAGAATGAGAGCAACTGCATAAAACTCGTAATAAAACTAAAAAGGATTATTCTTTCCCCATGCCATTATGTATTTTCAAAATTATCTCCAGTGAAAACCTACCAACTTTATAATTAGAAAATTAAATATTTAAAAGTAAATATCCCTTACCTTAATAAAACCCCAGATCCCACCAGCAGACTCGTCATCCTGGCTTCTGTGAATTCTGGGATCTTCTTGTTCCTCTGGGAAAGTAATGGCTGATGTGGTTCCAGCTCCCTGTGCCAGAGGAGTCAGGCTGGCTTGCTGAGTAATAGGAGGTGGCAAAATACCTAGTCAATGGCAAAAATTTTAATATGTATAATTTATTCCACAAGCTTTCCTATTTTAAAAAGACACAGCATAAGAGAATGGCTAAAACAACTTTCAATACACACAAGCATTTCAAAATAGAGTTATGAACTCAGGGAATCACTCAAACCCTTAAAATTACAAATTAAACAGAATTCATGTTTTCCCTGTGCAGCACCTGGATGTGTTCTAATCTTCTTAATCCATAAAACTAACTGAGCACCCAAGCAAACAAGACTCACCACATATACTCCACATAAACTCCCATCTACAAAGATCAGGTATAATACTTATACTCAGCAAAAACTTTATTTGTAAAGTAGATAAGCAAAGTTGGACAATAAAACATCTCAACAAAGTTCCTTCTTTTCCCTAAGATGAGAAAAACAGGCAGAAGATCAAAAGCAGTTTTGATAACTGATTTCCAAAACCCACAACAGAGAAGGTAGAAGAAGAAAAAAAAAAAAGACACGGCTAGCCTAAGAAAGGAAGTAAATCAGTGCCACCCAACTTTGGCACACATAGGCTTTTATCTGGCCTTGGATTTTCACCTGGCTAAATAAAAACTCTGCCCTGGACAGGTCAGTGCCCATCATTTTTAAAGTAAAGCTATAAAACTCTCAGACTTCAATGTGATGTTTCTCTGAAAGTGCACAAATATTAGGACAGATTCTGGAATGTTTTCTGACATCTAACATAAAAAACTGACAAGTGTATCAGCTTTATTTTTAATAATTTAAATGGCAAGAATGAGAACAGGAAAATGGAAACTGAAGAAATTAGTTAAGAACAGAACATTAATGCAGGGAAACTAGACCCCACATGCTACTAAGAAAGTAGGATGGCATGATGCTTTAGAAAACTACCTGGCAGAGGATTCCAAGATGGCAGCTAGAGGGAGGAAAAAGAAAGCATGCCTCCTAAAGTAAAATCTTGGAGAGACGCTGGAGATACACCTTGCAGGAAAAAACACCAAGAAGAGGCAAAACTTTGACTCCTCCACACCTTCAGCCTGCGCACAGCATCCCCACTTCATGTTAAATGAAGAAACCAGGAGAGCCCCCGGGCCACCGCCAGACACCTGCACCCAGACGGCTTGGGAAGACGCGGACCACAAGGTAAGCTAAGTGGTACACGGTACTCCCACAGACAACCCTGGGCCAGATCAGCATAGCCCCCTGGACAGACAAACTCCCACCCAGGGAAAAAAGAGAATCTGAATAATAAGCAGTAACAATAGAAAAGACACATAGCAAAGAGGGTGGGACACCCTGAGTGCCGAAGAGGGGGGAGGGGGAATCCCTCACAACAAGCAGGAGCAGGAAAGCTTGTAAAAGTGGCAGTGGGAGGAAAACTCCACAGGAGAGGGAGGAAGGCCCACTTCCCATGTGAACTGTAAATAAACACACAGGCCTGAGAAAGCGGGTGCAGTGTCACCCCCCCACAGTATGCTTGGAAAGGGGAAAGCTTGTAGCAGTGGCTCACGCACAGGAGAACTCTAAGTAAAAAAAGCCTGAGAGGCCAGGTGAGTGTTAAGTTCACTCCTGAGATCTGCATAAATAAAGCCTCCAGCAAAAACAGGCTGACAGCAGCGGGCAATAGACAATCACAGAACTGTCTCCAGACTCTATTTTTTTCTCCCTTCCTCTGATGAGACAACAACCGAACTACACCTGCATGCTGAAAAACTTACTGAAACTGTATTGCATTTGAACCTGGGACACTTTGTGGTGTTTTTTTTGTTTTGTGTTGTTTTGTTTTTAGTTTTTTTGCCCTTTGATGAGACAACAGAATTACTTCTGAGACACCATCTCCAGGATTGGAGGCTGAGGGACTAACACCAAAATTGTTACGACTGAACCTTTATTGCATTTGAACTTAGAGATCTTATTTTCATTTTTTTTTTTTTCAATCCTCTCTCTGTCTCTCTAATGCCTGTTCAGCTTACTGTTGCTTAGTACACTATCTCTCCCTGTTTATATCTTTGAAACTTTTTTTGTTTCCTTGTTTTGTTTTTTTCTACTAGTTTCCTTATTTGTTTTTCCCTTTTTCTTTAATTTCTTTCCTTTCCATCTCCTCTAACGCTTCCATTCTAAATATCACCATTGTTATTACAAACTAGAAAATACTTAATTGCACACAGTACAGGGACAATAACAACACCAAGGGCAATGACAGGAAGACAGAAAAAACAGGGAAACCAGTTTCCACACAACTAAAAATTAGTACAGGAAGCAGAGGGAAATGAAGAAAACAAATACTCAGATCCAGACTCCAACAAAATGAAGATAAACTATGCCAAAGAACACAATGAAGCCCACAAGAACAATCTAAAAGAAGAAATACTACAGGTAATCAATGAGAATTTTATAGAGATGATACTGGATATGGTCAACCAAAATGTACAGGAGACACTCAAGAAATTCCAAGGCAACAAAAACAGAGAATTTGAAAAAGCACAGGAAGAAATAGAAGAAACTATAGAAGCACTGTATAAACACCAAAGTGAACCAAAGAACACAATTAATAAAGAGATAAATGAACTCAGGACAAAAATAAACAACATTAAAGAAGAAATGACTCACGATATGGAAACCCTCAGAAAAAAGAACAAAGCAGAACTGCAAAACAAAACGGAAGGCCAATCCAGAAGAATACAACAAACAGAAGACAGAATCTCAGAACTCGAAGATGAAATGGTAATTAAAGGAAAAACTGAAGAACTATTAGTTAAACAACTCAAGACCTGTGAAAAGAAAATGCAAGAACTCACCGACTCCATCAAAAGACCAAACCTGAGAATCATGGGCATTAAAGAAGGAGAAGAGGTGCAAGCGAAGAAAATGTGTAATATATTCAACAAAATAATAACAGAAAATTTCCCAAATCTAGAGAAATCTTTTCCCATAGAGATGCAAGAGGCCTCCAGAACACCAAACAGACCAGATCAAAATAGAACTACTCCACGACCAATCATCATTAAAACAAGTTCAGAAACTAGGGAAAGAATATTGAAGGCATAAGAGAGAAAAAACAAATAACATACAAAGGTAAACCCATAAAATCACAGCAGACTTCTCAACAGAAACATTAAAAGCAAGAAGAGCGTGGGGTGAGATCTTCTGGTCACTGAATGAAAATAACTTCAACCCCAGGATACTCTACCCAGCAAAACTATCATTCAACATAGATGGAGCAATAAAAGTCTTCCATGATAAGCAGAAACTAAAACAATATGTGACCCACAAAGCCACCACTATAAAAGATTCTCCAAGGGATTTGGTACACAGAAAGTGAAACCCAACATAACCATTAAAGGGCAGGCAGCACCAAACTACAGGAAAAGAAAAAGCAAGAAAATAGAGTGTAACCTCAACTTAGGTACACACAATCAAACCTTCAAACAACTAAGACAACTAAATGACTGGAATTACCACATACTGATCACTACTAACACTTAATGTTAATGGACTTAATTTCCCCATCAAAAGGCACCGTTTGACGAAATGGATTAAAAAGGAAGATCCAACAATTTGTTGCTTACCAGAGACCCATCTCACGGACAGAAATAACATAGGCTTAGGATGAAAAGCTCCAAGCCAATGGTCCACGAAAACAGGCAAGAATAGCAATACTTATATCTGACAAAGTAGACTTCAAACCTACATTGATCAAACGACATAAAGAAGGACATTCCATACTAATAAAAGGGGAAATAGGCCAAAAGGAAATAACAATTATCAACCTGCATGCACCCAATGTCAATGCACCCAATTTCATCAAACATACCCCAAAAGCCCTAAAAGCATATAGTAACTCCAACACAGTGCTTGTGGGAGACTTTAACACCCCACTATCATCAATAGATAGGTCATCCAATCAAAAATTCAATAAAGAAAACCTAGATCTAAAATATACAACAGATCAAATGGACCTACTTGATGTCTACAGAACATTTCATCCAACTTCTACACAATATACGTTCTTCTCAGTAGCCCAAGGAACCTTCTCCAAAATAGATCTTATCCTAGGGCACAAAGCAAGTCTCAGCAAATATGAGAAAACAGAAATTATACCATGCATACTATCTGATCACAATGCAGTAAGAGTAGAACTCAACAACAAAAGTAAAGACAAAAAACATGCAAACAGCTGGAAACTGAGTAACTTATTGCTTAATGAACAATGGGTCATCGGTGAAATAAAAGAGGAAATTAAAAGGTTCCTGGAAGTCAATGAAAATGAAAACACAACCTACTGGAACCTATGGGACACAGCTAAGGCAGTCCTGAGAGGAAAGTTTATAGCCATGAGTGCCTATATTAAAAAGATTGAAAGATCCCAAATCTATGACCTAATGATACATCTCAAACTCCTAGAAAAACAAGAACAAGCAAATCCCAACACAAATAGAAGGAGAGAAACAATAAAAATATGAGCTGAAATCAATGAAATAGAAAACAAAAAAAAAAATACAATGAATTAATGAAACACAAAGTTAGTTCTTTGAACAAATAAACAAGATCGACAGAACCCTGGCAAACCTGACTAAAATGAGGAGAGAAAAAACCCAAATTAGTAGAATCAGGAAAGCAAAAGGGGAGATAACAACAAACACCATGGAAGTCCAGGAAATCATCAGAGACTACTTTGAGAACCTATATTCAAATAAATTCGAAAATCTTAAAGAAATGGACAGATTTCTAGGTACATATGATCATCCAAAAGTGAGCCAAGAGGATATTAATCACCTGAATAGACCTATAACACAAAATGAAATTGAAGCAGCAATCAAGAGTCTCCCCAAAAAGAAAAGTCCAGGACCTGATGGATTCTCTGCTAAATTCTATCAGACCTTTAAAAAAGAACTGACACCAACCCTCCTTATACTGTTCCACAAATAGAAAGGGAAGGAAAACTGTCTAACACATTTTATGAAGCCAGTATTACACTTATCCCAAAACCAGGCAAAGACACCTCCAATAAGGAGAACTGTAGGCCAATCTCCTTAATGAACATTGATGCAAAAATCCTCAACAAAGTAATGGCAAACCAAATTTAACAACACATCAAAAAGATCATTCACCACAACCAAGTAGGCTTCATCCCAGGGATGCAGGGGTGGTTCAACATACAAAAATCAATAAACGTAACAACCACATTAACAGAAGCAAAGACAAAAACCACTTGATCATCTCAATAGATGCAGAAAAAGCCTTTGATAAGATCCAACACCATTTCATGATAAAAGCTCTAAGAAAACTAGGAATAGAAGGAAAGTACCTCAACATTATAAAAGCTATATATGACAAACCTACAGCCAGCATTATACTTAATGGAGAAAAACTGAAACCATTCCCTCTAAAATCAGGAACCAGACAAGGATGCCCACTATCTCCAGTCCTATTCAATATAGTACTGGAATTCCTAGTCAGAGCAATTAGGCAAGAAGAATAAAAGGAATACAAATAGGTAAAGAAATTGTCAAAATATCCCTATTTGCAGATGACATGATCCTATACCTTAAAGACCCAAAAAAGTCTACTCAGAAGCTTCTAAACATCATCAATAGCTATAGCAAGGTAGCAGGATATAAAATCAACATAGAAAAATCACTAGCATTTATATATACTAATAATGAACAAACTGAAAAAGAATTCATGAAAACAATTCCATTTACAATAGCCTCAAAAAAAATATCAAATACCTAGGTGTAAACCTAACAAAGGATGTGAACGACCTCTACAAGGAAAACTATAAACTTCTGAAGAAAGAGGCTGAGGAAAGATTTCCCATAGAAAGTGGAAGAGATTTCCCATGCTCATGGATTGGTAGAATCAACATAGTAAAATTGTCTATACTCCCAAAAGTAATCTACATGTTTAATGCAATTCCCATCAAAATCCCAATGACATTCATCAAAGAGATTGAAAAATCTACCGTTAAATTTATATGGAAACACAAGAGGCCACAAATAGCCAAGGCAATACTCAGTCAAAAGAACAATGCAGGAGGTATCACAATACCTGACTTCAAACTGTATTACAAAGCAATAACAATAAAAACAGCATGGTACTGGCACAAAAACAGACATGAAGACCAGTGGAACAGAATAGAGGACCCAGATATGAAGCCACACAACAATAACCAACTTGCCTTTGACAAAGGTGCTAAAAATATGCAATGGAGAAAAGACAGCCTCTTCAACAAAAACTGCTGGGAAAACTGGTTAGCAGTCTGCAAAAAACTGAAACTAGACCCATGTATAACACTTTATACCAATATTAACTCAAAATGGATCAACGATCTTAATATCAGACTCCAAACTCTAAAGTTGGTACAGGAAAGAGAAGGAAATACTCTGGAATTAATAGGTATAGGTATGAACTTTCTCAATGGAACCCCAGCTGTGCAGCAACTAAGAGATAGCATAGATAAATGGAACTTCATAAAACTAAAAAGCTTCTGTTCAACTAAAGAAACGGTCTCTAAACTGAAAAGAACACCCACAGAGTGGGAGAAAATATTTGCCAGCTACACATCAGACAAAGGACTAATAACCAGAATATATAGGGAACTTAAAAAACTAAATTCTCCCGTAATTAATGAACCAATAAAGAAATTGGCAAGTGAATTGAACAGAACTTTCTCAAAAGAAGAAATTCAAATGGCCAAAAAACACATGAAAAAATGCTCACCATCTCTAGCAATAAAGGAAATGCAAATTAAAACCACACTAAGATTCCACCTCACCCCTGTTAGAATAGCCATCATCAGCAACACCACCACCAACAGGTGTTGGCGAGGATGTGGGGAAAAAGGAACCCTCTTACACTGTTGGTGGGAATGTAAACTAGTACAACCACTCTGGAAAAAAATTTGGAGGCTACTTAAAAAGCTAAACATTGATCTACCATTTGATCCAGCAATACCACTCTTGGGGATATACCCAAAAGACTGTGACACAGGTTACTCCAGAGGCACCTGCACACCCATGTTTATTGTGGCACTATTCACAATAGCCAAGTTATGGAAACAGCCAAGATGCCCCCCTACTGATGAATGGATCAAGAAAATGAGGTATCTATACACAATGGAATTTTATGCAGCTATGAAGAACAAAATGTTATCATTTGCTAGTAAATGGATGGAATTGGAGAACATCATTCTGAGTGAGGGTAGCCTGGCCCAAAAGACCAAAAATCGTATGTTCTCCCTCATATGTGGACATTAGATCAAGGGCAAACACAACAAGGGGATTGAACTTTGATCACAAGATAAAAGCGAGAGCACACAAGAGAGGGGTGAGGATAGGTAAGACACCTAAAAAACTAGATAGCATTTCTTGCCCTCAACGCAGAGAAACTATAGCAGATACTTTAATACAACTGTGGCCAATAGGAGAAGGGGACGAGGAACTAGAGAAAAGGTTAGATCAGAAAGAATTAACCTAGAAGGTAACACACATGCACAGGAAATCAGTGTGAGTCAACTCCCTGTATAGCTATCCTTATCTCAACTAGCAAAAACCCTTGTTCCTTCCTATTAATGCTATACTCTCTCTTCAACAAAATTAGAGATAAGGGCAAAATAGTTTCTGCTAGGTAGTGAGGGGGTGGAGGGGGCGGAAGGGGGGGGAAGCAGGGAGAAATGACCCAAACATTGTATGCAAATATGAATAAAAAAAGAAAAAAGAAAAGAAAACAATTTGGCAGTTTTTCAAAGGGTAAAACACAGAGCTGCTGTGTAAGTCACCAACTCCATGGACAGGTATATATCCAAAAGAAATGAAAACATCCACACAAAAACTTTCATATGAAAATTCATAGTATTATCCAAATAGGCAGAAGGTGGAGACGATCTAACATCAACTGGTGAGCTGAATAAGCAAAATGTGATATAATAACAGACCGGAATATTATTTGGCCATGAAAAGGTATGTACTGACACAAGCCACACTGATAAACCTTGAAAATATTTGAAGCAAAATTGATACCAGTCACAAAAGACCATGTATTATGATTCTATGAAATGCTTAAAATAAATCTGTAAAGACAGAAGGAAAATTAACTGGTTTCCTTGGGCTGTGAGGATTGTACAGAAAGTGGGGAGTGATTACTAATAGATATAGGGTTTCTTTCCGAGGTGATGAAAGGTTACAAAACTGATTAGAGCAATGGATGCACAACTGTGTCAATAAACTAAAACTACTGAACTGTACACTTTAAGCTGGTGAGTTGTATCTTACGTGAATTATGGCTCAATAAAGCTGTAAATTTAAAAAGTAATAGTAAAACATTAACTACAACCATGTATTTCACTGCATGAATAAGACAGAATTACCTGTCACTGGAGGTGCAGAAAATGAAGGCATCAGAGGTGTCTGGGGAGCTCTTCCTGCATGTCCCCTTGTAATGTCATAAGTTGTGCCCACAGAAAATCCTGATATCGGAGGGCCCAAAGAGGGTGGAGAGGAAAGAGGGCCTGGGGCAGAAGTCGAAGGCGTGAAATGGGATAAAGGAGGAGCACTGAAGGTAGTGGCAGCTGGCTGGGAGGCAGGTGGAGGTAGAGAAGTCCCAAGAGGTGGGCCAGGAGGAGCTGGGGACTGGGGCATGAAAGGTAGTGGGGCTGAAGGCTGCACAGGAGGCAGGGCTGGCTGAGGGGCAGGATGCACGTGAGGCAGCAAGGACTCCACAGTGGACACGCTTGGAGACGAGAACGAACTGGCTGCAGCTAGAAAAAAGTGAAGAGGACAAAAACACAAAATTAGAAGTGTCTTTCATTTAGTTTCCAAATCTCTGTCTTCTTGCATAATTTTTAATTTAACAGACCATATCCCAAGAAGTATTTTAAAATGTGTAATTCAAAATACACACCAAATGATTAAGCGCAAATGACTTTCAAGTGAAAGAAGCAGCAAGATGGCATTGAATTCATAAGTTAATCTTCCTTTTTTTGATTCCTTTGTTATGGTGTGTGTTTAAGAAAGCAAAAGCTATTTTTCATCCAAGGTTTGAGCATAAAAACCTATGCACTGAAAGCTTAAAAAGATTCATCACCACAAAGTCACAGGACATCTGATAAAGATAACACATGCTTTTAAGGATATTTTTGTCACTGTTAAGAAAGAAAACTTAGAGTCAATATGAATATAAACAATAAGTCTGTCTAAAGCAAAACATTGATGTTTTCTTACTTTCAAGAAGCAAGACTATTTCTTTGTATTCTTGAAATAAAAAAAATGCGATTTCCCTCCATCCTGACAAAGATTAGTAAAGTGTTAACGTAAGTATCCTTCCTTTAATTGTTTTGGAAAAGGTAGGTCTCTTCACTATCCTCACACACTCGGCGTCCAATGCCACATATACCTAAAGGAACTGGGGAGGACATGGCAGCAGTAGCCAGGCTCGTGGGATTCAGTGGAGGCGTCCCAGGTGGCGTTGTCTCTATTCCACTCTCTTCCATCATTTTTGTTCAATTATGGTGCACTGCAAAAATATAATCAGGTAATAAATTTTATATAGTCACCAATATTGTTTACATTTTTCACAGAGAACAATTAAAAGAGACAGATGTGTAGCTACGGAAGTGTCTCAAGTGGCAGAGGCCTTCCTTGAGTTCAAACCCTAGTACCACAGAGAGGAGAGAGACAGAGGAAAGAGAGAGGGAGAGAGAGAGTGTGCATGCTATCTTTACTATTTACAACGCAACTTATCTCTAGATGAAGGGCTTATCAAAATTCCTAAGAAAACAGCCTATGAGATAATGTGCAAATAGTTTGTAACATTTCCATGTACATACTTTACAATTAGGACATAATTTTATATTAACTATATAGTTAATCGATATATTTCAAGTCAGAAACAGCCAAGCTGACTTCTGCCACACGAAAGCCTGTGGCATTCAGTCACAACGACAGTTCAGTTTCTATTATATTTAAACTAAAAATACTTCATGCAACTTTGAAACCTCTCTTCTTCCCTCATAAAACATTCTATGTAGGCTACACCTGCTAACATATTTTTTTAAAAATCAAAATATGCTTGACTTGATAAACGCATGAATTTTCAGTTTCCCTAGTTCACATTTTAAAGCACACTGAGTAACTTCTAAATGATATGCCTCAAGTTTTAGAAAAGTTTACAGAAAGCATGTCCCTAGACAGCAGCCTAAGGAATAATGGATTACAAAACATGGGAACACTTCCTTAAAAATTACATATCTTAAACTTCAAACTCAATCTCTAAATATGCCAAATTTGTTTTTGATGTTTTTATGCATGTAACAAATATTCAGTGAAGGTGAACTGTTTGCATACACTATAATAGTGCCTCTGGAAATGCTACGGAAAGCAAAACAGTATAAAGGAGTCCAGTTCAAGAAGTCCAAGAAATGACCAATATATGATGACACCAACAAAATACACTAACTGCAATGCACTACTGTAGTCTGAATTATGTGGTGAAGGTAAGAACACAGCTCAGTTTGACAAGAGTATGATTCTGATTAGAGGTCAGGGAAGAGTTCCCCAAGTCACAGATAAACAGATCTGAAGGATAAACAGAACTTACATAGGTCAAGGGAAGGGGATATCAAAGGCAGCTTCCAAAAAAAAATGAACGCATAGCAGGTATAATTACCCTGTAAGGCAGATGGAACAAGTTACTTTCAAGAAAACCCACATGGCAAAGAACAGAAAAAGAAGGTATACTGGAGAGATAGGCAGGAGACAGGTCATGCATCATGCTGGACCTCATTAGCCAGGTTAGGAACTGGTTTTTTTTTTTTGGAGGTCCTGGGGTTTGAACTCAGGGCTTCACACTTGCTAAGCAAGTGCTCTACCACTGGAGTCACACCTCGAGCTCTTTTTGCTCCGGTTACTTTTGAGATAGAGTCTCACTTTTTGCCCTGGCCAGCCTGGACTATGATTCTGTTTATGCTTCTCATCTTAGCTGGAACTAAGGTGGACTTAGGTGCACACCAAGTCCAGCCTTTTCTGTTGAGACACAGGTTTTGTATGCTCTGTGCACAAGCTGGCCTGGAACAGCGATTCTCCTCACTCATAGCCAGTATGATAGGCGTGCACTCCACCCCCAGCTAGGAGCTGTTTTTTTTAAAAATAGAAAGTCACTGTAATGCATTCAAGTTGGTAGGAGCATATTTGACTTCTATGTTGTTCTAACTTTTTTTTTTTACATTTTAAATTCACAAGATGCAAAAATAGTAGAGTTCTTGAGTACCCCAAACCCAGTTTCTCTCTCATAATAGCAATTTATGGAACTATAGTACAATGATCAAACCCAGAAAATTGATATTAGTCCAATATCAACTAATCTACAGACTTTACATCTGCTCCTATATATACTTGTATGTGTGTGTCTGTGCATAGTTTTATGAAGTTTAATTGAATACATACTCATATCACCACCACTACAATTATGCAGAAGTGTTTCCTTGCTCCAAAGAAACCCCTCAGGCTACTCCTCTGTCTCATCCTCCCACCAACTATGACCTGTTCTCTCTCATTTTCTCATCCCATGAACATAGCATACATAGATCAAACAGCAAGTAACCTTTTAAGATTGGTCTTTTTTCACCCAGCATAATGCCTTTGAGATTCAGTCACGTTGGTGTACATACTGACAGTTGGTACTGAGCCAGTTTATCCCTGTACCTGCTCAAGGTCATTCAGGCTGATTCCAGTCACTAACAAAATTCACACAGACTGGGCCACTGGGCAGACAGCAGATGTAGAGAGACCATTCAGAGACACCAGGTGCTAACAACCTAGACTAATGCTTCTCATTACCTGGGGTGATTACGCCCCCCAGGGCTTCCTTGGCTAAGTCTATAGACACTTTTGGTTGTCATAGCCAGAGAGGTATTGCTAAGAATCCCTCAATGCATACTCCACTCACAAGAATTATCTCCCCAAACTTCAACAGTGCTAGGTTGAGAAACTCTGACCTAGGCTAACATGATGATGGAGGAAACAGAAGAGACAGATTTAAGAGCTGTTTTGGTGGTAAAACTCAGTGACTGCATACAAAGGCAGGGAGGGGAAGAGGCATGGCTTGCACAACTGCATAGACAGACAGGGGACATTGTAAGATGTCCTTTTGGGAGATCATAAAGTGTTTAGTCTTTGATGTACTAAGTTCAAGTTCCTGGAAACATCCAACCAGGGACAAGGACTTGGTCTGCATTTCAGAAAGACATAAATGTGAGTGTCATCAGTATAAGGTCCCTAAATGCATGTTCTGAGATGAGATTATCTAAGAAGGGCATACAAGAGAAAACAGAATGTGATTAAAACCAAACCTTGTTTTAGTCAGGTAACAGACTTTGCAGAGAATGAGATGAACAGAAAGATGTAGAAATTAGGAGACTGGTTGGTGTCCAGAAGCCAGTGTTTCAAGGTAGGAATGAACAATAGCATTAAATGTTGCAGAGAAGTCAAAATGATACTACCTGAAAGGTTCAACAAATCTGCTAAACTAGAGATGATCTGAGACCTGTTTCCAAGAACTGAGTGAGAAAAGAAGCTGGCTTGAATTGGACGGGGTTGTGACAGATGAGATGGATATGCACAACACCACGCTGGATGTAAATACAGGAAAGACCTATGACACTAATAGAAAACACTGGATGAATCTTTTCATTCCGAATCTGTACCCCAAAGACAGCCTGTGACATGCCCCTCTAGGAATTTTAACACTTCCCACCATTTTCACTATTGGTCACATATTCATTTTTTACTATTGGTCATTAAACATAACCTAATTTTCATAAGGGCTAGTGAACGACATATTTAAAGACAATCCTGATCTCTAATAGCAAATGCACTGGCAGAAGAACTTGTACAATGAATATAAACCCATGGAATAAATAATCAATTTCTTTCTATCTTTAAAAGCTTCACTATTTGAGAAATGGCTTAGTGACAACACTGGATACAGACATACTTTCTAAAAAATTCTTTTATGATAAACAACATCGAGGCCTCAGAATTAATAAAGCTTTTAGGGAACAAAAAGTAGTACTAACGTATCATATATGTATATCCATATATATATTTCTTTAATATATATATTAAAGAAAAAGTGATGGAAATAACTTGGAAAACTATTGGTCTCTGGCTAATGCTCTTCCAATTTGCTGGTACGTTGACTTTCCTCTTTTAAAAAAAGTGGATGGCTACTTCTAAGAAAAATGCAACGAACGGTGACTTGAACTTTAAAGCGTTGGGGCATTACTATTGTTGATGAACTGATGCACCCGGCTGACTGTACCACCAGACCGAGCGCCACAATACCGTGTGAGTTTCGTCTCTTTTCCATTCTCAGCCCTGATCCCAAAATAAACTTCCCAGATTTACACAGCGGCCGCACAGGACCGAAATGCCAAAAAATGTGTCGCGATCACAGAAATGTACACGTTGTCTCTGAAATTTCGACAGAAAGTCCCTTGGGCACAAATTATGCCAATCTAGGAAACAAGTTGTCCTGCAAATGTGACTGAACCAGAGCCCAAGGCCGAGCACAGAGTGGAGAGGCGTCGAAACCCTGCGGGGCGGCGGCGACAGGCTCGAGGGGACCGTCTCGGCCCAGGCGCGTCCCGGCCGGCGAGTGGCGGAAACCCCACTCCCGGAGACCCGGCCTCCGCTGTCCTGCCACGTCCCCAGGCCGGACAGGGCTGGGCTAAGGACGCGGCACTGGCCGCGCTCTCCCGCGCCCCCGCATGGGAAGAGGGGGCCGGGGGCTCGGACCTGGCCCTGGGCTAGAGGAGCAAAGTCCACGACCAGCCCCGGGCCGCGCGCCCCGCGCACCCCGCGGCGGGAGCTGCTCCCGGCGCCGCGTGCCCCGGCCTGCGCCCCGCACGGCGACTCCACCGCGGCGCAGAGGCTGGGGAGCGACCCTCCTTCCAGAGACGGCGCCCCTCGGCTCGGGTCCTGGCTCCCACGTCCCGCGCCGCCGCCCTCAGACACGCGGGACGCGGCCAGGTTGACGCTCACCTGGGGTCCCCGGCGAGTGCTTGCGTGGCAGCTGCAGAGGACGGGATAGGGAGGTCGGCGTGCAGGAAGTCCGCTCGGAGAGCACAGGAAAGATGCACCGGCAGCTCGCCTCCGCGCGTCCCCGCCTCCAAGATGGCCACCACGGCGCAAGTCCTGGTGGCTGCCACGTTGCCGCGCCCCGCCCCGCCCCACGCGCCGGACCCCGCCCTCGCCCCGCCCCGCGCGCCGGAGCCCCGCCCCCGCCGGTGCCGCTGGTGAAACCTGATCAGGTCCAAAGAGCCGCGGGTCGCCTGGGGCTCTGCTTGAACCCTTTGGGAGCTTCTCGGTAGGCCTGGCCTTTCCACTCCGCAGCCCCCACAAAGAGAACCGCACCTTGCTACCAGGCGCAGCTCACTTGTCCCGGGTCGCAGCCACCCACGAGGTGGAGATGAGTCAGCCACTGTCTAGTCCAGTCCCACCTCACGCAGGACCTCCCTCCAGATGCAGGGGACTTAGCCTGCGTGTTTTCAAAGCTTTCTAGAACAGCGGTTGCTTCAGGAGACAGGCACTGGGGACAGAGGAACGGGAGTGGGGGAAAGGTGGCATTTACTGTGTTGATTTATTTCTTTCTCTAAGTATATGCATTGCATATTTTTTCCTTTTTTTAATCAGGAAACCGAAGATATACATGCTGCATCTGAAGCAGTACGCGAAATGGTGTCCACTAATGTATATGAAATAAACCAATAATGGAGTGCAATGAAGGAAAACAGGGAATTTGAAATTCAAAGACCTGATTTGGGTCTGCACTGCCCACAGGCCAGTTGTGCAGTAGCCCTTGTGTAGATCATTAGTCTCCTTATTTCCACCTGAAAAAATGGAAAAAACTCAGACAGGTAACAGAGTCAAGTAAAATAAGGTACATGAAAGCATTTTTCAAACTGCTTGGTATTCTATATATGAAAACATTACAGCTTTTATTATAGTTCTCAAATTTCCTAATTGAAGAACCTGTTCATAGATTTAACATTAATGTATCTCTTGAGCATGACAGCTGTAAGCATTTAAAAATACCTCACTGAGGCCAGGCACAGTGGCTCACACCTGTTATTTCAGCTACTTGTTTATTTGCTTATTTTTGGAGGTACAGGGTTTGAACTCAGGGCCTCACACTTGTTAGGCAGGTGCTCTGCCACTTAGCCCTTTTTGGTTTAATTATTTTTCAGGAAGGGTCTCCAGATTTTTCCCTGGCCAGCCTGAACCACAGATCCTCCTACTTATGACTCTCGCTGTAGGTGAGATGACAGGCATCCGCCACCATACCTACATTTTGAGATGAGGTCTTGCTTTTTGCCTGGGCTAACTACTGATCAGGCTTTGCAACTACAATGGGTCGTTCCCTTTGGTGGCAACTCTTATGCTATCCACTGAGAATGTCTGTAGGTGGCCTTCCAGAAAGTGCTGTTTGGGTGGTGCTGAAAGTAGATACCATCTCCATCCTCTTTGGTCAACACCCTTAATAAAATAAGGTTATGTTGGTTTCTTCATTTGCTCAACAAACAATTATTAGTGGTTGCAATGTGCTGAGGATTGGTGTTGGAAATGCTGCAATGAAGAAGACAAATGAAGTCTTGATGTTTAGGTAGCTTTCTTCTTAGTAGGAGAGAGGCTATGAGCCAGAAAATAAACAAGCAAAGATAACAGGATGATGTGATACACACAGTAATTGAAGTCAGCCACTTCAGACAGGATGAATGGGCAAGGCTTCTCGGAAGAGGTGAGATTTGACCAGAGACCTGTCATGAAGCGGACTGTGGTTATCTGGACAGAAGGAAGAACATGCAGAGTTGAAGAGGGAGGGTGCTTGGCCTGAGTGGAAAGCAGCAAGGAAGTGTGTGCAAGAGGGGTGAGAAATGAGGACAGAGAGAGAGCAGGTGCCAAATCACGCCAGCTTTCTAGGTCATGACAAAGTCTATGGTTCTGATTCTGAGACATGGGAAACATCTGGAGGATTTTAAGCAGAGACCAGACAAGATATGGCATCATTCTGACTATTCTGTGCCTGAAGGACATTTAGGGATGGAGAAGAGAAGACCAGCGATGAGTCACTGATGGGGTACAGGTGGTGAGTGATCTGGACATTCTTTGAAGATGGAGCTGTTGTGATTTACTGATGGATTGGATTTGGGCCTTATTAGTTTCCTGAGCTTGCCCTAACAGATTATCACAACTAGGTGGCTAAAAACAACAAAAATGTATGCCTTCACAGTTCCAGAGACCAACAATGCACAGTGTCCGCAAGGCCTCTCCAAAGGTGCTAGGGGAAAATCCCTTCGTGCCTCTTCCAACTTCAAGGGCTCCAGATATTCCTTAGCTTGTGCGCTTGTTACTCCAATCCCTGTCTCCACATGGTCTTTGTCCTCATGCCTCCCCTTTGACTTCCTCTTGTCTGTGTCTCTATCACTGTACTTAAGGTCCAGCCTAAATCCAAAATACCATCTCATCTTAAGACACGAAGACCCTATTTCCAAGTAAAGTCATGTTCACAAATTTCTCATGAACTTATCTCTGGGGAGGCCACAACTGAATTTACTACATTGACAAAGAGATAGAAAGCAACTAAATAAGTAAGATCATGAGACAGAATTTGAAGTTGTTAATCCCAAATTACATTCCCAATGTTATGTTTTACTTAACACTTTTCATTTGAACTTTATATAGCATGGAAACCAAGGCTCTCAGAATTGTGTGGAGCTGGAATTGAAACCCAGAATTTATAGATACTATAACTGCTTGCCTGCTTTAGTGGTAAAGTAAGAAGATGTGTTTGTGAATAGACAATGAAGCAAGTCAATAGGCAGAACAAAGAACTGCTTGAGGTGTTTTTTAGGGTGTTGCTCACAACTCACCCAGTTTTTCCTTATAGGAAGTCTCTCATACATGCTAGAGTTCATCTGTAAGCTATGAAGAGCAATTATAGTGCAATAGCAGAATTTTGCTTTCTTGCTAAAAACATAGACCAGTCTATGTTTTCTTTTCTTGCTAAAAACATAGACCAGTGGCTCACGCCTGTAATCCTAGCTACTTGAGAGTCTGAAATCGGGAGGATCAATGTTCAAGGCCATCCTGGGCAAATAGTTTAAGAGATTCCCATGTCCAAAATAACCAGAGTAAAAAGGACTGAAGATGTGGCTCACACAGTACAGCATCTGCTTTGCAAGCTTAAAGCCCTGAGTTCAAACCCAAGTACCACAAAAAAGACCAAACAAAGCCATTTCCCACTCAAGCCTTTTCCCTATCTCACTTCAGAGTTAATAGGTCTATTCTTAACTATCCTTGAGACAGTTCTTTAGATTTATAATATTCACATGAATATCCAAATGTGTATTTCCAGGAGATGAGGCTAAGGCAGTTAACTAGGAATAGGCAAAGCTGAGTCTGGTTCGAGATGAAGGACTCTGCCAAGAGTAGAGTCTGTGACTTAGTCAAGCATGTGGGACACTTAGCAGATGCTCTACTGGAAAGGACATAGAAATCAGGAGCCTGTGGCCATGTCATCCCTACCATACAAAGAGGATATATATGTTTCTTTGGCAACTAGGAGGGAGGATAAGCAGTGCCTCAAAAATTGCATGGCATACACTTGTACTAAAAAGTTATTCATTATTCATCTGAAATTCAAATTTAGGAGGCAAGTAAACCAGGGCTTAAAGTCTGAGAGGCCACGTAGTTTAGATTAGGACATTAACTTTGGTTCCAAAAGATCAGATTGTAATCTCAGCTCTACACTTGCTTAGTTAATAGCTCACCTTGGGTGTGTCATTTAAACACATGATGTCTTCTTTTCTTCACCTAAAAAGTGGCATAAATACTCCTATTACTAAATATCTCATAGATTTTTTGCTTGAAGATTAAATGACTTAATATGTGCAATGTGCTTAGGACATTAGCAAATTCATGGTGTAAGCTCTTACTCTTTCAGTTTTAAATTGCTTAAAATCACTGGAGAATGATTCTTTTAAATCAAAAAGACTTTTATTTAATTATCTGAGGTGTAATTTCCAAATTAAGCTTCTTTTCTTGTTTGTTCTCAATTAAAGAAAATGTAGGGTATGTCCACGGCATTCCTACTTGAGAGTCGTCAGAGTACTCAGCTGGGCATCAGTAGCTCATGACTGCAATCCTAGCTACTCAGAAGGCAGAGATCAGGAGGATCGCGGCTCAAAGCCAGTCCAGGCTAATAGTCCTCGAGACCTATCTCAAAAAATCCCATCACAAAAAAGTGGCTGGTGGAGTGACTCAAGGTGTAGGCCCTGAGTTCAAGCCCCAGTACCGCCAAAAAAAAAAAGAGTTCTCATCTCTTACCATTTTCCTAGTTACAGAAATACTGTGTTACACTTTTTGCACATGAGTTATAGTGTGAAATTTTCAATACCTGCCCGTTGGCCCTCCCCCACGTATAATCATTGTTATTAGAGTTTCATTTTAATTTTCTTAAGAAGAACTAACTTATCTTAATAAAGTAAGTATTTATAAACAAAATTCTGTGATCCTATAATAGCTTTCTGTTGTTATGACAAAATGCGAGAAAATCAACTTGAAAGATGGAATGTTTATTTTAGCTCACAGTTTCATAGGTTTTAGTCCATGGCCCATTGGCGCTGTTGTTTCTGGCCCATGGTGACACAGAGCATCGTGGCAGGGAGCATGTGGTGGCCAGGAAGCAGAGAGAAGGGGGAGAACAGGGTCCCAATATTCCCTTCTGGGGCTAGCTCATGATGACCTACTTCCTCCAGCTGGGCCCCACCTTCTAGAGGTTGCACCACTTCCTAGGATCACCACAGGCTGGAGATAAGGGCTTTAGCACATTGGGGAATATTTTTGATCCAATCTATAACAGACCCTTTGTTTTTCCCACATAGTAAAATCTTAAAATCTCAATTTACCCTTGCTTTTTAGACTCTTCTCCCTGTCCTGTAACCTGCTCCATATTCCCCAACCCTGACACCAGCTGCCCTTGCAGTGGCAAACATGTCCTGCCCTGGCCAACCCTGAAACTATGTTCCTGTGCACTACCAACTCCTGTACTTGAAATGTACTTTCTCTTTCCACCTTCTACCAAGGGAGTCCTCCATATTTCATGGACCTACTCAAAGTTTTTTTCTACCATAAAATCTTTTCACATTGTGCCATTGTAGGTTGTACATGCTTATATTTCTTATTCATTTATGAGCCTTGCAATGGTAATAACTGGGTTTAGAATCCCACTGCATTCAAAGTTTTTATGTGAGTACTGTGAAAATTCTTGAATGAAAGTGAATTTCTTATTAAAATTTATGTATAGTACATATATTCCAAAAATTTCTCATTATCATCCCCTTTTTCTCTCCCAAATATGAGTTCACTAAAAATACTCTTGTAGGAGGCAGAACAAATATGTTTCTTTGGGAAAGTCTGAAAATTTCCTTTGAACAAGAAGCCATGCAACTAAAATTAGTTCTTTGACCAAGGAAGCACTGTTAATATGCAATAACATATTGTCAAGTGTTATAAGTTTTTTTTTCTAGATATCATTGAAAACAAGGAAAGTCTGAGAAATTGTCACAGCCAAAGGGAGCCTAAGGAGAGCCTAAGGTTAACTAAATGCAATGTGGTATGGAACATGGACCACCCAAATGAAAGCAAGGAAAGGTTATGCATTTAGAGCTTGCTATAGCAAGGGGCTGCACTGTCATCACTTGGATTGGCCAAGATTCAAAGCCAGATACTCAGGAGAGTGGGAAAGCCCAACAGCTGGGAAAAAGAGAAGGCTCCATGGGTGCCCTGATAGGAGGCAGCTAGCATGGGAAGCTGTAGGCTAGCCAGAAGCAGAGCATCCCAGGTGCTGGGTTAGGGTTGCATATTTGACTCTCTAGTTGGTCCTAAATTAGAAACTAGTAAAGCTGTCTATTAAGTAGATTCTAGATGTAGGAGACCAATTGCTATTGGGCTTGCTGTTTGGCATCCTGAACTGGTTGCTGTGGGTTGTGAGTCAGAATTCTGCTTTTATATATGCTCTGGCCATTGTCCACTTGTATATTTAGTCTCTTGTTGGTCCTTGCATGAGACACTGAAACAGAAAAAGGACACTGGGTAAAAACTAAGGAAAGTCAATGAAAGTAAGAACCTTAACAACAAATCAATGTTTGTTCATTACTTACAATGAATGTGCCATTTTTATGTAACAGGTTATTAATAGGGAAAACTGGGTGTGGTGTATGAGATATCTGTACTATTTTCTCAAATTTTATGATAATCTAAATTTTTAAAAATTTAAACTATTTTCAAAATAAATTGATTTTTAAAAAAACTTCTTGGAGAATCCTTGACTCCTCTCTATCTCTCACACTTCACATCCAGTCCTGTAGCAAATCCCATCGGCTCTACCTCAGCAACGTAGGTTTTGGCCACTCACCTCCACTCTACTGCTGTCACTTTAGACTTGCTCCATCATCTCTCACTCATCCTGATTCCACCATCTCTCACTCATCCTGGCTCCATCATCTCTCATTCATCCTGGCTCTATCGTCTTTCACTCGGCCCGGTTCCACCATCTCTCACTTAACCTGACTGTCATCTCTCATTTAGCCCAGGTCCACCATCGTCAATAGCTTTGTCCATTCCTGCTCTTCAGGGTGTTTTTCCTCAGAGCTTTATGTAGCACATGAGGCTTACATGATCCGATCCCTGGAATCTCTTTGCCCACACTTCCAATTCCCTTCTCCTCACTCATTTGACTCCATGATGCTGGCCTCCTTGCTGATTCTCAGACATATCCAGACCCCTTAGGCCATTTGCATGTGCTCTTTCTGGCTGAATGCTTGCTGCTTCCTTCTGTCATTTGAATCCCAGAGAGGTCGTCTCTGCACACCCTGTTTAGTCTTCACAATACTTAGAGCTTCCTGACATTCCAACAAAGTCCATTTGTTTATGTTCATCTCCCACCCTGAAAATAAGCGTCATGAGCAACTTTTTCTGTTTGTTTGCCATGTGTTCCCATTAACTCCAGGTTCTTAACAGGCAGTCAGCCAATCTTTGTTAAATGGGGGAGTGAGTTAGTGAGTGTGTGGAGAATAAGACATTTCATCACTCTTCTGTAGTTGTTGATTGTGCAGAGTGCTCTTATCATTCCATTCTAAAAGACTCATAATTTTGGTCCAGTCATATCAAAATATGATTGCAGAGATCATTCTTCATTTTCTTCATAGAGATAAAAATTCATTTTACTTAGTGTGGGTCAATTAAACTTGGCCTCAGAAATGTAATGTACAATGGGAGTTGAGTCCTTATATAATTTATGGGGATAGGCATGTGTATTACTTGCAGCTTAAACTTCCAGATGTCACAATTCCTAGAAATATTTCAAAATGTTTATACAACTGACATTTATCAAGCGAAGCCTTATGCTAAGAGGTATGGTTCAGAAATAACACTAATTTCTTTCCTAAAGAAGAACACAGACAGCACCCAAAGCATGAAAATGCTAGTACTGCTACAGAAGCACACACAAATAACAGTATAGTGTTGAGTAAAAACTGTTACCATCTTAATTCAGCTTCTGGGAGAAGAGTAACTGCAGCTGGCAATCAGAAGATGGATCTGCGAGGGTTTTATTATTCCCTGTTTGTTCATGCACTGTTACTTTTGTGAACAAGGACCACTCCTTTTCAAAACCCTTTTGTTCCTTGTATCTATGAAGATGCACTAATCTGTTCTTTTATTTCCTCTGACTACTTCTTCTCTCTTATAAAAGGTATTATTTTCATCTACATTGCCCTGTCTTCTTATTTAAGATCTACCATCCATATTTCACATGGAGGTCACGAATGATATCATTAACACGGGCTCAATCCTACCATCCCCAGGCACATACCTATAAGAGCCAAGCCCGGCGGCCTAACATCACATTCCTCCAACTGAGAAAGGCAGGAACCAGCACTAATCAACAAATTTTGAAATTCTGGTTTGCAAGAGTTACAATGTATCACCTGTCACCACACCCACCACCTCCATTTTTCTCCACATTTCCCACCCCAACCCCTACCACAGTAATCAGAAAGCCCTCAGGATCTTGGTACATTGCTTGTAAAGACTGCTAATCGCAATGCACACTCCCTACATGTGGTCAAGAGACTGAATCCATTCTTAGGGCTTTAACCCCAATTCTGTGTCTCTCTCTCTCTCCCTTATCTTTCTCTATAACTTTAGTTCCAGCTTCTAAACCTAGAAAGCTCATCATCTCAAATGCGATCAACAGAAAGATAAATTTATCACCTTGTCCAGGAAACTACTTTCAGATTATGTCTGTCCAATTTCATCCATAGCATCATTATTATCCAGTAATCAGAAATAATTCCTGACAGCTCTCCATCCTCCACCAGCTCTATTCATCAAAACTCCAAGCAGGTTAGAGCTTTCTGTTACCTCTTGCATTGCTGTCTTTGCTATCCCACTGCCCTGGTACTAGTTTAAGCCCCAGGCCTGCATTCCTGATTCAGACTGACATACCACCACAGGACTAACTGTATGATCCCTTCCTAAAAACTTTGATTTCCCCGCTTACTGCAGAATAAAATATAAACCCTTGAGCCTCAAGTTGCTAACATGAGAGGCTCATGCTAACATGACTACATGGGAGGCTTAAGTAGGAGGACCAGGCAAAAAAAGAGAGACCCTACCTGAAAAATACCTAAAGCAAAAAAGGGCTCAAGTCATAGAGCACCTCACCTGCCTAGCAAGTGCAAGACTCTGAGTTTAACTCCAGAATTCCAAAAGAAAATAAAACAAAACAAAGAACCCAAACCAAAACACAGCAACAGAATTATACAACACCATCAGCCTTACAGGTATGTGGTCTGTTCAGCCGTGCACAGCACCACTCTCAGAAGGCCCCCCAATGCACCTGGTTTAACCCTCTGTTGTTGCCCCTGTGAAGTTCTTATTTTTAAACAAAGAACCTCATGTTTTTATTTTGTACTGGGCCACACAATTTATGTTGCTAAACCTGTAAGCTCTCCAAAAGTCAGAACCTCCCTGAATTCTACTCTTCCTGTGTATTATATTACACCTTTGTGAAATGTACATATCTTTACAGCCATGTGTGTACAAATACACAAGCATACTTATATCTTAGAGCCCATTCCATATCGCTTTATAGAGTTTCATTGATAAAGAGATGAATATTATTCTATTATAATAGATTAGATTGCCAATTATTTCTTTAACTTGTATCAATTCCTGAGCATTTTGTTCATGCCAATCTTTTACTACACTGTATTGGTTCTACTTTGATGCATGTCATTTTCCACATGTGTAAGTGTGTAGAATAAGTTCTTGAAAGTGAAGTTGCATAATACACCATTTTTATTAGCATATAATAGTTGTACAGGGGGATACATTGTGGTTTACATATGTGGTACAATATATCGTAGTTAGATTTACCCTCCCTCCTTTCTTAGAACAGTTGCATCAGGTTTCATTCTTACCATATTCACCCTCATTCACACTTACCTTATGCCCTTCCCCTTCCCACTGGTACTCACCCCCCCAAAAAGACCTGTTTTACCTTCCTGTCCCTTATTTTTAAAAAAAGTATATACTGATAGTCCAAGTGGATTTCAACTACATATTTCCAGAAATTTGGGCAAAGAGGAATGAGGAGGTGTTATAAGATGCAATGCTTTTTAAATTAGGTTTGGCCAACCAAAATAAAATGGACTTTGCTTTTGAGAAGCTTTGTGGAAATGAAGTATGTTTTGGAGTTCATGAAGTTGGAGTCTATGAAGGGGGTCAAGAAAGGCTCCTGTTCTGAACATGGGAGTTCTGTTGTCATTGTTTAATGAAGACAGGTGCTTCTTGTAAAGCTACATAGTACTTAAAGAGATAACATAGGCCTTCTTCACTTATGACTATTAGAGCCCTTCTACCTGGATATGGGCAAGGTAAAACCCCGCAAAACCAGGAACATCTCTCAGAAGGAGTAGTGGACAACAATGGTATATTCTGCAGGAAGGTTTATTGATGTAAAATACATAAGGGATTAAAACTGATAGCCTTCCCACTATAGAGAGCAATAGTGCTTGTGGAAAGGAAAAGACAAATTCCTTACATTTTTAAGCCAGAGCTATAAGAAGGTAAAACTAAAATATTAAATATCACTGTTCCAGTTTTCATATCTGAAAAGACTTTGGCAACTATTGAGATCATTCTTACCAAATACACCAATGATCTGTCACCAGATTTTATTATTTCTCCTTAAAGAACATATAAAGATCAGTAAAAAGTCCTATTGTCACCAATCAACTGGCTGTGGTCTTTCTGCTCCACCTGAAATAAAAATTGTGGGTAGCAGAAGAGAAGCTTTTCCAGTACTGGCAATCCCAGGCTCTTGAATGTCCAGGGCCTAGAAGCTCGACTGGAGGACTCAGAGGTTTATAGCTCCAAATCCTGAGAGCTGGTGGCTTATTGCTCCAGGCTTCTGAAGCCAGAAATTTACAGCTCGTAGGCACTTAGATTACAGACCTATTGCTCTGGGCTTAACCACCAGTGGGTCCAGCACATGGCAGCTACTGTAATCCTCAGCTTCCAGGTGCAGTGAACAGCACAAAATGGAGCTTTCTAGTGTCAACATCTTTTGAACAGACCTCAGATGCTGGGACCCTCAGCCTCCAAGGGTGTTACAGATCTTGGACCCAGGGCATCAGAGACCTTGGTCCTTAAAGCTTGGTAGCTCTCTAGAAATCTTTCAGCAACAAGGACCCACAGTTTCTCATCTTGAGCTTTTCATAGCCCTCACTGTCTCTGTTGCCTCTGTTCCCCATCATTTCTGCCTTGGTCACCCTCTGGAATTCTTCAGCTGCCCTGTTGTCTCTACTGCCACTGCCTTCTCTGCTACTGCAACTGCCTTTGCTGTTACATATCTGCTGCCACTTTGACCATTCTCTGTCCATGTTACAAGCTCAACCTGCTCTACTAATGATGAAGAGCAAAAGTAAATCCAAAGAAGCCTTTTATTGGGCCTAATGTTGCAATAAGAGGATAAGGGAGTAGGGGGGAGGTAGCACAGGTGTATGTCTCCCTGCTGGCTCACAAAACGAGCCTAATACCTGCTTACATACACAGAAATAGGGTGTGACAAGAATGTCTGCACCAGTTATGGCAGTCTCTCCATGCAAATGAAGCACTGCATTTGTGCCCGTATGGCAGTCATAGTAGTCCCATATGCAAATGAGGGACTGTATTTGCACCAGTCACAGGCTTTCTGTTGGACCACCGAACAGTGTTCCTCCCCTGGCCTGGTTGGAAATGGCTGCAGAGCCATCCAGAGTTCACCAAGGCTTGTGATGACAAAAAGTCCAGCATACGCTGTTTGCTGAGACGCTACCTTCAGGAGTCAGAACTGTGCTCCAGCAGCAAGCTGTGGCTGTCCTGTAAGCTTCTTCAAGATGAAATGTTCAAAGCAGACTGTGTTAGCATGAGGCCAACCCAACAGACTGCTTGGCAGCTAGTCCTTTGCTCCAGGCAGCCAGGGCACAACTAGGGAGTCAATCACTGGGCCTCCAACATGTCAGCTCATTTAAAGGGAAAATACAAATTTGTTGCTTGCAGGAGACCCATCTCACCGACAGAAATAAGCATAGGCTAAGGATAAAGGCTGGAAGAAGATTTACCAAGCCAATGGCCCCCAAAAACAGGCAGGAGTAGCAATACTTATCTCTGACAAAGTACACTTCAAACCTACATTGATCAAATAAATCAAATATTGATTTATTCCATACTAATAAAAGGGGAAATAGACAAAAAGGAAATAATAATCATCAACCAGTATGCACCCAATGTCAACACACCCAATTTCATCAAACATACCCTGAAAGACCTAAAAGCATATATTAACGCCAACACAGTGGTTGTGGGAGACTTTAACACCCCATTATCATCAATAGATAGGTCACCCAAAAAAAAATCCATAAAGAAATCCAAGATCTAAGATATACAATAGATCAAATAGACCTACTTGATGTCTACAGAACATTTCATCCAACTTCTACACAATATACATTCTTCTCAGCAGCCCATGGAACCTTCTCCAAAATAGATCATATCCTAGGGCACAAAGCAAGTCTCAGCAAATATAAGAAAATAGAAATTATACTGTGCATACTATCTGATCACAATGCAGTAAAAGTAGAACACAACAACAAAAGTAAAGACAAAAAACATGCAAACAGCTGGAAACTGAGTAACTCATTGCTTAATGAACAATGGATCATCGATGAAATAAAAGAAGAAATTAAAAAGTTCCTGGAAGTCAATGAAAATGAAAACACAACCTACTGGAACCTATGGGACACAGCTAAGGCAGTCCTGAGAGGAAAGTTTATAGCCATGAGTGCATATATTAAAAAACTGAAACATCCCAAATCAATGACCTAATGATACATCTCAAACTCCTAGAAAAACAAGAACAAACAAATCCCCAAACAAGTAGAAGGAGAGAAACAATAAAAATAAGAGCTCAAATCAACGAAATAGAAACCAAAAAAACCATACAAAGAATTCATGAAACAAAACGTTGGTTCTTTGAAAAAATAAACAAGATCAATAGACCCCTGGCAAACCTGACTAAAATGAGGAGAGAAAAAACCCAAATTAGTAGAATCAGGAATGCAAAAGGGGAGATAAAAACAAACACCATGGAAGTCCAGGAAATCATCAGAGATTACTTCGAGAACCTATATTCAAATAAATTTGAAAATTTAAAGAAATGGACAGATTTCTAGATACATATGATCATCCAAAAGTGAGCCAAGAGGATATTACTCACCTGAATAGATCTATAACACAAAATGAAATTGAAGCAGCAATCAAGAGTCTCCCCAAAAAGAAAAGTCCAGAACCTGATGCATTCTCTGCTGGATTCTATCAGACCTTTAAAGAAGAACTGATACCAACCCTGCTTAAACTGTTCCATGAAATAGAAAGAGAAGGAAAACTGCCAAACACATTTTATGAAGCCAGTATTACACTCAACCCCAAACCAGGCAAAGACACCTCCAAAAAGGAGAACTATACGCCAATCTCCTTAATGAACATTGATGCAAAAATCCTCAAAAAAATAATGGCAAACCAAATTTAACAACACATCAAAAAGATCATTCACCACAACCAAGTAGGCCTCATCCCAGGGATGCAGGGGTGGTTCAACATACGAAAATCAATAAACGTAATAAACCACATTAACAGAAGCAAAGACAAAAACCACTTGATCACCTCAATAGATGCAGAAAAGGCCTTTGATAAGATCCAACACCATTTCATGATAAAAGCTCTAAGAAAACTAGGAATAGAAGGAAAGTACCTCAACATTATAAAAGCTATATATGACAAACCTACAGCCAGCATTATACTTAATGGAGAAAAACTGAAACCATTCCCTCTAAAATCAGGAACTACACAAGGATGCCCACTATCTCCACTCCTATTCAACATAGTACTGGAATTCCTAGCCAGAGCAATCAGGCAAGAAGAATAAAAGGAATACAAATAGGTAAAGAAACTGTCAAAATATCCCTATTTACAGACGACATGATCCTATACCTTAAAGACCCAAAAAACTCTACTCAGAAGCTTCTAGACATCATCAATAGCTATAGCAAAGTAGCAGGATATAAAATCAACATAGAAAAATCATTAGCATTTCCATACACTAACAATGAGCAAACTGAAAAAGAATATATGAAAACAATTCCATTTACAATAGCCTCAAAAAAAATCAAGTACCTAGGTGTAAACCTAACAAAAAATGTGAATGACCTCTACAAGGAAAACTATAAACTTCTGAAGAAAGAGATTAGGAAGACTATAGAATATGGAGAGATTTCCCATACTCATGGATTGGTAGAATCAATGTAGTAAAAATGTCTATATTCCCAAAAGTAATCTACATGTTTAATGCAATTCCCATCAAAATTCCAATGACATTCATTAAAGAGATTGATAAATCTACCATTAAATTTATATGGAAACACAAGAGGCCACAAATAGCCAAGGCAATACTAAGTCAAAAGAACAATGCAGGAGGTATCACGATACCTGACTTCAAACTATATTACAAAGCAATAACAATAAAAACAGCATGGTACTGGCACAAAAACAGACATGAAGACCAATGGAACAGAATAGAGGACCCAGATATGAAGCCACACAACTATAACCAACTTGCCTTTGACAAAGGAGCTAAAAATATGCAATGGAGAAAAGACAGCCTCTTCAACAAAAACTGCTGGGAAAACTGGTTAGCAGTCTGCAAAAAACTGAAACTAGATCCATGTATATCACCCTATACCAAGATTAACTCAAAATGGATCAAGGATCTTAATATCAGACCCCAAACTCTAAAGTTGATACAGGAAAGAGTAGGAAATACTTTGGAGTTAGTAGGTATAGGTAAGAACTTTCTCAACGAATCTCCAGCAGCACAGCAACTAAAAGATAGCACAGATAAATGGGACCTCATAAAACTAAAAAGCTTCTGTTCATCCAAAGAAGTGGTCTCTAAACTGAAGAGAACACCCACAGAGTGGGAGAAAATATTTGCCAGCTACACATCAGACAAAGGACTGATAACCAGAATATATAGGGAACTTAAAAACTAAATTCTCCCAAAACTAATGAACCAATAAAGAAATGGGCAAGTGAACCAAACAGAACTTTCTCAAAAGAAGAAATTCAAATGGCCAAAAAACACATGAAAAAATGCTCACCATCTCTAGCAATAAAGGAAATGCAAATTAAAACCACACTAAGATTCCACCTAGAATAGCCATCATTAGCAACACCACCAACAACAGGTATTGGGGAAAAAAGAACCCTCTTACATGTTGTTGGGAATGTAAACTAATACAACCACTCTGGAAAAAAATTTGGAGGCTACTTTAAAAGGTAAACATTGATCTACCATTTGATCCAGCAATAGCACTCTTGGGGATATACCCAAAAGACTGTGACACAGGTTACTCCAGAGGCACCTGCACACCCATGTTTATTGCAGCCCTATTCACAATAGCCAAGTTATGGAAACAGCCAAGATGCCCCACCACTGACGAATGGATCAAGAAAATGTGGTATCTATACACAATGGAATTTTATGCAGCCATGAAGAAGAATGAAATGTTATCATTCGCTGGTAAATGGATGGAATTGGAGAACATCCTTCTGAGTGAGGTTAGCCTGGCCCAAAAGACCAAACATCATATGTTCTCCCTCATATGTGGACATTAGATCAAGGGCAAACACAACAATAGGATTGGACTTTGAGTACATGACAAAAGCAAGAGCACACAAGGGAAGTGTGAGGATAGGTAAGACATCTAAAAAATTAGCTAGCATTTATTGCCCTTAACTCAGAGAAACTAAAGCAGATACCTTAAAAGCAACTGAGGCCAATAGGAAAAGGGGACCAGGAACTAGAGAAAAGGTGAGATCAAAAAGAATTAACCTAGAAGGTAACACACACACAAAGGAAATTTATGTGAGTCAACTCCCTGTATAGCTATCCTTATCTCAACCAGCAAAAACCCTTGTTCCTTCCTATTATTGCTTATACTCTCTCTACAACAAAATTAGAAATAAGGGCAAAATAGTTTCTGCTGGGTATTGAGGGGGTGGGGGGGAGAGGGAGGGGGCAGGGAGGAGAAATGACCCAAGCCTTGTATGCACATATGAATAATAAAATAATAAAGAAAAATAAAGGGAAAATACACATTAAATGCTTTAACAGTATTTTTATAGCACTCTAACAATGCTTAACTCCTACCCAGAGCCCAGGGAGAGGTCATGCCTCTATTCTGTCTCACTACTTTCATAAACTTTTTAGCTTTTTGCATTTCCCAAGATCTCGGCAGATTTTGTTTTTCCTCCAAACATTCTTCTCTGTGGTATTTTGAATTTTGAAGGGAGGATGGGGATCTCCATCTGAATTTATCAAGAGTGGCTAATGCTCCCTTGACTAGTGCTTGTCTAAGTTCTTACTAGCACTTAGCAAGATTTTTTTTTTAAGTGCTGGAGATTGACCTCAGGACCTTGCATGTGCTAGGAAGTGCTCCTACTACTGAGTTAAACTCAGTAAGCTTTTAAGGTCAAAGTAAACAAAATTTTAAAATGAAAATTTGTAACCATTGTTACCTTTAGAAGAACAATCAATAAATCACTTCTGTTGTCGGATAATGTTATTTTGGTCATCAAATTCAAATTTTAAAAAACACCAAGCAATGCAAATTTAATTTCAGAAAGGTAAAAAAGAGCAAGCAGTTTTTTTCTCAAAAGAGAAAACTTACTGGATATTTCATAAGACTATCTGTGTAGGTTAAATTCCTGTGTGCTTATTTACTATAGGGTAAGATGGGGTTGTGAGTTAGTAGGAAATTGACAAACTGGATTGGGTTTACCCAAGGAAATCTGGGTATTTTTCTATGAACCCACAACATGGGTTTTCCTCGGAGCTCCAGGAATGAAGCTCTGCCACTGCCAGAACTATAGTCTTCTAGATTATTAGTCCTGTTGTTGTGGCAATATAGTCAGAGGAGAAACCAAGCGGCACTCAGAGGAGTGGAGAACTCAGATTTTAATTTTACGCTAGCGGGCCCAGACGTGTACCTGTGTCTGAGCCCTGAACAAAGGATTCATGGGATATTTAAAAGGCAGTGCAGGGCATCAGGTTACAAGGAATGTGCTGTCCCATAAAGCAGGGCTAGTAGTGGGTTAGAGACCTAAGGTTTAGATAAGAACAGCAGGGGAGTCCTGCTTTGGAAAGTTTATTTACAAGTGGAGACAAAGAAAGGCAGGAATGGGTGCTTATCTCTGCATGGTGCCTTTCATCTCGGTCCTGAAATTTTGCATGGCTCTAATGGGCAATTCCTCATAGCTCTGTCTGAGGTTACAGCTTTTAATTGACAGTTTACCATGCTTTACAACCCTCTTTCAAGGTTATCTTCCTCTTCATTCCCCCCCCCATTTGATGCTTTTTTCCCACTTGTGGACAAGCATCAACACTAGACTTTAGAAATCTTATAAGGTTTTTCTTGTCCCAAAGACCTAAATTGTGTTACCAAGAGCTGTAACTTTATCACCTCCATTTGCGAGCTAATGAAGTTAGTTATGGCGTTAAGAAGGCACATACCAAACACAAGTGCCAATAGAAGCATAAGGAGAGGGCCAGACAATGGAATCAGCTGAATCTCTGCCTATTTCTATCTGCTTTACATAAAACAACACTCTGTGTTTGAGAAAAGTCAAAGCCCTCCTTTTTGGCAGTGAGTAAATACAACCCTCTCTGATTTGGGGGGACCACTGATGTTAGAGAGTTCAGCTGATCCTGCATGGTCACTATAGACCTAGCCACTTGTTCTATGTCATTTGTTAGGTCCACAGATAATTGATTATAGTAGGCGACTGACAAGGCAGTCCCTCCTGTGACTGTTCCTTTCCCAGTCATTATCCCCAGTCTGATTAATATATGAATTGGATAGCTCTCTTTGACCGCATATGAGCCATTAAAGGTGTGTGGGGGGTGTCTGTCTGTTAGGCACTATGTTTATCTGGGGTGAGGAACATTAATGTGCAAATGCCCTTCCAGTCAGCTGGCAAACACTGGTAAGCAAGGGTCCCTCAGACAAGGAAGATTCCCAGGCTGGTGCACCATAGCCTGTCAACTGTACATCGAATGGCGGTAGCTGTACAGCTGAGATTCCAAGTTAAGATTTCCTGTCCTAGAAGGAAGCCTTAACAGGAGTCATGGTGGTGGCAGATCAATGTCTTTTACTGGTCCAGGTCCACCTAGGTAATCACCTCTGGGTGGCCTCCCTAGATCTGCGGTGCTCCCCTTAGTAAACTGATATGGGAGTGGGGTGGAAGGGTAGGGTGACACAAGGAGGTTTATTTCCTCCCCTGTTTTATGACTTTAAGGGGTCCCTGTCTTTCTGCCAGCAAACCATCTGCCCTATAGTGCCTTTGTTTTTGTAACCCAGTTAGGCTATCAGCTTTCTTTATAGTAAATTGTCCCTCTCCTGGTGCATTCAGAGACTGATAAACTGTACACAAGTGACAGATACTGATAAAAGGTGAAGGCATACCTCAGTTTTCCCTAGAAGGAAAGCGGCCTTAAGCAGGCCGAGCAGTCATCCCAGCCTCCCAATTAGACAACCTCAAAATGTAGCAGAGTCAGAAGGCAATAACACATCAGAGACCTCGTGCCTGAGACTGGGGTCTAGGCTACAGATGACACCAAACAGCAGTAAGGCTTCCTACTATGAGAAGATAACAGAAGGCCAGCAGTAATCTCTGGCTTACATTTCAATCTTGGGGAGCAGTGACAGCCAGTCCTCGTGTAAACAGATTGCACAATGCTAATCAGCAGGATGAGGTATGGATGACAGAGAAGAGGATACATCTGTGTCCTGGTGAATGAATCCTCAGGCTTCTGCCGTGCATTGACCAACCAGCTCCCGGATGTGTCTGGGGCAGGGCTGGAGATCTCAACAGTGATGGCATGCAGTTGTGATGTTCTCTGGAATCTTAATCTGAGGGAGGTTTAGTTGAGTCACGGACAGCCTGTCAGACCTTGGGCTCTGCAGGGGCGCCTGTCCTTTTATCCAGGAGTGATGAGTCCCAGAAGTGACACCTGTAACTTCAACAGCCATATGAGCTGCTAACATTACTAGATGGGGACCCGTCGAACTGGGTTGGAGTAGTTTCCTTTTAATCTTTTATGTATCATATCTCTCTTTTATTTTTTAACTGAGTAGAATTACCTTGGCAACAATATACTGTCAGGGACTGGAGGCGTGGCTCAAGTGGTAGAGTGCCTGCTTTGCAAATGTGAAGCCCTGAGTTCAAACCCCAGCTCAACCAAAATCAAACAAAATATTTCAGTTAAACAATATACTGTCAGTATATATGTCCAAGAAAACTTGTTATTTTTTTTAAAAAGTTAAAAACACTATCTTTAAGTATTAAAAGACATGTTTAGATCCAGTAAAAATAGTTATTTTGTCTCTATTTTAGTAGAAGACCTAATCTAAAAATATGAGTTTGTGTCTGGAAAAGCTTTAATGTCAGATAGCCACACATGCATAAGAACCATTTCTTTAATCCTCTTGGCCTTGGTTATCTTTGAGAGGTCTGGCACCAATGACTCCATTGGAACTTTGATGGCATTCCCCCCTTTGTCTCCAAATTGCTAGTCTCTGAGCAGTCTCTTCTGAAGATCTGTCTTCCATCCAAGTACTAATCAGGCCCGACCCTGTTTAGCTTTCAAGATCAGACAAGATCGGGTGCATTCAGGGTGGTATGGCTGCAGACTGAAGATCTTTCTTGATTGGCTGCTTTTTCCTGGATTCTGTTTGTTTGGTTTCAGTTGTTGGGAGGGAATAACGAGCAGATCAGGTGGGAGTCAGTGCCAACCAAACCCTTTTGGCCAAATTTAAGCAACAAAGAGGCTTAGAAGGAGTGGCTCTTAGGCAGTGGACTTTTAGACAAGGGCAATACAAAACAAAATCTAACAAAAGCAGATGTCTAAGTAATTAGCTTGGTTGACACATAAGCACTTATTAGAGTCATTTTTATGGACTTGATTGTAAATGTCCCAGGAGGATCAGAACCATTGAAATGACAAAAACTTAAAAGAGCCACGTTTAAAATTTTGATGTACAATTTAGCAACTAACAGAACAGTACATCAGTACCACTAATTTTTTGTTACCATGTTTATCTAAATTTTGTATTGTAGAAAGTTTGATATCCTTGAAAAATACAAATATATTTAATACACAGGAATCAGCAACAGCATCACAACTCTATAGAGGTTAATACACATATTAATTTAGTTGTTGCTCTTGAAGTAAAACTTTAGATTTTTATCAGTTGTAGGGGGAAAGAACAGTTTTAGCAAACCCAAACAGCCCAGTCACAAACTAGCCCAGGGTACAAACTGTATTAGAATCATCCAAGACAACAGTTTTTTAACCATGAGGTCATCTCAAAGGTTTTATATAACTGTTAGAAAATAAGAGGCATGGAATAGGCACAGAGACAGCTGAAACACTGGTACAGGGTTTATTATTTAGGCAGGAGCCCTGTGGAGGAGGACCCAGCATAAGCACAAGAGCCCATTGTCATACACAGGCTTGGGCTAGACATAGGGGGCAAGTGGAAAAGTACCAGGAAGGTCACTGTCTGTCCAACCGTCCCTGGCATATATCCAGGATGATAAAGGTAAGCTATCTGCAAGGGGGAGGGGTCTAGTCCTAACATGGCTGCCCTCATTGTTAACCCCAAAATAAACCAACTCTTAAATGAACATGACTCTGTTACCTTAGTTAAAACCCTGACAAAAAAATCACCAGAGAATACAGGTAAATATTTATGGAGACTAGGTGTGGAGTTAGGAAACATAGTGGCCAAGAATCATGGCTCAGATGTTGATAAGGGATCACATCCCAGATTGTTGACAGTAACGAATGGCTCATGGCATACAGCAGGATCCCACCAACCTGTAGTCAATGGAGCCCCCCTAAAATAACAGGCCTAATCTGGCCATCCCAGGTAAAAATTCCCTCCACCTGCCATGTGGAAGGAGTAGGACTAACATCTCCACTCTGTTATGTCTAATAAAAACTGGAGATCTTGACTTCCAGTGTCATGCTCCTTTTGGGGTTTTTATTTATTTATTTATTTATTTTTATCCTATCTGGAGGGTGCACTTTGGCTTTACATAAGTAAATCTGTCTTAACCCTCATATCAGTGCAGCAGTACTCCCTGTGTTCAGCTGCCTCTTCTCTCCCTTTGTTTTGATAAACTTGTTATCTTGACAAATTTATGGATTAACTTGTAGTATCAAAAATTTCAGAGTTATCTTGACAAAACAAAACCATTATAAGACAATTTTTTTTGTAAATGTTATCTAGACAAATATAATATTTTTAAGGTAGCCTTGTTATTATGAGCTTAGAGAATTAAGTTTTAGTTTAACATCAGTACATTAAATTTTGACCTTATAAAACCTTTAATGTAACTGGATTTTAGTTAACTTAACCAGTTATATACCATCTATAAGCTGTATCATTTTATGACAACTTACTCTGTATCTTTGTGACAATTTATTTTGTATCCTCTGGGGAGCTGGTCTTTATCCTCCTCTTTATCTAAAAGTATTCTTTTAACCCTTTATTTATTTTGAAAAAAAATCCTAATACCTTTTATATATTTTGTTACTTGTTGAAAATAACTCATAAAAATCTTTTAATTTAGAGCCTTACATCTGCATAAAAAAACAAGAAAGAAAGCAACCCTGAAATTACTTTTTGTATAAAAACAATTTATAGAAAGCTCATTTGTTAATAGACTCATATATTATAAGAGAGAATTAAATCCCAGGTTTTATTTATGACAGAATGAAACAGGCTAAGGTCATTTTAACTACCTAAATTCCAAGATTTTGTTGCAGACTGTAGCCTCTTTTTTCCTTCCTGGCTAAACCAGAGTGTTAATCCCTGAATGTCTGCATCCTAGTGAGACCTGACTGAACTAAGTTTGAAAACCCGTTTTGTTGTTGTTGTTTAAGGTAGCAGTAGAGCAGAGTAATAACTTTTACATTTACTCTATAATAAGAATCGTCCTTAAGATGTTTACATATTTAAATATAAAAGCCTAAGCAGTTTATAACAAAGATTTTTAAAACAAATATCCTGGTTTTTGTTACCTTGAGTATCATATTAACCTTATAGTAGCAATTTAAGAACCATTTTAAAGATGTTTACATACACACACAAAGTTTTATAAATTAAGCATGCCAGAAAAAATGTCAACTTAAATGCACATAAAATGAGCTGGAATTCCAGGAGCAGATTAAATTTTGCCCATGCTTTAATCAAATTCACACACACACACACACACACACACACACACACACACACACACACACATGTACATTCACACTGAAGTTATAACAGTTTCCTTCTCCACTCTGGGAGAAGTCCCTGACCTGTGGAGCTCCTCTAGGAGTTTCCAGGGAGTGGATTAAGCTCCCCTTCTGTCCAGTGAGACAGGACCTGACTGAAGACCTGTGGAACTCCTCTCGGAGGTTCCCGGGAGTGGATCAAGCTCCCCTGGACGGGACCTGACTTAGGACTGATTTCCCGGGGGTGGTGCTTACTGAGTCCAGATGAGACTGCCAGATGAGTTGGTCCACTTCTCCTTGGAGTCCAAGCCAGGTCAAGACTCCTCAGAGAGTTGGGGCACGGGGTGAAGGAGGACCCGGAATACCATCGGGTGGCACACCACCTTGTTCAGTCCCGTGTCCCTCTCTACTCTGATGCAGCCCAGCCACCAGCTGGTGGCACAAGGGGCCAGTCGGTTGGAATCTCGCTGGGGCCTCCATATGTTGTGGCAATATAGTCAGAGGAGAAGCCAAGCGACACTCAGAGGAGTGGAGAACTCAGATTTTAATTTTTACACCAGCGGGCCCAGACGTGTACCTGTGTCTGAGCCCTGAACAAAGGATTCACGGGATATTTAAAAGGCAGTGCAGGGCATCAGGTTACAAGGAATGTGCTGTCCCATAAAGTAGGGCTAGTAGTGGGTTAGAGACCTAAGGTTTAGATAAAAACAGCAGGGGAGTCCTGCTTTGGAAAGTTTATTTACAAGTGGAGACAAAGAAAGGCAGGAATGGGTGCTTATCTCTGCATGGTGCCTTTCATCTTGGTCCTGAACTTTTACATGGCTCTAATGGGCAATTCCTCACAGCTCTGTCTGAGGTTATAGCTTTTAATTGACAGTTTACCATGCTTTACAACCCTGTTTCAAGGCTATGTTCCTCTTCACTGTTGTTATCAATTCCTGACTGCTTACACACATGCACATGCACACACTCACACCAGCCATAAGTGATGTAGCTGACATAACATACAATTCAGTGACTTCATTATATTCAGAGTTGTGTATTCTTTACCACAATCAATTTTAGAGTTTCTTTGTTAACCCAAAAAAGAATCATTATACCTATAAATCATCACTTGCCCCTATCCCTACCCAACCCCACCCAGTTCTGGGCAGCATTAATCTATTTTCTGTCTCTACAGACTTGCCTATCCTGTTTTCTCCTCCTAAATTATGAATGGAATCATACAATGTGGGGTCCTTTATGACTGTCCTCTTTCGCTTAACATGTTTTCAAGGTTTATCCATGTTGTAACATGTATCAGTACTTCATTTCTTCTTACTGCTGAAAAATACTATACTGTGTGGACATAAACATTTTATTTATCAGTTGATAGGTATTTGGGTTGCTTCCACTTTTTGGCTTTTATGAATAATGCTGCTATAAACATTTTGGACAAGTTGTACAGACCTGTGTTTCTGTTTCTCTTTTAATTATACCTAGAGTGGAATTAGTGGGTCATAGAGTAACTCAGTGGTTAACATTTTGAGTGACTGCCAGACTGTTTTCATAAGTAGATACAACATTTTACATTCCCTCTAGTATGAGACCTCTAATTATTCTACATCCTTGCCAATACTTATTATTATCTATTCATAGGATAGCCTCATAATCTTTTTTATGTCTGTAAAGTCAGTAATAAATACTTCCTCTTTCAGTACTGATTTTTGTAACAACTCTCCTCTCTTTTCTCCTTGATCAGTTTGGCTAAAGGTTTGCCAGTTTTGCCTATCCTTTCAAAGAACCCACTTTTGGTTTTGGTTATTGTATTCATTGTTTTTCTACTTTCTATTTCAGTAATTTCTGCTCTAATCATTATGTTCTTCCTTATTTGCATTGTGCTCTTTTCTACTATATGAGGGTAAACTGTTGTTGATTTTAAATCTTTTTCTTTCTTCACGTGTTAGCTCACTCAAACCCCAAATAATCATAGAAGGCAAACACTATTGTCTTTATTTTCTGGTGACAAAAATTGATCTCTAAAATGTAAAGACTGAAATCTGCAGACATTTTAAATTCTAAATGGAAGAAATAACTATTTGAATTTTTTTTAGTTGCCCAAATTGTAAATCTTTGTTAGACTCTGTGTCCCTGTCTCTGTCCCTGTCTTTGTGTCTGTGTCACTCTCCCTGTTTCTCTCTCTCTTATAATTAATGGACTTTATTTTCAGAACAATTTTAGGTTTACAGAAAATTGATCAGAAAGCAAGGAGTTTCCATGTACTTCCCACTAAGCACAGTTTCTCATATAATTAACGTCTTGAATTAATGTGGTATGTTTGGTACAATGAATGAACCAATATCGATATGTTACTATTAGCCAAAGTCCCTAGAGTGCACTAAATTTCACTCTTATAGTTGTAGAGTTCTGTGGAGCTTCACAAATGCATGATGTCCTGTATCCACCATTATAATTTCATACAGAATACTCACACTGCCCCTAAATTTCCCTGTTCTCCATCTATTCATTTCTAACTCCCACAGTCTGTGCCTGTGGCAACCACTCATCTTTTTACTATCTCTATAGTTTTCCTATTTCACGAGGTCATACAGGTAGAGTCATACAGCATGTAACTTTTTCAAATTCTTTTCTTTCTCTTAGCAATATGCATGCTAAGTTTCTCAATGTCTGTTTGTGGCTTGACAGCTCATTTCTTTTTATCACCAAAAAATAGTCAACTGATTTTTCTTATCCATTCACCTATTGGGGGATATCTTGATTGCTTGAAAAGGTGGGAAAATTATAAATAGAGATATGAAACATTAATTTACATGTTTTAGCGAAAATGTAAGTTTGCAATTCATTTGGACAAATACCAAGGATCAAGGTTGCTGGAAGGTATGAGCATGATTAGCTTTATAAGAAGCTACCAAACTATTATCCAAAGTGACTGAGCCATTTTTCCTTTTCCAATGGCCATACATGAGGTTTTCTGTTGCTTTCCACTCTCATCAGGATATGGTGTTGTCACTATTATGCATTTTAGTCATCCTAGGAGGTGGTTAATGTTATCTCATTATTGCTTCAATGTGTAATTCCCTAATAATATGTGATATTGAACATCCTCTCATATGTGTACTTAACGTCTTTGTATCTTCTTCGGTAATGTCTCTGCTTAGATCAATGCTCATTTTTAATAGGCATTTTAAATTTTTTTATTTTATTCTTTTTACATTTATTTACATGTATAGACATTATTTGGGCCACCTCCCTTCCCATAGGCATTTTTGCCCACTACTTTTTTTTTTATTATTTTTTCACTGTTGAGTTTAAGGGTTTGATTTTTAAGAGGTGGATTATATCTTTCAAGGTATTGTTCATCTGATAACCTTTCATCTAGGTTATCAGATTTGTGAGCATAGACTGTTCCTAATATTCCTTTAGTATCTTAATATCCATGGAGTTAGCCATGGTGGCTCCTCTTTCATTTCTGATATTATTTGTATCTTCTTTCTTTTATTCTTTTTTTTTTCTTGGTGATACTGGGGTTTGAACTCAGGGCTTTGTGCTTGGTAGGCAGGCGCTCTGCCGCTTAAGCCCCACCTCCAACACTTTGTGCTCTGGTTATTTTGGAGGTATGTCTTGCTTTTTGCTCAGATCAGCCTGAATCAGCCTGGTTGCTCTAATTTTAAGCTTCCCATTGTAGCTGGGATAATACGTGCATGCCACTGTGCCCAGCTACTGGTTGAGATGGGGTCTTGCTAACTGTTTGCCTGAGCTGGCTTCAAAGGGTGCCCCTCCTGATCTCAGCCTTCCAAGTAGCTAGGATTATAAGCAAGAGGCAATGGTGCCCAGGTTTCTTTTATTTTTATTTAGCCTGGCTTGAGATTTATCACTTTATTGGGGACCGGGGTTTGGATTTATTGATTTTTATCTATTTGATCTTAAAATTTTATTGATTTCAGGTCTTATATTTGTGATTTCTTTTCTTAGTATAGATTTCATTTGCTCTTATTTTTCTATTTTCCTAACATGGAAGCTTGAATTATTGACTTTTGGAGCTTTTTTTTTTTTTTTTCATTTTTCTTTTATTATTCATATGTGCATACAAGGCTTGGTTCATTTCTCCCCCCTGCCCCCACCCCCTCCCTTACCACCCACTCCACCCCCTCCTGCTCCCCCCCTCAATACCCAGCAGAAACTATTTTGCCCTTATCTCTAATTTTGTTGTAGAGAGAGTATAAGCAATAATAGGAAGGAACAAGGGGTTTTGCTGGTTGAGATAAAGATAGCTATACAGGGCGTTGACTCACATTGATTTCCTGTGCGTGGGTGTTACCTTCTAGGTTAATTCTTTTTAATCTAACCTTTTCTCTAGTTCCTGGTCCCCTTTTCCTATTGGCCTCAGTTGCTTTAAGGTATCTGCTTTAGTTTCTCTGCATTAAGGGCAACAAATGCTAGCTAGTTTTTTAGGTGTCTTACCTATCCTCACCCCTCCCTTGTGTGCTCTCGCTTTTATCATGTGCTCATAGTCCCATCCCCTTGTTGTGTTTGCCCTTGATCTAATGTCCACATATGAGGGAGAACATATGATTTTTGGTCTTTTGAGCCAGGCTAACCTCATTCAGAATGATGTTCTCCAATTCCATCCATTTACCAGCGAATGATAACATTTCGTTCTTCTTCATGGCTGCATAAAATTCCATTGTGTATAGATACCACATTTTCTTAATCCATTCGTCAGTGCTGGGGCATCTTGGCTGTTTCCATAACTTGGCTATTGTGAATAGTGCCGCAATAAACATGGATGTGCAGGTGCCTCTGGAGTAACAGTCTTTTGGGTATATCCCCAAGAGTGGTATTGCTGGATCAAATGGTAGATCGATGTCCAGCTTTTTAAGTAGCCTCCAAATTTTCTTCCAGAGTGGTTGTACTAGTCTACATTCCCACCAACAGTGTAAGAGGGTTCCTTTTTCCCCGCATCCTCGCCAACACCTGTTGGTGGTGGTGTTGCTGATGATGGCTATTCTAACAGGGGTGAGGTGGAATCTTAGTGTGGTTTTAATTTGCATTTCCTTTATTGCTAGAGATGGTGAGCATTTTTTCATGTGTTTTCTGGCCATTTGAATTTCTTCTTTTGAGAAAGTTCTGTTTAGTTCACATGCCCATTTCTTTATTGGTTCATTAGTTTTGGGAGAATTTAGTTTTTTAAGTTCCCTGTATATTCTGGTTATCAGTCCTTTGTCTGATGTATAATTGGCAAATATTTTCTCCCACTCTGTGGGTGTTCTCTTCAGTTTAGAGACCATTTCTTTTGATGAACAGAAGCTTTTTAGTTTTATGAGGTCCCATTTATCTATGCTATCTCTTAGTTGCTGTGCTGCTGGGGTTTCATTGAGAAAGTTCTTACCTATACCTACTAACTCCAGAGTATTTCCTACTCTTTCTTGTATCAACTTAAGAGTTTGGGGTCTGATATTAAGATCCTTGATCCATTTTGAGTTAATCTTGGTATAGGGTGATATACATGGATCTAGTTTCAGTTTTTTGCAGACTGCTAACCAGTTTTCCCAGCAGTTTTTGTTGAAGAGGCTGCTATTTCTCCATCGTATATTTTTAGCTCCTTTGTCAAAGATAAGTTGCTCATAGTTGTGTGGCTTCATATCTGGATCCTCTATTCTGTTCCACTGGTCTTCATGTCTGTTTTTGTGCCAGTACCATGCTGTTTTTATTGTTATTGCTTTGTAATATAGTTTGAAGTCAGGTATCGTGATACCTCCTGCATTGTTCTTTTGACTGAGTATTGCCTTGGCTATTCGTGGCCTCTTGTGTTTCCATATAAATTTAACAGTAGATTTTTCAATCTCTTTGATGAATGTCATTGGAATTTTGATGGGAATTGCATTAAACATGTAGATTATTTTGGGGAGTATAGACATTTTTACAATGTTGATTCTACCAATCCATGAGCATGGGAGATCTCTCCACTTTCTATAGTCTTCCTCAATCTCTTTCTTCAGAAGTGTATAGTTTTCCTTGTAGAGGTCTTTCACATCTTTTGTTAGATTTACACCTAGGTATTTGATTTTTTTTGAGGCTATTGTAAATGGAATTGTTTTCATACATTCTTTTTCCGTTTGCTCATTGTTAGTGTATAGAAATGCTAATGATTTTTCTATGTTGATTTTATATCCTGCTACTTTGCTATAGCTATTGATGATGTCTAGAAGCTTCTGAGTAGAGTTTTTTGGGTCTTTAAGGTATAGGATCATGTCGTCTGCAAATAGGGATATTTTGACAGTTTCTTTACCTATTTGTATTCCTTTTATTCCTTCTTCTTGCCTAATTGCTCTGGCTAGGAATTCCAGTACTATGTTGAATAGGAGTGGAGATAGTGGGCATCCTTGTCTGGTTCCTGATTTTAGAGGGAATGGTTTTAATTTTTCTCTGTTAAGTATTATGCTGGCTGTAGGTTTGTCATATATAGCTTTTATAATGTTGAGGTACTTTCCTTCTATTCCTAGTTTTCTTAGAGCTTTTATCATGAAATGATGTTGGATCTTATCAAAGGCTTTTTCTGCATCTATTGAGATGATCAAGTGGTTTTTGTCTTTGCTTCTGTTAATGTGGTTTATTACGTTTATTGATTTTCGTATGTTGAACCACCCCTGCATCCCTGGGATGAAGCCTACCTGGTCGTGGTGAATAATCTTTTTGATGTGTTGCTGAATTCGATTTGCCATTATTTTGTTGAGGATTTTTGCATCAATGTTCATTAAGGAGATTGGCCTATAGTTCTCCTTTTTGGAGGTGTCTTTGCCTGGTTTTGGGATAAGTGTAATACTGGCTTCATAAAATGTGTTTGGCAGTTTTCCTTCCCTTTCTATTTCATGGAACAGTTTAAGGAGGGTTGGTATCAGTTCTTTTTTAAAGGTCTGATAGAATTCAGCAGAGAATCCATCAGGTCCTGGACTTTTCTTTTTGGGGAGACTCTTGATTGCTGCTTCAATTTCATTTTGTGTTATAGGTCTATTCAGGTGATTAATTTCCTCTTGGTTCAGTTTTGGATGATCATATGTATCTAGAAATCTGTCCATTTCTTTTAGATTTTCAAATTTATTTGAATACAGGTTCTCAAAGTAGTCTCTGATGATTTCCTGGACTTCCATGGTGTTTGTTGTTATCTCCCCTTTTGCATTCCTGATTCTACTAATTTGGGTTTTTCTCTCCTCATTTTAGTCAGGTTTGCCAGGGGTCTATCAATCTTGTTTATTTTTTCAAAGAACCAACTTTTTGTTTCATGAATTCTTTGTATGGTTTTTTTGGTTTCTATTTCGTTGATTTCAGCTCTTATTTTTATTATTTCTCTCCTTCTATTTGTTTTGGGATTTGCTTGTTCTTGTTTTTCTAGGAGTTTGAGATGTATCATTAGGTCATTGATTTGGGATCTTTCAATCTTTTTAATATATGCACTCATGGCTATAAACTTTCCTCTCAAGACTGCCTTAGCTGTGTCCCATAGGTTCCGGTAGGTTGTGTTTTCATTTTCATTGACTTCTAGGAACTTTTTAATTTCCTCTTTTATTGCATCGATGATCCATTCTTCATTAAGTAATGAGTTATTTAGTTTCCAGCTGTTTGCATGTTTTTTGTCTTTACTTTTGTTGTTGAGTTCTACTTTTACTGCATTGTGGTCAGATAGTATGCATGGTATTATTTCTATTTTCTTATATTTGCTGAGGCTTGCTTTGTGCCCTAGGATATGATCTATTTTGGAGAAGGTTCCATGGGCTGCTGAGAAGAATGTATATTGTGTAGAGGTTGGATGAAATGTTCTGTAGACATCTACTAGGTCCACTTGATCTATTGCATATTTTAGATCTTGGATTTCTTTATTGATTCTTTGTTTGGATGACCTATCTATTGATGATAATGGAGTGTTAAAGTCTCCCACAACCACTGTGTTGGCGTTTATATATGCTTTTAGGTCTTTCAGGGTATGTTTGATGAAATTGGGTGCGTTGACATTGGGTGCATACAGATTGATGATTATTATTTCCTTTTGGTCTATTTCCCCTTTTATTAGTATGGAATGTCCTTCTTTATCTCGTTTGATCAATGTAGGTTTGAAGTCTACTTTGTCAGAGATAAGTATTGCTACTCCTGCTTGTTTTCGGGGGCCATTGGCTTGGTAAATCTTCTTCCAGTCTTTCATCCTAAGCATATGCTTATTTCTGTCAGTGAGATGATTCTCCTGTAAGCAACAAATTGTTGGATCTTCTTTTTTAATCCATTTTGTCAAACGGTGTCTTTTGATGGGTGAATTAAGTCCATTAACATTAAGTGTTAGTACTGATAGGTATGTGGTGATTCCTGCCATTTAGTTATCTTAGTTGTTTGAAGGTTTGATTGTGTGTACCTAACTTGATGTTACTCTCTACTGTCTTGCTTTTTCTTATCCTGTAGTTTGGTGCTGCCTGCCTTTTCATGGTTAAGTTGGGTGTCACTTTCTGTGTGCAGGATCCCTTGCAGAATCTTTTGTAATGGTGGCTTTGTGGTCACATATTGTTTTAGTTTCTGCTTATCATGGAAGACTTTTATTGCTCCATCTATTTTGAATGATAGCTTTGCTGGGTAGAGTATCCTGGGGTTGAAGTTATTTTCATTCAGTGCCCGGAAGATCTCACCCCACGCTCTTCTTGCTTTTAATGTTTCTGTTGAGAAGTCTGCTGTGATTTTGATGGGTTTACCTTTGTATGTTACTTGTTTTTTCTCTCTTGCAGCCTTCAATATTCTTTCCTTAGTTTCTGAACTTGTTGTTTTAATGATGATATGTCGTGGAGTAGTTCTATTTTGATCTGGTCTGTTTGGTGTCCTGGAGGCCTCTTGCATTTGTATGGGAATATCTTTCTCTAGATTTGGGAAATTTTCCGTTATTATTTTGTTGAATATATTACGCATTCCCTTCGCTTGCACCTCTTCTCCTTCTTCGATGCCCATGATTCTCAAGTTTGGTCTTTTGATGGAGTCGGTGAGTTCTTGCATTTTCTTTTCACAGGTCTTGAGTTGTTTAATTAATAGTTCTTCGGTTTTTCCTTTAATTACCATTTCATCTTCAAGTTCTGAGATTCTGTCTTCTGTTTGTTCTATTCTCCTGGATTGGCCTTCCGTTTTGTTTTGCAGTTCTGTTTCGTTCTTTTTTCTGAGGTTTTCCATATCCTGGCTGGTTTCTTCTTTATTGTTGTCTATTTTTGTCCTGAGTTCATTTATCCATTTATTTATTGTGTTCTCTCTTTCACTTTGGTGTTTATACAGTGCTTCTATGGTTTCCTTTATTTCTTCTTTTGCTTTTTCAAATTCTCTATTTTTATTGTCTTGGAATTTCTTGAGTGTCTCCTGTACATTTTGGTTGACCCTATCCAGTATCATCTCTTTAAAATTCTCATTGAGTACTTGTAGTATGTCTTCTTTTAAATTATTCTTGTAGGCTTCATTGGGTCCTTTGGCATAGTTTATCTTCATTTTGTTGGAGTCTGGCTCTGAGTTTCTGTTCTCTTCATTCCCCTCTGGTTCCTGTACTAATTTTTTGCCGTGGGGAAACTGGTTTCCTTGTTTTTTCTGTCTTCCTGTCATTGTCCTTGGTGTTTTTACTGTCCCTGTACTGTGTGTAATTAAGTATTTTCTAGCTTGTAATAATAACAATGGTAATATTGAGAATGGAAGAGTGAGCTGAGATGGAAAGCAAGAAGTTAAAGAAAAGGGGAAAACAAATATACAGACAAGAGGGAGAAAGCAGAACAAGGTATCAGACAAGAGAGTTTCAAAGGTATAAACAGGGAGTGTTAGTGTACTAATCGACAGTAAGCTGAACAGACAATAGAGTGACAGAGAGAGGATTGAAAATCAAAGATAAAAAAAATAAAAAATAAGTATATGAAAGTAATATCTATTTATAAAAATGAATTAAAATAAAATGGAAAATAGAAAATTAAAAAAAAAAAAAACAAAAAACCAAAAAACTTCCAAGTTTATATGCAATGCAATTTCAGTCTTAATAATTTGGATGTCCGTCTCAATCTCCAGTCCTGGAGTTGGTGCCTCAGATGTTGTTCTGTAGTTGTCTCATCAAAGGGGATGCATGAAGTAGAACAAAACTACACTCACACACACACAGAAGATAAAAAAAAAAAAAAAGTCCCACCAAGTGTCCCCAGTTCAAATGCAATACAGTTTCAGTAAGTTTTTCGGCTTGCAGGTGTAATTCGGTTGTTCTCTCATCAAAGGTAGGGAGAAAAAGAAAAAAAAGCATCTGGAGGCAGTTCTGAGAGTGGTATCTGCAACTGTGGCTTGCCTGCCTGCTGCTCTCAGCCTGTAGCTGGCGATTTATGCGGATCTCTGGGGTGAGCTAGCACTCACCTGGTCCCACAGGCTTTGTTTGCTCAGAGTTCTCCTGTGCGGGGGCCTCTGCTACAGGCTTTCCCCTTTCCAAGCACTGGGAAAGGTGACACTGCCCCGCGTTGTCAGGCCTGCGTGTTTGTTTACAGTTCATGTGGGAAGTGGATCTTCCCTCCTCTCACAACCGTCCCCGCTCCTGGTTGCTGGGCGCACCCCGCTCCCGCCAGAGCCTCTCCAGCCCACCCGGCTCGTTTATTTACAGTCCCGGGAAGGATTCCCTTCCCCCAATCTTCAGCGCTCAGGGCGCCCCACCCTCTTTCCAGCGTGTCTTAACTGTTCTTATTGCTTAGTACTCAGTTTCTCTTTTTTCCCCGGGTGGAGGTCAGTCTGTCCAGGGGGCTATGCTGCTCTGGCCCAGGCTTGTCTGTGGGGCTACCGCGGTACCGCGAAGCTCACCTGGTCCGCGTCTTCCCACGCTTTATGGGCACCGGCCACTGGCGGCCCCAGGGGCCCTCGTCGGTTCTCCGTTTAACGTGAAGTGGAGGTTCTCTGCACTGGCTGGAGGTGTGGAGGGGTCAAAGTTATGCCTTTTCTCGGTGATTATGCCTGCAAAGTGTGTCTCCAGCGTCTCTCCAAGATTTCATTATAGGAGGGTCGCTTTCTGCTTCCTACCTCTAGCCGCCATCTTGGAATTCCGAGCTTTTGTTTTTAACAACGTATGCATTCAAAGCTTAAATTTCCCATTGCGCACTGCCTTTGCTCCATCTTCCTAATTTTGATGTTGTATTTTCATTTTCTTTCTTTTTTTTTGCATCCTTGTGTTTTTATTTTTTAATTTTAAAAATTTTTTATTCATATGTGCATACAATGTTTGGGTCATTTCTCCCCCCTCCCCCCAGCCCTCCCTTACCACCCGCCCCACCCCCTCCTTCCCCCCCACCCCCTCAATACCCAGCAGAAACTATTTTGCCCTTATCTCTAATTTTGTTGAAGAGAGAGTATGAGCAATAATAGGAAGGAACAAGGGTTTTTGCTAGTTGAGATAAGGATAGCTATACAGGTAGTTGACTCACATTGATTTCCTGTGCATGTGTGTTACCTTCTAGGTTAATTCTTCTTATCTAACCTTTTCTCTAGTTCCTGGTCCCCTTCTCCTATTGGCCTCAGTTGGTTTTAAGGTATCTGCTTTAGTTTCTCTGCATTGAAGGCAAAAAATGCTATCTAGTTTTTTAGATGTCTTACCTATCCTTATAGCTCCTTTGTGTGCTCTCGCTTTTATCTTGTGGTCAAAGTCCAATCCTATTGTTGTGTTTGCCCTTGATCTAATGTCTGCATATGAGGGAGAACATATGATGTTTGGTCTTTTAGGCCAGGCTAGCCTCAATCAGGATGATATTCTCCCATTCCATCCATCTGCTAACAAATGATAACATTTTGTTCTTCTTCTTGGCTGCATAAAATTCCATTGTGTATAGATACCACATTTTCTTGATCCATTTGTCAGTAGTGGGGCATCTTGGCTGTTTCCATAACTTGGCTATTGTGAATAGTGCTGCAATAAACATGGGTGTGCAGGTGCCTCTGGAGTAACCTGAGTCACAGTCTTTTGGGCATATCCCCAAGAGTGCTATTGGTGGATCAAATGGTAGATCGATGTCCAGCTTTTTAAGTAGCCTCCAAATTTTTTTCCAGAGTGGTTGTATTAGTTTACATTCCCACCAACAGTGTAAGAGGGTTCCTTTTTCCCCCGCATCCTCGCCAGCACCTGTTGTTGGTGGTGTTGCTGATGATGGCTATTCTATCAGGGGTGAGGTGGAATCTTAGTGTGGTTTTAAATTGCATTTCCTTTATTGGTAGAGATGGTGAGCATTTTTTCATGTGTTTTCTGGCCATTTGAATTTCTTCTTTTGAGAAAATTCTGTTTAGTTCACTTGCCCATTTATCTATTGGTTCATTAGTTTTGGGAGAATTTAGTTTTTTAAGTTCCCTATATATTCTGGTTATCAGTCCTTTGTCTGATGAGTAGCTGGCAAATATTTTCTCCCACTCTGTGGGTGTTCTTTTCAGTTTAGAGAACATTTCTTTTGTTGAGCAGAAGCTTTTTAGTTTTATGAAGACCCATTTATCTATGCTATCTCTTAGTTGCTGTGCTGCTGGGGTTCCATTGAGAAAGTTCTTACCTATACCTATCAATTCCAGAGTATTTCCTACTCTTTCCTGTACCAACTTTAGAGTTTGTGGTCTGATATTAAGATCCTTGATCCATTTTGAGTTAATATTGGTATAGGGTGATATATGTGGATCTAGTTTCAGTTTTTTGCAGACTGCTAACCAGTTTTCCCAGAAGTTTTTGTTGAAGGGCTGTCTTTTCTCCATTGTACATTTTTAGCGCCTTTGTCAAAGATAAGTTGCTCATAGTTGTGTGGCTTCATATCTGGGTCCTGTATTCTGTTCCATTGGTCTTCATGTCTGTTTTTGTGCCAGTACCATGCTGTTTTTATTGTTATTGCTTTGTAATATAGTTTGAAGTCAGGTATCGTGATACCTCCTGCATTGTTCTTTTGATTGAGTATTGCCTTGGCTATTCGTGGCCTCTTGTGTTTCCATATAAATTTAACAGTAGATTTTTCAATCTCTTTAATGAATGTTATTGGAATTTTGATGGGAATTGCATTAAACATGTGGATTACTTTTGGGAGTATACTCCCAAAACATGTAGATTACTTTTTTGGGACTGATTCTACCAATCCGTGAGCATGGGAAATCTCTCAATATTCTGTAGTCTTCCTAATCTCTTTCTTCAGAAGTTTATAGTTTTCCTTGTAGAGGTTGTTCACATCCTTTGTTAGGTTTACACCTAGGTATTTGATTTTTTTTGAGGCTATTGTAAATGGAATTGTTTTCATATATTCTTTTTCAGTTTGCTCATTGTTAGTGTATAGAAATGCTAATGATTTTTCTATGTTGATTTTATATCCTGCTACCTTGCTATAGCTATTGATGGTGTCTAGGAGCTTCTGAGTAGTTTTTTTGGTTCTTTAAGGTTTATGATCATGTTGTCTGCAAATAGGGATATTTTGACAGTTTCTTTACCTATTTGTATTCCTTTTATTCCTTCTTCTTGCCTAATTGCTCTGGCTAGGAATTCCAGTACTATGTTGAATAGGACTGGAGATAGTGGGCATCCTTGTCTGGTTCCTGATTTTAGAGGGAATGGTTTCAGTTTTTCTCCATTAAGTATAATGCTGGCTGTAGGTTTGTCATATATAGCTTTTATAATGTTGAGGTACTTTCCTTCTATTCCTAGTTTTCTTAGAGCTTTTATCATGAAATGGTGTTGGATCTTATCAAAGGCTTTTTCTGCATCTATTGAGATGATCAAGTGGTTTTTGTCTTTGCTTCTGTTAATGTGGTTTATTAGGTTTATTGATTTTCATATGTTGAACCACCCCTGCATTCCTGGGATGAAGCCCACTGGTCGTGGTGAATAATATTTTTGATGTGTTGTTAAATTTGGTTTGCCATTATTTTGTTGAGGATTTTTGCTTCAATATTCATTAAGGAGATTGGCCTGTAATTCTCCTTTTTGGAGGTGTCTTTGCCTGGTTTTGGGATAAGTGTAATACTGGCTTCATAAAACGTGTTTGGCAGTTTTCCTTCTCTTTCTATTTCATGGAATAGTTTAAGGAGGGTTGGTATCAGTTCTTCTTTAAAGGTCTGATAGAATTCAGCAGAGAATCCATCAGGTCCTGGACTTTTCTTTTTGGTTAGACTCTTGATTGCTGCTTCAATTTCATATTGTTTTATAGATCTATTCAGGTGATTAATTTCCTCTTGGTTTAGTTTTGGATGATCATATGTATCTAGAAATCTGTCCATTTCTTTAAGATTTTCAAATTTATTCGAATACAGATTCTCGAAGTAGTCTCTGATGATCTTCTGGACTTTGATGGTGTTTGTTGTTATCTCCCCTTTTGCTTTCCTGATTCTACTAATTTGGGTTTTTTCTCTCCTCATTTTAGTCAGGTTTGCCAGGGGTGTATCAATCTTGTTTATTTTTTCAAAGAACCAACTTTTGGTTTCATTAATTCTTTGTATGGTTTTTTTGGTTTCTATTTTGTTGGTTTCAGCTCTTATTTTCATCAAATGTTGCCTTTTGATGGGTGAATTAAATCCATTAACAGTAAGTGTTAGTACTGATAGGTATGTGGTGATTCCTGTGATTTGGTTGTCTTAGTTGTTTGAAGGTTTGATTGTGTGTACCTAAGTTGAGGTTACTCTCTACTTTCTTGCTTTTTCTTTTCCTGTGGTTTGGTGCTGCCTGTCCTTTCATGATTATGTTGGGTTTCACTTTTTGTGTGCACAATCCCTTGAAGAATCTTTTTAGTGGTGGCTTTGTGGTCACATATTGTTTTAGTTTCTGCTTATCATGGAAGACTTTTATTGCTCTATCTATTTTGAATGATAAATTTTCTGGGTAGAGTATCATGGGGTTGAAGTTATTTTCATTCAGTGCCCAGAACATTTCACCCCACGCTCTTCTTGCTTTTTTTTTTTGCAGTACTGGGGTTTGAACTCAGGGCCTTACGCTTGCGAGGCAAGCGCTCTACTGCTTGAGCTATTCCACCAGCAGTCTGCTGTGATTTTGATGGGTTTACCTTTGTATGTTATTTGTTTTTTTCTCTCTTACAGCCTTCAATATTCTTTCCCTAGTTTCTGAACTTGTTGTTTTAATGATGATATACTGTGTCTTAGTTCTATTTTGATCTGGTCTGTTTGGTGTTCTGGAGGCCTCCTGCATCTGTATGGGAATAGCTTTTTCTAGATTTGGGAAAATTTCTGTTAATATTTTGTTGAATATATTATGCATTCCCTGTACTTGCACCTGTTCTCCTTCTTCAGTGCCCATGATTCTCAGGTTTGGTCTTTGATGGAGTTGGTGAGTTCTTGCATTTTCTTTTCACTGGTCTTTAGTTGTTTAACTAATAGTTCTTCAGTTTTTTCTTTAATTACCATTTCATCTTCGAGTTCTGATATTCTGTCTTCTGTTTGTTCTATTCTGCTGGATTGGCCTTCCATTTTGTTTTGCAATTCTGTTTTGTTCTTTTTTCTGAGGTTTTCCGTATCCTGTGTCGTTTCCTCTTTGATGTTGTCTATTTTTGTCCTGAGTTCATTTATCTCTTTATTAATCGTGTTCTTTGCTTCACTTTGGTGTTTATACAGTGTTTCTATGGTTTCCTTTATTATCTTCTTTTGCTTTTTCAAATTCTCTATTTTTGTTGTCTTGGAATTTCTTGAGTGTGTCCTGTACATTTTGGTTGACCATATCCATTATGATCTCTATGAAATTCTCATTGAGTACCTGTAGTATTTCTTCTTTTAGATTATTCTTATCAGCTTCATTGGGTTCTTTGGCATAGTTTATCTTCATTTTGTTGGAGTCTGGATCTGAGTATCTGTTTTCTTCATTTCCCTCTGGTTCCTGTACTAAATATTTGCTGTGGGAAAACTGGTTTCCCTGTTTTTTCTGTCTTCCTGTCATTGCCCTTGGTGTTGTTATTGTCCCTGTACTGTGTGCAATTAAGTATTTTCTAGCTTGTAATAATAGCACTGGTGATATTTAGAATGGAAGGGTGAGAGGAGATGGAAAGCAAAGAAGTTAAAGGAAAAAGGAAAAACAAACCAACAAGTAGAAAAAAACAAAACAAAGAAACAAACAAAAAAGTTTCAAAGATATAAACAGGGAGAGATAGTGTACTAATCAACAGTAAGCTGAACAGGCATTAGAGAGACTGAGAGAGGATTGAAAATTTAAAAAAAAAATTAAAAAAAATTAAATAAAATTTCCAAGTTCAAATGCAATAAAGTTTCAGTCTTAATAATTTTGGTGTTCATCCCTCAGCCTCCAATCCTGGAGATGGTGCCTCAGAAGTAGTTCTGTGGTTGTCTCATCAAAGGGGAAAAAAACCTGGAAAAACCAAAATAAAACAAAACTGCACAAAACAAAAAAAAAACCCCACAAAGTGTCCCAAGTTCAAATGCAATACAGTTTCAGGAAGTTTTTCAGCATGCAGGTGTAGTTCAGTTGTTGCCTCATCAAAGGTAGGGAGATAGAAAAAAAAAAAGAGTCTGGAGACAGGTCTGTGAATGGCTATCTACAGCTGTGGCTTGCCTGCTCACTGCTGTCAGCCTGCTGTTGCTGGAGGCTTTATTTATGCAGATCTCTGGGGTAAGCTTAGGACTCACCTGGCCCTGCAGGCTTTGTTTACTCAGAGTTCTCCTGTGTGTGAGCTGCTGCTACACGCTTTCCCCTTTCCAAGAACACTGGAGGAGGTGACACTGCACCAGCTTTCTCAGGCTGATGTGTTTGTTTACAGTTCATGTGGGAAGTGGGTCTACCCCTTCTCCTGTGGAGTTTTCCTCCCACTGCCACTTTTACAAGCTTTCCCACTCCTGGTTGCTGGGTGTGTGCTGCCACTCCTGCCTTCTCCAGCCTGGCTTATTATTTACAGTTCCATGAGGGATTTCCCCCCCCACCTTTGGCACTCAGGGCACCCCACCCTCTTTGCTATGTGTCTTTTTGTTGTTGCTATTATTGTTTATTACTCAGTTTCTCTTTTTTTCCCTGGGTGGAGTTCAGTCTGTCCAGAGGGCTATGCTGATCTGGTCCAGGGTTGTCTGTGGGAGTACCACGTGCCGCTTAGCTCACCTTGTGGTCTGCGTCTTCCCAAGCTGTCTGGGCACTGGCGCCTGGTGGCGGGGCGGGAGCCCTCCTGGTTTTTCCATTTAACATGAAGTGGAGATGCTCTGTGCGGGCTGGAGGTGTGGAGGGGTCACAGTTTTGCCTCTTTTAGGTGGTTTTTCCTGTAAGGTGTATCTCCAGCATCTCTCCAAGATTTTACTTTAGGAGGCACGCTTTCTGCTTTCTCCCTCTAGCCCCCATCTTGGAATTCTTGTATTTTCATTTTCATGTACTTAAAATATTTTTAATTTTCTTGGGACTTCTTTATATTACTTAGAAGTGTATTGTTTAATCTAAGGCATTGGAGATTTTCTGGATATCTTCCTGTTATCAATACTCAGATTTTTATTGATTATTTAATTCCATTGTGGTCTGAGAGTACAGTTTTTGTGATTTCTATTCTTTAAATTTTTCTAAGGTGCATCCTGCTGTTGGTCAAATATCCTATAGATGTCAATTAGGTGCAGTTGATGTTGTTCAGTTCAACTGTCTTTAATGATTTTCTGTTTCTTAGTCTGCCAATTGCTGATAGAGGAATATAGAAGTCTGTAATTATAATAAGGATTCATTTATTTCTTCTTGCAATTCTATCAATTTGGGGCTCATATATTTTAATGTTGCATTGATGGTTCATACACATTGGGGATTGTTATGTCTTCTTGGATATGTGATCCCCTTATCATTATGTAATAACACTTTATTTCTGATAATTTTTCTTGCTCTGAATTCTGCTTCATGTAACATTAATATAGCCACTCCTACTTTCTTCTAATTAGTGTTAGCATGGTATTTTCTTTGATCCTTTTACCTTGGAGATACTACAGATTCCATTCCAGAGCAGGCAATAAAGCAAATATCACAACTGATCAAGTCATATGAAATTTCAGCAACACAATCACTTCTTTGGGTTCTACTTTTAACTCTAGTCCTCTTGCTATTTCTACCACATCCATAGTTACTTCCTCCACTAAAGTCTTGAAGCCCTCTGAAATGCCCAAAGTCATCCATGAGGATCAAAATCAACTTCTTGTAAACTTTTGTTAATGTTTACCTCTCATGACTCACAACTATTTTCACAGGCATCTAGATTAGCAGATCCTTCCCAGGAGATTTTCAACTTACTTTGCCCCATCCATCAGAGAACTCACTACCTATGCCAGCTATAACCTTACAAAATGTGTTTTTTAAATAATAAAAATTAAAGGTCAAAATTACTCCATGATTCCTGGGCTGCAGAATGGATGTTGTGTTAGCAGGCATGGAAACAACGTTGCTGTCATTGTGCATCTTTATCAGAGCTCTTTGGTAACCAGGTGCATTATCAATGAACAGAGTAGCATTTTGAAATTAATCTTCTCAGTAGTATGTCTCAACAGTGGGCTTAAAATATTATTATACTAAGTTGTCAACAGATGTGCTGTCATCAGGCTGGTTCCATTTATAGAGCATGGCAGTGTAGGAGATTAGTATGATTCTAAAGGGCCAAGGATTTGATGTGACTTATGTAGCCACCATCGTCCTTATCCTAGCTAGAGCTGGGTGGCTTGCTGTAGCTCCCTGTCAGCACCTGCTGCTTCCCCTGGCATCTTTATCTTATGGAGACAGCTTTTTTCCTTAAACCTGTTGAACCTCCCTCTGCTTGCTTCAAGCTTTCTTCCTTAGCTCTCTCACCACTCTCACCCTTCAGAGAACTGAACAGAACCAGGGCCTTGCTCTGGAATAGACTTTGGTTTCTGGGAATGTTGTGGCTGGTTCAATCTTCTATCCAGACCACTAAAACTTTCTACAGATTAGCAACAGGTTTGTTTTGCTTTCCTATCACTCATGTGTTTACTGGGGTAACACTTTTAATTTCCTTCAAAAGCTTTTCCTTTGCATCTAGAAATTGGCTAAATTTTAGGGCAAGAGGTCTAGTTTTTGTCTAAGCTCAATCATTTCTAGCATTTGATTTAAAGTCAAGAGACTTACCACTCTTCCTTTTGCTTGGACACTTACAGGCCATTGCAGGGTTACTAAGTGGCCTGAGCACCTGCCTAACAAGCCTAGCAAGCATGATACTGAGTTCAAACTCCAGTACTAACAAAAAAAAAAATGAGTTTGTGTGTTACTAAGTGGCCTGATTTCAATATTGAGCCTCAAGGAACATGGATGCTTGAGGAGAGGGAGCAAGAAAGGCAAATGGAGCAATGACAGCACACACATTCGCTGTCTTATATGGGCAAAATTCCTGGTGCTCCCAAACAATTACAATAGTCAAAGACCACTGATCACAGATCACCATAATTGATGTAGTGATAATAAAAAATATTACAAGGATTAAAAAATGTGACAGAGACGTGAGGTAAGCAGATGGTGCTGAAAAAAAATGGTGCTGATAGACTTGTTCAATGTGGGTTTGTCACAAACCTTCAATTTGCAAAAAAAAAAAAAAATGCAATAACCACAAAGTCAAATGAAGTACAAGAAAATAAAGTACGCCTGTAGCTTTAATCTATTGATATTTTAATATTTAAGGTAGATTTCTTGGCTGGGCATAGTGGGTCACACTTGTAATCCCAGCTACTCAGTAGACAATGATAAGGAGGCTTCACAGTTCATGGCCAGCCTGGACAAAAAGTAAGTTAGATCCCCATCTCAACAAAAAGTGTGGTGGTACATACCTGTAATCCCAGCTATGCAGGAAACATAGGTAGGAGGATTGTGATCTGACAAGCACCTATCTGAAAAACAACTAAAGCAAAAGGGCTGGGGACAGGGGCATGGATTGAGGGGTAGAATATTCAAGGACCTGGGTTCAAACCCCAGTATCACAAAGTAGATTTCTTATAAATGACATACAGTTAGGTCTCATTTTATATCCACTGTGATACTCTATCTTTCAAGCAGTGTATTTGGACCATGGGGTTTAACATGGTAATTGCTAAAATTGGATTAACATCTGCCATAATTGTTATGTTTTCCTATTTGTTGTCCTTATTTTTTTCTTTCTTTTTTTTAACTACCACTAATTTCCTATATTCTGTGATTTTAGTTGAACACTTAGATGATTCCTTTTTTCCCCTTCTCTGAGAATATAAATTATACCCTTACTTAGAAAAAATGGTGGTTGTGCTAGAGTAGCAACTTACATTTGCAACTAATCAAGTACACTATCGTATAACACTACACCACTTCACAAGCTATCCAAATTCCTTACAGTGGAGCCTTCCCAAAGGCCTCTTTCCCTCCTTAGAAGATGGCTTTTGTTCATTTCCCTTACCCAAGGTATAATCACTGGGTGTGTTTTTGCTAAAAAGTCTTCTGAACAAACTCTTCTCTGTTGCATCAAGAATAAGAAAAACACAAGATTTTATTTTACTTTCATTTATCCCTTCTGTAATGCTCTTTCTTTCTAGGCAAATCAGAATTATTGACCTATAATTTTCTTTCTGAAAACATCACTCATTAGACAAGTATAGTGGCTTGGATCTGAGGTGTTCACCAAAAGCTCATGTGTTGAAGGCTTGGTCCCCAATGCAATATTCAGAGGTGAAGCCTTGGGGAAGTGATTGGATTATGAGGTCTCTGATTTCATCAATAAAATGTATTAATCCATTCATAGAATCCTAATTTGATGGCATAATAGGGAGGTAGTGGAAACTTTTAGAGGTGGGGCCTGATTGGCATAAGTGGGTCACTGGGGGTATGCCTTACAAGAGACTTTCTTGTTCCTGGCCCCAGTCCTGACTTTTTCTGTTTCCTGGTTGCCATGAGGTGAGCATCTCTGCTCTACCCAGCCCTTCTGCCATGATGCTCTGCCTCTCCACAGGCCCAGAAACATGGAGCCAGCTGACCACAGACCAAAACCTCTGACACAGGAGCCAAAATTTCTTTTCTTCTTTAAGTTGTTTTTCTTAGGTATTTTGTCACAGCAATAAATAGTTGTCTAATGTGACAAGTCTCATGGGGACAAATTCCCTCAAATTTTGTTTGTTGAAGAAATTTATCTCTATTTACCTTTTGGAAAGGTAATTTTGCTGAATATAGAATTTTACATGTGTGGGGTTTTTGTTGGTTTGTTGGTTTCACTGCTTCAGATATTTTGTACCACTCTTTTATTGCTTGCATGGCGTAACTTTAATCTTTGCTCTTCTATAGATAAGGTGATTTTTTCCTTCTACTTTCATTTAAGATCTTCTCTTTGTCTTTGATTTTCTGTGGTTTGAATACACACCTGGGTATAGTGTGTGTGTGTGTGTGTGTGTGTGTGTGTGTGTGTGTGTGTATGAGACAGAGAGAGAGAGAGAGAGAGAGAGATTAATTCTCCTTTATGTTCTCTGAGTTTCATTAATTTAGAGAAATTTTCAGTGATTATTGTTTCATATGTTACATCTCTTGCTTTCTGAAGGTACATTATACCTTCTGTAATTGTTTAGATACTCTCATCTGCTTTTTTTCATGTTTTTCTCTTTGCCTTTCAGTTTGGCAAGTTTTTATTGATAAATCTGTAATCTCAGAAATGCTTTCCTTGGTCAAGTCAGGCCTACTGAGGAGCTCATCAAAGACATTCCCTGTTTTTGGCAGGAAATGTTTTATTTCTAGCATTTGTTTTAATTTTCTCTTAGAGTTTGCATCTCATTTACACTACTCCTCTGTTCTTGTGTGTTGTCCACTTCTCTTTGTAACCCTGAGCATTTGTTAGAATTATTTTAAATTCCTAGTCTAATAATTCCAAATTCTCTGACATATGTGGGTCTGATTCTGGTGCTTGCTGTGTCCCATCAGACTCTGTTAGTCATCTTTTATCATGCCTTAAAACTTTTTTTTTTGAAAGCTGAACATAAAATACTGATTGCACAGGTCGTTAGTGTGAAGTGTCATGTTGACTTGATTAGGAGTTTGACTGTGATTGTGCATTCTCAATAGCTGTAGGCATCAGAGACTAAAGTTTTCCCCTTTATCCTTGGTTTTGTCTTACCTGTTGTCTTTGAGTTTCTCCTAGAGATTCCCTAAGAAGATAAGGTCTGAAATTCTCAACAATTTCTGTTGTAATTCCAGTTATTATACAAGATCCCTATTGATGTAAAAGTATGAGATGGGGTGAGAGGAATTATTCTATAATCCTAACATTCAGTCTCAGTCTTTTACTGAATTTGTGTCCCTGGACTGTGACCTTTACAAGTATTTTACTCTCCCCTTACCCTTGGTGAGAGAAGAAGGCTAGAGGGGGCTGGAACTAGATGTTCTCCTTCTCTCAGGTGGATGAGACTCAGGCAAAATAGTTTTCCTGAGTGCAGACTTTTGCTGAGGAGAATAAAAGCTCTAGCTTATGTCAAAATGGTCACTTTTTTTTTCCTGTCCTCTGCTAGAAGCATATGAAAATTTACTTCTGATTTTCTCCCTGAGAACCTCATTTAGGTTAAACTCATGAAAATGGGGTAGAGCAAGCTAAGACTGGACCCTCCCCTGAGTTTTTTGCACATTGAGCCTCTAGCAATTTCCCAATTACAGCTTAATTTCATACCAGTACTGGCTCTCCAGGGTGAGGGTTTCTGCTCCTCTTAAACTATGGTTCTCTGAATATCTTCTCTCTGGAGCTCCAGTGGCGCAATTGGTTAGCGCGCGGTACTTATATGAATATCTTCTCTCTCCAATTTTTGGGGCAACCATTTGCCCTAAAAATTATAACTTCAATTTTCTTATCTAAGAGGAGTTGTTGTGTGTTAGTTTGCTCAATCTCTTTCTTGTTGTGAGGGTAGGAGCGACAGCTTCCAAGCTCTTTGCATGTTGGACCACATCCCAGTATCTTTTTATGTGTCAACTCAGGCTGCCTTCAATAAGTATAGTTCCTGTTTTTTCTTTCAAGATTAGACACTAATGAATATATTGTGAGCTAACATGGTCTCATGAGCAATCTAATCACAATTTTTTCGTAGCTATAACTTATATTTGTTGTGTGCTTACTAATTCCTAGGCATTGATACAAGCATTTTACCCAGAATATTGTTTTTGTCACAACTTTCTGGAGTAGGTATTATTGTTATTATTACCATCATCATCATCCCCATCTTACAGAGTGGCACCTGAGGCACAGAAAGTAAGAGAAGGCTTCCCAGCTGGCAACAGGCTTCAGCCAAATCTTCTGAATCCAGAGTCTGCTCTGGCAATATCTTGGCATGACCATGTTATTGATAAGGGCAGCATTACTAGAAAACTCACAGTGGAATATCATTCCTTATTGCCCCTCTCTGTTTTCATGGAATTTAAAAATAATTGATGTGTCTCTCCACAAGACCTTAGGTTCCGCAAGAAGAGACTTAATTTATTAGTTCAGCTCAAAGATCTGCATGCTTAATAAATATTCATTGATTTAAATCGAATGAGATTATGGAAGTTAACCAATAATTATATGCTTTACAAAAGCATTAAATGAAAGGTTGAACTCATTAATAAAACATGTATACTTTAAATAAACAATCTAAATGAATTTGGAAACATATGGGTTTTTTTTTTTTCCCATGGAAAACAAGTGAGTCTTCACTGGATTTCAATGTAAAGAGAAAATTCATTCTTGAAGAACAGGCATTATACAATGGTGGCCAAAACAAAAACACTTTAAAATATGAGACAAAGACAAATCCAGGTTCTACTTGAAAACATGTTTTCTGTCCTTGTCTATGTCTTCGACAATATGCAAATTACAATGTGAAACCAGAAAGATAAAATCTAAGCACTTTTACAAGCATCATTTCACATGTTTTTCATCCCAGCATTTGGAAAACAGAGGTTGGAACATCCTAAGCTCAAAGTCAGTCAATTTTACATATCCAGTTAAGTAAGTCACTGTCTCAATATCAAACATACAGCATGTTGAAAGTCACAATCAAAAAGTTGCACAAAGGGCTGGCAATGTGGCTTAAGTGGTAGAAAACCTGGGTAGCAAGCAAGAGGCCCATGAGTCCAAATTTCAGTGCAACATAAAAGAAATTCTTAAGACATTTCTTCCAGCACTTAAGCAATCTATTGATGCAGGATCCCATGCAGCTGTCTTTATAGGCTGGCACCAGAATAAGAAGCATAAAGACTATTCCTAGACAAAAAAATTAGATATACACACCCCACAGATCTCTAAGAATGTACAAGCCAATTGCTAGTGGCTCAGGCCAATCCTAGTACTTGAGAGGGTAAGCCATGAGGATCGTGATTGGAGATCATCCTGGGCAAAGAGTTCATAGGCCCTTGCCCTAAAATAACTATGTGAAAATAGACTGGATGAGATGTGTGGCTTGGAGGTACAGTCCTTTCCCTGAAATCACAAACACATGAGTCAAGTCTTCTCTTCACATCATCTTTCATTATATCTCTGGAGGAAAGCAGGTGACATGGCATGCTTTTGCTAACAGAAGTTAAATAAACTGGGAAGTGTCATGAGTGTGAGGATGGAGTTCCTTCATGTTGCTAAAAGGAAGCAGGATAAGTGAAGGCCTTCCCTCATTACTTCAATACATAGAGTTTCACTCCAGTGTGATATCTTACAAGTATTTTTTGGTAATGGGAGTCAGAGAAGATATTCAATATATGTTGCTTGTGTAAGGTTTGTCATAGATTATATTATTACATTTGTGTGATGGTGAATAGAATGAATACAGTCAGGTTCATTATGCTTACACCTATAGATTTTCTCTCCAATGTGTGGACTTTCATGTTTGAGGTCATGGAAGTGAGTGAAGAATTTCCACATTGCTTTCCTAATCCAGTTATTTTCCATTTTTAATTTTGTATGTTTTGGAGGAGTACTGGAATTTGCGAAGGCTTAGTCACATTACACACATGTATAGCATTGTGCTACAATGTGAATTGTGTCCTGTCAAAGATTACTGGAGAAGGTGGAGGCATTCCTGCATTACTTACATTGATAATGCTTCCAAGTTCAGTGATGTTTTTCAAGACAGGGATATGTGAATGTCTTATCATATTTGACATGACCCTAGTGTTTATTTAGACCATGAGTTCTTTCAGGTACATGAAAGGTACAGGAACTAAGAAAGGCTTTCCACATTGTTTATTATATCCACTGGATTTGTCCTGTTTGCATACTGGATTGTCCACTATGAAGGATACTAGATAGAGTGTAGGTTATCTCTCATTCCTTACATTCATCGAATTTCTCTGCAGAGTGAGTTGACATTTATTAATGTCACTGGAAATTGCTCATATACATAGATTTTCTCTCTAGTCTAAGTACCTTTATGTCTTTGAAGGGTAGCAGGGCATGTGAACACTTTCCCCACATTGGTTACATCCATGATGTTTGTCTTCAGTGTGAGTTCTTTGAGGCACCAAAGATGACTGGAATGATTATTTAAACACTTTCTCTCATTGCATATATCCATAAGGTTTCACTTGTGTGTGGGTTCTTCTATGCACTGGAATGTGAGTGCACTGATTGAAGGCTTTCCCACATTGCTTACATTCATAGGATTTTTCTCCACTGTGAGATCTTTCATGATTACAAAAGTTACTGGAATCAGCATGCAATTTCCCACATTTCTTACATCTATAGGGTTTCTCTCCAGTGTGAGTTCTGTCATGATATTGAATGTAATATGTATGAGTGAAGACATTACCACATTTCTTACATCCATGGGGTTTCTCTCTATTGTGAGTAGTTTCATGAATCTGAAGATAAATGGCTAAGGTGAAAACTTTCCCACATTGCTTACATCCGTAGGGTTTTTCTCCACTGTGAATTCTTTCATGAATATGAAGGTTACTGGAATGAGTGAAGGCTTTCATCCATTGGTACATCCATAGGGTTTCTCACTAATGTGAGGTATTTCACGAATGTGAAACATACTAAATTGAGTGAAGGCTTTTCCATATTGTTTCCATCCATGAGATTTCACTACATTGTGTATCCTTTCATGGATTAGAAGAACCTAGCAGTCAGTGAAGGATTTCCCATAAGCATTACATATATTGCTTTTCCATGGTGCTATTCTAAGCAGAATTTCCTTGCTTACCGTGTTCTCTGCAGTCTGAGGAAAGGATTCTCCACATTGAATACATTGTTCATGTTCATGCAGTCTCTCTAACACTTCAGGTCTACATAGGACAGGTTGCTATAGGTTTCTAGCATCACTTCTCTGTAGAGCTTCTTTTGGGAAGGATCCAAACAGCTCCATTCTTCTAGGGTAAAGTTCACAGCAACATCCTCAAATGTCAGGGGCTCCTAATATGTCCATTTCCAGCTTCTGATGCATTCAGGTGATCTCACTATGGTCCTGTAGTCAGAAGAAATCACACAGCTTGTGGACATGTGTACCCAGAGCAATGTCCCACCAGCAGGCGCATGGCAATATGGGATAATGAGGAAGGCAACGTGAATCAACATAAGGGTTTTTAAATATTAAATATCAATATATACACCTTGAAAAGAAATTACTGTCTTGTCACAAGCTTGTTGTGCTTTCTTAAGCACAAAAGGACAGGTTAGAACAAATCATATTATCCAGTGGTACCTAAATTCTACCTAAGAATTTGGTTTGGAAATATTTGGTGTCATTTTCATAATCATCCCTTAGGGAGAGACAATGAGTCCCCTCATGGGTAATGTAAGTGAAAAGAGAACATTCTTGCAGAGTTCGGGAATGCTGAGTCTTTACCACTGCAGACCCAGCTTAAAGTAAGCAGCAATCTGAACACACCTGAGAAGTTTTAAACATCTTCATTGGAGATTTAGTACTTAACTGGTTTTCACTGTTTCTGAGAATTTTCCATGAGGGCCAGTAGAGGGAGCTCAAAGGTTAGAAACCTTTTTATTTTTTTTTTTTCATTTTTCTTTCTAAGCGTTCAGCATTTGTTCTTAAGAAAATGAATCACCCTAGCTTTTTTTTTTTCTTCTTTAAGAATAGTTGAAATGCAGGAAATATAGCTTGATGTGTGCTGATTAAGGAGACTAAATTGCTTCCAAGGAATTTCTTACTTTAATAATATGAAAATATTTTATCACGGTATTTGGAGAATAATTTGTTTTCATTTTAACCATGCAAAGCATAAGAAATTACTTAGGAAATCCTCAAAAATTAAAACAACAGAAGAATAGTTTTCTAAAAAGGCATGAAAAGCATGCCTGATCTAATGCAACAAAATCTATTAGAAACTAGTAGTTCAGTAAAGGTTAAAATTCTTACTCTATATGGGTGATTTTTCCCATAGTGTATACATTTAAATTTCCTTTTAAATTGTAAGTGCATAAGTTTTGATACATAGGGATTTTTTATAATTCCATTTTAATTCTCTTCTAATTTCCATTATTATTCTTTGACATATGGCTTTTAAAATTGCATTGCAAATTTTCCAGTCACATGAGGGAGGATTTTGTCTTTTTATTTTTTGATTTCTAATTTCATTAAATTGAGATACAAGGACATGGTCTGTATTATGTCAGTTCTTTGATATGTGTTGAGACTTGCATTTTTACAAGTTTAAATTGTGGGTGCAGATAGGGGTGTGTGTGTGTGTATGTGTGGTGTTAATTATGACTATTGTTGTCTCTAAGTTTTAGCTAATCAATGTGCATCTTTGCTGGACATTGTAAGAGAATGTGACACTGGTTTCACAACCCTTAGATCATAATTCATTTCCTTACTATATGAGACCAGGCTAGGAGTTGGTTATGTGATGGAGTGGTCAAAACAGAAGCATTTCTCTAATGACATTTCTCTTCTCCATCCAGATGTGGCACCAGGAGGCTACCCTCACTTTACTAAAACAAAGGTCATATTTGAAAAGAACCAATCAGAGAGCAGGACAGGTGCTCTCCAAAGTTTGGGTACAGAGTAACTGGTATCAGACTCTTAAATATTCTGAAGGCTAGAAATGGGGCGGGGGGATACTTTCAGAGTCTGTTAGAGCAAAAGAGGGTGCAGAACACTCTCAGGATTTCATGGAAGTTTGGATGGGAGACCCCACTCAAGAGCATGACTTAGGAGAGAGGAGGCAGCCACAGCAGAAGGGTAGATTGCTAGAAGCTAGTACCCAAATTGGCGATTTCTGAGTAATATGCATAAAACAGTAATAAAGAGTCTCAAAATTTTCACGGAAGTGCCTCTTAAAAGAAAGAGCTAGAATGTAGGTAGAACATGAAGCAAAGTTTCTTACCACATTGACACCCTGTGAACCTTAAAAAATCATTCTTTCATTAACCCCTTTCTATACCCCCTCCCCCAAATTGGCCAAAAACACCTCTAGGAAACGAGGGGAGTGTATTTAAAAACTAGCTAGCATTTGTTGCCCTTAACGCAGAGAAACTAAGGCAGATACCTTAAAGCAACTGAGGCCAATAGGAAAAGGGGACCAGGAACTAGAGAAAAGGTTAGATCAAAAAGAATTAACCCAGAAGGTAACACCCACACACAGGAAATCAATGTGAGTCAATGCCCTGTATAGCTATCCTTATCTCAACCAGCAAAAACCCTTGTTCCTTCCTATTATTGCTTATACTCTCTCTTCAACAAAATTAGAAATAAGGGCAAAATAGTTTCTGCTGGGTATTGAGGGGGGAGAGGGAAGGGGCGGAGTGGGTGGTAAGGGAGGGGGTGGGGGCAAGGGGGAGAAATGACCCAAGCCTTGTATGCACATAGGAATAATAAAGGAAAAATGAAAAAAAAAAAAAAAAAAGAAGAGCAGGGAAGTCAACCACACCTGGTTCCTCACTGCAGGCTTTTGATCCCATGTCAACTGAGCTGGGGAAGAAGAATCCTGTGAACCTGGATGAAAGTGCAGACTTGTTTATGTGGACTAGATTTTTATTACCTGAAAGTGACTAGAAAAGCTAGATTCCTTAGAAGTTGAAAGATTAGTTGGTTTTTCCTTGTCCCTTACAAACATCAACTTGATAGGTAAATAAACCACATAGAGACACGAACAAATATAATTGTATCTTTATCCACATTTATACCTATATCTATGTCTGCACACACACACACACACACACACAATGTCTAGGATTGTCAATTACAGGTTTAAATGTGTTATATTTGTCCCATTTTTAAACATGTTCCACATTTCTTGAAATTGTCTCAATTTTCTTTATGTAGTTGGAGGATATTCTTTGTCAATATCACATGGATTCAGAATAATGGCTCTAGGCAAATTGTCTATTTTAGCCATAAAGTGGACTCAGCTGTCCTTAATAAATCTTTCTCCTGCCAGTCTTCAGTTTGACAATATGATGGCAGCAACTTTCATTTGGTTTATGTTTGCTTAGTATATCTTTTCCCATCTTTGACATTTCTGTATCACTGTGCTTTGAGTATGTCTTTTTAATAGGACAAAGATGGACTTTTTTGTATCACACAATGTGAGATACTGTGTATTTTATCTGGCAAGTTGAACTCATTCTATTATATGATCCTATGATTCTATTTAAGCTTTTATAGCTGTGATTTTTGTATGCTTTTTTCCTCCTTTCCTGTCCAAAATTAGATTATCAAACTTTCTATATTTCCTTTTTCCCTTTCACTGACTCTCCTCAACACAGATTATATTTTTATATCTTATTTTTATCTTTTAAAGGTACACTTAATTGAAAAAACGTTACTTTCTTAAAGTAATACAAGAGACTTAAGAACTCAAAGCTTTTATGGTTAGGCTTATGATGATAAAAAGGAAACCTCACTTTCTTATTCTTAAATCTCACTTTCAGAAGCAATTTCTCTGAATACTTTTAGGTTGTTCTTCTAATAATATCTATATACCTCTAAATAACAATTTTGTGCTGTGATTTAATTTTACAATTTTAGTCACTGTCTGCTGGCTTACAACTATGACTATTGTCTGGGACTTTCTCTTCCTGTCATCCTGGCTTTGCTTTATTGGATGTCCTGCTTCTTATTTCTTAGTTCACCAGATGTTTGCATCCTGTGTAGATTACTCCCTGGGAGGTAAGCTATTCTCAGAACCTTCTCTGAAAGCATGCATATCCTATACTTACACTTGGTTGTTTGCTGGGAATGAAGGTATGTAATTCCTAATCAAAATCATTATCCCTTTGGGTCTTAGAAGCATTTCCCATTGTTTTATACCTTCCAACATGTCTGTTGACAAGTTCATGTCATTCTCTATCTGATTCTATGAATACTGGAAACTTTCAGGTTTCTCTTTTTCCTTCTTTTTTCATTATGTTTTGTACTCGGTGAAGCATCTCCAGTCTGGAATTCCTTATCCTTAGTTCTTAAGTACTACTACCAGTATAGTAGTTCTTTTCTTCCTCCTCATTCTTCTTCTTCTTCTCCCTCTCCCTCCTTTTCTTCTTCTGCTTCCTCTTCTTCCTCTTCTCTTCTTCTTTTCCTTCTTTCTGGTGGTACTGGGAGTGTGAATTCAGGGCCTTGTGATCTCTAGGCAGGTGCTCTACCACTTGAGTTACATCCCCAGTCTTTTTTTGCTTTAGTTATTTTTTGAATAGGGTCTCATGGTGTTGTCCAGACCACTTGGACCTCAATCCTCCTATTTAAGCCACATAGCTGGGATGACAGGTAAGCACCACCCACCAGCTTATTGGTTAAGATGGGGTCTTGCTAACTTTTTGCCAGGCTGTCCTAGAATTGTGATCCTCCTGATCTCTGCCTCCAGAGTAGATGGGATTACAGACATGGTACTTTTCTTTTCTGTGCCATCTTTTTTCTGAAGTTCCTATTATTATTTGGATATTTGAGCTCATAAATTTGGTTGTCTAATTTTTTTTATCTTTTCTTTCTTGTTGCTTATAAGTTTTTTGCTCTGGAATTTTTATGTACTTTTTATTCCAGTGCTTTAGTGTTTCTTGCTAGGAATCTCTATGTATAGCTATCTTTATCTCAAAATAGGAAAAACAATATATCTTTCTTATTATTTCATATGTTTTCTCTTCAACACAATCGGAGAAGGGGTGGGAAGGGAAGTGGGAGATGGCGTAATGTATACACATGTAAGTAAATGTAAAAACTATAAAATAAAAGGAGAAAAGAAAAAAAAAACTGTGTTTCTACATCGTTTTTATTTTCAAAGGTTCTTTCTTATTCTCTAAATCTTCAGAGAAAAGATGTTCATATGTTTTTGTCCTTATTTCAAATATGTAATAACTTAGGGTTGGAGGCATAGCTTAAGTGGTAGAGTATTTGCTTAACAAGCTTAAGGCCCCTAAGTTCAGACCCCAGAACTGACAAAAAAATTAATAATTTATCTTTCAAGAACATTGACCATAGTCATGCTGAAATTACTTGTTCCATCTTCCAAGTTTATTTGATGATTTTAATTGCTATATTTCATGTTGGAGGTTTTCCTTTAATGTCAAGTGATCATTGACTGTCTGGATATTTAAGAACAACACCCTTTAAAACTAATTGGAATTTGCGTGTAGATGGGTGGGAAGTTATCTCACTTATTGACATCCCTGAATGTGGGAGGATGTATAGTTGCTTGTTTTTTTCTCTGGGGCTGTTCAGTTTCATCTGTCTGAGAGAATCAGCCTGCCTCCTAGCTCCTGAGAGCCTGGGGACAGAAGATGGCTGAGGAATGAGCTCCCACACCTCCACTCAGCTCCTCTTTTTACTGTAGTGCCTTACCTCTCCTCTTAATTACGTCCAGTAATCTGGTTCAACCTCTCCAGAGAATAGGCTTTCCATGTTATGCTTTGGAGAGGCAGCTGCCTTCTCTGCAGTGAGGAGAAGGCTTGAGGTTTAACTGCTTTCATACTGCCTTTCAATCCAGGCTCCTAATTTATGCCCCACCTTCAGAAATACCTGTTACCTCCAGTTCTTCACCCTCCTGGATTCTGAATTCAGGAAATGAATACGATTGTTTCTTCCCAGTTTCACTCACAATAGGCTCTTATGTTTCTTTTCCCTGCTCTAAATCATTCTACAGTTCATACATATTGTGTTGTTATTTTTAAACACACACCATCTGCCATCATTTTCTACTGTTTTCTTTTTTTATAGTAGGCTTATTTCTTTCATATTTATTTACTACCATTTTAATAAGATTTGGGGAGTAAATGGTAATAAAGACATCTGTTTAATCTGGCCCGTTGAAAAGAAATTCTGTACATTTTTAACATACCTGAGTGACATAAAAAAGATGAATTTACTCAAATATATCTTCCTTGTTTCTGATTAATATACACTCTGTACAATGATTTAACTCTACCTCATACCGGTGGTTTAAAAAATCTATTGTATTTGGTTTCTCATCTCCTGAGCACAGCATTATCCCCAACTTCTATTCCTCTAACTTTTAAATCATTCCTTTTTCTGGCACCAGGAAGAGTGGCTTGACTCATTTAAAAAAAAGTATTCTTGCAACATCCACCAAATATTTCCATTATTTTTCTTATATCTTCCCAGAATCTTTATGGATTTTTAGCAGGAGAGGGCCTGTGTTAGTTGAGCATATTTTAGAAACCAGAAAAGTCCTTACTTGTATTATTCCTTTAAATGGAATCATTGTATATATCTTTTTTTAGTGTATATTAATACATAATAAGGAGTTTCTTCATGACATTTCCATACATGCATATGTCTTTTGATCATGTTTACCTTCCTAGTACTCTTTCATATCCACCTCTTCTCCCTCCCCCTTCCCCTTTCCCTTTTACTTCTCTAATAGTCCCCGCCTTTACTTTCATGACCTTTTTTTTTTTTTGGTGCATTCATTTTGTTTTGTTTCATTTTCTTTCCTCTAGCATCCGCAAATCAGAGAAAACATATGATGCTTGTCTTTGTGGCATGATAATCTCTAGTTCCATCCATTTTCCTGAGAAATGACATAATTTCATTGCTGTTAATGACTGAGTAAAACTCCATTGTGTATATATACCACATTTTCTTTACCCATTCACCCATTGATGGGCAACTAAGCTGATTTCATCATTTGGCTATTGTGACTAGTGCTATAATAAACATGGGTGTGAGGGTGTCTCTATAACCTGACTTTGATTGTTTTGAGTATATAACCTGAAGTGGTATAACTAGATCATATGGGAGTTCCAGTGTTAATATTTTGAGGAACCTCATTACTAATTCCCATAGTGGCCAGACTAATTTATATTCTCACCAGCAGTGAATAAGGGCATCCTTTCCTCCACATCCTCACCGGCATTTGCTGTTATTTGTTGTCTTGATGATAGCCATTCTAACTGGGATAGAATCTCAATGTAATTTTCATTTACATTTGCCTGGTGACTGAGGATGTTGAACGTTTTTTCATGTAGTCATTAGCCATTTTCCCCTTATCCATTAGATTACTTGTTATTTTGGTGTTTAATATTTGAGTTCTTTTGTAGTCTGGGTATTAGTCCCCTGTTAGATAACCATATAACAAAGATTTTCTCCCATTGTATATGCTGTCTTTTGACTCTGTTGATTATTTCTTTGGCTGTGAAAAAGCTTTTAAATTTGTGGTTTTATGTATCTTTACATGGACTTATTAAAAGTCCATGTTTTACTAATCCTTTGATGTCCATCTTGGAAGCTGTTGTTTTGGATCTTACTTTCCACAGATTCCCTCAGCCAGAAATAACCATTCCATTTTTCTGAACAACAATGTCACATCATATAATATCTGTCTATGGTGTAGCATGGCTGTCTTTCACAATAGCTTTAAAACACCTACAATTTTGAAAGGAAAAGTCATGTATCCACAGCCAAGCACCTAACTCAGTATTAACTATAAACACGCAGTGTAACGGGAGATCACAGCATTAAGACACCTGTTAGATGCCTCAACTTTTTCCACTTTGCTTATCCATAAAATATATTACCCTACCCACTTTACATTTCTTAAAGAATTATAGGAAGATTAGGAAATCTGTTTAAATAGAAAAGTTTTATTAACTTCAGTGAATTATAGAAACCTAAGATATTTTCTTTCATTTTCCATAAGTGTTTGTTTATTTAATAAAAATTTGAAAGGATATGCTTTTATTATTTCATGGAACTACAGGGAAGAACATTTGAAGAGGATGTGACTTGCATGTTAATTAAAATGAATCTTTCGTTTAAAAGATACATAAACTTAAATGATGAAAATAGCAAATCTAAATTGCATATTCTATTCAGGGAGAACTCACAAACTGAAAGTATTTCACATACATACAAAAAAAATCCCTTATATTTATTTAAAGTAGCATAAAACAAATTAGAAGATGAGTGAGAAAATAATCTAGCCACCACATCTCTTCAGTCATCACATCTCACTAGCCATGTGTGTTTCATTCCCCCTCCTTCAGCATTTTGGTAGTGGTATCTGTGAAAGTACTCAAGATAAATAGCCACATCTGTAAAATTAATGTTTTTTGAGTGTTCATAGCTCACTCAAAAAGTTTAAGACATAAGATTTGACACCAGACTACCTGGGTTTAACAGCTGGCCCCTGCACTTACTAGTTAAATGACTTTGGACAAGTGATGTAACCTCTCTTTGTTACATGTAAAATGAAAATAATAATAGTCTTTAACACTAATACTACTTGTTATGAGTATTAAATTAATTAATACTTATAGAGCTTAAAACATCATCTGGCATGTGCACCAGCAACTATTCAGATAAACAGATGTACCTTGCTAGTCACAGGCAATTGGCTCCAGGACTCCATGTATATAGGATTCTGTGAATGCTCAAGTCCTTTATGTAAAATGGTGAGATATTTTCATATAATCTATGCACATCCTTCTGTATACTTTAAATAATCTCTAGATTTCTTACAATAACTAATAATGCATAAATGCTTTATAAATAGTTGTTACATTGTATTGCTTAGGGAACAACAACAAGAAAAACGTTTGTATATATTCAGTACAGACATAATTTTCTTCCAAATACTTTTGTTGAGCAGTTGGTTAATCTGTGGATGTAGAACCAAGGGACGTTGAGTGCCAGCTGTACACACTACTGGCAAGGCCCTGGGTTAGGTGTTGGGAAAGCTAGGCTGCACAGGGTTCTTAGAGTAAGAGGGTAGGAACCTGATCTTGAGCTAAACATTTGTCACAGAGTGTGGACTAATGGTTGAATAGAAACAGAGAACAAATAAACTTGACAAAAACCTTGATGTGAACTATCAAATTACTCTTGATGCATTTAAGGGAAAATAGATTCAGTTCTTACTTCTGTAATAATGGAAGCAGTAGTGGTGCCAAAAACCACAAACATAGCATGATCCCAAAGTCATCTGCACTTGACTGAAAAGCGTATTACCATTCAGAGGTTGGTTTGCCTTAGTGTATCTTACTGAAGTCAACATTAAAATGGTTTTATTTTTATCTTATGAAGACAACAGTCATGGTAGAAGGAAATAGCCAGAGTGTGGCAAGATAAAGCCAATCTGGATCATTAACTGGTTGCAGAGAATTAAAATGGTCAATAATACAGACAGAAGAAAACAAGCAATTGTAAAATCTCTCAAATGGAACTGTAATTTGACAGGAGTGTGAAATCACTCTTATTGAGAAAAGGGGTTAAAACCTAAGAACCTATTTATCATTGTATTGAGTAAATTCTTAATATGAAGTTGACTTTAATTTATCTTCATTGGGCACACATTAGATTATAATTTTTGTACTGTTGTTATCATAAGTACTCTTTGTAGGTAACTGAAGTGAAAATAAAATAATGTAACAACTATTGTTTTTTTTAAACAGCATTTAATATCTGTCTTGTTTGGGATTCAGAAAGAGGAATAGGTTTTTATTGAAATAGAAACTTCCTAACATTGTCAAATATTAATGATAGGACTGAAATATAGAATCATGAAGAGTTATATTTTGGTTTAATTGCCATTGTTAAGTGAAAAATCTTTGTGGGAAATGTAGAATTTAATGTTGATACAATTCTGAAATTCTCATATTTTTTCATATTCATTGACCATTTATATGTATGACTTTTCTTCCTTTATTCATTTATTCATATGTGCATACATTGTGTGGACCATTTCTCTTCCCTTCCTCCATCCCCCTCCTCTCCCACCCACCCCTCTTTCTTCCAGGCAGAACCTGTTCTGCCCTTTTCTCCAACTTTGTTGAAGAGTAGACATAAGCAATAATAAGAAAGACATAACATTTTTGCTAGTTGAGATAAGGATAGCTGTACAGAGAGATTCCTAACATTGCTTCCGTGCACAAGTGTATTACAACCCAAATTGATTCATCCCTACCAGACCTCTTCACTACTTCCTGGTCACCTTCCCATAGTGACCTCTGTCATTTTAGGTTACTGTATTAGGTCCCCTGCAGTGGGGACATCAAACACTTTCAAGTTTTAGTTTTCCTTCCCTTTCCCTATTCCTCCTGTATATGTCCTCCTTGTAGCATGTGACCCATGCACTTGTTTTAGATCTAAAGTCCACATATGAGGGAGAACATGCAATTTTTGGCCTCTGAGCCTGGCTAACTTCGCTTAAGATGATGTTCTCCAGTTCCATCCATTTACTTGCAAATGATAAGATTCCATTCTTCTTCATGGCTGAGTAAAATTCCATTATGCATAAATACCACATTTTCTTAATCCATTCGTCAGTAGTGGGGCATCTTGGCTGTTTCCATAACTTGGCTATTGTGAATAGCGCTGCAACAAGCAAGGGTGTGCAGGTGATTCTGGAGTAACCTGTGTTGCATTCCTTTGGGTATATCCCTAGCAGTGGGATTGCTGGATCATATGGCAGATCTATGTTTAGTTTTTAAGAAGCCTTCATATTGTTTTCCAGAGTGGTTGCACTAGCTTGCATTCCCACCATCAGTGTAAGAGGGTTCCTTTTTCCCCACATCCTCACCAACATTTATTGTTGGTGCTGTTTTTGATTATAGCTATTCTAACAGGGATGAGGTGGAATCTTAGTGTGGTTTTGATTTGCATTTCCTTTATGGCCAGAGATGGTGAGCATTTTTTCATGTATTTTTTGGCCAATTGAATTTCTTCTTTTGAAAAAGTTCTGTTTAGTTCAGTTGCCCATTTCTTTGTTGGTTCATTGATTTTTGAGAGAGTTTAGTTTCTTAAGTTCCCTGTATATTCTGGCTACTGATGTGTAGCTGGCAAATATTTTCTCCCACTCTGTGGGTGTTCTCTTCAGTTCAGAGACCATTTCTTTTATTGAGCAGAAGCTTTTTAGTTTTATGTAGTCCCATTTGTCCATCCTTTCCCTTAGTTGTGGGCTGCTGGGGTTCTATTGAGGAAGTCCTTGCATATACCTATTGCTTCCAGAGTATTCCTTGCTCTTTCCTGTACTAACTTCAGAGTTTTGGGTCTGATATTAAGGTCCTTGATCCATTTTGAGTTGATTCTAATACAGGGTAATAAACATGGATCTAGTTTCAGTTTTCTGCAGGCAGATAACCACTTTTCCCAGCAATATTTGTTGAAGAGGCTGTCATTTCTCCATCATATGTTTTTGGCACCTTGTCAAAAAAAGTTGGTTATAGCTGTGTGGATTAATATCTGGGTCCTCTATTCAGTTCCACTGGTCTTCATATCCATTTTTGTGCCAGTACCATGCTATTTTTATTGCTATTGCTTTGTAATATAGTTTAAAGTCAGGTATTGTGATACCTCCAGCATTGCTCTTTTTGCTGAGTATTGCCTTGGCTATTTGCAGTCTCTTGTGTTTCCAAATGAACTTTAGGGTAGATTTTTCAATCTTTGTGATGAATGTCATTGGGATTTTGATGGGAACTGCATTGAACACGTAGATTGCTTTTGGTCGTGTAGCCATTTTTACTATGTTGATTCTACCAATTCATGAGCAAGGGGGATCTTTCCACTTTTTATAGTCTTCTTCAATCTCTTTCTTCAGGGATTTGTAGTTTTCCTTGTAGAGGTCATTCACATCCTTTGTTAAGTTTACTCCTAGGAATTTAATTTTTTTTGAGGCTATTATAAATGGAATTGTTTCCATACATTCTTTCTCAATTTGTTCATTGTTGTTGCACAGAAAAGCTAATGATCTTTGTAAGTTGGTTTTGTATACTGCAACCTTGCAGAAGCTGTTTATGGTGTCTAGGAGTTTTGGGGTAGAGTTTTTTGGGTCTTTAAGATACAGGATCATGTCATCTGCACATGGGAATATTTTGACAGTTTCTTTACCTATTTGTATTCTTTTATTTCTTCTTCTTGACTAATTGCTTTGGCTAGGAATTCCAGGACTATGTTGAATAGGAGTGGGGATAGTGGGCACCCTTGTCTTGTTCCTGATTTTAGGGGAAATGGTTTCAGTTTTTCACCACTAAGTATGATGTTGGCTATAGATTTGTCATATATAGCCTTTACAATGTTGAGATACATTCCTTCTATTCTTAGTTTCTTAGAGCTTTTATCATGAAGTGGTGTTGGATCTTATCAAAGACTTTTTCTGCATCTATTGAGATGATCAAGTGGTTTTTGTCTTTGCTTCTATTAATGTGCTGTATTACATTTATAGATTTGCATATGTTGAACCATCCTTGCATCCCTGGGATGAAGCCGACTTGGTTGTGGTGAATTATCTTTTTGATGTGTTGCTGAATTCAGTTTGCCATTATTTTATTGAGGATTTTTGCATCAATGTTTATTAAAGAGGTTGGCCTATAGTTCTCCTTTTTGGATTTGTCTTTGTCTGGTTTTGGGATGAGTGTAATACTGGCTTCATAGAATGAGTTAGGCAGTGTTCCTTCCTTTGTATCTTGTGGAAAGTTTAAGGAGAGTTGGTATTAGTTCTTTTTTAAAGGTCTAATACAATTCAGCTGAGAATCTATCAGGTCCTGGACTTTTCTTTTTTGGGAGACTTTTTATTGCTGCTTCAATTTCATTTCATGTTATAGATCTAATTAGGTGGTTAATATCCTCTTGGTTAAGTTTTGGATGGTCATAAGTATCTAGAAATTTGTTCATTTCTTCAAGATTTTCAAATTTATTAGAATATAGGTTCTCAAAGTAGTCACTGATGATTCCCTGGATTTCTGTGGTGTTTGTTGTTATCTCCCCTTTTGCATTTATGATTTCACTGATTTTGGTTTTTTCTCTCTTCATTTTAGTCAAATATGCCAGGGGTCTGTCAATCTTGTTTATTTTTTTCAAAGAACCAACTTTTTGTTTCATAGATTCTTTGTATTTTTTTCCTCTGTTTCATTAATTTCAGCCCTTATTTTTATTATTTCTCTCCTGCTGTTTTGGGTTTTGCTTGTTCTTGTTTTTCTAGGTGTTTGAGATTTGCATTAGGTCATTGATTTGAGATCCTTCTGTCCTTTTAATTTATGCACTCATGACTATAAACTTTCCTCTTAGGACTGCCTTTGCTGTGTCCCATAGGTTCTGGTAGGTCAGGTTTTCATTTACATTAACTTCCAGGAAACTTTTAATTTCCTCTTTTATTTCATCAATGACCCACTGATCATTGAGCAATGTGTTGTTCAGCTTCCAGTTGTTTCCATATTTCTGCTGTTTTTTTGTTGTTGATTTCTAGTTTTAATGCATTGTGGTCAGACAAAGTGCATGGGATTATTTCTATTTTGTTATATTTGCTGAGGTTTGCTTTGTGCCCCAAGATATGATCTATTTTGGAGAAAGTTCCATGGGCTGCTGAGAAGAATGTATATGGTGCAGAAGTTGGATGAAATATTCTGTAGACATCAGGCAGGTCTATTTGATCTATGGTGTGAATTAGTTCTAGAATTTTTTTTATTGATTTTTTTTGTTTGGATGACCTATCTATTGACGATAGGGGGGTATTAAGGTCTTCCACTACCACTGTGTTGGAGTTTATATATATTTTTAGGTCCTTCAGAGTATGTTTGATGAAATTATGTGCACTGATGCTGGTTGCATATAGGTTGATAATTGTAATTTACTTTTGGTGTATTTTTCATTTTATTAGTATGATGTGTCCTTTATTATCTCATTTGATCAATGTAAGTTTGAAGTCTACTTTGTCTGAGATAAGTATTGCTACTCCTACCTGTTTTCATGGGCCACTGGCTTGGTAAATCTTCTTCCAGCCTTTCACCCTAAGCCAGGGTTTGTTTCCGTCAGTGAGATGGGTCTCCTGTAAACAACAGATTTTTATGTCTTCTTTTTTAATTCAGCTTGCCAAATGGTGACTTTTGATGGAGAAGCTGAATCCATCAACATTCAGTGTTAATATTGATAGGTATGTTGTGATTCCTGTCATTTAGTTGTCTTTGTTGTTTAAGGGTTTGATTGTGTGTAGCTGAATCAATGTTACTCTCTGATTCCTTGTCTTTTCTTCTGTGACTTGGTGCTGCTTGTCCTCTTATGGTTCTGTTTGCTTTCATTTTCTGTGTGCAGAATTTGTCAGAGAATCTTTTGTAGTGGTGTCTTGGTGGTTATATATTGTTTTAGTTTCTGCTAATTATGGAAAACTTTTATTGCTCCATCTATTTTGAATGATAGTTTTGCCGGGTAGAGTATCCTGGGGTTGAAGTTATTTTCATTCAGTGCCCAGAATACCTCACTCCATACTCTTCTTGCTTTTAAATTTTCCATTGAGAAATATGCTGTGATTTTGATGGGTTTACCTTTCTATGTTGTTTGTTTTTTCTCTCTTACAGCCTTCAATATTCTTTCTCTATTCTCTCCGCTTGTTGTTTTAATGATAATATGTCATGGGGAAGTTCTATTTTGGTCAAGTCTGTTTGGTGTCCTGGAGGCTTCCTGTACCTGAATGGGCATAACTTTCTCTAGATTTGGGAAATTTTGTTATTATTTTATTGAATATATTACAAATCCCTTTTGCTTGCATTTCTTCTCCTTCTTCCATGCCTATAATTCTCAGTTTTTGTCTTTTGATGGAGTTGGTAAGTTCTTGCATATTCCTTTCACAGGACTTGAGTTGTTTGACTAATAGCTCTTCAATTTTTCCTTTAATTTCCATTTTATCTTCAAGTTCTGAGAGTCTGTCTTCTGCTTGTTCTGGTCTGCTGGAGTGGCCTTCCATTGTGTTTTGTGTTTCTGTTTCATTCTTTTATCTGAGGTTTTCCATGTCATGGGTCTATTTTCATCTTTAATTAATTTATCTCTCTATTTATAGTGCTGTCTGTTTCACTTTGGTGTTTATTTAGGGCTCCTTTGAGTTCATTTACTTGTTTCTGTTTCTTCTCGTATTCTTTATTTTTGGTGTCTTGAAATTTCTTGAGTGCCTCTTGTATGTTTTAGTTAACTGTGTTTAGTATCATCTCCATGAAATTCTTGGTGATTACTTACAGGATTTCTTCTTTGAGGATGTTTCTGTGGACATAATTGGGTTCCTTGGTGTCCTTTATCTTTATTTTGTTGGAGTCCAAAACTGTGTGTCCATTTTCTTCATTTCCCTCTGAATCCTGTATTAAATTATATTTGGGGGGAGAATGGTTTCCATCCCTTTTTATTCTTCCCATTGCTCCACTTGGTACTGTGTAACTATGTTCTCGATAGGCTAGCTGGTATTTTCAGTCACCTGTTTTCTTTCCCTTGGGTTTTTAGCTAAGGTGGTGTGCTATTTCTGCCCCTGGTCTGGGTGTAATTTAGTATTAAGCAATTCACAGGTTTAATACCTGACCAGTAGTTTATGTGTTATATAGAAGATTCCTGGATTCCAAGATGATGGCTAGAGGGAGGAAGCAGAAAGCGAGTCTCCTATAGTGAAATCTTGGAGAGACGCTGGAGACACACTTTGCAGGCAAAATCACTGAGAAGAGGCAAAACTTTGACTCCTCCACACCTCCAGCTGGCACAGAGAATCTCCACTTCACGTTAAATGGAGAAACCAGGAGGGCCCCCGGGCAGCCAGTCACCAGTACCCAGACGGCTTGGGGAGACATGGACCAGGTGAGCTTCATAGTACGTGGTACTCCCACAGACAAGCCTGGATCAGAGCAACATAGCCCCCTGGACAGACAAACCTCCACCAGGGGAAAAAAAAGAGAAACTGAGTAATAAGCAATAAGAGCAATAAAGACACGTGGGAAAGACGGTGGGGCACACTGAGCACTGAAGATTGGGGGAAGGGAACCCTTCCTGGGACTGTAAATAAACAAGCCAGCTTGGATGGAGAGTCTCTGGCAGGAGAGGGGGTGCGCACCCAGCAACCAGGAGCAGGAAAGCTTGTGAGAGTGGCAGAGGGAGGAAAACTCCACAGGAGAGGAAGGAAGACCCACTTCCCACATGAACTGTAAATAAACATGCAGGCCTGACAACGTGGGTGCAGTGTCACTTTTCCCAGTGTGCTTGGAAAGGGGAAAGCTTGTAGCAGAGGCTCACGCACAGGAGAAATCTGAGTAAACAAAGCCTGCAGGGCCAGGTGAGTGCTAAGCTCAGCCCTGAGATCTGCATAAATAACACCTCCAGCAACAGCAGGCTGACAGCAGCGGGCAGGCAAGCCACAGCTGCAGATACCATTCTCAGAACTGTCTCCAGACTCTTTTTTTTCTTTGTCTCCCTACCTTTGATGAGAGAACAACCTAATTACACCTGCAAGCTGAAAAACTTACTGAAACTGTATTGTATTTGAACCTGGGACACTTGGTGGGATTTTGTGTGTGTGTGTGTGTGTGTGTGTGTGTGTGTGTGTGTAGTTTTGTTCTACCTTATGCATCCCCTAAGATGAGACAACTACAGAACAACATCTGAGGTACCATCTCCAGGATTGGAGACTGAGATGGACACCCAAATTATTAAGACTGAAACTTCATTGCATTTGAATTTGGAGGTTTTTTAGTTTTTTGGTATTTGGGTTTTTTGGGGTTTTTTAAATTTTCTATTTTTTCATTTTATTTTAATACATTTTTATATATTGATTTTTCTTTCATTTACTTTTTTTTAATTTTTATTCTTATCTTCTTTTTTATTTTTGATTTTCAATCCCCTCTCTGCCTCTCTAATGTCTGTTCAGTTTACTGTCGATTAGTACACTAAAGTTCCCTGTTTATACCTTTGAAACCTTCTTGTCTGATACCTAGTTCTGTTTTCTCCCTCCAGTCTGTGTATTTGTTTTTCCTATTTCTTTAACTTCTTGCTTTCCATCTCAGCTCACGCTTCCATTCTAAATATTACCATTGTTATTATTACAAGCTAGAAAATACTTACTTGCACACAGTACAGGGACAGTAATAACACCAAAGACTATGACGGGAAGACAGAAAAAACAGGGAAACCAGTTTCCCCACAGCAAAAAATTAGTACAGGAACCAGAGAGGAATGAAGAAAACAGGTACTCAGATCCAGACTCCAATAAAATGAAGGTAAACTATGCCAAAGGACCCAATGAAGCCCACAAGAATAATTTAAAAGAAGACATACTACAGGTACTCAATGAGAATTTTGTAGAGATGATACTGGATAGGGTCAACCAAAATGTACAGGAGACACTCAAGAAATTCCAAGACAACAAAAATAGAGAATTTGAAAAAGCAAAAGAAGAAATAAAGGAAACCACAGAAGCACTGTATAAACACCAAAGTGAAAGAGAGAACACGATGAATAAACAGACAAATGAACTCAGGACAAAAATAGACAACATTAAAGAGGAAACCAGCCAGGATATGGAAAACCTCAGAAAAAAGAACGAAACAGAACTGCAAAAGAAAACAGAAGGCCAATCCAGCAGAATAGAACAAACAGAAGACAGAATCTCAGAACTTGAAGATGAAATGGTAATTAAAGGAAAAATTGAAGAACTATTAATTAAACAACTCAAGACCTGTGAAAAGAAAATGTAAGAACTCACCGACTCCATCAAAAGACCAAACTTGAGAATCATGGGCATCGAAGAAGGAGAAGAGGTGCAAGTGAAGGGAATGCATAATATATTTAACAAAATCATAACGGAAAATTTCCCAAATCTAGAGAAAGATATTCCCATACAGATGCAAGAGGCCTCCAGGACACCAAACAGACCAGATCAAAATAGAACTACCCCACAACATATCATCATTAAAACTACAAGTTCAGAAACTAAGGAAAGAATATTGAAGGCTGTAAGAGAGAAAAAACAAGTAACATACAAAGGTAAACCCATCAAAATCACAGCAGACTTCTCAACAGAAACATTAAAAGCAAGAAGAGTGTGGGGTGAGATCTTCTGGGCACTGAATGAAAATAACTTCAACCCCAGGATACTCTACCCAGCAAAACTATCGTTCAAAATGGATGGAGCAATAAAAGTCTTCCATGAAAAGCAGAAACTAAAACAATATGTGACCACAAAGCCACCACTATGAAGGATTCTTCAAGGGATTCTGCACACAGAAAGTGAAACCCAACTTAACCATGAAAAAACAGGCAGCACCAAACCACAGGAAAAGAAAAAGCAAGACAGTAGAGAGTAACCTCAACTTAGGTACACACAATCAAACCTTCAAACAACTAACACAACTAAATGACAGGAATCACCACATACTTATCAGTACTAACACTTAATGTTAATGGACTTAATTCACGCATCAAAAGGCACTGCTTGATGAAATGGATTAAAAAGGAAGATCCAACAATTTCTTGCTTACAGGAGACCCGTCTTACCAACAGAAATAAGCATAGGCTAAGGATGAAAGGCTGGAAGAAGATTTACCAAGCCAATGGCTCCTGAAAACAGGCAGGAGTAGCAATACTTATCTCTGACAAAGTACACTTTAAACCTACATTGTTCAAATGAGATAACAAGGACATTCCATACTAATAAAAGGGGAAATAGACCAAAAGGAAATAATAATCATCAACCAGTATGCACCCAATTTCATCAAACATAACCTGAAACACCTAAAAGCATATATAAATGCCAACACAGTGGTTGTGGGAGACTTTAACACCCCATTATCATCAATAGATAGGTCATCCAAACAAAAAATCAATAAAGAAATCCAAGATCTAAACTATGCAATAGATCAAATGGACCTAGTTGATGTCTACAGAACATTTCATCCAACTTCTACACAATATACATTCTTCTCAGCAGCCCATGGAACCTTCTCCAAAATAGATCATATCCTAGGGCACAAAGCAAGTCTCAGCAAATGTAAGAAAATAGAAATTATACCATGCATACTATCTGATCACAATGCAGTAAAAGTAGAACTCAACAACAAAAGTAAAGACAAAAATTATGCAAACAGCTGGAAACTAAATAACTCATTACTTAATGAAGAATGGATCATCGATGAAATAAAAGAGGAAATTAAAAAGTTCCTGGAAGTCAATGAAAATGAAAACACAACCTACCGGAACCTATGGGACACAGCTAAGGCAGTCCTGAGAGGAAAGTTTATAGCCATGACTGCATATATTAAAAAGACTGAAAGATCCCAAATCAATGACCTAATGATACATCTCAAACTCCTAGAAAAACAAGAACAAGCAAATCCCAAAACAAATAGAAGGAGAGAAATAATAAAAATAAGAGCTGAAATCAACGAAATAGAAACCAAAAAAACCATACAAAGAATTAATGAAACAAAAGTGGTTCGTTGAAAAAACAAACAAGATCGATAGACCCCTGGCAAACCTGACTAAAATGAGGAGAGAAAAAACCCAAATTAGTAGAATCAGGAATGCAAAAGGGAAGATAACAGCAAACACCATGGAAGTCCAGAAAATCATCAGAGACTACTTTGAGAACCTATATTCAAATAAATTTGAAAATGTTAAAGAAATGGACAGATTTCTAGATACATATGATCATCCAAAACTAAACCAAGAGGAAATTAATCACCTGAATAGATCTATAACACAAAATGAAATTGAAGCAGCAATCAAGCGTCTCCCCAAAAAGAAAAGCCCAGGACCTGATGGATTCTCTGCTGAATTCTATCAGACCTTTAAAGAAGAACTGGTACCAACCCTCCTTAAACTGTTCCATGAAATAGAAAGGGAAGGAAAACTGCCAAACATGTTTTATGAAGCCAGTATTACATTTATCCCCAAACCAGGCAAAGATACCTCCAAAAAGGAGAATTATAGGCCAATCTCCTTAATGAACATTGATGCAAAAATCCTCAAAAAAATAATGGCAAACTGAATTCAACAACACATCAAAAGATTATTCACCACGACCAAGTAGGCTTCATCCCAGGGATGCAGGGGTGGTTCAACATATGAAAATCAATAAACATAATAAACCACATTAACAGAAGTAAAGACAAAAATCATTTGATCATCTCAATAGATGCAGAAAAAGCCTTTGAAGAGATCCAACACCATTTCATGATAAAAGCTCTAAGAAAACTAAGAATAGAAGGAAAGTACCTCAACATTATAAAAGCTATATATGACAAACCTACAGCCAGCATTATACTTAACGGAGAAAAACTGAAACCATTCCCTCCAAAATCAGGAACCAGACAAGGATGCCCACTATCTCCACTCCTATTCAACATAGTACTGGAATTCCTAGCCAGAGCATTTAGGCAAGAAGAAGGAATAAAAGGAATACAAATAGGTAAAGAAATTGTCAAAATATCCCTATTTGCAGATGACATGATCCTATACCTTAAAGACCCAAAAACCTCTACTCAGAAGCTTCTAGACATCATCAGTAGCTATAGCAAGGTAGCAGGATATAAAATCAACATAGAAAAATCATTAGCATTTCTATACACTAACAATGAGCAAACTGAAAAAGAATTTATGAAAACAATTTCATTTGCAATACCCTCAAAAAAACTCGAATACTTAGGTGTAAACCTAACAAAAGATGTGAATGACCTCTACAAGGAAAACTATACACTTCTGAAGAAAGAGATTGAGGAAGACTATAGAAAGTGGAGAGATCTCCCATGCTCATGGATTGGTAGAATCAACATAGTAAAAATGTCTATACTCCCAAAAGTAATCTACATGTTTAATGCAATTCCCATCAAAATTCCAATAACATTCATTAAAGAGATCGAAAAATCTGCCATGAAATTTATATGGAAACACAGGAATCCACGAATAGCCAAGGCAATACTCAGTCAAAAGAACAATTCAGGAGGTATCACAATACCTGACTTCAAACTATATTACAAAGCAATAACAATAAAAACTGCATGGTACTGGCACAGTGGAACAGAATAGAGGACCCAGATATGAAGCCACACAACTATAACCAACTTGTCTTTGACAAAGGAGCCAAAAATATACGATGGAGAAATAGCAGCCTCTTCAACAAAAACTGCTGGGAAAACTGGTTAGCAGTCTGCAAAAAACTGAAACTAGATTCACGTATATCACCCTATACCAAGATTTACTTAAAATGGATCAAGGATCTTAATATCAGACCACAAACTCTAAAGTTGATACAGGAAAGAGTAGGAAATACTCTGGAGTTAGTAGGTATAGGTAAGAACTTTCTCAATGAAACCCCAGCAGCACAGCAACTAAGAGATAGCATAATAAATGGGAACTCATAAAACAAAAAAGCTTCTGTTCATCATAGAAATGGTCTCTAAACTGAAGAGAACACCCACAGAGTGGGAGAAAATATTTGCCAGCTACACATCAGACAAAGGACTGATAACCAGAATATATAGGGAACTTAAAAAACTAAATTCTCCCCAAACTAATGAACCAATAAAGAAATGGGCAAGTGAACCAAACAGAACTTTCTCAAAAGAAGAAATTCAAATGGCCAAAAAACACATGAAAAAATGCTCACCATCTCTAGCAATAAAGGAAATGCAAATTAAAACCACACTAAGATTCCACTTCACTTCTGTTAGAATAGCCATCATTAGCAACACCACCACCAACAGGTGTTGACAAGGATGCGGGGAAAAAGGAACCCTCTTACACTGTTGGTGGGAATGTAAACTAGTACAACCACTCTAGAAAATAATTTGGAGGCTACTTAAAAAGCTAGACATTGATCTACCATTTGATCCAGCAATACCACTCTTGGGGATATACCCAAAAGACTGTGACACAGGTTACTCCAGAGGCACCTGCACACCCATGTTTATTGCGGCACTATTCACAATAGCCAAGTTATGGAAACAGCCAAGATGCCCCACCACTGACGAATGGATTAAGAAAATGTGGTATCTATACACAATGGAATTTTATGCAGCCATGAAGAAGAACGAAATGTTATCATTCGCTGGTAAATGGATGGAATTGGAGAACATCATTCTGAGTGAGGTTAGCCTGGCTCAAAAGACCAAAAATCGTCTGTTCTCCCTCATATGTATACATTATATCAAGGGCAAACACAACAATAGGATTGGAGTTTGAGCACATGATAAAAGCAAGAGCACACAAGGGAGGGGTGACGATAGGTAAGACACCTAAAAAACTAGCTAGCATTTGTTGCCCTTAACGCAGAGAAACTAAAGCAGATACCTTAAAAGCAACTGAGGCCAATAGGAAAAGGGGACCAGGAACTAGAGAAAAGGTTAGATCAAAAAGAATTAACCTAGAAGGTAACACACATGTACAGGAAATTAATGTGAGTCAATGCCCTGTATAGCTATCCTTATCTCAACCAGCAAAAACCCTTGTTCCTTCCTATTATTGCTTATACTCTCTCTACAACAAAATTAGAAATAAGGGCAAAATAGTTTCTGCTGGGTATTGAGGTGGTAGGGGGGAGAGGGAGGAGGCTGAGTGGGTGGTAAGGGAGGTGGTGGGTCAGGGGGAGAAATGACCCAAGCCTTGTATGCACATATGAATAAAAAAAAAAAGATTCCTTGGTGGTAATATCTGTAAGCAGTGGGAGTTGGGAGCTTAATGTGTATAATGCTAGCTCTAGAAAATTGGGGAGCTGGATATGGTGGCAATAAAGGTGGAGATAGGAAGTGAGTGGGTGTGTGGGTAAAGCAGTTTGGGGGCTGCTGCTGTTTTTGTGGTTCTTGTGTGTGGTTGGGTATATTTCTGTTGTTGTACTGGAGGGTGCTTGTGTTAGGGATTGCAGGGGTTTGGGTTGTATAAAGTTGGTATAGTAGGTTGTTCAGTGGTTGATGAGTGTGAAGGAGGAAGGGGAAATCTGGTGACAGGTTGGGGGAGAATGGGAGGGGAAGGTGAGGGCTGGGGTAAGAGAGTAGGTGAGAGTGGAAACGAGTTGTTGGAGATGGGAGCAATGGGTTTTAGCACAGGAGACGGATGGAGAGTGAAGGGGGTGAGAGTAGGGATGAGAGGATGATGATGGTAAAGTTGATAGTATAGAAAGAGAAAAGAAAAAAAGATAATAGGAGTAAAAGTAAAAGTAGAAAACTCACAATAATAAAACTAACAAAAACAACAACAACAAAAAAACCCCAAAGAAATCAACAGGGAGAGATGAACAAACAAACAAGAAACAAACACACACACACACACACAAACAAACAAAAAACTCCAGGTTCAGGAACAATAGAATTTCAGTCTTAGTTTAAGTTCTGGTGTTATTCCTCCAGCATCAGTACTGGTGTTGGTATTTAAGCAGAAGCTCTGTTGTAGTCTTGCCAGGTGGTGAGTTTGTGGGTAGTTTTTTTTTTTCTTCTGTCTTTCATTGGCAACTGCTCAGTCAGCTCCTCCCTCAGTGAGATGTGGCAGTTTAAATTTGCATGCTGTCCTCAGGTTCAGGAGATCAACTCTGTAGTGCACCAGCTGTCCTGCTTTGGAGGTGGCTTTTGGCTGTACTTGTTTACTGGAGGCTTGTTTCTTTGCCTTGCTCCCTTTCTCTGGGGCAGGGTCAGTGCTCTGTTGGCTGCCCCCCTGCTGTCAGCGTGTTGTGATGGTTCGCTGTTTGTTTTTCAATTTTGTGGAGCAGTTTAAATTTTGGTGCTGCTCACTGGCTCAGGAGATGAGTTTTGTGATCCACTACCTGCCTTGCTGCAGGCAATGTCTTATCACCTGCTCTTGGCCCTCCTGCCTTTCCAACATTTGTTTACTGATTGTTCATGTGGAGATTAGCTTATTGCCCCTCCCCCATTCTCCAGGGCACCTTCAGCAATCCCGCCCCTTCCGCTGTGTGCTAGATTTCAGTTTGCTGTTTATCATTCAGTTTTTTGTTTTTGGTTTTTTTTTTTTTTTTTTGCGAGGGGGTCAGTCTGCCCAGGGGGCTATGCTTGTTTATTTGGTGGAATTCTATGTGATGCTTGGTGCTCATTTGTTTGGTCTGCAGAATGTCTTGCAGGCAGGTTTGGAGCTGGCAGCTGCAATGACAACAGTGGTGGTGGCAGCCCTGTTTTCTCAGTGTAATGTGGCATGGAGAAGCTTTCTACAGGCTAGGGGTTCAGAGTGTCTAAGTTTTGATTCTCCTTTGTGCTTTACTTTCGCCAAGTGTGGCTCCAGCATCTCAGCAAGTGTTTGGAATCACAGAGCTCACACTGTCTGCTTCTGCACCCTAGTCACCATCTTGGATCACTCTCTTGAAATTCTTCCGATGATTTTTTAAATCTCTATCTTAATAATTTTATTTCTCTTTTGTCTCTTGGTTCAATTGACTGTTAACTACTAGTGAAACATTTGAGTTGTCTGAATCAATATTTTCCACTTTTACCAACTAGAAATGTAAAGGAGTTACCAGACCACCCATCTAATAAGCAGCAGATTTTTCTGATTTCTTTTGACTATATTAATTCATGGAATTATTTTTCTAAGTAACAACCAACTCTAAATACAGAAATTCAATTCATTTTCAAGTATTTCTAGTGACTCTAAATGGCAGACTTCAAGAAAAAAAAAAGCATGCAAAGGAACAAAATCCAATCAAGCATCTGTTTGTGAAAGTACAGGAAAGTAACAATGTTGGAACTGAGGTTCATTTTAGAATGAAAGTCATCAAGATTTAGCAAGAAATTTCTGAAACTTTTGAGAGATGGCTGTCAGATGGAGACCCACTAGTACAATACTTTCCCCTTATAATAAATTATTGTGTTTCAGATGTTTAAACATTCCATTACTTTTTCTGCAAGAGTATGCACTTGGAATTCCAGGAGATGATACACAGAAACCAAAAGATACGTGTTTCTAAAGGATTATATTATATTGCTGCCAATGCTCCCTTGGCTATTTATTTATTGTGGGAAACTTAACTCCTCTGAGCTTTTCAGTCACTCACCCCTTTTGTCCATGTCAGGATGAAGTGTTCTCTTGTTTGTGACAATGAACTATTTGATGATCACATAATCAGAGCCACTGGAAGTGGACAAAGCAAGGAAGCATGTCACACTGTGCAAATGACCTTCAGCTTGACTGCCATGGCACAGTCACCATTGTGTTCCAGGAGCTGCAGAGGATACAGAAATATAGGACCAGACCATCACACTGGATGGGAAAATTCACATAAAATGCAAACCCATCCTGTGACCTTACACACAGAATTTATTTACTTTAGCTGTTAGTAGCAGCAAGTCATGAACCTGATTCTCAACCCTGTGTGAAAGATAACTAGAAATAAAAGGAGAGAATAGGAGAAAATCATCAGAGAAGACTGTGTTAAAGAACTACTCTCCCCCACAGTAAGAATGGCATATCCTATTTAGAAACAATTCTTCTTGAGTTTTTGCTTTCATTTGATTTCTTTCATGAGAATCTGTCAGTTTGGAATTTGATGTTTCAAGTTAGTAAATGAAGTTCATTTTCCAAAATGAGTTGGATGCTAAAAATAGGAAGAAAAACAAAGGGTTACCATCATCACACAATACTTTCTCCTACTTTTATAACAGAATAACTACTTCCATGAGGCACTTCCTCTCACTCCATCTGCACAAATCCATTTTATCATTTCTCATACTTCACAGTAATTTCGATATGCATGCTGGTATACTCCATTATCCTGTAAGCTCTTCATGCACACATATGATGTCTCTCTTCTCCATCATTTTGCACTTTAAAAACATTTGCTAGTCCAGTATTTAGACATGCTTATCATAAATCAGTAGAGATGTGTTTACACTGAAAACCAACTTTGCTTCCTACTCCAAATGGCTTTTTTTCCTTAGAAGTCACCACCATTGGTTTTGGTGTGCATGCCGTTCAAGAAATTTTCTGTGCATATGCTAGTGCTTATGCAGTAGCCCCACTTTGTCCATGGGGCTAAAAGATCCATTGGAGCACCTCCAACAGATGGCCTGAAGCCACAGATAGTATAAGGCTATCAATGATAGCCTTACATATAATATGTCTATTCCTATACATAAATACATATGATAAATACTTAATTTATGAGTTAGAAACAGTAAGAGGTTAACAACAACTACTAATAAAATAGAACAATTTTAACAATGTACTATAATGAAATTATGTGAATGTGGTCTCTTTCTCAAAATATCTTATGGCAACATACCCTTCTTGTACTGATTTGAAATAATATAACACCTACAATAGTAAGATGAAGTGAGATGAATGATGCAGGCCTTGTGACATAACATTCTGCTACTAAATCAGAGGTACTTGAACTCAAGCACTGCAATATCACAACAGTCAATTTGACAAAGTAAGACAGCTACTAAATTACTAACAGAGTGTAGCACATACAACATGGATACATTGTATAGAGTGATTCATGACCCAGGCAGGACAAAGTGAGTGACTTAAGGTTTCATCATCTATTCAGAGCAGTGTCCAATTTAAAATTTAGGAATTATTTACTGCTGAAACGTTTTTACTTAGTTTTCAGACCTCAATTGAACATAGGTAACTGAAAATGCAGAAGTGAAACTGCAGATTAAAGGAAAACTCCATAGCCTGAAGGCATGATTTTCCTTTTTTTTGCACACAATTTTTCACCTGACCATATGATCTACTTCTTCCTCATGAATTCCTTCTTATGGATATAACATGTTTATTTAATCCATCTCTTATGAACAGACATTTGGATCATTTCCAGTCACTTTTATTACAAATAAGAATTCAATAAACATCCTACTTACCTTTGCATTCATATTCACATATAAATGTATGCTAAATTTGTAAAATAGAATTTGTACATTAAAAGGAACATGACTTTAAAGTGGCTCACTAGATTCTATTTCCATCAACAGTATATGGTATCCCCTTTCCCCAGACCCTTGGAAATGCTGTGTATCAACAAACATGGCAGTCTTTTCAATTTGACAAGTGAATCATGGCAGCTTATCTAGATAGGTTCATTTTTTACAGTGATAAATGGATTTAGCATTTAAAAACTTGTAGATATGCTTTTTGTAATTTGTAAGGCATATTGTAGCATAAGAATGGTTATAACTTTATAACAAAAAGGCATGGCAGAAGGCAAGATGCAGTCTCTTATTTCAAAATATAAAGTTCAGTGCATCTTATCAATTAAATTCTTTGGGCCCTTTCTGTCCCTGTCACTTGGTTTGTCAGGTAAGAGTTAAAGTCTCCTACTGTGATTGTATTTCTTTCCTCTTCTTCTTTAACATTTTTGATTTAGGAATTCTTATAGTGCACTAAACCAATTATTGATATAAATTGTCTTGTCTTACTCAATTCTGTTACCCTGAATTTAGCATTGTCTGACATTAACATAAATTCTGAGTCACTTTATTGTTGAGAAGTGAGTGCCAGAAGGAAAAATAGGGTAATTCAGAATAGCAGATATCTAGAGTTGCCAGAATGGAGAGAGGAGATATTCAACAAACAAATATTTATTGAATGTCTACTATGTGACAGGCACTGATCTACATGCCTCCAAAAAGGAAAAAAAGATAGGCAGCAGAAATGTATTCTGAGGGAAAGGAGAAGATGAAGAAGGCTGAGGGAACGGAGGAGCCTGAGGTGATAGGGGCTCTGCTTTAGGCTTCCTCTTCAGCCTTCTCACCAAAATCGTCTTCCTCTTCTGCAGTGGCACCCTCTGATACTCAGAGACGAGGTCATTCATGTTGCTCTCAGCCTAGGTGAACGCCATCTCGTCCAGGCCTTCACCTGTGTTAGCAGTGGAGGAAGGCCTTCCAGTGGGACATGGCAGTGAACTGCTCTGAGAAGTGTTTGAAGAGCTCCCAGATGGCAGTGCTGTTGCCAGTGAAGGTGACTACCATCTAGAGACCACAAGGTGGGATGTTGCAGACAGCTGCCTTGACATTGTTTGGGATCCACTCCACGAAGAAGCTGCTATCCTTGTTCTGCACGTTGAGCATCTACTTATCCTTTTCCTTCATCGACATCTGTCCACGGAAGACAGCAGCCACCGTGAGGTAACAGCCATGGCGGGGGTCACAGGCAGTCATTATGTTCTTGGCATTGAAGACCTGCTGAGTGATTTCAGGCACAATGACAGCCTGATACTGCTGGCTTCCACCACTGGTGAAAGGGGCGAAGCCAGGCATGAAGAAGTGGAGATGTGGAGAGGGCACCATGTTGACTGCCAGCTTACAAAGGTCAGCAATGAGCTGACCAGGGAAGTGGAGGCAGGTGGTGACACCACTCATAGTGGCTGAGACGAGATGGTTCATGTCCCTGTAGGGTGGCATAGTCAGCTTGAAGGTGTGGAAACAGGCAGAAAGGGCCTTGTCAATGCAGCAGGTCTCACCAGTGTTCTCTACCAACTGATGGACAAAGAGGGTGGCATTGTAGGGCTTAACCATGACACTTTGGGTGAGGGCACTACTCTAAATGTGTTCATGATATGGTCAGTATACTCTTCACAGATCTTGCTAAGAGCAGGGTGCCCATTCTGGAGCCTGTGCCCCCACCCAGTGAATGGGTCAGCTGGAAGCCTTGCAGGCAGTCAAGCTCTCAACCTCTTTCCGACCACAGTCAGGACTGAGTCAATCAGCTCAGCTCCTTCTGGGCACTTGACCTGGTTTTTGCCTTCCCCAGACTGACCAAAACCAAAATTATCTGCTCTGAAGATCTGGCCAAAAGGACTTGAGCGAGCAGAGTCCATGGTCCCAGGTTCTAGATCCACCAAGATAGCACAAAGAACATAACTGACACCTGTGACCTCATTGTAGTACACTACATGCCATCCAGCTATGGATCACTGTCTCCGGTAAGTACCGGTGGGGTCAATGCCCTGTTCATCGCTGATCACTTCCCCAGAACTTGGCATTCATCTGGTTGCCACAGTGACCGGCCTGGATGTCCACTCTCCACGATTTCCTTCATGGCTACAGAGTAAGGTATGTTAAGTTTTTGTTTTTGTTTTTTTTAATATACTGGTCTCAGGCCAAAGGGATGGGACATGCCCTGGAGACTGGAGCAGTGAGATGTGCATGCAATGGCAGGAAGATTCTTAAGAAAATACTTAAAAAAAAAGAAATTATCCTGTGGCTAGACATGGTGACTCATGCTTGTAATCCTCGCTACTTGGAAGGCTGAGATTGGGAACATTGCAGTTTGAGGCCAGCTCTGGCAAAAATGTTCCCCATCTTAGCCAGTAGCTGAGACTGGTGGTGCATACCTATCGTCCCACCTATTTGAGAAGTGTAAAATAGGAGCATCACAGTCCAGCCCAGCCAGGCATAAACAGACTAGCCTATTGAAAAATAACTAACGCAAAAATGTCTGGGGGCATGTCTTCAGTGGTAAAGGGCTTGCCTAGCAAGTGCAAGGCCCTGAGTTCAAATTCTAATTCTGCCAAAAAAAATTTTTTCAAATTTGATCTTCTTCATGAATTAATAGCATGGTTTATGATACATTGACAAAGAAGAGTTCATTTAAAGTATTTTTGCATATTGTCTTGTTTCTTTTATAATTAAACCACCCAATTTCCAAATACCTACATTTGTCGCATAAACATATTTTCCTCTAACTATTTTTCCTTAATGCATTCAGTCCTTTACATGTAAGTACTTTACAGTCTTACAAAAATGGAATAGTGAAAGTTTTGAGTCTGGAGGGCACCTGGATATTCTGGATTTATTGGCTTTTCCCCATTAGCTTTTTGGTTGTTTCTGGTTTTGTGTTTGGACCACATATTAAACCAATAATCAGACAAAAAAATCAAATAAAAAAGGAAAGTAGTTTTCTAAGTCTCCATCTCAAATCCTGGTCTTTCTGTCTAGTGACAATAGCCACTATGAACAAATATGAAACAGTCTCATTTTTCTGACCTCTTACTAAATGCTTTTATTCTTATGCTATTTTCTACTAATTAACACACAAACTCCACGCATATCATTGATTTCTTGTGCTCCTAGGCATCAGCAAGAGACCTTATAGGAGATTTGGCCTTAGGTATTTGTCTCTAATAAGGGAAACTCTCTCTCATTGCCTCTCATTAAGGGAAAGGTGTGTGTGTGTCTGTGTGTGTGTGTGTCTGTGTGTGTGTGTGTGAGAGAGAGAGAGAGAGAGAGAGAGAGAGAGAGAGACAAAGAGAGAGAGAAACTTTCATTACATGCATTGCCTATATGTTAATGTCTTCTACCAGACATTAAAACTGCCCTACTCTATCTTAAATCAATCTCTCAAATTTTCAAATAAGAAAACTAGGCATTTTTTATTGGTTGGAATGTGAACCTCCTGGGAACTTCCCCTTTTTTAAGGTTAAAACATGCATAGTTTAATACTAAATCTTCCAGAGTACATTAGCAATAAGCACCAGATGCTTTAAGCTTTTGTGTGTCCTTTGATCCACAAATTCCACTTTTAGATGTTTTTCCTAAGGCAATAATTAAGGCTAAAGTGACGTGTTACAGTACCAACTTATTAATACTGAAAAATTAGAAACAACATAAATACTAGAGACCGGAAATTAAATAAATTACAGCAATAAGTAAATAGAACAGACTAGTAAAAACTACTAAAATATGCTATAGAAGAATATTTAATAATGTTTAATAGTAAAGAAAAATGTTCAGTGAAAACAGATTTCAAAATATTATGCTGAGTTCTTAGGGAAAAGAAAATATGTGGCTATATCTGAAAGAAAACTTTATCTGTATAAAAACAATTCACAATAAGTTGATAAAAATAAGGTGACTAAAATATTTTTAAATAAATGAGTGCATTTGGGTTTATGAAGTATTCTAAGTACAGGTAAATTATTTTCCCCATTTTTTAACCAGTCTGTCACTCCCAACAATTGTCTCTCATTCGTACAATGATTGATTTGAGCGTACGTGCTCTAAACTGTGACTCCTATGATGCATCCTCAGTTATAATGCTATGGAAATCCACCTCGCATGAGCTCTTGGGAGCTGTTATGGCTCCCTGCATGCCTAAAGTTCCATCATCAGTTCCATTGCCTTCTTGAGAATTGAATTAAATTCTTTGTCAAGTCCATAAATGAATATCTCTGAGACTGTTTTAGAGAGCCTCCATTCAGCACATTGGTTATTTCCCTGATGACAATGGCTTAGTAGGTTCAGAGATAAATGTTCCTTTTGGATACATGGCATACAATAAAATGGCTGCAGCACATCCAAATCCCAACCACTGATTCTAAAAAGCAGATGTTGGACTTGATTTTCCTTTATTAAAAATTTGCAAATATCACAAGGCCAGACTCAGGCATTTCTTCCTTGCACATTCCAGTTCAGACATTCATGCTTAGAGGAAGGCCAGAATTAAACTTCTCTCCTGGTAAGAGGGGTTAGGGCTCAAATCAAACTGTCATTTAGCTGTGTGAGTCTGCTCTAACTTGGATGTCCACACAAATGGATCTCTGCTGGGTCAGAGGATGCTCAACAGATGCTCATGGGATACTTTTGAATATTGGGTTATTAATCTGTGCTGAGTTTATCCTCTGATTGGGCATAAATCTACAGCAGGAGCTTAGGTCTACAGTCCAACCTTGAAGGATATCTACTTCTTCTGGAGTTTGAGGTACAATTGCATTTTTTACACTCACACTTTGGTTTCTGAGTGTAGCTTTGATCTAGTAGAATTCAAAACCCTACAAAAAAATGAAACTGACAAGTTATCATAAGCTTCAATATTCTGTATCTCATACTGGTTGCCTCACAAAACCTGTGATGCCAAGAAAAAACAAATAGCAGAGTCTAGGGCACTGTGTCTATGTGCACATGATAATGGATTACACCCCAGTGTGAGCTTTCAACTGTGGACTAGCTGTGCCCTCTTTCATTGATGTGCCCAAAGACTGAAAAAAAGCTCTTTAGCTTTCAAAAGTGATAAATGACCAGACTCCATTTTAATTTAAGCCATGGGAATATGTTTCTAACAAAACACCTCAGGATAGATCACATATGAGGCTGAATCTGTGCAATACATTCTTTGATAGTACAAGCAGAGATGATAGCAGGTATTAAAAAGTAATGAGACCACTGAACAAGGTATCTGAAAAATAATTGCAAAAAACTAGAAGGCTCACGGGGTATCCAACCCTCTTTCTCAGATTTGTCTTACCAACATAAGCAACTATTGGATGCCTTGATCAGAGATAAATGAAATGACTTACTGCTTAAAATAGCAAGTGATTTATTGCCCAGCAGTGACTGTCTTGACATGAAAGGATTCAGCTGTTATTCCATACATGTTTAGATGAGAAAAACAGAAGGGAAAAGTGTAGTTGGACAGTTTGTAGGAGATTTTGACTCTTTCAAAGAGTCTTTCACTGGGCAATGAAAGAGCACGTCCTTACGCTTACTTTAGTGACATTTGAATAAATACTGAGAACTAGTCTTAGGCTGTAGGAATTGAATTTAATATTTAGAACTTTTAATGAGTGGTGAGACTAGCAGGTAGTGAGGAAAGCTGGGAAGTATTTACATCTTTCTCCTGGTTTTCCCTTCATGACCCAGAGAGAATGGGTGCTGCTTGGGAGGAAGAGAACTGTTCCCAGTACAAGACCCAAAAGGGTAAGAATATCTATGTTTTACATGCAATATTTCACATAGTATTATATCAGTGAAAGCTGTTACACAGAAACTTTTCAAGCTACAAGTTTCTTCTTTTGTTTTCTTTCTTTTTCTTTTTTTTTCAGTGGTACTGGGGTTTGAACTCAAGGCCTCAGATTTGCTATGCAGGCACTCTTATTACTGGAGCCATGCTCCTAGTCCTTTTTGCTTTAGTAATTTTTTTATAGGGTCTCATGTTTTTGCTGGGGACTACCATCCTCATACTTATGGCCTCCTACATAGCTGGTATTACAGATGTGTACCACCACACCCAGTTTATTTGTTGAGATGGGGCTATTGCTAACTTTTACCTGTCTGGCTTTGAACCATGATTCCACCAATTTTGGCAGATGAGTGGATGGGATTACAGATGCAATCTGTAACTCAACCCTATGTATTCATTCTTATTAAAAGAAAAAAATACTTGAACTGTTAACCCCTGGAAGTTACTAGTAATACAAAGAATCGCCTACTGAAAGAGCAAGAGTCTTTTGCATTTTCAAGAAGAAAGAATGAATCTGGCATTTATTCTGCAAAGCAATTTTATACCCATTGTTCTTGGAAGTCATCATTTATTTGATTTCAAAGTGGTATTTCAGACTCCAGCTTCTGAGCTGGCATGTAAGGAACACAGAAGTCACCACTGTGCACTAACACCAAGTAAAATCCTGAAAAATTGAAAATCGATACCTCTTCTTAGATCCTTCAAAGAAATGAGGTGACCCCCAAACTAGGGAGACAGATGGAGGATGCAGAGAATCACAGCTGACTGGAGAAGAAACTCATCAGTAGAAGTGTCCACAGGAACCAGGGGTTAGTTATGAAAAGCTGCACTAGAATTGGTGATTTGCTGCAGAATCAGTGTGGACAACTCAGTGTTAGGAACTCCAGCAGAGCCCAGCCATAGGGGACCTGGTATTGTTGTGAGTTTCACCTCTGGGAGCTCAACCTGATCCTTACAGTGGCTATCAGAGAAAAATAATTTCCCTCTTGCCTCTAGCAGGGACAGAAGAAAACTAACTACTTTGACATGTTCCAGAGCATTCTCTTCTGCTTAAGAAGGTCTGTCTCAGGAGAAGACATTTAACTAAACTAACCTGCTAGGGTTTGGACAAAGCCTGCCCGACCGGGGAAAAGTATCCAACCCCAACTTCCTCTGGCCGTCATGAAGGGAAAGGAAGTACCCAGCTCCAGGGCACAGGCTTGCCAAAAGACTGAGGCTAATTACAGGACTAGAAATGCAGCCCCCGCCTGTATTTTCTCTATGTTACTAAAGACCTGTTTATGGTAGGTCCTTTTGCCCAGCGACTTTCAACAAGAATTTATAAAGGAAACTAAAAGGCAAAAAGTACATATTGAAGAGATGGAGCAACCAACAGAACCAGAGTCAGATGTAGTGGGAATGTTGGAATTACCAGACCAGGAACATTAAAGAAAACATAATATTCCAAGGGCTTTAATGGGAAAGTAGATAACATGCAATAAAAGATGGAAATATGATAGAGTCAAAAAAGAAGAGAGAGTTCAAAATCACCATTAAACACATGAAGACCACTTTTGATGGACTCGTTATCAGTCCTCTCTTCAGCTGGAGGACATGACAACAGAGACTTCAAAAACTAAGCAACAAAGAAAAAAGCAGAGCACAACATCCGAGAACCGTGGAAAAGATACAAACAGAATAACAGGAAAAAAAAAGAGAGAAGGGAAGAGAAGCATTCATTATTAGAAGCAATAATGATTGGGAGTCATCGAGCCATGAAAGGTGTGGATGAACTTAGATGCACATTACTGAGTGAAAAAAAAAAAGGTCAATCTGAAAGGGGTCCACCTGTGCAACATTCTGGAAAGAGACAAAACTATGGAGCCAGATAAAGGATCAGTAGTTATCAGATGTTTGAGAGAAGAAGGGAGACATAGCTAAGTACAGAGGATTTTTTTTTTTAGGGCAGTAGAATTATTCTGTATGATACTACTATTGTGAGAGCATTTCATTTGTACATTTGTCAAAACCCACAGCATGTATAACACCAAGAGTGAATCTTAATGTAAACTATGAACTATGGATGTAATGATGCCTCACTTAAGCTAATTGATTTATTTAAAATATTTCAGTTTCATAAGATTATCTCTGTATTAAAACTATATCTACTCTTTTTGTACCAGAAAATTGACATAGAAGGTTGGAACCCTTCCAGAAATTATCTCATAGACATTTGTCTTCTCCATCCTAATTTCTCTGATGTGACTGGCTGCTATCATATGACACCCATAATGTGGCAGGTAAAGTTATCTAAATAAAGCTACTCAGAAAGCTCATCTTAGAGCTGAAGAGGCTAAGTCAGGTTTGGGGACTACTAATCTTAGCCTTTCCACCTTTATGCTCCTGACACTACCCTCTAAGAATCTACAGAGTAAAATCAGCATACTCTAATTATATCTTTAATCCATTCTGTTAATTCTAGAAAAGCACATTTATGTCTCTTTCTTCATCCTTCTATAATAATAATTGAAATAAATTCTAGCTTCAGTAGAGTATCTCAGTATTTTGTGAAGATATTTTTGTTGTTATTTTCCATTAAGAAGCACACCCATTTAGAATTTTAAAATATCATACACTACATCAATTCTATGAGGAGGAACAGTACCAACAGATTTTGACTGAGGTCAAATGAGATGAATTATCTTGATCAAGAGCAAACCAGGCATCAAAACTGAACATCTGTCAACAAGCCAACTTACATCCCCTCTTATTTCTATCATTCTGAAAATGACCTATCAATTCAGAGTATATGCCTCTCAGCCCTAGAAAGAATTTGAAGTAGGCACAATAAAAATCACTTTTACACCACTGCAATAGATGATAAAGAAAGTAAGATATTGTGGAGGAAAAATAAATAAATATGGAGCCTGATTAACCATTAAATTAAGATGAGAGTTCTTTAAAGATCATGGTAGAATCTTCTGTGCACCACAAGGCTGTGTTACTTGGGAAGAGGTAGTGTAGTCTGCGCGTGCTACGATAGAGAAAGGAGGAGGCGCACAAGGAAGGGTGGAGGTGATTCCCTGTAGACAGAAGAGAGAGTCATATTAACATCTTTAATTCTACTTTACGCATGCTATGAGCTGCCTACTCTAATCAACAAACTAATAGCTGCGTATGAGCATCATTTTCCACTTTTGCGTGCTGTGGGAAGATGCTGAAAACAGCTATGAGGAAAAAGGTCACTCCCCCGCCCCACTCCCATGGAGGACTTGGGTATTGACTAATTACCCTGTGAGGGCTGAGTTCCCAGCCAGCTCTGTCATTGGATAAAGGGCCCCTCACACACTACCTCTCTGAGCACTTGTTGGTTTTCTTAAATTCCTCTGAGGTTTCCTTGGAGAACTCATTCTCATTAGCCTCTGAACTGATTTCTAACAATGTAAGAGCTCTGACTATAAAAGCAGTGAGTCCAGTCTTTAGAAATGGAGAACTTAAGATGAACACATCCAAGCAGCTTTCTTTGAGGTCATCACCTTGGGTGGTGACACAATTATTCTAAGAGATTCTTATCTACCAAAGACGGTCACAAAAAATATTTGTATTCCACAACTTGTAGTGTTATAGATTTTAATAGACTATGACAATTGTTTTAATACATTATGCTTAGTTTTTAAGCATTGTTTAATGGCACTGTGGCTTTTTAATATTCATGTTATTTAGTTCTGACTTTTATGTGTCTATGTAATAGTTATTCAATACTGCCTTAGATGTATCTGAAGCATATAATGAAATATATAATGTTCTTATGTTTATTTATTCAATCAAAAACATTTAATGATTTTATATGTAGCATGTGTAACACTCATAGACATTTCAGTTACCCCACTAAGGGAAATGCACTGTTACCAAAAGACACTTTATAGTAATTAAAATAGCCACATACTCTTCATTTTGGGTTTCAGGGTTCTCATTGGCAACTGCCTTCTTCTTTTCTCTAAGTAGGGAAAGAACAATATTTTGAGCTGTTGAACCTTTTTCTTGATTCTTTTTATCTTTTCTCCACTTTTATTTTATTTATTTATTTTATTATTCATTTATTCACATGTGCATCATTGTTTGGATCATTTCTCCCTCCTGCCCCACCCCCTCCTTCCTTCCCCACCCCTCTCCCTTCCAGGCAGAACCTATTCTGTGCTTTTCTCCAGTTCCATTGAAGAGTAGAAATAAGCAATAATAAGAAAGACATAGCATTTTTGCTAATGGAGATAAGGACAGCTATACAGAGAGATTCCTAACATTGCTTTCATGGACAAATGTGTTACAACCCAGGTTGATTCATCTCTAACTGATCCTTACACTGGTTACTGATCCCCTTCTCATGTTGACCTCTGTTATTTAAGGTTTCTGTATTAATTCCTCTGGAGTGGGGACATCAAATTCGTACATGTTTTGGGTTTTCTATCTAACCTCGTACCTCCCATATGTGTTCTCCCCTTGTCATGTAACCCAAGTCCTATAACATTGCTGTAATTGCCCTAGATCTAAAGACCGCATATGAGGGAGAACATATGATTTTTGGTCTTCTGAGTCTGGCTAACCTCACTCAGAATGATGTTCTCCAGTACCATCCATTTACTTGCAAATGATAAGATTTCATTTTTCTTCACGGCTGAGTAAAATTCTATTGTGTATAAATACTACATTTTCTTGGCCCATTTATCAGTAGTGGGCATCTTGGTTTTTCCATAACTGCTATTGTGAATAGTGCTGCAATAAGCATGGGTGTGCAGGTGCCTCTGGAGTAACCTGTGTCACATTCTTTGGGTATATTCCCAGGAGTGGGATTGCTGGATTATATGGCAGATCTATGTTTAGATTTTTAAGAAGCCTCCAAATTTTTTTCCAAAGTGGTTGTACCAGCTTGCATTCCCACCAGCAGTGTACGAGGGTTCTTTTTTTCCCCACAACCTCTCCAACACATGTTGTTGGTGGTGTTTTTGATGGTGGCTATTCTAACAGGGGTGAAGTAGAATCTTAGTGTGGTTTTGATTTGCATTTCCTTTATGGCCAGAGATGGTGAGCATTTTTTCATGTGTTTTTTGGCCATTTGAATTTCTTCTTTTGAGAAAGTTCTGTTTAGCTCAGTTTCCCATTTAAAATTTGTTCATGTATTTTGGGAGAGTTTAGTTTCTTAAGTTCCTTGTATATTCTGGTTATCATTCCTTTGTCTGATGTAAATGCAAATATGTTCTCCCACTCCGTGGGTGGTCTCTTTAGCTTAGAGACCATTTCTTCTGTTGCGCAGAAGCTTTTTAATTTTATGAAGTCCCATTTGCCCATTCTTTCTCTTATTTGCTGGGCTGCTAGGGTTCTATTGAGGAAGTCCTTGCCTATACCTATTAGTTCCAGAGTGTTTCATGCTCTTTCCTGTACTAACTTCAGAGTTTCGAGTCTGATATTAAGGTTCTTGATCCAATTTAAGTTATACTAGTACAGGGTGATAAACATGGATCTAGGTTTAGTTTCTTGCAGATGGATAACCACTTTTCCCAGCAGCATTTGTTGAAGAGGCTGTCATTTCTCCATCATATATTTTTGGTCCCTTTATCAAAAACAAAGTTGGTTATAGTTGTGTGGATTCATATCTGGGTCCTCTATTCTGTTCCACTGGTCTTCATGTCTGTTTTTGTGCCAGTACCATGCTGTTTTTATTGCTATTGCTTTGTAATATAGTTTGAAGTCAGGTATCGTGATACCTCCAGCATTGCTCTTTTTGCTCTCTTTGTATTGTCTTGGCTATTTGCAGTCTCTTGTGTTTCCAAATGAACTTTAGGGTAGATTTTTCAATCTCTGGATAAGAGTCATTGGGATTCTGATGGGAATTGCATTAAACATGTAGATTGCTTTTGGTAGTATAGCCATTTTTACTATGTTGATTCTTCCAATACATGAGCATGGGAGATCTTTCCACCTTCTGTAGTCTTCCTCAATCTCTTTCTTCAGGGGTTTGTAATTCTCCTTGTAGAGTTCATTCACATCTTCTGTTAAGTTTACTCCTAGGTATTTCTTTTTTTTTTTTTTGACACTATTGTAAATGAAATTGTTTCCATATATTCCATCTCAGTTTGTTCACTGTTGGTGTATAGAAAAGCTAATGATTTTTGTAAGTTGATTTTGTATCCTGCCACCTTGCTATACCTGTTTCTGGTGTCTAAGAGTTTTTGGGTAGAGTTTTTTGGGTCTTTAAGGTATAGGATCATATCATCTGCTAATAGGGATATTTTGACAGTTTTTTTTACCTATTTGTATTCCTATTTGCTCTGGCTAGAAATTGCAGTGCTATATTGAAAAGGAGTGGGTATTGTGGGCACCCTTGTCTCATTCCTGCTTTTAGGGGAAATGGTTTCAGTTTTTCACCATTAAGTATGATGTTGGCTATAGGTTTGTCATATATAGCCTTTACAATATTGAGGTACATTTCTTCTATTCCTAGTTTTCTTAGAGCTTTTATCATGAAGTGGTGTTGGATCTTGTCAAAGACTTTTTCTGCATCTATTGAGATGAGCAAGTGGTTTTTGTCTTTGTTTCTACTGATGTGCTCTATTACATTTATAGATATGCATATGTTGAACCACCCCTGCTTCCCTGGGATGAAGCTGACTTGGTCGTGGTGTACAATTTTTCTGATGTGTTGTTGGATTCAGTTTGCCATTATTTTATTGAGGATTTTTGCATCGATACTCATTAAGGAAATTGGCCTATAGTTCTCCTTTTGGAGGTGTCTTTGTGTGGTTTTGGGATGAGAGTAATGTTGGCTTCATAAAACGAGTTAGCCAGTGTTCCTTCCCTTTCTATTTCATGGAACAGTTTAAGGAGGATTGGTATTAGTTCTTCTTTAAATGTCTGATAGAATTCAGCAGTAAGTCCAAGAGCTCCTGGACTTTTCTTTTTTGGGAGACTCTTAATTGCTGCTTCAATTTCATTTTGTGTTATAGATCTATTCAGGTGATTAATGTCCTCTTGGTTCAGTTTTGGATGGTTGTAAATATGTAGAAATCTGTCAATTTCTTCAAAATTTTCAAATTTATTAGAGTATAGGCTCTCAAAGTAGACTCTTATGATTCCCTGGATTTCCAGGGTGTTTGTTGTTATCTCCCCTTTCGCATTACTGATTTTACTGATTTGAGTTTTTTCTTTCCTCATTTTAGTCAGGTTTGCCAAGGGTCTGTCAATCTTATTTATTTTTTCAAAGAACCAGCTTTTTGTTGCATTAATTCTTCGTATGTCTTTGTTTGTTTGTTTCTATTTCATTGATTTCAGCCCTTATTTTAATTATTTCTCTCCTGCTTGTTTTGCTTGTTCTTGTTTTTCTAGGAGTTTGCACTGTAGTATTAGATCACTGATTTGAGATCTTTCTGACCTTTTAATATATGCAGTCATGGCTTTCCCTTTAGGACAGCCTTTGCTGTGTCCCGTAGGTTCTGGTAGGTTGTGTTTTCATTTTCATTAACTTCCAGGAACCTTTTAATTTCCTCTTGTATTTCATCAATGACCCATTGATCATTGAGCAATGTCTTGTTCAGCTTCCAATTGTTTGCCTGTTTTTTTACTGTTGTTTTTGTTGTTGATATCTAGTTCTAATGTATCGTGGTCAGATAGAATGCATGGGATTATTTCTGTTTTCTTAAATTTGCTGAGGCTTGCTTTGTGCCCTAAGATGTGATCAATTTTGGAGAAGGTTCCATGAGCTGCTGAGAGGAATGTATATTGTGCATCAGTTGGGTGAAATATTCTGTAGACATCAGTTTAGGTTAATTTGGTCTGTGGTGTGGTTTAGTTCTAGAATTTCTTTATTGATTTTTTGTTTGGATGACCTATGTATTGGTGATAGGGTAGTATTAAGGTCTCCCACTATCACTGTGCTGGAGTTTATATATGTTTTTAGGTCCTTCAGAGTATGTTTGATGAAATTTGCTGCATTGACATTGGGAGCATATAGGTTAATAATTGTTACTTCCTTTTGGTGTATTTCCCCTTTTATTAGTACACAGTGTCCTTCTTTATCTCATTTGATCAATGTAAGTTTGAAGTCTACTTTATCTGAGATAAGTAGTGCTACCCCTGCCTGTTTACGGGGGCCACTGATCTTCTTCCAGCCTTTTGCTCTCAGCCAGTGCTTATTTCTGTTAATGAGGTGGGTCTCCTGTAGGCAGCAGATTGTTGGATCCTGCTTTTTAATCCAGTTTGCCAATCGGTGTCTTTGATAGAGGAATTAAGTCCATTAATGTTTAGTGTTAGTACTGATAGGTATGTGGTGATCCCTGTCATTTAGTTGTCTTTATAGTTTAAGGGTTTGATTGTGTGTAGCTGAATCAGTGTTATGCTCCACTCTCTTGCCTTTTCTTCTCCAGTGTTTTGGTATTGCCTGCCCTTTCCTGGTTTTGTTTGCTTTCACTTTCTGTGTGCAGAATTCTTTGGAGAATCTTTTGTAGTGGTGGCTTGGTGGTCTATATTGTTTTAGTTTCTGGTTATCATGGAAGACTTTTATTGCTCTATCTCTTTTGAATGATAGTTTTGCTGGGTAGAGTATCCTAGGGTTGAAGTTATTTTCATTTAGTGCCCAGAAGACCTCACTCCATGCTCTTCTTGCTTTGAAGGTTTCCATGGAGAAATATGCTGTGATTTTGATGGGTTCACCTTTGTATGTTGTTTGTTTTTTCTCTCTTACAGCCTTCAATATTCTTTCTCTAGTCTCTGCGCTTGTTGTTTTAATAATAATATGTCATGGGGTAGTTCTATTTTGGTCACGTCTGTTTGGTGTCCTAGAGGCTTTCTATACCTGGATGAGCATAGTTTTCTCTAGATTTGGAGGAAATTTTCTGTTATTATTTTGTTAAATATATTATGCATTCTTTTTGCTTGCACCTCTTCTCCTTCTTCAATGCCCATGATTCTCAGGTTTGGTATTTTTATGGAGTCAGTGAATTCTGACATATTCCTTTCACAGGTCTTGAGTTGTTTGACTAATAGTTCTCAGTTTTTCCTTTACCATTTCATCTTCAAGTTATGAGATTCTATCTTCTGTTTGTTCTATTCTGCTGGAATGGCCTTCCATTTTGTTTTGTACTTCTGTTTCATTCTTTTTTCTGAGGTTTCCCATATCATTGGTCACTTTCTCTTTAATGTTGTTAATTTTCATCCTTAATTCATTTATCTCTCTATTTATGGTATTTTCTGTTTCATTTTGGTTTTTATTTAGGGCTCCTATGATTTTATTTATTTGTTTTTGTGTTTTCTCATATTCTTTATTTTTGTCTTCTTGGAATTTCTGAGTGCCTCTTGTACATTTTGGTTGACCATGTCTAGTAACATCTCCATGAAATTCTCAGTGATTACTTGCAGGATTTCTTCTTTCAGAATGTTCTTGTGGGTTTCCTTGGGTTCTTTGGCATAGTTTATCTTTGTTTTGTTGGAATCTGGATCTGGGTATCTGTTTTCTTCATTTCCCTCTGAATCTTGTACTAATTTATTTTTTGGGGGAGAATGGTTTCCATCCCTTTTTCGTCTTCCCATACTTCCACTTGGTACTGTTTCTGTCCCTGCACTATGTGTAATTTAGTGTTCACTAAGTTACAATAGTGAAACTAACAAAATCAAGGAAGAAGGAGAATATAGAGAAAGCAAGAGAAGTAGGAGGAAAAAAAGAAAAAAGAAAAAAAGAGAGTACCAAGGAAAACAGCAGGGAGAGATGGTGGATGATCAAAGAGCAAACCAGACAGCCAAACCTTTAAAGGAAGGAAAACAAACAAACAAAAATAAAATAAAATAAATAAAACAGATTACATAAATAGAAAAAAAAATCACCAGATTAGGAACAGTGGAATTTCAGTCTTAGTAGTTTTGCTGTTACTTGTTTAGCATCTAGACCTGTCTGTGTCTCCTAGGCAGGTTTGGAGCCCTTCTGTGGCAGGTGGCAGGTGGGTGGGGTCCCACGGACTTGTGAGGGGAGGCCTGTCATTGAGGCAATTTAGCAGGCCTTTGGAGCATGGGCCTGGCGTGCCTGAAGGGTGCGGGCCCAGCAGAGTGGAGATCTTGCATGCCTGTGGATCACTGGCCTGCCAGGCCTGAGGGGCACAGACTGGTGGGATGGAGATCGTGCATGCCTGTAGATAGTCAGTTTGGCAGGCCTTAGAGGTGTGGTCTGGTGGAGCAGAGGTTGTGCAGGCCTGTGCAGGCCTGAGGGGTGTGGCCTGTGGAGACCGTGAATGCCTGTGGATTGCCGGCTTGACAGGCCTTAAGGGCTTGGTCCAGCAGACAGCGTGCGGGTCTGAGGGGTGGGAGTTTGGGGGAGTGCAGCCCTGGTGGGGGTGAAGAGTGAGCCAAAGGATTGGAGATCCCATGTCCCTCAGAGCAGTGGCTCTGTGGGCCTATGAGACAGGGCTTGGTGTGCAGCACCGGCTATTCTTTTAGTATATCGTGGCATGGAGAAGCCTTCCACAAGCTAGGGGTTCAGAGTGCTGATGTTTCAGCTCTCCCTGGTGCTTTACCTCAGCCAAGTGTGTCTCGGGAGTCTCAGCAAAGTCCCTGGCTCACAGAGCTCACAGAGCTCATGCGGTCTGCGGCTGTGTCCCAGTCGCCATCTTGGGGCTCTTCTCCACTTTTAAAACAATGCTTTATTTCTAAGTATCAAAATTTCAGCTTACTTGTTAAGATTCTCTTTCAATATCCCAGGCAAGTAAGAAAACTCTTGCTTTTCATTCTAGTGGTTTAAAATTATCTTTGGGAAATTGTTGCCATTTATCAGCTGGACCTGGGTGACTGGAGCCATAAAAGATGAGGGGACTACCAAGTCTTGCTCAATAGCCACTTTAGTGAAGATCATTTCTTTTTATAACCTCCTTTTTCACAGACAGCATTTGGTCAGAAAAAGAATGCCAAGTATCACGTGTCAAGATTACATTAGTACAAGAAAGCACAGTTAAAATTAACTCTTTGTTATGTCTCTTTTAAAACAGGAACAGAGAAGCAGGAGAAGCACACAGTCAGCATAACCTTCTTATTTACATCTGAAGGACACAAAGCCATCTGGGGAACCTTGAGCACTGTTGTTTTTCTGGACGTCTGGTTCTGAGTCCTTTGTCTCAGTTCCTTGGAGCTTTCTCACAAGGCCTTATACCAACTCACACAGGCAAGGTCCCACTGCTGGCTCTGACAATTTCCCCTTTTTTATTTTTTAAACATAGCAATCCCAGCATGACCGTGGCTTCAGAAGTTTTTTAGATTTTAATTGTCATTGGAGACAGGAGTATCCTATACAAAAAATTATACAGACCAACTATAGCAAGATAACCCATTTGATAAATATTTTTGATTGTGTCAACAATTTAGACACTACATCAGTCATTAAACCTTCTAAGGGATAGTATTGCCATTCTCTTGTTAAGTTTACAGGTACTCAAACATCTTTTCTTGCTCTTAATATAAACAATGTTTGAGAGGGCCAATTAATAGACAAAGAATTGTTAACATAGGTGTGTAATCTACAATCAAAGCAGTCAACACTTTTTAAAGTAATATTAAAACAAAAGTTCCAAGAGCTATGAGAACATTTCTTCTTAAAAGTAAGAGCATGCATCTTGTATATAGCCTGTTCCATTTGTTCATCTTTAGGAGTCTCCCTCTGAGGGGTGGTCATCACTTTGTTGGACATGTTCATTGGTTTTCTTGGGCCTGATGCTCCCATAATGTTTCAGGGACATCCATGAAATATCCATGGACATCTGCAGAAACACAAGCATAACCCTTGCCCTTTTTAAGCAAGAGCCCAGGCAACCAAGAGTTAAAAGATTTATACTAAATTGGGATTTGTATGTCTGGCAAAGAGGGAGGTTCACTAAAGTGTTTATGTGCTGCAGTCAAAATATCACACTCTGGTAAATTAAAAAAATTTAAAGTGAAAAGTGTTAATGCTAAGGTATCTTGGGGAGTTCCCCCTTTTTTAACAATTATGTTTTAAAAGTTCTATGTGCCTTTTCAATGATAGCTTATCCTTGTGGATTGTAAGGGAGGCCAGTGACATGAACAATGTTCCATTCTATACAAAATTATTTAAATCGATGACCTGTATATGCAGGTCCATTGTTTGTTTTAAGTTTAGAGGGCACTCCCATAACTGCAAAGCATTGTAAAAGAGAGGCAATAGTGGCACGAACATTTTCATTGTATTGAGGAACAGCCCAAATAAATTTAGAGTGGGTGTCAATAACAACATGTAAATATGGTTGCTGTGGAAAAAAGGTTATGTGAGTCACATCCATTTGCCATAATTCATTAGTATGTAAACCTCAAGGATTAGTTAGCACCAGACGGGTGAGATCTACAATGTAAAGGAGCATGTACTGGACAAGATTTGATGATATTGTGAGCAGTATGAAGAGGAATTTTATAATGCACATGTAATCTGTTGGCATTAGTATGTAAATGCTGATGTTCTTTTTCAGGAGATGAAAACACTGCACATGTAAGTTTATCTGCAGTATCATTTCCTCGCACTAGAGGGCAGGGCAGATTAGAATGAACCCTAATATGAGTAACATATCAGGGATAAGTGCGGGTTTGTATTAGATGTTGTAATGTGGATAATAATGTTTTCATAACTTTATGAGTAGTAGAAATAAGGGCATTTTTAATAGCAGGAAACAGTCCTACTACATAAGCTGAATCTGAGAAAATATTTAATGGTTTATTTGTAATTTTTTGCAATAAATAAATCAGAACTGCTAATTCTACCTGTTGTGCACAAAAATAATCAGTTTGAATAGTTTCATGTAAATCAGGTCCACGGATACCTCCTTTACCAGATGACGATCCATCTATATAATAAACTGAAACATGTGATATAGGATTTAATTTTACTATAGTGTTAACAATAAATGGAGTTCATTTTTTAAAAAATCCCACAACTTACCTGCTGGGTAATGATTACCTATATATCCATAATAATTGCTTATACTGTTACTTAAATTATCATTAAGGGGTAACAGATTTTCAAACTGTTTATTAGTAAGGGGTAAAATAATGAGTTGTGGATCAAATCCCAGAATCTGTAGTCATCTTGTTCTTCCCTGTATAATTAAAGAGGATATTAGATCAACATATGAAGTTAACACTTTAGTTTCTTTTTGTTTTAAATATAACCACTCTGAAGGAGAGTTCTCTTGGGCTAAAATTCCTGTAGGAGAATGTGGAGAAGGAAATATTAACAGGGAAATATGTTTTAAATTTTGTTAGAAAGGCAGTCTGTAACTGTGATTCAAAAAATTGTAATTTGTTTTCAGCAGCAGGTGTTAAAGTCTGAGGGCTGTCTGGGGTGGTATCACCTTCTAAGATAGAAAACAAATTAGTAAGCTTATAATTTGGTATACCTAAAGAAGGATGAAGCCAATTAATGTCTCCTAGTAACCTTTGAAAATCATTTAGGTTTTTTTAATGAGTCTCTTCATATGGCAGAGTTTTGAGGACGAACGGTGAGTCGTTCGACTGTATGACCTAAGTATTGAAAAGGAGTAGTAGTTTGTATATTTTCAGGAGCTATTACCAATCCTTCTGCTTGTAAAACTTTTTGTGTAGTTTCAAAAATTTTATGTAATTGTTTAGAACATGCATGAGAAATTAAAATATCATCCGTATAGTGGATGATATATGCATCAGGAAATGTTACTCTAAAAGGTTGTAATATTTTTCCTACAAAATACTGACACATAGTGGGGAATTAGTCATACCCTGTGGCAGCACTGTCCATTGATATCTTTGTAAAGGTTCTTGCTGACTTAAGCTAGGAACAGAAAATGCAAACCTTTCCCTATCTTTGGGATGTATAGATATAGTATAAAAGCAATTTTGTAAATCTAAAACAATCAAAGGTCATTCTTTAGGAATACATGCCAGAGTAGGCAATCCAGGTTGTAAAGCTCCCATAGTTACCATAGATGTATTTACATTTCTTAAATCTATAAGATGTCTCCATTTTCCTGATTTTTTCTTAATAACAAACACTGGGGAATTCCAAGGAGAAAAGGAAGGTTTTATATGTTTGTGCTCTAATTGTTTTTGAACTAATTGTTTTAAAGTCTGTAATTTTTCATTATTTAGGGGCCACAATAGGAACATCATAGGGAATTTACCCAGCATCATTGCTCCATCCAGCCAAATATTCTCTACAAAAAGGAGAAGTAGGACCATAAGTTGCACAAGCCTTTTTAAAGTCTTTTATAAGATTCATATCCAATCCATTATAAGTGTTATTGCTATTCATATTAAACATAACAGGAAACCACAGTCACAATTCAAGCAGCTGTGGGGGGATGGGAATGCAAGCTCCTAATGGAGGGTCATTCTTTCTCCCCAAGCCCTTATCAGGGTGAATATGTCAGTAATGCATTTCCTCTTCAATGTTTCCCATATCAGGATATTTATCCCCATCCTCATCCTCTGGAGGAGAAGGATAAAAATCAGAAAGTTTCTCTTGGAAGAGCCATTGCAACTGCCGGTGCTGCAAGCAGCGGTGTTTTAATTTCAGTTTCCTCTGGCACAGTAAAGCCATGGCTAAAGCACCTTTTACTTTCCTTAGTGATTTTTTCCATATCTCTTGCATCTAATTTATACTCATGAAGACATGCAACAGTCTCTTTTTCTAAATTTTCTTCCCTTCTCTCTCCTCCCAGTAGAAGAATTACAGATTTAACCAGAACCCATGTTATTCAAAAAATGAATAGGTATCTTTTCTCTCTGTCTGTATGCCTTTCAACATTTTTACATGTTCGCTTCCAAACTTCTTCATCTAAAGTAACTTCCTCAGGAAACCAAGGACTATACTCACAAATTACTTCAAATAGTCTTTTAACTACTGTTTGGAAACTCAAACTTCTCCTCATAATAAGAAATGATGCACAAGTGAAAGAAAAGGCTGGACTCTGCACTGATTTTGCCCCATCTTGTCTCACTTACCTCCATCTGTGAGGGTCTCCATGTCACTTTCAAAATTATCCATCAGGTCCCTGTTTCAGGCACCAGCTGTTGCCATTTATCAGCTGGACCTGGGTGACTGGAGCTGTAAAAGATGAGGGGACTACCGAGTCTTGCTCAATATCCACTTTAATGAAGATCACTTCTGCTTTTAATAACCTCCTTTTTCACAGACAGCATTTGGTCAGAAAAAGAATGCCAAGTGTTACATGTCAAGATTACATTAGTACAGGGAAGCACAGTTAAAGTTAACTCTTTGTTATGTCTCTTTTAAAACAGGAACAGAGAAGCAGGAGAAGCACACAGTCAGCATAACCTTCTTATTTACATCTGAAGGACACAAAGCCATCTGGGGAAACTTGAGCACTGCTGTTTTTCTGGACGTCTGGTCCTGAGACTTTTGTCTCAGTTCCTTGAAGCTTTCTCACAAGGCCAAATGCCAAGTCACACAGGCAAGGTCCCACTGCTGGCTCTGACTTAGCTCTAGTTTGCTTTTTTGTCAGAAATAAAATCTACCTGCAATGCATATAAGATATTCAGGACATTTTTCTTTTACTTAATAAATTTGCAACTATAATCAGGCATAAAGAAAAGTCAATGCTATTTATCATTACCCAACTAATTAGTGACTAAAAAGATTAAAGGGAATATTTTAAAATATGAAGAAGGCCATCATCCATTTTTAATGGCCTGTATTAGTTGGGTGTCCATCCTGGGAAAAGTCTCTAGCGGGATATTTTGCAGTTAAGGAACACTGTTCGTAGTGGATAGTTATAAACAATGGTGTGATTAAATCTCTGTGCATAAGTGCATTTTTCTGAGTAATTCATAAATACATTCCTTTACCAAGAGTTTTTATATTAGATGGAGCCTACAAAGCTTGAGTAAAGTCACTGTCCAATTTAGTATTTTTTAGGAAAGCCAGTAGAGAGGAAAACTCCTCCAGGGCCAAATTGGTCTGGAGAGTTGTTAAAAGGGACTGAATATACATATATACACACATATATATATATGAAATTGGGGAGCCTCATCTCATGGTATCTTCAGTAAATATTATTTATTTATTATTTGAGTGGATATGCTTTCTGGATCTCATTTTTTTTCTATATATAATATAACAAGGTAGGAGAAAATGTGTTCTGAGCTCCCTTCTAGTTCCTATGTTGTGTGAGTCAAGGTCAGTGGCTTGGGTAGGGATTGTGGCTCCCCTCGTTTGTACAATGAGAAATCATGGCTGTGGTAGCTTAGGGAGGTACTGAGGAAGCACATAACAGATTTGTGAAAGCCAAATGTTAAATTTTCCATAATTTTGTGAGCCAGTTGTTAAAAACAGCCATCATTAAAATTTAACTATATACTCTTACAATTTAATAAATCATACCTTAAAATGGAATGAATACTCCAATCTTTTAAAATTATTTTACTGCCTTTATTACTAGCTATACTCTTGAAGCTATTTACATTTCTTGAAGTAGAATCTAGAATTGTGGTTCTGTATCACACAAGTGGTAGAAATCCCATGTAATAGTAAGCTACTGGGCATCTCTTCCTAACTCTGTATTCAGTGGTGTCCTACTGGAAACCTAAAATTGCTCATGATAGGAAGATTTATAACTTGTAAAAGGTATTGCAATCAATGCCTTTTAAATTTTTTCAGAAAGCTGGTTGTGGGCTAGAGGAGTGGCTCCAAGGATAGGGCACCTACCTAGCAAAAGTGAGGCCCTGAGTTTAAGTCCCAGTGCCACCAAAAAAAAAAAAAAAAAAACTGGCTGCTATCCACTTACTAGCACACCACTGGGGTCACCAGGCTGAGGCCAGAAAAAGGAGGGAGGAGTGGATTTATGTATGGGAATCACAATGCCACCATAAAGGGACTACACAGATGTTTCCTTGGAGCAGATTTCACAAAGACTATATATTTTTTCACCTTGGTCATATATTCTGTCTAGCCAGAAGCAAGATAAGTCCTGTTAAGGACAGAGGAAAGGAATGAACGTTTGATAGGTTGAGTCTTAGACTATAAAAGCAGTTCTAAGAACATTTACATCAGGCTAGTGTGGAGTCTTTGAGCCAAAGTCACCTGTCAAAGGTGTCCCACATCTCACAGAAATGGGCCTTCCTTAGCTTTAACCTTATACTAATCATTTGTTGAGAGTGTCTACTTGAAACATGGTCTGTCTACATGCAAATGTGCAGTAGGTAACAACAAAGGAAAGACAGAGATAAGAGAAGTATAGGAAAGAAGGTGGTTGATATTGGAGGGAGAACGAAGACTAACAAGTTGTACCAATTGGCTATAATATAGGAATCATGAAACAAAGAAAAGGGAAATGTTGAGCCTAACCCTTCTCATTAAAATGAAGTGATTAGCAGTATCTACTGAAACATACAATGGAAATACCTTTGAAACCCAAAAACTCCAGAGCTGGAGCTCTTAGCCTTGGATAAGTATCAGAGATCTCACATAGCTCTAAAGTGAAGAAGAAAACATTTTATCAGACAGATAGGTTCCTGTTACCCTACAGCCCTTTAGGTCACTAACTCCCTGAACTTACAATTCTTACTATTGTAATTGTAAGGAGAGAAGAAAAGAGCAACATTTTCAGGTCACCTTAGAGGAGTACTAAGGAACAAAGCCAAACTTGGCATTGCCAAAGTAAGTGGAAGTCATTATTCATTCACTCAAACACAACAGAATTTAGATAGCCCCCGCCATGTGCCACCGTTTCCAACTGACATTGACTCACTATTCACACCACAAAACTCACTCAGCCTTAAACTAGACTATTTGTCATTACTATTAGTGCGAGTAGCACTATTCCTGCCATGGTCCATTATAGAATTTTCCTTATGATACATACACTCTGACCCCAACATCAACTGATTTCTTAAATATCTACTATTTTTCCTTATCACTATATTAGTCCTAGTTACAGCAAACCATCTATTTCAGCTTTTCATCAGATGGGAACGAGTAGGCATTACATCATTTCTCCTCATCGGATGATGATACGGATGCACCGACGCCAACACTGCTGCACTACAAGCAATCCTACATAGCCAAATTGGAGACATTGGATTCATTCTATCAATAGCATGATTTTTAATCTATTCTAATTCATAAGACCTACAACAATTATTCATAGACCCCAAACTAACAACTATCCCCTGCTAGGCTTACTATTAGCTGCCACGGGAAAATCAGCCCAATTTGGACTTCACCCATGACTCCCTTCAGCCATAGAAGGCCCAACACCAGTATCAGCCCTACTCCACTCAAGCACAATAGTTGTAGCAGGAATCTTCCTTCTAATCCGATTTCATCCCCTCCTAGAATCCAACCAACTAATTCTATCAACCATATTATGCCTAGGAGCTATCACAACCCTCTTCACAGCAATCTGCGCCCTAACACAAAATGATATCAAAATAATTATCGCATTCTCAACCTCTAGTCAATTGGGCCTAATAATAGTCACCCTTGGAATCAACCAACCTTACCTATCCTTCCTCCATATCTGCAGTCATGCATTCTTTAAAGCAATACTATTTATATGCTCAGGGTCTATTACTCATAGCCTCAATGATGAACAGGACATTCGCGAAATAGGTGGATTAGCCAAAGCCATACCACTTACGACTTCCTCCTTACAAGTAGGAAGCCTAGCACTCACAGGCATACCCTTCCTAACAGGGTTTTACTCTAAAGACCTCATCATTGAATCTGCCAACACATCGTACACCAACACCTGAGCCCTGTTAATTACACTCATTGCAACCTCCCTTACAGCTGTATACAGCACATGAATTATCTTTTTCACCCTCCTGGGACAACCCCGATTTTCCCCATATATCAACATCAATGAAAACAACCCACACCTTATAAATTCCAGACACTTTTGAGTACTCTGGTGGCACAGCAGTGAACCATACAGAAAGAATTTCACCCTCATAGAGTTATATGGTAATCTGTAAAACAAACAATAAGTAAATCAACAAAATAATAAAATAACTTCAGACACTAAGTCTCATGAAAATAATCAAGTAAGGGAGTAGACGATAAGATGGTATTCCTATACCCCACATGTGGCTAGGAAGGGTGTTTATCAAGAAGTAAAATTAAATAGCAGCCAAGATTGCAGCTTCTCCTTATCCTGTGGAAGATTGTATTTAGATTCCCACTATTCTAGCTTCTTTTTCTTAAGAAAAATTACATGCTAAATGTATTAGTCAGGCTTTTATCACTGCTGTGAAAAATACCTAAGAGAACAATTAAAAAGGAGGAAACATTTATTATGGCTCCCCATTTCAGAGAGTTCAGTCCATGGTTGTTTGGCTCTGTTGATTCTGGGCCTGTGGTGAAGCAGAACATCATGGTGACAGGAACGTGAGGCAGAAGCTACTCACCCCATGGTGGGCAGGAAGGAGCTTCCCAAACTTTGGGAAGCCGCTTCCCAAAGTTTCCACAACCTCCCAAAATAGTGCTACCAGCAGGAGACCAAACATTCAAAATATGAGCTCTTGGGAGCTCATAACAAAACTATAGTAGCCCATCCACCCTTGGCCCCAAATGCTCGTGACCATTTCAGAATGCAAAATACATTTAGTCCCTCTCCAAGAGTCCTCAAAGTCTTAACAGTTCCAGCATTGTTCAAAAGCCCAAGTTCAAAGACTCTTCTGAGGATGAAGGAAAACTCTTAACTGTGAGCCTCTATAAAGTTACATACTTCCACGATATTATGGCAAAGAGTAAACATTTCCATTACAAAACTGAAACTGAGTAGGAAAAGCTTAGTCCTTAGCTCCATGTCTGACCTTCAGGGTATGTGATGGGATGCTCTGGGCCCCAGAGGGCTTGGGCAAGACCACCCCTATGGTCTTCCCAACTGCAGTCCAATGGCCTCTCTCTTGGCCTGTCTCCACTCAGCATTTCTAACATCCTGGGGTCTCCAGTGCATCTCTTGTTCATCCTCACAGCTTCATGTATTGCCCTGAGGGACTGCCTGCAGGGATCCTGAACCTGCCACAAATTGCCTGGCCTTCCAGGTTGTTTAGGCTTTCCTTCCTCCCTCCCTCCCTCCCTTCCCTTTCTTACTTTTGTCATACTGGGGATAGAACCCAGGCTCTCTTGCATACTAGACATGGGCTCTAACACTGAGCTATCCCCCCAACCCTCAAACCATGTTTATCAGCCATCCACACAAAGTAGGTACTAAGAAAGATGATCTCTTTCCCATTAATGAAAAAAATTAATCTTGCAACATGACTTCAATCATCGGACTATGATGTCAAGAACTAGCTCTACTTTTCTTCATCATCCTTTGTGGTATATACCAGGATTAATAGAACTCAAGCCTGGAAGCCAGAGTTGAGCTTCCAAACCTGCAGGTGCTATGTAATGGTACACTTTGCTTTAGTCTACAGTCTACCAATTCTTTCTCTTAACTTTAGAACAGCATCGATGATTCTGTACGAAATAATTGGAAAGCAATTTCTCAAGGCCCTCATCATGGTTGGCCCTCCATGGAGGACAGTATTCCTATCTGTTCTTTTTTTTTTTTTTTTTTTTCAGTGCTGGGGACTGAACTCAGGGCCTTGCACTTGCCAGGCAAGTGCTCTTCCACTGAACTAAATCCCCAACCCCGCCCTATCTGTTCTTGTAATAGTCCTTATGTTCAAGATGCAGCTGAAGAGAAAGTGGCCTATACAGCCAACTAGAAGCCTAGAAAATTGAGAGGCTCAATGTTCGTTCAACAGTATATTGTCTGCTTTGTGGAGTGTTAAGTGGACATTACAACTCAAGTTCTGCTCTTAGATATTTAAGGATCACTCATTCCATAAGCCCGTGCACAGTATGTGGATATGCCATGGCAGAGTGTCCACTTTATGCTTATTTGGACTTTTTTTCTATTGCATGATAATCATCAAGAAAGTCCAGGTTATCAACATGGGAGGAAGTATAACATGTCATAAGCCAAGAGTCATACAGGACTTCCACCAATTTATGTTCAAATTTTTTTGGTGATTCCTTGATAGCAGTGTAATAAATCATGATGAACAGGTGTTTCTGTATTTCTAGCTTCCTAATCATCCTAGACCACCACCAGCTCCTTCTTTCCTGTGGGCACTGTCTCTGTCTGGTCTATGAGTTTGGATCAGATATTTGAAGTAAAATGGAATGGGGCTGTTTAACAACCTGCTGACAAGTGGCTATGCTGTCCTGGCAAGAGGTGCTGCTGATGCTGCAGCAGAATAGCAGGTGGCTACACAACTCGGCTTGTCATATGGTCCCTGCCCTCACCCACTGTGGCCTCCTTCCCACTCCTGCTCCAACCCACCCTTTCTCTGTTCACTGTCATTTTCTTTCCTTGGTAAGCAATTTAATTCCATTTGTGTGACTTTAAGTTTCCTTTTATATTCTTAGAGTTCAGAAATTTTACCAGGATGTACCTTTTTCCAATAACCTAGTAGACCCTTTCATGTTTGAAAGATCTATAAAGTGAGGGAATATGGTTGATGGGCTTCATATACTTACATGAAATAGAACAAAGAAACCTCTTGTAATAGTTTCAAGTGGGCAGGGAAGGGGAGAGACAGTGGGGGTGATCTAACCAATGAACATTATAAGCCTATTTGGGATTGTCACAATGAATCCCTCCTTACAATGAATATATCCTAATAAAAATTAATGGAAAGAAAGATCTAAAAGTCTGAGACTCATGAATTAAAACTTTCCTTCCTGTTCTTCTTTTTTTCTTTTTTTGTAGTACTGGGGTTTGAACTCAGGGCCTTGTGCTTGTGAGGCAGGTGCTCTATCACTTGAGCCAGACTCCAACCCTTTTTGCTCTAGCTATTGTAGAGACAGGGCCTCGCTTTTTGCCCAGGCTGGCCTGAACCATGATCCTCCTATTTTAAGCTTCCTGCTGTTGCTGGATGACAGGTAAGTGCCAACATGCTCAGCTTTTTTTTGTTGAGATGGAGTCTTGCAAACATTTTTATCCCTGCTGGCTTGGAACTGTGATCCTTCCAACCTAAGCAATAGGTGAGTGCCACCATGTCTAGCTATTGGTTGAGATGTTGTCTCAAGAACTCCCTTCTCAGGCTGGTCTTGACCCACCATCCTCCCAATCTCAGCCTTCCAAGTAACTAGGGTTACAGGTATGAGCCACTGGTACCAAATCCTATTATCCCTCCATTACTACTTCTCCAATTTCATTTTTCTATTTCTGAATCAGTAATTATTTATTTATTTTCACTTTAAATAGTATTTATTTATTTATTTTTCATTTATTCATATGTGCCCCCCCCGCTTCCACGCAGAAACTTTTTGCCCTTATCTCTAATTTTGTTGAAGAGAGAGTGTAAACAATAATAAGAAAGACAAAACATTTTTGCTATTTGAGATAAGGATAGCTATACAGTGAGATTCCTAGCATTGCTTCCATGCACAAGTGTGTTACATTCTAAGTCGTGAATCGGTAACTATTTAAATATTAGGACTTGGACCAGTTTTTGCTTTCACCTGTGATTTCCATCTTTAAAATTTTACTCTTCATTGCATTTCATCTTCTAATATATGAATTCAGTCTTGGCAGTTAACATATTATTTTTTCTTTTATAGTCCTCTAATGAATTTTTAAATTGGGAAATTGCTATTTTTAGTTCCAGAAACTTTCTGCTCCCATAACTGTATCACTTTAAGAGTTTTAATTATATCTGATCTATGTTTTCTTCCATTTTCTACATTATACTCACCTACATAACAGAGGCCCCAATGTAGTTTTCCAATTTAGTTTCTTATCCTACCTAGGCAGCAATGTTCCCATTAAATGTTTTGTAATCTTTCTCTGCCTTTTTGTGTGGATGGTGTGCTCTGAGGACCTCCCTGGTTCTTAGGAGTAGTGCAACAAATGGGCTTAGTGAGCAGCCAGCGGTCAGCTTAGATCCTTTGCCAATGTAAGTGGCAGAAGGTCCCTCAGTTCACAAGTGCTAAGTAGAGATATGCTAACCTCAGTCCAACATGGAAACTCTGATGCCTAAGATCACCCAATGGATAGTTAGCCTCCATGCAGACAGCAGAGACATTCCTCCCTTACTTTCTCTGTGTATCTACCCAAGTCAGCTACCTCTCACCATGTACCCTCCACAACCCACATCCATCCGCTCCCAGAAATTGACATTTCCATATTTGCCTTTGTTCAGGACTCAATGTCTCATTATATGTGGGCCTCTTCAGATTGCCTAAATCAGTCCTGACCTTTTCTGGTTGACCATATTCTCCAGGATGGGAATATGGGGCCAGGTCACTATGTTCTCAGAAACCCATGTCCATATATTTGAACAGTATTATTAACTCTTAAAGATACCATGTTACTAGAAGATGATATCATACTATTGCTTTCCAAAATTACTTCTTTAGAAATAAAATATGTATGGGGTTTTGTGATATCACAAAACTAGACCAGAATACGGTCACATGAACATATAGCTTTTATAATATTCATTAAATGCTCACTTATGACTTACCAGCCTCCTCATTCATCTGGTTATTGCAAACTGGCTCATATTATTAGGTAATATTTTTCATAGTAGCAATGCTGGCTAACATCTACTAGGTTTCTACTATGTGCCCATCACTGCAATAAGTGTTTTGTTAGGTTATTAAATCCTCACAAAACCCTGTGAAATTGTAATGTATTGTACTATTTCCAATACATTACAATATTGAAACTAGAGCCTTGAGAGGTTAAGTAACCTGCAAGGTCATGAAGCTAATCACACATGCTTTATTTTCCTAACTGAATGATGAGTGACTTATTAATAGCTCATCGTACCTCTCTGCATCCCCAACTGTGCTTAGCACTCAGACATACAGGAAATTGAAAGCTAATGAAAGAAGAAACAATGTTTTATCCATTTTTTGACCCCTAAAACACAGTTCTTTAAAATGTCTTAATTATTAATGAAAGCATTAACAGGCACTGAGATTTAGAAAGCAAATCCACATAAAATAACTTAAAGCTATTTGCAAAAGATCTAACTCAGCTGCTAACCTGAGTTCCAGGGATCCACATATGAATAAAACGTTGATTCTATCTTTAAAGAGCAAGCAATCTGAAGGGAAAATATATATACCAGCAATTCAACCTCATTAAGTGTTACTGTTTTAAAAGTGTGTATGTAAAGTGCCTTGAGCCACACACGAAAAAATATTCATTTTTCTACTAGGATAATAATTCATTTTCTCTCATTAATCAGCAGTAGAATCATATATAGAAATAACACTGCTTTAGAGGTTTTTTTATTAGAAAATTTATTGTATTAATCTATAAACCCTTTTGGTGATAAATGTCAACATACACTAATGCTGATGAAAGTTTATCATCTTTGGAAAATAGAGATATTTCAATACTGAAAGCATTTTTTTTCTGCTATAACCAAGGAAATTCTAATGCACTTTAACTTTTTCCTTTTAAAAATATATATTGTTGATTTGGTCCTACCAAAATGAAGCCTAGATTAAATACTGAGCTAGAATAAACAGACCCCGTGTTAGTACACCAACATCAACAGGACTCTAAAAGAGACAAGCCCCGCCCATACCATGTAATTCACACGTGCATGTCTATGCATACTTGCATGAGGTAAAGCCTTTAAGACAAAATATCTCTTAACTATTTAGTTTGAATAATAAAGACATGCTACCCAAAGATAGAAACTTCATTATTTTAAAAAACATAACCCTTAAAACTCAGTTTTTTTAAAGGCTTTTTAGTGCAAAGTGGACTTCTAACATTGACATGAATTGTGATACTCTTGTTCAATTTATAAAATATTTTTAGTTAAAAATTCCAACAACTGATTACAGCTGTAGCACACTGATACACACAGTGTAAGCACATTTTCATAATGTTTGTATTTCTCACAGCATGCAGTCCTTGTGCTAATGGATTTGGTTGGGACAATTTATACTGTTCTATTATAAAATTACATGGCTGGCTTTTCTAAAATGATGAATAAAATTTCCATGAAGATAATGCTAAACACATTAAACTCTCTGTTAACATTATTACTATGCTACAGGAGAGGAACTAACATCCAGCACTGTAAATAATTCAGAATTTTTCCTTCTCACCATATAATTAACTACAACAACGTTTTCTAATTAAAGCAAGCATATGAGTTATCACTTAGACAAGTTCTGATGTGCTTACATGTAAATACAAATAATTTATAAAATTTTAAGTTTCTGAGACATCAACTTCTAAGGAAAGAATAATAGCTTGGTGTACATTCTTATATGAATTGATTTTGCAAGGTGTCTCCAAACTCATTCAGTGCCTTTATCACTACAGGATACAGGAGAGAAATTATATCAAAATACTGAGAAAATTTTACCTTCTTTCCAAATATTATAAAGTTTTATAATATCCAGAGTGCTACATGTGTTCTGATGTTTGAAAAGTCCTGAGTGAATCTGATAACAAGAATTGCCTTGTGTACAAGTGTTCAAGACATTGCTGACCCTTTGGAGCCCACATCTATTGTTCAGACTTTCTACTTAAGCTGCTGTTACCCTTCAGCATGAAGCTTTCCTTTTTGAAATAGTGGGATGAGAAAAGTTCTTTTGACTTATCTCCAGGGGATAATGGGAAAACTCAAATTGCCATGGAGCTCTGAAGAGATCCTTTAAAAATAAGGGGGAAATGTCTTTCTTTTCTTTTCTTACCAGAAAAGACTCTTTTTGGCTACTGACCCATGTGTGTCCAGTTCAATGCCTATCCCTGAAGGGTCAGCCAGTGGTTAATTATTGAAATAAGTCATTTCTAAAGCGCATTCCAGGCAATTCCTTATTTCCTTAAATTAACTTTGCAGTTCCTTAAAAGAGCGAGTATCCTGGGTGTGTTTGTTATATTATCCACCTGATCAAACAAACTACCATCACAGGCACACATGTGTGACATGAAATAACTAGATATACCCACTCAAAACCTGGCAGGGACAGTGCCTTGAGGATACTACCTGTGGATGGGTGTACAGTATATAATTATCAACTGACTCAGACAGAAAGCATATAAAGTTTCATGTTTTTAAAAGACCACTGTTTTCTCTTAAGCAGTTGCTTCCTCATTCAGCCTTTCAGCTCCTCTGCTAAAAGGGGCTTTCTTGCATCAGATCAGTGCGCTCGTGAGACAAATGCACTGAAATGAAAAATGTATTGTGTAAGTGTACACAGGATGAACATCTTCTGGTCTACTTAGAACAGTCCACACTGAAGCCCATTGCAGAAGAATGAGAACAACGCCTTCATTTACAGGCAAAAGCATCCCAGTTTGGGTGGACAATTATGTGATTATTGTAATGAAGGTCTTCTTAGTAAGATCAGTCTATAGTACTCACTGCTTTCCTTCCCCCTGGTTTAACCAAAACTCAGGAAACTAACAGATCAAAGGTGCTCTGTTTTGGAAAATTAGAAAGCCTCTTTATCTCAATCATAAGCCATTTACCTGTGTTTGCTGTACTATTTTAGTAATGACCAATTTTAGTAGGTTCAAATTATATATTTTCATTTCTTTCCTCCAAAAGGAAAAAAAATGCATTTTTATCAAGTAAAAGATGAATGGTAATAATACAAGAAACAATGAACATATAATGGTTTTTTTCATTAACAATCCAAACAATACAAAACAGAATACACAACTTAATGAAAATACAAATTAATGAAAGTGGGGTACATGTCATATTAGCAATGCAAAAGACCAGCTTAAGCATAGTTTCTCTAAATCAACAATTAATACAAGGAAAGTGCCCTTTTGCCAAATATGCACAAAAATGTTTCAGTCACTTCTAGGGAAAAATTAATCAAAACTTTCTACTAATTCTACTTTACAGCATGTATAAACTAATGGTTTACAAAATGTAAGCATCTTCTCACACTTAAAATTTACAACCTCTGCCAATCATTACACACTAATTCAATCCAGTCTTTCAAAAATAAAATTATTTCAATTCTATATTTATGAAATAATTGCTGATATGTTATTACTCTCAGTGAATATGCATGATGGAGACAATGACAGAATAACATCATGGATCTAAAATTGGCCAAGGGTCAAACAGAGAAAGACCACCTCTGCCTGGCACATTTGTGTATTGATTTCTGCAATATTTCTACTGTTTCTAAAATAATTCTAAATTGTACATTTTCTCATTCTGAAAAAACCTAGTGTTTATATTTAAATTTGCTATCCACCACTAGTGTTTGTTCAAATATTATCCAGACCTGCCACCTGACAGAGTGCTTTGTCTTTCGTTCATACAATCCCCATAATTGAGTCCAGCTGGGAAAAAATTAAGCAACAAGGACTCAAAAATATGCCTCTTGCCTCCAACATGTTTAGTGATTCCCACTTAATAAGTAAGTTTATGGTAAACTGCACAGCTCTATAATGAAAATGAGAAAAAAATACTTGTTTAAAATTTCCAAGCACTGATACCAATGTCCTCCACAGCCTGTTTCTCCAAAGGACTTGTGCAAGTTCATGCTTTTAGCCAACATTTTCCAATAACTCATGCTTCATGGGCACAGTTCTAAAACTAACAGCAATGGGAAACAGGTTGCTATCTCCTTCCAAACCACCTGTACAAAAATCACCTAAAATGAGCAACAGCCTCAGCTTTGAGATTTCTGTTTCAAGTCCAACAATTGCCTACCAAGTAGATTAACATTAATCTAAGGTGGCAAACTCGAGGATGGAGAAGAACTGAACTGCAGTTCTGGAAAGGGGTTCAGGGGTCACCCAGCGGTCCTTTGGTGTCATTCACTGCTGCTGCTACTGCTACTGCTGCCACCACTGTTCTCTCTCTTGGGTGAGGATGAACTGTCCCGGACTGGCAGCAGGTCATAATGGCAAGGGATGTGACTGTTCTTTGGCAGGTCATATGGATCCTGGGTGAGATGCCCATTATTGCTGAATATTCCTTGGACGATACTCACTGTAGGTTCTGCAATAACCGGGGACACATTAATTTATCCAGCAAGGGAAAGTTAAAAAATAGATGGCACTTCTTGCAAATATCAAACACATGCATACTTTTATAAAAAATATAAAGTTTTAAAAATATGATTCTTTTATAATTACATAGGGGTGGGAACTGTAGCTGTTGGACCAACTGACACACACACAAATGCTGTTCAGAACAAAAGGAAGACCACATGTTTGATATGAAGAAATCAAGAGAATATGCTGAAACCCTGGATATTAATCATTGTCTGAAAAACACCTTGAGAATAATCTAGTTCAAACCCCTGATTCTGTTGGTCCTTAAAGGTTGACTCAATTCATGGAAACACACACCATGTTCACAACTTTAACACTCAGAACTCACACAGCCTACTATGGTGGGCTTTCAGGAAAAATTAAAGGGGAAATTGTTACTCATTGAAAAATAAAGAAATTAAACTCACTGCAGTTTCCAAATTAAAAATCTGCCTTAATACTTTAAAAATCAATCATTTCATGTTTTTTTCAGTGGCATGTTTCTGGCA